>NC_055997.1:46127935-47354497 GCF_018446385.1 Zingiber officinale
AAAAAAAACAGAAAGAACTAGAACTTCAGACAGATCTAGTGGCAGATACCATAGCAGCTATACAGCAGATCCGCCAGAGGATAGAGACAGCTCAGAGCCGCCAAAAAAGCTATGCTGATACACGGCGCAGACCTTTAGAGTTTTCAGTTGGGGATTCAGTGTTCCTCAGAGTAGCTCCCATGAAGGGAGTAATGCGTTTCGGGAAGAAGGGCAAGCTAAGTCCCAGATATGTGGGACCATACCTTATCAGCAGAAGAGTGGGCAAGGTAGCATATGAGCTAGAGCTACCCCAGGAAATGTCAGCTGTCCACAATGTATTTCATGTCTCTATGCTAAAGAAGCATATCCCAGATGCCACCCAGGTGATTGAGCCCCAGTCGGTACAGATCCGCGAAGACCTCAGCTATGACAGTCGGCCTATTCAGATAATAGACCGAGCAGTTAAGAAATTACGGAACAAGGAAGTACCATTAGTCAAAGTCATTTGCACAGTCACACAGCAGAAGAGGCAACATGGGAGACAGAAGCCAGCATGAGACAGAAGTACCCAGAATTATTCTAAGTTCGAGGATGAACTTTTTATAAGGTATGGGGGATTGTAACGCCCGAAATTTCTCAAAACTATATTAGAAATATTCTATAATTATTCTGGAATTTTTAGATATTTCTCCGAAATTTTTAGGGCAACAGAAATAGCAAAAATAAATAGAAAACGAAAACGGCCTAAGCGGGGATTGAACCCGAGACCTATGGTTTACGGATAATACTAGTAACCAGTTGAACCCAGCAGGGCCGTGCTGAAAGGAAAGGGAGGCAATTAAATTTATATTAGAGTTAGGCCGGAATTATCACTTAATATAAATAGAAAATAATTAAGTGAGGGTGATATTTTTGGTTTCCACCGTGAACTTCTTCTCCTTACCCTAACCTCACGCCGCCCCTCTCCTTTCCTCCTCCTTCTCTCGGCACACCAAGCCAAGGGCCCTAGGAGCACCTCCCGGCAACATCAAAGGCACAAGGACGCTCCCCTCCGCGAGAGGAACGCATAGACGCGAGAAGATCGTTGAAGAGATCTCTCCTCCGTGAAACCTAGCGATTATAATCGTAAGAAATTACGAACAAGAGGTAAGAAACCCCTCACCTGCAGTATAAGTAGCTTTCGTTTGATTGCATGCCTTTAGTTTAGCTATATGCAGATTTTTCGGCGCCCAGGGTGTGTTTAAACCCTCCTCACATATTAGGGATCTAGATGAGCACCTCTAGATGGGCCAGACACGTTATTCTCCTTCAGTTGGAGGCTCTAGACATTGTCGGGTGCCTAGAGGTGGTCTCCCTATTAGAGGGGAGAGTTGGGGCACACCAAGTGTTCGACAAAATGATTAGTGTAGCTAAATACCACCTCAGATATTTTTAACAGCTCAGTTAAATGCATTAGTAGCATTTAAATCAGTATATTAGTCTAGTTTCAGCTTACATGGGATTACGGTCTAATGGGTGGGCTCCCACAGTCGCCTCTAGGTTCAGATAACCTAGCTCTAGGTTCAGATAACCTAGAAACAGCAAAATAAGCAACTAGTAGCTATATTGAGTATTTTATTTTCAGTGGCACTGTACTGGATTAGATATCCATTGGGTTGGGCTCCCACAGTCGTCCCTAGGTTCAGACAACCTAGTAACCCTACTAAATTCGGAACTTGCAAACCCGGGTCTAGTTAGGGATGCGCGCACAGCAAAGTACAGTTGCCGGGCCCACTAGCAACATGATTATGTATTTTCACTTATTACGATAATAGCTTTCAAACTCATAATCTAGTTATGTGATTATAGTTTAAGATCAGCACTAGCTCAGTTTTAGCTCAGTTTCAGTTACAGTTTCAGCTTATTTTCTCCTAGTTGATATCATGAGATAGCTCCATGCTTAGATTTTATTATGCATGCCATGTTTCAGTGTTTATGCCATGTAACTCCAGTATGCCATGCTTTAACAAATTCAGTGCATGTTTTCAAATAGCATTCTTTAAAAACATGTTTGCATCGTTGCATGTTTTAGTGAGGTAGATGGTTTCTTACTAAGCTTAAAGCTTACAGATACTATTTTTCCTTATACTGCAGATAAGGGTAAAGGAAAGATGGACTAGCAGAGGAAGTTGGAGGTCAATGCAGTGATGGTGTGTGTGGCAGGAACCTGGAATGAAGATCCTTAGGGAGTTTAGCAAATTGAGAACTTAGTTTCTTTTCTCAAGTACCTTTATGCACTTTCAGACCTTAGAATGTTTAAATCATGGAAGATTTGTTTAAGTTGTTAGTAATTATGTTGGAATGCTAGTTAATAGATGTTAGAACTTATTTCAATTACTTTTAGAACTCTTATATGAGATTTTAGCACGAACTAGTGCTGAAATCAGGGTTCTGATTCGAAATCAGAAACCCAGATCGATCTACAGATCGATCAGAGTTGGGTTGTGCTGCTGGATCGGTCAGCTGACCGATCCAGTCGCGAACAGAAAGTTTATGGATCGGTCAGCCGACCGATCCAGATGCGAACAGTGAGTGCAGAAGCTCATTGATCGGTCAGCCGACCGATCAGTGGCCACTGGATCGGTCTACTGACCGATTAGTGTACTCCTGGATCGGTCGGTAGACCTATCCAACCGCATACAGAAGCGAGATGGGTTGTGGATCGGTCAGCCGACCGATCCAGAGCTTTCTCCGTGCCAGTACTAAGCTGGATCGATCACTGGATCAATCCGACAGCCTAATCGATTCATGGATCGATTGAAATGCCTGATTACAGCTAGCAGGACATCCGAGAGGCATAGATTATCTTCCCTAGCATGTGTACAACTCCTAGGTACACCTAGAATATTAAGTTCAGATTTTACAGTAATCAGTTTAGTAAAATTTTAATCAATCCAGATTTCTGCAATAGTAATTTAGCACAGCATAATGTAGCGATCGGCCTTACAGCTTAGTAGTAGAAGGCGGGTCGTTACATTATGAGCTCCTCAAGGGGACATCATCAACCTAGATTACTAGGACACAGTTTTATTCTATAATCAACAACACAACATATAAATAATATCATTTCCCAACTTATTAGGCCTATTGATTTATCGAACTAAATCACACCCTTTGATAAATTAAAGAAATAAATATTAAATATACGTGCTTGTTATTATATCATGATTAAGAGTATGCACTTCCATAATAACAGAAGTTTTGTTCTTTTATATAGTCAGTATAAAAAGAAACTACCTCAAATTGTTCTGCTCAATACACTCATAGTCTACTAGTGTAACATTATAGTCAAGCTAAACTATTACCAAATTACACTACAACCACTCCAATGGTTTGCCCCATTCCATCTTGGTTGTGAGCTACTCACTACAAGAAAATTGGGATTCTACAACACTTAAACGACAACGTTTTTTTTAAAAACGTTATATATATTTTTTTTAACAACGCTTTTAGTCAAAAGCATTGTCTATTTCATTATTTTCTTATTAATAGACAACGCTTTTCTAAAAACCGTTGTCTATTAGTGATTTTTATGGGTTAAAGACAACGCTTCGTTAAAAGCGTTGTCTATTAGTCTTTTTTTTAGTGTACAACGATTTATAAAAAGTATTATCTATTGTCAAGTTCTCATCTAAATCTAGAATAATATGAACCGTTAGATCAAGCAAGGATAGATCAAGCAAGGAGTAGAAAAACCCCTAGGTTTCACTCGCCCACCTATCCTCCGCTAGAATTGTCACGCCCCCAAAGGAGTTCCTGTCAGACAAAAATCCGGCAGAACCTCCCCTGTACCGGTGACAATCTGAAGCATCACTACAAGCAAAATACATCAGCCACATGCGGCTGGAATATTTATATACACAACCACACAGTTATAATAACAGCCCACAAGGCTGGAATGAAATAATCACAACCACGCAGTTATATATAAAACAGCCCACACGGCTGTACTAAAAACCAACACAGCGGAAAAACGAAAACGGAAAGCCCAATACAACACAATCAACACACTGCTAGCCGGCTAGGCTTATACAACAAATACAACACCAAAACCATAAGATAGCCACATGGCTATACACAAATACAATGCCAAAAATAAGAAAAGAATATACAAAAGAAAACAATCACGATCTTCGGATGTGACGTAGGACCCGGCAGACAGGATACTCCGAGCGACACTCCAACCATCTACCTGAAAACATAAATATATACATGCGGTGGTGAGTATAGGTAACTCAGCGGGTAATAGAAAAGATAGTGCATGGTCTATACATAAAACATGGAGATCACAAGTATACAGTCTCAGTAGGGAATAAAGAACATGATCATACTATCATAATCAATGCATCTGAACCTACCTGACGTAATAACCAGACATAATCATAACTAACCTACAAACTGCACAAACCGCTGCTGACATAATGGTAAATACATACCCAATCTGAAATCGACGCAAGGTACAAAGATCGGTAAACTCACTGGATCTGCAACAGATATACCCGTGACACCTGTGCAATATAAGTACGACTGCATATACATGTAAAATAAATGACATGTATGCAGCATGGCAACCAAATGCAACAACCATATCTCAATCAAGTGCAACAACGACAATCACATGCAACTAGTATCTACTAGGCATGTATGCAAATGCAGATGCACCGCGCATCAAATGCAAGAATAATAACTGCGTATGCATGCTCCATGGTCACCCCCGCCACCTCTCCAGACACCACGACCCCTGTATGGCCGAGAGGCTTGGGTCTGTGACGACTGTACTACCCTCCAGCCCACTATATAGTGGTCGAGGCGGACAGTCCGCTAGTAGCTATCTAACTACATAGCATCAGGGTCCCTGACTGCTCACAACGCCGGATCTCACAAAACCTCGTGACCGGGAGGCACGACAGGACTAGCAGCAACTGCTCCAGCTACCACTACCCATGAGTGGCCGAGTGTGCGGTGCTATTACCAAACCAACTGATGACTCTCTCACCACAAGGGAGACAATGGTCATCAGATGCAATGAATGATGAACATGATATATATATATATAATCATCATCCATGCAACAACCCCAAACCTCATAAATACCTCCAACATGAGTATAATCGTCATGATACCTCCACATATCCCACCAAACATATGTATACAACTACACATGTATAACCAACCAATAATCCCCAATGAACATATCAGACATACATGGACAACCCCACATATACAATCAACATGTATCCTCCAATAAAAACACATCGGACACGTGTATAAACCGCAGACGTGCAATCAACACACTCCTCCAAAAGTACATAACAAATACGGATATACACACCACATGTAAATGCACTGTCAACCAGATGACTCCTCTGCACATACCCACCTATGTACAGTCCACATCATATACCCAATCAGCATGATAATACTAGCCACCCGACAATCCCTACAAGACATACTCTACACGTGTAATCACCATTGAGTAGATATCAAGAGTTGAGACGGTATATGAATTAAATGGAACACCTCAAAGATCAAGCATAAGTCTCTAGCAGGAAGTCAACAAACAGATATGATATAAGGTAAAGCAGTCTAATCCATCGGATAACAACCATGCACTAAGTACAAGAAAATCTACATAGAGGTAAAGGAAGAAATACCCGCCTTAAGATATCTCGTATCAACAGACCCACCACATCGTGATGAACGTCTCATATCAAAGTCCTGCATAAATCAATACATATATCTCATTTTGCCAAATTCATATGATCAAATAGCTAAATAAAAGTCCTAACCCAATTAGGATCACTCCAACTAAATCTGATCTATGAGTGATCCTCCAAACAATTGCTAATCCAACTCCTTCTAGATCCAAACATAATCCACAATTTATCAACCAATCCAAAACGCATCAATCATCACATCTTGAATCCAACTCACATATCCACCTCTAAATTACCAATCCACCACATAATAATCTCAATTCATAACCACTTATCATATAAATCAAATCTCCATCATAAGTCCACATCAACCTATCAACCAAATCATCAAACTACAATCAATCACAAGCTCCAACACTAATCCACACTCATTACAAATCCTTTTTAAAATCCACAAATCAATCCAAGATTCAATCCAAATCAATATATCAAAGTTGAATTCTAATTCCTTAACCATGAATCAACTTCACACAATTCATCCATTTCAACTAATCTACACAGATTACAACAATCTATCATCAACAATCTATGTTAACCCAATACCATCATCAACAATCTATCATCAACAATCCATGTAGAATGCTTAATCTAATCCAATACATAACCTACCAGTCATCAATTAATCCAACACAAGAGCATCCAACTACAACGAATCCCTCTACATGCTCCCATGTGCTCTAAACTAAACATGATCTAATATCCATTAACAACACTGATAGAACAGAATAATAATAGAAGGATCTAGAGATACATCACCAGAAAACACTCACCTTGAGGTATGACAGCAAAATTCTGAATCTTACAACCCAAGAAGTTCTATGCCGTCAACTATCAAAGAAGCACTACACTAATTCATCCAAGAATCAATCCATAAATCCAATCATATAGCAAAGGATTTGTTGAACCCCTAATTCACAACATTAAACTCACCTCAACAAAACCTTAGCTCAATCCAGATGCCCCAACTGGTGTTTTACTGCTGGAGAAGATTACTGCCGGAGTTGATGGCCTCACCGGACCCTAGCAGCAACCCTCCACCCCACAAGAACCGCCACAGCAAACCATCTGCAACCTCAACACACCCTAAATCAAAATCAACGTTTCCATAACTGATCACGAGATCAAACTCCTCAACCCTCACCTTTCGGTCACATTGCCGGATCAATGCAGCTTGGCCGGACACTTCACAACAGACCAAGGATCAAACCCAACATCAATCTTGAAGCTAGGTTGGTGATTAGAAGCAGAGAGGTCGGCGATCAGGTACAGGAAAGGGACGGCGGCGGTTGGTTGGAAGGGAAGGAGTTGAGTCGCTGGTGAGTCTCGGGACGAAGAGAGCTCGCGCGCGTGATCCGGCTACATCGTGTGGAGTGGTGTGGTCGGGAGGCTCGGCGAGAAAGACTCGGTGTCAGCAATCTAGGGCACGGTGACAAGATCGGCAAGAAGAAGGAGAGGCTCCACACCTTGAGAGAAGGAAGAGGGAGGCTCGGCCGAGACACACTGGAGAAGACCGTCGCCAGCAGTGAACTCGTGGTGATCGGCGGCGCAAGAAGGGCGACGACGACAAGGAAATCAGGTGGCAGAAACAGGATCTAGGGCACCACGCGTGAGGGCAAGCGTTGGCCCTTTCCTTCCGGCGATCGAGCTCCATCTACCTGCTAATGGAGGGTCAACCGGCGCCGGCACGATCATCTCCCTTGCGACGTTGGCGTCGGGGAAGAAGAGGTTGCGCGAGAGGCTTGGGAGAGGAGATCGGGGAAAGAAAAATTAGGAGAAAGTGAGAAGAGGAAATCGGAAATTAAGGATTTAAATACTTAGGTTAACCTCTAAGTTAATTCCTCAATTAACTCCCACTTAAATGGATATTCCAAAACAAGCCTCCATTGTATCCCGAATCTATCCCCTCAAAATAGGTCATACGGACCCCGTTTAATCCCAGAAAAATTTCTAAAAATTTCAGAAAAATCCAATAAGAATTTTCGTCCAATAATATTTATTATTTGATTTTACGGTATCTTACATTCTCCCCCACTAATAAAAATTTGGTCCCCAAATTTACTGGTCTACTCAGGGATCCTCATCCAAGGGTAACCACCAAACAACATACTCATATACCACTCCATCCAGATAACATGAATAAATCTCCAACCATAATAATCCACCTCCAAATGAATAGCAATGACTCTGTGGCTATGAGCACACCCTGTATCTGCTACTTCCACACTGTACCTTAACCAACTGTGGATAAATCAACTAACTCTGAAATCTAAAAATCCACTATCATCAGATCCTCCAACATCTGTATAAAGTGCTCAAACTATCCATCAGTCTGAGGGTGAAAAATCTATACTCAAGCGAAGCTCGTAATCCAAAGTCTGCTATAACCACAGTCAAAATCAAGATGAAAAATTATGGATCTCCATCTAATATAACACTCAGAGATATACCATGAGATCATGTAATCTCTCTAGAGTATAATCCTGCTACTCAATCCAAAAGAACCCGTCCTACAAATCGATGGCTAGGGAGCAAAGTCGCCACCCAACAATGATTACCCAAACCAAAATATCCTCTCCAAGTCCTGGATAATCCCACAACAAAGTCCGTCAAACATGCTCTCAATTCCACTCTAGTACCTGAATCAACAAAGACCATCCTGCTAGTCTCTGATATTCAGCCTCCACAGGCTGACACACTAGACATCAGGCTACAAAATCCGCGATGTCTTTCTTCATGAAATCCACCAATAAGAACACTCCAGATCTCTATACAACATATACCACAAATCTAGAATGAGTTGTTTCCTGCAGAAACTTCTCCCGGATAAGAAGTGATACTGGAAACACATAATCCCCTATAGAGATAAAGAATCTAATTCTCATTATACGAGATTCTAACTACTAGCACGAGACTACTCTGCTCATGCTATGTCAGAACTGCACCAAACCTAGGTATGATACCTCTGTGTAGAGTACAAATCCGTCTACACTAGAAAGTACTACTAAGACAAGTGTAGCTATCAGCTTCTCGATTCAACTCCTGAAACTGATCTCGTAAGCATCTATCTAGGAAAATTCCATACTCATCTTAAACAATCCAGTCAACAACATACCAATGCTAGAGAAATTCTCAATCAATCTCCGGTAATATCCAACTAAACCAAAGAAACTACGAGTCTCCTGTATAGACTACGACTACTCCCAACTGGTAACAACTTCTATCTATGATCCACTGATATCCCTCTACCAGAGACAATGTGTCCCAAAAATCCCACACAAGATAATCAAAATACGCACCACTGAACTTCACATATAGATGTTCCCGTCGAAACATCTCTAGAATTATGCGAAGCTAGTGTACGTGATCCACCTCGGATCGAAAATAGATCACAACATCGTCAATGGAGACAATGAAAAATGATCTAATCACCCTAGGAATACCAAGTACATTGAGTCCATGAAAACATCTAGGGCACGGTATGCCTAAATGATAACACCAAGGACTCATACTATCAATACCACAGACTTTCTCAACCATAAGATCCCCAATAATTCTGTGATCTAATCACTAACTATAAATCATCAAATCCATAAATATCACACAAGTGCTACTCCTCATGTCTCTATCAGCATCAAATACTAGACAATAGATCATCGAATCAAATATCCACTAATAGATCATCGAAAGATAACATATCACCACACCTGATCCCAATAACCATCAATCAAAATCATCCTCAACATCAATCAATCATACCAGATAGTCTCCTAAACAATGATAGAGAAAAATGAAAGCATCCAACCCTCAACACCTACTGCCAACAAACTAAATGTATCCATAAAGTCTGCCAAATCTCATCATCTCATCCTTTCTGATAATCAAATATCTATAGTAAAAGAATATCAATCCAAAGTTAAAGGGTCACACAATCTCCTGACTAAAAGTCTACCCATCCAGAAGATATCTCCACACTCTCATAATCATCCTATCCCTCGACAAATATCGATAAAAGGTCAAACCCTCTAATATGAGATATAGACTACAAGATCTAGTAAAATGGTCACATGGTTAAGGTCTTGAGCCACCTGATATAGCCAATGTTAGCTGAGTCGTCTAACCATTGTCTTGTACCCCATCATACTATGATTGCTCCACCCTGAGGCTCAGCAACCTCCGCTATCGAGCAATGAACACAAAGATAGAGGAACACTACAACTAAATAACTGATCAAAATATCTGTCAATCGACGTTCTACCCCTCAAAGATCATCATATGAAATTATACCTAGTTATGATCAGAACTCCTAGGTATTACTCAACTAATACCCCTACCTCTGTATCATCACAGGTCGTAAATCACTAGGTACATCAAGGATATCTAACTACATCCGACAGCTCTATGAGTCAGGATCTCCCATGGAGCAACGTTAGATGAGTTTACTAGTCATCACCTTAAAATCCATCGTGCTGACGAAAGAAGTAGAGAACTACTCTCTCTCCAAACACCTCAAGGAAATCACTAAGTGGTGACCTGATTTCCAAAAAGCATTCCCTGCTTCTTCCTTCACGTGGTACCGGGTCACGTAAAGGTTAAGTAGCTAACTTCAACTCTCCTACGCCAGTACAAATCATATATCCAAAGGTACTCCTCAACTCATACACCCTAGTAATGGATGTATCTCATAAGTGTTAAGCAGGTAGCTTTACACTTTTCCACACCGTGCGGTATCCTATCTGAATGTACCTTCTAAGTCATCCTACCAGGTACAGACAGTCCATAGTCAAAGTCCCCATGGAATCGGATATGACAATCCTCTACAGACTGACTAAGCCGATATTGGTATACGGCCAATTCAGTCCTTTCTACCCCGGTACAAGTCAAAATATCTAACCGAGTATGAAACATCCCACAGATAGGAATCTCTAAAAATAGAGTAAGTCAGTCCCCTACTGATCGGACCAACAAAATAAATCGATCATCTCCTAACCGATCCAATAAGAGTAAATTAATCATCCACTGATGAAACTAACTAAGGTAAATCGATACACCACTACCCAAGTCAACAAGGGTAAATCAGTCAAACCATAACTACTCAAGTCAACCAAGTAAATCAATCATCAACAGGAGTAAACCGGTACTCTACTAACTGAGTCAACATGGGTATACAGATATCATCCACCATCTAGCTAATAGTAACCAAGACTAGTATGAGACTCTAACTCTCAACCAACTGGTAGTATGATATGAGGAAATCCCCTGAGACTGTAAATCCTTGATCTCCAGTAGGTCAACCGTGATCAGTGATTGACCCTACACATGAAATGTATGGTACAAACAAATAGGCAAGTACTAACAAAAGCACTAACACATGTCATAACTATATGAGCAACAATACATACACCAACAGAAATGCATGATAACAATATACAAACATACCTCCTATGGCCTGGAGATGTCCTGCTGCTGCCTGGTCCAAAAACCCGAAAAGTCACATCAAGAAAATCGAATCACGAAATCCAAAACACGAATAATAGGCATCGTACCTACTCTGATACCAAAAATTGGTATCAGATAAATCTCGAAAATCCAAAACAAAACAAAGCAGGCATCGTACCCGCTCTGATACCACTAAATTGGTATCAGATAAATCTCGAAAAACCAGAATACATAGCAAGACAGGTATCGTACCCGCTCTGATACCACTAAATTGTCACGCCCCCAAAGGAGTTCCTGTCAGACAAAAATCCGGCAGAACCTCCCCTGTACCGGTGACAATCTAAAGCATCACTACAAGCAAAATACATCAGCCACATGCGGCTGGAATATTTATATACACAGCCACGCAGTTATAATAACAACCCACTCGGCTGGAATGAAACAATCACAACCACGCAGTTATATATAAAACAGCCCACACGGCTGTACTAAAACACAGCGGAAAACAAAGGAAAGCCCAATACAACACAATCAACACACTGCTAGCCGGCTAGGCTTATACAACAAATACAACACCAAAACCATAAGATAGCCACACGGCTATACACAAATACAATGCCAAAAATAAGAAAAGAATATACAAAAGAAAACAATCACGATCTTCGGATGTGACGTAGGACCCGGCAGACAGGATACTCCGAGCGACACTCCAACCATCTACCTGAAAACATAAATATATACATGCGGTGGTGAGTATAGGTAACTCAGCGGGTAATAGAAAAGATAGTGCATGGTCTATACATAAAACATGGATATCACAAGTATACAGTCTCCGTAGGGAATAAAGAACATGATCATACTATCATAATCAATGCATCTGAACCTACCTGACGTAATAACCAGACATAATCATAACTAACCTACAAACTGCACAAACCGCTGCTGACATAATGGTAAATACATACCCAATCTGAAATCGACGCAAGGTACAAAGATCGGTAAACTCACTGGATCTGCAACAGATATACCCGTGACACCTGTGCAATATAAGTACGACTGCATATACATGTAAAATAAATGACATGTATGCAGCATGGCAACCAAATGCAACAACCATATCTCAATCAAGTGCAACAACGACAATCACATGCAACTAGTATCTACTAGGCATGTATGCAAATGCAGATGCACCGCGCATCAAATGCAGGAATAATAACTGCGTATGCATGCTCCATGGTCACCCCCGCCACCTCTCCAGACACCACGACCCCTGTATGGCCGAGAGGCTTGGGTCTGTGACGACTGTACTACCCTCCAGCCCACTATATAGTGGTCGAGGCGGACAGTCCGCTAGTAGCTATCTAACTACATAGCATCAGGGTCCCTGACTGCTCACAACACCGGATCTCACTAAACCTCGTGACCGGGTGGCACGACAGGACTAGCAGCAACTGCTCCAACTACCACTACCCATGAGTGGCCGAGTGGGCGGTGCTAAACCAAACCAACTGATGACTCTCTCACCACAAGGGAGACAATGGTCATCAGATGCAATGAATGATGAACATGATATATATATATAATCATCATCCATGCAACAACCCCAAACCTCATAAATACCTCCAACATGAGTATAATCGTCATGATACCTCCACATATCCCACCAAACATATGTATACAACTACACATGTATAACCAACCAATAATCCCCAATGAACATATCAGACATACATGGACAACCCCACATATACAATCAACATGTATCCTCCAATAAAAACACATCGGACACGTGTATAAACCGCAGACGTGCAATCAACACACTCCTCCAAAAGCACATAACAAATACGGATATACACACCACATGTAAATGCACGGTCAACCAGATGACTCCTCTACACATACCCACCTATGTACAGTCCACATCATATACCCAATCAGCATGATAATACTAGCCACCCGACAATCCCTACAAGACATACTCTACACGTGTAATCACCATTGAGTAGATATCAAGAGTTGAGACGGTATATGAATTAAATGGAACACCTCAAAGATCAAGCATAAGTCTCTAGCAGGAAGTCAACAAACAGATATGATATAAGGTAAAGCAGTCTAATCCATCGGATAACAACCATGCACTAAGTACAAGAAAATCTACATAGAGGTAAAGGAAGAAATACCCGCCTTAAGATATCTCGTATCAACAGACCCACCACATCGTGATGAACGTCTCATATCAAAGTCCTGCATAAATCAATACATATATCTCATTTTGCCAAATTCATATGATCAAATAGCTAAATAAAAGTCCTAACCCAATTAGGATCACTCCAACTAAATCTGATCTATGAGTGATCCTCCAAACAATCGCTAATCCAACTCCTTCTAGATCCAAACATAATCCACAATTTATCAACCAATCCAAAACGCATCAATCATCACATCTTGAATCCAACTCACATATCCACATCTAAATTACCAATCCACCACATAATAATCTCAATTCATAACCACTTATCATATAAATCAAATCTCCATCATAAGTCCACATCAACCTATCAACCAAATCATCAAACTACAATCAATCACAAGCTCCAACACTAATCCACACTCATTACAAATCCTTTTTAAAATCCACAAATCAATCCAAGATTCAATCCAAATCAATATATCAAAGTTGAATTCTAATTCCTTAACCATGAATCAACTTCACACAATTCATCCATTTCAACTAATCTACACAGATTACAACAATCTATCATCAACAATCTATGTTAACCCAATACCATCATCAACAATCTATCATCAACAATCCATGTAGAATGCTTAATCTAATCCAATACATAACCTACCAGTCATCAATTAATCCAACACAAGAGCATCCAACTACAACGAATCCCTCTACATGCTCCCATGTGCTCTAAACTAAACATGATCTAATATCCATTAACAACACTGATAGAACAGAATAATAATAGAAGGATCTAGAGATACATCACCAGAAAACACTCACCTTGAGGTATGACAGCAAAATTCTGAATCTTACAACCCAAGAAGTTCTATGCCGTCAACTATCAAAGAAGCACTACACTAATTCATCCAAGAATCAATCCATAAATCCAATCATATAGCAAAGGATTTGTTGAACCCCTAATTCACAACATTAAACTCACCTCAACAAAACCTTAGCTCAATCCAGATGCCCCAACTGGTGTTTTACTGCTGGAGAAGATTACTGCCGGAGTTGATGGCCTCACCGGACCCTAGCAGCAACCCTCCACCCCACAAGAACCGCCACAGCAAACCATCTGCAACCTCAACACACCCTAAATCAAAATCAACGTTTCCATAACTGATCACGAGATCAAACTCCTCAACCCTCACCTTTCGGTCACATTGCCGGATCAATGCAGCTTGGCCGGACACTTCACAACAGACCAAGGATCAAACCCAACATCAATCTTGAAGCTAGGTTGGTGATTAGAAGCAGAGAGGTCGGCGATCAGGTACAGGAAAGGGACGGCGGCGATTGGTTGGAAGGGAAGGAGTTGAGTCGCTGGTGAGTCTCGGGACGAAGAGAGCTCGCGCGCGTGATCCGGCTACATCGTGTGGAGTGGTGTGGTCGGGAGGCTCGGCGAGAAAGACTCGGTGTCAGCAATCTAGGGCACGGTGACAAGATCGGCAAGAAGAAGGAGAGGCTCCACACCTTGAGAGAAGGAAGAGGGAGGCTCGGCCGAGACACACTGGAGAAGACCGTCGCCAGCAGTGAACTCGTGGTGATCGGCGGCACAAGAAGGGCGACGACGACAAGGAAATCAGGTGGCAGAAACAGGATCTAGGGCACCACGCGTGAGGGCAAGCGTTGGCCCTTTCCTTCCGGCGATCGAGCTCCATCTACCTGCTAATGGAGGGTCAACCGGCGCCGGCACGATCATCTCCCTTGCGACGTTGGCGTCGGGGAAGAAGAGGTTGCGCGAGAGGCTTGGGAGAGGAGATCGGGGAAAGAAAAATTAGGAGAAAGTGAGAAGAGGAAATCGGAAATTAAGGATTTAAATACTTAGGTTAACCTCTAAGTTAATTCCTCAATTAACTCCCACTTAAATGGATATTCCAAAACAAGCCTCCATTGTATCCCGAATCTATCCCCTCAAAATAGGTCATACGAACCCCGTTTAATCCCAGAAAAATTTCTAAAAATTTCAGAAAAATCCAATAAGAATTTTCGTCCAATAATATTTATTATTTGATTTTACGGTATCTTACAAGAATACCTCTCGAACCCTTCTCCCAACTCATCATCTCACGTCTTCTACATCCAACTCCTCCTCTCACGCCTCTCCTTCCAACTCCTCTCCAGCAAACCCCTCTCTGAAGAGAATTGGGAGGAAGAGGACGACAACGAGGTGTGTCCACCGCCGTATCTTTTACTTCCACTGTGCGCTTCCCGTTCCTGCTCCATCGGCGACGAAGCCCCTCCTTCTCCCGGCCTCTTTCTTCCACCCCGACCAATGAGGCAGCCGCCTTGGAGAGAGACGTCGCTGATGCCGGTATTAACTGGATCTCATGGCTGTCGTCGCAGAAGTCGGAAGTGTAAGTGAAGATCCCTCGTGGATTTCATATTTCGTATGCTCTCACTTCGGATCATGTCGCTGAGGTCTTAATTGATACCGTATTCGACTCCTGTACCTTTCCCCAAACTTCCTTCGATGTTCTCGCTCACTACCAGTGCCCCAAAATTTTGTTTCCCTTTAAAAAAGATTTTATTTTCTCTCTTCTTTTTTTTTGCCTTATCTTTAGACTATTTGAATTTCTCTCGGAATTGTTTTTCAGATAGATCAGCGCGGCAAAGTTTTGTTTTTGTTGTTATTCCCGAGCTACTCGCCTGTCATTGCTGATATTTTTGTTTGCTTTTGGTACTATATATTGCCAGTAGCATACTATGTGGAGGCTCTGGACTCTGAACTTCATGTCATTCTCTTCTCTATGTTATTCATATGTATCTTATCGGTTGTGATATGTGTACCCTTTTTCTCTCTCTCTCTCACTTATCCTTTCAAATTGATAGAATTAACTTTGAGTTTGTGAATGTCTCACAAGTATTTCTTTGAACTCCAACTCCTGCCGTTAAGAATGCTTTGTTGTAGCTTTCACATGTCCTTGGGTAAATATTTGATCTTTATTTGGTAATCTGAATTTCTGAATTTCAACCTTATTTCTTTTGTTAACAAAAGATATTAGATATTTGGTAATCTTCAAAATCAGTAGTGATCATAAATTTCCTTTGCAGTGCATTTCCAAATATTGCCAACTTCATTTAGAGAGAGTTTCTTCATGTGAAGAGTCGTTCATCATCGTCGTGTCGAAGTGTGCAGCCACCGACAGAGTTTTGTTTGAATGCTTGTATTGAACTTAATTCCCTATGTTTGAATTGCACTCATCTTGCTTTATTTGTTTCATGCATAGTAGGTGTTTGGTGAAATATCTCTTTAGTTTAATTCCATGTAATGCTTGTTAGTTTAGTGATTTATGTTTCTATGATGTTTGTTCTTTATTTGAATGCAATTAGTTTAGGTTTTGTTACATGCTCTAGTTTTTGTTTCACTAGATGTTTACTTGATGTGTTTTTACTTTCCATGCTCTAGGTTAGATTGGATCAAAAATCCACACTACGAACAAGTGAGTTTCCTACTTTCCCTTGCAAATTGTTGACATGCATATATAATTTGTCATTGGATGATTATCATTGCATCATTGCAAGAGTTAGTTTTGGGTGACAAAACTGTGACTGAGTCTGTATCTCAACATTATGAATCTATAAATAACTACATAGAACAGATACTAATTATCCTAGTCAGATCTTGCATTACCATTTTTGACTGAAGCAGCTTGTTGTTTGACGATCTGCCGGAACTTGAGATTTTGAGTGCTCAGTTAAAATAATTTTTGAAACTCCGTAATAATGTCCTGTGGAATTTGTAGGAGCGATATGTGGCAATGGCAACAAGAAGAAGAATGTTGCCTGCCAACATATTCCCAATTTGGTTTTTTTTCTACAACTAATTCTTCTTCTTTTTTTTCCAAGGGAATTTATGTTTTAGTACCTATTTCTCAAATTCACAGCTTTACCTCTATGGGATGATACGATGGGAAATCAAACTCCACTTCGAGGATTTGGTGATTTCGACTTAGACGAATTGGATTTTGGAGGTGTGTTTGTCAACTTTGCCTTCTCTTATGACTGTTTCAAGTCCTTCTAAATCTCAAGTGAGATAAATGGTAGCAGATGAGGTCGAGAAGGGCGTGGAGGAAGCAAACGAGGCATCAAGAGTGAAAAGGCGTCGTGTTCTAAATTTTTTTTCTGATGATGATGGTGCCACAGCCGTCAATGAGCATTTGTCCTCTGAAGTAGTTTGTTCCAAGACTGTTTCTTCAGATAGATAAATTAGATTCATCTTAATACTTTATTCAAATTAGGCTAAAGCATCCACTTGGTGCGTTTGATTTTTTTACTTTAGGTTCAGGAGGACTCGACATCAGCAAAAATATGCACACAAAATTTACAGTCGAATCTCACGTGTTCAGGTTTTAATTTTCTTACCTTGGAAAGAATTTTTCTAGCAGTAGATGTGGATTTCCAGCTATTCTAATCAAAGAATTTGTAATAGATGATAGATTTCTTTTCAGTAATGAAGTCTTGGATCCATCCTCAGATGAATGGATGGAGAACTATTTCAATGATAGTGAGATGTATTGCAACTCTAAATACACATCTTTTCCTTTCCATGCTTCATGGTTGAATTTACATAGTTGTTATATTCTGTTGATAATCTGGTGTTGACGTGATGTGATTAGATGCTCAGTCAGTAACCTGTTTCTTGTGTTTTAAGTGTACCAATGGGATGGACTTGTTTAGTATATATTGCAAGTTTAAGGACTCAATTGAAACAAAAAATATAGCAACCTGTTTGAGTTTTAGACGATAAGTGAAGGGTCATCCTTTCTTTTCACTCTAGAATCAAAGTCATATTTTATATGTATAGTTTAGTACATCGAAAAACTACATTTGCTATTGGAAAATTTCAAGTCAAATTGTGCTTGATAAAGCTACAAGTTCTGCAAACCAAAGAAATCAGAACATATGCTGATTTTGACTTTAGTTCATGTGTAAGAACTCAAATGAAATATATGCTGTTCTTTTTGCACTGCATCTCTAATTATGTATTTAGGTCTCACAGTGGTTTCCCTAGCATCTCCAATTATGCTATTCTTTTTGTTATATTTCCATGGCGGAAACAAAGTAGCATATGTATTTTTCGTTTGCTCTATTCTCCATTATTTTATGCTTAATTCTTTTTCTCTTAAAAGTTATTGTATGGTGTGAATTGTGACATTTATTTTCAACTATTACCACCGAAAATTTCTATTGCATAATACTGATCGTATTTTTTCTGTGACAGATACACAGTGGTAGGTGTTTTGTCCTAGTCTCAAGCCGTCAATCCATTTTGATCAATATATCTAGTAGAAGTAAGCATGCAGATCGTTGTCTTCGAGGCCGGCTAGCTATTTTGTGATTTTTTTTATTTTAAATTTGAATGTCACTAACTACTTTGAAATAGAAATATTTATTCTTTGTGTATAGTTGAATTCTCCTGTAAATTCTAATACTTTGTAATTGAATTCTATTGTTTGGTACGAGTTTGAAATCATTAGTTGAGCTAATTAATGCTATTTTATATGTCAAATTCGAATCTGGATATGGTAAAAGAAAATTAATAGTTTTATAAATATAAAAAAAATGATTTTGTAAATAGGTTTTTTAATTTTTTTTTTTAAAAAAGACAGCGCTTTTAAAGCGTTACAAATGTGTTGTCTTTGCCAAAAACAACAACGCTTTTAAAGCGTTGCAATAATGATGTTTTTATAAAAAATACACAATGCTTTTAAAGCGTTGCAAAAGCATTGTCTTTGCTACAAACGACAATGCTTTAAAAGCGTTGTCGTTGAGCAGACTTTTAACAACAATGCCTTTAACAATACTTTTTCAGGTACAAAGACAATGCTTTAAAAGCGTTGTCTATTAGCTTTTTTCTTGTAGTGACTATTTATAATTTATAAGGATCTAATAACATGATCTTCTGTGTATCTCCTCACAATATGCTATCTACAATATAAATTAAATGGACAACTACACTTAGCATAAATGTAGACATTTGACCAATGTGATTCTTATTTCTAAATAAATGTCTATACAAAAAGCTAGACTTTTAGTATACATTCCAACAATCTCCCACTTATACTAAAAGACTATGCTGCCATATACCCTACCATACATCTATTTCCCAACCCCTCAACATGCCCATCAAAAGCTCTTGCATTAAGGGCCTTAGTGAAAGGATCTTCCAGGTTATCATCTGATGCAATCTAGGCAACAATAACTTCTCCTCGTTTATACGATGTCTCGTATTAGGTGATACTTACGCTCAATGTGTTTACTTGCCTTATGGGCTCGTGGTTCTTTCAAGTTTGCTACTGCACCACTTATTATCACAATACACTGTAATAATTTCGGAAAAATCAGGAATCACATCTAAGTCCATCATGAAGTTTCTGAGCCATACAACTTCTATGGCTGCCTCAGAGGTTGCCACATACTCATCTTCCATGGTGGAGTCTAAAATGCATTTCTACTTAACACTCCTCCATTGTTTTGGCTCCACTTCCTAAAGTAAACACAAAACCCTGAGGTTGACTTACTATTTTTCCTATCTGATTGGAAATCTGAATCCGTTTAACCCATAGGGGGCAAGTTATCTGCTTGGTAAACCAATATATAATCTCTAGTCCTTCTCAGGTACTTTAATATATGCTTTATGGTAGTCCAATGTCCTTGTCTTGGGTTACTTTGATATCTGCTAATCATGCCCACGGTAAAATAGATATCCAGTCTTGTACATAGCATCACATATATTAGGCTTCCTACAGCATAAGGAACTGCCTTCATTTCCTCTATATCTTTTGATGTCTTAGGAGGCATCTCTTTAGATAAGGGTACTCCATGCCGAAAAGGTAGAAAACCTTTCTTGGAGGTTTGCATACTAAAACGAGCTAGGATAGTATCGATATATGAAGCTTGGGATAAGCATAATATTCTTTTCTTGCGATCCCTTATTACTTTGATCCCAATAATATGTCTGCATTCTCCCAAGTCCTTCATATCAAATTTCTTGGACAACCATACCCTTACTTCTGACAATACTTTTATATTGTTGTCAGCTAACAAAATGTCATCTACGTATAGTACAAGAAATACCACCTCATTTCTGTCACATTTCTTGTATACACAAGACTCATCCAGACACTGAATAAATCTATAAGACTAGATTACTTCATTAAACCGAATATTTCAAGATCTTGAAGCTTGCTTCAGTCCATAAATAGACCGATTGAGCTTACATACAAGATGCTCTTTGCCTTTTGCAATAAACCCCTCTGGTTGCTTCATATGGATGTTTTCTTCAAGACTTCCATTAAGGAAACCTATCTTGACATCCATTTGCCAAACTTCATAATCCATATGAGCAGTAATAGATAAAAATATCCGGATAGACTTAAGCATAGCTACCGGCGAAAAAGTTTCCTCATAATCGATTCCCTCTTTCTGAGTATATCCTTTTGCAACAAGTCTTGCTTTGAAAGTTTCCACCTTCCCGTCTACCTCTCTTTTTCTTTTGTAGACTTATTTACACCCAATGGCTTTTACACCATTTGGTGGTTCTAAAAGCTCCCAGACCTTATTAGAATACATAGATTCTATTTCAGAGTTCATTGCACTTTGCCAAGATGCTGCATCTTTATCTTGGAGTGCTTTATCATATGTGCAGGAATCAGGTTCATGTTCACCAGGGATCAAGTCCAAGACTCTCCCAAAAACATGAATCTACCAAGTTGTCGAACAACCCTCCCACTATGACGTGGCACTGCTTGTAATTGTGCATCATTTGTGACATGTGTTGCAGTTTCTTGTGGTATCTCATCTTGTACAGTTGGTACTAGTTTAGACATGTCTTCTCTAATTTTCTTAAGAACAATTTTTCTCATGGGCTTATGGTTCATTACATAGTCCTCTTCTAAAAATCAGACATTGGCGCTAACAATGACCTTCTGTTTTTTAGGACTATAAACCTCCTTTCGTTTCTCTAAGATAACCCACAAACAAGTGAACTACTGTCCAACTTATCAATGTCTCTTTTCAGCATATGTGCTGGACTACCCCAAATCCGAATATGCTTCAGACTAGACTTACGCCCATTCTACAATTCTATAGGAGTAGAGGGTTCTGACTTTAGAAGGTACTATGTTCATTGTTGTTTCTAGAGTATATCCCCAAAATGAATTTGGTAATTCTGAATAACTCATCATCGATCTAACCATTTCCATAAGAGTCCTATACCTTCGTTCTGCCATACCATTCTGTTGGGTGTACCAGGTGCAGACAATTGGGATTGAATCCTGACTTCTGATAAGTAACTCCTAAACTCTCCTAAGAGGTACATGCCACTATGATCACACCATAGTGTCTTGATACTTTTACCATAATGTTTCTCTACATCAGCCTTGTACTCTTTGAACTTATCAAAGCACTTAGACTTGAGGCGCATCAAGTAAATATACCCGTATCTCGAATAGTCGTCTATAAAAGACACGAAATATTCGAAACTACCTCTTGCCTGGATAGTCATAGGTCCACACAAATCAGAATGAACCAATTCCAACACATCTTTGGCTCTATACCCCTTAGCCTTAAAAGGTCTCTTGGTCATTTTTCCTTTCAAGCAAGACTCACAAGTTGGAAAGTTTTCCACTACCAATAAACCCAAAAGTCCATCAGTTTTTAACCTTTGAATCCTACTCAAGTTAATATGACCTAGCCTTAGATGCCAAAGATATGTTTGGTTCATTTCCAAAGGTTGCTTTCTCTTATTAGAATTTGAAGATGTGTTATTAATTTCCATTTATTGCATCATGGGAGTTATTGGATTTAGAGTATACAAATTGCCAGCCAACGTACCAGAATAGATAACTTCCCTATTTTTCTTGATAACACCTTTGTTATCAAAATAGAAAGAATATCCATCCTTGTATAGTTTAGAAACTGAAATCAAGTTCTTTCTAAAACTTAGTACGTAAAGACAATTTCTCAAAATCAATTTTTATCCCTATAAACATCTTCCACTGCAACAGCTACTACTTTTGTAGCATTGTCCATGTAAACAGTGATTTCTCCTTCATGTAGTTGTCGGGTTTCCTGGAACCCCTGCAATGAATTGCAGACATAATCAGTGGTTCCCGTATCAACACACCAGGTACTGGTAGATAACACCACTAAACATATTTCAACAACTAATTGTTAGGATGTATACTAAAAGCCTAGCTTTTGGTATAAACATTTATCTAGAAATAAGAATCACATTGGTCAAATGTCTACATTTATGATAAATGTAGTTGTTCAATTAATTTATATTGTAGATAATATGGTGTGTGGTGTCACACATAGAGGATCATGTTATCAGTACCTTATAAATTATAAACAGTAGCTCATGACCAAGATGGAAAGGAACAAACCATTGGAAGGTTGCAGTGTAATTAGGTATTAGTTTATCTTAACTATATAATTACACTAGTACACTTAGAGTGTATTGAGTAGGATCATTAGAGGTCGTTTCTTTTATACTGACTTTATAAAGGAACAAAGACCTCAGTTATTATGGAAGTGTGTGCTCTTAATCCTAATATAATAACAAACACATATATTTGATATTTATTTCTTTAATTTATCAATGGGTGAGATTTAGTTCGATAAATCAATAAGTCCGATAAGTTGGGAAATTATATCACTTATAGTGTGTGTTGTTGATTATAGAAGGAAACTGTGTCCTAGTAATCTAGGTTAAGAATGTCCCCAAGAGGAGCTCATAAGGATTGTCATGTTAAACCCTGCAGGTGGACTTAGTCCGACATGACGATGAAGTTGAGTGGTACTACTCTTGGAGTATTTACTTAGTCCACTAGATATTAATTAAGTGAGTTGTCAGTAACTTACTTAATTAGTGGACATTTGTTATCTTAAACACAGGGAGACTAATACACTCATAATAAGAAGGAGCCCAAAATGTAATTTGGGATTGGTGTGGTAGTTTAATAATAGTTCTTTAGTGGAATGAATTATTATTGATGAAATTAAGTTGTGTGTTCGGGGCGAACACGGGATGCTTAATTTCATCGGGAGACCAAAACCAATTCCTCCTCTCGGTCCCTATCGTAGCCTCTTGTATATGGAGATTTATACTCACCACATACCCACCTTCTTACCCATCCAATGGGGCCGACCAAGCTAGCTTGGAACCCAAGCTAGGGCCGGCCAAGACCAAGTGGATGAGCCAAGTTAGTGGCCGACCAAAGCTTGGGTCCCAAGCTTAGGTGGTCGGCCACTAAAATATTAAAAAGGATTTTTATTAAAATTATTTCTTATGTGGATATCATGGTTTTAAAAGAGAGTTTAAAAATTAAAAATATCCTTTTATAACTTTCTACAGAAGATTAAGAGAAGAGATTAATCTCTTTCCTTATTTGTAGATTAAAAGGATGGTTTTAATTTTTGGTTAAAACTTTCCTTATTTGTAAATCATCTACATGTTTAAAAGAGAGTTTAAAATTTGAAATCTTTCCTTATTTGTTGATTAAAAGGTGGATTTTAAATTTGAAGAAAACTTTCAATTTTAACCATGTTCATGATTTAAAAGAGAGTTTAAAAATTAAATATTCTCTTTTATAAGTTTCTACAAGAGATTAAGAAAAGATTTGATATCTTTCCTTATTTGAGGATTAAAAGATATTTTAATTTTTAGAGATAACTTTCTTTTTATCCACATGTTTAAAAGAAAGATTTTAATTTAAAAAATTTCCTTTTTACCAATCATGAAGGGATAAAAATTATTGGAGAAATTTTTTAAAAATTTCTGGAGACAAATTAGGAAGTTTTAATTAATTAAAACTTTCCTTGTTTTGGGGAGAAGAGTGGCCGGCCAAATAAATTGGAGAAGAGAAAATTATTTTTAATTAAATAAATTTTCCTTTTCATGGCAAAAGAATTAAGTTTTTATTGAAATTTCCTTATTTGCCAAGACCAAGGATTATAAAAGATGGGGTAGAGGTGCCTTCATGGTGAACGACTTTATTATATTTTCTCCCTCTTTTCTTCCTTGGTGTGGCCGACCCTTCTCCTTTTCTCTCTTCCTCTTGTGTGGCAGAAATCCTTTATCTCTTGGAGCTTGGAGGAGGTGGCCGGATCTAGCTTGAGGAAGAAGGAGAGAAAGATTGCATCCCTTGGAGCTTGGTTGGTGAAAAAAGTTCTTCATCCTTTAGAAGATATGCTTGCCCGAAACTTGAAGGAAGGAAGAAGAAGGTGCCTTGGTGGTTCTTGTCTCGGAAGATCGTTGCCCACACAACGTCCGGGATTAGAAGAGGAATATTGTAGAAGATCAAGAGGTCATTATCTACTAAGTAAGGTATAACTAATATAGTTTTCCGCATCATGTTAGTTTTATCTCCATGTAAAAATACCAAATATAAGAGGCATGCGATTCTAGTATTTCGAATTAGTTTTCGATGTTGTGTTCTTTTATTTTTCTTTTCCTTGTGATTTGATTGTTCCTTTTGGTTCACCTAAAGTTATTTAAGGAAGTTAAATATTAGCTTTCCTTAAAAGGCTTTGTCTAGGCGGTGGTGGTTGTTCCTATATCCAAGAAGGCCATGTGTCTCGCCATGCAGTCTTGGAAGCCAATTTTGGAAATTAATATTTAATGGAATTAATAACCTAGGTAATTTGGATCGAACGTGTTAAGTTCCGCAGGAGATCCAAGTCTAAACCTAAAAGAACAAATAAATTAAACTTAGGATCAAACGTGTTAAGTTCCGCAGGCGATCCGAGTTTAATTTAAAAGAACACATGGTAGCTAGGAAAAGGTTCAGACCTTTGTACAAAATTTTTGTACAGTGGAACCATTAGGTTTTCCGAGTAGCAACAAACAATTGGTATCAGAGCTAGGGTTTTGCCTCTATATATTTGGTATTAGTTTAATTATGCACATGTCATACATAATTTAGGCAGGTTAATAGTAGGATGTGGTAACTTTGTGGATGCAGGATCCAACTATTATGGCTTATAGATATTGTGTGTGTGATTGGACCCTTGGACATGTCAAGGGTATTATATTGTGTGTGCATGATTGTATTATAAAATACAGTAGGAGCTGTATTTAGTTTTATAGGATTTTATTTTTTGATCTAGATACATGTACATTCTTTCAAGGAATATAGGATCAAAAAATGTAAAATTCTATTTATGTCGCGAATCGAATCTTGCAAGGCGTGGAACCTTTTAAGGATCAGAGGTGCAGCGGAACAAGGAGCAAGATGGATGCGACAACTAGACCCGGTGGCGGTAGCCAAAGATGGCAGCAGCTAGGGTTGGCGACACACGGAGGACAGCAATAGATAAAAGCCATAATAGTTGAAAATTAGTTTTTCTATTTATTGCTTTTTATGTTGTGCTGTGTGTGCTTGTTAGTATGCATGTTAAGTAGGCTAGCATAGTCAAAATTCCTCACTTTAAATAACTAAGTGGGAGAGGGATTTATTTTTAAATAAATTCCACGGTCTCCATTACTGGTTTATAAGTGATGCAACAAGCTTGCGCGTTGGCTCTGAGTGCCTTCCTCCATATCGGATGAGCTTGTTTGCGGATCACTAGATTAAACTTCCATTTTGGATGACTATAGGAAGTTAATTAAGTGCGTGTGATCTTCCCCATCGGAAGGGGCACAATCTTATTAATGGACTTAGTGTCAAGTAATGGTATACACTTAGACACGTCTAATAGTATCCTCCCCATCGGAGTCACTGCTATTATTTGTGTGACCGAAGAAAACCAACTATTAATTTGTCAAATAAATAGGTAGACAAGATAATAAAATTAAAAACTCATCTTACAAATGTTTGATTTTGTATACGTCCACACTATCGTGGCATACAAAATTCATGGTGTTTGAGGTAATTTTATTTGTCATAAAGATTTATTGACAAGATAATTAATGGGTAAACCCCTCCTCTTACAAATGTTTAATTTTGTATACGTCCACACTATCGTGACATGCAAAATTCATGATGTTTGAGGTGTTGGTGAATTTAAATAATATTGTTTGAGGAATCAATGTTATTTTTAATTCAAAAGTTTTGACCAAATATTTGATCAAAGAAAGATCAACTATTAATTTTATTCGTCATAAAGTAAAGTTGACGAGATAATAAAATTAATGGATAAAATCTCTTCTTTGATTTTGTATACGTCCACACTATCGTGGCATACAAAATTCATGGGGATTTAAGGAATTGATCTTGACCAAATATTTTTGTGATTCTTAGGATTTAAAATGTTTGTCAATTCCCTAGTTGTTATACTATAGAAAAGACATAGTAGTCCCAATTGTAATGATTGGAAATAGGACTTGGACATTAAAGTAGTCTGTCTTCTTAGAACTAAGAACAATATAGGTGTATTTAATTCATTAGTTGAAACATGTTTAGTGGTGTTATCTACCAGAACCTGGAGAGTAGATACAGATGTCATTAATCATGTCCGTAATTCATTGCAGGGTTCCAGGAAACCCGACAACTAAATGAAAATAAAAACACCGTCCACATGGGCACTGCTATAAAAATGGCAGCTATTGCAGTGGGAGATGTTTATCCTTTGATAAGAATAAAATATGGATTTTAAGTAATTGTCTTTACGTACCAAGTTTAGAAAGAACTAGTTTTCAATTTCTAAACTATTCAAAGAACTTGATATTCTGCCTCTTTTAATAACAAAGTAGTTATTAAGAAAAAAAGGGAAGTTATCAGTTCTGGTACGTTGGTTGGCAATTTATAAATCCAATAACTCCCACGATGCAACAAATGGAAATTAGTAACACATCTTCTAACTTTAAGAGAAAGCAACCTTTGGAAATGAACCAATTATATCTTTGGCATTTAAGGTTAGGTTATATTAACTTGAGTAGGATTCATTGGTAGCTGATGAACTTTTGGGTTCATTGGTAGTGGAAATCTTTCCAACCTGCGAGTCTTACTTGGAAGGAAAAATAACCGAGAAGCTTTTAAGTATAAGGGGTATGGAGCCAAAGATACATTGGAATAGGTTCATTCTGGTTTGTGTGATCCTATGACAAGAGTTAGTATCGAATATTTCATCTATTTTATAGACAACTATTCAAGATACAAATACATTTACTTGATGTGCCGCAAGATTAAGTGCTTTGATTAGTTCAAAGAGTACAAGGCTGATGCGGAGAAATGTTAAAGTAAAAGTATCAAGTCACTATGGTAAGATCGTAGTGGCAAGTACCTCTTGGGACAATTTAGGAGTCACTTATCAGAAGTCGGGACTCAATCCCAACTAACTTCACCTAGTACACCCCAACAGAATGGTGTAGTAGAAAGAAGGTATAGGACTCTTATGGAAATAAGTAGATTGATGATGAATTAATTACCAAATTCGTTTTAAGGATATACACTATAAACAGAAGTGAACATAATACCTTCTAAAGTCAGAACTCTCTACTCCCATAGAATTGCAGAATGGGCGTAAGCCTAGTCTGAAGCATATTCGGATTTGGGTGGTTTAGCACATGAGAGACACTGATAAGTTGGGCAGGAGTTCACTTGTTTGTGAGTTATCCTAAAGAAACGAAAGTAGGTTTATAGTCTTAAAAATCAGAAGGTCATTGTTAGAATCAATGACCGATTTTTAAAAAGGACTATGTAATAAACCACAAGCCCATAAGTAAATTTGTTCTTAAAGAAATTATAAAGGACATGTCTAATCTAGTACCAACTGTACAAGATGAAATATCACAAGAAACTGCAACACATATCATAAATGATACACAGACAGTGGCTCATCGTAGTGGGAGGGTTGTCAAGCAAACCTAAAAGATTCATGTTTTGGGAGAGTTTTTGGACATGATCCCAAATGAACATGAGTCTGATCCCGGACATATGATGAAGCACTCCAAGATAAAGATGCAACATCTTGACAAAGAGCAATGAATACAGAATTAGAATATATGTATTCTAATAAAATTTGGAAGCTTGTAGAACCACCAGATGGTGTAAAAGTCATTGGGTAAAAATAGGTCTACAATAGGAAAAGATGGATAGACAGGAAGGTGGAAACTTTCAAAGCAAGGCTTGATGAAAAAGGAAACTTTTTCACTGGTAGCCATGCTTAAGTCTATCTGGATTCTTTTATCTATTTGGCAAGTGGATGTCAAGACAACAGTCCTTAATAGAAGTCTTAAAGAAAGCATTTATATAAAGTAACCAGAAGGGTTCATTGCAAAGGGCAAAGAGCATCTTGTATGCAAGCTCAATCAGTCTATGGACTGAGGCAAAGCTTCAAGGTCTTGGAACATCAGGTTTATCAAAATAATTCAGACCTATGGATTTATTTAGTAACCGGATAAGTCTTGTGTATACAAAAAGTGTGATGGAAACGTTGTGGTATTTCTTGTACTATACGTAGATAACATTTTTGGTAGTTGGAAACAATATCAAAATATTTTCAGAAGGGTATGGTTGTCCAAACAATTCGATATGAAGGACTTAGGAGAATGTATATATTCTTGGGATCAAAGTAATAAGGGATCGCAAGAAAAGAATATTTTACTTATCCCAAGCTTCATATATCGAAAAAATCCTTGCTCGTTTTAAGCATGCAAAAATCCAAGAAAGGTTTCTTACCTTTTTAGCATGGAGTAACTTTATCTAAAGAAATGTCTCCGTAGACATCAAAGGAGAGAGAGGAAATGAAGGGCTGTCGGAAGCCTAATGTATGCTATGCACGAGATCAAAAATCTGTTTTGCCAAGGGCATAGTTAGCAGATATCAAAGTAATCCTAGACAAGGACATTGGACTGCAGTAAAGCATATATTGAAGTACCTTAGAGGCACTAGAGATTATATGCTAGCTTACAAGGTAATTAATTTGGTCCCTGTGGGTTGCACGGATTTTGACTTCTAGTCGGATAGGGACAATAGTAAGTCAACCTCGGGGTTTTGTGTTTACTTTAGGAGGTAAAGTCATAACTATGGAAGAGTGATAAGCATAGGTGTTTTTCTGGACTCCACCATAGAAGCTGAGTATATAGCAAACCTCTGAGGTAGTCATAAAAGCTGAATGACTTAATAACCTCAAGATAGACTTAGATATGATTTCTGGTTTGTCCAAAGATTATTACAATTTATTGTAATAATAGTGGTGCAGTAGCAAACTCGAAGAAACCATGAGTGTATAAGGCAAGTAAACATAATAGAACGCAAGTACCACCCAATACGAGAAATCGTATAAACGAGGAGAAGTTGTTGCTGCCAAGATTGCATCAGATGATGACCTATAGATCTTTTCACTAAGGCCATTAAGGTAAGAGCTTTTGATGGGCATGTTGAAGGGTTGGGAATCAGATGTATGGCAGCAGATATAACAGCTTAGTTTTTTAGTATAAGTGGGAGATTGTTAGGATGTATACTAAAAGTCTAGCTTTTGGTATAAACATTTATCTAGAAATAAGAATCACATTGGTCAAATGTGTACATTTATGATAAATATAGTTGTTCAATTAATTTATATTGTAGATAACATGGTGTGTGGTGTCACACACAGAGGATCATGTTATCAGTACCTTATAAATTATAAATAGTAGCTCACGACCAAGATGGAAAGGAACAAACCATTGGAAGGTCGTAGTGTAACTAGGTATTAGTTTATCTTAAGTATATAATTACACTAGTACACTTAGAGTGTATTGAGTAGGACCATTAGAGGTCGTTTCTTTTTATACTGACTTTATAAAGGAACAAAGACCTCAGTTATTATGGAAGTGTGTGTTGTTGATTATATAATAACAATGGAATGAATCAATGGGTGATATTTAAAAAGAATCACTCTTAATCCTAATATAAAAACAAGCACATATATTTGATATTTATTTCTTTAATTTATCAATGGGTGAGATTTAGTTCGATAAATCAATAAGCCCGATAAGTTGAGAAATGATATCACTTATAGTGTGTGTTGTTGATTATAGAAGGAAACTGTGTCCTAGTAATTTAGGTTGAGAATGTCCCCAAGAGGAGCTCATAAGGATTGTCATGTTAAACCCTGCAGGTGGACTTAGTCCGACATGACGATGAAGTTGAGTGGTACTACTCTTGCAGCTAGATATTAATTAAGTGAGTTGTCAGTAACTTACTTAATTAGTGGACATTTGTTATCTTAAACACAGGGAGACTAACACACTCATAATAAGAAGGAGCCCAAAATGTAATTTGGGATTGGTGCGGTAGTTTAATAATAGTTCTCTAGTGGAATGAATTATTATTGATGAAATTAAGTTGTGTGTTCGGGGCGAACACGGGATGTTTAATTTCATCGGGAGACCAAAATCAATTCCTCCTCTCGGTCCCTATCGTAGCCTCTTGTATTTAGAGATTTATACCCACCACATACCCACCTTCTAACCCATCCAATGGGGCCGGCCAAGCTAGCTTGGAACCCAAGCTAGGGCCGGCCAAGACCAAGTGGATGAGCCAAGTTGGTGTCCGGCCAAAGCTTGGGTCCCAAGCTTAGGTGGCCGACCACTAAAATATTAAAAAGGATTTTTATTAAAATTATTTCTTATGTGGATATCATGGTTTTAAAAGAGAGTTTAAAAATTAAAAATATCCTTTTATAACTTTTTACAAAAGATTAAGAGAAGAGATTAATCTCTTTCCTTATTTGTAGTTTAAAAAGATGGTTTTAATTTTTGGTTAAAACTTTCCTTATTTGTAAATCATCTACATGTTTAAAAGAGAGTTTAAAATTTGAAATCTTTCCTTATTTGTTGATTAAAAGGTGGATTTTAAATTTTAAGAAAACTTTCAATTTTAACCATGTTCATGATTTAAAAGAGAGTTTAAAAATTAAATATTCTCTTTTATAAGTTTCTACAAGAGATTAAGAAAAGATTTGATATCTTTCCTTATTTGTAGATTAAAAGAGAGTTTAATTTTTAGAGATAACTTTCTTTTTATCCACATGTTTAAAAGAAAGATTTTAATTTATAAAATTTCCTTTTTACCAATCATGAAGGGATAAAAATTATTGGATAAATTTTTTAAAAATTTCTGGAGCCAAATTAGGAAGTTTTAATTAATTAAAACTTTCCTTGTTTTGGGGAGAAGAGTGGCCGGCCAAATAAATTGGAGAAGAGAAAATTATTTTTAATTAAATAAATTTTCCTTTTAATGGCAAAAGAATTAAGGAAGTTTTTATTTAAATTTCTTTATTTGCCAAGACCAAGGATTATAAAAGAGGGGGTAGAGGTGCCTTCATGGTGAACGACGCTATTTTATTTTCTCCCTCTTTTCTTCCTTGGTGTGGCCGGCCCTTCTCCTTTTCTCTCTTCCTCTTGTGTGGCCGAAATCCTTTATCTCTTGGAGCTTGGAGGAGGTGGCCGGATCTAGCTTGAGGAAGAAGGAGAGAAAGCTTGCATCCCTTGGAGCTTGGTTGGTGAAAAAAGTTCTTCATCCTTTAGAAATATGCTTGCCCGAAACTTGAAGGAAGGAAGAAGAAGGTGCCTTGGTGGTTCTCGTCTCGGAAGATCGTTGCCCACACAACGTCCGGGATTAGAAGAGGAATACTGTAGAAGATCAAGAGGTCATTATCTACTAAGTAAGGTATAACTAATATAGTTTTCTGCATCATGTTAGTTTTATCTCCATGTAAAAATACCAAATATTAGAGGCATGCGATTCTAGTATTTCGAATTAGTTTTCGATGTTGTGTTCTTTTATTTTTCTTTTCCTTGTGATTTGATTGTTCCTTTTGGTTCACCTAAAGTTATTTAAGGAAGTTAAATATTAGCTTTCCTTAAAAGGCTTTATCTAGGCGGTGGTGGTTGTTCCCATATCCAAGAAGGCCATGTGCCTCGCCATGCAGTCCTGGAAGCCAATTTTGGAAATTAATATTTAATGGAATTAATAACCTAGGTGATTTGGATCGAACGTGTTAAGTTCCGCAGGAGATCCAAGTCTAAACCTAAAAGAACAAATAAATTAAACTTAGGATCAAACATGTTAAGTTTCGCAGGCGATCCGAGTTTAATTTAAAAGAACACATGGTAGCTAGGAAAAGGTTCAGACCTTTGTACAAAATTTTTGTACAGTGGAACCATTAGCTTTCCGAGTAGCAACCAACACTAATGAATAAGATACACCTTTATTGTTCTCATTTCTGAGAGGATAGTCCACTTTAGTGTCCAAGTTTTGTTTCCAATCATTATAATTGGGACTCGTAAGTCTATTCTCTAGTATAACAGCTAGGGAATTGAAAACTTATTTGAAATCCTAAGAATCACAAAATATTTGGTCAAGACCAACACCTTAAAATCCTCGTGAATTTTGTATGCCACGTTAGTGTGGACGTATACAAATTCAAACATTTGTAAGAGGAGATTTTATCTATCAATTTTATTATCTTGTCAACCTAACTTTATGACAAATAAAATTCATAGTTGGTTTGTCTTCGATCAAATATTCGGTCAAAAACTTTAGAATTTAAAATAATATTGATTCCTCAAAACAATATCATTTAAATTCACCAACACCTCAAACACCGTGAATTTTGTATGCCACGATAGTGTGTGTTGGTTGCTACTCGGAAAACCTAATGGTTCCACTGTACAAAAATTTTGTACAAAGGTCTGAACCTTTTCCTAGCTACCATGTGTTCTTTTAAATTAAACTTGGATCGCCTGCGGAACTTAACATGTTTGATCCAAAATTTAATCTATTTGTTCTTTTAGGTTTTGACTTGGATCTCCTGCGGAACTTAACACGTTCGATCCAAATCACCTAAGTTATTAATTCCATTAAATATTAATTTCCATAATTGGTTCCCAGTACTAATGTGGCTAGGCACATGGCCTTCTTGGATATGGGAGCAACCACCACCGACTAGACAAAACCTTTTAAGGAAAGCTAATATTTAATTTCCTAAAATAACTTTAGGTTAACCGAAAGGAACAATCAAATCACAAGGAAAAGGAAAAACAAAGAACAAAAAATTGAAAATAAATTCAAAATACTAGAATCGCATGCCTCTTGTATTTGGTATTATTTCCAAAAATAACTAGTATGATGCGGAAAGGAAAAATACTAGTTATACCTTTTAGAAAGACCTCTTGATCTTCTACCATTTTCCTCTTCTAATCCCGGACGTTGTGTGGGCAACGATCTTTCAAGACGAGAACCACCAAACCACCTTCTTCTTCTTTCCTTCAAGTTTCGGCCAAGCAAGACTTTCAAAGGAAGAAGGTCCTTTTCCACCAACCAAGCTCCAAGGGATACAAGCTTTCTCTCCTTCTTCTCCAAGCTAAGATCCGGCCACCACTTGATCTCCAAGAGAAAAGAAGGTTTCGGCCACAAAGATGGAGAGAAGAGAAAGGGAAGGGCCGACCACACCAAGGAAGAAAAGAGGGAGAAAAATAATAGAGTTGTTCACCATGAAGCCTCCTCTACCCCCTCTTTTATAATCCTTGGTCTTGGCAAATAAGGAAAATTTAATAAAAACTTCCTTAATTCTTTTGCCATTGAAAAGGAAAATTTAATTAATTAAAAATAATTTTCTTTTCATCATGATAATGGTCGGCCACCTTTAATCCCTTAATCAAGGAAATTTTAATTCACACAAGAATTAAAACTTCCTAATTTGCTTCCGAAAATTTATAAAAATTTCTCAAATAATTTTTCCCTTCATGGTGGTTAATAAAAAGGAAATTTTATAAATTAAAATCTTTCTTTTAAACATGTGGATAAAAAGAAAGTTATCTCTAAAAATTAAAATCTCTTTCAATCTACAAATAAGGAAAGATATCAAATCTTCTCTTAATCTTTTGTAGAAACTTATAAAAGAGAATATTTAATTTTTAAACTCTCTTTTAAATCATGAACATGTTTAAAAAGGAAAGTTTTCTTAAAATTTAAAATCCACCTTTTAATCAACAAATAAGGAAAGATTTCAAATTCTTAAACTCTCTTTTAAACATGTGGATGATTTACAAATAAGGAAAGTTTTTACTAAAAATTAAAACCATCCTTTTAATCTACAAATAAGGAAAGAGATTAATCTCTTCTCTTAATCTTTTGTAGAAAGCTATAAAAGGAAATTTTAATTTTTAAACTCTCTTTTAAATCATGATATCCACATAAGAAATAATTTTAATAAAAATCCTTTTTAATATTCTAGTGGCCGGCCACCTAAGCTTGGGACCCAAGCTTTGGTCGGCCACCTACATGGCTCATCCACTTGGTCTTGGCCGGCCCTAGCTTGGGTTCCAAGCTAGCTTGGCCGGCCCCATTGGATGGGTAAGAAGGTGGGTATGCGGTGGGTATAAATCTCTATATACTAGAGGCTACGATAGGGACCGAGAGGAGGATTTGGTTTTGGTCTCCCGATAAAATTAAGCATCCCGTGCTCGCCCTGTGTTTAAGATAATAAATGTCCACTAATTAAGTAAGTTACTGACAACTCACTTAATTAATATCTAGCTCCAAGAGTAGTACCACTCAACTTCATCGTCATGTCGGACTAAGTCCACCTGTAGGGTTTAACATGACAATCCTTATGAGCTCCTCTTGGGGGCATTCTCAACCTAGATTACTAGGACACAGTTTTCTTCTATAATCAACAATACACACTATAAGTGATATCATTTCCCAACTTATCGGACTTATTGATTCGTCGAACTAAATCTCACCCATTGATAAATTAAAGAAATAAATATCAAATATATGTGCTTGTTATTATATTAGGATTAAGAGCACACACTTCCATAATAACTGAGGTCTTTGTTCCTTTATAAAGTCAGTATAAAAGAAACGACCTCTAATGGTCCTACTCAATACACTCTTAGTGTACTAGTGTAATTATATAGTTAAGATAAACTAACACCTAATTACACTACGACCTTCCAATGGTTTGTTCCTTTCCATCATGGTCGTGAGCTACTGTTTATAATTTATAAGGTACTGATAACATGATCTTCTGTGTGTGACACCACACACCATGTTATCTACAATATAAATTAATTGAACAACTACATTTATCACAAATGTAGACATTTGACTAATGTGATTCTTATTTCTAGATAAATATTTTATACCAAAAGCTAGGCTTTTAGTATACATTCTAACAGTGTGGACATATACAAATTCAAACATTTATAAGAGGAGGGTCTTACCCATTAATTATCTTGTCAACCTAAAATTACCTCAAACACCATGAATTTTGTATGCCACAATAGTGTGGACGTATACAAATTCAATCATTTGTAAGGGAAGGTTTTACCCATTAATTTTATTTTGTCAACCTAACTTTATGACAAATAAAATTACCTCAAATACCATGAATTTTGTATGCCGCGATAGTGTAGACGTATACAAATTCAATCATTTGTAAGAGGAGGTTTTACCCATTAATTTTATTTTGTCAACCTAACTTTATGACAAATAAAATTACCTCAAACACCATGAATTTTGTATGCTATGATAGTGTGGACGTATACAAATTTAATCATTTATAAGAGGAGGTTTAACCATTAATTTTATTTTGTCAACCTAACTTTATGACAAATAAAATTACCTCAAACACCATGAATTTTGTATTTCATGATAGTGTGGACGTATACAAATTCAAACATTTGTAAGAGGGGGTTTTACCTAGCTTTATGACAAATTAATAGTTGGTTTTTCTTCGGTCACACAAATAATAGCAGTGACTCTGATGGGAAGGATACTATTAAATGTGCCTAAGTGTATACCATTACTTGATACTAAGTCCACTAAATAAAATTGTGACCCTTCAGTTGGAGAAGATCACACACATCCTAAATAATTTCCTATAATCATCCATTAAGGAAGTTTGATCTAGTGATCTGCAAACAAACTCACCCGATGTAGAGGAAGGCACTCAGAGTCAACGCGCAAGTTTGAATGCATCATTTACAAACTAGTAATAGAGACCGTGGAATTTAATCAAATTCCTCTCCCACTTAGTTATTTAGAACGAGGAATTTTAACATGCACACAAGCACACACAGCATAAAAGGCAATAAATAAGAAAAATAATTTTTCAACTATTATGGCCTTTATCCATAGTTGTCCTCCGTGTGCCATCAAACCCTAGTTGCTGCCATCTTTAACCACTGCCATCGGGTCTAGTCATCGCATCTATCCTACTCTTTTTCCACTGTGCCTCTGGTCCTCAAATAGTCCCACGCCTTGCAAGGATACGATCCGCGATAAAAATAAAATTTTACATTTATCGATCCTATATTCCACGAAGGAATGTACATATAATCTAGATCGAACAAAATGTAAAATCCTAATAACTAATATAGTTCCTGCTGTATTTACTATTACAATCATGCACACACATAAAATACCCTCGACATGTCCGAGGGTCCAATCACACACAAACATAAGCATGGACATAATAGTTGGATCTAGGATGCATGCAACCACAGAGTTAATCTATTTGCACATCCTACTATTATCATGCCTAAATTATGTATGACATGTGCAAAATTAAACTAAAAACCAAACACACAGAGGCTAAAACCTAGCTCTGATATATACTAGTTGTTGGTTGCTACTCAGAATACCGTCCTAGTTCCCCTGTATAAAAATTTGTACAAGCATAAAACTATCCTAGCTACCCATGTGTTCTACTGAAGTTAAATTTGGATTGTAAATGATGCTTAACATTATAAATCCAAATTATCCTTCAGATGTTAAACTTGGATTTAAAATGATACTTAACATTTTTACTCCAAGTTTAACTGATGTGATCTTCCTAAGTTAAACCATATTACAGATATTATCAAATATCTATTTCAAAGATCAGCTTCCAGGTTAAACATGACGAGGCACAAGGCCTTCTTGGGTATGGGATTATCCACCACTTCCTAGACAAAGCCTCACAAAGAAATTGGATATTTAACTTCTTACAGTAAACTAGGTTTAACTATAAAGACCTCAATAGAAGCACATTATCGAAACATGAAATCGAAAAAACAAAATCGATAACAAAAATGATAACATAAAATCGATAGCCTCTTGTGTTTGTTTTTGTCAAGATCTATACAAAGAATATGAACTAGTTATGATGCGTAAATAAATAATTAGTTATACCTTTCTTTGTAACTAAAGACCTCTTGATCTTCTATTGTATTTCTCTCCTTCTCTTGGACGTTGTGTGGGCAACGATCTACCAAGATGGAATCCATTTGAACCGCTTCTTCTCCTCCAAGACTCTCGAGCCACCAAGGGATGCTAAAATAGGAAATTTCCTTCTTCTTCTTCTCCTCCAAGCAACCCGCCACCAAGTGCTTCTCCTCTTCTTCTTCTTCCTCTCCAAGTAACCGGCCACAAGGATTTTCAAATCCTTGATGCCGCTAGCCCTAAGGAAGCAAAAGAGAAGACTAGATGAAGAGGTGTCGCCAGCCTAAGAGAAAGGGAGAAGGGGAGGGGCCGACCACACCAAGGATGGAGAGAGGAATAGAATAGGGTTTGTCTACTCATAAGGCACCCTCTCCTTCTCTTTTATAATCCTTGGTCAAGGCAAAAAAGGAAAGTTTTAAACATAATTAAAACTTCCTTATTTGTAGCCTCCCTTTAAAAAAGGAAATTTTAATAACAATTAAAATATCTCTCTTTTAAATTTCCTATTGTACATGTAACGACCACCCTTCTTACTATTACTACACTCTAAGGATGACCGTTACTTAACTACTAACTCTACTTAACCGGTATGATTACCATGTGATTTTTAATCATACCAGTTAAGTAGAGTTAGTAGTTAAGTAACGGTCACTCTTAGGTAGTAGTAGTAGTAAGAACGGTGGTCGTCACAGTACATAGCAATAAAGGAAATTTTTAGAATTAATCTCTTTTTAAAACATGTAGACAACTACAAAAAATGAAAGATTAATTAAAACTTCTCCTTTTAAATCATGGTTACAAGAAAGGAAAGTTTTATTAAAAAATATAAAATCTGTCTTTTAAATATTATAGATAACTACAAATAAGGAAAGATTTTAACAAAATTAAAATCTCTTTTTAATCTTTTGTAGATAGCTATAAAAGGAAAGATTTTAAAATTTTAAAACTCTCTTTTAAAACCATGAGGATGGCTATAAAAGGAAATTGTAATCTTTCTTTTATCCATTGTAGATAACTACAAAAAAGGAAAGATTTTAATAAAATAAAATCTCTCTTTTAACCATTGTAGATAACTACAAATAAGGAAAGATTTTAACAAAATTTTATTTTAAAACAAAACTTCCTTTTCCTTTTATTCTTCATGTGGTCGGCCCTTATCTTGGGCACAAAGCTTTGGCCGACCACCTCTTGGCTTCCAAGCTCATGCTTGGCAGGCCCCCTTGCACCAAGCAAGGATATGGTTGGCCCATTACTTGGGTAAGAAGTGGACATTGTGGATACAAGGATTTATAGAGGCTACAACACGGACCGAGAGAAGAAATTGGTTTTGGTCTCCCGATGAGCTTGAGCTCCCTGTGTTCGCCCCGAACACCCAACTCAAGTTCATCAATAATAATTCATACCACTAAAGAGTTATTATTGAACTGCCGCAGCAATCCCAAATTATATTATGGGCTCCTTGTTATTATGAGTGCATTAATCTCCCTGTGTTTAAGATATCAAATGTCCACTAATTAAATGAGTTACTAACAACTCACTTAATTAATATCTAGCTCCAAAAGTAGTACCACTCAACTTCATTGTCATGTCGGACTAGGTCCACCTGCAGGGTTTATATGACAATCCTTATGAGCTCCTCAAGGGGGCATCATCAACCTAGATTACTAGGACATAGTTTCATTCTATAATCAACAAGACACCATATAAATAATATCATTTCTCAACTTATCAGGCCTATTGATTTATCGAACTAAATCAAACCCTTTGATAAATTAAAGAAATAAATATTAAATATACATGTTTGTTATTATATCTTGATTAAGAGTATGCACTTCCATAATAACAGAGGTTTTGTTCTTTTATATAGTCAGTATAAAAAGAAACTGTTGGTGCGGAAAGCATCCGACAATCAAACCGTTATTTTGATAATGGCAAAGGAATTCAGAGTTAAGCTTATTTGTGATCTAACAGTTTGATTGAGTGTTTCAGGAATGATCTAGCTGCGGTTAGGTAGGTTGAAAACCCTAGGGGATGGTAACCCTAGGTCATAGGGGGCGGTAACCCTATGCGAAAAGTCTTGGCGGGTCGAGTGCTTCAGGCAAAAATCCTAGGAGGTGGTAACCTTAGGTGGAAAGTCTTGGTGTCACGAACCAAGTGGAAGACTGGATGGGTCGGGAACCGGGCGTCCAGCAGAAAGTCCGGAGGCATCGAGCGTCGAGCAAAAGTCTAGTCGATCTGGAGGATCGCATTGGCAATAGGTAAATCTCCTGAGTGGAGTAGGTGAGAACGCGTTCACCGTAGAGGGAACAGAAGGCGTCTGGTCGACCTTGGGTTTCCGGTCGGAAACCCGAAGTCAGACCCAGACAGTCCGAAGGCTGTCAGTTTATTTGTTTATATATTCTATTATGTTCTAACTCTATTTTGCAGGAGACTAATGTTTTTGTGCAGAGTTAGAAGTGACCGGGATCGGTCGACCGAACCCTGGGATCAGTCGACCGAACCCACAAGCTAGCAGATCAGATCTCCAGAGGTTGGACCGGGCTCGACCAGGGGATCGGTCGACCGAACCTTGGGATCGATCGACCGAACCTGGGTTGGGTGTCGACTAGATCAGGCTGACTGGGCTGAGTCAAAACAACTTATCGGTCGATCGAACCTCGAATAGAGTTTGACCGGATCAAAGCGGAGCGAGAAGATTGGGCGGATCAGATAGGAGGGATCCCCTTATCGGTCGACCGAACCTTGGGATCGGTCGACCGATTCGCCTCTGGTGAAACTTGATCCCGAAGCTTGGGGATCTGGATCAGACTTTGTAGAGCTATAAAAGGAGGCCTCGAGGTGCAGCTTGAGATCCATCTCGAACAGAACAACCTGCGCTCTTCCGTGTGCTGCTCCAAACGCTGTTGCGACGCTCTGCTACTCTAACATTCAGCGACTACGTCTACATCTCTTGTATTGTCGGTATATTTTTCATTAGTGCACTTATTGTAATAATCAATTGTAAACTTTGTGATATTATAGTTGTTGCCCACCGAAAGCGATCTACGATCGCGGGCCTTGGAGTAGGAGTCGCCCTAGGCTCCGAACCAAGTAAAATCTTGGTGTCCTCAGTGTTTTGCATTTTACTATTTCCGCTGCATTTACTCGAACGTTTTTTATTCCGAATGAGTGAAAGCCATGAGCGTTATTCACTACCCCCCCCCCCTCTAGCACTTTCGATCCAACAATTGGTATCAAAGCGAGGTCGTTTTGAATTGGTGCAACCACCATTCAAAGCAATTTTACGTGGTCTTTTTAATCTTTTCGGAGTCAATTAGAATTAGCTTTGTAGCTACATTCTAATTCTTTTTACGAATCGGTTTTGCTCGAATTGGTGCAACACCAATCGAGTTCATAATATTTTTTTCTTATCTCCCGCACTACTAATCCAAGACTTAGTCTTGGAATAAATTTTCTTTGTTTTTTCCACGCAAGGTTTCAATGGCCCAACAAGAGGGTTACAGCACCGTTCGTCCCCCACTTTTCACCGGAGAGGATTTTGGATACTGGAAGGGATGGATGGAGAATTTTTTGAAAATCCAATTCGAAACTTGGATGATCGTCAAGACCGGACTTCAACTACCAACTGATGAAGATGGCAAGCCAACACCCTGCGAAAAATGGGAACTGGCCCTAATCAAGAAGGTGGAAGCTAATGCAAGAGCTACCTGCACCCTCCAGTGTGGACTGACCAAGGAGGAGCTCAATAGAGTTGGTTCGTTCTCAACTGTAAAGGAGTTGTGGGAGAAATTAATTAAACTGCACGAGGGCTCCTCCGAAACCAAAGTAAGTAAGCGTGATCTATTGTTTAATAAACTGTATAATCTAAAAATGCAAGAAGACGAGACGGCCAGTCAACTTCACGCTCGTATACAAGACATCCTAAACTCCCTCCACGCGATCAGGCAAAAGGTCGAGAACAGGGACATCATAAGGTACACACTTAATGCCTTTCCGAGGAGCACATTGTGGGCATCAATGGTAGATGCCTACAAAGTCTCCAAGGATTTATCTTCCAATAGATTAGATGGATTATTTTCTGAATTTGAACTTCATGAGCAGACTAATACACAGCCACCCAAGAAATGTGTAGCTTTGCTTGCAGGTACCAGTAGAACACGTGAATCAAAATCACGAGGAAGAACCGAGCCAGACTCGGAACCAGAACCAGACTCAGATGATGAAGACGACGAACTAACAACCGAACTCGTGAACTTGGTGAAGAAGCTCTACAAGAAGAAGAAGGGCTTCAACAAGAAAGACCTAAAGAAGGCAGTCCAAACCAAGGAGGGTCAACTGAGCTCAAAGGTCAAGTTTGAGGTGATCTGCTACGGGTGCAACCAAAAGGGGCATATCAAGGTGAGCTGCCAAAATCAGAAAGATCTGAAGAAACAAAGGAAGAAAAAGGCCCTAAAGGCGACATGGGGCGTGTAACAACCCAATTTTCCCTATTTCGAGTTCTAAATATCCTCAAAAATATCTGGAAATGCTTTTAAAATATTCTAGAGATTTTTAGAAATTTTTGGAGTATTTTTATGCAATTTTTGGAGATCGTTTGGTAGTTTTACTAAACGAAAGAAATTTTGACAAAAAATTGTGTAAGCCGAGATTTGACCCATAGACCTCAGACAAGTCATAAGCCTTAAGCGAAGTGAGGCAACCAAGTGAGCCGCGGGTCTTTTGTGAATATATATGGAACGAAATGTATATATGCAGTAGTTGGAACATTTAAAAGAAATTGAAAAATAAAGGGCGTGGCTGAGGGATCGAAGCTGCGATCTGTGGCTTCGGTTAAAAGCCGGCTGACCAACTGGGCTAGCGGTCGGTGCTGATCAGATATGCAGCGACAAATAATTAAGGTATAGTATTTAATAAAATAACCCTAGGTTATAAAAAGAGGTTAAGTTAAGAGAGGAATTAAATCCCTGAAACCTCTCTTCCTCCCTCGCGTACGCGGCGGCTCTTCTCTCGGGCGAAAATGCAGCAGCAGTTAGGGCACGATTCCGACAGCCAGCGAGGGGATTCTCCGGAGGTTCTTCACCAGTACAAGGTTCTCTGGTCAAGGAGGGACCGTGAGCACAAGAGGAGACCGAGATTTCGAGCTCCACCCGGAACCCTAGCCGCCCCTCCCTCTCAATTGTAAGTACTACTCACCTGTGGTAGGAGTAGCTCCGAGTTTCAGATTTTCGTTTCCTTACTTCGGATTTGAATGTGACGAGTAGGATTGTATGCTAGGGTTTTCTGTCCTTGCTTCCGGATTTCACAGTGCCGAGTAGAATCATATGCTAGAGTTTTCTTTCCTTACTCAATGGTGATAATCTGAACAGCCCTCTAATTTTAGTACGCAATTGTGTTTTAAGCATGCCTTTAGCACTTCAATGTTGTATCCTTGTATACCTACCTGCTGCCCATAAATTCCAGCAAGCTTGTCTTTCATTGGGGCTGTGCAGATGGGCACAAACAACCCTTGATCATTAGCATTTCAAGTTTGGGTAGTCCTGTGCCGAGGGTTTCAAAGAAGGATCAAGAAATGGTTTAGCTTGATTGAGCATGTAGGATTGTGTTTGAGCCGAATCTATGCTTCCTAGGGGTTTAGTTTTGGTTGAAATCTGAGATAAATGAATAAATTGTTTAGGGTTAACATGTGGTTTCGGTTTCTATTAGTTGATCATGAGCAGTCTTCTATTTCTAATAGAGGTGCAGATTTCTATTGCAAATAGATGGGCAGATTTCTTTATCAAATAGACGTTTGATAGCAGCAGTAACCTTTCTTATTGCTTTGCTTAGTTGGAAATAAGTTATGATGTGTAGATTTATTTTCCAGTTTTGTTTGCTATTAGTTGGACATGATCAGTTCCCTTTGCCACTAGATATACACGGGAATATTTTCTAGTCTCCTTTGCTATTAGAATATCATGAGCATAATTTTAGTGCAGAATTTTAGTGTAGTTAGATCTCTTTGTATGCAGAATTTTGCATTGTAGCTTAGTTCTTCCTTGCTAATTCCGTGCACATGATTAGTTTTAAGTTTAGTATCTTAGCCTTGGATTTCCATGTTTCTGATCATGAATAACCTTTGTTATTTAAGCATGCAGGTAGCATTTTCCTTGCTACTCAAAAATGCATGAACAGCCCTTTAATTAGTTAGAATGGTTTAGCATTTTCCTTGCAACTCAAAGGGCAAGAACAACCCTTATTTAGTTAGAAGGGCAGCCTTTATTTAAAGTATGCAGTATTAGAATAGCATGAGCCGTATTAGTTTTTAATTCTGTTTCATTCGCAAATGTTTAATGATTCACGTGTGCAGATTTTTGTTATTCACATGTGCAGATTTTTAGTATTCATATGAACAGATTTTAGCATATAGTAGCATGCTGATTTTTGTTTTCCTTTGCTTTAAGATGTGCATGAACAGATATAACATATAGTAGTATGCTGATTTTTGTTTTCCTTTGCTTTAAGATATGCATGAACAGATTTTAGCATATACATGTATGCACATAGCATTTAGTTTGGACTTTCCTTGCTATAATGAGCAGCTATAAGTAAGAAAAAGACCAAGGTCTATTTAAAAAGAGATAACAAGTAAATTAAAGTAAGAGGCTAGTACCCGACTTCCGAGGTTGTCGTTAAACAAATCCAGGTGATCGTTTCCGAGGTCTCTGCCCTGGTAAGACCGAGGTCTTTACCCTATGGGACTACGACAGTCTCTATTAGGGAGCACACATAAGATGGTACTAAGCCTAGGCCTAAAGAAAAAGAAGAAGAAAGAAAGAGAAGAAGAAAGAAAAGTAAAAGTAAAAGAAATTAAAAGATTAATTTCAAGTATAAAGCTATAAGTAAATGAAACAAGTATCACCTATGTTTAGAATTTACAGAAGTTTAGTTCCTTTAATTCTAAGCATACAACATGAGTTCCATTACTTTTCTTATCAGTTTAGTGAGCATGATTAATTTTATTTCCAGTATTCAGCTTTATTCTGGTATATCATGAGTATGCAGTTTATTTGAGTACCTTGCTATTAGATGAGTACATGTAGCTTTTCTTTTAGCATTTCAATTTCAGTATCGTTTGTATTTTTATGCACTTCGAGTTTTTGTGAGATAGTATTGTACTTACTAAGCGTTTCGCTTATAGATCTATTTTTCCTCCTACTACAGATAAAGGAAAAGCTAAAGTATGCAAGGAAGGCGACAAGGTGGTGGTGATGAAGGTGTGTGATGACTGGACTATGGAGAGATCCAGAGTTTGCTGACAATTGTCAAGACTTTTCTGTTTAGAGTTCTTTTAGTTTTCTTTAAATGTTATTATGAGTTGAGATTGTAATTAAGTTTATTCCACACTTGTAGTTGGGTCCTATTGTTGGAGTGATATAGTTGTTTGCTATTGCTAGAGTAGTTTCCTTCTTCTTATTGTGTTATTATACTGCGTGGTTGTGAAAAAGTATGTTCCGGCCGCCTGTGGCTGTGTATATAGTATCTGTATGGTTGATTTGGTCACCGGTACAGGGAAGATTCTGTCGAAATTTTTCGATAGGACTTCCTCTAGGGTTGTGATAAATCTAAGTGTTGCTAATATTAGCATAAGTGACACTAGTAAGTAGAGTAGTAGTTAGGTAACGGTCGCCCTTAGAGAGTAGAAGTAAGAAGGGTGGATGTTACAGTTGGTATCAGAGCAGTGTTCCATTCTCCAGCATCACACACACATCAGCATCATCCTTGCCGTCTTCAAGTAAGAAAGTATTTAAATTCTTTCTTTATTCTGCTTTCCTTATTATTAACTGCAGTATAGAGTATTGTTTATGAGTACTTAAGTAAGATAGAAGTTATTGTTACTCCTTTCTTTATTCATAAGCAAATAAGTATGATTAGAAGGGTTAGAGAAGCTATCAAGCCTTTTCCTCTACATAATTAGATGTCAAGAAGAGGACATCCCCGTACCGTTCATACTGAGGACCGAGTTCAGGAGAACGAAGAGCCCAGAACCCCTGGGCATATTCTCTCTGAAGTTGTTGCTCAACTTCAGAGACAAGTAGCGAGCAACAGCAAGTGATTGCCAATATAATGGCCAATCAGAAGCCAGCTCCTCCCACTCCCCCAACCATTAATGTGGAGACCCCAGTGGTGACTGAAGTCTCATCAGTTGCCCTGGAAATCACCACAACACCTAGAAGACAAGAAGCATACCTGATACAGTGGCTGAAGCTGAAACCAGAAAGATTCTCAGGCACGACTGAGCCCTAGGATGCCTAGGCTTGGTTCAAGACACTTGAGAGCACAATGGAGCTTCTTGATTGACCAGAAGTCGAGAAGGGTAAGTGTGCCTCTTTCTGCCTATCTGGAGGTGCTTGTATGTGGTGGGAGCGAGTGAAGAGTAAGAGAGCAGTCAACCAGATGAGCTAGGTTGACTTCGAGATAGAGTTTTACGAAAAAGCCTTCCGTCAACATATCACCAATAAATAGTATAAGGAGCTTATGGAATTCAGACAAGGTGACCTACCAGTAGAAGAAGCGGTCAAAATATTTAACAGGCTAGCTCACCTTTGCCTAGAGTTAGTAAGTACAGTGAAAGAACGAGTCAAACTGACGCTCTAAATGCTGAGACCAGAAATAGCACCTAATGTGAGTAGTGAAACTCACCAACCATAGATTGGTGAAGAGCTGGTCAGCAGGGCATTAGTGAGCACTATTTAAACAGCAACAAGGCACAACAAACGCAACACAAGCCAGTCAAGATAGAAGACAAGATAGTGGGGAAACAGAGAACCCAGTCAAGTAATCAGAACTGGAAGGACAAAGATAACAAGAAAGACCCAAGCAGGAAGATGTTCGGGTAGTCTGTGAGTATCCAAAGATATTTCCAGAAGGGCCACCTGGACTATCTCCCAATAGAGAAGTGGAGTTTGAGATTGAATTGGTTCCTGGTACCGGTTCAATTTCAAAAGCTCCGTATCGCATGTCTCCAGCAGAGTTGAAAGAGTTACAAGCACAACTACAGGAGTTACTTGACAAAGGCTCCATTCGCCCTAGTCACTCACCTTGGGGAGCTCCTGTGTTGTTTGTCAAGAAGAAAGATGGATCTATGTGGATGTGCATAGATTACAGAACTCTGAATCAAGTGACGATCAAGAACAAGTACCCCCTTCCCAGGATCGATGACTTATTTGATCAGTTAAGAGGGGCAACAGTGTTATCAAAGATAGACCTGCGCTCTGGGTACCATCAGTTGAAAGTGAAAGAAAGGGATATACCTAGAACGACTTTCAGGACCAGATACGGACACTACAAGTTTGTAGTCATGCCTTTTGGTGTGACTAATGCGCCAGCGGTCTTCATGGACTTGATGAACAGGGTGTTCAGAGAATACCTTGAGAAATTTGTCATTGTGTTCATCGACGACATTCTAGTCTATTCCAGAACCCCAGAGGAGCATGACACGCACTTGAGAATAGTTCTGCAGACCCTACAGCAGAAACAGCTTTATGCTAAATTCTCAAAGTGCGAGTTCTGGTTAAAGCAGGTGGCGTTTCTAGGTCACATTATTTCTAAAGAAGGTATTCAAGTGGACCTAGCCAAAATAGAAGCGGTCAACAACTGGAGTAGACCCAAGAATGCCAGGGAGATCAGAAGCTTCCTTGGTTTAGCTGGGTACTACAGGAAATTCGTAGAGGACTTTTCCAGGATAGCCTCTCCACTAACACCCCTCACTAGGAAGAACAAGAGATTTGAATGGTCAGATAAATGCGAGGAGAGTTTCCAAGAGCTGAAGAAGAGACTGACCAGTGCTCCTATTCTGACTATTCCAGAGAGTGACAAGAGTTTTGACATCTACAGTGATACTTCCAAGATGGGCTTAGGAGCTGTACTCATGCAAGAAGGAAAAGTGATAGCTTATGCTTCCAGACAACTCAAAGACTATGAGAAGAACTATCTCACTCACGATCTTGAGCTGGCAGCTGTGGTTTTTGCACTGAAACTCCGGCGACATTATTTGTATGGGGTTCAGTGTAGAATCTTCACAGATCATCAGAGTCTTAAGTACTTCTTCACTCAGAAGGACTTAAACATGAGACAGCGCAGGTGGCTGGGTTGGTCAAAGATTACAACTGTGAAATCCTCTACCACCCAGGCAAAGCTAACAAAGTGGCAGATGCACTAAGCAGAAAATCCAGTGTATCCCTGATGTCTTTGTCATCATTAGCCCTGCCACTGCAGAAGGAGTTGTCAGATTTTAGACTTGAAATTATTGAAGGGCAACTCTCTGCATTGACCTTAGAGTCTACATTGCTTGAGGAGATACAGAGAAAGCAAAGTGAAGATCCTGACATGCCAGAGAGTCAAAGCAGAACACTAGAGACCAGGAGGAGTTCTTCAGCCTCTTCCAATACCAGAATGGAAATGGGAAGACATATCCATGGACTTCATAACAGGCCTCCCAAGAACCACCAATGGAAATGATGCGATATGGGTAATAGTAGACCGATTGACCAAGTCTGCTCATTTCCTAGCCATCAAGGTGTCCCACTCTATAGAGCAGTTGACCCAGCTATATGTTAAAGAGGTAGTCAGACTTCACGGAGTTCCTAAATCTATCGTTTCTGATAGGGGTGGGCGCTTCACCTCACACTTTTGGGAGTGCGTTCAGAATGCATTAGGCACCAGACTCAAGTTCAGCACAGCTTTTCATCCTCAGACTGATGGACAGACAGAGCGAGTAAATCAGGTTTTAGAAGATATGCACAAAGCTTGTGCGCTAGATTTCAAGGGAAGTTGGTGCAAATATCTATGTTTAGCGAAGTTTGCCTACAACAATAGCTCTCAGGCCACCATCAAGATGGCACCTTATGAGGCATTGTATGGCAGGAAGTGCAGATCACCCATATGCTGGCAAGAAGCAGGTGAGAGAAAAGAAATGGAAGTAGAGCTGGGCATTCAGACAGAGCTGATAGATGAGACTACTCAAGCGATCCAGAAAATCAGACAGACAATTGAGACTGCCCAGAGCAGACAGAAGAGTTATGCTGACACACGCCGTAGGCCATTGGAATTCCAAGTAGGAGATTCAGCCCTTCTCAAGGTTGCTCCTATGAGGGGAGTGATGAGATTTGGCAAGAAGGACAAATTAAGTCCTCGCTATGTAGGACCTTACCTGATCATAGAGAGGATTGGGAAAGTAGCTTACAAGCTGGACTTACCACAAGACATGTCAGCAATACACAATGTATTTCATGTCTCCATGCTAAAGAAGTGTCTCCACGACCCAAGCCAAGTGATTCAGCCTCAGTCAGTGCAGATCCAAGAGGATCTTAGTTATGAGAGCAGACCTACACAGATAGTGGATAGAGCAGTCAAGAGACTAAGAAATAAAGAAGTACCACTAGTGAAGGTCATCTGGCAGAGCCAGAAGCACGAGGAAGTCACTTGGGAGCGTGAGGACAGTATGAGACAGAAGTATCCAAAACTATTCTAAGTTCGAGGACGAACTTTTTATAAGGTTTGGGGGATTGTAACAACCCAATTTTCCCTATTTCGAGTTCTAAATGTCCTCAAAAATATCTGGAAATGCTTTTAAAATACTCTAGAGATTTTTAGAAATTTTTGGAGTATTTTTATGCAATTTTTAGAGGTCATTTGGTAGTTTTACTAAACGAAAGAAATTTTGATAAAAAATTGTGTAAGCCGAGATTCGACCCGTAGACCTCGGACAAGTCATAAGCCTTAAGCGAAGCGAGGCAACCAAGTGAGCCGCAGGTCTTTTGTGAATATATATGGAACGAAATGTATATATGTAGTAGTTGGAACATTTAAAAGAAATTGAAAAGTAAAGGGTGCGGCTGAGGGATCGAAGCTGCGATCTGTGGCTTCGGTTAAAAGCTGGCTGACCAACTGGGCTAGCGGTCAGTGCTGATTAGATATGCAGCGACAAATAATTAAGGTATAGTATTTAATAAAATAACCCTAGGTTATAAAAAGAGGTTAAGTTAAGAGAGGAATTAAATCCTCCCGAAACCTCTCTTCCTCCCTCGCATATGCGGCGGCTCTTCTCTCGGGCGGAAACACAGCAGTAGTTAGGGCACGATTCCGACGATCGGTGAGGGGATTCTCCGGAGGTTATTCACCAGTACAAGGTTCTCTCGTCAAGGAGGGACCGTGAGCACAAGAGGAGACCAAGATTTCGAGCTCCACCCGGAACCCTAGCCGCCCCTCCCTCTCGGTTGTAAGTACTACTCACATGTGGTAGGAGTAGCTCCGAGTTTCAGATTTTCATTTGCTTACTTCAGATTTGAATGTGCCGAGTAGGATTGTATGCTAGGGTTTTCTGTCCTTGCTTCCGGATTTCACAGTGCCGAGTAGAATCATATGCTAGAGTTTTCTTTCCTTGCTCAATGGTGATAATCTGAACAACCCTCTAATTGTGTTTTAAGCATGCCTTTAGCACTTCAATGTTGTATCCTTGTATACCTACCTGCTGCCCATAAATTCCAGCAAGCTTGTCTTTCATTGGAGCTGTGCAGATGGGCACAAACAGCCCTTGATCATTAGCATTTCAAGTTTGGGTAGTCCTGTGCCGAGGGTTTCAAAGAAGGATCAAGAAATGGTTTAGCTTGATTGAGCATGTAGGATTGTGTTTGAGCCGAATCTATGCTTGCTAGGGGTTTAGTTTTGGTTGAAATCTGAGATAAACGAATAAATTATTTAGGGTTAACATGTGGTTTCGGTTTCTATTAGTTGATCATGAGCAGTCTTCTATTTCTAATAGATGTGCAGATTTCTATTGCAAGTAGATGGGTAGATTTCTTTATCAAATAGATGTTTGATAGCAGCAGTAACCTTTCTTATTGCTTTACTTAGTTGGAAATAAGTTATGATGTGTAGATTTATTTTCCAGTTTTGTTTGCTATTAGTTGGACATGATCAGTTCCCTTTGCCACTAGATATACATGGGAATATTTTCTAGTCTCCTTTGCTATTAGAATATCATGAGCAGAATTTTAGTGCAGAATTTTAGTGTAGTTAGATCTCTTTGTATGCAGAATTTTGCATTATAGCTTAGTTCTTCCTTGCTAATTCCGTGCACATGATTAGTTTTAAGTTTAGTATCTTTGCCTTGGATTTCCATGTTTCTGATCATGAATAACCTTTGTTATTTAAGCATGCAGTTAGCATTTTCCTTGCTACTCAAAAAGGCAAGAACAACCCTTTAATTAGTTAGAATGGTTTAGCATTTTCCTTGCAACTCAAAGGGCAAGAACAATCCTTATTTAGTTAGAAGGGCAGCATTTATTTAAAGTATGCAGTATTAGAATATCATGAGCCATATTAGTTTTTAATTCTGTTTTATTCGCAGTTGTTTAATGATTCACGTGTGCAGATTTTTGTTATTCACATGTGCAGATTTTTAGTATTCATATGAACAGATTTTAGCATATAGTAGCATGCTGATTTTTGTTTTCCTTTGCTTTAAGATGTGCATGAACAGATATAACATATAGTAGTATGCTGATTTTTGGTTTCCTTTGCTTTAAGATATGCATGAACAGATTTTAGCATATACATGTATGCACATAGCATTTAGTTTGGACTTTCCTTGCTATAATGAGCAGCTATAAGTAAGAAAAAGACCAAGGTCTAGTTAAAAAGATATAACAAGTAAATTAAAGTAAGAGGCTAGTACCCGACTTCCAAGGTTGTCGTTAAACAAATCCAGGTGACCGTTTCCGAGGCCTCGGCCCTGGTAAGACCGAGGTCTTTACCCTGTGGGACTACAGCAGTCTCTATTAGGGAGCGCACATAAGATAGTACTAAGTCTGGGCCCAAAGAAAAAGAAGAAGAAAGAAAGAGAAGAAGAAAGAAAAGTAAAAGTAAAATAAATTAAAAGATTAATTTCAAGTATATACCTATAAGTAAATGAAACAAGTATCACCTATGTTTAGAATTTGCAGAAGTTTAGTTCCTTTAATTCTAAGCATACAGCATGAGTTCCATTACTTTTCTTATCAGTTTAGTGAGCATGATTAGTTTTATTTCCAGTATTCATCTTTATTCTGGTATATCATGAGTATGCAGTTTATTTGAGTACCTTGCTATTAGATGAGTACATGCAGCTTTTCTTTTAGCATTTCAGTTTTAGTATCGTTTGCATTTTTATGCACTTCGAGTTTTTGTGAGATAGCATAGTACTTACTAAGCGTTTCGCTTATAGATCTATTTTTCCTCCTACTGCAGATAAAGGAAAAGCTAAAGTATGAAAGGAAGGCGACAAGGTGGTGGTGATGAAGGTGTGTGATGACTGGACTATGGAGAGATCCAGAGTTTGCTGACAATTGTCAAGACTTTTCTGTTTAGAGTTCTTTTAGTTTTCTTTAAATGTTATTATGAGTTGAGATTGTAATTAAGTTTATTCTGCACTTGTAGTTGGGTCCTATTGTTGGGGCGATATAGTTGTTTGTTATTGCTAGAGTAGTTTCCTTCTTCTTATTGTGTTATTATACTGCGTGGTTGTGAAAAAGTATGTTCCGGCCGCCTGTGGCTGTGTATTTAGTGTCTGTATGGTTGATTTGGTCACCGGTACAGGGGAGACTCTGTCGAAATTTTTTGGTAGGACTTCCTCTGGGGCTGTGATAAATCTAAGTGTTGCTAATATTAGCATAAGTGACACTAGTAAGTAGAGTAGTAGTTAGGTAACGGTCGCCCTTAGAGAGTAGAAGTAAGAAGGGTGGACGTTACAGGGTGAATCTTCAGAAGAGGATACCGACGACGAGCTCGAACAGACGAGCCTTCTTGCACTGATGGCCCGGGACCAGTTCGATGTGTCCGAGAGCGAGTCGGAAGCAGAATCGGAAAGAAGCCATGGATCCACATTCGTTTCCGAAGGGCCCGATCCCATTGTAAGTATCCCTCGACTAAACAATCTAGTCAATTACTTGTTACGAAAATTAGCTAAGTCCAACTTTAGAATAAAGTCACTTCTAAAGGAAGTAGCAGTCCTTAAAGAAGTGACTAACTCCGAATCTTTGACTGAACCAGTTCAGACTGGAAACTCAACTCAAGTCCAAAAACTTAAGGAAGAGAACTCCAGCCTGAAAATTCAGGTCAAGGATCTGGAGAAAACATTAGAACGATTTTCCTTGGGTTCCAAGAACTTTGACCTGATTCTTGGGACACAAAGGGTAATTTATAATAGAACTGGACTAGGATTCAAACCGAAAAAGAAATGTAAATCATATTTATCACTTATACAAAGACCAAATAGAAAAATGGTCCAAGCATGGGTCCCCAAGTCCAACCTGATCAATCAAGTTGGACTTAGTCAATATTGGGTTCCCAAGGATCAAATGCATTACCTCGATAGACCATATCGAGGCTATGATCCAGGGGGAGTAAACACAAAAACCATTAAAATTAAAAGATAAATTCAAATTAAAAATTAAATTAAAAATAAAAATAAAAATAAAATTTGAAATTAAAATTAAAATTAAAATAAAAATTCGAAATTAAAATAAAAATTAAAATTTAAAAAAAAAATTAAAATTGGAAATCAAACTAAAAATAAAAATAAAAATTAAGTTAAAAAAAATAAATTAAAAATTAAAAAAATAAATAAATTAAAATTAAAATAAGAATCAAATTCGGAATTAAAATTAAAATCTCCAAGGGAAGGCTCCAGAATAGTTGGCACCTCCAAACTTAATTCACCCGACAAGGGTAACCAAGAGTAGACTATCCGGCAGAGTAATTAAGGTTAGATTAAAGTGAGCTAGGTTTAACTTGACTCACGCTACTGGTGAAGTATTGAATGATAGTATGTTGGGGAAGCTTAGTCATCGCATGTCCAGGAAGATATGGCTTCGACCTGGTGTGTTTAGCTAAGTGAAACTAACCGATGCTACCCTCTATGGATCCTAACCAGTTAGACCAAGATTTTGTACTAAGTTCAATGGATAGGACTATTTGGAAAACCTCGAAGGCTTGGTTACTTTAATGATGTCCTTGTGACTCACCATAGCCCAGAAGTTTATCCAAAGAATACATACTTGTTGAACCCAAAGTTAAACCTGAATCTAACACAAAGTTAAACCAAACCCAAAAATTGAACCATAATTCATCTCACAAAAATTATAGGATTCTCTGATTGAAAATTTAGATCAAGTGAGATGACTAAGGAATAGAAATTAATTTAAATTCACAATTAATTCAAATTCACAATTCAAATTAAATTCGTAATTAACTCAATTTCAAATTAAATTCGTAATTAAAATTAATTCAAGTTCAAATTAAATTCGTAATTAAAATTAATTCAATTTCATTTTGAATTCGTAATTAAAACTAATTCAAATCTAAAATTTAATTAACCTCCAAAATTAATTAACTTAAATTAACCTAAATATTTTTCAAAATTAAATTAACTTAAAATATTTTTAAAAATAACTTAAAATATTTTTCAAAATTAAATTAACTTAAAATATTTTTAAAAATAACTTAAAATATTTTTAACTTAAAATATTGTTTAAAATAACTTAAAATATTTTTCAAAATTAAATTAACTTAAAATATTTTTTAAAATAACTTAAAATATTTTTCAAAATTAAATTAACTTAAAATATTTTTCAAAATTAACTTAAAATATTTTTCAAAATTTAATTAACTTAAAATATTTTTAAAAATAACTTAAAATATTTTTCAAAATTAAAATTAAATTAAATATTTTCCAAAATTAAATTAACTTAAAATATTGTTTAAAATAACTTAAAATATTTTTCAAAATTAAATTAACTTAAAATATTTTTTAAAATAACTTAAAATATTTTTCAAAATTAAATTAAGTTAAAATAATTTTCAAAAAATTCTTCAATTAACGTCAAACTATCTCACAAACACTCATAGGATTAACTAATTGTTAACTTAGATTGGGTGAAATGGAAAATTAAGGAGATTACTTCAATCAAACTATCTTTTGATCCATCGAAAAAAAAAATCCAATTCAACTACTTTATGTGTAGGAATTGGATCAATGGATGTTGGACAGTGGATGCTCCAGACATATGACTGGAGATAGGTTGAAGTTCACTAAGTTAAAACTAAAGAACCTAGGATCAGTTGCATTCGGCAATGATGGTAAACTGAAAGTAATCAGAAAAGGTTATATCGAACTTAGTTCTGATTTTATTATTCGAAAAGTTTTATTAGTTGAAAATTTCAATTTTAATCTATTAAGTATAAGCCAATTGTGTGATAGTGGATACTTAGTTACCTTTGATAACTCTGGATGCTTGATTAAAAATATTGAAAACTCTGAAATCACGCTTAAGGGACTTAGAAAAAATAATATCTACACCATTGACCTACCCACACCCTCGATAAAGTGTCTCTTGACACAACAAGAGGAAACCAACTTGTGGCACAGAAGACAGGGCCACACTCATATTAGACTCATCTCGAAAATGAGTTAAAATGGCTTAGTTAGAGGATTGCCCAAATTAAGAAACCTAGAAAATACAATTTGTCATCCTTGTCAACAAGGAAAACAAACCAAGTCAACCCACAAGTCAACCAATCTAGATAGAACTAACTCTTTACTTGAGCTCCTACACCTAGACCTATTTGATTCACATGGAGCCAAGTCACTAAGCAAGAACCAGTATTGCTTAGTTACAATTGATGACTACTCCAGGTTCACCTGGGTAAAATTTCTAAAAACAAAAGATGAAACCTTTGAAGTCTTTTGTAATTTTTGTAAATTAACAGAAAATGAAAAAGATACTAAAATTAAAAGGATAAGAAGTGATCATGGGGGGGAATTTGAAAATCATAGGTTTATCCAATTTTGTAAAATCAACGGATACAAACACGAATTTTCATGCCCTAGAACCCCTCAACAGAACGGTCTAGTGGAACGGAAAAATATAACCCTACAAGAAGCCGCTAGAACCATGCTAAACGAATATAATCTAAATCATCAATTTTGGGCTGAAGCAATTAATACGGCAAACTATATTCAAAATCGAATTCTAATTAACAAACTTCATAATAAAACCCCTTATGAAATATATTATAATAAAATTCCCAACTTAAACAATTTAAAAGTATTTGGATGTAAAGTTCATATTTTAAACACTAAAGACTACTTAGGAAAGTTTACACCCAAATCAAACCAAGGAATCTTTTTAGGATACTCTACAACCAGTAGAGCCTATAGAGTCTATAATCAAAATACCCTAAAAGTTGAAGAAACAACTAATGTAATATTTGATGAAGAAAATAATCTACCAAATATAGATCAAAGTGTTGACATTAACCCAAGAATTATAGAAGACGATGAAATTCAACTTGACACTAGTAAACCAAAGGAACTAACTCCTAACACAAATTTAAGACCAACAAGAATAGGTACTTCTCACCCACCTAACCAAATTTTGGGTGACTCAAACCTAGGAGTTAGAACTAGATCCTCATATAGAAACCTGAGTCAGATTGCCCTTGTTTCAAAGATTGAGCCTAAGACTATAGAAGAAGCCCTACCTGACCCGGGACTGGATCATTGCTATGCAGGAAGAGTTAGCCCAATTTGATAGAAACCAAGTCTGGGAAATTGTACCTAAACCCATAGATAAATCAGTAATAGACACCAAATGGGTATTCAGAAACAAGTTGGATAATCAGGGTGAGATAATAAGAAATAAGGCTAGACTAGTAGCCAAAGGGTTTAGTCAAGTTGAGGGCTTAGACTATGACGAAACCTACACACCAGTAGCTAGACTCGAATCCATTAGGATGTTGTTAGCCTATGCAACACATAAAGGATTTAAGTTATACCAAATGGATGTAAAATCTGCATTCCTTAATGGGTTTATTAAGGAAGAGGTCTATGTAAGCCAACCCCCCGGATTTGAAGACTTAGACTACCCAAACCATGTATTTAAACTAAAAAAGGCCTTATATGGACTAAAACAAGCCCCTAGGGCATGATATGAACGATTATCTAATTACCTAATATCCAAGGGCTTTAACCAAGGACAAATAGATCAGACCTTATTTGTAAAAACCTTAGAAAAAGATATTTTTATAGCCCAAATATATGTTAACGATATAATTTTCAGTTCAACAAATTCCAAACTTTTAAAAGAATTTGTTAAATTAATGGAAAATGAATTCAAAATGAGTTTGGTTGGGGGAACTCAACTTTTTCTTGGGATTACAGATTAAACAAACCAAAGATGGTATTTATATTTATCAAACCAAATATGCTAAAGAATTAATTAAAAAATTTGGAATGGAAAATTCAAAAATTATAAATACCCCAATGGCCACTAATATTAACATTGATTCTGACCTAGAAGGAAAACCAGTAGACCCAAAGTATTATAGAAGTGCAATAGGTAGCTTACTCTACCTAACTGCAAGCCGACCCGACATATTATTTGTAGTAGGTATGTGTGCAAGATACCAATCCTATGCAAAAGAGTCACACCTAACCTATGTCAAAGAGATACTTAGGTACATTAAGGGCACCATAAATGTAGGACTTTGGTACCCAAGAACTTGCACTTTTGACCTATTTGGCTACTCTGATTCAGACTATGCCGGGTGCAAACTAGACAGAAAAAGCACAAGTGGTAGCTACCAGATTCTAGGTCAGTGCCTAGTAAGTTGGTCAAGCAAAAAGCAACAATGTGTTGCTTTATCCACTACTGAAGCTGAATACATAGCCCTAGGCGAGTGTGCTTCTCAACTTTTATGGATGATGCATACTCTAAAAGATTATCAACTGGAATATAATAAAATAAAAATTTTAATTGATAACATAAGCTCAATTAATCTCACCAAAAATCCAATTCACTGCTCTAGAACCAAACATATAGAGATAAGACACCATTTTCTAAGGGATCATGTAGCTAAAGGTGAAATTGTACTTAACCATGTTGAGTCCAAATCAAACCTAGCTGACATCTTCACAAAACCCTTACCTGAACTTGAGTTCAGTGCACTTCGAAGGCAAATAGGAATGTGTTGGGTAGAATAGTTTTTGATTTTCAAATCAATTTCCTACTTTTTGAAAATCATCTTATATTTTAAAATTCTAGGAAAATATTGTCTTTAAAATTCCAATTTTACTAGATTTTCAAAATATGGAATTAGCTTAAGCTCTACCCTAGAAATCATGCTCCCCTAGAATTCAGCAGAGCATCTCACAAACACCTAGGATTACCTTGCTTGTGGTTGAAAAACATAGAACGGTGTGAGATGCATAGGGTACAGCCTGGACTCAAGAATGCTTATATCTGTGCATCAATATGAGTCTGGGCATTAAATACATTATTTACAGTAATCAAGTCAAGTCTTCCAGCTTTAGTCAAATCTAACTGGATTAAATGACTTAACTTGACTAACAAAGTGAAAGCTACTGCCCTCTAGGCAATCAGCCAGTAGCTAAAGGCTAGACAGTTGGTAAACAATGTTTTAAGACTAAGCATGCTTGAACTGTAGGGCTCTGATACCTCTCTAAAGTAAATTGGATAATTTGAAATATATTTAACTTGACTCATGCTTAGATGTAAAGACCAACTGAATTTGAATGAATAACCTTACTTAAATCTTTATAAGTCTAGCTACTCCCTCTTTGCAACTAAAAGAACTAAGTTTTTGTTAAAACTAAATGTCTTTCAAAATTGAAAATGTTGTTATCAAGCTAAGTACTTTTCAACTTTAGCTATATTTTTAAATTTATACTAAAACATCTTGTTAAATTTATAATATCCTCTTAGGATCCTTCAAAATTCAATATTTTCAACTAAAGTATTTGCAAAATGCTTAGCAACATGATCTCTACAGTTGTCTACAAATATTTTAGCAGATACTTTCAAACTTAGTCAATTTTTGAGAAAATTTTATTTCAAATATAATAAACTCTATAAAAAAAATTTTCAAAATTCAGCTAAGTAATCTCTACTAAGGGTGGTGTTCGAAACTTTGGTAATGTTCTCTATTAAACTCTATTTTTCACTTAGCAAAAATTACACAATGTAAATTAATTATGAAAAGCCAAGTGTTATCCAAACATTTTTTTTTCTAAAACCTAATATTTATCTGAGTCTCTATCTCTCTGATTATCAAATATTTTTGAAAAGTTGGTATTTTCTTAAATATGTTTTTGATAAATGGCAAAGGGGGGGAGTAGGAAAATTCAAAAGAGTGGGAAAATTCAAAAGAGAGCCTTCATTAAGGGGGAACCTCACAAAGTTTAAATTTTAGCTTAATTAAACTTGCATTTAAAGTTTATTTAAGCGTATTTTGCATCTATATTACTTAACTTTGAATTTCAGTTGTCATAATAAAAAAGGGGGAGATTATTGGTGCGGAAAGCATCCGACAATCAAATCGTTATTTTAATAATGGCAAAGGAATTCAGAGTTAAGCTTATTTGTGATCTAACAGTTTGATTGAGTGTTTCAGGAAAGACCTAGCTGCGGTTAGGTAGGTTGAAAACCCTAGGTGATGGTAAGCCTAGGTCATAGGGGGTGGTAACCCTATGCGGAAAGTCTTGGCGGGTCGAGTGCTTCAGGCAAAAATCCTAGGGGGTGGTAACCCTAGGTGGAAAGTCCTGGTGTCGCGAACCAGGTGGAAGACTGGATGGGTCGGGAAGCGGGCGTCCAACAAAAAGTCCGGAGGCATCGAGCGCCGAGCAAAAGTCAGTCGATCTGGAGGATCGCACTGGCAACAGGTAAATCTCCTGAGTGGAGTAGGTGAGGACGTGTTCCCCGTAGAGGGAACAGTAGGCGTCGGGTCGACCTAGGGTTTCTGGTCGAAAACTCGAAGTAAGACCCGGACAGTCCGAAGGCTGTCAGTTTATTTGTTTATATATTCTATTATGTTCTAACTCTATTTTGCAGGAGACTAACGTTTTTGTGCAGAGTTAGAAGTGACTGGGATCAGTCAACCGAACCTTGGGATCAGTCGATCGAACCCACAAGCCAGCAGATTAGATCTCCAAAGGTTGGACCAGGCTTGACCAGGGGATCGGTCGACCGAACCTTCGGATCAGTCGACCGAACCTTGGGATCGATCGACCAAACCTGGGTTGGGTGTCGACTGGATCAGGCTGACTGGGCTGAGTCAGAACAACTTATCCGTCGACCGAACCTCGGATAGAGTTTGACTGGATCGAAGCGGAGCGAGAAGATTGGGCGGATCAAATAGGAGGGATCGCCTGATCGGTCGACCGAACCTTGGGATCGGTCGACCGATCCGCCTCAGATCAAACTTGATCCCAAAGCTTGGGGATCTGGATCAGACTTTGCAGAGCTATAAAAGGAGGCCTCGAGATGCAGCTTGAGATCCATCTCGAATAGAACAACCTGCGCTCTTCCGTGTGCTGCTCCAAACGCTGTTGCGATGCTCTGCTACTCCGACATTCAGCGACTACGTCTACATCTCTTGTACTGTCAGTATATTTTTCATTAGTGCACTTATTGTAATAATCAATTGTAAACTTTGCGATATTATAGTTGTTGCCCACCGAAAGTGATTTATGATCGCTGGCCTTAGAGTAGGAGTCGCCCTAGGCTCCGAACCAAGTAAAATCTTGGTGTCCTCTGTGTTTTGCATTTTACTATTTCCACTGCATTTACTCGAACGTTTTTTATTCCGAAACGAGTGAAAGCCATGAGCATTATTCACCCCCCCCTCTAGCGCTTTCGATCCAACAGAAACTACCTCAAATGGTCCTGCTCAATACACTCATAGTGTACTAATGTAATATTATAGTCAAGATAAACTATTACCGAATTATACTACAACCACTCCAATGGTTTGTCCCATTCCATCTTGGTTGTGAGCTACTATTTATAATTTATAAGGATCTGATAACATGATCTTCTGTGTGTCTCCTCACACCATATTATCTACAATATAAATTAAATGGACAACTACACTTAGCATAAATCTAGACATTTGACCAATGTGATTCTTATTTCTAAATAAATGTCTATACAAAAAGCTAGGTTTTTAGTATACATTCCAACAAGAATATCTTTCAAGTTGACAACGGGTCCTATCAGATCTGTGTAGAGCTTGTGCTACTTGAACAGGTTATTGCTCCACAACTTCTTGCAGTGTAAACAAATAATGATCCACAACATCTTGTGGTACCTATTTAGTTTCTATCAAGGCGTCGGTGTGTAACGCCATGCAATTTCAAATGAATTTCTTTTAAGAATAAGAGAAAATTAAACCAAAAAGAAAAGAAAAAAAAAAGTGGTCAAGGCTTGAACCTTGAACCTCTTAACAAATGGCAAGTTTCAAGTAGTATGGGATAACCATTAGCTCGAGAGGAAGTATTGGTAGGAAGGAAAGGGAAATTGTAGTTAAGGGTAGGGATGGTGAAGGGGCACCTTTCTCCCTTCACTTAGAAGAAAAGTTTATCTTTCCTTTCTCCCCTTCACTTAGCATGAAGAGTTCATTTTCCCTTCTCCCTTCATTTAGAATAAATGAAGGGAAGAATGAAAAGGTGTTTTCCCTTCTCCCTTTAATTTGAATAAATAGAAGTAAGGGAAAGAAAAGCTATTCTTTTCCTTCTTCCTCCTTCTTCTTCCTTCACCGAAACTCCAAGCTTCCCCTCTCCCATTTTCAAATTCAAGCTAAAGGTTTTCTTCCTAGGAAAACTTCACAAAGGGAAGTTCTTAAAACCTACTTCCCCTTGTTGGTGCAATATTCCCCAGGTCAAGGTTGACCGTGTTGACTGAGCTTGAATTGAGTCAAGCTCGAGTCTTGATATTGTGGTTTCGATGTTTGACAATATATGTAGTCAATACATGAAGATTGCAGGTGCAATTGTTCATGTGTGAAGGATAGTCAAGTAGGTCAAGATTGACTGGATACTTGACTGAAAAATCCTGGTGAGTGAAGCCAGGTGAAAGACCTAGTGAGTGAAGCTAGGCAGAAGAGAAATCCTGGTGAGTGAAGCCAGGTGAAAGACCTAGTGAGTGAAGCTAGGCAGAAGGGAAGTCCTAGTGAGTGAAGCTAGGCAGAAGAGAAATCCTGGTGAGTGAAGCCAGGTGAAAGACCTAGTGAGTGAAGCTAGGCAGAAGAGAAATCTTGGTGAGTGAAGTCAGGTGAAAGACCTAGTGAGTGAAGCTAGGTAGAAGGGAAGTCCTGGTGAGTGAAGTCAGGCAGACATGAAGTCCTGGTGAGTGAAACCAGGCAAGGAAAATCCAGATGGATCAAGGATGATCGGACATCTAGTGTTGGGAAGTCCAAGTAGGTCAAAGGGATTGACCGGATACGTGGCACAAGAAAAATCCAGATGGATCAAGGATAATCGGACATCTGGTGTTGGGAAGCCCAAGTAGGTCAAAGGGATTGACCGGATACTTGGCACGGGAAATCCAAGTGGATCAAGGTTGATCGGACACCTGGTGAAGATAAGTCCAAGTGGGTCAAGGATGACCAGACACTTGGTGAGCGAGTTCTAGTAGGTCAAGGGTGACCGAATGCTAGGAATGATGTACCAACAGGTCATAGGTGACCGGATGTTGGTTTAAGGGGCCTTGGACTTGATTTTGGGCAAAATCAAGGAGCCGGATCGATCAGCCGATCGATTGGCTCATGCCCAATCTATCGGTCGATCGATTGGCTCATGCCCAATCGATCGGCCGATCGATTGGGTGAGTCGCCATGACAAGCTTCCTCCCAATCGATCAGTGGATCGATTAGGGAGAAGTGTCGCGCGAACAGAATAGCTCTGGATCGATCGGTCGATCGATCTAGAACCCTCAATCGATCAGTGGATCGATTGGGAGGCGCGATTTCGCGCGATGGGATCTGGATCGATCGGTCGATCGATCCAGGCAATTCCTGAGAGCACAGAGGTGCTCTGGATCGATCAGTCGATCAATCCAAAGCCTCCCCGATTGATTGGGAGCAATCCAATCGATCGGGATCCGACCGTTGGTGTCGATTAAAGCCGTTGTCGAGTTCTTTCTTCGCTAACTCTTACACTGTTCAGCTCCCATCATCACAGCAGCTTCTCCACAGCGTTCTTCCACTCTCACCGCCAGTTCTTGAAGGATCTTGGAGAGACATCCAAGTCAAGAGGCGTGACTATAACAAGAAGAAGAAGCTAGGGTTAGGGCTTTCATTGCATAACTTGTAAGATATTTCTTGTATTTGTCTTCCCTTGCTTTCTTGTTGTATTGAGAGTTTGTAAAGGCTTCTCCGCCTTTGGTAGTTACCGTAAAGGAGTGTTTTCATAGTGGAGAGTGCTCGTATGTGTGGATCCTTGGATTAGTCACCTCATCTTAAGGTGGATACCAAGTAAATCCTTTGTGTTAGCGTTGTATGTTTTTGTTTCTTGTATTTCCGCTGCACATCATTGAAGAAACAAGCAACGAAGAGCACGAGGAGCGCGACGAGCTATTCACCCCCCCCCCTCTAGCTACATAATCGATCCCAACACCCCTTACAAGCAAGATAAGCAAGAAGGGAGTTCTAGAAGCAAAAGCTTTCTTCTTCTTCTTCACCTAGGGTATTTTCTTAATAAACCAAGCAAGAGAATGTAAGTATCTCCCTCACCTGCAGTACAAGTAGTTTTCGAGTGTTTTCCATGTTTTTATATTGCTTAAAACCTAGGATTAGGTTTTGTAAGTTCGGCCAAGACATGAAACAAGGGTTGAGGAGAGTTAAAAATGTTAACCATGCTTGATTATGTTTTCTCATGATGTGTAAACCATTGTGTGATAGAACTCCATGCTTAAAACCTAGGATTAGGTTTTGTAAGTTCGGCCAAGACATGAAACAAGGGTTGAGGAGAGTTAAAAATGTTAACCATGCTTGATTATGTTTTCTCATGATGTGTAAACCATTGTGTGATAGAACTCCATGCTTAAAACCTAGGATTAGGTTTTGTAAGTTCGGCCAAGACATGAAACAAGGGTTGAGGAGAGTTAAAAATGTTAACCATGCTTGCTTATGTTTCCTCATGATGTGTAAGCTATTATGTGATAGAGCTTCATGATTAAATATTGTTAAATGAAACCTAGAACCATGCTTTAGAAGTTTCGGCCAAGGCTTGAAGTTAGGGTTAGAAACTCATCTATGCTTGCTAGAAGTCTTATTTGCTATGCCATGTATTCTATGTTATTAGCTTAGATCTTCATGCTTAAATATTGTTAAATGAAACCTAGAACCATGCTTTAGAGGTTCGGCCAAGATATGAAGTTAGGGTTAGAAACTCATCTATGCTTGCTAGAAGTCTTATTTGCTATGCCATACATTCTATGATATTAATTTAAAGCTTCATGCTTAAAGATTGTTAAATGAAACCTAGAACCATGCTTTAGAAGTTTCGGCCAAGGCTTGAAGTTAGGGTTAGAAACTCATCTATGCTTGCTAGAAGTCTTATTTGCTATGCCATGCATTCTATGATATTAGTTTAGAGCTTCATGCTTAAAGATTGTTAAATAAAACCTAGAACCATGCTTTAGAAGTTTTGGCCAAGGCTTGAAGTTAGGGTTAGGGAACACTACTCTAAATCATTCCTAGTCGAGTATTAGCATTCAGGGACAATGTTAATACAATAAGACTAGCATGTAGGTCAGCTCGATGACTTGATCTCACAAGTCATGGATATAGAGATATCAAGATGACACATGGGTATGCATTAGAGAATGTATACTGAATGACCCGCCATGAGAAAGTATCATGGATCGTTATATGAGTGTCATATACTTTCTCATGTGGCTATTAGTATGACTATTAGTCCTTAGACCTGAAGTCACCATGGATCCCTACATAAGGAGTTATGTACTTTAGTTTCGTCAAATGTCACCCGTAACTGGGTGGACTATAAAGGCGATTACTGGGTATGTAACAAATTATGCGGAGGGATGTGAGTGACGTAGATGGAATCTATCCCTCCCATATGACGGGAGCGACATCGGTATTCTTGATAGAGTGAGACCACTAAGTGCATGGCCATGCCCAAATGAGTCAACATTAGATGTTGAGCTCATTTGATCGAGTGAGTCTACTTGGAGTTCAAGATTTAGATTGATTAGAGGATGACACGGTCTATGCCTCACATTGATCAATCTAGATGTTTAGGATAGAAGGACAATGTCATATATTTTGTGAGGAGTCACAATTGGTAGTCACAAGATGATGTCGGATCTCGACATTCTTGTAACTTGGGTAGTAATGATGTGTTGCTAGATACCGCTCATTACTTATGCTCCTAAATGGGTTTAGGGCATTGCCAACGTTACAAGAACCTATAGGGTCACACACTAAGGACAATTAGATGGAGATTTGGTTCATATGATGAACCAAGAGCATTAGATTCATTTGATGAATCATATTGGATTAAGAGTAATCCAAATTGGGCTAATTGAGTTGTACTCAAGTTGATTCATATATTTAATGAGTCTAATTTAGATTATGACTCATTAAATCAACTTAATTTAATGAATTAGATTCATTATATTAAGTTGGCTTGAATTATATGGTTGGATTAGATCAACCATGAGAAGATTTGATCAAGTTTGACTTGATTTGAGAGGAAGAGAAAAAGTCATGTTTGACTTGACTTTTTGCCACATCACTAGTGAGTTGGCAAGATGTGGACCAATAGGATTGCTCCACATCATCAATGTGTGCCACCTCATGGAGGTTACAAGCCTCCATAGCATTTAATGTGGCCGGCCCACATTAAATGAGGAGGTTACACTTGTTGCCATGTCATTGAGTGAGGTGGCAAGATGTGGACCAATAGTGTTGATCCACATCATCCTAGAGTGCCACCTCATGGGAGTTACAACTCTTAATGGTCTCCACATTAATTGGAATTAATGTGGGGAGTTACACCTCCAAGATGTGGCCGGCCACTCTAGTGGGGAATGAAAATATTCATTTTTCATTCAAGTGTGATTAAGTCATCTTCTTCCTCTAGAGCTCTCTCTTCTCCCTCTCCTCCTCTCTTGGCCGAACAAGACAAGGTGCTAGCACACCTTTGTTTGGTATTCTCCATCAAGGATTGTTCGTGTGGATACTTCTAGAGGACCGTACACTTGACGGTCTAGTGATCCGGCACCTTGGACGAGCGGGAACGCGAAAGGCACGCTTCGAAGGTATAACCCTTATCTAGTGTAGATCTAAAGGTTTTACAAACTCGTACAAAAAAAGGTTTTTCGAAAAGTTTTTGTTTACGAATCTTTGCACGGATCTACGGCTTTGGGTGACTCGGGGTTTCCGCGACGCGAAAAAGCGATTTTCGCGGCCCGAAGAACCCAACAGTGGTATCAGAGCCACGTGCAAAGACTTGTATGAGTTCGTTTGTATTTTTATGAAAAATATACCTTCTGTGATTTTCTGTAAAAATTGAGTTTTTAGAGTTTTTATGATTAATTTTTCCGTAGAAGCGAAGCACAAGTGTCTCGGCACTTGTAGGCTTCGGCTACCGGAAAGTTTTCTTTTAAACGGCTTCGTTTTGCCCCAAATCCGTTTGGGACAGTGGGGTCGGGTGTCATTAGATCGCAAAGGAGCAACTCACGATGGTTAGATCGTGGGTAGGGGCATTGCCCCTAACCCCGCAAGGGAATTTGCTCCGTGATTGCACCCGAAATCGCTAAAAACGAATCCGCCGGGAAGATTTTTCTGAAACAGCAATGTCTCGACCCAAATCGTTTTGGGACAGCGGGTTTAGGCGCTGGTGGATCGCAAAGGAACCCTCGCGATGGTTAGATCGCGGGTAGGGGTGCTGCCCCTGGGCCCCGCAAGGGGATCCGTTCCGCGATTGCGCCCGAAACCGCTAAACGGGACCGCCAGGAAATTTTACTCATAAAAATTGTAAAAATTAATTTTAAAATTATAGAAAATTATGAAAAATATATAATTTTGAATTATATATTAATTTGTGATAGTCATGGCCCAAAAACCCAATATGATTGGTTGTGTTGTAATTTATAATACGGCCTGCGTGCCGTTATGTGTTTGCGCGTGTTGTATGTTTTTATTTATTCGCGACCTGCGCATCGTGCCTTCTCTTATATTCTTGTTGTAAATTAGATTTAGACTCGAATGTAACTCGAGTTTCAAATTGTAATGTACAAATTGGAGCGGTGGAGGGTCCACACGAGACGGAGTTCCGAGACGGGCACGAGCAACACAAGGTGGTCAAAGGGAGGAGCTTGGAGAAGCTGTTGACCCTAGGTTGACCATTAGATCTTCTCATTGGCTTGAGAAGATCGTAGTAGGGTCATGACTAAATCACAAATAGATTAATTAATTAATTGTTATGTATCTGATGCATGTTTAATAATTAATTAATTAATTAGTGCCTTAACGATTAGATTAGATCTAAGTCGTGCACATGATGCACCCTTGCGATTAGATTAGATCTAAGTCGTGCACAAGATGCATCCTTCTTGATTAGATTAGATCTAGATCGAACCAACTCTAAATGCCTAACCGTGTCGTGATACCTATCACTACCTCGATCACATGTATTGTTGAATCTGCCAAAGCAGAGCAATACATATTATCTTGGTAGGGTACGGAGGGACAATCTTGGTCCCGCCTATCAACGCATGGGTGAATACAAACTCAATTAGATAGAGTATTCCTAGTTACTCGGTTGGATTGAGTCAACTATAGGCATTATTCCAAAGGTTGGAAAAGATAGGTCAAAATCACATCTATATTAACACTCGGGCGTATTAGCCAAAGCTAACTCGAGTTTTAATATAAATGCGGATATTGATTCTATAAACAAGAGTTGCATAGAGATGTAATTGGTAATCGTTACCTACCGATCATACTAAGCCTTGAGCGTATTAGCCAAAGCTAACTCAAGGGGTAGTATGATGTGGATCTTGTCCCACATGAATTATAGTATTCAGTGGGAGCATCTTTTAATTAAAGGCCTAATTAAATGATTTTTAAAAGGAATATGATATTTATTTCTGTAAATTTTCTGTTGTAGATAACCATGACGTCAAATACGAACTCTTTCTCCCTGCGTTCTGTCCTTAAGAAGGACAAGCTCAATGGAGCAAATTTCCTGGACTGGTACAGGAACCTGAGAATTGTTCTCACTCAGGAACATAAACTGTACGTTCTGGAGCAGCCCATTCCGGAGGCTCCTCCTGCCACTGCCACGCGAGCAGACCGAGATGCTTACAAGAAGCATCAAAATGACGCATTAGATGTGTCATGTCTTATGCTCGCGACCATGAACTCTGAGCTTCAGAAGCAACATGAGTTGATGGGCGCTTACGATATGGTTGAGCATCTTTGTCACCTATATCAAGGACAAGCAAGGCACTGGAAGAGGAACTCCAAAGAATACCTGGAAGATCTTAAGAAGAAGAGAAATAAGATTTCTACTTCAGGTATACATGTTATAGAAGTCAACCTCTCTATTTCTTCATCGTAGGTATTAGATACCGTCGTACATTTGTACTAATGTACAAGCGCTGAGGAATAGCAGGGCATTGACGAAGGGTGAGATAGACCTACGAGTAGGCAATGGAGCACGAGTTGCTGCTATTGCTGTAGGAACTTATCATCTATCTCTTCCCTCTGGGCTTGTACTAGAATTAGATGATTGTTGTTATGTGCCTGCCTTGACTAAGAACATTATATCAGTTTCTTGTTTGGACAAGAAAGGATTCTCATTTATAATAAAGAACAAATGTTGTTCTGTCTATTTAAACGATATGTTCTATAGTAGTGCACCACTAATAAACGGACTCTATATTCTAGACCTTGAGAGCCCTATCTATAACATTAGTACCAAGAGGTTCAAGTCAAATGACATGAACCAAACATACCTCTGGCACTTTCGCTTAGGTCATATAAATGACAAGCGCTTATCCCAGCTCCATAAGGATGGTTTGCTGGACTCATTTGATTTAGAATCATATGAGATATGCAAGTCATGCCTACGAGGCAAGATGACCAAGACCCCCTTTAGTGGGCATAGCGAGAGAGCAACTGATTTGTTAGGACTCATACATAGTGATGTATGTGGCCCTTTCAATGTTGCTGCTAAAGGCGGTTATAGATACTTCATCACATTTACTGATGAGTTCAGTAGATATGGTTATGTGTACTTGATGACACATAAGTCTGAATCCTTTGAAAAGTTCAAAGAATTCAAGAATGAAGTACAGAACCAGCTTGGCAAGAGTATTAAGATACTTCGATCTGATCGAGGTGGAGAATACCTTAGCCATGAGTTTCGTGACTACTTAGCTGAGTGTGGGATTTTATCTCAACTCACTCCTCCTAGAACACCACAGTGGAATGGTGTATCCGAAAGGAGGAATCGTACCTTATTAGATATGGTACGATCTATGATGAGTCACACAGATCTTCCGACATATCTATGGGGATATGCTCTAGACACGGCAGCTTTCATACTCAACCGAGTTCCATCAAAGGTCGTGATAAAGACACCATATAGGATATGGACTGGGAGAGATGCCCAGGTGTCTTTCATGAGGATTTGGGGTTGTGAGGCTTACGTACGACGTCAAGTCTCAGACAAATTAGGACCCAAATCCGATAAGTGCTATTTCATTGGATATCCCAAGGAAACTAAGGGATATTACTTCTACATTCCCAGTCAGCACACGAAAGACTGGGGTCTTTCTAGAAAGAGACTTTGTTTCTAGAAAGACTAGTGGGAGCGCGTTCGATCTTGAAGAAGTTCAAGATGCGAACAATAGCACTGATGCCTCGATGGAAATTGAACTGGAACCACAAAGTGTTGTGGATGATGTTGTTCTACAAGGAGTTGAGGAACAACAACCAGTTCAAGTAGACATACCTCTTCGCAGGTCTGATAGGGTACGTCGTCAGCCTGAGAGATACTCATTTCTCTTGTCTGACCATGATGATATTGTGCTCATAGAGGATGAGCCTACCACCTATCAGGAAGCTGTGATGAGACCAGATTCTGAGAAATGGCTAGAAGCCATGAGATCCGAAATGGAATCCATGTACACCAACCAAGTATGGACTTTGGTTGATCCACCTGAAGGGGTAAAACCCATTGGGTGTAAGTGGGTCTTTAAGAGAAAGACTGACATGGATGGACTTATTTATAAGGGTCGCTTGGTAGCTAAAGGTTTCAAGCAGATTCATGGTATTGACTATGATGAAACTTTTTCTCCAGTAACGATGTTTAAGTCCATTCGGATCATGCTTGCTATTGCAGCCTACCATGACTATGAGATATGGCAAATGGATGTCAAAACCGCGTTTCTGAATGAAAACCTACTCGAGGATGTGTACATGACACAACCTGAGGGTTTTGTAGATCCAGAGCATACTAGCAGAGTATGCAAGCTGCATAAGTCCATTTATGGATTAAAGCAAGCTTCTCGGAGCTGGAATCTTCGTTTTGATGATGCAATCAAACAGTTTCATTTCATCAAGAACGAAGATGAGCCTTGTGTCTACAAGAAGGTTGTAGGGGATATAGTTGTCTTCCTCATATTGTATGTGGATGACATACTACTCATTGGGAAGGACATCCCTATGCTTCAGTCTGTCAAGACCTGGCTAGGGAGTTGCTTCTCAATGAAGGACTTAGGTGAGGCATCCCGCATTCTTGGGATACAGATCTATAGAGATAGATCTAAGAGATTGCTTGGCCTAAGTCAGAGTACATATATTGACAAGGTACTCCTTCGGTTTGCCATGCAGAACTCCAAGAAGGGATTTCTGCCGATGTCACATGGCGTGAGTCTTTCGAAGACTCAAGGTCCCTCTTCTAGAGAGGAGAGAGACCGCATGGATCAGATCCCTTATGCCTCAGCCATAGGATCGATCATGTACGCCATGCTGTGTACTCGACCTGATGTCTCGTATGCTTTGAGCATGACGAGCAGATACCAGTCAGATCCAGGTGAAAGTCACTGGATAGCGGTCAAGAATATTCTTAAGTACTTACGAAGGACTAAAGAATATTTCTTGATATATAAAGGCAATGATGAGCTAACTGTAAAGGGTTACAGTGATGCCAGCTTTCAGACCGATCAGGATGATTACCGATCGCAGTCAGGGTTCATATTTTGCATTAATGGTGGTGCTGTCAGCTGGAAGAGTTCGAAACAGGATACAGTAGCTGATTCTACAACAGAAGCCGAGTATATTGCTGCTTCAGAGGCAGCAAAGGAGGCGGTTTGGATCCACAAGTTCACTACTGAACTTGGGGTGGTTCCTAGCATCGCTGACCCAGTTGAGCTCTATTGTGACAACAATAGAGCTATAGCACAGGCGAAGGAACCTCGCTCACATCAGCGGACCAAGCATATACTACGGCGCTTCCATCTCATTCGAGAGATTATCGATAGAGGAGATGTGAAGATTTGCAGAGTACCTACAGAGGCTAACATCGCAGATCCCTTGACCAAGGCTTTGGCACAGAGGAAGCATGATGGTCACATAGGTCTTTAGGCCTTAGAGCCTATACTGATTGGCACTAGTGCTAGTGGGAGATTGTTAGTTAGAGCCCTAGAGCCAATCATTTGATGATTGTATGGACTCATGTATATCATATTCTTGTATATTAATAAAGGCATTTGTTTGGTTATTATACTTATTTATATTAGTGCCAAATAGACTAAGTATAATAGCGTCCTTGAGTAGAAGGTTCATACCTATATCAATCGATTAGTTGAATCGATAGTGAGATGATATAGGGAACACTACTCTAAATCATTCCTAGTCGAGTATTAGCATTCAGGGACAATGTTAATACAATAAGACTAGCATGTAGGTCAGCTCGATGACTTGATCTCACAAGTCATGGATATAGAGATATCAAGCTGACACATGGGTATGCATTAGAGAATGTATACTGAATGACCCACCATGAGAAAGTATCATGGATCGTTATATGAGTGTCATATACTTTCTCATGTGGCTATTAGTATGACTATTAGTCCTTAGACCTGAAGTCACCATGGATCCCTACATAAGGAGTTATGTACTTTAGTTTCGTCAAACGTCACCCGTAACTGGGTGGACTATAAAGGCGATTACTGGGTATGTAACAAATTATGTGGAGGGATGTGAGTGACGTAGATGGAATCTATCCCTCCCATATGACGGGAGCGACATCGGTATTCTTGATAGAGTGAGACCACTAAGTGCATGGCCATTCCCAAATGAGTCAACATTAGATGTTGAGCTCATTTGATCGAGTGAGTCTACTTGGAGTTCAAGATTTAGATTGATTAGAGGATGACACGGTCTATGCCTCACATTGATCAATCTAGATGTTTAGGATAGAAGGACAATGTCATATATTTTGTGAGGAGTCATAATTGGTAGTCACAAGGTGATGTCGGATCTCGACATTCTTGTAACTTGGGTAGTAATGATGTGTTGCTAGATACCGCTCATTACTTATGCTCCTAAATGGGTTTAGGGCATTGCCAACGTTACAAGAACCTATAGGGTCACACACTAAGGACAATTAGATGGAGATTTGGTTCATATGATGAACCAAGAGCATTAGATTCATTTGATGAATCATATTGGATTAAGAGTAATCCAAATTGGGTTAATTGAGTTGGACTCAAGTTGATTCATATATTTAATGAGTCTAATTTAGATTATGACTCATTAAATCAACTTAATTTAATGAATTAGATTCATTATATTAAGTTGGCTTGAATTATATGGTTGGATTAGATCAACCATGAGAAGATTTGGTCAAGTTTGACTTGATTTGAGAGGAAGAGAAAAAGTCATGTTTGACTTGACTTTTTGCCACATCACTAGTGAGTTGGCAAGATGTGGACCAATAGGATTGCTCCACATCATCAATGTGTGCCACCTCATGGAGGTTACAAGCCTCCATAGCATTTAATGTGGCCCACATTAAATGAGGAGGTTACACTTGTTGCCATGTCATTGAGTGAGGTGGCAAGATGTGGACCAATAGTGTTGATCCACATCATCCTAGAGTGCCACCTCATGGGAGTTACAACTCTTAATGGTCTCCACATTAATTGGAATTAATGTGGGGAGTTACACCTCCAAGATGTGGCCGGCCACTCTAGTGGGGAATGAAAATATTCATTTTTCATTCAAGTGTGATTAAGTCATCTTCTTCCTCTAGAGCTCTCTCTTCTCCCTCTCCTCCTCTCTTGGCCGAACAAGACAAGGTGCTAGCACACCTTTGTTTGGTCTTCTCCATCAAGGATTGTTCGTCTGGATACTTCTAGAGGACCGTACACTTGACGGTCTAGTGATCCGGCACCTTGGACGAGCGGGAACGCGAAAGGCACGCTTCGAAGGTATAACCCTTATCTAGTGTAGATCTAAAGGTTTTACAAACTCGTACAAGAAAAGGTTTTTCGAAAAGTTTTTGTTTACGAATCTTTGCACGGATCTACGGCTTTGGGTGACTCGGGGTTTCCGCGATGCGAAAAAGCGGTTTTCGCGGCCCGAAGAACCCAACAGAAGTTAGGGTTAGAAACTCATCTATGCTTGCTAAAAGTCTTATTTGTTATGCCATGTATTGTATGATATTAGTTTAGGGTTTCATGCTTAAAGTTGTTTAAGTGAAACCTAGAATCATGCTTTATATGTTCGGCCAAGACTAGAAATTTGGGTTAGAAACTCACCTATGTTGCAAAAGTCTCACATGTTATACTATGTATTGTGTGATATTGGTTTAAAGCTTCCATGCTTGGTGTTGCTTAAAACCTAGGACTATACCTTTTGTAAGTTTTGGCCAAGAAGGAAATGGAATGGATTAGGAAAGTTTAACTCCAACTAGAATTGTTTATGTCTTCTTACATGATATACTATGTATTATGTGATGCTAGTAGGATGCTTTCCTTGTTTAAAGTTTCTTAAGATTTAAGATCATGTTTCATGCAAGTTTCGGCCAAGATATGAGTTAGGGTTGGTAGAAAGATCAAAACCCCAACTATGCATGATAATGACTCTTCATGATATGCTATGTGATATGTGAACTTTATGTTACCATGTTATGCTTATGAAAGGCTTATGTATGATGAAATGCCTAAGAGATGCTTCCCTATAAGTTGGGATTAAGAGCACTCTTCATGATATGACAAGAAACATGATATGTTATTTTACTTTTGTATGGCTTGTAACAGACCCTAAGAATGGTCTATGGGATGGGCTCCTAAGTTGCCCCTAGGTCGAAGCACGGGCCTAGTTCCCTAGTAGGTTCGAGATTAGCTGCCTCGGATTTATTTAGGGATGCGCGCAATTCATGTATGTGGTACAATGTCAGGCCCTCATGTTGAGATTTATGTTTAAATACCTATATGATATACGCTTTCAAAAGAACATCTTGCATATACTTATTTCATGCTATATGATTTTGATACATGTTTTCAAAAGAACATCTTGCATATACTTATTTCATGCTATATGATCATTATGCTTTAGGAGGATGCTCTCTTGAGATATGTCTATGATACCTAGATGAACATGCTACTACTTTATGTTTATGCTCTCATATGCTATGTTTATGAATTGCCCTAATGAGTATGACACTACTTTATGCTAGCATGAAATGTTAAACCTAGATGTTGGTTAAATGGATATATCACTACTCCATGTTTAATTCATTATTTATGATTTTTTTTATGAGTAGGAAAGGATCTTACTAAGCCTATGTGCTTATAGTTTTAAATTTCCTTGTACTGCAGAAAAGGGTAAGGGATGGTTAAACTAAAGGGAGCAGTAGGGAGGGCAAAGATGTGTGTGGCAGTGGCATGGTAGAAGAGATCTATGTTTTGTGCTTCAAGACTTATATATGTTTTAAGCTTTTGCATGTGAACTATTTCTTTTCTTGCTACTTTTTGATTATATTAATTTGAGCTTGTTTGGATGGTTTATACTTAAGGTGAACTTATACTTGCTCTTGTTTCCATGAAACCTTGAAATGTTAAGTACTTGTTTAATTAGAGAATTGTTAGTTATCATGAACTCTAGAGAACAATATACATGTTTAGTTTCCTTCTTATTTAGTATGATTTATGCTCTAGGTAAACAAGCATGTATCATGTTTCAAGTAATAGATAGTAAATAAATTTTATATGCATAAATGATGGCATGTTCACATGGTTTGTTGTATGATTAAGTTTTTAAGTTTTAAAATTTTTCTTCTTCCATTGCAATGATTGCATATGCATGTATGTATGTTCGTGTAGCGCCGCCCTTGCTATCAGTAGGGGAAGGGCGGGCATTACACGATGCTAGTTTGTGTATCTTGAATTTCTTCAAGATTGTCTTTACTCCCATAAGTTTTTCTAGAAATAAATTCCCTTTCTAGAAAGACACCTATTCTGGCAATAAACACATTACCTTGTGTGGGATTATAGAAGTAATATCTCTTTATTTCCTTGGAATATCCTAAAAAATAGCACTTGTATGATTTGGGTCCTAGTTTATCTGAGAGTTGTCATCAAACATAAGCCTCACATCCCCAAATTTTCATGAAAGACATATTGGGGTTCTTCCCAGTCCATATCATATATGATGTCTTTTTGACGGTCTTAGATGGAATTCGGTTAAGTGTGGTGAAAGCTATCATTTCTAGAGCATGTTCCTAGAAGGAAGTAGGAAGTTCTATTTGACTCATTATCAATTCTACCATATCTAATAAAGTATGATTCTCCTTTCTGATACACCATTATATTGTAGTGTTTCAGGTGGAGTGAGTTAAGATATGATCCCACACTCGACGAGATGGTCATAAAATTTTTGGCTAAGGTATTCCCCACCTCGATCTGATTGAAGCTTCTTAATACGCTTACCAAGTTGGTTTTGTATTTTATTCTTGAATTCTTTAAACTTTTCAAAGGATTCTAACTTATGTCTCATTAAATACACATAGCCGTATCTACTGATATCATCAGTAAAAGTAATGAAATACTGATAACCTCCTCTAGCTGCTATTTTGAAAGTGTCGCATACATCAGTATGCATACATCAGTATCATCAGTATTTTGAAAGGGTCGCATACATCAGTATGTATTTTGAAAGGGTCGCATACATCATTTGGTATTTATGTTATAGATTGGGTTGTCAAAGTCTAGAACATAGAGTCTATTCAAAAGATATGCACTACAATAAAATATTTTATTGAAATAAATAGAACAATATTTGTCCTTTAATACAAATGAGAATCCTTTCTTATCTAAACAAGAAATAGAGATAATGTTCTTAGTTAAGGTGGGCATATAACATCACTCTTCTAGTTCTAAAATAAGTCCAGTGGACAAAGATAAGGAATATATTCCTATAGCGACAACAACAACTCTTGCACCATTGTTTACTCGTATGTCGACTTTGCCCTTTGTCAAAGATCTACAATTTCTTAGCCCCCGCACATTAGTACAAATGTGAGATGCACACCTGGTATCTAATAACCATGAAGAAGAAATAGATGGATTGACTTTTATAACATTTATAACTGAGGCAGAAGTCTCACTTCTCTTCCTTTTTGTTAGTTAGAGCCCTAGAGCCAATCATTTGATGATTGTATTATGGACTTGTTATATCATATTCTATATAAATAAAAGCAAATTGTTTTGGTTATTATACTTACTTGTATTAGTGCCAAATAAACTAAGTATAATAGCGTCCTTGAGTAGAAGGTTCTCACCTATATTAATCGGTTAGTTGAACCGATAGTGAGATGATATAGGGAACACTACTCTTAATTATTCCTAGTCAAGTATTAACATTCAGGGACAATGTTAATGCAATAAAACTAGCATGTAGGTCAACTCGATGACTTGATCTCACAAGTCATGGATATAGAGATATCAAGTTGACACATGGGTATACATTAGAGAATGTATACTGAATGACCCGCCATGAGAAAGTATCATGGATCGTTATATGAGTGTCATATACTTTCTCATGTGGCTATTAGTATGACTACTAGTCCTTAGACCTGAAGTCACCATGGTTCCCTACATAAGGAGTTATGTACTTTGGTTTCGTCAAACGTCACCTGTAATTGGGTGGACTATAAAGGCCATTACTGGGTATTAACAAATTATGTGGAGGGATGTGAGTGATGTAGATGGGATCTATCCCTCCTATATGACGGAAGAGACATCAGTATTCTTGATAGAGTGAGACCACGAAGTGCATGACCATGCCCAAATGAGTCAATATGAGATATTGAGCTCATTTGATTTAGTGAGTCTACTTGGAGTTCAGGATTTAGATTGATCAGAGCATGACACGGTCTATGCCGAGCATTGATCAATCTAGATGTCTAGGATAGAAGGACACTTGTCATATTTTGTGAGGAGTCACAATTAGTAGTCACAAGGTGATGTTGGATCTCAACTTTCTTGTAACTTGGGTAGTAATGATGTGTTGCTAGATACCGCTCATTACTTATGCTCCTAAATGGGTTTAGGGCATTGCCAACGTTACAAGAACCTATAAGGTCACACACTAAAGACAATTAGATGGAGATTAGGTTCATATGATGAACCAAGAGGATTAGATTCATTTGATAAATCAAATTGGATTAAGAGTAATCCTAATTGGACTAATTGAGTTGGACTCAAGTTGATTCATGTGTTCAATGAGTCTAATTTAGATTATGACTCATTGAATCAATTTAATTAAATGAATTAGATTCATTATATTAAATTAGCTTGAATTAAATGGTTGGATTAGATCAACCATGAGAGAGATTAAGTCAAGTTTGACTTGACTTGAGAGGGAGAGGAAAAGTCAAGTTTGACTTGACTTTTTGCCACATCATTAGTGAGTTGGCAAGATGTGGACCAATGATGATGCTCCACATCATCATGGTTACTTAAGTGAGATGTCACCTCATGGAGGTTACAATTCTTCACTTTAATGGCTCCACATTAATTGCACTTAATGTGGAAATGGGGGTTACACTTTTTGAAAGTGGTCGGCTACTATTGTGAAGGGAGTGAATGAATTTTTCATTCAAGGACACATTCACTTCATCTCCTTCCTCTAGCTCTCCCTCTCCCTCTCCTCCTCAACTTGGCCGAATCATCAAAAGGTGCTAGCACATCTTTTGTGTGATTTTTCCATCTACGTGTTCGTGTGGATACGTATAGAGAGTTGTCTTCGTTGACAACTTCGAGATCCGGCACCATTTGGACGAGCGGGAACGCGAAGGGCTTCGCTACAAGGGTAATAAATCTCTTCATGTAGATCTAGGAGTAGATCTAGGTAGGAACTCGTACTCGTATGTTTTGTTAGGATGTATACTAAAAGCCTAGCTTTTAGTATAAATATTTATCTAGAAATATGAATCACATTGGTCAAATGTCTACATTTATGATAAATGTAGTTATTCAATTAATTTATATTATAAATAACATGGTGTGTGGTGTCATACACAGAGGATCATGTTATCAGTACCTTATAAATTATAAACAGTAGCTCACGACCAAGATGGAAAGGAACAAACCATTGGAAGGTCGCTGTGTAATTAGGTATTAGTTTATCTTAACTATATAATTACACTAGTACACTTAGAGTGTATTGAGTAGGACCATTAGAGGTCGTTTCTTTTATACTGACTTTATAAAGGAACAAAGACCTCAGTTATTATGGAAGTGTATGCTCTTAATCCTAATATAATAACAAGCACATATATTTGATATTTATTTCTTTAATTTATCAATGGGTGAGATTTAGTTCGATAAATCAATAAGCCCGATAAGTTAGGAAATGATATCACTTATAGTGTGTGTTGTTGATTATAGAAGGAAATTGTGTCCTAGTAATCTAGGTTGAGAATGTCCCCAAGAGGAGCTCATAAGGATTGTCATGGTAAACCCTGCAGGTGGACTTAGTCCGACATGACGATAAGGTTGAGTGGTACTACTCTTGGACTAAGATATTAATTAAATGAGTTGTCAGTAACTCACTTAATTAGTGGGCATTCGACATCTTAAACACAGGAAGACTAACACACTCATAATAAGAAGGATCCCAAAATGTAATTTGGGATTGATGCGGTAGTTCAATAATAGTTCTTTAGTGGAATGAATTATTATTGATGAAATTAAGTTGTGTGTTCGGGGTGAACACGGGATGCTTAATTTCATCGGGAGACCAAAACTAATTCCTCCTCTCGGTCCCTATCGTAGCCTCTTGTATGTAGATATTTATACCCACCTTCTTACCCATCCAATGGGGCCGGCTAAGCTAGCTTGGAACCAAAGCTAGGGCCGGCCAAGACCAAGTGGATGAGCCAAGTTGGTGGCCGGCCAAAGCTTGGGTCCCAAGCTTAGGTGGTCGTCCACTAGAATATTAAAAAGGATTTTTATTAAAATTATTTCTTATGTGGATATCAAGTTTTTAAAAAGAGAGTTTAAAAATTAAAAATTTCCTTTTATAGCTTTCTACAAAAAGTAAGAGATGAGATTAATCTCTTTCCTTATTTGTAGATTAAAAGGATGGTTTTAATTTTTGGTAAAAACTTTCTTTATTTGTAAATCATCTACATGTTTAAAAGAGTTTAAAATTTGAAATCTTTCCTTATTTGTTGATTAAAAGGTGGATTTTAAATTTTAAGAAAACTTTCCTTTTTAACCATGTTTATGATTTAAAAGAGAGTTTAAAAATTAAATATTCTCTTTTATAAGTTTCTACAAGAGATTAAGAAAAGATTTGATATCTTTCCTTATTTGTAGATTAAAAGAGATTTTAATTTTTAGAGATAACTTTCTTTTTATCCACATGTTTAAAAGAAAGATTTTAATTTATAAAATTTCCTTTTTATTAACCAATCATGAAGGGATAAAAATTATTGGAGAAATTTTTATAAATTTCTAGAAACAAATTAGGAAGTTTTAATTTTTGTTTTAATTAAAACTCTCCTTGTTTTGGGGAAAGAGGTGGCCGACCATTGCAATTGAAAAAAGAAAATTGTTTTAATTAAAATAATTTTTCTTTTTCATGGCAAAGGAATTAAGGAAATTTTTATTTAAATTTCCTTATTTTCCAAGACCAAGGATTATAAAAGAGGGGATAGAAGTGCCTTCATGGTGAACGACTCTACTCTTTTTCTCCCTCTTTTCTTCCTTGGTGTGGCCGGCCTCTTCCCTTTCTCTTCTCTCCATCTTTGTGGCTGAACCTCTCATCCTCCTTGGAGATCAAGTGGTAGCCGGAATTTAGCTTGGAGAAGAAGGAGAGAAAGCTTGCATCCCTTGGAGCTTGGTTGGTGGAAAAAGATCTTCATCTTTTGGAAGCTTTGTGCTTGGCCGAAACTTGAAGAAAGGAGAAGAAGGTGATTTGGTGGTTTCTCATCTCGGAAGATCGTTGCCCACACAACGTCCGAGGTTAGAAGAGGAATATGGTAGAAGACCTAGAGGTTTTTACTTGCAAAAGAAAAGGTATACTAGTATTTAATTTCCGCATCATACTAGTTTTACTTCTTTGTAAAAATACCAAATACAAGAGGCATGCGATTCTAGTATTTCGAATTTATTTTCGATGTTGTGTTTTTTTGTTTTTTTTCTTTTCCTTGTGATTTGATTGTTCTTTTCGGTTGACCTAAAGTTATTTAAGGAAATTAAATATTAGTTTTCCTTAAAAAGTTTTGTCTAGGCGGTGGTGGTTGTTCCCATATCTAAGAAGGCCATATGCCTCGCCATGCAGTCCTGAAAGCCAATTTTAGAAATTAATATTTAATAGAATTAATAACCTAGGTGATTTGGATCAAACGTGTTAAGTTCCACAGGAGATCCAAGTCTAAATCTAAAAGAACAAATAGATTAAACTTTGGATCAAGCGTGTTAAGTTCCGCAGGCGATCCAAGTTTAATTTAAAAGAACACATGGTAGATAGGAAAAGGTTCAGACCTTTGTACAAAATTTTTGTACAGTGGAACCATTAGATTTTTTGAGTAGCAATCAACATGTTTTTCAAAATTTTTCTTCGCACGGATCCGTTAGCTAGGGAGTTTCGGGGTTTTCGCGACGCAAAAAAGCGGTTTTCGCGGCCCCAAAAACCCAACAGTGGTATCAGAGCCACGTGCAAAGACGAATACGAGTTTATTTTGGTTTTTATGAAAAATAAACATTCTATGAATTTCTGTAATTTTAAGTTTTTAATGGTTTTTATGAGTATTTTTCTCGTAGAAGTGAAGCACAAGTGTTTCGACACTTGTAGGCTTCGACTACCGAGAAGAATTTTCCAAAACGGCCAAGTTTCGACCCAAAACCTTTTGGGACAGCGGGCTAAGGCGCTGTAGGATCGCTTAGGAGCAACTCGCGATGGTTAGATCGTGGGTAGGGGTACTGCCCCTAACCCCGCAAGGGGATTTGCTCCGCGATTGCGCCCGATATCGCTAATCGGGACCGCCGGGAAAAATTTACTCATAAAATTGTAAAAATTATGAAAAATTACAAAAAAGTATGAAAAATATATAATTTAGAATTATATATTATTTTGTGATAGTCATGGCCCAAAAAGACCCAATATGATTGGATTTGTGTTGTAATTTATAATACGACCTGAGTGCCGTCATGTGTTTGTGTGTGCTGTATTTGATACGCGACCTGTGCGTCGTGCCTTCCTATTTATATTCTGGTTGTAAATTAGATTTAGACTCGAATGTAACTCGAGTTTCAAAATTGTAATATAAATTTTGAAGCGGTGGAAGGTCCACTCGAGACGGAGTTACGAGGAGGGCGCGAGCAACACGAGGTGGTCAAAGGAAGGAGCTTGAGAAGCTGTTGACCTTAGGTTGACCATCCGATCTTCTCATTGGCTTGAGAAGATCGTAGTAGGGCCATGATATAATCACAAAATTATTTAATTAATTGCTTTTGTGTGTATGTGATGCATGCTAGTTAATTAAGTAATTAATTAGTGCCTAACGATTAGATTAGATCTAAATCGTGCACATGATGCACCCCACGATTAGATTAGATCTATCGAGTATATGATACGCATCATCGTTTAGATTAGATCTAAATCGCGTCAACTCGTAATGCCTACCATGCCGTGATACCTACCACTACCTCGATCGCATGTTGTTGTTGAATCTGCCAAAGCAGAGCAACGCATACTATCTTGGTAGGGTACGGAGGGACAATCTTGGTCCCGCCTATCAACGCATGGGTGAGTACAACTCAATTAGATTGAGTAACTAATTAACTCAATTGGATCGAGTTTAACTATAGGCATTATCCAATGGTTGGTAGATAGGTCAAAATCACGTTTATATTAACTCTTGGGTGTATTAGCCAAAGCTAACTCGAGTTTTAATATAAATGCGGATTTATCCTATAAACAAGAGTTGCATAGAGATGTAATTGGTAATTAGTTACCTACCGATCATACTAAGTCTTGGGCGTATTAGCCAAAGCTAACTCAAGGGTTAGTATGATGCGGATCTTGTCCCACATGAATTATAGAGTTCAGTGGGAGCATCATTTAGTTAAAGGCCTAATTAAATGATTTAAAGAATATGATATTTATTTTCTACATTTTTCTGTTGTAGATAACCATGACGTCAAATACGAACACTTTCTCCCTACGATCTGTTCTTGAGAAGGACAAGCTCAACGGAGCAAATTTCCTGGACTGGTACAGGAACTTGAGAATAGTTCTCACCCAAGAACGTAAACTGTACGTTCTGGAGCAGCCCATTCCGGAGGCTCCTCCTGCCACTGCCCCGCGAGCTGACCGAGATGCTTTCAAGAAGCATCAAGATGATGCATTAAATGTGTCTTGTCTAATGCTCGCGACCATGAAGTCTGAGCTTCAGAAGTAACACGAGTTAATGGGAGCTTACGATATGGTTGAACATCTTCGTCAATTGTATCAAGGTCAAGCGAGGCATGAGAGATTTGAGATATCAAGGGTACTGTTTCAGTGCAAGATGTCAGACGGGGCTCCTGTAGGCCCATATGTACTCAAAATGATTGGGTACAAAGAGAACCTACAAAGGTTGGGGTTCCCACTTGGCCAAGAGCTGGCCACTGACTTGATCTTGCAATCCTTGTCGGATAGCTACAGTCAATTCATTCTAAACTACAATATGAACGAGATTGGCAAGCCACTGCCCGAGCTGCTTAGTATGTTGCGAACTGCTGAGCTGAACCTTAAGAAGGCTAAGCCCAACACTGTTCTGATGGTTCAGAAACATAAGGGCAAGGGAAAGTCCCAAGCCAAGGGAAAGGCAAGGCACTGAAGCCTAAAGGAGGGGTCGCCAAGGATGCTACATGCTTCCACTGCGGTCAGACCAGGCACTGGAAGAGAAACTGCAAGGTATACTTAGAGGATCTTAAGAAGAAGCGAAGTGAGACTTCCACTTCAGGTATATATGTTATAGAAGTCAATCTATCTATTTCTACATCATGGGTATTAGATACTGGATGTGCTTCTCACATTTGTACTGATGACTTCAGTAGATATGGTTATGTGTACTTGATGACACATAAGTCTGAATCCTTTGAAAAGTTCAAAGAATTCAAGAATGAAGTACAGAACCAGCTTGGCAAGAGTATTAAGATACTTCGATCCGATCGAGGTGGAGAATACCTTAGCCATGAGTTCTGTGACTATCTAGCTGAGTGTGGGATTCTATCCCAACTTACTCCTCCTGGAACACCACAGTGGAATGGTGTATCCGAAAGGAGGAATCGTACCCTATTAGATATGGTACGATCTATGATGAGTCACACAGATCTTTCGACATACCTTTGGGGTTATGCTCTAGACACGGCAGCTTTTATACTCAACCGAGTTCCATCCAAGGCCGTGATAAAGACACCATATAGGATATGGGCTAGGAGAGATGCCCATGTGTCTTTCAAGAGGATTTGGGGTTGTGAGGCTTACGTTAGACGTCAAGTCTCAGACAAGTTAGGACCCAAATCTGACAAGTGCTACTTTATTTGATATCCCAAGGAAACTAAGGGATAGTACTTCTACATTCCCAGTCAGCACAAGGTAGTTATGGCAAAGACTGGGGTCTTTCTAGAAAGAGACTTTGTTTCTAGAAAGACTAGTGGGAGCACGTTCGATCTTGAGGAAGTTCAAGATGCGAACAATAGCACTGATGTCTCGATAGAAGTTGAACTGGAACCACAAAGTGTTGTGGATGATGTTGTTCCACAAGGAGTTGAGGAACAACAACCAGTTCAAGTAGACATACCTCATCGCAGGTCTGATAGAGTACGTCATCAGCCTGAGAGATACTCATTTCTCTTGTCTGACTATGATAATGTTGTGCTCATAGAGGATGAGCTTACCACCTATCAGGAAGCTGTGATGAGACTAATTTCCGAGAAATGGCTAGAAGCCATGAGATCCGAGATGGAATCCATGTACACCAACCAAGTATGGACTTTGGTTGATCCACCTGAAGGGGTAAAACTCATTGGGTGTAAGTGGGTCTTTAAGAGAAAGACTAACATGGATGGACTTATCAATAAGGGTCGCTTGGTAGCTAAAGGTTTCAAGCAGATTCATGGTATTGACTATGATAAAACCTTTTCTCCAGTAGCGATGTTTAAGTCCATTCGGATCATGCTTGCTATTGCAGCCTACCATGACTATGAGATATAGCAGATGGATGTCAAAACCGCGTTTCTGAATGGAAACCATCTCGAGGATGTGTACATGACACAACCTGAGGGTTTTGTAGATCCACAGCATACTAGCAGAGTATGCAAGCTGCATAGGTCCATTTATGGACTAAAGCAAGCTTCTCGGAGCTGGAATCTTCCATTCGATGATGCAATCAAATAGTTTGGTTTCATCAAGAACGAAGATGAGCCTTGTGTCTACAAGAAGGTTGTAGGGGATATAGTTGTCTTCCTCATATTGTATGTGGATGACATACTACTCATTGGGAAGGACATCCCTATGCTTCAGTCTGTCAAGACCTGGCTAGGGAGTTGCTTCTCAATGAAGGACTTAGGTGAGGCATCCCGCATTCTAGGGATACAGATCTATAGAGATAGACCTAAGAGATTGCTTGGCCTAAGTCAGAGTATATACATTGACAAGGTACTCCTACGGTTTGCCATGCAGAACTCCAAGAAGGGATTTCTGCCGATGTCACGTGGCGTGAGTCTTTCGAAGACTCAAGGTCTCTCTTCTAGAGTGGAGAGAGACCGCATGGATCAGATCCCTTATGCCTCAGCCATAGGATCGATCATGTACGTCATGCTATGTACTCGACCTGATGTCTCGTATGCTTTGAGCATGACGAGCAGATACCAGTCAGATCCAGGTGAAAGTCACTGGATAGCGGTCAAGAATATTCTTAAGTACTTAAGAAGGACTAAAGAATATTTCTTGATATATGGAGGCAATGATGAGCTAGCTATAATGGGTTACAGTGATGCTAGCTTCCAGACCGACCAGGATGATTATCGATCGCAGTCAGGGTTCGTATTTTGCATTAATGGTGATGCTGTGAGCTGGAAGAGTTCGAAGCAGGACACAGTAGCTGATTCTATGACAGAGGTCGAGTACATTGCTGCATCAGAGGCAGCAAAGGAGGCAGTTTAGATCCGCAAGTTCATCACTGAACTTGGGGTGGTTCCTAGCATTGATGACCCCATTGAGCTCTATTGTGACAACAATGGAGCTATAGCACAGGCGAAGGAACCTCGCTCACACCAGCGGACCAAACACATACTACGGTGCTTCCATCTCATTCGAGAGATTATCGAGAGAGGAGATTTGAAGATATGCAGAGTACCTACAGAAGCTAACATCGCAGATCTCTTGACCAAGGCTCTGGCACAGAGGAAGCATGATGGTCACACTAGGTCATTGGGGCATAGAGCCTACACTGATTGGCACTAGTGCTAGTGGGAGATTGTTAGTTAGAGCCCTAGAGCCAATCATTTGATGATTGTATTATGGACTTGTTGTATCATATTCTATATAAATAAAAGGCATTTGTTTTGGTTATTATACTTACTTGTATTGGTACCAAATAAACTAAGTATAATAGCGTCCTTGAGTAGAAGGTTCTTACCTATATCAATCGGTTAGTTGAACCGATAGTGAGATGATATAGGGAACACTACTCTTAATCATTCCTAGTCGAGTATTAACATTCAGGGACAATGTTAATGCAATAAGACTAGCATGTAGGTCAACTCGATGACTTGATCTCACAAGTCATGGATATAGAGATATCAAGTTGACACATGGGTACACATTAGAGAATGTATACTGAATGACCCGCCATGAGAAAGTATCATGGATCCTTATATGAGTGTCATATACTTTCTCATATGGCTATTAGTATGACTACTAGTCCTTAGACCTAAAGTGACCATGGTTCCCTACATAAGGAGTTATGTACTTTGGTTTCGTCAAACGTCACCCGTAACTGGGTGGACTATAAAGGCGATTACTGGGTATGTAACAAATTATGCGGAGGGATGTGAGTGATGTAGATGGGATCTATCCCTCCTATATGACGGGAGAGACATCGGTATTCTTGATAGAGTGAGACCACGAAGTGCATGGTCATGCCCAAATGAGTCAATATGAGATATTGAGCTCATTTGATTTAGTGAGTCTACTTGGAGTTCAGGATTTAGATTGATCAGAGGATGACATGGTCTATGCCTCACATTGATCAATCTAGATGTCTAGGATAGAAGGGCACTTGTCATATTTTGTGAGGAGTCACAATTAGTAGTCACAAGGTGATGTTGGATCTCAACATTCTTGTAACTTGGGTAGTAATGATGTGTTGATAGATACCGCTCATTACTTATACTCCTAAATGGGTTTAGGGCATTGCCAACGTTACAAGAACCTATAGGGTCACACACTAAGGACAATTAGATGGAGATTAGGTTCATATGATGAACCAAGAGGATTAGATTCATTTGATGAATCAAATTGGATTAAGAGTAATCATAATTGGGCTAATTGAGTTGGACTCAAGTTGATTCATGTGTTCAATGAGTCTAATTTAGATTATGACTCATTGAATCAATTTAATTAAATGAATTAGATTCATTATATTAAATTGGCTTGAATTAAATGGTTGGATTAGATGAACCATGAGAGAGATTAAGTCAAGTTTGACTTGACTTGAGAGGAAGAGGAAATGTCAAGTTTGACTTGACTTTTTGCCACATCATTAGTGAGTTGGCAAGATGTGGACCAATGATGATACTCTACATCATCATGGTTACTTAAGTGAGATGCCACCTCATGGAGGTTACAATTCTTCACTTTAATGGCTCCACATTAATTGCACTTAATGTGATAATGGGGGTTACACTTTTTAAAGTGGTCGGCCACTATTGTGAAGGGAGTGAATGAATTTTTCATTCAAGGACACATTCACTTCATCTCCTTCCTCTAGCTCTCCCTCTCCCTCTCCTCCTCAACTTGGTCGAATCATCAAAAGGTGCTAGCACATCTTTTGTGTGATTTTTCCATCTACGTGTTCGTGTGGATACGTATAGAGAGTTGTCTACGTTGACAACTTCGAGATCCGACACCATTTGGACGAGCTGGAACGTGAAGGGCTTCGCTACAAGGGTAATAAATCTCTTCATGTAAATCTAGGAGTAGATCTAGGTAGGAACTCGTACTCGTATGTTTTTCAAAATTTTTCTTCGCACGGATCCGTTGGCTAGGGAGTTTCGGGGTTCCGCGATGCAAAAAAGCGGTTTTCGCGGCCCGAAAAACCCAACACTTTTCACTTCCTTTAGGTACAACTTGTAGTTTCACTTCCAGTGTCCATTTTCACCATAGTGGAAGTAGGTTCCTTCCTTAGCAACTCCACCTTTGGGTTTCAATGCTTGATTCTTGTCTTTGCCCTTGGCTTGGGTCTTACCCTTATCTTTAGGCTTCCATTTGCCTTTGTCCTTTGGTACATGCAAAATGGTATTAGGCTTTGCCTTCTTAAGATTGAGTCTAACAATTCTCAATATGTTCAACTCTCAGGCAATGACTTGTCAATTTTATTCATGTTATAGTTCATGACAAATTGACTGTAGCTTTCAGGCAATAACTATAGAATAAGGTCAGTGGAAATCCCAATCTTTGCAGATTCTCCACACATACTCGATCATTTTGTGCACATAAGGCCCTACGGGACTTCCTTCTTGCATCTTGCATTGAAATAGAGTCTTAGAGATCTCAAATCTCTCATGCCTTGCTTATCCTTGATATAGTTATCTAAGATGTTCAACCATATCATAAGCACCCATGTTCTCGTGTTGCTTCTTAAGCTCAAAGTTCATGGTGACAAGTATAAGACATGATACATCTAATGCATCATCTTGGTGCATTTTATAAGCATCCTTATCGGCTCTAGTGGCAATAGTGGGGGGTGCCTCAGGAATGGGTTACTCTAGAACGTACAATTTTCTTTCTTACTTGAGAACTATCCTCAGGTTTCTGAACGAGTCAGTCCTTATCAAGGACAGATCACAAAGAGAGAGAGAGTATTCGACATATTTGAGGACATAGTGATCTATAATAATAAAATATAGAAATAAGTATCATATTTAGATCATTTAATTATGTCTTTAATTAAATGATTCTTCCACTGAATTGTGAAGCTTTGATAGGAGCAAGTCATGAATGTGGTTTTACCAACACTACTAGCTCTAAACCCAATCGTGATGACATTCATGTGGGACAATCCATATTATATCTCATCTTGAGTTAGCTTTGAGTAATCACCCAAGACTTAGTATTACATAGGTAGGCAATATTTACCAATTACATCATATATAATTCTTGTATCATTGGGTGAACAAGACTATTTGTTCATTTGTCCATCTTATGAAATCCATATTATAACTCATCTTGAGTTAGCTTTAGCTCTAATTGAGGTAACCTAGTTAAGTCATACCCAAAGTTTAGTAGTTGGACATCACAATTGTCTTGTTGAACTCTACTAAGATAAATTGAGTCACTTTGCTTTAGAAAAATCTGACTACAATTGATCGAGATAAAAGTGAGTACCAAACTTTGATAGACATATTTAAAATAGACCTAATTATGATTAAACTACACAGGCATCGCATACAATCATAGCATATCATGGCATACATCAACATATATGCTAAATAAAAGTGACATGTTTATGGCCCCCATCAATTACAATCTTCTCAAGCCAATGAGAAGAGTGAAAGGTTAACCTAGGTTAAAACAGCTTCTCCAAGTGTTTCCTTGGTCGTTGTGTGTTGTTGTCTTTCTTCCTTTTCATCATCGTCTAGTAGACTAATTCTTTTCTAATTTGTACATTACAAAATCAAAAGAAACCTCAACTTACATTTGAGGGTAGTCTTAATTTATAATAAGAATGAAAAAGGAGAGGCACGACACGTAGGCCATATTATGAATTACAACACACATTGTTGGACCCCGTGGTAGTTTTGATGTGATCACCAAGTTGGTTAGGTCCTACTTAGTTTTTGATCCCTGTGTCTGAGTGTGCAGGAGCTTAGGAGCGCAGGAAGTCGAGCGGAAGACGCAGCTAGCGAAAAGGACGGCACGGGAAGGGAGCCGACGGGCTCGGTGCGTCCAAAGGACGAGAGAGCTGCGGAAGAGTACACCGGTGGGTAAGAAGAACGTGCACGGCGTTCGAGGGACGTTAAGCCGGGGAGGAAGGCTGCTCGAGGAAGGTCGGAAATTGGGTTCGGGCGAGCCCTATTTCGGTTGGCGAAATCACCCAAAAGAACAGAGCATCGGAAGCCGAAGCAAAAGAAGCAAAAAGCTGGAAATGCAGCTTAAGGCGCCTCAGCCATTGCTGGAGGTGCCTCCACCTTGGAGGCACCTCAAACAGCACCTCCAACTGGTCAAAGTGACCGTTTTGAGCTGCGGATAAAGTTTTATCCGCTCACCCCTTGGAGGCACCTTGGACCTCTGTTGGAGGCACCCTGGACCTCCGAGATAGAATTTCCAAGGGCTATAAAAGGACCCCTGGAGCTAGGAATTCATAATCAACTCAAGCAATCAATTCTGTAGTCCTTTCTAGTAACTAGTGAGCATTTTAAGTGTGTAAAAGGCTTCTCCGCCTTCAGCAAAGGAGTTTTTCTTACTGCACTTTTCTTACTACCCTGGATTAACAACCCTCTTGATTGTAACCAGGTTAATTTCTGTCTCCTTTTATTTCTGCTATTAATTTTATTATAGTTGCTTTACTTTTGAGTTGAAAGATCCGAGGAGGGTATAATCTTTATTTTCAGAAGCAATTCATCCCCCTTTTGCCGGCCTCCGCTGCACCTACAATTGGTATCAGAGCCAGACCGCCTCAGAAGGACTAACCGCCGACTGAAGCACAACGATCAAGACGATGGCCGGAGCGAATATTCATCCCCCGAAGTTCGACGGAGACTTCGTGATGTGAAAACGTCGGATGGAGGTATTCTTTAAAACCGACTTCGATATTTTATTAACTATGAAATATGGTTTTAAAGTTCCGAAAGACAAAGAAGAGCATCAGTGGAGCAAGAAGGAGCAGGACGAGTTTGTTGCCAACGGAAAGGCAGAATTCCACCTGCTGAGCATGCGGCCACCACAAGAGGTAAGTCGAATCGGAAGCTACTCCTCCGTGAAAGACCTCTGGGAAAAATTCCTGGAGCTTCACGAAGGTACCTCGGAAGCCAAGCTAGCGAGGCGCGACATCCTCCGGACCCAATTGACGAACCTCCGGATGAACCAAGGCGAGAAGGTAGCGCAACTCCAAGCAAGGATCAAAGAGTTGATCACGCAACTAACCAATCTTGGAGAAGAGGTAACGAACCAGGACTCTATCCGGTACGCGCTCCTTCCCCAGAACTCCAGAGTAGGCCTCCTTAGTAGATGCGTACTACATCTCTAAGGACTTCGAGGTAAGTACTTTAGAACAATTATTTATACTTTAGAACTTCACGAATCTCGAGTTTCAGAGCCCAATGGAGTAGAGAAGACCAGTCAGAACATTTCCTTAAAGGCAAAAATGAATAGTTCTGACTCCGAAGCCTCGGTCGACGAATCAGAAGCGGCACTACTGGTAAGACGCTTCAATAAATTTTTTAAATCTAACAAATTTAGATCGCAGAGGCATGAGAGAAAAAGAAGAACGACTCGTTGCTACAACTGCAACGAAGAAGGGCACATCAAGGATGACTGCCCAAAATTGAAGAGCAAGCAAAAGGAGAAGGCAAAGACCAAGTACAAGAAACCAGAATCCTCCAAACACAAGAACATGAAGGCCACTTGGTCTAACTCATCCTCCGAATCAAACGTCGAAGAATTCTTGGGGTTAGCTCTAATAGCTAACCATCAGCTGGAAGAAGAGTCAAGCTCAGATATGAGTATCGATGAAGGGGGAGGAACATCAGAAGAGGAAAGCTGCAGTGAAGGGGGAGCCTCACCGAGTCAGGTACGCAATCTAACCCCGACTCAGTCTTTTCGCTTTATTAAATCTCTTTCTAAAGACTTATTCGAATTAGAAAAAGAAAATAAAGAATTTAAAATGAAATTAGCAAAAACATGTCCACTTGAGATGTACGATAGTATAAAATCATAAAAGGATAAATTAAAATTAGAAATTGAAAATTTGAAATCTGATGCATGTTTAAATAAATTTCCAAAATCAAAAATTAAAACTTATGGAAAATTAAATTGGTACATTAGAAACTATCAGGGTCAACTTAGAAGAGTGCCCAAGAATTATATACCCCCTAAGTATATGATTAATTCAGTAGGAAGGAATCTCTATTGGGTTCCGAAATCTGTACTAAATTAATTTAATTAAAGCTCTCAGAAGCAAAATTAAATGTTAAATTTCTTTATGAAGCTTTGTCTAAGGAAGTGGTTGTTGCTCCAATAACCAAGAAGGCCTAGTGCCTCACCAAGACCTGGAAGCTGAAATATTGAAATAAAATATTTAATCAACTTTCTGAAAAAACATTAAACTAAAATTAAATAATGCTTTGAAAGTTTTTTCAAACATTTTTTTAAAATTAATTCTTGACTTAGAAATTATTTCTGGAAAATTCTAAAAAATTAATTTAACTTAGAATTTTTTGAAAAATTCTAAAAATACAGTTAACTTAGGATTTTTTTTCTTTCAACTTAAAAAATCTGATAAATATTTTTTTAGTGTTATACTCTTACCCCATTTTTCCTGTGATCAAAGGGGGAGAGATTAGTACAAGTTGATTAGTACAAGTTTAGGGGGAGTTAGGAAAATTAAAATTTTTTAAATATTTGTCTACACTGTGTTGCAATTTTATTTATTACAAATTTATGCTTAACATCTTAGTTTAGTAATTTTCTTTAAAATTACTTTTTGTGTCTATTTTTACCCTAACTTAAACTTGGGTTGATGCACATCAAAAAGGGAGAGATTGTTGGACCCCGTGGTAGTTTTGATGTGATCACCAAGTTGGTTAGGTCCTACTTAGTTTTTGATCCCTGTGTCTGAGTGTGCAGGAGCTTAGGAGCGCAGGAAGTCGAGCGGAAGACGCAGCTAGCGAAAAGGACGGCACGGGAAGGGAGCCGACGGGCTCGGTGCGTCCAAAGGACGAGAGAGCTGCGGAAGAGTACACCGGTGGGCGAGAAGAACGTGCACGACGTTCGAGGGACGTTAAGCCAGGGAGGAAGGTTGCTCGAGGAAGGCAGAAAATTAGGTTCGGGGGAGCCCTATTTCGGTTGGCGAAATCACCCAAAAGAACAGAGCATCAGAAGCCGAAGTAAAAGAAACAAAAAGCTGGAAATGCAGCTTAAGGTGCCTCAGCCATTGCTGGAGGCGCCTCCACCTTGGAGGCGCCTCAAACAGCACTGGAGGCGCCTCCATATTGGAGGCGCCTCCAACTGGTCAAAGTGACCGTTTTGAGTTGCGGATAAAGTTTTATCCGCTCACCCCTTGGAGGCGCCTTGGACCTCTGTTGGAGGCGCCCTGGACCTCCGAGATAGAATTTCGAAGGGCTATAAAAGGACCCCTGGAGCTAGGAATTCATAATCAACTCAAGCAATCAATTCTGTAGTCCTTTCTAGCAACTAGTGAGCGTTTTAAGTGTGTAAAAGGCTTCTCCGCCTTCAACAAAGGAGTGTTTCTTACTGCGCTTTTCTTACTGCCCTAGATTAACAACCCTCTTGGTTGTAATCAGGTTAATTTCTGTCTCCTTTTATTTCTTCTATTAATTTTATTATAGTTGCTTTACTTTTGAGTTGAAAGATTCGAGGAGGGTATAATCTTTATTTTCAGAAGCAATTCACCCCCCTCTTGCCGACCTCCGCTGCACCTACACACATATCTAATCACATCAGGGTTAAGAGCCATAACCATGCACCATGTCATATTAAACACATGTTCTTTTATATCACATATAAAATAGAACTAAAACAATGTATACACATTCACAAGTGGCTCTGAAACCACTGTAAGGATATGATGTATAAAATAACACATAACACAACGAAAAAATGATTCCTCTAGAGATCCTTGCAAATACTGTATACTATGTTTTCCTATTCTATCAGATAGAATAGTTACCTTTGTTACATGAACTAGTAGTCCCGACAATAACTTTGATTCGAACGTAGATCTCAGCATGATCAACACGTCTGCACCTCTATGGTATCCACACAAATATGTTCTCCATCCTTCTCACAAACTCACGACTTGGAGAAGAAACAACTTTTATTGTGCTAGCAACTACATAAGGTTGTTTTTGGCCCAGAGAAGAAGAGGAAGAAGAGTAAAAACCAAGAAAATCACCATCAACCAAAAGGTTACTTAACCTATATAAGGTGACTTCACCAAAAGGCTACTTTACTAAAAGATTACTTTACCAAAAAAGTTACTTCATCTAAAGATTACTTTTATAAATAGCTTTTGTACTCATCCAATGAATACAAAAATATTTTTGTCTCTTGATCTTCCTTTTAATTAAAGATGTATTAATCTCTATTAATATTCATAAATCTTATTGGGTTGGATTTAGTATATTAGATTAACCATTAACCCAATAAGCCATTAACCCAATAAACTAATGAGTCTAATGGGTTACTCAATAAGTCTAATCTGAATTCATTTGAGTCTAACTCAATATGTATATTCAGATTAGATTTAACCCTATAACCCATCTCTAAATCAACATATTCTTTGTGTGTGACCCAATAAGCTCTCGTAACGTTGGTAATGTATCTAAAACCATTTTAGATATATAAGCAATGAGTGGGCATCTAACAATGCATCATTACCACCCAAGTGATGACAATTCGACCTAACCTTTCTATATCTATTATCTTGTATGACTCAATCCTTCTATCTTTGATTTCTAGATTGATCAATGAGGCATAGACCGTGTCATCCTCTTATCAATCTTTGTGTTTCTTGATCTCTAAGTAGACACACTCAAACAAATAAGCTCAATATCTCATATTGACTTATTTGAGCATGGTCATGCATTATTGTGTCTTACTAATCAAGGGGCCCACAAATATTGCTTCCGTCATATGGAAGGGATAGATCACATCTACATCACTCACATCCCTTCTCATAACTTATTGTATACCTAGTTATCAACTTTATGATCCACCTTGTTACAGGTGACGTTTGCCAATACTAAAGTATACAACTCCTTATGTAGGGAACCGTAGTAACTTCAGGTCTAAGGACTATTCATACCAATAATCACATGAGAATGTTTATAACACTCATATAACTATCTATGAAATATTCTCATGCTGGGTCATTCAGTATATATTCTCTAATATATACCCATGTATCAACTTGATATCTCATATCCATAACTTATGATATTAAGTCATATGTTGACATATATGCTAATTTTAATGCATTAATATTGTCCTTGTATATTAATTCTTGATTAGAAATAGTTAAGAGTAGCATTCTATATATATATATATATCTATAATATCTCACTATCAATTCAACCAATTGATATGTTGTAGATTAGAACTTTCTACTTTAGGACATTATTATACTTATTCATTTGTCACTGAATTAGTTGATCGCATCAAAACCATCTCAGGGTACTAACACCCGCGACTTGATTAGTACCTTCATCACCGGTCAACTCCTTGGTTGATTTGATCAACAAAATACTATGGCTTTCTAATTTAGCCTCTCTGTACACATCCATCTCCTTGTCATCTAGCTTGGTGGAGTCTCTAAGACAAGGTTTCCCCCAAAATAGAAAAATAAATTAGTTAGATACAATAGTAAGGGAAATTGAATTTCTCAATTAAACTATCAGGCAGTCAAACTTTGATGGGACTTAGACTGAAGTTATACAAAATGTCCTCCAACAACAGCTTGTGAATATGAACTTCAAATTGGCTAGCTAATTAGAGGCATTGAGGTAGATCAACTCCTATCGAAATACGCCTACCTCAGGAACTAGGGGCAATTCCATTTGTCAACCAATCGGGAAGGTTACTAGAGGGACTGATTAAAGATAGAAATAATGAGACTTCCAACCTTTAATGGATATGGGCTTCTTGTCATAAAAAATAGAACCCACTCGAGCTTGGAATAGGAAGACACCTAACCAGATTTTTTTGGGTAATAGAAATAATGAAAGACTCAGGAATGTTGTGGAATTATATTAAATATAAGAGAAATTAAATAATGACTCCATACAATAACCTAATGGAATTAGGGGCTAACTATTGTAGGAGAATGTGGAAGTAATTGTAAACTTTGGTGAAGAATAGATGTAAGGGAAAGCAAAGGCAGGCTAAAAATTGGTCCTTAAAGAAAGTTAAGTAGCCGGCCAGGGATGATTGTAGCCAGTTGGAATGATGATATGATGATCATGGGGGAGATTGTAAGTGAGTTACATTTGGTCCACTTCCCCACCGTTGAAGTCAGAAGTAATGGAAGTGTACCAGAGGTCATGAACAACAATGGGAGGAGTGGAAGCCATGATGAAAAGGAAAGGTGAATGGAAAAGGGAAGGAAAATGCACTTATGCTAAAGAGAGGGAACTTGAACAAACATCGATAACAAAAAAAGAAGGTGAAGATGAAGGCGAAGAAGAAGATGAAGAGGAGAATACAAAAACATGAAGGGTTGCATTGGATAGCATAAACCTTAAAAACCCTTGTGGTGGTATCGCAGTCGTCCTATCACAAATGTGAAGGAGAGAGGATTAATCTAGATCATTGAATTTGAATCAACAAAGGTCATATCAAATCTCATTTCAGATATTCTTTTTGTAGGAGTGCACCATGTGGAGGAAAGATACAGGCCACAATTATTAGGGATGGGAGGCGATAAGCACGCTTATGATAAAAATGTGTGCTCATCATATTAAGCATTAATGATAATTGACATACCCAATTTCCAAAGTGCCCATGTGACGTCACCTCAAGCTTGCTGGGTGCTACTTGGAATATCATTCTGTTTCCCTTGTATAAAAAAATGTGTACAAGCACAGAACTTTTCCTAGCACCCCATGTGCTCTTCAGAAGTTAAACTTGGATTGGAAAGGAAACTTAACATTTTTACTCCAAGTTCGTTCTTCAAAGTTAAACCTGGATTGGAAACAAAACTTAATATTTTTACTTCAAGTTCAACTCTTGTGTTCTTCTGAAGTTAAACCATATTACAGAAGTTGATTAAATATTTATTTCAAGGATCGGCTTCCAGGTCGTAGGCGAGGCACTAGGCCTTCTTGGTTATGGAATCATCCACCACTTCCTAGACAAAGCATTTTAAAGAAAATGAATATTTAAACTTCTCACAGTAACCTTAGGTTTAACTATAGAGATCTCAATCAAAGCACAAGATTGAAACACGAAATCGCTAGCCTCTTGTGTTGATATTTCAGGATCCATACAAAGAAAACAAAACTAGTTGTACTACGGAATAAATAACTAGTTGTACCTTTCTTCGTAGACAAAGACCTCTTGATCTTCTGTCGTATTCCTCTCCTCTTCTTGAACGTCGTGTGGGCGATGATCTACCAAGACAAAAATACCTAAACCCTTTTTGTTTCCAAGCCACCTACCACTAAAGGATACAAAGAAAAGAACGCCTCCTTCTTCTTCTTCTCCTCCAAACCGCCAGCCACCAAGGTGCTTCGTCTCTTCATTTTCTTTTTCTCCAAGCTCCGGCCACCATGAGAAGATGGGGCGTCGGCCCTAGAGGGAAGAAAATGGAAGAAGAAAAGAAGTGGGGCACCGACCCTAGAGGAAAGAAAAGAAAGAATGGGGTGTCGACCTTAAGGGAAAGGAGAGGGTTTTTAGTTGTGGAGAAAAACTTATCAATTCTTAATTGAATTATTGATTTTTTTGTGGCACAACCTCCTCTCCTTTTATAACCCTTTGCCCCAAATAAAAAAGGAGAAAAGCGAATAGATTTTTGTTTAGAAAAAATCTCTAGAAATGTATTAACATAATTCTTTTTAGAAAAATTTCTTAAGAAAGAATTAGTATAATTCTTTTTAGAAAATTTCTAAGAAAGAACCAACATAATTCTTTTTAGAAAAATCTCTAGGAAAGAATTAACTTAATTCTTTTTAGAAAAATTTCTTAAGAATTAATATAATTCTTTTTAGAAAATTTCTAAGAAAGAATCAGCATAATTTTTTTTAGAAAAATCTTTAATTCTGTTGAGAAAAAATCTCCCCTTTTTTTCTTTTCTTTTTCTTTTCTTTTCTTTTCCTTTTGGTTTGGCCGACCCCTTGCTTGGGCACCAAGCAAGGCTTGGCCTGCCCCTTTCTTGGGTAGGAAGCAAGGCTTGGTCGGCCCCTTGGTTTGTTGTGGACATTTTATTGTGCGAGACATCCATTGATCGAAGGGTGATGCCTTTCAAATTTTGGATCAATATCAGCAAGGTGCTCACGACTATAGAGTTTTAAATATGATACCTATAAGATTGAAGAGCAAATTTAAATTTTACATCAACTAGCATTTATACAACAATATAAACATACATATGAATATTGGAAGCTCACCGCTGTACCAAATTCATATTTGTATTTTCTTCCACTTGCTAGAGAATTGTAATGATTCAACGCCATTGATTTGGTGTCCACCATCAACAAGTGGAAGTGTGTATTATCACTGAACAAAGGTATAAAAATATACCTAACCTCTCCATCTTCTGTATCTGTCTTTATCAGTTGTTGGAAGGTAACCTTACTTGAGAATTTTATTAATGACTATAAATATGCAAAGTCATACATACTTAACCAAATAATAAAATGCATTCAAATTTTTACTATTCTCAAATTGATTCCTTATTGTGAAGAAGGTTGAACAATAAATAAACTTGTTGTATGTCCAACCAGACGAGGATGCCCCCCTAAATAGAATTTTACAATACGTGGCAATCACCTCCCCATTTGTCAGCATCTGTCTATTCACACCGGATAAGAGGGAATACACATTTAAAAGCAAAGGGTGGTTCCTCCCAAACTAAATTATTTGTAAACCTACAAAGTAAATCAATGATTATAAGTCATAAAATTTAATTAGAGAACCGTATAATTATCTAAATTAGAAAATCATATAATTGTCTTGACATATAAATTAATTAAATCACCTATGTAATTCATATACTTTAGTTTCTCCAACACTTTTAACAAGTACACCACATCTTCCTCTTATTTTTTTTTCTTCAAAGTCTTAAATTGCTTCTTCACAAACTATGCCCATCAACATAAAAGGAATTTAAATAATGAATTCAATCAAACATATTACTATAAAATTTGCAAATATCTACATACATCAATGGCTTGTGTCGTCATTTTGTTATGTTTGGCAATCCTATCTGCATCCTTCTCTGCCTCATCTCCAGATTTGTCTTCCTTCAATTGTATAATGTCTATTTCTTCTTCCATATCATCTACATTAATTTTTCCTTTCCCCTTCTTCAGAACATCAGTTTCTTTTAAACATTTTTCCCCCTCTCCTTATCTTGAAATGTTCTCCAAAGGCTCACATATTTGTATATTTTTCCGCTGTCTCTTAGGTAAAATTTAGAGCCATAATGGACTATCAATTGGAGTATCCCTGTAATTATAACAACTTTTGTCACGTCCTCTCTTCCTTCTTGTTGCAAAAGCTATTGGTTCACATTGAGAATTGTCTACAGACTCGCTATATTGAGATTGCATGCCTTTATTTTCTAATATTTTAAGTAATTCTTTCACCTTATCATTCAAATGCATGTTCTCCATTGTTAGCTCCTTAATTCTATTTACTTGAATAATGCAATTACAACATTCCTTATTACTTTGGCTTCCTTCTTTATTTACTTCAAATTGTGATGCCTCCATGCACATGGAATGTCATAAACTCCAATAAGGTTCTCAACCAATGATTTCTCGTATTAGGTAGGAATTAGGTCAATCATAACCTATCAAATTATTATAACACATGTTAAAAAAGGATTGTAACCTAACTAAAGTCACAGTAATGAAAATTTACCTCTTCAGATGAGACTCGATCGAACAAATCCCTCACCTTATTAATATGTGAAGGAATATTCCTCCACTTATTTATTCTTACTCTTTCTATTTTATATGATTTTTGGATTGGAACATGCTCCAAAAATCATGCCTGATTCACCATCACAAGTGTTAACTATTCATACATGTCTGTAAATTATTGTTAAATTTAACATCATTTGTAAACTTACTGCCAAAAGACCAACAAAACCCTTTAGGTAAGGGAGGTTGGTGTTAGAATGTAATGCCCGATTTGATGAAAATATGCCCCCAATCTTAGGTGATTGTGGAGCCATAAATTCATGGATAGCTTCAACCCAATTGAATCTAGCAAGATTCTCAAAATCATCTATTATAAATATAGAATTTACAAAATAATAAAACATTATCTTCTCCTTCAACGCGGTTGACATAAAATTTAAGCAACTCCTCAATTCTTGATCTAGTAGCTTCTTTTTTGTTTAAGAAGTATGTTAGAAAGAGTTCACCGGATGCTTTATTTGAATTGATCGGAATCGAAGCTCATCGGTCTGCAATACCAAGCAGCAATGAAACGTCTCTTCTTGTGAAGGCAACCAGAACACCTAACCAAATTAAATGATTAGTTAACATCTACGAACATATATATAAGTATTGGGCACACCGTGGGCCTGATATGATATTGTATCAGGCCCACGTTAGGCTTGATATGATCGTATCAGGCCTACGTTAGACCTGATATTATATCGTATCAGACCCTCGTTTGCCATAAGACCCCACTATTAGTGTTATTAACTGACTAAATTATTCACCGTTGCAAAATATTTTATTTTACTATACAACTACTTCGTGATTTAATTACAAAATTATAAATTGTACCTGAGAATCTAAAGGTTTGAGCACTTGAATCTCAATTTTGAAATATATTGGCTAATATACCATGGATATGCTGCATATCTTGTATGTCTAAAAATATACTAAAGGGTGAATGTTTGATTAATGCTATGTGTCGGTCATGTAAAATAATAGATCCATGATGTCTTCCTTTCTTTGTAGACGCTTGAAAAAAACTTTTAAAGTGACCTAAAATACTGTTCCAATGCAGTTTCTGTCCAATATCAACTGAACTCTACAATTTAGAAAATTTAAAAATTTTTATTCATACTCGTTGAGCTTTTCAAAATCACAGAGTTTTAAATCAAAGAGTTTCTAAGGTGATCCCTTCACAGATAATTGAAGTGGAGAAGATGATACACTCAATCCACTTCTTTGCGCCATTATGAAAGGAGATTATTGACGAAAACCCTAAAACCCTTCACCGGAGCCTCACGAACACTTGAATTTTTAGGTCTATATGCTTGATGCCGCTTGAGGGAGACAGGAAGACATTATGTAGGGTTTCACTACTGGGACGATTTCACCATAAAATTGGAGCTGCAATCGGAGAATTACGAACAGTTGACAGAGGGAAGGAGAAAAATGATCGCATATTTGTTTTTAAATCAAATTGCTTCAAAATGTGATTCGGATGTCTGGAAAATTATGATTGAAGAGGAGATGTTGGCGAGAGGATTAAAATGAAAATTACACATCATTTAACTATGTCATTTTTTGATAATTTTCATATTCTACGTACGTCTTTTGATAAATTATCATTTAATTTTGCATGAGCCATTTGATGATGTGGTTCTAAATTTGGAAAGTAGGAAAGGAAGACTTCTTGATTTTCTTCCATTTCCTTCTCACCACTCTCCATCGTTAATCACAGGCTTAGATTGCAATCCAACGGTTATTACAACGTAGGAAAGCCCCCGCAACCTACGGACCCTTGACTGCTGCTATAAATACGAATCATTGATAGATTGCCTTAGGGTTTTCTGTCATACGGCCGGCCGTAGAGCAGTCAACGATAGGGGGATGAAGACAATTCTTTCCTCCCAGACGATGGACATCCCTGAAGGGATCACCGTGAAGGTTAACGCGAAGATCGTTGAGGTCGAAGGTCCCCGCGGAAAGCTCACCCGCAACTTCAAACACCTCAACCTTGACTTTGCTCTCCTCGAGGGAGGGAAGAAGCTGAAGGTGGAAGCGTGGTTTGGATCCCGCAAGACCATGGCTGCCATCCGCACCGCCATCAGTCATATACAAAATTTGATCACCGGTGTTACCAAGGGTTATAGGTACAAGATGCGTCTTGTTTACGCCCATTTCCCTATCAATGCATCCATCCCTAATAATAACGACTCCATAGAGATCAGGAACTTCCTTGGGGAGAAAAAGGTACGATCTTGCTCAATAATAATGCCTTTTGTTTTCTATCTATTTCGTGCTTTCCTTTTTACCTTTTGATTCCACTTTGGTTGATCGAAGGCGATTTTACACTCTGTATGAGAAGCTTTCTAGTAAATTGGACTGTTTGGGTCTTAGGTTTGCAAAAGTTTTTGTCTTGGGTAAAGGACATATATCCTATTGCTATGTTATGCTATTTCTTGAAGAAATAAGTTCATGACGCCATCTATCAGATCAGTACTTGCTGTTGTTTGTCTTCAAAATTAGCATTTTGGAATGCAAGATTTAACATTCCACTGGTTTATAGGATTATAGTTATATATAAGATCATGCACCAGTAAGTTACTACATTCTTCCATTAGCTGCCACTAAAGTACTGAGCAAGAAAATTGGTATATGCAATATCAACTCAGCTTTCTCAATCTGGAAATTTTAACATGATTTAGCATTTTTTAAACTGACTTAGTTTTCTAGACTGCCTGAAGGGTGAGAACATGGTTCAGGCATTTCATATCAGTGGTAATCTTATCAAATCATCAATGCTGATTGTAGAATTATGTGTTTTGAATTATGCGAAAGCAAATAGGGTATACTCCTTATTCTCGTTAACTCTTATTTATAATAAATTTGAGATGTAAAAAATTACAAAAGTATTCCTATTAGACAACTAAATAGGAAATAATAGCTAAAACATATGTATCCCTATCAACACTCCCTCTCAAGATAGTGTATGGATATTTGTCATACCTATCTTGTACACAAAGGAATAAAATAATTTTCTACACACACCTCGCCCCACATTTTCACCAATGAAGGCACAATATGTAGAAGTGTAGATCTACCATTAGGAGATGCTGCCAATCAACATCAGTTTGTAAAGAGTAATCCTCTCTAGAATTAAATTTTTGATATAGTAGAATTTTAAAAACAACCTTAACATGTATAGATCTAGAGTGATGCATAAATTTACTTACTATACTTATTGTATAGGCAATGTCAAGCTTGTGTATGAGAAAGAAAAATGAGTCTCTCAAATAATCTTTGGTGCTGTTCAATATCAATTAATTTTCCAACATCTCTACTTGCCTATGATTGACTTCAATGGGGGTATTTGCAAGTTTACAGCTTAACATATGCTGTTTTTTGATTGAACAACTTTTATCTCAAGAAAATATCTTAGTTGGTCCAAATCTTTAATCTCAAACTCAGTAGCTTTGTAGGCAAATGTTTTTTCAGTCCAGTTATCTTTTCTTGATTATCATGTGCCTTCACTATATCATCAACATGTACAATAAGTACAGTAATCTTACCATCAAGATATTTGATGAATTTAGTTTGATTTGCATAGTTTTACTAGTAGCCAAAATTGATAATTGCATTTTATTGAATTTGTCAAATGAAGCCCTTTGAGTTGTCTGTTTAAACCTTTAACAAGACAAACAAGGTGGGATTTGGGATTTCTATATAAACTTCTTCTAACTTGCCATGTATGCAAACACTTTTGACATCAAATTGCTAAATATTCCGTCTATGATTAGCAGCACAAGATAAGATAACTTGTAGCAAATTCATTTTGGCAACGGGTGCAAAAGTTTCTTAGCAATCAATTGTGTAGGTTTGGTTGGAACCCTTTTCTACCAATCTTTAACCTCTTAATAGAATTATTTGCCCTATGCTTCACTGTGAATGCCCACTTACATCCTACTTGCTTTTTTTCCAACTAGATCTCAAGTTCTATTTTGACTAAGGCTTTCCAGCTGAGAGTCTCTGTGTTGCCACATCAGTTTTAATTTGATCTCTGTTCAAAATTTTATTATTGCTTTAATGCTCCATTCTCCCCCCGACCACAATATATAGGCAACTTAAGAATAGGTTGAGTCACCTCTTCCACATCATTAGTCTCCTCTTGGAGAAGTCATAGCATAGGAAAAAATATTCTGCCTGTTGAAAAGTAACATCCAAACTCACATAAAACTTTTTAGTGGGTAGATGATACCATTTATAGTCTTTTAGCTAAGTACCCAATAAAAGCATATTTCAAGGGTTTAAGTTCAAGTTTCCCTCAGTGTAATTATGCACAAAACAAATACACCCAAACTTTATCGTGGCCTAAACAAGAAGTATAGGCGAGAGATCTTTTATGAGCACTAGTCATATGATTAGATGTACCTAAATCTAAAATCCTCATTAGCAAAAATACCATAAATATTTTGGACATGATTAGTATTAAAAGATGAACATGGTGTACGAATATACAAGATGAGAAGGAAGTACTATGGTGGAAGAATACTCAAATCTTTCCATAAGGAACTTGAGATTTTGCAATTTCTCATTGGACAATTCACTGGAAGAATTGGTTTCTCTTGGTAGCCTGTTATCAACAGTTTGAGACATATGAGGTTGAGGCCGTGAACCACTAAATTTTTTCCCCACCTTGACCGCGTGGTGGTAGCCTGTTTGGTTTAATGAATCTTTTTCATTAGCTCATATATCTAGGCATCATTAGCTGATTGGGAGTAAGTCTGAGCAGTTATATCTTAAATCTTCTGAACTGTATCTAGAAAGTAACCTTGTACAAACTATGGTTGCATTGAATTCATCAACCATGGCACCTATTTGTTTAATCAAAGATTAGCAATCTCAATATTTGTTTTTTTTCCATTATTGATGATCCTTGTATTCCTCTAGTTTGAATAAATAACAAGCATGATAACGACCAGGTAAGGTAGTTTATTTCATCTAGTTAAGGATTGTCAAGCAATTTTGTTGCCATCATCTTTTGCCTTAGCTAAAGATCCCCTCCTTTATGTCACATGGCTGTTCTCTCCTTAATCAAATCTTTGCAGCGCCAATCACACCTTTCATCCATCATTATCAAGACGCGAGAGATGAGGAAGAGGAGGCTAGGGTTAGCAGTCCTTCAATGGTTGAGGCAAGACAGAAGATTAGGGATTAGAGTGACTGACAAGGGTTTGGAGAGATGTCTAAGATTTGCTCTGATTCCATGTAGAATTAAGCATATAGGATTTTGTGAAAGAAAATAAGGCTATGTTTCATATTTTAGGTAACTCTTATTTATACTAAACTTTGAGATACAAAAATTACAAAATACTATACAACTTTGTTTCTGCAATATTTTGGTCCATGCTGATGCCTCACAATTTACATTCTTTGGGGAAATTTCATTGCACCCCTACAGTTTCCTCTGTTCAAAAGGGCCTTATAGTTTCATCCACCTGTTATTTTACCCTCGATCTGCAATATTGCTATTTCAGATGATGAAATTGTGATGTGGCAAACATGGTATTATTCAAATCCACATGTCATTATTCTGTTACATGATAGTATCAATAGCTAGGACATCAGATATTGAAAATTTTGGTGGCATTTTGACAATTTTGGAAGTACATGGAGATTTTGAAAAAAAAACTAAAAAAAGGAACCTATGGTCTTTTAATGCTGTATTTTATGTTGTAACGTTGTCAATAGCTCAGGTATCTGAGACAGGCATATTTACGATGACAATTATGTCTGTTGTTGCAGGTCAGAAAAGTTGATATGCTTGAAGGTGTGAAAATTCTTCGGTCTGAGAAGGTGAAGGATGAACTTATCCTCGATGGAAATGATGTTGAACTTGTTTCTCGCTCTGCTGCCTTGATCAACCAGGTTTGCATATTTTCAACACGATTTTCCCCTTGTACTTGTTGAGAAGCAATGCAATTTTTTTTCCAGCCCTTTGTTTGTCCAGCAAGCTGATTTTCTTTCATATCTGACAGAAATGCCATGTAAAGAACAAGGATATCAGGAAGTTCTTGGATGGTATCTATGTCAGCGAGAAGGGAACAATTGTTGAAGAAGCATAGTTGTCTTAGGTAGTGAGAAAACTAAACTAGTTGAGTTTGGATTTGAGGCATTGGGTATTTTAAAGCTTATGTTATAAAGCTTGCTTGGATTTGGTTCAATCTGTTTTTTGTTTTTTTTTTCTTGTGAGAACCCTGTATCTCTGTTGTTATTTTCTAATTTCAATACATTTATCCATCTTTTTGGCTTCCGTTTTAATGAATCAACAATTTTGTGATTTTTGTTGCTTTAGCCAGTACAAGTTTATGCAATAGTAAAATTGTTAGTGTGATCATGAGTTTGAGTTATGAACATAATCTCTTATAATACAGGATAAGGTTGGATGATTTAATATGGTTCAATCTTTTCTCGAGACTGTGTTAGTGGGAGTTTAGTGCTTGTCTTTTTTTTTTTATTTAGTACAAGTTTATGAAGATGCTTGCACTTTTTCTACTGGAATTGTTGAGGGGATTTTGTCTCTCGAAATTACTTGTGTCACGGCCAATTGGCTCGGCGTTGGAAGACATTGAGGACAGATGAACACCCAGTTCTGGTTCTTTTATGTGAAAATGTTCAATTCAAGGTTCTTTGTTTATCATATTAATTTGTCCTCTCCCATACCATGAGTTGTTGGGCTTTGTGAGAGAAAATTGATTATATTTGAAGCATATTCAAAAGTTTTATTGTATAATCTTTGAAGTAAACATATTCATAAGGTTTATGGTATAAATTCATTATCTTTGAAGTAAGTATATTCATACGAGCATTTTAATAGGGTGTTAAATGAACATTGTGAATTGTGAATTGTGAATATGTATTATAATATCCCCTCACAAAATAGAGGAGAGAGTGTTCTCAATTTTTTTTTAAATTTTTTTAATTGTAAAATTTTTAATATTATTTTTTTAAAATAGTAAAATTATTTTTTTACAAGTAAGATTATTATTAAAAATAATAATAATTTAAATATTTAAAAATATATTTAAAATATATTTATTTAATATAATATAATTTTAAGATAAGTGAGTGGAAATATGGATGAAAGAGATATATTGTTATAATAAGTATGTGACAATGGACTCATATTTTTTGATGAAATGATGAGTATTATAATGATGATACATTACGAATGCTCTAAGATTTATTGTATAAATTCATTATCTTTGAAGCATAAATTCATTATCCATTCTTTACTTAACCCTATTAGTTTTTCAAAGTAAACTTCTTCAATAAAATTATTGAAGAAATTTAATTTTATATCTAATTGGAAATTTTCTATTTTATTTCTATGGTTATAGCAATAATCAATCTAATTACTTCCATTTGACAATATATTAGAATCAGTTAGATTCATAAAATCTTTTCGATCTAGTTAGTTAAGATTACTAAGAAGTGGAATACTAAAAAAAAAGAAAAATACTAACACAAAATGATTTAATACGATTCAGAAATGGTGGGCCTATTCTACTGCTAATGGACTTGTAAGGTTGTATCAATCTTCATAAAATCTACTATGTTTACTCCTTGTCACTAAAAAAACAGCAGGCAATTTGGGATGAATTCTAAAATGAATTTTTAAAAAAAATTGTAGCAAAAAATTTTAAAATGAATTGTGCGATGAAAATTTTTTCGTCCTTAAATTGCCGTCGCCAAGTTTTGCAATGAAAAAAACTTTTAAATTAGACGTTAAATTTGGCGACAAATTTGATTTTCATCGCCGACTTCGTTGTAATTCTGCAACGAAAACAAAATTTATCTCAAAATTCCCAAATGCTAAGATGCGACGAAATTGTGATTTCATCGCAATTTTAGCTACGAAACTCATTTTCATCACAGATTTGACAATGAAAATGGATTTGTCGTCAAATGTGGGATACCCAAATAATTTCGTCAGCAAATCTGTAATGAATACAGATTCGTCGCTAATATACTAATTCGACAATTCTATGACGAATCTTCTTTCATTGCAGTTGCAAATTCTGCGATAAATCTATGGATTTGTTGGAGAATCTGGGACGAAAGAAGATTCATCGCAAAATAGTCAATATTACAATAATTTATAATAATTTGATGACGGACTATTTTCATTGTCAAATTCATCCCAAAATGAAAAAAATTTAAACAAAACTAAATTCATTTCTACATTTTATCGTGTTAATACAATCCAATCCAATCCAATCCAATTCAATCCAATATAATCCATTTACAAAATGTTACTATCATTGTCACATCTTATTCATAAAGTACACATTCTATTTAACATATATCACATCTTATCTACAAGATACGTATCCTATTAATATTCAAAACTAAATCTATAATAATACAAGTCCAAAGTTGTCAAAATAAAACCATACAAATAAGTCAAAAGAAACATATCAAATCCATATAAGTTATCATATCCAAAAATATCTAATATTCTCTAAGAAGTTTAATAAGTTAATTAAAATGAAAATACACAGACATCACTAACTCATCTTCTTCTTCCACAAAAACTATCTTCTCCTTCCATTCTTCTTTTCCTACATCAAAACAAACAAACAAACAAACAAATAAACAAATAAACAAAAAAAAATGATCATTTATAACAAGAAAGAAAATCCCTTAAATTAACACAAAACTTAATACTTACTTTTTCCCTCCAACGTGAATTTTCAATTTGTACTAGTTTACTTGGCCTCATTAACCTTGTATAAAATAACTTAACGATAAAAATAAAAAAATATAAAATTTAAAGGTTCATAATCAAATAATTAATGTTAAAAAAATACTAATTATGAGATAAATAATATTCAAACATAATTAAAGTCATGAAGAACTATCACCACCATCATTGTTGTTGTCATTGTCGCCACCAACATCACCGGAACAGGGAGAAATCTAACTTAGAGTGGAGCTAAACTGAAGATATTGCATTATGAAGTCCTGTTGTTGATGCAAATTGTTAATTTCTTGATCCCTTTTGCAACATTTGTTGATCCCTTTGCACAATTTCTTGATCCCTTTGCAATATTATCCCCTTCAAATGGCTAACCTCTTCAATAAAGCTATTTATTTGGTCCCTTACTACTGGTGGGGTAGAAGTGTTAGGACTAAAAGAATTTAGATATATCCACAATGATATGATACTGTTCATTTTATGTAGCGCCCGACCTTCTACCCTTACCTCATATAGGACAGACGTTACCTTTTTCTGTATATCTTAAAATTTTGTCATTCTTACATATTATATACTGCTCAGTCCATAGGTCTATTCTAACTCATTTCGACTGATAGGACATGACCTGGAGCCAAGCAGAGCTGCACGATTATGTGAATCCATACGACCGTGCCCCCTTGACTAAGAAAAAGGGGTGCACGACCGTGTGAATTCACACGGCTGTGTCCCCTTGGCCGGAATGAAGAGGGGCACGACCGTGTGAATCCACACGGCCGTGTCCCCTTGGCCGAGAGGAAGAGGAGCAGAGCTGCACAGTTGTGTGAATCCACATGACCGTGTCCCCTTGATTGAGAGAAAGGGGTGCATGACTGTGTAAATCCACACGACCGTGTCCCCTTGGCCGGAATGAAGAGGTGCACAGTCGTGTGAATCCACATGACCGTGTCCCCTTGGCCGAGAGGAAGATGTAGGGGGCCGTGTGAATCCGCACGGTCGTGACACAGGTCGTGCAGAGGTCACACCCCACTCTACAAAAGGTGTGCTCTTCCCTTTGTACTTATCATTGCCACTCCAATTTCTGCCAAATCGATAAATTTATCCTAAGCAACTAATGATAACATTTAATGTAAAGCGGAAAGGAGAAAGATACTTTAGCATCAGTTCTAACATATTCAGATATTCACAAGTTCCCAAATCTTCTTCCATTGTTCCGTTACATACACACAAAACATCTCTCCTGCCGCCTCCTCTTACTTGTGCTTTCCTTTACCTTTATCTGCAGTATAAGGAAATGCAAATCTATAAGCGAATGCTTAGTAAGTACTATCTACTCACAAAATGATGCATTTAAAGAGAACATGCTTTTAAAACTACTTGCAGAAAGCACAAAACTTACACTTAACCGTAATTCACGCTAAAACGCATAAATCAAAGTTATATACATGGCATGCATTTTTAAATAGGTTGATCATGCAAAACATCAACTCAAACCATGCTAGTAATATAATGAAAACAGGAATCTTGGCATATTATGGATTTTATCAATGCTGTACTTTATAACTCAAGTTCTCAAACTTAGGAAGATTTCCACTAAGACAACCAATGAATTTTAAAATCTTTATATTACATAACTAGTGAAAATAGTAAACAACTTACTTTGGGACCGACATTGTACCACTTTGGGTGCATCTTTAATAAGATTCGAGGTAGCTAATCCCGAACCCATTAAGGTACTACTAGGCGAACTAGGGGCCTAGGGGCGATGTAGGAGCCCATCCATGAACCTTGTGTCCAGTACATGCCACTTCAAAGTAAAATACTTCTTTTAAATATTGCTTTCTTATACTTTGCACTTGTCATTTAAACAAGCACCTTATGTACACTTAATCCCCCACACTTATAGGGAAGCATTTTAGGGCACTTGATTATGTTTCTTAGTCCCAAACTAAATGGGAAGCAATTCAAGATACGCTAACCATGCTCTAAATCCCCAAACTTAGAGGGGCATTTCACATATCATGGCTTAAATCTTCTTTAACATGCATATTTCTTAATCATGCATACAACCATACCAACCTACAACAAAGGGGTTCATACATGCATAATCGAAGCAACTTATACTGCAGGTGAGTAGTACTTACATCCTTTCGCTATTTCTTTCAATTATACCACTAAGGTTTTGGGAGAATAAGCCTCCCTTGTATGTCTTGGCCTCCGGATTTCTCTTCACCCGCGTACTAATTCCCGGAAGGACACCCTCCTCTTAGATTCTCCTCTTGAGAAGCTTCAAAGAATGGAACCCTAAGGTTCTTGGCCGAAAATTGAAGGGAGGAAGGTTCTTGGCCGAAAATTGAAGGGAGGAGGGAGAAATTTCGGCTAAAGGAGAAGAGGAAAGGAAAAGATTTTTAGGTTTTGATCTCTTCCATTCCCTTTTATACTAAGTAGAAGTTGAAGCATCTCTTCCCACATAATCTATACATAAGGAATTGTTTCCTATTGTCAATGTGATGCTTTACCACCTCCCTAATGGCAGCTTTAACCAATCATAGATAAAAGGTCTTGGGTTCAATCCTAGCTCAAGGCCATTATAAATCTATTTTTATTTCTTTTATCTTCCCTTATTTCTTTTTTCTCTTTTGAAAGAGAGGAAAATTTACGGGCATTGCAATCCCCCATATCTTATAAAAAGTTCGAACTTAGAACAATTATGAATACTTCTATCTCATATCTTCCTCACGTTCCCATGTTGCTTCTTCATACTGTTGACTTTGCCACAACACTTTCACTAATGGTCCCCTCTTTGTTGCTCAGCTTCTTAACTTCTCGATTTATTATCTAAATAGGTCGACTTTTATAACTGAGATCCTCTTGAACCTATACCGTCTGTGGCTGAATCACTTGCTTTGCATTAGGAACATGCTTCTTCAACATTGAGACATGAAATACATTATGAATGACTGACATTTCCTGTGGTAGTTCCAACTCATAAGCTACCTTGCCAACCCTTTTAGTGATCCGGTATGGCTCCACGTAATGTGGACTCAACTTTCCTTTCTTTCCAAACCGCATCACTCCTTTCATAGGCGCTACTTTGAGGAACACTGAGTCCCCAACCTCAAATTCCAGCAGTCTACGACGCACATTCGCATAGCTCTTCTGTCGGCTTTGAGCAGTTTCTATTCTCTGGAGAATGCTCTGAATGGCTTTGGTGGTATCCTCGATAAAATCTGTCTGAAGTCCCATTTCTTTCTTTTTACCACCTTCATACCAGTAGATAGGAGATCTACATCTCCTCCCATATAGAGCCTCGTAGGGTGTCATTCTGATAGTAGCTTGATAGCTATTATTATATGTGAATTCTGCTAAGCATAGGTATCAACACCAGCTCCCTTTGAAATCTAATGCACAAGCCCATAGCATATCCTCCAGAACTTGATTTACTCGTTCTGTTTGCCCATCAGTTTGAGGATGAAATGCAGTGCTAAACCGCAGCTTAGTGCCAAGAGCCCTCTGAACACACTCCCAGAAGTGTGAAGTAAAACGACCATCTCTATCAGAAATTATGATCTTGGGAACTCCATGCAATCTGATGACCTCTTTAACGTACAATTACGCTAACTGTTCAATAGAGTAGGATATTCTGATAGCTAGAAAATGAGCAGACTTAGTCAATCTGTCCACTATTACCCAGATAGCGTCGTAACTATTCGTCGTTCTGGGTAATCCTACTATAAAATCCATAGATATATCCTCCCACTTCCACTCTGGAATCTGGATAGACTGTAGAACTCCGCCTGGTCTCAAATATTCTGCTTTAACTTGTTGACACGTCGGACAGGTACTGACATATCTAGCAACATCTCTTTTCATTCCAGACCACCAGAAGCTTTCCTTTATATCTTGGTACATCTTGGTGGAACCAGGATGCATAGCGTAGGGTGTTCCATGGGATTCATCTAGAATTTTCTTTCGTAGTTCCTCTTGATTAAGGACACAGTGGCGATTACCGAAATATAATATCCCACGGTCTGATACTTGAAACTCTCCATTTTCTTCTTCCTGTATTCCCTGCTTGATCTTCTGAATATTAGGATCTTCATCCTGCCCTTTCTGTATATTTTCAATCAGAGTTGACACTAATGTCAAGGTGGAGAGCTGCCCGGTAATAATTTCAAGCTCAAAATTTACTATTTCTTTCTGTAGGGAATGGGACATAACAGATATAAACAATAACGTTGCACAAGATTTCCTACTTAGTGCATCTGTCACTTTGTTCGCTTTCCCTAGATAGTAGAGCATTTCACAGTCATAGTCTTTGACCAGCTCCAGCTATCTCCGATGTCTCATGTTCAGATCTTTCTGAGTGAACAAATACCTAAGACTCTGGTGATCGCTGTAAATCTTGTACTAAGCTCCGTATAAGTAATATCTCTAAATTTTGAGAGCGAAGACTACTGCTGCTAACTCAAGGTCATGAGTAGGATAACTCTTCTCATAATCTTTGAGTTGTCTCGAGGCGTAGGCAATGACTTTGTCATTCTGTATCAGTATAACTTCGAGTCCCAATTTAGAAGCATCGCTGTAAATATCAAAGCTCCCGCTATGTTTTGGAAGAGTCAGGATTGGAGCACTGGTCAATCTCCTTTTCAGTTCAATGAAACTCTTCTCACAATCCGTTGCCCACTCAAATTTTCTATTATTTCTGGTAAGTATTGTCAATGGAGAGGCGATCATTGAGAAGTTCTCTACAAATTTCCTATAGTAGCCTGCTAGCCCAAGGAAACTTCTGATTTCACAGACATTCTTGGGTCTATTTCAGTTACTCACAACTTCTATTTTTGTCGGGTCTACCATAACCCCATCTTTGGAAATAATGTGACCTAGGAAGGACACTTGATCGAGCTAAAACTCGCACTTGGAGAACTTCGCGTACAACTGTCTCTGGTGAAGAATCTGTAATACCGTCTTCAGATGTTCAGCATGTTCTTCCTGAGTTCTGGAGTATATAAGGATATCATCTATGAAGACGATTACAAATTTATCCAAATACGCTTTGAATACTCTGTTCATCAGGTCCATAAACGTAGCAGGAGCGTCCGTCACTCCAAAAGGCATGACTACGAACTCGTAGTGTCCATACCTCGTTTGGAATGTCGTCTTCGGTACATCTTCTGCTTTCACTTTTACTTGATGATATCCGGACTACAAGTCTATCTTGTAAAAGCTTGTGGCTCCCTTTAACTGATCAAATAGATCATCAATTCTCGGTAGGGGATACCTATTCTTGATTGTTACTTTGTTCAGCGTCCGGTAGTCCACACACATTCGCATGGACCCATCCTTCTTCTTTACGAACAACACCAGAGCTCCCCATGGTGAGTGACTAGGGCGAATGAGACCCTTGTCGAATAACTCCTATAACTGTCCCTGAAATTCTTTTAATTCTGCCAGAGCCATGCAGTAAGATGCTTTTGAGATTGGATGAGTACCAGAAATGAGTTCAACCATAAATTCAATTTGTCACGCCCCAGGAAGTCCCTGTCAGAAGAAATTTCGATAGCATCTCCTCTGTACGGGTGACAATATAAAACTTTCTACAATGGCCTCAGGGCCACATATACATCGGCCAACACGGTCGGAACAATAACAATAAAAATAAAAGTACAATAAGCAAGCATCCACGCAGTTTAATAGTAACAACTAAACTAAAGCAAAGATAAGGAAATCATCGTAAAATTCCTACTCAACTACACCGATAAAACACAAATCACCAGCATACATCCAAACAAAAATCCATCGATAATAAGGAAACATACAAGATCCAAATACCAGAAGACACAAGTCTGAAACATAGTCCAACATAATAAGAAAAACCAAAATGTGCGAACTCGTCGCGACACGCAGTTGTGGGGAACTAGCGACTAGAACCTCCTGAACAACCTCAACCTGAAAATAGTAATAACGGGGTGTGAGTCCAACACTCAGCGGATACCTAGCTGACATGCATAGTAAATAATAACCAGTAGTAATAAATATGCGTACAGTCTCCTAGATAGAAAATGCAAAACTGTAAGGTAAGGAGAAGTTGTACTAACCGAAACCTGAGTATAGGGATATCAAGGTCGTCAGACCCAGAATATCATAAATCCTGTATGCATGTCAAATAATGCATCCACCAAAAATACAGCATATTAAGTGCAGCAAACATAAGGCCGTCAGACCCAGAGTATCATAAATCCTGTATGCATGTCAAACAATGCATCCACAAAAAATACAGCATATAAAGTGCAGAAAACACAAGCAATAAATGCAAATAATGCATATGATGCCAATAACATGTCCTGGTCACCCCTGACGCCAGTCAACCATCTCACACACGATAGTGAGATCGAGTGGGCAGGGTTGTGACAACCGTGTACTCTGTCATCACTGCTCTTGAGCGACCGAGTGGACGGGATCATGTCGGAGTACACCTATCCTCCTACTCCAAATCATAAGTGAGGGAGCGCAATGCTCTCATCTCCCTGAGCCAGCCCAGAGGAGGGATCCCTACCGGCTACCACACTGCGTCACACTACCCATGAGCGGACCAACAGAGCCAAACAGAGCAACCTGCTGCACACACCCTGCCTGAATAAAAACCACTAACCCATGAGTGGTTGTGTGTGTAAATCCATGTAACTAGCGATGCGCTCAATAATAATGGAGCCGACTATCGCACAGCATGCAATCATGTTAGATGGTGCATGACACTAAGCATAGAAATATCCTGATCCTATCTACCTCCATAAAACCATGTACCATATATATGGATCAAATAATATGATCTAGGTACACATGTCAGATATGGTGTCTAACTAGTCCGGTATATCATAAAGCATGACATGTCACTACCTCCATACCATAAATAATAAACAGGGCATGAACGCTAAATAAGTAACAAACAAATCATGCTCGGAAACAAATAGTGGCATGCCGATGCAGATATAAACATAATTATTGCTTCTTGCTAAAATCTACTAAACATATTAATAAGACATACCAAAATAGATAGGTCAAGGTACCCGCCTCCAATAGAAAGGTCCAATCCGAAATAGATCCAAAGTCAAGACGCCCGTCTCGAATCAGAGTCCTTTGTCAAACAATATATATATTTTATTTAGCTAAATCCAAAAGAATAACTAAATAAAATCCCTAATACCAAGTTAGGGCAAAACCCTAATCACAACACAACTAATTACAATCCTCAAATCAAGCCTACACATGATCTACCACATGTTCCAACCATACTAATCATGAAATCCTCCAAATTTAATATGATCTACAACCAAGATCAATTACCTACATTCAACTAATCAATCACACTTAACCTGATTCATCTAGAACATGTATCAATTACTCCTACACATACATCAATCAAGCTACTGGAAAGCAAGGTGATCTGGTGGCGCTGCTACCGGAACCAAGGGTGGAGCTACAACAATTGTCCAACTAGAGAAGTCAACTAATAAATAAATCTCTAATCCCTAATCAATACATATACCATACCTCAAGCTCGGCCAAAACGTTTATTGCCGGAAGGAGGTCCTGTCGAATCCAAGGTGAGATGCTGGATCAAAGAGAAACCCACAACACACAATCTTGCTAAAATCTTTTCCTCATAGCCATGATCACTGATCCACTGCCAAGAGACGGTTGCTGCCCAGAAAGAGCAACTACCGGTGACCAAGAAAGCCCCACAAACTAGATCTACCAAAACCCTACACCTGTTGGACCAGATCAGAAGGGAAAAATCAAGAGTTCAACCAAGCATTGCAAGTACAACCAACTCACCTTACCAGCTCGGAACTAGGGCACAACTCAAGAACAGGGGAGAGACAGTGAGCAGAGAGGGAGATCCAATTTCTCACCCTCGAAGCCCTAACTGTCCCATTCACGCCGGCGGTCGGAGGGTCTGGCCTTGGTTGCTGGCTCAAGGAGAAAGATTGGTCGACTCTTGCTCAAGTGGTGGCGAGGAGGGAAGGGAGGGAGTCACGGGTCAGCCGGGGCTAGGGCTCTCAGACAGCGGCAACCGGTGCTGCTCAGCGGGAGTGGAGTTCGCGTCGACGCTGTTGGCAGACGCTAGGGCGTGCACACAACCAAGACTAGGGCAGAGGGAGAGGAAGGCGATTGGGTTCAACCACGAAGAGGAGAGGCCCTTGGCTGAGGGGTTTAATCATGAGGGGGGGGACCGTTGCGGTTGCAGCGTCGTTGGGTGAACGACGTCGGCGCGTCCGTTGGGGAAGAGACGGCGTCGGGTGAGGGAGAGAAAACGGCGATCGGGAGGATTAGGGCACGGGTTCGGCGATGAAGAGAAGGAAAAGAAAAGGGAAAAATAAAAAAAATAAAATAAAACTTTTCCTCGCTTAAATAGGGTAGCCTAAACAGACTTTCCCGAGGTCCAATATTTATCCCCATAACCTAAGCCATATGGGCTCCAAAAAATTCCCAGAAAATTTTGTTATGGTGATACACCCTTTTTTGGTATTTTACACAATTTCCCTATCCGGAGCTAAACCTGGCAACTCATCCGAAAACAATTCTGGGTAGTCACATACGACTCTAACTTCCTCTAACTTTTGGGCTCTTTCTTGCTGGGTGTAAACCACATGAGCTAGAAACCCAGCACATTCATCGGCTAACATTTTTTTAGCTTTTATGGCCGATAAGAATTTTTGGGCTCTCTTCTTTGATTCTCCTGTTGGGTTTTTCGGGCAACGAAAACCGCTTTTTCGCGTCGCGAAAACCCCGAAACCCCAAGCCACCGGATCCGTGCGAAGTAAAATAAAAAAAAAATATGAGTACGAGTTTACTAATGCCTAGATCTACACTAGGAGAAGAGCCTTTACCCTTGATGCGCGCCCTTCGCAATCCCGCTCGTCCAAGGTGCCGGATCTAAAAATTGTCAAAGTAGACAATCCTCTAGAAGTATCCACACGAACAAACTAGGTGGAGAAACCTAACACAAAGGTGTGCTAGCACCTTGGTAAGGTTCGGCCAAGAGAGGAGAGGGAGAGCAAGAAGAGAGAGCAAGGAAGAAGATGAAGTGAATGCCCTTGAATGAAAAATGAATTTTCACTCCTCACAAAAGTGGCCGGCCACTAAAGGAATTGTAACCTCCATTCATATTTAATGTGGTCATTAAAGAGGGGATTTGTAACCTCCATTAGGTGGCACACACATGTGCTAACTATGATGATGTGGCACATCATCATTGGCCACTTAATGCCAACTCACAAATGAGGTGGCAAATGGTCAAGTCAAACTTGACCTTTCATCTTCCTTCTCAAGTCAAGTCAAACTTGACTTAATCTCTCTCATGGTTGATCTAATCCAACCATTTAATTCAAGCCAATTTAATATAATGAATCTAATTCATTTAATTAAATTGATTCAATGAGTCATAATCTAAATTAGACTCATTGAACACATGAATCAACTTGAGTTCAACTCAATTAGCCCAATTAGGATTACTCTTAATCCAATTTGATTCATCACATGAATCTAATCCTCTTGGTTCATCATATGAACCTAATCTCCATCTAATTGTCCTTAGTGTGTGACCCTATAGGTTCTTGTAATGTTGGCAATGCCCCTAAACCCATTTAGGAGCATAAGTAATGAGCGGTATCTAGCAACACATCATTACTACCCAAGTTACAAGAATGTTGAGATCCAACATCACCTTGTAACTACTAATTATGACTCCTCACAATATATGACAAGTGTCCTTCTATCCTAGACATCTAGATTGATCAATGTGAGGCATAGACCGTGTCATCCTCTGACCAATCTAAATCTTGAACTCCAAGTAGACTCACTAAATCAAATGAGCTCAATATCTCATATTGACTGATTTGGGCATGGCCATGCACTTCGTGGTCTCACTCTATCAAGAATATCGATGTCACTCCCATCATATAGGAGGGATAGATCCCATCTACATCACTCACATCCCTCCACATAATTTGTTACATACCCAGTAATCGCCTTTATAGTCCACCCAGTTACGGGTGACGTTTGACAAAACCAAAGTACATAACTCCTTATGTAGGGAACCATGGTGACTTCAGGTCTAAGGACTAGTAGTCATACTAATAGTCACATGAGAAAGTATATGACACTCATATAATGATCCATGATACTTTCTCATAGCGGGTCATTCAGTATACATTCTCCAATGCATACCCATGTGTCAACTTGATATCTCTATATCCATAACTTGTGAGATCAAGTCATCGAGTTGACCTACATGCTAGTCTTATTGCATTAACATTGTTCCTGAATGTTAATACTCGACTAAGAATGATTAAGAGTAGTGTTCCCTATATCATCTCACTATCGATTCAACCAATCGATTGATATAGGTAAGAACCTTTTACTCAAGGACGCTATTATACTTAGTTTATTTGGCACCAATACAAGTAAGTATAATAACCAAAAATAAATACCTTTATTTATATAAGAATATGATACAACAAGTTCATAATACAACCATCAAATTATTGACTCTAGGGCTCTGACTAACAATCTCCCACTAGCACTAGTGCCAATCAGAGTAGGCTCTAAGCCCCAATGACCTAGTGTGGCCATCATGCTTTCTCTGTGCCAAAGCCTTGGTCAAGGGATCTGCGATGTTAGCCTCTGTAGGTACTCTGCAAATCTTCACATCTCCTCTCTCGATAATCTCTCGAATGAGATGGAAGCGCCGTAGTATGTGTTTGGTCCGCTGGTGTGAGCGAGGTTCCTTAGCCTGTGCTATAGCTCCATTGTTGTCACAATATAGCTCAATAGGGTCAACGATACTAGGAACCACCCAAAGTTCAGTGATGAACTTGCGGATCCAAACTACCTCCTTTGCTGCCTCTGATGAAGCAATGTACTCGGCCTCTGTCGTAGAATGAGCGACTGTGTCCTGCTTCAAACTCTTCCAGCTCACAGCACCACCATTTATGCAAAACACGAACCCTGACTGTGATTGATAATCATCCTGATCGGTCTGGAAGCTGACATCACTGTAACCCTTTACATCTAGCTCATCATTGCCTCCATATATCAAGAAATATTCTTTAGTCTTTCTTAAGTACTTAAGAATATTCTTGACCGCTACCAGTGACTTTCACCTAGATCTAAATGGTATCTGCTCGTCATGCTCAAAGCATACGAGACATCAGGACGAATACATAGCATGATGTACATGATAGATCCTATGGCTGAGGCATAAGGGATCTGATCCATGCGGTCTCTCTCCTCTCTAGAAGAGGGACCTTGAGTCTTCGAAAGTCTCACGCCATGTGACATCGACAGAAATCCCTTCTTGGAGTTCTGCATGGCAAACCGAAGGAGTACCATGTCAATGTATGTACTCTGACTTAGGCCAAGCAATCTCTTAGATCTATCTCTATAGATCTGTATCCCTAGAATGCGGGATGCTTCACCTAAGTCCTTCATTGAGAAACAACTCCCTAGCCAGGTCTTGATAGACTTAAGCAAAGGGATGTCTTTCCCAATGAGTAGTATGTCATCCACATACAATATGAGGAAGACAACTACATCCCCTACAACCTCCTTGTAGACACAAGGTTCATCTTCATTCTTAATGAAACCAAACTGTTTGATTGCATCATCGAATCGAAGATTCCAACTCCGAGAAGCTTGCTTTAGTACATAAATGGACCTATGCAGCTTGCATACTCTGCCAGTATGCTGTGGATCTACAAAACCCTCAGGTTGTGTCATGTACACATCCTCGAGCAGGTTTCCATTCAGAAACATAGTTTTGACATCCATCTGCCATATCTCATAGTCATGGTATGCTGCAATAGCAAGCATGATCCGAATGGACTTAAACATCGTTACTGGAGAAAAGGTTTCATCATAGTCAATACCATGAATCTGCTTGAAACCTTTAGCTACAAAGCGACCCTTATAGATAAGTCCATCCATGTCAGTCTTTCTCTTAAAGACCCACTTACACCCTATGGGTTTTACCCCTTCAGGTGGATCAACCAAAGTCCATACTTGGTTAGTGTACATGGATTCCATCTCAGATCTCATGGCTTCTAGCCATTTCTCATAATCTGGTCTCATCACAACTTCCTGATAGGTGGTAGGCTCATCCTCTATGAGCACAACGTCATCATGGTCAAACAAGAGAAATGAGTATCTCTCAGGCTGACGACGTACCCTATCAGACCTGCAAAGAGGTATGTCTACTTGAACTGGTTGTTGTTCCTCAACTCTTTGTGGAACAACATCATCCACAACTCTTTGTGGTTCCAGTCCAACTTCCATCGAGGCTTCAGTGCTATGGTCCGTATCTTGAACTTCTTCAAGATCGAACGTACTCCCACTAGTCTTTCTAGAAACAAAGTCCCTTTCTAGAAAGACCCCAGTCTTTGCCACAACTACCTTGTGTTGACTGGGAATGTAGAAGTAATATCCCTTAGTTTCCTTGGGATATCCAATAAAGTAGCACTTGTCGGATTTGAGTCCTCATTTGTCTGAGACTTAACGTCTAACGTAAGCCTCACAACCCCAAATCCACATAAAAGACACCTGGGCATCTCTCCCAGTCCATATCCTATATGGTGTCTTTATCACGGCCTTGGATGGAACTCGGTTGAGTATAAAAGCTACCGTATCTAGAGGATAGCCCCAAAGGAATGTCGAAAGATCTGTGTGACTCATCATAGATCGTACCATATCTAATAGGGTACGATTCCTCCTTTCGGATACACCATTTCACTGTGGTGTTCTAGGAGGAGTGAGTTGGGATAGAATCTCACACTCAGCTAGATAGTCATGAAACTCATGGCTAAGGTATTCTCCACCTCGATCTGATTGAAGTATCTTAATACTCTTGCCAAGCTGGTTCTGTACTTCATTCTTGAATTCTTTGAACTTTTCAAAGGATTCTGATTTATGTGTCATCAAGTACACATAACCATATCTACTGAAGTCATCAGTAAATGTGATGAAGTACCTATAACGGCCTCTAGCAGCGACAATGAAAGGGCCACATACATCACTATGTATAAGTCCTAACAAATCAGTCACTCTCTCACTGTGCCCATTAAAGGGAGTCTTGGTCATCTTGCCTAGTAGGCATGACTCGCACGTCTCATAGGATTAAAAATCAAATGAGTCCAGCAAACCATCCTTATGGAGCTGGGATAAGCGATTGTCATTTATATGACCTAAGCGACAGTACCAGAGATAGGTTTGGTTCATGTCATTTGACTTGAACCTCTTGGTATTTATGTTATAGATAGGGCTTTCAAGGTCTAGAATGTAGAGTCTGTTCATCAGAGGTGCACTACAATAGAACATATCTTTTAAATAAACAGAACATCATTTGTCCTTTATTAAAAAAGAGAAACCTTTCTTGTCCAAATAAGAAACTGAAATTATGTTCTTAGTTAAAGCAGGCACATAACAACAATCATCCAACTCTAGTAAAAGCCCAGAGGGCAAAGATAGAAAATAAGTCCCTACAGCAACAGCAGCAACCCGTGCTCCATTGCTTACTCGTAGGTCCACCTCGCCCTTTGCCAATGTCCTGCTATTTCTCAGCGCCTGCACATTAGTACAAATGTGAGAAGCACATCCGGTATCTAATACACATGATGAAGAAATAGATAGATTGACTTCTATAACATATATACCTGAAGTGGAAGTCTCACTTCACTTCTTCTTAAGATCTTCCAGGTATACCTTGTAGTTCATCTTCCAATGCCTGGTCTGACCGTGGTGGAAACAGGTAGCATCCTTGGCGCCCCTCCTTTAGGCTTCATTGCCTTGCCTTTGCCCTTGGCTTGGGACTTTCCCTTGCCTTTGGGCTTGCCCTTGCCCTTATGTTTCTGAACCATCAGAACAGAGTTGGGCTTAACCTTCTTAAGGTTGAGCTCAGCAGTTCTTAACATGCTAAGCAGCTCGGGCAGTGGCTTGTCAATTTCATTCATGTTGTAGTTTAGAACGAATTGACTATAGCTATCCGACAAGGATTGCAAGATCAGGTTAGTGGCCAACTCTTGGCCAAGCGGGAACCCCAACCTTTGTAGGTTTTCTAAGTACCCAATCATTTTGAGTACATATGGGCCTACGGGAGCCCCATCTGACATCTTGCACTGAAATAGTGCCTTAGAGATCTCGAATCTCTCGTGCCTCGCTTGTCCTTGATACAGTTGACGAAGATGTTCAACCATATCGTAAGCGCCCATCAACTCATGTTGCTTCTGAAGCTCTGAGTTCATGGTCGCGAGCATCAAACAGGACACATCTAATGCGTCATCTTGATGCTTCTTGTAAGCATCTCGGTCAGGTCGCGTGGCAGTGGCAGGAGGAGCCTCCGGAATGGGCTGCTCCAGAACGTACAGTTTACGTTCTTGGGTGAGAACTATTCTCAAGTTCCTGTACCAGTCCAGGAAATTTGCTCCGTTGAGCTTGTCCTTCTCAAGGACAGAACGCATGGAGAAAGAATTCATATTTGACGTCATGGTTATCTACAACAGAAAATGCAGAAAATAAATATAATATTTTTTTAAATCATTTAATTAGGCCTTTAACTAAATGATGCTCCCACTAAATTCTATAATTCATGTGGGATAAGATCCACATCATACTAACCCTTGAGTTAGTTTTGGCTAATACGCCCAAGATTTAGTATGATTGATAGGTAACGATTTACCAATTACATCTCTATGCAACTCTTGTTTATAGGATCATTATCCGCAGTTATATTAAAACTTGAGTTAGCTTTGGCTAATACGCCCAAGAATTAATATAAATGTGATTTATGTCCTATCTTTCCAACCGTTGGAAGAATTCCTATAGTTGTACTCGATCCAACCGAGTTAACTAGGAATACTCAATCTAATTGAGTTTGTACTCACCCATGCGTTGATAAGCGGGACTAAGATTGTCCCTCCGTACCCTACCAAGATAATATGTGTTGCTCTGATTTGGCAAATTCAACAACACATGTGATCGAGGTAGTGATAGGTATCATGGCACGGTAGGCATTTGAGTTGACGCGATTGAGATCTAATCTAATCAAAAGGGTGCATCTTGTACACCATTTAGATCTAATCTAATCGTTAGGCACTAATTAATTACTAATTATGCATCACATACACACAAGTAATTAATTAAGTTATTTGTGATTAGTCATGGCCCTACTACGATCTTCTCAAGCCAATGAGAAGATCGGATGGTCAACCTAAGGTCAACAACTTCTCAAGCTCCTCCCTTTGACCACCTTGTGTTGCTCGCGCCCTCCTCGTAACTCCGTCTCGAGTGGACCTTCCACCGCTCTAATTTTGTACATTACAATTTTGAAACTCAAGTTACATTCGAGTCTAAACTAATTTACAACAATAATATAAAATAGAGAAAGGCACGACGCGCAGGTCGCGAATCAAATATACAACACGCACATCACATGACGGCACACAGGCCGTATTATGAATTACAACACAAATATTCCAATTAAATTGGGTCTTTTTAGGCCATGACCATCACAAATTATACATAATTCTAAATTATATAATTTTCTATAATTTTATTACTAATTTTTACAATTTTATGAGGAAAAATTCCCGGCGGTCCCGATTAGCGGTTTTCGGGCGCAATCGCGGAACGAATCCCCTTGCGGGGCCGGGGGCAGCGCCCCTACCCGCGATCTAACCATCGCGAGTGTTCATTAGCAATCCTACAACACCTTAGTCTACTGTCACAAAAAGATTTGGGGTGAAACCTTGCCGTTTTAGAAAAATCTTCTCGGTAGTCGAAACCTACAAATGTCTAAACACTTGTGCTTCGCTTCTACGAGAAAATTACTCATAAAAACCATAAAAAACCTAAATTTACAGAAAATCATAGAACCTACATTTTTCATAAAAATACAAACTAAACTCGTACAAGACTTCGAACGTGGCTCTGATACCACTGTTGGGTTTTTCGAGCCGCGAAAACCGCTTTTTCGCGTCGCGAAAACCCCGAAACCCCAAGCCACCGGATCCGTGAGAAGTAAAATAAAACAAACATATGAGTACGAGTTTACTAATGCCTAGATCTACACTAGGAGAAGAGCCTTTACCCTTGATGTGCGCCCTTCGCGAATCCCGCTCGTCCAAGGTGCCGGATCTTAAGATTGTCAAAGTACACAATCCTCTAGAAGTATCCACACGAACAAACTAGGTGGAGAAACCTAACACAAAGGTGTGCTAGCACCTTGGTAAGGTTCGGCCAAGAGAGGAGAGGGAGAGCAAGAAGAGAGAGCAAGGAAGAAGATGAAGTGAATGCCCTTGAATGAAAAATGAATTTTCATTCCTCACAAAAGTGGTCGACCACTAAAGGAATTGTAACCTCCATTCATATTTAATGTGGTCATTAAAGAGGGGATTTGTAACCTCCATTAGGTGGCACACACATGTGCTAACTATGATGATGTGGCACATCATCATTGGCCACTTAATGCCAACTCACAAATGAGGTGGCAAATGGTCAAGTCAAACTTGACCTTTCATCTTCCTTCTCAAGTCAAGTCAAACTTGACTTAATCTCTCTCATGGTTGATCTAATCCAACCATTTAATTCATGCCAATTTAATATAATGAATCTAATTCATTTAATTAAATTGATTCAATGAGTCATAATCTAAATTAGACTCATTGAACACATGAATCAACTTGAGTCCAACTCAATTAGCCCAATTAGGATTACTCTTAATCCAATTTGATTCATCAAATGAATTTAATCCTCTTGGTTCATCATATGAACCTAATCTCCATCTAATTGTCCTTAGTGTGTGACCCTATAGGTTCTTGTAACGTTGGCAATGCCCTAAACCCATTTAGGAGCATAAGTAATGAGCGGTATCTAGCAACACATCATTACTACCCAAGTTACAAGAATGTTGAGATCCAACATCACCTTGTGACTACTAATTGTGACTCCTCATAAAATATGACAAGTGTCCTTCTATCCTAGACATCTAGATTGATCAATGTGAGGCATAGACTGTGTCATTCTCTGATCAATCTAAATCCTGAACTCCAAGTAGACTCACTAAATCAAATGAGCTTAATATCTCATATTGACTCATTTGGGCATAGCCATGCACTTCGTGGTCTCACTCTATCAAGAATACCGATGTCTCTCTCGTCATATAGGAGGGATAGATCCCATCTACATCACTCACATCCCTCCACATAATTTGTTACATACCCAGTAATCACCTTTATAGTCCACCCAATTACGGGTGACGTTTGACGAAACCAAAGTACATAACTCCTTATGTAGGGAACCATGGTGACTTCAGGTCTAAGGACTAGTAGTCATACTAATATTCACATGAGAAAGTATATGACACTCATATAACGATCCATGATACTTTCTCATGGCGGGTCATTCAGTATACATTCTCCAATGCATACCCATGTGTCAACTTGATATCTTTATATCCATGACTTGTGAGATCAAGTCATCGTGTTGACCTACATGCTAGTCTTATTGCGTTAACATTGTCCCTGAATGTTAATACTTGACTAGGAATGATTAAGAGTAGTGTTCCCTATTTCATCTCACTATCGATTCAACTAATCGATTGATATAGGTAAGAACCTTCTACTCAAGGACGCTATTATATTTAGTTTATTTGGCACCAATACAAGTATAATAACCAAAAATAAATGTCTTTATTTATATAAGAATATGATACAACAAGTCCATAATACAATCATCAAATGATTGGCTCTAGGGCTCTAACTAACATCTCCAATGAACTCAAATTTAGACTCTTCCTCGGGTTGGAATAGGACTCTTTGCTTACAGCACTCGATGGAAGCACCATACTTGCTCAGAAAATCCATCCCAAAAATAGCATCATAATCAGACATGTTCAGCATTATCAGATCACTGTACAGTTCTCTGTCTGAAATTTTGACTGGCACAACACGTAGCCAGTGCATAGATGTCATTATCTCTCCCGAGGGTATTGTCATTAAGAATTGTCGGCGTAGGACCTCTGGGGGTATACCTATTCTTTCAGCAAATGACACGGAGACAAACGAATGGGTTGCCCAGTATCAAATAGCACAGTTGCATATAGACTAAAAATGTGTATCTGACCTGTGACAACAGTGGAGGCATTTGCCACCTCCTCTCTGGTAAGGGAGAAAACTTAAGAATTTGTAGCACTTGGTGGAGCCTCCAGTCTTCTTTGACTAATATAAGGGCCCTCCAACGTGGCCTGCATCTGGTGTAACTGTGTTGGCTTGTCTCCATACTGAACAGGTTGGGCTGGACGTAGGTGGATGTTGGTCGGGCAATACTTGGCCATATGTCCTTCTTGACTACATGTATAACAAGCACTAGTGCCCTTGCGACAAACTCTGGGATGTATCCTTCCACACGAGGGACATGTAGCATACTTAGGCTGCTTGCTTACGGATCCTCCCTTTTTATTACTCCATTGCTTCCTCATAGAGCTCCCCTTCCAGGTTAAACCTTGGCCCTGGGGTTTTTGAGTGTCAGAACTCCCTTGACTTTTATTCTCAATCAGTACTGGCTTCTGTTGCTTGATATTGTTCAGGTAATGTTCCGTGATCAAGGCACTACTAACCAACTCTTCTATAGTCTGTGGTCTATTTATTCCACCAACCACATTCAGAGCTATCTCTAGCCTCAACATCTTGAGAATTAGCCTTACCCTCTCTTGTTCTGTGCTGACCAGTTCAGGGCATAGGCAAGACAGCCTATTGAATTTCTTCACGGCTTCGTCAACTGATAAACTGTTAGTTAGAGCCCTAGAGTCAATCATATGATTATTGTTGTATGGACTCATTGTATCATATTCTTATGTATATAAAAACATTTGTTTTTGGTTATTATACTTACTTGTATTGGTGCCAAATAACTAAGTATAATAGCGTCCTTGAGTAGAAGGTTCTTATCTATATCAATCGATTGGTTGAATCGATAGTGAGATGGTATAGAGGACACTACTCTTAATCATTCCTAGTCAAGTATTAACATTCAGGGACAATGTTAATGCGACGAGACTAGCATGTAGGTCAACTCGATGACTTGATCTCACAAGTCATGGATATGGAGATATCAAGTTGACACATGGGTATGCATTGGAGAATGTATACTGAATGACCCGCCATGAGAAAGTATCATGGATCGTTATATGAGTGTCATATACTTTCTCATGTGACTATTGGTATGACTATTAGTCCTTGGACCTGAAGTCACCATGGTTCCCTACATAAGGAGTTGCATATTTTGGCTTCATCAAACGTCACCCGTAACTGGGTGAACTATAAAGGTGATTACTGGGTATGTAACAAATTATTCGGAGGGAAGTGAGTGATGTAGATGAGATCTATCCTTCCTATATAACGGGGGTGACATCATTATTCTTGATAGAGTGAGACCACTAAGTGCATGGTTATGCCCAAATGAGTCAATATGAGATATTGAACTCATTTGATTATAGCGATTCTACTTGGAGTTCAAGATTTAGATTGATCAGAGGATGACGTCGTCTATGCCTCAAATTTATCAATCTAGATGTCAAGGATAGAAGGACACTTGTCATATATTGTGAAGAGTCACAATTAGTAGTCACAAGGTGATGTTGGATCTCAACATTCTTGTAACTTGGGTAGTAATGATGTGTTGCTAGATACCGCTCATTACTTATGCTTCTAAATGAGTTTAGGAGCATTGCCAACGTTACAAGAACATATAGGGTCACACATAAAGGGCAATTAGATGGCGATTAGGTTTATTTGATGTACCTAGAGGATTAGGTTCATGTGATGAACCAATTTAGATTAAGAGTAATCCAAATTAGATTAATTGAGTAAGACTCGATTGAGTTAGACTTGAGTTAGACTCAAGTGAGGCTAGACTTGAGTTAGACTCAAGTGAGGCTTAATGATGATATTCATTGAATTTTGAATTCAATGATAAATGGAATTCAATTTGAATTTTAGATTCAAATTTTGAATGAGTTTCAAAATGGCCATATGAAGAATATTAAATACTCATTAAGGCTCATTAATGAGACTCATTAATGGTGTTAATGAGCATTAAGTATTTTCATTAGATGAAAATACTTAAGTCATTTTTACTCTCATTTTCATGATCGATCATTATTATTCCTCCTTGCTTCTTCTTCTCTCCCTCTCCTCCTCCTTGGTCGAACACCTTTAGAGTGCTAGCACACTCTAAGTGTTTTCTCCATCTCTATTATTCGTGTGGATACGTATAGAGGTGTGTCCACTTGAACACACTCGAGATCTGACAACTTTTGGACGAGCGGTATTCGCGAAGGGCTTCGCTACAAGGGTAATCTCTTAACCATGTAGATCTAATGTAGATCTAGGATAGCGCAAAAAGCAGTTTTTGCGGCTCGAAAGTCCCAACATAAACTTCCCTAACGGAATTCTGTGAACTCATCGTAATGTTTGTTCATGACTCTCATATGGAAGAACTCTTCAAAAAACCCAGTCTCAAAGTCAGACCAGGTCATTTGATTCACTATTCTTTTAGCCTTGACCCATTCCCACCACATTCTTGCATCACCAGTGAGGCAGAAGGAGGCACACTTTATCTTTTCTACCTCTGGCCAGTCCAGTAGCTCCATTATACTCTCCAGGGTTTTGAACCATGGGTGAGCATCCCACGGTTCGTTGGTGCCAGAGAAGTTCTCTGGTTTCAGTTTCTGCCACTGGATAAGGTATGCTTCTTGTTAGATCGGATGAGTGCGATAGAGGGTGGTGAATATCGCACTTTTAAAACTTTTCTTTTACTTTAGAAAACAGAGTCGTGCAGCAAAAAGTAAAAAGAAACTCGTTCGGTTACTTGGTTCGGAGCCTAGGTTGACTCCTACTCCAAGGTCTGCGATCTTTGATCGCACCGATGGGCAGATCTTTGATCGCACCAATGGGCAATCCACTAAGATTATTTTTCTCGAAAATCTCGGAAAGAAGCAATGCGTACAGTATGCAATAATATAAGATAGTAACAAGCCTACTATCTTACATGAGTTTGAAGTGCAATACAAAAGTAAAGTATACCGACAGTATGTGAAAGTCGAAGCTCGGTCGACACTTGCTTACGTGTAGAAGAGTTGTAGAGCAGTAGCACGAACAGCAGCAGCTAGCATAGAGATTGACTTCGAACCCGAACAGTGTTGCTCAGCCCTGGACGTCGAGCTCTCTTTTATAAGAACCGTCGACATTCGATCGACCGATCCCTGGGTTCGGTCGACCGAACCCGCTCCCTTCCTTCTGTGATGAGATTCGCTGAGATCTGATCTTCGAGCATTAACTGATCTTTAATGGTTCGGTCAACTGATAACCTTGTTCGATCGACCGAATAGTAGCCTTCCCTGTTCCTCGAGATCTTGAATTAATGCACCATTAATGTCTTCATTGTTCAGTCGATCGAACCTCATTTTCGATCGACCAATCATGCTATGATACCATGTTTGCAAGCCTGATTTGTTTTGCCATTTTTGCCTGTTTGGTTGACCGTACCTTTTTTTGGTTGACTGATAAAATGCCTTTTTTGGTCGATTGAATCTACTATTCAGTCAACCAAACCCTTGGTCAAATGAAGGTTTCTGAGTGCTGGTCGCGTGGTCACTGACAGAGCCTGATTCTGAGTTCTGAGTCAAAAGTGTTAGTTAGAGCCCTAGAGCCAATCATTTGATGATTGTATGGACTCATGTATATCATATTCTTAATAAAGGCATTTGTTTGGTTATTATACTTATTTGTATTAGTGCCAAATAGACTAAGTATAATAGCATCCTTGAGTAGAAGGTTCATACCTATATCAATCGATTAGTTGAATCGATAGTGAGATGATATAGGGAACACTACTCTAAATCATTCCTAGTCGAGTATTAACATTCAGGGACAATGTTAATGCAATAAGACTAGCATGTAGGTCAGCTCGATGACTTGATCTCATAAGTCATGGATATAGAGATATCATGCTGACACATGGGTATACATTGGAGAATGTATACTGAATGACCCGCCATGAGAAAGTATCATGGATCGTTATATGAGTGTCATATACTTTCTCATGTGGCTATTAGTATGACTATTAGTCCTTAGACCTGAAGTCACCATGGATCCCTACATAAGGAGTTATGTACTTTAGTTTCGTCAAACGTCACCCGTAACTGGGTGGACTATAAAAGCGATTACTGGGTATGTAACGAATTATGCAGAGGGATGTGAGTGATGTAGATGGGATCTATCCCTCCCATATGACGGGAGCGACATCGCTATTCTTGATAGAGTGAGACCACGAAGTGCATGGCCATGCCCAAATGAGTCAACATTAGATGTTGAGCTCATTTGATCGAGTGAGTCTACTTGGAGTTCAAGATTTAGATTGATTAGAGGATGACACGGTCTATGCCTCACATTAATCAATCTAGATGTCTAGGATAGAAGGACACTTGTCACATATTGTGAGGAGTCACAATTAGTAGTCACAAGGTGATGTTGGATCTCAACATTCTTGTAACTTGGGTAGCAATGATGTATTGCTAGATGCCGCTCATTGCTTATGTTTCTAAAGGAGTTTAGAAACATTGTCAACGTTACAAGAACCTATTGGGTCACACACAAAGAACAAGTGGATGGAGATTAGGTTCATATGATGAACCAATTGGATTAGGTTCATGTGATGAACCAAATTGGATTAAGAGTAATCCAAATTGGGCTAATTGAGTTAGACTCAAGTTGATTCATGTGTTCAATGAGTCTAATTTGGATTATGACTCATTGAATCAATTTAATTAAATGAATTAGATTCATTATATTAAGTTGGCTTGAATCAAATGGTTAGATTAGATCAACCATGAGAGAGATTTGGTCAAGTTTGACTTGATTTGAGAAGGAAGATCAAAGGTCAATTTTGAATTGACCATTTGCCACCTCATTTGTGAGTTGGCATAAGGTGGACCATTGATGATGCTCCACATCATCATGGTTGCACATGTGTGTGCCACCTCATGGAGGTTACAAATCCCCTCTTTAATGGCCACATTAAATGGGAAGGGGGTTACACACACATGAAGGAGAGTGAATGCAATTCATTCTCATTGATTCCATCTTCTTCCTCCTTAGCTCTCTCTTGCTTTCTCCTCTCTTTTGGTCGTGGGTTCCATGAAGGGAGAGAAGGTGGTTGAGTTGTATTCCAAGAGAAGAAAGAAAGGGTGAAGGTCACAAAAGAGGAGACTACTTCTTGAGTGTAAGAGTTTCCTTTCTTCTTTCTTTTTCCCTCCATTTAAATCCTATCCGAGAGCTCTAGAAAGTGCTAGCACACTTGGGGCTCTCTTCTCCATCCTTTGAGTGTGAGAGACACTCCTTGTTCGTGTGGATATCACTAGAGAAGTATCTACCTTGATACTTTGGAGATTCGACAAGTACCTTGGACGAGCGGGATTTTACAAGGGCACGCATCGAAGGTAAAATGGTTTTTCCTTTGTAGATCTACTGTAGATCGTAGTATAAAACTCGTATTTGTGTTTTCGAAATTTTTCCTTGCACGGATCTACGGCTTTGGGTGATTCGGGGTTTCCGCGACGCGAAAAGCGGTTTTCGCGGCCCGAAAAACCCAACAGTGGTATCAGAGCCACGTGCAAGGCTTGTACGAGTTTGTTTTTATTTTTATGAAAAATAAAACCTTCTGTGATTTTCTGTTAAAATTAGTTTTTTATGATTTTATGGGTAATTTTTCCGTAGAAGCGAAGCACAAGTGTCTCGGCACTTGTAGGCTTCGGCTACTGGAAAGATCTTTCAAAACCGGCTTCGTTTTGCCCCAAATCCATTTGGGACAGCGGGCTTGGGTGCCATTAGATCGCAAAGGAGCAACTCACGATGGTTAGATCGTGGGTAGGGGTACTGCCCCTAACCCCGCAAGGGGATTTGCTCCGCGATCGAACCCGAAATCGCTAAAAACGAACCCGCCGGGAAGATTTTTCCGAAACGGCAATGTCTCGACCCAAATCGTTTTGGGACAGCGGGTTTAGGCACTGTTGGATCGCAAAGGAACCCTCGCGATGGTTAGATCGCGGGTAGGGGTGATGCCCCTGGGCCCCGCAAGGGGATCCGTTCCGCGATTGCGCCCGAAACCGCTAAACGGGACCGCCGGGAAATTTTATTCGTAAAATTGTAAAAATTAATTTTAAAATTATAGAAAATTATGAAAAATATATAATTTTGAATTATATATTAATTTGTGATAGTCATGGCCCAAAGCCCAATATGATTGGTTGTGTTGTAATTCATAATACGGCCTGCGTGCCGTTGTGTGTTTGCGAGTGTTGTATTATATTCGCGACCTGCGCGTCGTGCCTTCTCTTATTTTCTTGTTGTAAATTAGATTTAGACTCGAATGTAACTCGAGTTTCAAATTGTAATGTACAAATTGGAGCGGTGGAGGGTCCACACGAGACGGAGTTCCGAGGCGGGCACGAGCAACACAAGGTGGTCAAAGGGAGTAGCTTGAAGAAGCTGTTGACCCTAGGTTGACCAATCGATCTTCTCATTGGCTTGAGAAGATCGTAGTAGGGCCATGACTAAATCACAAATAGATTAATTAATTGCTTGTGTATGTGATGCATATTTAATAAGTAGTTAATTAATTAGTGCCTAACGATTAGATTAGATCTAAGTCGTGCACATGATGCACCCTTGCGATTAGATTAGATCTAAGTCGTGCACAAGATGCATCCCTTCTCGATTAGATTAGATCTCAATTGACTCAACTCTAATGCCTAACCGTGTCGTGATACCTATCACTACCTCGATCACATGTATTGTTGAATCTGCCAAAGCAGAGCAATACATATTATCTTGGTAGGGTACGGAGGGACAATCTTGGTCCCGTCTATCAACGCATGGGTGAATACAAACTCAATTAGATTGAGTATTCATAGTTACTCGGTTGGATCGAGTCAACTATAGGCATTCTTCCAATAGTTGGAAAGATAGGTCAATATCACATCTATATTAACTCTCGGTATTAGCCAAAGCTAACTCGAGTTCTAATATAAATGCGGATATTGATTCTATAAACAAGAGTTGCATAGAGATGTAATTGGTAATCGTTACCTACCGATCATACTAAGCCTTGGGCGTATTAGCCAAAGCTAACTCAAGGGTTAGTATGATGTGGATCTTGTCCCACAAGAATTATAGAATTCAGTGGGAGCATCATTTAATTAAAGGCCTAATTAAATGATTTTAAAGAATATGATACTTATTTCTGCATTTATTTCTGTTGTAGAATTGCCATGACGTTGAATACGAACATTTTCTCCCTGCGATCTGTCCTTAAGAAGGACAAGCTCAACGGAGCAAATTTCCTGGACTGGTACAGGAACCTGAGAATAGTTCTCACTCAGGAACGTAAAATGTACGTTCTGGAGCAGCCCATTCCGGAGGCTCCTCCTGCCAATGCCCCGCGAGCTGACAAAGATTCTTACAAGAAGCATCAAGATGACGCATTAGATGTGTCATGTCTAATGCTCGCAACCATGAACTCTGAGCTTCAGAAGTAACATAAGTTAATGGGTGCTTACGATATGGTTGCACATCTTTGTCAACTATATCAAGGACAAGCAGGGCACTGGAAGAGGAACTTCACAGGATACCTGGAAGATCTTAACAAGAAGAGAAATAAGATTTCTACTTCAGGTATAAATGTTATAGAAGTCAACCTCTCTATTTCTTCGTCGTGGGTATTAGATACCGGATGTGCTTCGCACATTTGTACTAGTGTACAAGCACTGAGAAATAACAGAGCATTGACAAAGGGCGAGATAGACCTACGAGTAGGCAATGGAGCACGGGTTGCTGCTGTTGCTGTAGGGACTTATTTTCTATCTCTGCCCTCTGGGCTTATACTAGAGTTAGACGATTGTTGTTATGTGCCTGCATTGACTAAGAACATTATATCAGTTTCTTGTTTGGACAAGAAAGGATTTTCGTTTATAATAAAGAACAAATGTTGTTCTATCTATTTAAACGATATGTTCTATTGTAGTGCACCTCTGATAAACGGACTCTATATTCTAGATCTAGAGAGCCCTATCTATAACGTTAGTACCAAGAGGTTCAAATCGAATGATATGAACTACACCTATCTCTGGCACTGTCGCTTAGGTCATATAAATGACAAGCGCTTATCCCAGCTCCATAAGGATGGTTTGCTGGACTCATTTGATTTTGAATCATATGAGATATGCGAGTCATGCCTACGAGGCAAGATGACCAAGACTCCTTTTAGTGGGCACAGTGAAAGAGCGACTGATTTGTTAGGACTCATACATAGTGATGTATGTGGCCCTTTCAATGTCGCTGCTAGAGGCGGTTATAGGTACTTCATCACATTTACTAATGACTTCAGTAGATATGGTTATGTGTATTTGATGACACATAAATCTGAATCCTTTGAAAAGTTCAAAGAATTCAAGAATGAAGTACAGAACCAGCTTGGCAAGAGTATTAAGATACTTTGATCAGATCGAGGTGGTGAATACTTAAGCCATGAGTTTCGTGACTACTTAGCTGAGTGTGGGATTTTATCTCAACTCACTCCTCCTGGAACACCACAGTGGAATGGTGTATCCGAAAGGAGGAATCGTACCTTATTAGATATGGTACGATCTATGATGAGTCACACAGATCTTCCGATATATCTATGGGGATATGCTCTAGACACGGCAGCTTTCATTCTCAACCGAGTTCCATGCAAGGCCGTGATAAAGACACCATATAGGATATGGACTAGGAGAGATGCCCGGGTGTCTTTCATGAGGATTTGGGGTTGTGAGGCTTACGTACGACGTCAAGTCTCAGACAAATTAGGACCCAAATCCGACAAGTGTTATTTCATCGGATATCCCAAGGAAACTAAGGGATATTACTTCTACATTCCCAGCCAGCACAAGGTAGTTGTGGCAAAGACTGGGGTCTTTCTAGAAAGGGACTTTGTTTCTAGAAAGACTAGTGGGAGCGCGTTCGATCTTGAAGAAGTTCAAGATGCGAACAATAGCACTGATGCCTCGATGGAAGTTGAACTGGAACCACAAAGTGTTGTGGATGATGTTGTTCCACAAAGAGTTGAGGAACAACAACCAGTTCAAGTAGACATACCTCTTCGCAGGTCTGATAGGGTACGTCGTCAGCCTGAGAGATACTCATTTCTCTTGTCTGACCATGATGACGTTATGCTCATAGAGGATGAGCCTACCACCTATCAGGAAGCTGTGATGAGACCAGATTCCGAGAAATGGCTAGAAGCCATGAGATCCGAGATGGAATCCATGTACACCAACCAAGTATGGACTTTGGTTGATCCACCTGAAGGGGTAAAACCCATTGGGTGTAAGTGGGTCTTTAAGAGAAAGACTGACATGGATGGACTTATCTATAAGGGTCGCTTGGTAGCTAAAGGTTTCAAGCAGATTCATGGTATTGACTATGATGAACCTTTTCTCCAGTAGCGATGTTTAAGTCCATTCGGATCATGCTTGCTATTGCAGCCTACCATGACTATGAGATATGGCAAATGGATGTCAAAACTGCGTTTCTGAATGGAAACCTACTCGAGGATGTGTACATGACACAACCTGAGGGTTTTGTAGATCCACAGCATACTAGTAGAGTATGCAAGCTGCATAGGTCCATTTATGGACTAAAGCAAGCTTCTCGGAGCTGGAATCTTCAATTCGATGATGCGATCAAACAGTTTGGTTTCATCAAGAACGAAGATGAGCCTTGTGTCTACAAGAAGGTTGTAGGGGACATAGTTGTCTTCCTCATATTGTATGTGGATGACATACTACTCATTGAGAAGGACATCCCTATGCTTCAGTCTGTCAAGACCTGGCTAGGGAGTTGCTTCTCAATGAAGGACTTAGGTGAGACATCCCGCATTCTAGGGATTCAGATCTATAGAGATAGATCTAAGAGATTGCTTGGCCTAAGTCAGAGTACATACATTGACAAGGTACTCCTTCGGTTTGCCATGCAGAACTCCAAGAAGGGATTTCTGCCGATGTCACATGGCGTGAGTCTTTCGAAGACTCAAGGTCCCTCTTCTAGAGAGGAGAGAGACCGCATGGATCAGATCCCTTATGCCTCAGCCATAGGATCGATCATGTACGCCATGCTATGTACTCGACCTGATGTCTCGTATGCTTTGAGCATGATGAGCAGATACCAGTCAGATCCAGGTGAAAGTCACTGGATAGCGGTCAAGAATATTCTTAAGTACTTAAGAAGGACTAAAGAATATTTCTTGATATATGGAGGCAATGATGAGCTAACTGTAAAGGGTTACAGTGATGCTAGCTTCCAGACCGATCAGGATGACTATAGATCACAGTCGGGGTTCGTATTTTGCATTAATGGTGGCGTCACTGGAAGAGTTCGAAGCGGATACGATGTGATTCTACAAGCGAGTACATTCTTTCGCATCGAGGCGAAGGAGGCAGTTTGGATCCACAAGTTCATCACTGAACTTGGGGTGGTTCCCAGCATTGCTGACCCCATTGAGCTCTATTGTGACAACAATGGAGCTATAGCACAGGCGAAGGAACCTCGCTCACACCAGCGGACCAAGCATATACTACGACGCTTCCATCTCATTCGAGAGATTATCGATAGAGGAGATGTGAAGATTTGCAGAGTACCTACAGAGGCTAACATCGCAGATCCCGTGACCAAGGCTTTGGCACAGAGGAAGCATGATGGTCACACTAGGTCTTTAGGCCTTAGAGCCTATACTGATTGGCACTAGTGCTAGTGGGAGATTGTTAGTTAGAGCCCTAGAGCCAATCATTTGATGATTGTATGGACTCATGTATATCATATTCTTAATAAAGGCATTTGTTTGGTTATTATACTTATTTGTATTAGTGCCAAATAGACTAAGTATAATAGCGTCCTTGAGTAGAAGGTTCATACCTATATCAATCGATTAGTTGAATCGATAGTGAGATGATATAGGGAACACTACTCTAAATCATTCCTAGTCGAGTATTAACATTCAGGGACAATGTTAATGCAATAAGACTAGCATGTAGGTCAGCTCGATGACTTGATCTCACAAGTCATGGATATAGAGATATCATGCTGACACATGGGTATACATTGGAGAATGTATACTGAATGACCCGCCATGAGAAAGTATCATGGATCGTTATATGAGTGTCATATACTTTCTCATGTGGCTATTAGTATGACTATTAGTCCTTAGACCTGAAGTCACCATGGATCCCTACATAAGGAGTTATGTACTTTAGTTTCGTCAAACGTCACCCGTAACTGGGTGGACTATAAAGGCGATTACTGGGTATGTAACGAATTATGCAGAGGGATGTGAGTGATGTAGATGGGATCTATCCCTCCCATATGACAGGAGCGACATCGCTATTCTTGATAGAGTGAGACCACGAAGTGCATGGCCATGCCCAAATGAGTCAACATTAGATGTTGAACTCATTTGATCGAGTGAGTCTACTTGGAGTTCAAGATTTAGATTGATTAGAGGATGACACGGTCTATGCCTCACATTAATCAATCTAGATGTCTAGGATAGAAGGACACTTGTCACATATTGTGAGGAGTCACAATTAGTAGTCACAAGGTGATGTTGGATCTCAACATTCTTGTAACTTGGGTAGCAATGATGTATTGCTAGATGCCGCTCATTGCTTATGTTTCTAAAGGAGTTTAGAAACATTGCCAACGTTACAAGAACCTATTGGGTCACACACAAAGAACAAGTGGATGGAGATTAGGTTCATATGATGAACCAATTGGATTAGGTTCATGTGATGAACCAAATTGGATTAAGAGTAATCCAAATTGGGCTAATTGAGTTAGACTCAAGTTGATTCATGTGTTCAATGAGTCTAATTTGGATTATGACTCATTGAATCAATTTAATTAAATGAATTAGATTCATTATATTAAGTTGGCTTGAATCAAATGGTTAGATTAGATCAACCATGAGAGAGATTTGGTCAAGTTTGACTTGATTTGAGAAGGAAGATCAAAGGTCAATTTTGAATTGACCATTTGCCACCTCATTTGTGAGTTGGCATAAGGTGGACCATTGATGATGCTCCACATCATCATGGTTGCACATGTGTGTGACACCTCATGGAGGTTACAAATCCCCTCTTTAATGGCCACATTAAATAGGAAGGGGGTTACACACACATGAAGGAGAGTGAATGCAATTCATTCTCATTGATTCCATCTTCTTCCTCCTTAGCTCTCTCTTGCTTTCTCCTCTCTTTTGGTCGTGGGTTCCATGAAGGGAGAGAAGGTGGTTGAGTTGTATTCCAAGAGAAGAAAGAAAGGGTGAAGGTCACAAAAGAGGAGACTACTTCTTGAGTGTAAGAGTTTCCTTTCTTCTTTCTTTTTCCCTCCATTTAAATCCTATCCGAGAGCTCTAGAAAGTGCTAGCACACTTGGGGCTCTCTTCTCCATCCTTTGAGTGTGAGAGACACTCCTTGTTCGTGTGGATATCACTAGAGAAGTATCTACCTTGATACTTTAGAGATTCGACAAGTACCTTGGACGAGCGGGATTTTACAAGGGCACGCATCGAAGGTAAAATGGTTTTTCCTTTGTAGATCTACTGTAGATCGTAGTATAAAACTCGTATTTGTGTTTTCGAAATTTTTCCTTGCACGGATCTACGGCTTTGGGTGATTCGGGGTTTCCGCGACGCGAAAAGCGGTTTTCGCGGCCCGAAAAACCCAACAAAAAGTTATGATCATTTGAAGTCCAAGGGGTCATATGATTCTGCAATACAAAGTTAGTTCGATATAACAATAACATTCCTACAAAACAAAGTTAGCACAGTTATAATACATGAGTAGTAATATGCATGAGTATAACAGTTAGGACTATCTTGATCTTAACTTGGAAACCTTCCCGGTTTCTTCAATTGGATCAACGACCTTAGGTTGTTCCCTTTAGGAACCCGACCTCACTGTCACTCCTCCAGTTATTTACCTCAACCTACCTGCCAAACATTGAGTCCTCCAAACCTATTTGGACTTTACTATCTGGTCATGACTAGGCCTTTCTCGATTGAGTAAATAGCCTGCACACTTAGCCAAATCATCAGATCATAACAAGACTTAACTTGAACCTTTGACAACATCAAAACTCAAGTTTGATTCTGGTGCACCTTGCACCAACAATCTCTCCCTTTTTGATGTTTGGAAACTAAGGTTCATAGTTAAGTTTAAATTATGCAGAGTTAAGTAAAAAAGATTTTAACTCTCCACCTAAATTTACTATCTCTCCCCCTTTGACACACATCAAAAATAGGGGTAATATCTGTTGACCCCCATGGTTGTTTTGATGTGATCAACCAAATTAGGTTAGGTCCTGCTTATTATTTGATCCTTGTGTCTAAGTGTGCAGGAACTTAGGAGCGCATGAGGTCGAGTGGAAGACGCAGCTAGCGAGAAGGATGACACGAGAAGGGAGCCGACGGGCTCGGTGCGTCCGAAGGACGAGAGAGCTGCGGAAGAGTACTCCGGTGGACGAGAAGAACGTGTGCAGCGTTCGAGGGACGAGAAGTCGGGATAGAAGCATGCTCGAGGAAAAGACCGGAAGATGGGTTCGGGTGAGCCCTATTCCGGATAGCGGAGATCACCCACACAAATGGAGCCGGAGCGGAAAAGACCCGGACCGAGGAGGATAGTTGAAAACTGAGCAGAAGGCCCGAACCAAAAGTCAAACCTAAGTTGACATTCATGTCTAAGCGCCCGGAACAGCCCGGGGCGCCTGGAGTTGGATTTTAACCAGATCGAGCCAAAACTTTATCTGAACGTTGGGGGATAAAATTTTATCCCCCCAGGGCGCCTAAAACCCTACAAGGCGCCCCGACCAAGGCTATAAATAAAGCCTTGGTCCAGATCTTTTCATTAATTCAAGCAATCAATTCTGAATTCATTTCTAGCAATATTTCTGAGCTTTTAGTGTGTAAAAGGCTTCTCCGCCTTCAGAGAAGGAGATCGTTAGTGTGCTTTTCATCGTCTTGGATTAACAATCATCTTAGTTGTAATCAAGTCAACTTCTGGTCTTCTCTGATTCTTTTTATCTTATTACTTTATTATTATTGCTATTTATTTTGAGTTGAAAGTCTTGAGGAGGGTATCTTTAATTTTACAAGCAATTCACCCCCCTCTTGTCGACCCCCGCTGCGCCAACAAGTGGTTTCAGAGCCCGACAACCTCAGAAGGACTAACCACCGACTGAAGTATAAAGATCAGGATGATGGTCGGCGCGAACATTCATCCCCCGAAATTCGACGGGGACTTCGCTACTTAGAAGCGAAAAATGTAAGTATTTTTTAAGACCGAATTCGATATCCTTTTAATAATGAAATATGGATATACAACGCCAAAAGACAAAGAAGAATACAACTGGACGAAGAAGGAGCAGGCTGATTTTGTGGCCAACGGAAAAGTGGAATTTCACCTGCTCAGCGTTCTGTCGCCCCAGGAGGTAAGTCGGATCGGAAGCTATGACTCCACCAAAGACCTCTGGGATAAAATCCTGGAGCTCCACGAAGGCACCTCAGAAGCAAAGCTAGCGAGGCGCAACATCCTTCGGACCCAGTTACCGAACCTCCGGATGAACAATGGCGAGAAGGTAGCGCAACTCCAGGCAAGAATTAAGAAGTTGATAACTCAACTGACCAACCTCGGAGAACCGGTAACGAACAGAGACTCTATCCGGTATGCACTCAACGCCTTCCCAAGAACTCCAGAGTGGGTGTCCTTAGTAGATGCTTACTACATCTCTAAGGACCTTGAGGTAAGTAGTTTAGAAAATTTATTCTCTACATTTGAACTTCACGAGTCTTGAATCATAGAGCCTAAACAAACAGAGAAGATGAACCTCAATATTGCCCTACAAGTTGAAAAGGACGATCCCGATTCTGAAGCATCGATCGACGAAACTGAAGCGGCTCTTCTGGTAAGAAAATTAAATAAATTTATTAAAACTAACAAATTTAGATCACAGTCGAAAAAGCATCAACGCTATAAAAAGACAGTTCGATGCTATAATTACAACGAGGAAGGGCACATCTAGGATGACTGCCCCAAATTAAAGAAAAAGGATAAGTCTCAGAGACCGATATCCACTAAACGTAAAAGTCTGAAGGCCACTTAGGATGGTTCTTCATTATCCGAATCAGAAGTCGAAGCCTTCTCAGGAGTAGCACTGATGGCCAACCATCTCTTTGAAGATGACTCTGACTCAGAGATGAGCATAGATGAAGGAGGATCCTCAGAAGAAGAAGAAAGTTGTGATGAAGGGGGAGCATCACCAAGAGAGGTAAGTAAGGTACGTGATCTCACCCCTACTCAGTGCTTTAAATTTATCAAAATGCTTATGAAAGGTCTAGCAAAATTAGAAAAACAAAATGCTGAATTGAAATTGAACTTAACAAAAGCATGTCCACTAAAAATGTATGATAATTTAAAATTAGAAAATGAAAGATTAAAAATTGAAATTGAGAAGTTGAAAAATAATCATGTATGCTTAAATAAATTTCCAAAATCAAAACTAAGAACTTTTGGAAAACTAAATTGGTATATTAGAAAACATCAAGGACAACTTAGGAAAGTTCCAAGAAACTATATACCCCCTAAATTTCTGATTAATCCAGTAGGAAGGAACCTTTACTGGGTTCCAAAACCACTGCTAGATTTAAAAAGTTAAAGGCTTTCAATAAGAAAATTAAACAGTGAATTTCCTTATGAGGCTTTGACTAGAAAGTGGTTGTTGCTTTGATAACCAAGAAGGTCTAGTGTCTCGCCATTGTCTGGAAGACAAATATAGAAATGAAATGTTTAATTAACTTTCTTGAAAAGTATTAAAATTAGAATTAAATAATGCTTGTAACAGTTCTTCAAACATTTTTTTCTTCAAAAATATTTTTTGACAAAATATTTTTGTTAAAGTTAAAATGTTTTAAAAATCTATACTTAGAGAAATTCTCCTGCGAATTTTTTTTTTAACTTAAAATTTTTTGGAAAATCTTTAAAATTATTTTTTGCCTAAGTTAAAAAGTTCTCTAAAAGTTAGAATTTTTTTTTAAATCTAGGATTAACTTAGAATTTTTGCGAAATCTTAAGGAAATTTCTAGAAATCTTTTTGAAAATAACTGATTTTGTACTCAGAATTTTTTTTTGAAATTTTCTCAAACATATATATATTTTCAAAATCATCTCTGAAAAACCCTTACCTTATACTTTTTTACCCCATTCTTTTTGCTGTGATCAAAGGGGGAGAGGTAGGTATACAAGTTAAGGGGGAGTTAGGAAAATTGACAAATTAAATTTTTTTTGGTATTGTAAATTTCTTTTTGTAATTTTTATGCTTAAACTGTTAGTTAGTAATTTCTTTCAAATTACTATTTGTTTTTATACCCTAACTTGAACTTGGGTTGATACACATCAAAAAGGGGGAAATTGTTGAACCCCGTGGTTGTTTTGATGTGATCAACCAAGTTAGGTTAGGTCGTGCTTGTTATTTGATCTCTGTGTCTAATTGTGCAGGAACTTAGGAGCGCAGGAAGTCGAGCGGAAGACGCAGCTAGCGAGAAGGACGGCATGGGAAGGGAGTCAACGGGTTCAGTGCGTCAGAAGGACGAGAGAGCAGCGAAAGAGTACTCCGGTGGACGAGAAGAACGTGCGCGGCGTTCGAGGGACGAGAAGTCGAGATGGAAGCCTGCTCGAGGAAAAGACCGGAAGATGGGTTCAGGTGAGCCCTATTTCGGATAGCATAGATCACCCAAACAAACGGAGCTAGAGCGGAAAAGACCCGGATCGAGGAGGCGAGCTGAAAACGAAGCAGAAGGCCCGGACCAAAAGTCAAACTTGAGTTGACTTTCATGTCCGGGCGCCCGGATCAATCCCGGGCGCCCGGAGTTGGATTTTGACCAGATCGAGTCAAAACTCGATCTGAACGTTGGAGGATAAAATTTTATCCCCTTAGGGCGCCTGAAACCCTTCAGGGCGCCCCGACCAAGGCTATAAATAAAGTCTTGGTCCAGATCTTTTCATTAATTCAAGCAATCAACTCTGTATTCTTTTCTAGTAATATTTCTGAGCTTTTAGTGTGTAAAAGGTTTCTCCGCCTTCAGAGAAGGAGATCGTTAGTGCGCTTTTCATCATCTTGGATTAACAACCATCTTGGTTGTAACCAAGTCAACTTCTGGTCTTCTCTTATTCTTTTTATCTTATTACTTTATTATTATTGCTATTTATTTTGAGTTGAAAGTCTTGAGGAGGGTATCTTTAATTTTGCAGGCAATTCACCCCCCCCTCTTACCGGCCCCCGCTGCGCCAACAATACCAACCAACATATTTGAAGCAGCTCAAGAGAAAAATTAAGAGTTTTAGTTAGAAAAATCATTTGATTTTTTTTTAAAAAAATCAAGGTTTTCTAAGTATAAGTTAGAAGTTATGTGATTGAAAATAATAGTAATTTAAAAAAAATCATAAAATATCTAAGCATTTTAATAGAATTAAGTTAAAATTTTTAAAAATATATTTAGAACAACTTAAAATTTTCCATGAATAAGTGTGAGTTAAAGAAAGCATAAATTTTACGATTTGTTAGAAAAAATTTCTAAGAAAAACTTTTGAAGTTAGAAAATTTTCTAAGAGAAAATAGTGAACTAAGTTTTGAAATTAGTCTTTAGAGTTTTTTTTTTAAAAAAAAGATCCTAAGTCAAAATTTTGAAGAAGAAAGTTTGATGCAAAAGTTAAGTTTTGAAATGCTGAAGCAAAACTTTATAATTAAAAACATTTATACTTTTTAGTAAAATAAGTGTATAATTTTTGAAATATTTTGGAAAGAGAATTTTGAAATATATTTTAAAATCCATAAGTCTAAAAGAAATATTTAACAAATAAGCTTTGAAAATATGAATTTTGAAAATTTCTAGGAAAAATTGGTCTTGAAATGATGTTGATGCTCCCCCTTAATTAAATAATAACCTAAGGTCCAAGTGGGATATGAAAAATATATGTTAGACCAAAGTTTTGGAATAGTTTTTGATTTAATTAATTAATCTCACCATTTTTAAGTTATCAAACTAAATAAACATATAGTTGTGTGAGATGATTCAAATTATTTAGGTAATTAGGTTAAATTAATAATTAATTGAAGTTTAATTTATGGTTAAAGTTTAAAGTTAATTTAATTAATGAGTAAGTTTGATTTAATTAATCAAATATTATTTGCTAAATTTGATTATCGAATTATTTAAGTTAAATTTAATTAAGGTTAGTTTTGAATTGAGTAAGATTAATTAATTATTATTTAAATTTATCAATTAGGATTAATAATTTATTAAAATAATTGATTAATTAAATTTAAATTAATAAAATAAGATGATTAGTTTAAGTTGTTGATCAATTTTAGATTAAATAAAGCAAGTTAATAATCAATTGATTAATTTTAAATTAATTAATGTTAATTTTTAATTAAAATATATTAAGATCATTTAAACTTGAATTAATTTACGTATTAAATTAAATAATTAATTGATTAAGTTGAGAATTCAATTTGGATTAGTTTGAATTTTGTGTTAATTAGATTTGTAAAGTTAAATTAATTAACTTCAAATTAATTAATGATTTAATTATTAAATGAAGGTAACAAAAAATGGGCTTAATAATGCTAGTAGTCTTTGAAGAAGAAATTTCAAATCTATATCCACCACCAAGTAACTTCCAAACAATTGTACTATTAAAATTGTTAGGGATTAGTCTATTCTCTCCACATGGTAAATCAAAACATGAGTTAAAGTCATCAAGTGTCCACTCGTAATTATCATTGAACAATGGGAATAAAAATTTTCCTATACCAAATGTATTTTAGAAATTTATAGAGCTTATAAGTTCTAAGTTGATTCTAGGATATGCGGGGTAGTTCATACTCATAAAAATATTCCATCCAATCCTATTGATTGACCATTCAACATTATTTTAAAACCCAAAACGTGCAAAGTGGCATAGCCTAAATATTTAGTGTAAGCAATAAGATGCTTTACTAAGCAATCAAAATGATATTTTTGTTCATCACTATGAAAGATAATACCAAAGTTGTTATCTATACCTTTAAAGTGTGCCTTTTATTCTCTCATAGTCTCAAGATTTTCTTTGCCTTTACGTTTTCCTTCGCTTTTGGATGCATCTTCCTTTTGTGAAATGAATCCTTTCTTAAGACATTTCAACATCTTAAATGGGCTTAAGGGCAAGTATAAGGAGATTTGATGGTTGAAGAAGAGGGCAAATCTCTCTTTTTAGAGAAGAAAGGAGTGGGGATGAGAAGATCTTGAGTGGGAAGTTGGAAATGGTAGTATAAAAGAAGTGAAGGAAGGAGGAGAAGGAATAAGGAAGAAAGGAGGAATGGGGAGTGCACTGTGGCCGCATGATCATATGAGAAAAAATATGCCCATGCCCTAGGTTTTAACCTTTGGGTTTGGGTAACATGACTGTGTTAGGGAGACACGACCATGCTGTGTGTTTTTCTATGTATGCGATACAACCATGCCATGTGTTTTTCTATGTATGCGACACGACCGTGCCAAATGGCATGACCTCAGCGTGTGTTCCTCTATTATTCAAGGCACGACTATGTCAAAAGACACAACCCAACTGTGTATTCTATTGAGTATATGACATGATCGTGCCTTTAGGGCATGACTGTGGTGTGGTTTCTTTGGTTAATAGGACACGACAGTATCCCATAAGACACAATCGTGTCATGTGAGTTGCTACCCAACACGACCTAGGTGTTATTTATGTTGGTGCAGGAAGCATCCGATGATTGAACCCAAGTTTTGATAATGGCAAAGGGTTCAAAGTTAATTCGTGTTGTTATCTAACATGTTGAATGAGTGTTTCAGGAAAGTCCTAACTGCGGTTAGGTAGGTGAAAACCCTAGGGGGTGGTAACCCTAGGTCTTAGGGGGCGGTAACCCTAGGTGGAGAAAAGTCCTAGCTGCGGTTAGGCAAAGGGAAAACCCTAGGGGGTGGTAACCCTAGGTCATAGGGGGTGGTAACCCTATGCGGGAAGTCTTGGCAGGTCGATGGCTTCAGGCAAAAGTCCTAGGGGGTGGTAACCCTAGGTGGAAAGTCCTGGTGTCGCGAACCAGGTGAAAGACTGGACTAGCCGGGAAGCGGATGTCCAGCAGAAAGTCCGGAAGCGTCGAGTGCTGAGCAAAAGTCCAGTCGATTTGGAGGATCGCACTGGAAGCAGGTAAATCTCCTGAGTGGAGTAGGTGAGGACGCGTTCCCCGTAGAGGGAATAGTAGGCGTCGGGTCAACCTAGGATTTCCAGACGGAAATCCGAAGTCATAGCCGGACAGTCCGGAGACTGTCATAAACATTCTTTATTATTCATTCTGTTATTTTGTGCTAACTTTGTGTTGCAGGATATTTTTTGGGACTAACATGTCTTGCAGGTACAAAATAACGAAGATTTGCCTCGGATGAACAGTGTCCGAGGCGCCTCCATGGAGCTTGGTGGCGCCTCGGGTGCAAAAGCTGACCTGGCTGCGAAACTTCATTGGAGGAGGCGCCTTCATGAGGGTATAAGGCACCTTGGAAGGCGCCTTGAGCAAGTTATAAGGTGCCTTAAAGGGATGAAGTTCGACCAGATCAAGTTTGATCCACGCGGAAGACTCAGCAGCATGGAGGCACCTTGAACAGCCTTCAAGGCGCCTTGAACACCCTTTATAAGGGGGTTTCGACCAGCACTTCAATGAATCAAGTTCTAAGCTTTCCTTCTTCAACGTGCTGCTAACAAAGTCATTCCGAAGTGCTGCTGCGACATTTCGACGACCTGGAGCTCCAAACTTCTTCTTTCTTAAGTTGTCGGTACAAGTTTATTTCAATAACTTCAGTGTAATTTGTAATTTCTATCGTGCTTATAGTTGTTGCCCACCGGAAGCGATCAAGGATCGCGGGCCTTCGAGTAGGAGTCGCCTTAGGCTCCGAACAAAGTAAAATCCCTGTGTCCATCTGTTTGTGTTTCTTTGTTCTAATTCCGCTGCTTTAACTCCGATAAATTTCACGATTCCGATAAACGTACAAAATAGCCGCGAGCGCTATTCACCCCCCCCCCCCTCTAGCGCGGTCTCGATCCAACAATTGGTATCAGAGCGGGGTCGCTTTGAACTGGTGCAACCACCATTCAAGCATTTTTCTTGGCTTTGTCGTTTGTATAGGGTAAAAATAACGCCTTTCATTTTTTCCCTCCAAAATTATTTTCGAAAAATTCATTTTCATCCTTTCACGGTTTATTAGTATTGATAAAATATTGAATTTGGCAAAATTTGAAATAATATTTTTTATTAATATTTTATTATTATTTTTTCTCGAAACTGGTGAACTTCTATTTCTATCCTTCGATACCGCACTGCTAATCCAGGATCAAGTCCTGGTACATTTTTTGTGCTATTTTTTGTGTGCAAGGTTCTTTTAAAATGGCATTCCAAGAAGGATTCTGCACCGTCCGACCGCCGCTCTTTTCTGGCGAGGACTTTGGATACTGGAAGAACCGGATGGAATACCACCTCAAGACGCAAGTCGAGATGTGGATCATCATCCAGACCGGACTCGAACTTCCACGTGACGACATCGAAGAACTTATCTCATGCATCAACTGGGATTCTAGCACAATGAAAAAAGTTGAAGTCGATGCCAAAGCAACTTGCATGCTACAATGTAGCCTAACCAATGAAGAACTGAACCGCATCGGCCCCTTCGCAAGTACAAAAGAGTTGTGGCAAAAGTTGATGGAACTACACGAGGGCACTTCCGACGCTCAAGTAAGTAAGCATAATTTAATAAATGATTTATTTGAATTAGATGAGCAGAATAATACTACTTCGGCCGAGGAAGGTATTACGATGGTTGCAGGTACAAGTAAGACAGAGGAAAAGATATGGTCCGAGTCTTCAAATGAATCCGGGTTCGACGAAGATGAACTGACGAGCTTCCTTGCTCTACCAGTACTAGCTACCGTGGCGGAAACTGAGTCCGAGTATGAGTCAAAAACCGAGAGCGAATCCGGGACTGAGTCTGATCGCAGCCACGAATCCGCATTCGTTTCCGAAGGACCAAAACCCACTGTAGTTCACTACTCGAAGAATTTCAATTAGATAACCTGCATGAATTATTACCTTACTTAGTAAAAAAGTTGGCTAAATCCAATGTCCGAGTTAAGTCGCTCCAAAAGGAGGTAACAGCCCTTAAGGAAGCGACTGACTCGAGCTCTTTAACTGAGTTAGTTCAAATTGAAAGTTCAACTCAAGTCCAACAACTTGAGGAAGAAAATTCCAATTTGAAAGCTCAAATTAAAGAACTCAAGGACACGTTGGAACGGTTCACCTTGGGCTCCAAGAATTTGGATCTGATTCTTGGAAAACAGCGAGCCGTTTACAACAAAACTGGACTTGGATTTAAAACTAAAATAAAATACAAATCATATTTATCGCTAGTTAATAGAAATAATAGAAAAATTCTCCAAGCATGGGTGCCAAAATCCAACTTGGTTAATCAAGTTGGAACTGGTCACTATTGGGTCCCCAAGGATCAAGTCTATTACCTTGATAGACCATATCGAGGCTATGATCCAGGGGGAGCTAATAGAAAAATAATATTAAGAACATAATTCAAAATTCAAAATTTAATTAAAAATTCAAAATTAAATTAAAAATTTAAAATTCAATTAAAAATTCAAAATTAAATTAAAAATTCAAAATTCAATTAAAAATTCAAAATTAAATTCAAAATTCAAAATTCAATTAAAAATTTGAAATTAAATTAAATTCGAAATTCAATTCGAAATTAATTCAAAATTAAAAGTAAATTTCAACTTAAGTTAAATAAAAATAGATGGAGGATCCAGACTCACTGGCACCCCCAACTGAACTACCCGACAAGGTAACTGAACGTAATCTACCCGAAATGGGTAAAATAAGAGTAGATTACCCGGTAGGGTAATTAAAGTTAGATCAAAACAGGCTAGGTTTAACTTGACCCATAGTACTGGTGAAGTTTTTGGATGATAGTACGTTAGGGAAGCTTGGGCATCACATGTCTAGGAAGATGTGGCTTCGACCTGGTGCATTTGGCCAAGTGGAACTGACCGAAGCTACCCTTAAATGGATCCTAACTAGTTAGACCAAGGTTTAGTATTAAACTCAATGGGTAGGACTATTTGGGAAACCTCGAAGGCATGGTTACTTTAATGAGTACCTTGTGACTCACCATAGTCCAGAAGTTTATCCAAAGAATGCTTACTTGTTGAACCCAAAGCTAAACCTGAATCTAACACAAAGTTAAACCAAACCCTTAAATTGAACCTCAATTCATCTCACAAAAATTATAGGATTCCCTGATTGAAAATTTAGATGGGTGAGATGACTAAGGAATTTAAAAAATTCAAACTGATAGTTATTTAAAAAAAAACCTTTAAAACTTAATTTCAAAATTCTTTTAAAATTTATTTGAAAAATCTTTTCAAAATCTTTTTTAAAATCTTTTTAAAACTCAATTTCTAAATCATTCTAAATTGTCTAAAATTATTTTTCAAAGATTAATTAGCATTAAAATTATCTTTCAAAAATTAATTTCAAAATTATTTAAAAATCATTTCAAAATTAATTTAAAAATTATTTAAAAATCTTTTCAAAATTACTTTCAAAATTATTTAAAAATATTTTCAACATTATCTTTCAAATTAATTAACTTTAAAATTATCTTTCAAATTAAATTAACTTTAAAATTATCTTTCAAAAATTATCTTTCAAATTTAATTAACTTTAAAATTATCTTTCAAAATTAATTAACTTTAAAATTATCTTTCAAAAATTATCTTTCAAATTTATTAAACTTTAAAATTAATTTCAAAATCATTTTAAAAATCTTTTCAAAATTAATTTCAAAATTATTTTAAAATCTTTTCAAAATTAATTTCAAAATTATTTAAAATTACTTTCAAAATTATTTAGAAATCTTTTCAAAATTATTTCAAAATCTTTTCAAAATTAATTTCAAAATTATTTAAAAATCTTTTCAAAATTACTTTCAAAATTATTTTAAAATCTTTTCAAAACTTAATTTCAAAATCATTTAAAATTTCAATTCAAAATCATTTTAAAAATCATTTTAAACTTCATTTCAAAATTATTTGAAAAATCTTTCAAAATCATTTTAAAAATCTTTTTAAACTTCATTTCAAAATTATTTGAAAAATCTTTCAAAATCATTTTAAAAATCTTTTTAAACTTCATTTCAAAATTATTTGAAAAATCTTTCAAAATCATTTTAAAAATCTTTTTAAACTTCATTTCAAAATTATTTGAAAAAAACTTTCAAAATCAGTTTAAAAATCTGTTTAAGCTTCATTTCAAAATTATTTGAAAAATCTTTCAAAATCATTTTAAAAATCTTTTTAAAATTCATTTCAAAATTATTTGAAAAAACTTTCAAAATCATTTTAAAAATCATTTTAAACTTCATTTCAAAATTATTTGAAAAAACTTTCAAAATCATTTTAAAAATCATTTTAAACTTCATTTCAAAATTATTTGAAAAAACTTTCAAAATAAATTTAAAAATCATTTTAAACTTCATTTCAAAATTATTTGAAAAATCTTTCAAAATCATTTTAAAAATCTTTTTAAACTTCATTTCAAAATTATTTGAAAAAACTTTCAAAATCATTTTAAACTTCATTTCAAAATTATTTGAAAAAACTTTCAAAATCATTTTAAAAATCATTTTAAACTTCATTTCAAAATTATTTGAAAAATCTTTCAAAATCATTTTAAAAATTGTTTTAAACTTCATTTCAAAATTATTTGAAAAATCTTTCAAAATCATTTTAAAAATCATTTTAAACTTCATTTCAAAATTATTTGAAAAAACTTTCAAAATCATTTTAAAAATCTTTTTAAACTTCATTTCAAAATTATTTGAAAAACCTTTCAAAATCATTTTAAAAATCATTTTAAACTTCATTTCAAAATTATTTGAAAAAACTTTCAAAATCATTTTAAAAATCATTTTAAACTTCATTTCAAAATTATTTGAAAAATCTTTCAAAATCATTTTAAAAATATTTTTAAACTTAATTTCAAAATTATTTGAAAAATCTTTCAAAATCATTTTAAACTTCATTTCAAAATTATTTAAAAAATCTTTCAAAATCATTTTAAAAATCTTTAAACTTTAGGGCTCTGATACCTGATCTACACCAATTAGATAATTTGATTATTATTTAAACGTGACTCATGCTTGGACTTAAGGACCAACTGAATAAATTGTTGGGTTCAGAGCGCAGCGGAAGACATATATTGATCATGGATCTTTTCGTGGTATATATAGTTTTGCACAAAAGTAATATAAAAACATACCTCGAGTCCTCGATAGGTGTAAATGATATCACAAACAGATAGACAGATAAGAGCCCCACGTGTGACTCCTCTAGCGGTATCCACGCGCACTAGATCACGAACTTGATACGATCCGTTAGGTGCTAGCCACTTGGATCGACAAAGTCTTGGAAGCACTACCGATCTCTTCCGGTGGAAGACGAAGTTGACGAAGGAGAAATGGAGAGAATGAAATCCTTACCTTGATTCTTTCCGAGGATGGCTATTTATAGCTTCCAAGGAATACGAAGAGTTAAGCTTTCAAATAATTCATCATTTATGATCTTCATTAATAAGGAAGATGAAGAGTTATAGGCTCCATAAATTCTTCATTTATAACCTTCATTATGATAACTCTTCAAATTCTTCATTAATTATCATTATGATGACTCTTCGAATTCTCCATTAATCATCATGATTATGGCTATTCGAATTCTCTCTTCTTTGTATCAAATAAATCCATATTTGATCTTGATCTCGACTAGCTTCCGATACTCTTGTTCATGTCTACGTGCTATGCGTGCGACCCTCTAGGTTTTATACACGAAGGCAGTGTAAATCCATACACAGACTAAGGTAACCGTCTAGCAACAGTTTTTAGCCACCCAACGTGATAAAATTAATATCAGTCATAAACTGTAAACCACTATGAACCGATTACTGTGTAATTCAATCTCTTCATCTAAGCCTACATCCCAATTAATTTAATACATTATGCATCATTACCAAATTAATTGTTTTACTTGATTTCCAAGATATAATAGACTCCTCTTGAATGATAAATCATTCCTCCCATGGCCATGGATTTTGAGTCACTAATATCTCTATCAAGCGGCCAGGATGTTAACTCCTAATCTAAGAGAGCGATGAATCCTCTATTGACTCAATACTATTCTCTCTACGCTTTGTCATACACCCAACTACCGTATTAATCACAATCCGATTAAAGACTGCTTTTAACGGCGTCAAAGCACATAACTCCACGCATAGAATAAATGAAGGTCTCAAGTCAAAAGATCAATTACACTCGTTCATAAAAGGAAAGACCAATGATGCTTAATATGTGGTCTCCTTTTAAGCGGGTCGTGTCCAGTGTACCTCTAAACTCAAGGCACCCCCAAGTACAACTTGGATATTCATCCCTCCGGTCTATCTCGACCTAGTCATACTCAGCGTTGATCTAGATATCCATGTCCCCTCTAGATATCTATCTGATCAAGGACTATTTTCAGATTAATATACTCATTAATCTGTGGGACTTTATCATTAATCATATACGTACAGAAAAGTAATTAATTAATGATAAATTCTTGCATTTATTAAATAATTATCCACAAAATACATAAGGAGTGTCTTGGCGCATAAGTGCACACACTAACATAAATAACCCAAAATTTTAGCTACTCTCTCTCTTCAACCTAAAAGTTAACAATTTTTTTTCAAAAATAAGTATTATTTTATTCAAAATTAAGTTAAGTCCCTTTTTCACTTAAGCTATATTTTCAAAATTTAATGTTTGCAAAAGGCTCAGCTAAGTGACCCATATAGCAACTTTCAAACTTAGCCATCTTTATGAATTTTTGCTGAGTTACCTATTAGATTCATTCTATACTTAGCTAAAAGTATTAAAAGCATATTCCTTTACTTGCAAATTTTTTTTTTTGCCAAGTAAAAAGAGCCTTCAAAATAATATGCCTTCAAAATAATATGCCTCCAAAATTCTTTAAAATCTAGCTAAGTTTTTCTAAACTTAGTTACATATTTTTTTCTCTTTTCCTCTAAAACCAACTAAGTTTACAAAGAGGCTAAAGTCATCCTTCAAGTCATCCATAAATTAGCCTTTTTAACTTAGGAGAAAAATAACTAACAAATTTTTCAGTTACTAGCTAAGTGTTTCACAAGCATTTTTCAAAAGACTAAAACTACTTTTTTCTAAAAACTTAAAACATGCTTTCCAACTGGCTTATTTTTTGATATATGACAAAGGGGGAGAGTAAGAAATTCAAAATCATTAATTCAAAATCAAAAGTAAAAAGTGTTTTATTAAGGGGGAGAGTAGGTAATTCAAAAGTAAAACTTTATTTAAATTCAAAAAGGAAACCCTGTATTAAGGGAGAGCTTCACAAGAGTTTAAGTGTTAGCTTAAGTTAGGCGTTCATTTGAATTTAAATACTTAAGTTTGCTCACTTAAAACTTTTTAATATACTTATGCATTTGTTTTACTTAACTTTGAATTTGGGTTGTCATAATCAAAAAGGGGGAGATTGTTGGTGCAGGAAGCATCCGACGATTGAACCCAAGTTTTGATAATGACAAAGGGTTCAAAGTTAAGTCGTGTTGTTATCTAACATGTTGAATGAGTGTTTCAGGAAAGTCCTAACTGCGGTTAGGCAGGTGAAAACCCTAGGGGGTGGTAACCCTAGGTCCTAGGGGGCGGTAACCCTAGGTGGAGAAAAGTACTAGCTGCGGTTAGGCAAAGGGAAAACCCTAGGGGGTGGTAACCCTAGGTCATAGGGGGTGGTAACCCTATGCAGAAAGTCTTGGCAGGTCGATGACTTCAGGCAAAAGTCCTAGGGGGTGGTAACCCTAGGTGGAAAGTCCTGGTGTTGCGAACCAGGTGAAAGACTGGACTAGCCGGGAAGCGGATGTCCAGCAGAAAGTCTGGAAGCGTCGAGTGCTGAGCAAAAGTCCAGTCGATTTGGAGGATCGCACTGGCAGCAGGTAAATCTCCTGAGTGGAGTAGGTGAGGACGCGTTCCCCGTAGAGGGAACAGTAGGCGTCGGGTCGACCTAGGATTTCCGGATGGAAATCCGAAGTCAGACCCAGACAGTCCGGAGACTGTCATAAACATTCTTTATTATTCATTCTGTTATTTTGTGCTAACTTTGTGTTGCAGGATGTTGTTTGGGACTAACATGTCTTGCAGGTACAAAATAACGAAGATTTGCCTCGGATGAACAGTGTCCGAGGCGCCTCCATGGAGCTTGGTGGCGCCTCGGGTGCAAAAGCTGACCTGGCTGCGAAACTTCATTGGAGGCGCCTTCATGAGGGTATAAGCCGCCTTGGAAGGCGCCTTGAGCAGGTTATAAGGCGCCTTAAGGGATGAAGTTCGACCAGATCAAGTTTGATTCACGCGGAAGACTCGGCAGCATGGAGGCGCCTTGAACAGCCTTCAAGGCGCCTGAACACCCTTTATAAGGGGGTTTCGACCAGCACTTCAATGAATCAAGTTCTAAGCTTTCCTTCTTCAACGTGCTGCTAACAAAGTCATTCCGAAGTGCTGTTGCGACATTCTGACGACCCGGAGCTCCAAACTTCTTCTTTCTTAAGTTGTCGGTACAAGTTTATTTCAATAACTTCAGTGTAATTTGTAATTTCTATCGTGCTTATAGTTGTTGTCCATCGGAAGTGATCAAGGATCGCGGGCCTTCGAGTAGGAGTTGCCTTAGGCTCCGAACGAAGTAAAATCCCTGTGTCCATCTGTTTGTGTTTCTTTGTTCTAATTCCGCTGCTTTAACTCCGATAAGTTTCACGATTCCGATAAACGTACAAAATAGCCGCGAGCGCTATTCACCCCCCCCCTCTAGCGCGGTCTTGATCCAACAATTTCTTCCTCCAAAGATCTTTCATGCCTGTAGAAAAGATGATGACTAGCTCGTAAAGGTTACTAACCCTGAACATGAGAATAAACATGAATTAAACTCAAGAAAAAGAAACTAAAAATAAGAACAAAAATAAGAGAAAAGAACACTTGGGATGCCTCCCAAGAAGCACTTGTTTGTGGTTATGAGCTCGACCCATGTCTTGCTCAATTTAGGAGATGGGGTTCAAAAAATAAGTCTTTCATCTCCCTCAATCGGCATTCCCAAAAAATATATTTTCAGTCGCTACCCATTCACTTTCTAAAATCCTAATTCCTTATTCCAAATGTCAACTGCTCCATAAGGATATACCTTGTGAACTCTATAGGGACCTACCCATCATGATCTTAACCTTCCTAAAATTTTTGTCATACAATGTGTCTATCATGTCATTTCTTCATTCTTTCCTTGTAAGATTTTGCATGCTCATAAGTGTCCATCCTTAGCTCATCTAGTTCATTAAGTTGAAGTTTTTTGTTCTCTTCGGCCAACTTTAAATCAAAATTGAGTCATTGAATTGCCCAAAAATCCTTATGCTCCAATTCTATTGGAAGATGACATGGCCTTTTATAGACTAACTGAAACTGTGTCATTCCAATTGAAGTCTTATAAGTAGTTCGATAAGCCTATAAAGAATCGTCCAACTTTAGAGATCAATCCTTCTTGCATGTAAATACTATTTTTTCTAATATACTTTTGATCTCACTATTTGAAATTTCTACTTATCCACTTGTCTGTGGATGATATGGCATTGTAATTTTATGGATATCCCATATTTCTTAAGTAAGTTCTTATAATGCTTTTTTTAATGAAGTGAGATCCTCCATCACTGATGATTGCTCTGGGAACTCTAAACCGGGGAAAGATAATCTTCTTGAACATCCTGATAACCGTCTTGACATCACAAGTAGGAGAAGTTATAGCGTCCACCCATTTATACACATAATCCACTACAATTAGGGCTTAACTATTTCCACATGATGAAGGAAATTGCCCTGTGACACCCACTCCTCAAACATCGAATAACTCAATTTTAAGAATATAGTTCAAAGGCATCTCATGTCGCTTAGTAATATTACCTATTTTCTGATAGCAGTCACAAGACAGAATATATTCTTGGGCATCTTGGAACCGATGGGCCCAAAAAATCTAGCTTGTAGAATTTTAATTATTGTTTTTACAATTCCTAGATGTCCCCCATAAGATGATGAATGATAGTGATTTAAAGTTTCCTTGGTTTCATCCTCAAGCACGCATCTTCAGTAGATCACATTAGTGAAGGTGGGGTTCATCCCACGCATAATACTTAACATCAGTGAAGAATTTCTTTCTCTGCTAGGCAGTAAGATTTAATGGAAGAATCTCACTGTCGAGATAGTTTACAATATCGGCATACCATGATACATTCATGCTAGAGACTGATAAGAGATGTTCATCTCGAAATGAATCATTAATGGGTAAATCACCCCCATGTTTCCTTCCCATCTTGATATGTCCTAGATAAATGATCCTCCACAATATTTTCTGCCCTTTTCTTATCTCTGATTTCTTGATCAAATTCTTGAAGGAGCAATATCCATCTGATGAGCGATGGTTTAACATCTTTCTTGCTAAGTAGATATTGAATAACTGCATGATTTGTATAGACTATTACTTTTGACCCCACTAAATATGATCTGAATTTTTCAAATGTGAAGACGACCGCCAATAACTCTTTTTTCTATAATAGCATAATTGATCTAGGCATTATCTAAAGTTTTGTTTGCATAGTGGATGACATATAATTTTTTATCCTTCCTTTATCCCAATATTGCATCTAAAGCAAAGTCGCTAGCATCACACATGATTTTAACTAGGAGCCCCCAAGCTAGTGCTTGAATTATGGGAGTGGTTATGAGGGAACTTTTGATCTTATCGAAGGCCTCTAGGAAATTTTGATCAAAACAAAATTCAATATCTTTTATTAGGAGATTAGTCAAAGGTTTGGAAATTTTGGAGAAATTCTTTATAAAATGTTGATAGAATCCTGCATGACGTAAGAACTCAATTGTTTCAACCTTTGCCTTAACAACTTCAATTCCCTGTTCAAAAATCTTAAAACCTAAAACAATCCATTGTTTGACCATAAAATGACACTTCTCCCAATTCAAGACTAAATTTACCTCTTTGCATCTCCATATAACTCTTGAAAGATTAGATAGGTATGTGTCAAAGTTAGTTCCATATATCAAAAATCATCCATTAAAACCTCCATTATGTCTTTTATTAAGTTTGAAAAAAATAGACATCATACAAAGCTAAAAAGTAGCAGGAGAATTACATAGGCTAAAGGGAATTCATTCATAAACAAAAGTTTCATATGGGCATGTAAAGGTGGTCTTCTCCTGATCATGAGGGTGTATAGGAATTTGATAAAACCCAAAATACTCATCCAAAGAGCAAAAATATGAGTGCTTGTCAAGTCTCTCAAGCATTCGATCAATGAAGGGAAGAGGAAAATGATCATTTCTAGTCTCTTTATTTAACTTCTGATAATCAATACACATTCATCATCCGATAACTGTCCTAATTGGGATCAATTCGTTTCTCTCATTTTTAACCACTATCATCCCTCCTTTTTTAGAACTACATGCACTAGGCTTACCCATTCACTATCAGAGATGGGGTAAATGATTCCCACATCCAGCAGCTTAAGTACTTCTCTTTGACTACCTCTTTCATATTAGGATTTATCCTTATTTGATGTTCGACTACACATTTATGACCATCCTCAAGAAAAATTCTATGCATGAACATAGAAGGGTTAACTCCTTTGATGTCATCGATGGTATATCTAATTACCTTCCAATGCAAGCTCGGCTCTTTGATCAATTTCCTTGTCTCCAATTCATTCAGATTTGCATTAACAATCATTAAAAATGTAGAATTTGGCCCAAGAAATTTATATCTAAAATTAGAAGGCAGAGGTTTAAGTTCTATCTAAGGTGGCATCATTTCAGGTATAGTTGGGCCTTGTTCAAGTGTCTTAATCTACTCATGCACTAGAGTTAAGCCAGGAACTTCATCTAATCTTTGTACAATTCCATTAAACTCGTTATCTTGAATTCCCGGCTTCCCATAAACCAAGTTTTCCTCTAAAGGGTCTTCTAGTGTTTGCTGAAGCATCTCTTCAAGATAATCCCCCTCTTTCCACATAACTTCTCACAATACCTATCAAAGTTTATTTCAGTTGAGGGTGTTAATTTGTCTATCATTTGTTTCAAGGATCTACTGCACCAAGGTGGCAATTTCTCCACTTGTTATCTCATTGCTCAAAGTTTTCAACTACTGCTCATTTGACATTGTACCTCTTCAACATTTAGCTTTGCCTCCTTGCTTTATACCTCAAGGATTTCTAGTGAGGGAGTCATTAATTTTTTTCCTAACCATTCATTAAGGTTTGTTACTACCTGATCAATCAGATCATATGCTTCATTCAAACTCTTATTCATCAAAAAGCCTCCTGCAATTAAATCCAACTGAGCCTTATTTAGAAAAGATAATCCAATATAGAATATGTGGATAATCAACCACTCCTTTAGCCCATGATGTGGACATTGTTGTAACAGAATCAAATATCTATCATATGCTTGACATAATGACTCTATCTTTTTGTTCAAAGTTCATAATTTGATTCCTCATATTGGTTATCTTACTAGGAGGGAAATACTTGTCCAAAATTAATTGCTCTAATTCTTTCCAAGTTGTGATACTTTTAGGTTGCAGAGTATTTAACCAAGTTCTACCTGAGTCTTTAAGGATAAAAGGAAAGGCCAGTAACAAAATAGTATATGTAGGAATCCCTTAATATTCCAATGCATTACAGTATCCATATAATTCCATAAGATGTAGATAGGGATTTTCAAAATCTGACCCACTAAATTAATCTTCTTGAATTTTAGAAATAAATGTCGGATCAAGCATAAAATCGAGAGCATAAATTTTATAGAGGTACAATAGGAACCAATTTTCTTCCATACTTGGGAGCAACATAATCTTTTAGTGGTCTTTATACCATTATGAACAATTGTTTGCAAATATAAAAATATAGAATTTAAAAGTAAGAAAATAAATGCAAAATTGGGAAAGAAATTGTAAGATATTTACAAAATGAATAAATACAAAATTTTATTAAAAAAAAAAGAAAAGTGTCTAGAATAACTAAATGACTTATCAACTAATGTTAACCACAAATAATCCTGGCAGCAAAGCCAAAAACTTGTTGTACAACCATAAGTATATGATTATATCTCAAAGTAATAAAATATTGATCTTATAGGGACCGTGTGTTAAGCGCTAGTTGAGTATGCAAAGTAAATTATCTAGACTATCGAATGTTGTTCAAAAGATTAACAATAAGAGATTAACACAGAGAGAGAGAGAGAGAGAGAGAGAGAGAGAGTTGAGAACAAGAGAGAGGTCCAGAGAATGCAAAAAAATTGGAAAGTTAGTTGGGAAACCATTCTAGGATTTTAGTTTCATTGTAATGCTAGTTGATGTACTATGAATTATTCATCTCCTATCCTTTATGATCTCTTGTAGGGATTCTAACTAAACCCCACGATGGTTACATTGAAGTGTTTATCCTATTGGATTTCAATGCTATTAAGTAGAGATAATGTAGAAAGTTTGATAAAAGGGATACCCCTGTCACATAAGGGACTCTCGGTCATATAGGCTAAATTACACAGATCATTTCCTAACATAGAACTGGGAAAAACTCATTAATCTCTAATTAAATAATCCCTTGTAGAAAATTGATCTCCATTTTAAGGTGATACTCTAGAAAGTTTGGTTAAAGGGATATCATCTGTCACTAAAGGCCCCTAGTCATACAATCTAGAGCATCTCCCCTACATGGTGATCAATCCTTTACATCCATTCAATCAAATACACATATAGCAAGCATTCATCACACACACACATATTCAATCAAATAGGAACAAGGCATAAACATGTCACTAAAATAAGAAATTGGCAAATTTATAGAGTTTACATCAACCATCAACATTAGATTACATTTATTTCCTACATCCTATAATTCAAAGATGTACTCTATAACAAAGAAATTACAACCAAAACACATTAAATAAAGTAATCTATAACTTAAATCTAGATGAGAAGAGAAAGCTTAACTAGGAGAAATCAGAGTCTTCAAGAGGATATCCTTACTTGGATGATGGGTGTGATGATGAATTCGGCCTGGGATCATCGAAGAATCATCGGAATTTGCCATTGATTTGGACCTTGTGGGTTTCCCTATGGAGGAAACCCTTCCCCCCTCAAAAGGGGAAGAAGATCCCCTTTTATAGGTAGGGGACACGACCCTTGCCTCCATGCCACACAACCGTGCTTGAGGGGCATGACTGCGGCATGTAAGCCTCGAGAAAAGGAGGCATGACCGTGCCTCTTAGGAATGACTAGGCTATGGGAAGTTCTAGAAGATGAGGTACGCTCATGCCCAAGAGGCGCCACTGAGTTGTGGAAACCTCTAGAAAGGGAGCACGACTTTGTCCATGGGACATGACCCCGGTGTTGGTCTTGTTGGAGCGAGACATAACTGTGTTGTGAGTTCTATTGTGCACGACTCTAGTTGGCTCTTGAGAGACATGGTTGTGTCTCATGAGACACGACCATGTCAGCTAGTAGAACATGGTCGTACCAAGGGGCACTACCATATTTACTATTTTTCCTCCAAATATGCTTCAATATTTGTTTTTGCTCTATTTTTACTCCAAAAAACATCATATTGATAAAAATACACAAAAAGTAGATATCTGAATAAAAAGATTAATTATGATAATATAATGATAAAATAGTGTACGATAACGTAAATCATACTCATGAAATATAAGTAAATGTGCGTCAAACAATGCATAAAAATATATATAATCTATATATATATTAGATCATTGACTTGAGTGTTTTTCTAATAACCCAAATATAGTGGGGATCACCTAGGAAACCAAGGTACTAGTCTAATGTATGAATTATAACTAATCTCGGATGTATCAACTATGAAAATCAAGTATAAAGTGAAAGTAAAATACTAAGCAAGTAGGCCAATACTGAAATTATCTTACTCAACAATGCTCATATCATGCTACCACAAATAGAAAGATATATATCGCTAAAGATACAAGCTGTTTTTTCACTTAAACATAGAGTTTATCATGTCAATATCGTGCTATAAGAATCAACTAAATAAATGTATGATAATCTAGTAGGCATGATGATAAAAATAAATAAAAAGACATGATAATGCAAAAAAAAAAAACACCAGACTTGAAAGAAGCATTGTCCTTAATGAAAAATAATAGTCCACTGAGAAGGTAGTGGAAAAGAGGGAAGTGAAGGAGGTTACTAATTGATACATGCTAGCTGTACATATTGTCCATTTATAGCGGTTGTTGTCTAATCGCAAGTGTATGAAAAGTCTTTAAGTAATAAAAATATCAATCTCACAAGAACTATTGATTAGACATTAGTCAATTTCAAAAAGCTAGTCATTTAGATGATCGAAGGTTGTGTGAAAGATTTAGAACTAGAGTTTGAAAAAGAGAGAGAGAGAGAGAGAGAGAGAGTTGAGAGAGCAAGAGAGAGAGAGAGAGAGAGAGAGGAAGTGAGCAAAGAGGAAGAAAGAGTGATTGGAGTTTTGATTCTAGAACTTCGATTTCACTATGATGTGAATTAATGCCCCTATGAATTATTCATTACCTTACCTCCATACTTACACTCTTGTAGGGATTCTTAGTCCCCAGGCCATGGTGTTGCGGTAGGACATCCAGATTGTCACCCAGGCACTTGCGGTTCAAACCTCAGCTACTGCGTATTTGCAGGAATTTTTCCTCCAATAGGGGGCGTAACCAAAGGATGTTGGCCTTATGGACTGGCCACCGCGTGCGCTTCCCGATTTACCCTGATGACTAGTGGAAAAATTCCGTGGGGTCGGGTCAGTCATCCCCAGAGATAATCAATGATGCTAACTGGGATTATCATTTTTTTTGTAGGGATTTTTACCAAATAATAGTATGACTTGGCGAAGATTGCACCAAAGGGTTTATACCAATTTCCAACATCATTAAGTAAGAGAGTAACTCTAGAAAGTCAAGTTCAAGGGATACCCTAGGGCTCCCAGTCATACAATCTCTAGAGTTATCTCAATTATTTCCTAATGTTAGATTAATGTTATTAAGTAAAGAAGTAATATAGAAAGCCCGGTTCAAGGGATACCCTCTATCACTAAGGGTCTCCCGGTAATACAATCTAGATTATACAAGTTATTTCCTAACATTAAGTTAAGGAAAACCTATTTAGTCAATCCCTTGTAAAAAGTTGACTTCCATTTCAAGGCGATGCTCTAGAAAGTCCGGTTAAAGGGATATCCCCTGTCACAGGACCCCCTGTAATAAAATCCAAAGCATCTCCTCTATATGGTGATCAATCCTTTACATCTAGATGTATTTGCCATACACATATTTTGTCAAACATAAATAAGTTACAACATGACAGAACAAGTCAAAAAATATCAATAAATAAGGAAATGAGCAAATACATAGTTTATACATCAACATCATATTTTAATTACTCCCTATATCCTGGATTTGGTAAATCTACTCCATAGAGAAGGGAGACACAACCAATAAACAAAAATAATATTCTACAACTCAATACATGAAATAAAGAGAAGAGAACTATTTATCCATGAATTCCAACATTATTGGAAGTGTTCCCTTGCTTTGGAGTTGGATGGATAGTTGATGGCAACACTTAGAAGAGGTTCTAGGGTTTCCCCCAAGGGGAGAAACCTTCCCCCAAGGAAAGAGGCTAAGCCCCAAACCCAAGATATCTCAAAAATGGGAGAAAAATCTCCTTTTATAAGTAGGGGCATGACCCCTGCCTGTTCACCACATAGCCGTGCCTCATGGCTTGGTCTAGCCGTGGGAGGCATGACGAAAAATGGCATGACTGTGCCTCAAGACACGGCCTGGCCTTGTGAGATGTGAGATGATGAGGCACGACTATGCCTTTTAGCCTGGCCTAGCCATGGTTTGCTTTTGGAAAGGGGGCATGACCGTGCCCTTTTACCACGGTCGTCCCTTGGAAATTTCTGGAGAGTGAGACACGGTCATTCCTCTAGGCACAACTAGGGCATATTTTGCACTAGAGAGGGGCACGACCTAGCATGGTTGGTTCTGTGGAGGAGACACGGTCGTATGCCTATGAGGCATGACTGTGTCTACTGCTGTAGTATACTCCGACGTCCAATTTACTCCATTTTCCCTTCAAAATCGCATCTGTCAATGAAAACATACAAAAAGTAATTGTTTGAACAAAACAAGTAATTATACTAATAAAATAATAAAATGGAGTGTAATAACATAAATCATAATCCAAAAATACAAGTGATTGTACATTAAACAATGCATAAAACATATATAATCTACGTACATTAACGGAAACCCTCCATTTGGTGATAGTGATCCTCCTCTCTCTGTAGATGATCCTCCTCTCATGGTGATGCTTCTCCATGTGGTGACACTCATCTGCATGGTGATAATAATCATTTGCTCTTTGGTAGTATTTCTCCAATCTGTCATTATACATATCTGATATGCGTCTTTGCTTAGCCTGCTAGTCTTTGATGGCAGGATAGTGATGCTATTTGAAAAATCATAAGCTGAATTCACTACTAGAAACAAAAATTAGATTATCGGTGAATCAAAATGTCCGATAAACCCATTTTTGGCTAGTAATATGGATTACCGACAAAAATAATTTTGTAAATTTCTAAAATTAATGGGCAAATATATATTTGCCGATAACCTTTTAAAATAAATAACTTGTAAAATTATAAAAATGCCAACCAAATATATATTTATTCCGTAACTTTTAAAACTTTATCCGTCAATATATATTTAGTCAGTATTTTCAATTGAATTACCAGCTAAAACACATTTGACTAGTAAATTTAAAAATAAAATATTAAACATTTTAATAAATTTATCAATTATTTCTACAATATAATAATGGACGCAATTAATAAAAACTAATTAAATATTCGATAGATGAAATTTACACAAAGAATTAAATTATCTAAAAATGATAAAAGAAAATAAATGTCAAACGACTAATAAAAAGATACTACAATAAAAGATATAAGTATAGCATCAAGAGCTATTTAGATCATTTTCTCCTTTGTGAGTAGAGGCGACTCAGACGGTTATAGTAATCTATTATAGGTTGGTATCGCATGAATAGCTGATAGTCTACTCTAACTTTACGCAATGTTTTTGTGTTTTAACTTTCTGTTGAGCCATATTTCAGTCGAGATATTTGTGTCTTCCAAAAGAACAAAGGATATATTTAAAGTCAGGTTTATATCTTGCAATCTGACTAATTCTAAAATAATAGATCTAATCTTATATTTTACCAACACATCAAAACTGGTCAATCTCTAGACTTTGAACTAAACCAAAACCCAACCCTTATGAGCAGGCCATACTGCAAAAATAAAAAAACATAAACTATCAAATTGTTTCATATTCCTGTATAAATTCAGAAATACGCTTGATTATACATACAACATGAAGGTGCACAAAAAAAAAATGAGGTCAAAATAAATGTAGAAGCAACATGAAGGCAACTTGATTATAAATAAACTCATCTAATTTTTCATGTATTGTATTGAAATGTAAAAGCTAGAAAAAATGAAGAAGAAACTTATATCTATGCAATCTAAGAAAAAAATTATTTGCTATGAAAACAAGAGAAAGGAAGAAGAAACAACCTTCATCAAATTCTCAATTATCAACCTTCCATTAACTGCAATCAGCACTACTATACAGAGGCTAAGAAGACCTACATGACTCTATTACCAAAGAGAGTCCGAGAAAAGATATGAGTTAATTAGAAAATAAACTTAACAAACCAACAAATCAACAATTCCAAATCTTGACCCAAAACAAGAACAAACTCTTTCAAATTAACAGGACAGAATGTCAATATATGTATTTGGAAATCTGAAATACAATGGATTTAGAAATAGAGTATAAGATATATAGTCTCATTGCAGCGTAAAGTCAAATTATAACAGCATGATTTAATCGAAGTGAGGTTAAACCCAAAATCAAGTTAGCAACATGACTTATTCGGTTGCCTCTCGCTGCCTCGCCGGCCATGCCAGATCAAAGTGATTTGAAAAGATAAAAATGCTTAACATGTTAATAATAAATAAATGTAAATTTTAACTTTAGAAGAAACAAACAGTAAACTAGAAGCATGTAATTTTTTTTTTTTTTGCTTTGTGATTCTCATCCTCATCTAGAAAAATATATACACGGGAAACTTGTGAGCATCATAGGTGAATGCCCGTCTTCCCATCACGAGCACGGCTTATGATAGCAACATCACGAACAGTGGCCGGCCAACTCATGAACTTCTGAGGCTGCAAATGGCATCCTTATTAGTGCTGCTACTCGCGAGGCTGATGCCTCGGACACCGCATCAAGATCAGTGATGTGTGTATTTTGTATGTGTTTTTAAGCTTTGTTTAGCATATATTTTGTTGCATTTTATGAGCATATTGACATATCTTCTTTCTATTATTTTTACTCTTTTAGTTTAGAGAACTACTCTTTACTTATTTTTGTTGATTGAATGTGAATTCAAAATTAAAATGGAGCAAAGAAGCCTTAGAATTTGTATTTCCAACATAGTACATGGTCAAGGATCATATGAGAAGGAAAAGGGCAGCCAAAGTGTTGGGGAGCCCGACAGAGTGTGTGCTAAAACATGTTTGGCAAACATGTACAGTGGAAGACATAAACAGTAATAAGAAAATCTAATTATTACATCACACACATCACACATACAAAGATATAATATGCTAGACATGATAACACCAACAACCAAGCCTTATCCACTATGTAAGGTCAGTTATATGGATCATTTTACGTCATTGAACTCTATCTCTTAGTATAACATTATCTATACTTAAATAAATTTTATCTTCTTTTATTGTTGCTAACCAAGTCTTTTTTTGGTCTTCCTCATCCTCGTTTAAGATGTATGCTTGTCATAATTTCATATTGGCTAACTAAAGTATTTATTAGTGATTTAAGTACATGGCAGTACCATTTTAAATGTGTCTCTCAGAGTTTTTCCTCAATAGATGCAACTCTTGTTTTCTCTCTAATGTTCTTGCTTTCATCCTCATATGTCTATACATCCACCTTAACATCCTCATTTTTTCAAATCTCATCTTCTCGAGTTATAGCCCAACATTTAGCTCCAAATAACATAGCAGGTCCAAGTACAATTTTGTAGAATTTTCTTTTTAGTTTTAGAGGTACTTTATAATCACATAAAATACTCGATGCTCTCCTCCATTTCAACCATACTACTTATATTCTATGTAAGACATCTCTCCTAATCTCCTCCATTATTTTACAAAAATGATGATAAATATTTAAAGCTCTTGGTTCCAGACAACTTATTATCTCCTATCTTAACAAATTAAGAAACTTTTCAAAAATAAAAATTCTTAATAAAATAGAAAAATTATAAAAATTAATTTATGACCAACTATGACTCGTAAAATAATTTTATGATCATGTCAAAGTACGATTAGGCTCTGATATCATTGTTGAGATCGAGCTCAATGTAGTATGTGTTAAAACATGTTTCAGAAAACATGCATTGGAGAAATAAAAATATATTAATTTATAGTTATTACATCACACACATCACGTGCATGCATGGACACAACATAGTAAGACATGATCATAAAATAAAATTTTCTAAAATAACTTTTACTCTAAGTATACCTGACGGATGATGTGAAGTGGAAATAACATCAACCAGCAAACCCAACACTGCTTGCCTCTACTCGTTTCCATGCCGAGTTATCATTGAGACAACTTTACGAAGACATGAGTTGTTCATATCCAATCGGTACTAGCCAAGTGTGAAGAAAAAGCAATCCGAACTCCCATGGCATGATTTGGTGGGCAGTGCGACTCTAAAATCATCGACACTAAATTCGTCAGCACCAAAATTATCGACACTAAATTTGTCAGCACAAAATTTGTCGGCACTAAATTCATCGAAACTTCATTCATCAGTACCGAATTCATCGGTACTAAATTCATCAACACTAAATTCATCGACACTGAATTCGGTGGCTGGAGTGGCCTGTGGTAACTCTTGGGTGGCAAGAGCTTGATTGGTGACTAGAGAGAGGAGGAGGGAGAAGAGGATGAGAAGAAGCTCTAATTAAATTAGAGTTTTCTCTCAAAAAATAAAAGCACTCATCTCTTCTTCTTATAGAGATGTATTTATACATCTCTACATGACTTGGGGAGTAAATCATCTCTCAAACCCTATAAGCAAAGCCAAATCAATCTATTACCATTAAGATTAAGTTAGTTCAAAATCAAACCATCTTGGTTCATAATTAAATCAAACTCTTTTGGTTTATTATTAAACCAAGTTGTTTCATAAATAAATCAAACCCCTTTTGGTTTATTATCAAATCATAATGGATTCATATCTCCTACAATAGTCATGGTTCATCCGTTCTTCTATTCCAACAAATATCTTTTCATATTTGTCCTTCCCATTTGGTCCAACCAAATTCTATCTCTCTGTCGATTTGAGAATCCAATTCTTAAACTTATTTTAAGTTTCTAAGATAAACTCGTAGTACATGTGACCTTGTAAGTTTCTAATTATATTGGTCATCCATAATTAATCATTAATTATGGAATGATCATGAGTGACACCTAGTACTATATCATAATCTCCAATTGACAAGAAAATCATAGTTGATTCCAAAACCACTTCTAAATTCTTCAGTAGCTGTAGTTAATCGTGCTTTATTCTTTTACTTGTCTTATACCGACTTAGTTCAGGACATGGTCTATATGTTAATTTTCACTAGGCTGACTATGTCATACCTGGCCCAAGTAATACTTACTTATCTTGGGGATTCATTGTTAGGATCTAGCGCTCTAAATACACAAAAAGAGCAGCGGAAATTAACTAGATCCTTCTAAAAGATCCATACAAAGGAAGAAAACAACATATACTAAGTTTGATGAGAGTTATACCTTTGTTGTGTGCCCTTCGCAATCCCGGCAATAACATTTCTTTGGATGCAGATCTCAGCACAATCAAGTGGTCATGCCTTTATGGTATCTACACGAACAAGCCTTCATTTGTCTCACAAACTCACGAAGTGGAGAAGAAAACACTTAAGGTTGTGCTAGCAACCCTTTCTAGGAGGTTAGGCTAAGATAAGGAGGAAGAGAGGAAGATAATATGAACACTTCAAGTTTTTTGACCAAAAATAATCAACACACCTTTTGTACTCTCATGGAATATCAAAAGTCCTTGTGCCTTTTGATCTTCTTTCATGAATTCAATTCATGAAGAGCCTCTTGATCTCCTTCATGAATTGACTCTTAGTCATCTTTCATGAAGAGCCTCTTGCTCTTCCTTCTAGAATTCAAATCATCAATTAAATTCTTCATAAGTCAATGGTCATTTTCAAAATTGACCTTCCATCTTCCTTGGTGAATTTGAGTTCACCCAATGAGTCTAACTCATTGATCCTCATCAATCCAAATTGACTCCATGAGTCTAATTAATTACATGATTGGATCTTAGGGTTAATACTAACATTCATGTTACTAGTGCATGTGTCCAAGAGTACAAATCTCTTACCATGTGATGTTTTGGCCAAAAACTTTGAGTAACAATCCTAATAAGTAGTCATAGGGTATACATCTCTTTATAAGGTATGGTGAATCCTTTATTGACTACTTAACACCTTTGGGCACTTCAACTTATACCTAATCATCCTAGGTCCATACCTCCTCGGAGATACTTGCTTAAAATGTCAAAGTATAACTCTTCATGACTAAAATAACTTAAACACCTCAAGTCGAAGGAAACATGTACTCAAGCTACAGTAAGAGTTTCATTGACATGTCCATATATGTAGAGAACCATATAATCTTACTACAGGCTACTCTAATGAAGTAGTTACTATCACTAGTATCCACATTTAACTCTCGATATCCCAATATTTTCAGCTAGTGAGAAATAGCTATTTGGTTAGATCAAGGAGTATAACTCATGTTAATCTTACAGAATCGATGATGCCTTAACACATCAATTCATCGACTAGGGAAGATTTCAATACATTCATAATTACACCTATAAAGATGCTCACTAGTGGTGATCCAATCGCAAGTTCTCTCATCCTATGATTTCATATTATGGGCATTCAGTAATGAGTTTAAGATCGAATCAAACATATATAAATTGTGCACTCAAATAATGAATATTTATTTATCCAATAAATAGTATATTCCATAAGATGATTGTCTTAGGATACTTCTCAAATATAACATAATCTAGCATCTCAACTAAACAAAAAGTTAAATTGACTAATTTCATTATGCTAGTGAGTGTACATGATTGCAATGTTGATCCCAACATGGCAATGATTTAATTTTTTATTACATACAAATCGTCAAATTGGTGGACTTACAATGCTCAAGTACTTTTTATGTCATTGTGGATATCTTTCTTGTGATTATGGACTTATAATATAAATAGGTAATATATGACAATGGATATCTTTATTAAAGTTCAAGTGTCTATTTATAAGTACTTGGTGTGCATCCAAAGTGCTCAATGGACATATATTGTTCTCACTATAAATGTCTTATTTAAGGCTCTAATAGTCCAAATGGCATTCCACCCGTTGGCACCTGCACGCCCAAGGCATCAGCTAGTGGGCTCCCCATTCGACACATCTTGAAACACACACCAAGGAGTCTGATATGCGCGTGAGTCCATAAGTTTGGAAACTTTGACGATGTGAGGAAGCTAATTGGCAGGAGTCCCTTTTTGCGGGTGTGCATCGCTGGCCGACATAGATCTTTTGTGAAGGGTTTGTGCTGGAGCATGCTTATTGGAACCCGAAAAATGGTGAACTATTCCTGAGCTAAGCGAAGCTAGAGGAAACTCTAGTGGAGGCCCAAAGTGATACTGACGTGTAAATCGTTCGTCTGACTAGGGTATAGGAGTGAAAGACTAATCGAACCATCTAATAGTTGATTCCCTCCGAAGTTTCCCTCAGGATAGCTAATCATTAGAGGATTGGGGGTGCAACATCCTCGACCTATTATCAAACTTTAAATAGGTAGGATGGTGCAGCTGCTCCGTTGAGCTGCATCGAGGAATCGTGAGCTCTAAGTGAGTCATTTTTTATAAGCAGAACTAGCGATGCGGGATGAACCGGAAGTCGGGTTATGGTGCCCAACTATGCACTGACCTAGATACCACAAAGGGTGTTAGTTGATTAAGACAGCAGGACGGTGATCATGGAAGTTGAAATTCACTAAGAAGTATGTAGCAACTCACTTGTCAAATCAACTAGCCCTAAAAATTGATGGCGCTTAAGCGTGTGACCCACACTCATCCATCGAGGCGAGCGCAATGCCCCGATGAGTAGGAGGACATGGTTGGTGCTTCAAAACTCAGGGCTGAGCGATCGGCAGTGCGGATCTTGGTGGTAGTAGCAAATATTCAAATGAGAACTTTGAAGGTCAAAGAGGAAAAATGTTCCATGTGAACGACACTTACACATGATTTAGCCGATCCTAAGGGACGGGGAAGCCCGTCAGAAAGCACGACTCTATGCCAACTCTTAAAGGGAATCATGTTAAAATTCATGAGCCAGGACGTGGTGATCGATGGCAATGTTTAGAATTCTAGAGACATTGGCAGGGGCCTCGAGAAGAGTTATCTTTTCTGCTTAACAGCCTATGCACCCTAGAAATGGCTTAGCTGAAGGTAGGGTTGAGTGGTCAGAAGAGCATCGCATGTCGTGCGTCATTCGATGTGCCCCCGACGACCCTTGAAAATCTAGAGGACCATGTGTCGCCCATGCCCGATGGTACTCATAACCGCATCAGATTTCTAAGGTGAACAACCTCTTGCCCAAGGAATAATGTAGGCAAGGGAAGTTGGCAAGATGGATCCGTAGCTTTGGGAGAAGAATTGGCTCTGAGGGCTGGGCATGAGGGTCATGGTCGCAAACTCATCAGTTGTCGGTGGATTGCTCAAGCTACTCTTGCAGTGAGAGTGGGTCGCCACATGGTGGCTAGGGGAAGGATTGAGATTGTCTCCCCTCTGGGGGACCTTCCTCAAGCGTCGAACAGTCAACTCAAAACTGATACAGACAAGGGGAATCCGACTGTTTAACTAAAACAAAGTATTGCATTGATCCTTGCGGATGCTCACGCAATGTGATTTCTTCCTAGTGCTCTAAATGTCAAAGTGAAGAAATTCAACCAAGTGCCGATAAATGATGGGAGTAACTATGACTCTCTTAAGATAGTCAAATGCCTTGTCATCTAATTAGTGACGTGCATGAATGGATTAATGAGATTCCTACTGTCCCTGTCAACTATCCGTCGAAACCACAGCCAAGGGAACGAGCTTGGCAGAATCAGCAGGGTAAGAATGCCCTGTTAAGCTTGACTCTAGTCTGACTTTGTGAAATAACTTGAGAGGTGTAGGATAAGTGGGAGCCGGCTCGCTGACAAAATTGAAATACCACTACTTTTGACGTTATTTTACTTATTCCATAAGTCAAAAGTAGGAGCAGTCCCTCCTTTTGGCTTGAAGACCCACCTCATGGGTCAATCTGGGTGGAGGGCATTATCAGGTGGGGAGTTTGGTTGGGGTGATACATCTATTAAAAGATAACACAGGTATCCTAAGATGGGCTCAACGAGAATAGAAATCTTTTGTGGAACAAAAGGGTAAAAGCTTGTTTGATTTTGATTTCTAGCATGAATATGAACCATGAAAGTGTGATCTATCGATCCTTTAGGCCTTCAAAATTTGAAACTAGAGGTGTCAGAAAAGTTACCGCGGGGATAACTAGCTTGTGGCAGCCAAGCGTTCATAGCGACATTGCTTTTTGATCCTTCGATGTCAGCTCTTCATATCATTGTGAAGTAGAATTCACCGAGTATTGGATTATTCACCCACCAATAGGAAACATGAACTAGGTTTAGATCGTGTTGAGAACGGTTAGTTTTACCCTACTAATGATTGTGTCGTGATAGTAACTCAACCTAGTACGAGAGGAACCGTTGATTCACACAATTGGTCATCGCGCTTGGTTGAAAAGCCAGTGGCGCGAAGCTACCGTGTGTCGGATAATGACTGAACGCCTCTAAGTCAGAATCCTAGCTAGCAAGTGGTGCCTTTGTCCGCCGTTGGCTTCTTGACCCTTCGTAGGGGCATTCGCCCCCACGGGCCTGCGTCTTAGTCGCAACCATCGTGGTGGACATACCGCGAGCGGTTGCCTATGATCTAAACTCCGCGTCACGGCGGATAGAATCTTTTGCAGACGACTTATAAGTGACGGGGCATTGTAAGCAGTAGAGTGACCTTGCTACCATGATCCATTGAGATCCAGCCTCTCATCGTGCGGATTCACCCCCTCCACCCCCCCTAACATCCTTAGTGCCTTACAACGTATAAGCTCGAGGTTTGAACATCCAATCTCAAGTTGCACCCTATCAAAGAACGGAGGTGCCCTATGCCATGATAGTTCAGAAAGCGGAGACACCCTATGCCATGATGGTTCAAAAAGCGAAGGCACCGTGTGCCACAATGGTTCAGAAAGCGGAGGCACTCGGTGCCTTGGTGGTGCGCAGAGTGGAGGCACCCAGTGCCATGATGGTTTAGAGGCACCTAGTGCCATGATGGTGGGCAGAGCGGAGGCACCCTGTGCCACAATGGTTTGGAAAATAAAGCAACCAGTGACTTGGTGGTGCGCAGAGCGAAGACACCTAGTACCATGATGGTGGGCAAAGCGGAGGCACCCAGTGCCTTGATGGTGCACAAAGTGGAGGAACCTAGTGTCTTGTGGTGGGCAAAGCGGAGGTACCCAATGCCATGATGGTGGGAAGAGCGGAGGCTCCCAGTTCCTTGATGGTATGCAGAGCGAAGGTACCCAATGACACCTAGCTAGTGCCACAATAGTTCAGAAAGTAGAGGCACCCAGTGCCTTAGTGGTACATAGAGCGGAGGCACAGAGTGTCATGATGGTGGGCAGAGTGGAGGCACCCAGTGCCTTGGTGGTGCGCAGAGTGGAGGCACCCAGTGCCATGATGGTGCATAGAGCAGAGGCACCTTGTGCCTTGGTGGAGCACAGAGCGGAGGCACCCAGTGTTATGTTGGTTTGGAGGCACCCAGTGCCATGATAGTTGGCAGAGCGGAGGCACCCAGTGCCCTGATGGTTTGCAGAGCGGAGCACCCAGTGCCCTGATGGTTTGCAGAGCGGAGGTACCTAGTGCCATGATGGTTCTGAAAGCGGAGGCATCTAGTGCCTTTGCGGTGCGCGGAGCAGAGGGACCCTATCCCTTGGTGGTGCATAGAGCGGAGGCACCTAGTGCCATGATGGTGCGCAAAGCAGAGGCACCCTGTGCCTTAGTGCATGTTGGTTCAGAGGCACATAGTGCCATGATGGTTCGGAGACACTCAGTGTTATAATGGTTCGGAGGTACCATGTGCCATGATGGTGGACAGAGTGGAGGCACCTTGTGCCACAATAGTTCAAAAAGAGGAGGCACCCAGTGCCATGATGGTTCGCAGAGCGGAGGCACCCAGTCCCATGATAGTTCTAAAAGTTGAGGCACCTAGTGCCTTGGTGGTGCACAGAACAAAGAGCCGGCTCCTTTAGCTGAGGCACCCAGTTCTTTGGTAGTTCTTGAGTAGAGGCGCCTGAAGGCCTTTAGTGCAGAGCCTTGCTAGTTCCTTGGTGGTTTGCAAAGCGAAGGCGCCCACCCAGTGCCACGATGATTCGGAAAGCGGAGGCATCCAGTGCCTTGGTGGTGCGCAGAGCAGAGGCATCCAGTGCCATGATAATGGACAGAGCGGCCTTGATGGTGCGCAAAGTGGAAACACCCAGTGACTTGGTAGTGCGCAAAGTAGAGGCACCCAGTGAAATGATGGTGGGCAAAGCGGAGGCACCTAGTGCCTTAGTGGTGCGCAAAGTGGAGACACCCAATACCATGATGGTTCGAAGGCATCCTGTGCCATGATGGTGGGCAGAGCGGAGGCATCCTGTGCCATGATGGTGGGCAGAGCGGAGGCACCCTGTGTCATGATGGTTTCGTAGAGTAGAGACACCTAGTGTCACGATGGTTTAGAAAGCGAAGGCACCCAGTGCCACGATGGTTCGGAAAGAAGAGGCACCCAGTGCCTTGGTGGTGAGCAGAGTAGAGGCACCTAGTGCCTTGTTGGTGAGCAGAGCAGAAGCACCTACTGCCTTGGTGGTGCACAAAGCAAAGGCAACCAGTGCCATGATAGTGGTCAGAGCAAAGGCACCCGATGCCTTGGTGGTGCACAGAGCGAAGGTACCCCTTACTTTAGAGGTGGGTAAAGAGAAGGCACCCAGCGCCATGATGGTGGATAGAGCTGAGGCACCCAGTGCCATGATGGTGCGCAGAGCGGAGGCACTTGTGCCTTGGTGGTGCATAGAGTGGAGGCACCCAATGCCATGATGGTGTGTAGAGCAGAGGCACCCTGTGCCTTGGTGGTGCGTAGGGCGGAGGCACCCATTGCCACGATGGTTTGGAAAGAAAAGGCACGCTGTGCCTTAATGGTGTAGAGAGCTGACACACCCTATGCCTTGGTGGTGCATAGAGCGGAGCCACCCAGTGCCATGGTGGTGCGTAGAGAGAAGGCACCTAGTGCCATGGTGCTGTGCAGAGCAGAGGCACCTTGTGCCTTAGTGGTGTGCAGAGTGGAGGCAACTAGTGCCATGATGGTGCACAGAGCCGAGGTACCCTGTGCCTTGGTGGTGCGCAAAGTGGAGGCACCCTGCACCTTGGTAGTGCATAGAAGGGAGGCACCATGTGTCATGATGGTCCGCAGAGCGAAGGCATAATGTGCCTTGATGGTGTGTAGAGCAGAGGCACTATGTACCTTGGTGGTGTCGCTCCAAGGTTATCTGTGGCGACAACTTATTCCTCCACAAGGTTGATCAATAACAAAAAAAAAAAAATCATCCTGATTGGTCCCTTCGAACCATATGTCTGGCACTAAGGGTTGCCCCCATGCCACTCTATAGATGTATGTGTCCGTCGGTTTGTTCCTCCACAAGGTTGGTCAATGACAAAAAAATGTCATCTTGAACCCCTTTGAACCATATGTTCGACACCGGGGGGTTGTCCTCGTACCACTCTATAAATATATGTGTCCGTCAGCTTATTCCTTTGCAAGGTTGGTTGATGACAAAAAAATATCATCCTGAATAACCCCTTCGAACCATATGTCTGGCACCGGGGGTTGCCCATATGTCACTCTATAGATATGTGAGTTCCCTTAGCTTGTCCCTTTGGAAGTTTGGTCATTGACAAAATTTGTCATCTTGAATGGCCACTGTGAACCATATACCTGGCATCGGGGGTTGCCCTCGTGCCACTCTATAGATGTGGATTCCGTCAGCTCGTCCCTTCGCAAGGTTGGTCTATGACCAAAAATGTCATCATGAATGACTCCTTTGAACCATATTCTTGGCATCGAGGGTTGCTCCAGTGCCACTCTATAGATATGTGAGTTTCTCAGCTAATCCTTTCGCAAGGTTGGTCTATGACAAAAAATATCATTCAGAATAGCCCCTTTAAACCATATATTTGGCACCGGGGGTTGCCCTGTGCCACTCTATAGATACGTGGATTTTGTCGGCTTGTCCTTTCTCAAGGTTGGTCGATGACAAAAAATATCATCCTGAATACCCCTGTGAATCATATACCTGGCATTGAGAGTTGCCCCTTGTCACTCTATAGATATGTGTTCCATCGGTTTATCCCTTCGCAAGATTGGTCGATAATAAAAAATATCATCCTAAATGATTCTTTTGAATTATATGTCTCTACCAAAAGTTACCCCCTACCACTCTATAAATGTGTCACTACAAAAATTACTACATTTTGGGACGAATTTTGGGACGAATTTATAAAAAAAAATTCGTTGCAGAAGTTTTGGGGACGAAAACATTTTCGTCCCAAACAAGTTGATGCCAACTTTTGGAACGAATTTATGTTTATTGCAAAATTGGCAATGAAATTGGGGACGAAATTCGCAACGATAAAAATTTTCGTCCCTAAATTCGTCGCCAAATTTGTAACAAAAAATTATTTTCGTTGCAGAACTTTATATAATTTTGGAATGAATAATTTTTTGTTGCAAACTTAGCAACGAATTTGGGGTCGAAATTTTTTGTCGGATTTTGTTTTGTTGCCAAGTTTGTCCCTAATTTTGCATATAATTTTCCAACGAATAATAATTTTGTTGCAAAATTGGCAACGAATTTGGCAACAAAATTTAGCAACGAATTATATTTTCGTTGTCAAATCCGTCGCCAAATTTGCAACAAACCATACAATTTTGGGACGAAAAATTTTTTGTTGGAAACTTTGCAACGAATTTGGGGACGAATTCAGTGACAAATTGTTTTTGTTGCCAAGTTTGTCTCTAATTTTGCAACGAATAAGATATTTATTGCAAATTTGGCAACGAATTATGTTTTCGTTGCCAAATCCGTTGCTAAATTTCATTAGGTATTCTCAGATGAATCTGTGACGATAGAATGACAACAAATCATTTTTGTTACCAAATTCATTCCTAATAACAAAACTAAATTCCAAATATAACTGATTTCTACAATTCAATCCATACATACATATACAACAAATTCAAATAACACATTCGTATACATTCAACACATCCTAATTAACATTATCACATCTTAATTAATTCACATACATCTATTCACAACAAATTCAAATGTCTCAAACTCAACAAGTCATACAAGATCTTTGTTCTCTAAGCTACTCAAAAATATTTCACAAGTTCAACAATCCAACAAGTTTCCATACAAGTTCATCAATCCAAGAAGTTAAACAAACTAAGATACATCAAGTCATCTTCTTATTCCTCAAAAGCTTTCATCCCCATCAAATCTTCTTTTCCTACATAAAAATAAACAAATAAACTAGATCATATGTAACCAGAAAGATAATTACTTAAAATGTAGCAGTCTCATAATTAGTTTGCTCGCATGGGAGTGTGGCATCACAAACTTGGTTTGAGGCTTGGTGCTTGAGGATGTTGTATAAGTATTGTAGACATAAAACAGATCCAACCAGTAGCCCTAGTGTTTGAAGATGTCAAACACACGTAGAAGATGTGGAGGGCAAGGGTATTAATCGGAATCATATTGAGTAGTGAACCAAAAGGTAAATAACCGAACTATCGCTTCAATGTGCTTAGATTGGTATAGGAAACAACACATAACTCTGAAATTCCTTGAACATTCAAATAGATGCCCTATTTACCAACGGTATCAACTATCCATTTCATAGCAACGATAAATTAAAATATAAGAAGTACCTTGAAGCTAACTAAAAGTATCTTAAATATGATACAACATATTTCACCATATCAAATAAAAGCTACAAATATCCTATTTCCATCTGGCATGAATAGCATGAGAAGTATTCCTAAAATTCCTAACATATGAAAATATCTCAAATGAATAAAACACAAACTAGTTAAGATCAATTAGTTGATACTAGTATTTTTAGTACTCAAGGTTACTTGGTTGCTAGGCAAACTCTAATCATAATTTAGAATGTGAACTAATAATGCAGTAGTAGAAAATTTCAACAAATTTATAAAAAGAATGATACCCTTATTTAACGGTTCAAATGCAACTTGGAAAAAAAATAAATCAATAAAATTAGATTACATAATACTTACTTTTTTCTTCGACATATATTTCGCCTCACCAACCTTGGTAGGTGATGAATTTGTTTGGTCCTGTGAGCTCCGTCTACGTCCACCACGTCGAAATATATGCTGAAAATTCCACCAATATAGGCTAAAGTAAATTATAGATATGATACATAAAAAAGGGCATTTAAAAACTTACTATTTTTACGTAAAGCTTATAGAATAAAGGGGGGGGAGGAAATATGAGATAGTCACCTCTAATGACCTGTAGGAACAAATACAGTATATTAACAGATAAAATAAATAAAATTATAAATGAGACAGTATAAAAAAATATGACAAATTTCTTTAAATAAGCTAACAAAACTTACCCATCATCAATAATCAAAGTCATCATTGTCATTATCATCCATCAGATCAAAATGAAGGAACACAATTAATCAATCAACTATAACCTAATTATTTAAAGTTAACTTTATATACAGATAAGAAAATGTATATTAATGTACTTAGGAATACCGAAAAGAGGCAAACAAAAACGGTTGTCCTGGTCGTACACTGAGATCACGGCAAATTGAGACCTGCAAAAACAACACAATGAATTCTAAGAGCACCTTTCAAATTTTAAATAATAATTGATACAATAATAAATTCCATGTTGTCACGCTTAGCGGGGGCAGTCGCGGCCATCCTGGGGCATCCACGGCCAGCATGGGCAGCCGCATCCCTCGCGTCCAACAGTGGCCACAGTGGGCAGTCACTGCCACCCTACATGTGCAACAGCGGCCACGCCTTGTCACGGCTAGATTTGGCCAGTCGCTGCCAAGGCCGGTCATGTGGCCACCTCCGACCAAACACAACCACCCCCAGCCAAACTCACCCACCCACATCCAAACGCGGCCAGGCCACAGCCAGGCTAGGCGCGGCGACTTGCGCCTTTCGGTAGCCACGGCCAGGCAATGGCCAGGCGCGGCCAGGCGCGACGACTCGTCCAGGCCACGCTCAAGCGCGGCGACTCAGGCCTGTCGACAGCCACCCGCGGCCACTCACGCCTGCCGGTAGCCACTCGCGCCTGCTGACAGCTACCCGCGGCTGCCACTATCCACGTGCCCACAGAGGGGAAAGGGGAGATAGGAGAGGCCGAGATAGAAGATGCATACTGCCACACGCTTCCGCCGTCAGAGATCAACGCCGTCGCCGAAGTACAACGCTGCCGCCGAAATGAGCGCAGATCTGGGAAGGTCGCAAGGGGCAGAGACGAAGAGTAAGGGACAGAGATGAAAAGAAGCAAAGGAAATTAGAGCCAAGATATCAGATCTAGGGTTTTTTTTTGCATCAAACAAGTTTTGTTTCCAATTTCATCCTAGATTTGGGGATGAATCCAGGATTTGTCCCAGATTTTGGGACGAATCCTGGATTCGTCCCAAAATTTTAAAATTTTTTAAAAAAAAAAAAAATAAAAATAATCGGAAGGCTTATATCTGGACCTAGAGACATCAGAATTTTATGAAACAAATTTCAATACATTCATATCATTGTCCTAACCATAATTATGTCACATAAATATTTTTTACCAAATATATTGAATGTTGGAATTTTTTTATCCTAATTTGATTTAAAAATTTTAATCACTCAAAATATTAATTCAAAATTATGGATGATGGCATATTTACGATCAGAACAACGATACGAACTCATAGAAACTTGTTTCACAAAATTTCGATATCCCTAGATCCATATTTAAGGTTTCGGTCACTTATCTACGAACATGCGTTGCATAATAACTTTTTAGTTAGTAGTAAACTATATATGTTTTAAAAAATATCTACCTAGAGATATTAGAATTTCATGAAATAAGTTTCTATTCATTCGTATCATTGTCCTGATAGTAATTATGTGGACATAAATTTTTTTGACCAAATATATTAATTGTTGGAATTTTTTTATCCTAATTTGATCTAATTTGATTTAAAAAATTTAATCACTCAAAATATTAATTCAAAATTATGGATGATGGTATATTTACGATCAGGACAATGATACGAACGTATAAAAATTTGTTTCATGAAATTCTGATGTCTCTAGGTCCAGATATAAGCCTTCTGTGTTTTTTTTCTTTTTTTTTTAAATAATTTCAATTCTGGGATGAATCCACGATTCGTCCCAGATTTGGGGATGAATCCTAGATTCATCCTAGATTTTGGGATGAATCATGGATTCGCCCCAGATTTAAAAAATAAAAATAAAAAAAAAAGAAAAATAATCGGAAGGCTTATATCTGGACCTAGAGACATCAGAATTTCATGAAACAAATTTTTATGCGTTCGTATTGTTGCCCTAATCGTAATTACATCACATAAATATTTTTAACCAAATATATTGATTTTTGAAAAAATTTTATCCTAATTTGATTTAAAAATTTGAATCACTCAAAATATTAATTCAAAATTAGAGATGATGGCATATTTACGATTAGGACAATGATATGAACACATAGAAATTTGTTTCATGAAATTCTGATATCTCTAGGTCCATATATAAGCCTTCCGTGTTTTTTTCCTTTTTTTAAAAAATAATTTTAATTCTAGGACGAATCCAGGATTCGTCTCAGATTTGGGGAAGAATCTATGATTCGTCCCAGATTTTGGGACGAATCTAGGATTCGTCCCAAACTTTGGGACGAATCCTAGATTCGTCTCAAAATTAAAAAAAAAAAGATAAAAAATCAGAAGGCTTACATATGGACCTAGAGATATTAGAATTTTATAAAACAAGTTTCTATGCATTCGTATCATTGTCCTAATCATAATTATGTCCACATTAATATTTTTGACCAAATATATTGATTGTTGGATTTTTTTTCCTAATTTGACTAATTTGATTTAAAAATTTGAATCACTCAAAATATTAATTCAAAATTATGGATGATGGTATATTTACAATCAGGACAAGGATACAAACGCATAGAAATTTGTTTCATAAAATTTCGATATCTCTAGGTCCAGATATAAGGCTTCTGTGTTTTTTTTCCTTTTTTAAAAAATAATTTCAATTCTGGGACGAATCCATGATTCGTCCCAGATTTGGGGATGAATAATGGATTCGTCCCAGATTTCAGGACGAATCCTGGATTCGTCCCAAAATTTTAAAAAAAAATTTAAAAAAAAAAGAAAAAAATCGGAAGGCTTACATATAGACCTAGAGACATCATAATTTCATGAAACAAGTTTCTATGCATTCATATTGTTGTCCTAATTATAATTATGTCTACATATAAATTTTTTTACCAAATATATTGATTGTTGGGAATTTTTAATCCGAATTTTACCTAATGCGAGCTAAAAAATTGAATCACTCAAAGTATTACTCCAAAATTATGGATGATGATATATTTATGATCAGGACAACGATATGAATGTATAGAAACTTGTTTCATGAAATTCTGATATCTCTAGGTCCATATGTAAGGCTTCCAATTTTTTTCCTTTTGTTTTAAAATATTATTAATTCTGGGACGAATCCAGGATTCGTCCCCAAATTCTAGGACGAATTTAGGAACAAAATTTTTGTCTGTTGCGAACTTGAAACGAAATATTTTTGTTGCAGATTTCGTTGGTAATTTGGGTCGATATTTATTTTTGTCGCTAAATTTGTCCCAATTTTGAGATGAAATTTTTTCGTTCCAGAATTTTGTCCCTAAATTATAGTGTGTGTTCCGTCGCCTTGGTCACTATTTTTCACAATAAATAAGTTGTGTAACATATATCCACCTAAAAACGCCTGTGGATCAAAAAAATATCGTTTTAAGTCAAGAGTAATTTTTTCATGTAGATCTTGTAAATTCAGTGATATCCTTATTTGTGTAAAATGAAAAAAATTTAGATCTCAAAATTATGAGAAAAAAAAATAGTTTCACGAATCTATGAGTTTTTTAAATTAAAAAAAAAAAGAAATAGCTTAGAGAAATTAAGGCATTTTTAAATTAAAAAATAAAGGGTGTATTTTGGGAATTTAAAAAATATTTTGGAGCTATTAGTTTACTGAGAGGCATTTCAAGTGTGTGGAAGGTGTCTGTAATGCAAATAAGAAAAAGAATAATATAAATAAGAAAGTAAATATCACAAAAAAAAAATTAAAAATAAATGATTTGTTTAGATTGGTTCATTCGTAATAAATAGAATTAAATTGAAAAATATTTAAGATTGTTGCATCTACAATAAATCAAATATTTATTTTTTTTATTATTTCATAATTAATATTTTTATTTTATTAATTTATAAGAAATAATTATAATCTTGATTATTTAGTCTATTTTCTTTGTTTAGAATATTTATTTCTATATTTACCATTGAGTTGAGTTTAAAAAATAGATTTTCCTAATTCTTGGATGGTTCAATAATTCGATTTTAGCATTGTATGAGTATGATTTAAGAATTTAAAAAGTAAATAATAAATTAACTTTTCAAAATTAGGGGCACAGTGAGAAATTCACCCATACTTTATAGTTTTTTAAAATATCTTATAGTTGCACTATTGTCATTTTACCCCTAATATTTTCAAAAGTATTATTGAAATATTTCCTATAAGGCATTGCCAGCACTTCACTTAAAGAGGTAAATCAGCAATGTTGATGTAGTATAAGTGTAAATTAGTAACAGTAAACTATAAAAGGTATTTGTATGGATAGATAATGATAGCATAAAGTTATAATGCTTCAAATAGAGATCACTTGAATCCAAATGTTGTCTAAAGCCAAAATAGATATGACAAATAAATTGTAAATACCTAGAGAAATTATTGAGTGAGATTATCTTGGTTTCTACAAACAATTGAATAATTCAAAATACCACATTAACTGAAAAACCAAGTAAATCCAATTAGATTCCACCATGAATGATTCAAAGCCACAAGCTCTCTTTTGACGTAATATTTTTTTTCAATTGAAACATTTTATTGAGCTATTCAGAATTTATTTTAATTTTTATTTATTTGGAAAATAATTAAAGATTAATTTTTCTAACTAGTCGAATTAAGGGCATAAATAATCTCCATTTCATTGAGTAGATTGTAACTAAACTAATTTAGTCCAAATTAGAAACACTAAACTCATATATAGCTCAAGCACGTGTAAATAATAATTCGTCCAAAACCATCTTTTAAAGTGAAAATTGAATTCCAAGCTGCATGTCTACAATTGGGGCAACACCCTAGTTGAACCAATAAAAAATCAAATTGAGCTAATTGGGTAACCTTCTAGAATGTCATAATATGAGTTTATATTGTCCCCTCGGATGGGTCTAGTGGCTAGCGCATGAGGTGTTGTCATAATGAAGTATGAGGTTCGAATCTTGGTAAAGCCGAGGTAAATACCTTCTTTATGTGTTAGTCACTATTCCAAAGACTAGTAGCCGTCCGTGATTTACCTCCTCCGTGTTGGTCTTGGGATGAGTTAGCGGGAGTACTGGAGGCGGACGTATTCATCTTTTTTCATAATAATATGAGCTTATATTGCCTTAAGACTTGGCTGAGTTGGTCATTATCAAATAAAGAGTCGGTGAAATTATATGGTAAAATTATCAAATAAAATAAGAGCCACTGAAGCTAGAGAAATACCTCTCTCATGTGGTGTCATATTCAATTTTTTGATTTACTTCTCTACAAATGGGGTCGAGTGAGATGTTTGGACTCAACATATAACCTTTTGCCAAATAAGATGGGCTTATATTGATAGCTTTAAAAGCCTCAAAAGTTTCTCAATTAAGATTTTTAAATAGAAAAACAACTCATTTTGTGTCAATTTTTACTATTGACTTTTATATAGCTAATTGTACTTTCATTTCAATTCACTCAATTTGAAGTTGCTTCCTTCTCCTCTTTTGTCACCATAATATTTTCAAATCTTCTAATTGAAAGTGCTTAAGATGAAGACAAAGATTATTGTATCTTAGAAGACCGCTGTTGATAAAACATAAATATAGAGGCGTGGTAGTATTATCTTAAAATGAGATTCTAACACTCGCTTTGACCTTATGGTTAACCTTATGGTTAACCATAAGGATGTGTCAACTACTTAAAGATGCACTAACCAAGTCCCATGGACCCCATAGGTCATCCAAGTTGATAAATAGTGGTTCGTTTGCCACTTGAGAATGCGGGGTCGAATCGTGAGACAGTTAAGGTGTAAATCCCTTGATCCTGTGCACCTCACCCCACTTACTATTTGTCTGCTCAGCTGTCATGATTTACCTCCCTCGTGTGTCAAACTACCTAAAGAGATGTGTTGACTAAATTCAAAGATTAAATATTCGGATGACAAATAACTCAATTATCCAAAAGAGGGTATCGATTGAATAAAGAATCAATAATTAATTATCTAAAAAGGGAGTGTTAAACATTATGATTCCGTGTAACTCATCACTCATTGAATAAAAACTGCACTAACAATAATCATCAATGAAGATATCAAGTGTTGGATTAAATCTGCTAAAGAAGGTATTTCTTCATCTGCAGTTCTAATTCTCTATAAAAAAATTGAAACAAATTGCATCATTAGATTACCCAATCACCCTAGATTCATGCATTTATTTAGGCAGGAAATTAATGAAATAAGATAAGAGTGTAACGTAGCCAAAATAATTGCAGATATGCAACTCATGCTAAAGAATTTATATCTTGATATACATCTCAACATGAATTATTCATGATTCTGAACAAAAAGCACTCACAATATTATGTGCATGAAATTCAGTGTAACACATTTAACCTCTAGTTCAAGTAGTAGATTAACCTTATTATAACGAGTAATTATTAAGTAATTATAACAGATACACAAGTAATTATTAAAGATGACCAAGCATCAATCTCCTCCTCTTGTAGTTAGCCTTGAAGCATGCCTGCCTCAGCCTCTTTGTTCGCTCTGTCAATTCCATCTCCGGATTATCCTCTATCATTCTTTTGTGCTGCTCCAAACTCTCCAACTCACTTCTGATGCTCTCCTCGAGCATACCCTTCCCCAACTCCTACAGCAAAAGTCCACCATCACAGTTTCATCAGTAAACAAATTCATGTACTCAGCAAGATTACAATTTAATTTGTTAACAAATTAACCCTAAACTACAAAACCTTAACATTGTGGATGAGAGACTTCAAGCTTTTCATCTTCCGGTGAGGCCACCTCGCGATCCCTAGCTCACGGCATCGCTTCTTTAGCACCGTCAAGCCTACATTCATCTCCTTCGCAGCCTTAGTTATTGGCATATAAAAGTAGTTTTTGATCTCCTCAAACCCTAAGTTGCCCAACCTCATCGGAGACTGCCTTTCAGCGGACTCCAATGTCCCAACGGCAGCCTTAGTCTCCTCATCTCGGCCGACCGCAACACTCTTATCTTCGTGAGGCACAATCACGTTGCACAAAGCAACATGTTCGAAGTCATCTACAGTCGAAAGAGAGGGAGGCGAATACTGAAACGAGTCGAAATCCATATGGTCCAAGCGATCAAGATCCGACGCATAGTTGTTTAGCATGTCGTCATAAGGAACTAAAGGGAGATCAAAATGGTCGAACCAGAGACTCTCCGGCAAAGGCATGAGATCGCTATTATCTGGCTCTGGGTAGTTCCTGCAGACGCTTCAATTGAATTGAAGATGATAAAAACAACTAGAAATCAACAAAGAAAAGATTAATAAATAGAAAATGACAATATTATATTGATCCTCGAAGAAAACGAGGAAACCAGTGAATGATCCTCAAGGTTGTGGGACACGTCATCACACTCAAAGTGTACACGGAGAATGTCGAAATCCATGGACAAGAAGAAGAAGAAGAAGAAGAAGAAGAAGAAGAAGAGTCCGTAGAAGATCAGGGAGAAGAAGACAAAGACATTTATACTGACAAAAACATGCATGATGACAAGGATAGATTAAGTGCTGAAAGCAGACCATTAAGGAGGTGTTTAGTTAATTAATTCTTGGCTGCGCCAGCGGCTAATTTTAATTATCGTGAATGCAATTAATTAAGCTAAATTTCAACGTACGCATGCATCGCATGAATGCATGCATGCATGCATTAGCATTCAAGTGCCCTAATAATGATCATGGTTAATTCCAAGATGTGTCTGTTAATTAAGGGAGAATCTTGAGGGTGTGTTTGCGGAGTTGGCACAGAGGGAGGAATAAGAAGGAGGGTGCAATACTAAATGGCATCAACAAAGAGATGGGTAAGTGAATTAAATTAAGTTGCAGGTGCGATCGATTCCAAGAAGATTGGCAATTAATTAATGGGGGTCTCAAGTCACAATGAACAAGGATATTTACTTTTCTTTGGCATTAAAGTGCTTATCGAGACTGATGATGGAATAATGAATTCATGAAGTTGGATTTTTATTTAATTAATGCTGGTGATGACTGGGTCATGGATAGAATGCTCATATGGTGATGGAGGAGGTAGAGGTATGGATGCATGGTATTGAGTTCTATTGCTTCATTGTAAGGGCAGGCCAAAATTTATTTAGAGTGGAAAGACCTCGGCAATCTCAAGAAGTGGATTGGGCAACCAAAAAAGGACCATTTTGAAGATTCACGATTATAACAGTGGGTCCTTAATTTGTAATGTTCACTTACAAAAGACTTGAAATTATTGAAAATTTAGCTTAATCCATACCAATTTCAAATAAGATAAGTACATTAGCACCTTTTTTATATTATATAGGCGAACTAAATTGTTGATAGTAAACATGTTGATTTCTTTCATAAGAGGGAGACATTATATAGTATAAAGTACCCAATGGTTAATTAAGAGGATTCATTCAATTTAATTATGAATTTATTAATGAAGATAATTTCAAATTAATTAAGTAAGCTTACAATTATGGGATTTGGATTAATCAATTATATTAAGAAAGTAGTAATATTTTATATAACCTATATGTATAAAATTTTATAGATTATTCATCTAATTAATATAGAAATAAGACATAAGTAATATATTATATATAATATTAAAATAAATTATATATATATATATATATATATATATATATATATATATATATATATATATATATATATATATATATATATATATATATGAAATTTAATGAAATGACTTAGAATTAAGAAACTATAATATGAATTATTATATATATTACTATGTATATGTGATATATTCATGGATATGTATAAATATGAAATTAGCATATGGATATAGATATGTACTAAATTAATGCAATTAAATAACTAAGAACTACAATATTATCATCTTACGAATTATATATATATATATATATAATTACTAAATTTAATGCAATGACTTAGTATTAAGAAACTATAATATGAATTATATATATTACCATGTATATCTTATATATACATGGATATGTATAAATATGAAATTAGTATATATATGTATATATATATATATATATATATATATAACCGTTGCGACCGGCTAGAATGGAGGGTTGAATAGCTTGAAAATAAAAATGCAATCCTTCTCGAACTCTTAAACTAACACTTGCATAAATAAAGTAAACAATAAAACATAAAGGACGTAAAAGGCAGACAGAGATTTACTTAGTTATAACCGGGGAGGTTGTTAATCCAAGGAAGATGAAGCACTAGTATCTCTTTCAGGCAGAGAAGCCTTTTACAGCGTTTAAGCACAGAAACAGAAGCTCAACTCTAAACTAAAGCACACAAGCGTTGGAATTATAATTCTTGAGTTCGTTGAAAAGCTTCTGGACTAAAGTTATATTTATAACTTTGGTCGGGACGCCCCGAAGGGTTGCGGGCGCCCTTGGGGGGATAAAACTTTATCCCCAACATTTAGATTGAGTCAAATCTCGATCTGGTCAAATATCGACTTCCGGGCACTCCGGTACGTTCCGAGGGCCCTAGTGGGAAAGTCAACCTAATTGACTTTTTCAGCCCGGGGCTTCTGCTTCGGCTCCGTTCGCCTCAGACCGAGTCTTCCGCTCGCTTAGGTGATCTTTTCCATCCGGAATAGGGCTCACCAGAACCCAACTCCCGATCTTCTTGAGCAGGCTTCTACTCCCACCTCTCATCCCTCGGAATCGCCATGTTGTTCCTTCTCATCCGCCAGCGTACTCACCCGTAGTCTTTCTCTCAGTCGCACCCCGTGTCAACCTTCTCGCTAGCTGCGTCTCTTGCTCTTCGAGCAGTCTTCCGCTCCGGCTTCTCGTCCCTCGGAACCACCGCACGCTTTCTTCTCGGCCGCCAGCGTACTCTTCTGCAGCGCCTCGTCCCTCGGACGCACGACGTGCCATCCTTCTCACTAGCTGCGTCTTCCGCTCGACTACCTGTGCTCATAAGCTCCTGCACACTTAGACACAAGGTTAGAAACACACAGGACCTAACTTAACTTATTGATCACACCAAAACAACTTTGGGGTTCCAACAATCTCCCCCTTTTTGATGTGATCAACCCAAGTTAAGCTAGGGTTAAAATAGACATAAAAATAAACAATTTATATTGCAATAACGTGCAACAAGATAGAAAAATTAAATTTTAAAAAAAAATTAATTTCTACCTCCCCCTAGACTTATACTTTTTCTTCTTCCCCTTTGATTACATAAAAAATTGGGGTTGCAAGAAAAATCTAAGGGTTGACACTTAGAAAAATTATTAAAATCTATTTTAATAATTTTCTTGAAAATATTTCTAAGTCAAGGGAAATTTCTAAATCAAAAATAACTTTTGAAAAAAATTCTTAAGTTTTTGTCATCAAGAATTAAGAACTTTCTAAGCCGAAAACTTTATGCAAGAAAATTTTAAAAAAAATTTGAGAACATTTAGAAAAAAAAATTCTATGCATTTATTTTATTTATTTATTTATTTTTAATTCTAATGCTTTTATCAGAAAGTTTTAAATTTTCATTTTAATTTATCATAACTTCTTAAATCACACTTTTTTTAGATTTAAAGCAATCAATATTAAACATGAAAAAAATTGTATCATGTTGATTTCTATTATTAGTTTGTCGAGATTCTTTAATCGACAAACTATTTTTTTGACTTATATAATATTTTGTTATATTTTGAATTTCTAATTCATAAAAATATTTCGATAATATAAATTCTAACTTGATAAAATTTTTCGATATTTCTAATTTGCAAAATTCGTTTGACAAAATATTTTGTAATTTGTAAAATTTATTTGATAGAAGATTTTCTAATCCGAAAAACTCTTTCGATGATTCAATTTCTAATTCGCAGAATTCTTTCGGCAGCTTTTCGATTGATTTAACTAATTGTTCAGAAGGTGGAGACCATACCTAACTTACCTTGTCAGCAGTTGATTCTCCCCTTGTCGAGTTGCTTTCTTCCGAAGTCTCTCCCCCTTCATTGATGCTCATCTGGGATGAGCTTTCTGTAGCTTCAGGATGGAGTTCGGCTGTCTTGGCAGTTTCCTCATTCTTAGACTGTTCTGACGGTGACTTGGTGTCCATCGAGGAGTTGGATTCGACTTCAGCTTGTACTTCGTAGATCTTCAAGAACTTTTCCCAAAGTTCTTTTGCGCTTTTGTATTCTCCCCTTGTCGCTTAGCAGGTGAAATTCTGCCCGAGTGTTTGACATACTCTCCTCATGTTGCTTCTTGGTCCAGAGATATTTCTTGATTTATTCTCCATTCGTTGTCTTTGGTGCTTCATAACTAAATTTCATTATTAAAGAAATACCAAAAACTATGTTTAGATATACCTCCATTTGTTGCTTCCAAAAAGCAAACTCCCCCAAGAATGCTGGTGGGTAGACGCTAGCTCCGGCCATCGTTTTGTTGCTTTGATTGGCGGTTAGTCCTCCTGAAGCGCCTCGACTTTGATACCACTTGTAGGACCATTGAATATATTGTTGGGACTTTCGAGCCGCAAAAATCATTTTTTGCGTTGCGGAAATCTCGAAGTCTTGCCACAGATCCATGCGAAGATAAATAAAATTCATGTACATGTTTATTTATCCTAGATCTACCTTAGATCTACATGATAAGAGTGTTACCCTTGTCGCGATGCCCTTCGCTTATCCCGCTCATCCAAACGGTTGTCGGATCTCATAGAGTGTCAAGTGTACACTCCTCTACACATATCCACACGGACAAAAGGTGAAGAAAAACCACTTAGAGTGTGCTAGCACCCTTGAATGGTTTCGACAATGGAGGAGAGGGAGATAACAAGAGAAGAGAGGAGGAAGAAGAAGAAGTTACAACAAGCACAAATGCTTGCACTAATGTGGCCGGTCACATAAAGGAGGGTTTTAAACCTCCATGTAATACCAAGAGTCATGGCTCTTGGTCTTTCTCATGAGGTGGCACACTATAATGTAGCCTTGATGATGTGGAACACCATCATTGGCCGACCCCATGCCAAGTCACAATGAGGTGGCGTTTGATCAAGTCAAACTTGACCCTTCATCTTCCCTCTCAAGTCAAGTCAAACTTGACTTTTTTATCTCCCATGGTTGATCAAATCTAACCATTGATTCAAGTCAATTTAATTTAATGAATCTCTATTCATTGGTTTAAATTGACTCAATAAATCATAATTTAAATTATACTCATTTTACACATGAATCAAATTGAGTCCAACTCAATTAGTCTAATTTGGATTACTCTTAATCCAATTTGGTTTATCATATGAACCTAATCCTCTTGGTCTATCACATGAACCTAATCTCCATCTAATTGCCCTTTGTGTGTGACCTTATAGGTTCTTGTAACGTTGGCAATGCTCCTAAACCCATTTAGAAACATAAGTAATGAGCGGTATCTAGCAACACATCATTACTACCCAAGTTACAAGAATGTTGAGATCCAACATCACCTTTGTGACTACTAATTGTGACTCTCACAATATGTGACAATGCCCTTCTATCCTTGACATCTAAATTGATCAATTGAGGCATAGACCATGTCATTCTCTAATCAATTTATGTCTTGAACTCTAAGTAGACTCACTCTAATCAAATGAGCTCAATATCTCATATCGACTCATTTGGGCATGGCCATGCACTTAGTGGTCTCACTCTATCAAGAATCATGATGTCACTCCCGTCATATAGGAGGGATAGATCCCATCTATATCACTCACATCCCTCTGCATAATTTGTTACATACCCAGTAGTCGCCTTTATAGTCCACCCATTTACTAGTGACGTTTGACGAAGTCAAAGTATGCAACTCCTTATGTAGGGAACCATGGTGACTTCAGGTCCAAGGACTGGTAGTCATACTAATAGTCACATGAGAAAGTATATGACACTCATAGAACGATCTATGATACTTTCTCATAGCGGGTCATTCAATATACATTCTCCAATGCATACCCATGTGTCAACTTGATATCTTTATATCCATGACTTGTGAGATCAAGTCATCGAGTTGGCCTACATGCTAGTCTCATCGTATTAACATTATCCCTGAATGTTAATACTTGACTAGGAATGATTAAGAGTAGTGTTCTCTATATCATCTCATTATCGATTCAACCAATCGATTGATATAGATAAGAACATTTTACTCAAGGACGTTATTATACTTAATTATTTGACACCAACACTAGTAAGTATAATAACCATAAATAAATGCCTTTATAAATATATAGGAATATGATACATCGAGTCCATACAACAATCATCACATGATTGGCTCTAGGGCTCTCACTAACATATATATATATATATATATATATATGAAATTAGTATAGGGATATAAATATGTACGATATTAATGCAATTAATAGACCAAGTCTTAAGCTCCCTCTTCTATTTAAATCTTACCTTCAGAAGTCTCACCTTTGATGTTGCCGCTGGCCTTAAGAAGGCTCCCCTCCCTCTTTGTTTCTCCACTGGTTCTAGAGCTCCAAGGGAAGACCAAGAAGGGAGTTAGTAGCTAAAGATTGAAGGCATGTTCTTCCCATGTTATGTTTTTATTGGTTCCTTAAATCCATGCATGTTTAGTTCTCTTGTAATTTGGTTTTGATGGTTTTAGGAGGCCATAAAATCCCCATGTTTGGAGAAATTTATGAGTTTGTTAGTTTTGGTTTTGGTAGTTTCATGTCATGAAATCCTTCACATGGTCGATACCGTTGTTTATGTTATCCTTACCTCTCATCATGATAACTTTATAGGTTACATGTTAATCTCAAATTAGATTTAGATTTATGGTTATTTTCTTCTCACTTCACATCATGTTAACCATAAAAGAGGTATGTGTGAATTTCATATTTTTAAGTTTAGGGCTATGTTTATGCACAAATTTATTTTTAAATCTATGCTTAAGTTTATGCCATGAAATTTCATGCTTATTGATCCTGTCCGAAAGCTGAATCAACGGACGCTGGGCACGTGGCGCTCTCCGAGTCCCTGACGTGGATCTCCGACCGGTCGTACGGTCCTCCGGCGAACCTGCAAGGAAGTCGGGCCGGGAAGGGGTTCCCGGCGACGACCCTCCGACGCTCAAGTCAGGCAAAGCTCAACAAGAAAGTGGCTCCAAGAATCGTAGAATGCGTACCTCCGGCGAAGGATGAGGTCCTTTATATAGGGCTGTGGAGAAGCAGGTGCACACATACCGAGGTGTACACGTGTCCTCAGCCCATACCCTAGTAAAGGCCTGTCAGTGAGCTTACCTGACCCCATACTGCTACAGTCCAAGCACGTCTTCGATGGGACAGCGGAACCCCATGTCATAAGGTTTGGAGTACGGCCTAGTCCTAGAGCATGACAGCTGTCAGAAGATGTTTCTTGTCCTTCTCTCCCTACTCCATGCCGGGGCATCCGGCCAGCCGGCACTCACCTCCCGTCCGGTCGGCCGGCACTCACATCACGTCCGACCCTCCATATGCACTAGTATGCTTGGGAGATCCTCGATAATGTGCTATGTGGGAATTGTTCGCAATATGCTACCTTATGTCTTTGACCGAGCGTGCCATCCGCTCGGCCCTATGATCCTATTCAGCGAGCGTCGGAACCCCGACTCTCGCCGGGGCACCTTTTGCCATCATTTAGACACCGGTGGGCCATCCGGGCGGTCGACCCACCCTTATCCGGTCGGTCACCTATCCTTTGACTTCCATGTGGCGTTGACTTCCCAGAACGGGGGTCCCCTGTTCTTACCGCCGGATCACTTGTATCCCCTTCAAGTCTAGTCGAAGGAGGAGATTAGTCCGACTGACTGGACTGCGAATATAGCCGAGCGGTGCCTTCGTACCATTATCCTCCGCTCGGCCGACCGCAGGGATGACCTTGTAGTCAACAGCAACATTCCTTGAACCTCCTCATAATCTGTGCCAATCTTCGACATTAAGGCTGAGCATGCGCTCATTAAATGCTTTGAATGGCTGAATGCCACGTGGCGCACTGTCGTCATCGTACGGAGGCGGCGGCGTGGTGCTTTGATGGGATCGAAGCGGTTCGAAATGAACGGCGTGATGCGCTTTGATTCCCGTGACCTGGATCCAACGGTGGAGGCCGCTCGGACTCCACCCTATAAAATCTTCATTTTCTCCTCCGTCGCCTTACTCCTTCTTTCGCGTGCTCCCGACTATTCCTCGCGTTCTAGAGCTCCGGCGATCGTATTCTCCTGCTTCCGTCGATCCCAGGTGTTCTTCCCTCGATCCTCCTTTTTCCCGTAAGATTCTCTTATTTTCTTTCTCGTTTCCGGTGCTTTCTTTGCATTTCTTTCCCCAGTTTTCGCTTCCAGGGTACTCTTTTCGCTTGCTGCCGTCTTTCTTCTACCTTTCTGCCTTTTTTATTTCTCCCGCTCGGATCATGGCTAGTTCTTCTCATCCTGAAGACCAGTCCCTCGGCTCATGGTACACTACCATGCAGTCCCGATTCGACCAGCGTGATTTTGATGTTCTGACAGACAATTTTGAAATCTCCGATGATTTTGAACTTCTTTTGGACGGTCCCTCTGCTCGGCCACACAGGCCGCCGCGCGGAGCTTTCTGTGTCTTCCGCGACCATTTTACTGCTGGTCTGCGTTTCCCTGTACATCCTTTCATTATAGATGTTTGTAACTTTTTCGGTGTTCCGCTCGGCAGTCTAGTACCCAACACTTTTCGCCTTCTCTGCGGGGTTGTTGTTGTAGGATCGATAAGAATTTAGATATCTCCACAATATCATGATATTGTCCACTTTGGGCCTAGACCCTCATGGTTTTGCTCTTGGGCTCTCCCCAAAAGGCCTCATACCAATGGAGATATCTTTTCTCTTATAAACCCATGATCTTTCCCATGTGTTTCCAATATGGGACTATGTTTGCAACCTTGCAACCCCAACAATCCCCCCCTCAAACAAAGGACCATAGGCTTCCCACGTCTGATCCTCGACCCACCAGGTCTTCCTGCCCCTCGGTCCACTCGACCTACTAGGACTTCCTTGCCTAGCCGCAACTAGGACTTCCTGCCTGGTGCACCCATCAGGTCTTCCTGCCCCTCGGTCCACCCGACCTACTAGGACTTCCTTGCCTAGCCGCAACTAGGACTTCCTGCCTGGTGTCTGGTCCTCTTGATCCAAACATAGGAGCCCCCACTTTCTTTGTTTGAGGTCAATATTGTACCCACATGGTTCAATCAGACCATAGCTCTTGTGCACAGTCGGCGGTTAAACCTTCTGGCAGTCAGGGCTCTGATACCAATTGTAGGTTCGAAAAGAATTTAGATATCTCCACAATGACACGATATTGTCCACTTTGGGCCTAAGCCCTCATGGTTTTGCTCTTGGGCTCTCCCCAAAAGGCCTCATGCCAATGGAGATATCTTTTCTCTTATAAACCCATGATCTTTCCCATGTGTTTCCAATATGGGACTATGTTTGCAACCTTGCAACCCCAACAGTTGTTTTGTTCAAAATCCACAACATCCCCCTCCGACCGGACGTCTTTTTTTATTTCTATTACCCCAAGCAGTCCGAGCCGGGCACCTTCATGTTCCAAGCTCGGCCCGGCCTAGTCTTCTTTAACAAACTGCCTTCTTCCAATAAACATTGGAAGGAGTATTTTTTCTATATTCGTATGCCCGATCAGGCCAATTTCCGGACCAAGTGGCAGGTCGACCTACCCCCCACTCCTGAGCTGAAGAAATTCAAGACCCGACCGGACTACCTCCATGCTGCAAACATGCTAGCCGGTCTATGACTCGACATCAATAAGCTTCTTCACGAAGGAGTGATGTACATCTTCGGTCTGAGTCTCATACGGACTCCTCTTCCGACCGGCTTCGGTAAGAATTTTACTTGGGCATTTGCTTTGATTGCTAACTGATTTTTCTCCTTTCCTTTGCAGCGGACATCGTCATGGAGTCGGTAATGGCCGACATTCTGAAGAGAAAGGCGGCGGCGCTCGAAGCCGCGACAACAAAGGAGATGGAGGCGCTCGGCATCCAGCCGGTCGGCTCGCACGAAGAAGAGAGCGAGACACATGCTGGGGAGTCGGCCGCTCAGGCTTTTCTCCCAGAGCCAGCGGCTGGGGCAACCCTCAGCCAAGAGCCCTTCGCTCGGGGTGACGGCTCAGCTCCAGAAGAAGAGCAGCCTCACCCGAAAAGGCGCCGAGTGGAGACTCCCGTTCGCTCAGCCACATATGTTGTTCAACCCTCCGCCCGAGCCACTGCAAGTGCTCGCGGAAAGGCTTCGGAGATCGAAGCCATTTCGTCCGATCGGACTCCTTCGGAATGGGACGAGCCGGAGGCCCCTATTGAGGCTATTCCGGTCAGCACCCTTCCGCCCTCTCAACCAGTCAGGCGTTCAACCATCCACTCTCAGTTTTCGGCGCCGGCCTCTGATCCTCTTCCGGATGCCGGTCGGACGACCCCAGGTCATGGCCGCACAATACGAGTCACTCTTCATCTTCCAACTGAAGAACTGCTGCCAGAGGCCGACCAACCGACAGCGCCCGAGCATACCATCACTTTGAAGGGCCCACTAGCTGAGATGTGGGCCGACGCTCGGGCACGCGTCACGCTCATCCCCCTCCGAAATTTGGCCAATAGCCATATGCAGCAGGCCACGGGGGTAAGTTTATTTTCTCCGAGTTTTGTATGCATTCCTTCCGATCGGCCAATAACAACTTCTTATTTTTTTTGTCAGAGATGGGTGGAGGAGATTGCTGTCTCCAACCGCCTGGCCTTGGTAGATGAAGAACTAAGGCAACTGAAGGCGGCCGTCGGTCCGTCCGGCTCTAAAGGCCCCTCCTATTTTGAGCTGCAAAAGGAGCTGAAGAAAGCTCAAGATTTGTTGGCGGCCGAGCAGAAAAAGACGGCCGATCAGGCCCATGCCTTGGCCGAGTCCGAGTGACAAGTCAAGTCGCTCGACACAAAAATAACCTTGGCCACCACTCGAAAAAACACGGTCATTTCCGACTTGGAGAAGAAGAACGTGGAGGCTCGGGACCTGGAGCTGAAGGTAAAGGAGCTGATGGAGCAGCTTGATAGAGAGAAGGCGGGCCGCTCGGCCGACGCGGACAAGCTTCAAAATCTGAAGGATTCCCTTACTACCTCCCAGGCGACCCTCAAAGAATATCAAGAGGTCGAGCCAAGTCGGGTCGCTGCCCTAAGACAGAGCTACATCCGTTCGCCTAAATTCTCGGAGAAAATCTGCGAGCGGATGTACAAAGCCTTCGACTTGGCTATGACCGCCACCACCATGTATCTGAAGTCTAAGGGTCTTCTTCCGGAGTCCACTACTATTTCGGTCGGCGATCAAGTGGCGCTCCTGGACAACATCCCCAAGGACCTTTATGATTACATTGAGTAGACGTCTTTATATGTAGTTAGGCCGCTAGGCCAAAAAATGATCTTTTTTTGTACTTAGGCCGCTCGGCCTAAAGTTTTAATTTTAATACAATGTTTTCCTTTCGCGTACTTTGCTCTTTTGCTAGTTAATGTGTGTTGTCCGCTCGCCTATTATCACACCTCTGGTATTCGAAAGGGACATTAATGTGTGTTGTCCGCTCGACTATTAATTTGGCGTTGCCCTTCCGCTCGGCTAAATATGTAATATTTCGAATAATTAACATTCCGCTTTGATAGCAGAGATCGCTCGCTAGACACCGATGAAGTACCTTTGGGTACTGGGCTGAGCGGAACGTAGAGACGATTGAACGATATTGACGGCGAGTTTCTTGGACAATTGCATCCTTTTTATTGGCCTCATCCGCTCGGAGGGTTTATAGACGCCGACTCGTCTCTCGATATTTAACGTCGGAGCTCGACGGTCTTCCGCTCGAATGATTTATAGACGCCGGCTCGTCTCTCGATATTTAACGTCGGAGCTCGACGATCTTCCCTCCCGGATGATTTATAGACGCCGGCTCGTCTCTCGATATTTAACGTCGGAGCTCGACGGTCTTCCGCTCGGATGATTTATAGAAGCCGGCTCGTCTCTCGATATTTAACGTCGGAGCTCGACGATCTTCTGCTCAGAGGGTTTATAGACGCCGGCTCGTCTCTCGATATTTAACGTCGGAGCTCGACGATCTTCCGCTCGGAGGGTTTATAGACGCCGACTCGTCTCTTGATATTTAATGTCGGAGCTCGACGGTCTTCCGCTTGGAGGGTTTATAGACGTTGGCTCGTCTCTCGATATTTAACGTCGGAGCTCGACGATCTTCCGCTCGGATGATTTATAGACGTCGGCTCGTCTCTCGATATTTAACGTCGGAGTTCGACGATCTTCCGCTCGGATGATTTATAGACGCCGGCTCGTCTCTCGATATTTAACGTCGGAGCTCAACAGTCTTCCGCTCGGATGATTTATAGACGCCGGCTCGTCTCTCGATATTTAACGTCGGAGCTCGACGATCTTCCGCTCAGAGGGTTTATAGACACCGGCTCGTCTCTCGATATTTAACGTCGGAGCTCGACGGTCTTCCGCTCGGAGGGTTTATAGACGCCGGCTCGTCTCTCGATATTTAACGTCGGAGCTCGACGATCTTCCGCTCAGATGATTTATAGATGCCGGCTCGTCTCTCGATATTTAACGTCGGAGCTCGACGATCTTCCGCTCGGATGATTTATAGACGCCGGCTCGTCTCTCGATATTTAACGTTGGAGCTCGACGATCTTCCGCTCAGATGATTTATAGACGCCGGCTCATCTCTCAATATTTAATGTGGGAGCTCGATGATCTTCCGCTCGGATGATTTATAGACGCAGGCTCGTCTCTCGATATTTAACATCGGAGCTCGACGATCTTCCGCTCGGATGATTTATAGACGCCGGCTCGTCTCTCGATATTTAACGTCGGAGCTCGACGATCTTCCGCTCGGATGATTTATAGACGCCGGCTCGTCTCTCGATATTTAACGTCGGATCTCGACGGTCTTCCGCTCGGATGATTTATAGACACCGGCTCGTCTCTCGATATTTAACGTCGGAGCTCGACGATCTTCCGCTCGGAGGGTTTATAGACGTCGGCTCGTCTCTCGATATTTAACGTCGGAGCTCGACGATCTTCCGCTCGGAGGGTTTATAGACGCCGGCTCGTCTCTCGATATTTAACGTCGCAGCTCGACGATCTTTCGCTCGGAGGGTTTATAGACGCCGGCTCGTCTCTCGATATTTAACGTCGGAGCTCGACGGTCTTCCGCTCGGATGATTTATAGACGCCGGCTCGTCTCTCGATATTTAACGTTGGAGCTCGACGATCTTCCGCTCGGATGATTTATAGACGCCGGCTCGTCTCTCGATATTTAACGTCGGAGCTCGATGATCTTCCGCTCGGATGATTTATAGACGTGGGCTCGTCTCTCAATATTTAACGTCGGAGCTCGACGGTCTTCCACTCGGATGATTTATAGACGTCGGCTCGTCTCTCGATATTTAACATCGGAGCTCGACGGCCTTTAAGGTTAATTTGAACACCGCCGTTCGGCGAAGCTATTTGTCATCCTTTTTATCATTTTTGCTTCCTGCATTACAAGTACATAGGCGACCAAAATATACACAAAAGCGAGTTACATCAGTGCACCTTTCACCCAGCTCGATAAAGTTGGAGATGATTCGTGCTCCACGGTCGGTCCAGCTGTCGCCCGTCTTCATCCTCCAAATAATAAGCTCCCGAGTGGAGCTTTTCGATGATTTTGAAGGGGCTTGCCTAAGGAGCCTCCAGTTTGCCGACGTCGCCGACCGGCTTTACTTTCTTCCAGACCAGGTCGCCTACCTGGAATGATCTGGGGATTACGCGTCGATTGTAGTTTTGCTTCATCCGTTGTCTGTACGCCATCAGCCGGACGGACGCCTTGGCTCGCTCCTTGTCGACCAAATCCAGCTCCATGTTCCTCCGCTCGACGTTGCCATCATCATAATTCTGGATCCGGACGGACTCGACGTCGACTTCGACAGGAATCACCGCTTCGCCGCCGTACACCAGATGGAAAGGCGTGATGCCCGTTCCTTCCTTTGGGGTCGTGCAGATTGCCCATAAGATGCCAGACACTTCATCCACCCAGCTTCCTCCCAAGTGGTCGAGCCGAGCGCGCAGAATACGAAGAATTTCCCGATTGGCTACTTCGGCTTGACCATTGCTTTGAGGATACGCCACAGACGTGAAGTGTTGCTCGATGCCATAGCTTCTGCACCAATCTTCGAGCAACTTTCCTGTGAATTGCCGACTGTTGTCTGAAACAAGTCGACGGGGGATGCCGAATCGGCAGATGATATGTTGCCAGATAAATTTCTTGACCATCTGCTCGGTGATCTTGGCTAGCGGCTCGACCTCCACCCACTTGGAAAAATAATCAACCGCCACCAATAAAAATTTCCGCTATCCGGTCGCCATAGGAAACGGACCCACAATATTCATTCCCCATTGGTCAAACGGACAAGACACAGTAGCTGCCTTCATTTCTTCCGCCGATCGGTGAGAGAAATTATGATACCTTTGACAAGAAAGGCACGTCGCGACGGTCCGAGCGGCGTCTGCTTGTAAAGTTGGCCAGAAGTATCCGGCCAGCAGGATTTTCTTAGCCAGCGATCATCCACCCGGATGCCCTCCGCAGGATCCTTGATGCACTTCTTGGAGGATGTACGCCGCATCTTCCGAGCTCACGTATTCCAACAGTGGACGAGAGAAGGCCTTCTTGTATAATTGATCTCCAATGAGCGTGAACCGACCGGCTCTCCTCCTTAGTAGCTGGGCCTCATCCCGATCGGACGGTGTAGCACCCGAGCGGAGAAACTCCATGATGGGTGTCCTCCAGTCACTCGGAAACGAGAGGCCCTCCATCCGATCGACGTGCGCCACCAAAGATACTTGTTCAATTGACTGCTGGATGGCGACTGGCGTTATCGAGCTCGCGAGTTTGGCCAACTCATCGGCTGCTTGGTTTTCCGCTTGAGGTATCTTCTGGATAGTGACTTCTCTGAAATTGGCTTTGAGCTTTTCGAAGGCTTCAGCATAAAGTTTGAGCCGAGTGTTGTTAATCTCAAAGGTACCAGAAAGTTGCTGAGCGGCCAACTGAGAATCTGAATGTATAGTTACCCGTTCGGCTCCCACATGTCGGGTTGCTTGTAAATCGGCTATAAGGGCCTCATATTCTGCCTCATTATTTGTACCAGAAATTTGGAAGTATTCTGCCGAACGGATAGATGCATCTTTTCTCCTTGGGGAGAGAGTAGCAGTACTCCAATCCCGCTTTCAAGCCGAGTGGACGATCCGTCCACAAATATCTTCCACATGGCTTCGGGTTCTGGCCCTTGTACTTCGGTGACAAAATCCGCCAAGGACTGCGCCTTTATTGCCGAACGGGGCTGGTATTGAATGTCAAATTCGCTCAACTCTGTTGTCCATTTTATGAGCCGCCCGGACGCTTCGGGATTCAACAATACTCTTCCCAATGGGCTATTCGTCCGGACGATGATAGTATGAGCCAAGAAATAAGGGCGGAGGTGCCGAGCGGCGAGGACCAATGCGAAAGCCAGTTTCTCGAGCCCAGTGTAGCGAGATTCAGCATCTTTTAAAATATGGCTCAGAAAATATACAGGCTCCTCTCCACTTGCCCTTACTAATGCCGAGCCGACTGCTTGCTCAGTCGAAGATAGGTAGATACAAAGTGGCTCACTCGCAGCTGGCTTGGCTAGCACAGGTAGAGAGTTCAAGTATGCCTTCAGATCTTCGAACGCCCGATCGCATTCTTCATCCCAGTGAAACTTAGTGGCTTTGCGCAAGATTTTGAAAAAAGGCAGGCTCCGGTCGGCGGTCTTTGAGATGAATCTGGACAGAGCGGTTATCCGACCGGTTAAGCGCTGCACTTCCCTCAGATTTCTTGGAGGCGGCATATCTTGTAAGGCTTTTACTTTGCTGGGATTTGCTTCGATGCCCCGCTCAGTCACTATGTAACCCAAGAAACGCCCTCCTTTTGCTCCGAACAGGCACTTCTGTGGGTTTAACTTGACTCCATATTTCCGTAGCATTCGGAAAGTTTCCTCCATGTCTCCGAAGAGATCGACCGCTCGGACGGACTTGATGAGAATGTCGTCCACGTATACTTCCAAATTTCGCCCGATCTGCTCCTTGAACACTTTGTTCATCAGACGCTGATATGTGGCTCCCGCGTTCTTCAACCCGAACGGCATCACATTATAGCAATAGGTGCCATCGGCTGTAACGAAGCTGACTTTTTCTTGATCTTCACGGGCGAGCGTCACTTGATGATAGCCTTGGTAAGCGTCGAGCATGCATATCAACTCACAGCCGGCCGTCGAGTCCACCAGTTGATCGATCCGGGGCAGGGGATAAAAATCCTTTGGGCACGCCTTGTTAAGGTCCCGGAAATCGATGCACACTCTCCACTTATTGCCGGGCTTGGAGACAAGCACCACGTTCGTCAACCAGCTCGGGAACTGGACTTCGCGTATGTGGCCTGCCTCCAGGAGTTTCTCCACCTCCGCTCGGATTATGACATTCTGTTCGGCGCTGAAATCCCTCTTTCTCTGTTTCACTGGCCGAGCGTCCGGTCGGACATGGAGCTCATGTTGCGCTATACTTGGTGAAATTCCGGGCAACTCATGCGTCGACCAGACGAAGACATCATGGTTTTTCTGGAGGCATTGGATCACCTCCTCCTTCTGGCTCGCCTCCAGATCGGACGCGATGAATGTCGTGGCTTCCGATCGGGTCGGGTGAATCTGCACTTCCTCTTTTTCTTCATAAATCAAAGAGGGTGGCTTTTCAGTGATAGCGTTCACCTCGATCCGGGGCGTCTTCCGAGCGGCATTGGATTTTGCTCGGACCATCTCGACGTAACATCGTCGAGCTGTCAGTTGATCCCCTCGTACTTCTCCCACTTTGTCCTCGACGGGGAACTTGATCTTCTGGTGGAAAGTGGAAACGACCGCTCGGAATTCACTGAGAGCTGGTCGCCCCAATATGACGTTGTATGCCGACGGAGAGTCCACCACGACGAAGTTTGCAGTACGCGTCCTTCTGAGCGGCTCCTCTCCCAGCGATATGGCCAGCCGGATCTGTCCGACCGGCTGAACTTCATTGCCCGTAAATCCGTAAAGGGGGGTTGTCATTGGCAGCAGCTCGGCTTGATCAATTTGCAGTTGATCGAATGCCTTCTTGAATATGATATTGACCGAGCTTCCTGTGTCAATAAAAATGCAGTGAATAGTATAATTGGCTATTACCGCTTTGATGAGAAGAGCGTCGTCGTGGGGAACTTCAACCCCTTCCAAGTCCCTGGGCCCGAAACTAATTTTGGGTCCGCTCGCCCGTTCCTGGCTGCAGCCGACCGCATGGATCTGGAGCTGCCGGACGCTCGCCTTCCTTGCTTGATTGGAATCTCCTCCGGTCGGACCACCAGCTATGATGTTGATCTCGCCTCGGGAAGTATTAGTTCTATTTTCTTCTTCCCGAGCGGACGGTCGGGGCCGTTCTCTAGACATCCGGAGATTCTCCCGCCTCGGAGAGAGATGCCGCTCGGGAGTCTGTTGTTGTCGCCTGTCAGCTTGCGTCCGATCGGCTTCATGAGTTCTCTGTCGCCTGTCGGATGATGGCGATCGACGACCGCCACTCCGGGGAACGGGATGAGCGATCAAGGGAAGACTTTGACAATCCCTTGTGTTGTGCGTGTCCGTCCGGTGGAAGGACCAGAACATTGGGGTCCATTTCTTCTTTGGCTTGGGCCGCGCGGCAGCTACCTCTTGCACGTGGGACCTAGCATGGGGGGAGCGGATTGCTTCGGCCCTCGGCCCTCTGGGTGGCTGATGAGCAGCGTGCGGCTTTCGCTCGGCAGGAGGAGCCCGATCGGTTGGAGTTTCTTTTTTCTGGGCCTCTTGGGCTTCCTCCACGTTGATGTATTCGTTGGCCCGGTGTAGCATGTGGTCGTAGTCTCGGGGCGGCTTCCGAATGAGTGATCGGAAGAAATCCCCATCCACGAGGCCTTGTGTGAAGGCATTCATCATGGTTTCTGAGGTGGCTGTTGGAATATCCATGGCCACTCTGTTGAACCGCTGGATGTAGGCTCGGAGCGATTCGCGGGCTTCCTGTTTGATGGCAAACAGGCTGACACTAGTCTTCTGGTAGTGCCGACTGCTTGCGAAGTGGTAGAGGAAAGCCGTTCGGAAGTCTTTGAAACTTGAGATAGATCCGTCCGGCAGTCTCCGAAACCACCGTTGAGCCGATCCAGAGAGGATGGTGAGGAAAACCCGACACTTCACCCCATCTGTGTATTGATGCAGGGTTGTCATGTTATCAAACTTACCCAAATGATCATCCGGGTCGGTGGTTCCATTGTATTCACCGATCGTCGGAGGCACATAGTGCTTGGGCAGAGAGTCTCGTAGAATAGCCTCTGAAAATTGGCAGTTGATCCACTCGGGCGATGCATCTGCTCGGGGGGCTTTCCCTTTTTTGTCGTCTCGTCTTGGCATTTCATCCGAAGAAGATCCCCGATCTCGATTAGTTGCTACGGCTTCAGGAGTGCGGAATAGGGCCCGATGGAATGCAACGGTGGCCTGAGTTGCTTCCGCTCGGCCTCCTGATGCTGATGTTGTTTGCTGCTCTACCCGCTCAGCTTGTGACTTTTGTCTCTGTTCCATAAGCTTGGCAGCTCTTGTCTCGATCAGAGCGTCGAGTTCCTCCGTGGAGAGCATCACCGAGTGCTGTCATCCAGCTTCGTCCATTGCTTCCGATCGGATGTAGGAGCGTTCCCACAGACGGCGCCAAATTGATCCTGTCCGAAAGCTGAATCAACGGACGCTAGGCACGTGGCGCTCTCCGAGTCGCTGACGTGGATCTCCGACCGGTCGTACGATCCTCTGGCGAACCTGCAAGGAAGTCGGGCCGGGAAGGGGTTTCCGGCAACGACCCTCCGACGCTCAAGTCAGGCAAAGCTCAACAAGAAAGTGGCTCCAAGAATCGTAGAATGCGTACCTCCGGCGAAGGATGAGGGCCTTTATATAGGGCTGTGGAGAAGCGGGTGCACACATATCGAGGTGTACACGTGTCCTCAGCCCATACCCCAGTAAAGGCCTATCAGTGAGCTTACCTGACCCCATACTGCTACAGTCCAAGCACGTCTTCGATGGGACAGCGGAACACCCTGTCATAAGGTTTGGAGTACGGCCTAGTCCTAGAGCATGACAGCTGTCAGAAGATGTTCCTTGTCCTTCTCTCCCTACTCCATGCCGGGGCGTCTGGCCGGCCGGCACTCACCTCCCGTCCGGCCGGCCGACACTCACATCACGTCCGACCCTCCATATGCACTAGTATGCTTGGGAGATCCTCGATAATGTGCTATGTGGGGACTGTTCGCAGTATGCTACCTTATGTCTTCGACCGAGCGTGCCATCCGCTCGGCTCTATGATCCTGTTCAGCGAGCGTCGGAACCCCGACTCCCGCCGGGGCACCTTTTGCTATCATTTAGACACCGGTGGGCCATCCGGGTGGTCGACCCACCCTTATCCGGTCGGCCACCTGCCCTTTGACTTCCATGTGGCGTTGACTTCCCAGAACGGGGGTCCCCTGTTCTTACCGCCGGATCACTTATATTTAGGTTATGTTTAGATTCTTCCCATTTCTTGTCATGACAACATTATAAGATATAGGTGCAAATTTTTTATTCTAAGTTTAGGTTTAAATTTATGTTCATGTTCTTATGTCTTATTATGATACCTTAATATAATCTAGGTTTAGGTGGATGTTTATGTTTCCTCTTACATCTATCATGATAATGTTTATAGATTATATGTTAGTTTCAGATTTAAGGTTTGGATGCTATGAATTAAATCATGAATGTTGATAATTTTATGGTACATGCTAGATTTGGATACAAGGGTTAGCATGCTATGACATTAATCATGCTTTTGACCACTATATCACACATGATAGTTTAAGATTTTAGGTTTTAATATGCCATGATAATAATCATGATTTAACAACTTTATAATACATGGTAGCTACAAATTTGAGGATTTAACATGTTATGCGCTCAACCATTTCTTGGGTTTGATAAGCTATAATCCTAATCATGCTTTTGATAACGATAAAGATTTAATGTGGACATTGCGAGGGAAAAAGCCCCAGAGGGAGACCGTTTATGGGAAAAGGCTCCAAAGGGAGCCCAATATTGGGTAAGTTGATAGTAATAAAATAAGTATGATAATGATAAAGATTTAATGAGGATATCGTGAGGGAAAAGATCTCAGAGGGAGTCCGTTTATAGGAAAAGGCCCTAGAAGGAGCCCAATATCGAGTAAGTTGACCTTGAAAAAATGATAATGGTTGATAGAAATATTGTGAGGGAAAAGACCCAAAGGGACTCTGTTTATGGGCCAAGGCCCCAGAGGGAGCCCAACACTATATTTCCATATGCCACAGCCTAGTGACAAAAGGGTTGCTAGAGACCCTGCCAACTATAAGCCAAGGCACAGTAATGGAAAAGTGATTACTAATGTCCTGTCACCTAGTACTATAATTTTACAGTTGAGATTGATCAATCAACTATATGATAATAATTAGTCACTATCAACGATCCAACCTTGCCTTAAAAATATTTTATGATATGCTATGTTCATGTTCATGTTCATGTCGTATTATGTATATATGTTTAGGTTCATGATATGTTATGTTCATATTCATGTCGTACTATGTATATATGTTTAGGTTTATGTTATGTTATGTTCAAATTTAGGTTATGCTATGTATAGGTTTAGGTTCATGCTATGCTATGTTTATGTTCATGTTATGTTATAAATATGTTAGGTTCATGATCTGTTACATTTATGTTCATGTTATGCTATGTATATGTTTAGGTTCATGATATGCTATGCTCAAGTTCATGTTATTCTATAAATATGTTAGGTTCATGATATGTTATATGTATGTTCATGTTATGCTATGTATCTGTTTAGGTTCATGGCATTCTATGTTCAAGTTCATGTTATGCTATGAATATGTTATGTTCATGATATGCTATGTTTGGGTTTATGTTATGCTATGCATATGTTAGGTTCACAATATGTTATGTTTATGTTCATGTTCATGTCATACTATGTATATGTTTAGGTTCATGATACGCTACGTTTATATTCACACTATGCCATGTATATGGTTAGATTCATGTTCAGGTTCGTGTTATGCTCATGTTCACGTTATGCCCATATATGTTTGTGATTATGTTCATGTATGTTTATGCTCGTGTCTATGTCATTATGTCATGAAGATGTCCTTGCACATGGTATGTTTACATTCATGCTTTAGCAAGCGTATACTAGGAAAAATACCTTGCAGAGTTAGATAGGCACAGTTCCCATTAGGATACATGGATATAGGAACTAATTAATGCATAGTATGGTTTGAATGTATTGAGTCTCTCGACTCATAGATTTTAACTATTTCAAGTAAGAAGATAAACAAGGTAGGTGCATTGACAAGTGAACAAGCTCGAGACAGTGACAGTACAACTCGGAGACACATTAGTTTAGTTTCCGCTGTATGTTATGAATTACTGGAAGTACCTTAGTTAAATCAATAGTATGTTATGATTGTAAGTGTAATTATGATTTGTGACATCCATAATTATATATGAATTGATATTGGAAATATAATAAAAAAAATTAAGAACATTACACATTATCAGAATGTCAAGTTAATATTATTTGTAAGGAAAATACTAATCTATGCTATGATTATCCTGAAGTGAAGATTGTGAAACCTTGAACTAGGAGATATTGAGAGCATGGATGAAGGCAGAATTAGTTATTTACTTCAATTCAAGGTATAGGAACAAATTTAGACTCCATATCAAATTTTATCCTCAAAATTTTGTGCAAAAGCCCAAGGAATGTGAAAGAAAGGAGTGAAAAAAAGACCTATTTATTCTTGTTCTTTGTGTAAGTTACAACTAGACTATAAGTTTTCCCCATTATTCATCCCCATACTTTACTAAAATGATTCCAATGAAGCAACAAACAATAAAAAAAAACTCGCTTGTTCTATTCACTTTCTTTGGCCTCTTTTGTTCAGTTTTGAGTTGTGTTGGAAGTTAATTAGATATAGATTTTAGCAGCATTCTAAATTTTTTTTTATTAGGTTTAATTCCTATTTATTTTTGAGTTGTTTTCACCAACTTGGATCCTTTGATAGAGATCAAAGAGATTGATAAAGGGTTCAGTAAATTTGGGGAAGGGTTTCCATGCTACAATGGGAGAAAGGAGATGTCGTTAAATCATTGGGGGGAAAGGAGATGTGATGAAGAAAGTTTGTGATGAATCAAGTAGAAAATGACATTAATAAGGAATGTGAAATCATTGGGATCTTTCCCTTGACTCTACCTATGAGTAAACTCAACCTAAGGCTAAAAATTTGCCTTGGTAGAAATTTGAGAAAAGGTGAACCACTACATGAAAATTGATTTTTTGCAGTGCTGTATTGATAGCGTGCAATAAAAGAACGTTGCAGATGAATTATATATTTATATATATATATATATATATAATACCAATGACATCGTCCAATATATATATATATATATATATATATATATATATATATATATATAGAGTTTTGATACTGTGCGCGACTGTGCACGTCGCGCACAGTATCAGCGCTTTTTTTGTTTTTTTTTTAAATTTTTTTTTTGTTTTTTGAATTTTAAAAATTCAACATTTCCTTATTTAAAATTTAATATATAGATATATCCCTTAAACACATTACAATACTCAATAAATACTTAAATTAATTTTATTTTATTTTTTATTTTTAAACTAAACAAAAAATCATTTTATTTTATAGATATATTCCTTATTTTATTTTATTTTATAAATAAAATCGTAAAGAAATTTTTTAATCATTTTTTAATTTAAAACAAAAAAAAATAAAAAAAAAACAAAAAAAGTGCTGATACTGTGCGCGACGCGCACAGTCACGCACAGTATCAAGTCTATATATATATATATATATATATATATATATATATATATATATATATATATATATATATATATATATATATATATATATATGATACCAATGACGTCGTCCAATAATTACATACGTAATGTAATTGAACTTATAATATAATTAAATTTGTAATGTAATGTAATATAATTTTGATTACATTACTACTTTTGATAATGAAATGTATGTAATATTTGATTACAAAGGTCATTATTATTTTTATAAGGAATGTAATTTGTATTATTATAAAATCATGAAAATATCCTACGACTTCTACCGGCAGGTGCTACATCTTTGTTGGAGCTTGCGGTGGTCGCTGCCGCCGATCGCTGGCCACTGCCGGTCGCCGGCCGTCGCCGCCCGCCGGCGGTCGTCGGTCGTCGGCTGCCGGCGGGCGGTGGCAGTAGCGACGAGCGAAGATGGCGGCGACAGACTAGGGGTATATTTGACATTCAAATTTTTGTTAAAAGATGACCTCGTAATATAATCAGATTACAATGTGTTTGTTTTATAATTCAAATTACAAAACTTCATTATATTTTGTAATTCAGATTACATTACATTATAAATTAAAATTAAAATCAAACAAAATAATCAACCTTAATATAATCTGAATTATATTATAAGCCAGATTACACTATACCAAACGCAATCTAAACATTATCAGCGTACCGCGTGCTGTCAATAAGTGCCAAGATTGTTGATTTATTAACAGCGCATTGCCCACTGTTATATCCTTGGTAATTTGGCCACCAAAAGCAACGCGGTAACTAAAAAAGCCCTAATCGATTTTTTCGCAAGACAGAATGAAACAACGATCTCTCTCTCGCACAACGAAACAAAAACACTGCGATTTCGAGAAATCGATGCTTTGATGCCAACGGTAGACTTCTCCTTCCCCATTTCTCAATCTCTGCTTGTGTGTAGATAGATTATAGCTAGCTTTCAAACATCACTTTCTTGCGATGAGTTTGTGGATGATTTTGAAGACACAGTTATGGAAAGGGAAAGAATGGATTAACAGATTGTTTTGTTAAAGAGTAAATCATTTTTTTCGTTCTTGGTTAGGTTCACATTGAAAAGAATTAGTTGGTGAATCGTACGATTTTGTTAAAGAAGTATGGACAATTTTTTGAGAGAAATCTGGTGCTTGTGTGGATGATTCAGATTTGCGTCCCATAGTAGATGACATTGCAGCAGTATGTAAAACTCTACAGAAGACAAATATAAACACTTGCAAAGATGCACTTGCTCAAATGAGAAAAGCGAACATGAAGAATTTGCCGCAGGTTCTGAATAATGTTTATAACGTTTTTTCTTATTTCCTAAAGATTATAACATCTAGATTGAGGACTTGACTTTGTTTAGCTTTGGGTTAGGTTTGATTTGTTTATTATTTTCTGGATGCAATTTTTTTACCAAGAAAATTATCAGTTTTCTTTTTACACACCTTGATAAGATTTTAGAATTATATATGTTTTGTATACATAGTGCGTTGTCTAACTGGTGGAATTATATATTGAGAAAGTGGTTTGCACTCCCTGACAAATACTTTTTTTAGCATCTATTTTTACTGATTTTTATGCTCTTTTAAAGACTTGTGTAAATTTAGTTGGAAATTGCTTTGTCAAGTAAATGCAAAGATTACTCTGAATTGTTCTATTTGATTCGAAGAGTTGAGTCATCCCTACACAAAAACCAACGCAGTAAATCCTTTTTTTTTTTACTGCTGTAGTTTTTTAATCTTTGTTTTCTCTTCAACAACAGAACTTTGCAATTTTTTTACCACACAAAAACTTACCACCAGGCTCTCATTATATTTGGGATTTGCAGATGCCAATTCAATAATATCATCTTTGATAATTTTGAATTATTCTGATAACTATGATTGACAGAATTCAAGTTAGTCTTATTTGTGGTTGATGATTAACTTTGGAATATCTGTTTCTTAGGAAAAAACAAAGAAAGTTATAGTTCTTGGTGGTGGGTATATTGGCAAGGAAGTAGCATCAACAGCAGCAGCTTGGTGGAATTTTGATACTATTGTAAGTGATCAACTTTTTCACCTTAAGTAAGAACAACATGATTAAGTAATATGCCCTATTTCACCTTCATTATTGCAATTTTCACTCTCCCCATTTTGTTTTTTTAGACTTTCATTTTATTTTATGTATATTAAATAAATATATAAATCTTATTTTGTATTAAACATAAAATATTTGTATGTTATGGTTTGGGTCATTTACGAAATGGATAAGGAATGGATGCATCTGCCTTCAAGGCTTGTACCTGAGTATGAAGAAGGGATACAAAAATTTTTTGAACAAGCTAAGAACTATGCCAAAACACGTGAAGTAATCTTATGCCCTTGCAAGCATTGTAAAAACAAGAAGTATATAAAATTTGACCAAGTGTACAATCACTTAATTATTAAGGGGTTTGATCCTTTTTATACTATTTGGGTCTTCCATGGAGAAACTTATAACCCACAATCTCAAGGTGAAGGTAGTTTAGGAGGATTTCAGAAAGATGATGAAAGTAGAGAGACATATCACTTATATAAGGATGTCTTTGTGCCAGAAGAAGAGGTTGGACACACTATGTCTGAGGCAAAAGATAACGACTTTGCTAGTTTATTAGAAGATGCAGAAACTCCTCTCTTCCCTGGTTGCACAGCTTACACAAAGTTGTCAGCAGTCATCACATTATACAATTACAAGTCTACTAATGATCACACTGATAATAGTTTCAATGAGCTCCTTAAGATCTTAGGTGACATGCTTCTAGAAAAAAACACTACACTTCCAGAAACTATTTACTCAATGAGAAAGTTGTTGAAACCATTTGATTTAGGATATGAGAAGATTCATGCTTGTCCAAATGATTGTTGTCTATTTCCAAAGGAGCTTAAAAATCTAGATACGTGTCCAAAGTGTGGTTCATCAAGATGGAAGGTGGACAAAGTCACCACCAAAGTTTTTAATGGGGTTCCTGAAAAGGTGCTACGGTATTTTCCTGTGATTCCAAGATTTAAGGATGTTTAAATCAAAAGATAAAGATGAAGAGTTGATTTGACATTCCAACCATAAAAGTCAAGATCACATGATGTGTCATCTAATTAATTCAGTAGTTTGGGATATAATAAATCGTAAGTGGCTAGATTTTACATCAAATCCTAGAAATCTATGCCTTGGCCTTGCAACCAATGGATTCAACCCTTTTGGCGACCTTAGTTCTAGATATAGTTGTTGGTCCGTTATTTTGATAAATTATAACATTCCTCCATTGATATGCATGATGAAGGAAAATCTTATGTTGACATTACTGATTCCAGGTTCGAAGCAACCGGAAAATGATATAGATGTATACTTAGAACTCCTTGTCGAGGATTTGAAGGAGTTGTGGGACACAGGTATAGAGGTGTATGATGAATTTAGCAAGTCAATGTTCAATCTAAAAGCTATTTTGATGTGGACAATAAATGATTTTCCAACTTATGAAAACCTAACTGGATGTGCCATTGGTTGCCCAATATGTGGGGAAGGTGTATGTTCTATGTGGCTTAAGTATTGTAGAAAGTTTGTATATATGGGCCACAGAAGATTTCTTTCTCTTAATCACCCATTTTGTCAGAAAAAGAAGTGGTTTAACGGGAAAAAAGAGAGAAAAGGATAACCTAGACCTTTGAATGAGTTAGAGATTCTCAATGCAATGATAGATATTGAAAATGACTGGGGTAAAATGAAAAAGGATGTGGATGTCAATACTTCAAGGAAAAAGAGGAAGAAACATGATAGTTCAAAAGAAGTAAAAAAACGGTGGAAGAAAAAGTCAATCTTTTTTAATTTTCCATATTGGAGTGTAAGTTATTTTGTACTCTATTCATTAGTTTCTGTCTCCATAACTAACATTATGAAACATGTTGATGGCTAGTTGTAGGGGCTCCTATTATATTATAACTTAGATGTGCTGCATGTTGAAAAGAACGTTTGCCAGAATATCATAGGCACATTGTTAAACCTAAAGAAAAAAAATCCAAAGATGGTGTGAATGCTCGCAAGGATTCGATGCACTTAAACATTAGAAAAGAATTACATTCTCAAGAAAAAGGAGAAAATAAATATCACTTGACTGTTGCACCGTGCACATTGTCTAAAAAAGAAATGAGTGTATTTTGCTCTAGGTTGAAGAAAATAAAATTACCCGATGGCTATAGCTCAAATATTGGTAACTGCGTTTCTTTAGAAGAGTGTAAGCTTAATGGGTTGAAATCTCATGATTGTCATGTTCTAATGCAACAATTGCTATCAGTAGCATTGAGAAATCTTCTACCGAAAGGTCCATGTAATGCTATATTTCTACTTTGTTCATTTTACAATGAATTATGTCAAAGAGTGTTAGACATGAATCATTTAGAAGCACTAGAGTAGAATATTGTTGAAACTCTATGCATGTTAGAAAGTGTTGGGTGCTACTTGGAATTCCGTTCTGTTTCCTTTGTTCAAAAATTTGTACAAGAACAAAACTTTTCCTAGCAGCTCATGTGCTCTACAGAAGTTAAACTTGGATTGCAAACGAAACTTAACATTATTAATCCAAGTTGTTCTTCAGAAGTTAAATTTGGATTGGAAACGGAACTTAACATTTTTACTCCAAGTTCAACCCATGTGTTCCTCAGAAGTTAAACCATATTACAGAAGTTTATTAAATATCTATTTCAAAAATTGGCTTCCAGGTTAAACATGGCGAGACACTTGACCTTCTTGGGTATGAGATCATCCACCATTTTACTAGACAAAACCTTTCAAAGAAATTGAATATTTAAACTTCTGACAGTAACCTTAGGTTTAACTATAGAGACTACAATAGAAACACAAAATCGAAACACAAAATCGATAGCCTCTTGTGTTGGTATTTCAGGATCTATACAAAGAAAAACTAAACTAGTTCACCGCGGAAACAATTAACTAGTTATATCTTTCTTTATATCTTAAAGACCTCTTGGTCTTCTGCTGTATTCCTCTCATTTTCTTGGACATCGTGTGGATAACGATCTACCAAGATGAAGACACCCAACCTTCTCCTTCTTTCCCAAGCTTTCGGCCACCAAAAAATACAAGTGAAGAGGCCTCCTCCTCCTCCTCCTTCTTCTTCTCCAAGCAATCGACCACAAGGTGAAGGTCCTTCTCCAAGTGCCGCCGACCCTTATGAAGAGGAAAGGGAAAAGAGGGAAGAGCCGACCACAAGAAATTAGAAGAGGAGCCTTAGGTTTTATTATTAGAGAGTATCCCCTCCTCTTTTATAATCTTTGCTAGCGGCTAATAAGGAAAGTTTTTAATAAAATTTCCTTTTATTTGCTATTGTAGATGGTTAATAAAAAGGAAAGATTTTAATAAAATTAAAATTTCTCTTTTAAACCATTGTAAATAGCTATAAAAGGAAAGATTATAACAAAATTTTATTTTAAATAAAATCTTCCTTTTATTCGTATAATGGTTGGTTACAAAAGGAAAATTTTTAATAAAATTAAAATATCTTTTTTAACTATTGTAGATAACTACAAAAAAGGAAAGATTTTAACAAAATTAAAATCTCTCTTTTAACTATTGTAGATAACTATAAAAAAGAAAAGATTTTAACAAAATTAAAATCTATCTTTTAATCCATTGTAGAAAGCTATAAAAGGAAAGATTTTAACAAAATTAAAATCTCTCTTTTAAACCATTGTAAATAGCTATAAAAGGAAAGATTATAATACAATTTTGTTTTAAACAAAATCTTCCTTATATTTCTATAATGGTTGGTTACAAAAGGAAAGATTTTAACAAAATTAAAATATCTCTTTTAATCATTGTAGATAACTACAAAAAGGAAAGATTTTAATAAAATTAAAATATCTCTTTTAACTATTGTAGATAACTACAAAAAAGGAAAGATTTTAGCAAAATTAAAATATATTTTTAATCCATTATATAAAGCTATAAAAGGAAAGATTTTAACAAAATTTTATTTTCAACAAAACTTCCGTTTATTTTCTTATTTGGTCGGCCCCATGCTTGGGCACCAAGCATGGCTTGGCCGACCCACATCTTGGGCACCAAGAGGGCTTGGCCGACCCCTTTCTTGGGCACCAATTTAACTAGGAATCGCAAACAGAACTTAACATTATTGATTCCAAATTTAACTTATTTGTTCTTATAGGTTTAGACTTGGATCGCAAATGATACTTAACATTATTGATCCAAATCCACCCATGTTACAAATTCAATTAAATATTAATTTCAGAGATAGACTTCCAGGTTAAACATGGCGAGACACTATGCCTTCTTGGATATGGGAGCATCCACCACTTCCTAGACAAGTCTTTCAACGAAATTTAATATTTAATTTCCTTATAGTAACCCTAGGTTTAACCAAAAAGAACAATCGAATCACAATGTAACGCCCCGCCTCCTACTAACTAGGCTGTGAGGCTGAGCGTCACATTATGCTGTGCTAACTGTGCGGAAAACTGATCAAATTTAAGTTTTAGTTGCTAACTGGTAACTATTCTTGGTTCTACAAGTGCTGAAGGGTATAATCTAAAGGATACCAGGTGTATCCTACATTTCCTATGGACTAGAAGCTGATATGCTAAGTTACTTGGTCAAAACTGAACTTCCCAATCGATCTAGACTGAACTGGGTCGATTGCTCCCTGTTGGATCGATCCATGGATCGATCCAGACCGCTACTGTGCTCGGGTGATAATTTGGACCGATCGGCTGATCGATCCAGGCTCACCGATCGATTCAGTGATCGATCCAGCGTGCTTCTGTGCACGGGACTATATTTGGATCGATCGGCTGATCAATCCAACATAAGTCAATCGATCCAATGATCGATCAAAAACCTTTCTGTTCGCGAGGAATAGCTTGGATCGATCGACCAATCGATCCAGAGGCCTTCTGTTCGCGACAGAATGTGTCTGGATCAATCGGTTGATCGATCCAGAAGCCTTCTGTTCGCGGAATCAGCCCCCAATCGATCCATGGATCGATCGAGGACCCCCGATCGATCCACGGATCGATCCGAGTTTCTGATTTCGCACTGAAACTCTGATTGCAGCACTAGTTCGTGCCAAAATCTCACACAACAATTATACTATGCATGGAAAACATTCTAATATCTACTAACTAGCATTCTAACATGCCGTAGTGCAAGGTTCATTAATTCATAACATTTAAACCACTAGAAATGCATAAAAGTGTTTTAAGAAAAAAAAGAACTAAGTTCTTAATTTGCTAAACTCCCTAAGGATCTTCATTCCAGGTCCCTACCACACACACCATCTCTGCATTGACCCCCAGCTTCCTCTAGTCCATCTTCCCTTTACCTTTATCTGCAGTATAAGGAAAAGAAAGTATCTATAAGCTTTCGCTTAGTAAGAAACCATCTACCTCACAAAAACAGTGCATACGATGCTTTTATGCTTTTAAAACATGCCCTTTGAAATATGTACTGATTAAACTAAAACATGACATGCTATCAAACAGTACATGGAAATCAAGAGCTAAACATGGCATACTATCATCTATAGCATATGTAACCAAAAGCTGAGCATAGTGTTATCATACATAACCATAAAAGAAATAAGCTGAACTGAAGCATAAACTGAGCTAATTCTAGCAAATGCTTAAGCTATACTGACCTCACCTAACTATTTCGTGAGAGTTTAAAACTACATACATAATAGATGAAAATACAAATACATGTTGCTGTTTGGGCCCGGCAACTATGCGCGCGTCCCTAACTAGACCCGGGTTTGCAAGTCCCGAATTTAGTAGGGTTTACTAGGTTATCTAAACATAGGGACCGACTATGGGAGCCCAGCCCAATGGATATCTAATCCTGTACAGTGCCATTGAAAAGTAAAATACTGAATATAACTAATTATTGCCTGCCTTGCTCTTTCTAGGTTATCTGAACCTAGAGCTAGGTTATCTGAACCTAGAGGCGACTATGGGAACCCACCCATTGGACATCTAGTCCTGTAAAAGCTGAATCAAAGCTAAATAATCTGTAAAAATGCTTCTATTGCATTTATCTAAGCTACTAAAATGCCTGAGTTGCATTTTACTGCGATAAACAATTAAATCGAACACTTGATGTGCGCTAATTCACATCCCTTGTGTCGAAAGTCTATGTATTGCTAAACTAAAACATAAAATCCACACGGAAGCTACTTATACTGCAGGTGAGGGGTTTCTTACCTCGTACGCTAGTTTCCTTACGGTTCTAGTCGCTAGGTTTCCGGAGAAGACGATCCTTTCGATAGTCTTCTTGCGTCAACACGTTCCTCTCGCGGAGGGGAGCGTCCTTGTGTCGGAGCCGCTGCCGGAAGATGTCCCTGGGGCCCTAGGCTTGGTGCGCCGAGAGAGAAAGAGGAGGGAGAAGGGGCGTCGGCGGTGAGGGTTGGAGAGGAGGAGAAGTTGCCGAACCAAACAAAATAAACCAAACCCCACTTAACTTTTCTATTTATATTAAGTGGAACTTTCGGCCCAACTCTAACTTAAATAAAATTGTCTCCCTTTCCTTTCAGCAGGGCCCTGCTGGGTTCAACTGGTTACTAGAATTATCCGTAAACCATAGGTCTCGGGTTCAACTCCCGCTTACGTTTCTATTTGTTTTTGCTACTTCCGCTACTCTAAAAATTCCATAAAAATATTCTAAAATTCCAGAAAAATCGTAGAATATTTCTAAAAATAGTTTTGAGAATTTTCGGGCGTTACAATGCCCCATACCTTATAAAAAGTTCGTCCTCGAACTTAGAATAATTCTGGGTACTTCTGTCTCATGCTGGCTTCTGTCTCCCAAGTTGCCTCTTCTGCCGTGTGACTGTGCCAAATAACCTTGACTAATGGTACTTCTTTGTTCCGCAATTTCTTAACTGCTCGGTCTATTATCTGAATAGGCCGACTGTCATAGCTGAGGTCTTCGCGGATCTGTACCGACTGGGGCTCAATCACCTGGGTGACATCTGGGATATGCTTCTTCAGCATAGAGACATGAAATACATTATGGACAGTTGACATTTCCTGGGGTAGCTCTAGCTCATATGCTACCTTGCTCACTCTTCTGCTGATAAGGTATGGTCCCACATATCTAGGACTTAGCTTGCCCTTCTTCCCAAAACGCATTACTCCCTTCATGGGAGCTACTCTGAGGAACACTGAATCCCCAACTGAAAACTCTAAAGGTCCGCACCGTATATCAGCATAGCTTTTCTGACGGCTCTGAGTTGTCTCTATCCTCTGGTGGATCCGCTGTATAGCTGCTGTGGTATCTGCTACTAGATCTGTCTGAAGTTCTAGCTCTTCCTGTTCACCACTCTCATACCAGCAGATTGGAGATCTACACCTCCGCCCATAGAGAGCCTCATAAGGTGCCATACCGATAGTGGCCTGATAGCTGTTGTTGTATGCAAATTCTGCTAGACTCAGATATTTGCACCAACTTCCTTTGAAATCTAGGGCACATGCTCGGAGCATATCTTCGAGTACCTGATTTACCCGCTCCGTCTGTCCATCTGTTTGAGGATGGAAGGCTGTGCTAAACTTCAACTTCGTGCCCAAAGTTGTCTGTACACACTCCTAGAAGTGTGACGTAAACCTACTATCTCTGTCTGAAATAATGGTTCGTGGGACTCCATGTAATCTAATGATCTCCTTGAGATACAACTGTGCTAGCTGTTCCATAGAGTAGGATATCCTGATAGCTAAGAAGTGGGCTAATTTGGTCAATCTGTCGACTATTACCCAGATGGTATCAAAACCATTCGTGGTCCTGGGTAATCCCACTATGAAATCCATGGAAATATCCTCCCACTTCCATTCTGGTATCTGTATGGGCTGCAAAACTCCCCCTGGTCTCTGATGTTCTGCCTTAACCCTCTGATAGGTTAGGCAGGTGCTGACATATCGAGCGATGTCTCTCTTCATCCCAGGCCACCAAAAATGTTTCTTCAAGTCCTGGTACATTTTGGTGGAGCCAGGATGCATCGCATAGGGAGTCTTGTGAGCCTCATCTAAAACCTTCTTTTTGAGTTCCTCCTGATCTGGAACACATAGCCTGTCACCAAAATACAACACCTCGCTATCTGATTTTCTGAACTCTCCACTTTCTGATTCTGTTAAACCTTGCTTGATTCTCTGAATTTCAGGATCCTGCTCCTGAGCTGTCTGGATGTCACCAAGCAAGGTAGACTCTAACGTCATAGTAGAGAGCTGTCCGACTATGAGTTCGAGATCGAAATCGGAGATCTCCTTCTGTAGGGGCGGTGACATGACTGCTAGAGATAATAGGGTAGCGCTGGACTTTCTGCTGAGGGCGTCTGCTACCCTATTCGCTTTTCCTGGGTGGTAGAGGATGTTTATGTCGTAATCCTTGACCAGCTCTAGCCATCTGCGCTGTCGCATATTCAGATCCCTCTGAGTGAAGAAGTACTTCAGACTCTGATGATCTGTATACACTCTGCACTGAGCTCCATACAAATAATGTCTCCAAATCTTGAGAGCGAACACCACTGCTGCAAGCTCAAGATCATGAGTGGGGTAATTCCTCTCATAATCCTTGAGTTGTCTGGAGGCGTAGGCGATCACCTTGCCATCCTGCATCAGCACTGCTCCTAGTCCCAACTTCGAAGCATCACTATATATGTCAAAGCTATCTGCGTTCTCTGGTAGAGTCAGTATAGGTGCACTGGTCAATTTTCTTTTCAGCTCGCTGAAACTGTTCTCACAGTCCTCTGTCCACTGAAATTTTCTGTTCTTTCTGGTAAGAGCTGTCAGTGGGGAGGCTATCCTGGAGAAATCCTCTACAAACTTTCTGTAATAACCTGCTAATCCCAGAAAGCTTCTGATCTCACTAGCATTCTTGGGTCTTTTCCAGTTGCTCACAGCTTCTATCTTACTGGGGTATACCATGATACCATCCTTTGAGATGATGTGACCCAGGAAGGACACCTGATCTAACCAAAATTCACATTTCGTACACTTGGTATACAGCTGGTTCTGCTAAAGGGTCTGCAATACTGTTTTCAGGTTCTCTGCGTGTTCTTCCTGAGTTCCTGAATAGATAAGAATGTCATTGATGAATACGATAACAAATTTATCTAAGTATTCTCTGAATACCCTGTTCATGAGGTCCATGAAAGTAGCTGGAGCATTTGTCACGCCAAAGGGCATGACTACGAACTCGTAATGTCCGTATCTAGTCCTAAATGCTGTCTTGGGTATATCCCCTTCCTTGACTTTCACTTGATGATATCCTGATCTGAGGTCTATCTTAGAGAACACTGCTGCTCCCTTTAGCTGGTCAAACAGGTCATCAATTCTGGGAAGAGGATACCTGTTCTTGATTGTGACTTGGTTCAGTGCCCGGTAATCTATACACAGCCGCATGCTCCCGTCCTTCTTCACGAACAATACAGGTGCTCCCCATGGTGAGTGACTAGGGCGTATGAAGCCTTTGTCAAGCAGCTCCTGTAGTTGCTCATGAAGTTCTTTTAGTTCTGCTGGAGCTATGCGGTAAGGTACTTTGGAGATAGGATTGGTACCGGGGATGAGCTCTATCTCAAATTCGATCTCCCTGTCTGGTACTAGGCCTGGTAACTCCTCAGGGAAGACTGCTGGGTAGTCACATACGACTCGGACCTCTGCTAGCTGTTGGTCATTGTCCTGACTGGTACTGACTACGTGTGCTAAGAACCCCGTACATCCTGAATCCATCAACCTCTGTGCCTTCATAGCTGAGAGAAACTTCTTGGGTTCTCCGACGAATTCGAACTGTGCTTCCGCTTCAGGTTGGAATATGACTTTCTGTTTACGGCACTCGATGGAGGCACCGTATTTGATCAAGAAGTCCATCCCGAAGATAACGTCGTAGTCGGTCATATTAATCACTATCAGATCGCAAAAGAGCTCTCTGTCTGCTATAGTGACCGACACTGCTCTGAGCCAGTGCGTAGACGCCATGATTTCTCCTGAGGGTAACGTTGTAAGGAATTGACTACTGAGTACCTCTGGAGGTACTGCTAACTTCTCAGCAAATGCCCTGGATATGTATGAATGAGTTGCCCCAGTATCGAATAAGACAGTTGTACTTTGCTGTAAAATACTAATCTGACCTGTAACAACTGTCGAGGCATTCGCTGCGTCCTCTCTGGTGAGTGAGTAGATCCTCGCATTGGTCGTAGCTGGAGGGGCTTCTAATATGCCCTGGCTGATATGTGGACCATCTAAAGCGGCCTGCATATGATGTAACTGAGCTGGCTAGCCTCCATACTGAATCGGCTATGACTGAGGAAGACTGATCTTGTTTGGACACTGCTTGGCCATATGCCCTTCCTGTCCGCATTCAAAGCATCCTCGTGTGCCCTTACGACAAACTCCAGGATGGAATTTCCCACAAGTAGCACACTTTGGATAACTGGGCTGCTTGCTGGTTGGCCCTCCTTTTGGGTAACTCCCTGGCTTGCGCTTGTTGCTGGAGTTCCCTTTCCAGTTAGAGCCATGGGAGCTGTGGCCCTGCTGTTTCTGAGTGCCTGAGCCTCCTTGCCGTTTAGCTTCTGAGAGGACTTGCTTCTGCTGCTTGATGCTATTCTGGTAATGCTCAGTGATTAGAGCACTGCTCACTAGCTCTTCTGTGGTTTGTGGCCTATGAACGCCACCAGCCACATTCATCGCTATTTCCGGCCTCAGCATCTTGAGCATCAACCAGACTCATTCTCTTTCTGTGCTGACTAATTCAGGGCATAGACGAGCCAATCTGTTGAATTTCTTCACGGCTTCCTCAACTGATAGGTTGCCCTGATGAAACTCAGTGAACTCGTCGTAGTGGCGGTTGGTGACCCGCATGTGAAAGAACTTCTCAAAGAATTCTTTCTCGAAGTCTGCCCATGTCATCTGATTTACTGGGCGTTTCGCTCTGATTCTCTCCCACCACATACGTGCATCTCCTGTCAGACAGAAGGAGGCGCACTTCACCTTCTCATGTTCAGGCTAGTCCAGAAGCTCCATCGTACTCTCCAGTGTTTTGAACCATGCCTGAGCATCCCATGGTTCACTGGTGCCTGAGAAGTTCTCGGGCTTGACTCTCTGCCACTGGATCAAATAGGCTTCTCTCTTTGCCTCTACTGCTGCTGGGGCTATTGGTGCCGTAGGCTGGACTGGTGGAACCTCTAAGACTACTGGTGTTGCCAAGTTTGGCTCCGGGGTGACAGTGGGAGTGTTCTGCTGACTAGCCTTCAAGGTGGCTATTTCATGTTGCTGTTCAGCTAGCTGCTGCTGTTCAGCTAGCTGCTGCTGTAACTGAGCCACTAGTGCTGTAAGGTTTGGGGGAGGCACTGAACTGCCTGCCTCATGCTGGGGCTCAGTGGCTGGTGCCCTTCTAGCTGGGCGTCCTCGTGCCATTTCTAAAGATATAGAGGACATGCATAACTAATACAATCATGTATATGTAACTACAATCACTAAGATATTAGGTACTATCATCAATCAACATGCTACAGTATCCATAAACATAAAATAAAGAACATAATAAAGTGAGAGACGTTTCTTACTTGGAAGCTGCAGGTTCAATGTTGATGTGTGTGTAGGAAGTATGGAACACTGCTCTGATACCACTCTGTAACGCCCCGCCTCCTACTAACTAGGCTGTGAGGCTGAGCGTCACATTATGCTGTGCTAACTGTGCGGAAAACTGATCAAATTTAAGTTTTAGTTGCTAACTGGTAACTATTCTTGGTTCTACAAGTGCTGAAGGGTATAATCTAAAGGATACCAGGTGTATCCTACATTCCCTATGGACTAGAAGCTGATCTGCTAAGTTACTTGGTCAAAACTGAACTTCCCAATCGATCCAGACTGAACTGGGTCGATTGCTCCCTGTTGGATCGATCTATGGATCGATCCAGACCGCTACTGTGCTCGGGTGATAATCTGGACCGATCGGCTGATCGATCCAGGCTCACCGATAGATCCAGTGATCGATCCAGCGTGCTTCTGTGCACGGGACTATATTTGGATCGATCAGCTGATCAATCCAACATAAGTCAATCGATCCAATGATCGATCAAAAACCTTTCTGTTCGCGAGGAATAGCTTGGATCGATCGACCAATCGATCCAGAGGCCTTCTGTTCGCGACAGAATGTGTCTGGATCAATCGGCTGATCGATCCAGAAGCCTAGCTGACCGATCCATGGAACGACCCCATTTCGATCGATCCACGGATCGATCGGAGTTTCTGATTTCGCACTGAAACTCTGATTTCAGCACTAGTTCGTGCCAAAATCTCACACAACAATTATACTATGCATGGAAGACATTCTAATATCTACTAACTAGCATTCTAACATGCCGTAGTGCAAGGTTCATTAATTTATAGCATTTAAACCACTAGAAATGCATAAAAGTGTTTTAAGAAAAAAAAGAACTAAGTTCTTAATTTGCTAAACTCCCTAAGGATCTTCATTCCAGGTCCCTACCACACACACCATCTCTGCATTGACCCCCAGCTTCCTCTAGTCCATCTTCCCTTTACCTCTATCTGCAGTATAAGGAAAAGAAAGTATCTATAAGCTTTCGCTTAGTAAGAAACCATCTACCTCACAAAAACAGTGCATACGATGCTTTTATGCTTTTAAAACATGCCCTTTGAAATATGTACTGATTAAACTAAAACATGGCATGCTATCAAACAGTACATGGAAATCAAGAGCTAAACATGACATACTATCATCTATAGCATATGTAACCAAAAGCTGAGCATAGTGTTATCATACATAACCATAAAAGAAATAAGCTGAACTGAAGCATAAACTGAGCTAATTCTAGCAAATGCTTAAGCTATACTGACCTCACCTAACTGTTTCGTGAGAGTTTAAAACTACATACATAATAGATGAAAATACAAATACATGTTGCTGTTTGGGCCCGGCAACTGTACGTGCTATGCGCGCGTCCCTAACTAGACCCGGGTTTGCAAGTCCCGAATTTAGTAGGGTTTACTAGGTTATCTAAACATAGGGACCGACTATGGGAGCCCAGCCCAATGGATATCTAATCCTGTACAGTGCCACTGAAAAGTAAAATACTGAATATAACTAATTATTGCCTGCCTTGCTCTTTCTAGGTTATCTGAACCTAGAGCTAGGTTATCTGAACCTAGAGGCGACTATGGGAGCCCACCCATTGGACATCTAGTCCTGTAAAAGCTGAAGCAAAGCTAAATAATCTGTAAAAATGCTTCTATTGCATTTATCTAAGCTACTAAAATGCCTGAGTTGCATTTTACTACGATAAACAATTAAATCGAACACTTGATGTGCGCTAATTCACATCCCTTGTGTCGAAAGTCTATGTACTGCTAAACTAAAACATAAAATCCACACGGAAGCTACTTATACTGCAGGTGAGGGGTTTCTTACCTCGTACGCTAGTTTCCTTACGGTTCTAGTCGCTAGGTTTCCGGAGAAGACGATCCTTTCGATAGTCTTCTTGCGTCAACACGTTCCTCTCGCGGAGGGGAGCGTCCTTGTGTCGGAGCCGCTGCCGGAAGATGTCCCTGGGGCCCTAGGCTTGGTGCGCCGAGAGAGAAAGAGGAGGGAGAAGGGGCGTCGGCGGTGAGGGTTGGAGAGGAGGAGAAGTTGCCGAACCAAACAAAATAAACCAAACCCCACTTAACTTTTCTATTTATATTAAGTGGAACTTTCGGCCCAACTCTAACTTAAATAAAATTGTCTCCCTTTTCTTTCAGCAGGGCCCTGCTGGGTTCAACTGGTTACTAGAATTATCCGTAAACCATAGGTCTCGGGTTCAATTCTCGCCTAGGCCGTTTTCGTTTTCTATTTGTTTTTGCTACTTCCGCTACTCTAAAAATTCCATAAAAATATTCTAAAATTCCAGAAAAATCGTAGAATATTTCTAAAAATAGTTTTGAGAATTTTCGGGCGTTACAATGCCCCATACCTTATAAAAAGTTCGTCCTCGAACTTAGAATAATTCTGGGTACTTCTGTCTCATGCTGGCTTCTGTCTCCCAAGTTGCCTCTTCTGCCGTGTGACTGTGCCAAATAACCTTGACTAATGGTACTTCCTTGTTCCGCAATTTCTTAACTGCTCGGTCTATTATCTAAATAGGCCGACTGTCATAGCTGAGGTCTTCGCGGATCTGTACCGACTGGGGCTCAATCACCTGGGTGACATCTGGGATATGCTTCTTCAGCATAGAGACATGAAATACATTATGGACAACTGACATTTCCTGGGGTAGCTCTAGCTCATATGCTACCTTGCCCACTCTTCTGCTGATAAGGTATGGTCCCACATATCTAGGACTTAGCTTGCCCTTCTTCCCAAAACGCATTACTCTCTTCATGGGAGCTACTCTGAGGAACACTGAATCCCCAACTGAAAACTCTAAAGGTCTGCACCGTATATCAGCATAGCTTTTCTGACCTCTGAGCTGTCTCTATCCTCTGGCGGATCCGCTATATAACTCTGAGCACGCTTAACTCCCACAAAGTAACAAATGGAAATTAATAACACATCCTCTAATTCTAATAAGAGAAAGGAATCTTCAAAAGTGAACCAAATATATTTTTGGCATCTAAGACTTGGTCATATTAACTTGAGTAGGATTCAAAGGCTAATAGCCGATGGACTCTTGGGTTCATTAGTGTTGGAAAACTTTCTAACTTGTGAATCTTGCTTGGAAGGAAAAAAGACCAAGAGACCTTTTAAGGCCAAGGGGTATAGAGCAAAATATGTGTTGGAATTAGTTCATTCTGATTTGTGTGGTCCTATGTCTATCCAAGCAAGAGGTGATTTCGAATATTCTGTCTCTTTTATAGATGACTATTCCAGATATGGGTACATTTACTTATTGCACCGCAAGTCTGAGTGCTTTCATAAGTTCAAAGAGTACAGGGCTGGTGTGGAGAAACGTTACAATAAAAGTATCAAGATACTACGGTCTGATCATGGTGGCGAGTAACTCTCAGGAGAGTTTAGGAATTACTTATCAGAGGTTGGGATTCAATCCCAATTGTCTGCACCTGGTACACTTCAACAGAATGGTGTGGCAGAACGAAGGAATATGACTCTTATGGAAATGGTTAGATCGATGATGAGTAATTCAGAAATACCAAATTCATTCTGGGGATATGCTATTCCCATGGAATTATGGAATGAGCGTAAGCCTAGTCTGAGTCATATTCGGATATGGGTTAGTCCAGCACATGTGCTGAATAGAGATACTGATAAGTTGGAATCTTGTACAGAAGTTCGCCTGTTTATAGGTTATCCCAAAAGAATGAAAGGAGGTTTGTTTTATTGTCCTAAAGATCAGAAGGTAGCACGAATGCCCGATTTTTAGAAAAGGACTATGTAATAAACCATAAGCCCATAAGTGAAATTGTTCTAGAAGAAATAAGAGAGGACACGTCTACTTTAGTACCAACAGTGCAAGATGAAATATCACAAGAAACTGCAACACGTATCACAAATGATAAACAACTACAGACAGTGTCTCGTCGTAGTGGGAGGGTTGTGAGGCAACATGAAAGATTCATGTTTTTGGGAGAGTCCCAAGAAACTGGAAGTATCACAAATTAAACTGCAACACGTATCACAAATGATAATCTAGGTTAATGATGTCCCCTTGAGAAGCTCATAAGATTTGTCATGTAAACCCTGCAGGTGGACTTAGTCCGACATGACAATAAGGTTGAGTGGTACTACTCTTGGAATTAGATATTAATTAAGTGAGTTGTCAGTAACTCATTTAATTAGTGAGCATTCAATATCTTAAACACAGGGAGACTAACATACTTATAATAAGAAAGAGCCCATATTGTAATATGGGATTGGTGCGGTAGTGCAATAATAACTCTTTAGTGGAATGAGATATTATTGATGAACTTGAGTTGGGTGTTCGGGGTGAACACGGGAAGCTCAAGCTCATCGGGAGACCAAAACCAATTCCTCCTCTCGGTCCCTATTATAGCATCTTATTTATAAAGTCTTATATCCACCAAAACCCAACTTCTTACCCACCTCTTGGTTGCCGGCCAAAGCCTAGCTTGGAGCCCAAGCTAGGGTCGGCCAAACCAAACCAAGATGGGAGCCAAGTTGTGGCCGGCCCTAGCTTGGAGCCCAAGCAAGGGTGGCCGGCCACATTAAGGCTAAAAGGAGTTTTAAATTTTGAAATCTTTCCTATTGTGGAAGCTATGGTTTTAAAAGAAAGTTTTAAAATTTTAAATCTTTCTACAAAAGATTAAGAGAAAGATTTGATATCATTCCTTATTTGTAGTAAAGAGAAAGATTTTAATTTTTGATAAAACTTTCTTTTTTTGTAACCATCCACATGTTTTAAAAGAGAGATTTTAATTTTTCTTTTATAACCAACAAGGGATTTAAAAGAGAAATTTTTATTTTCTTTATGGAAACAAATAAGGAAGTTTTAATTTCATGTTTAAAACTTTCCTTGTCTGGAGCAATAGGGGTGGCCGGCCATGACAAGAAAAAAAAAGGAAGCTTTAATTTTTGTTTTAAAACTTTCCTTTTTAGTCATTGGCAAGGAAAATAAGGAAGTTTTAATTATGTTTAAAACTTTCCTTATTTACCAAGACCAAGGAATATAAAAAAGAAGGAGGGGGTGCCTCACCCAATAACACATCTTCTATTCCTCCTCTCATTTTCCTTGTGGCCGACACTTCCTCTTCCCCTTTTCTTCTTCTTTGGCGGCCGACGACATCAACCCTTGTGGAGATATTGGTGGCCGACTTATGCTTGAAGGAGGAGTAGAGAAAGGAGGCATTGTTTCCTAGCATCCCTTGGAGATTGGTTGGTGGCCGGAACTCATCATCCTTGAAGGTTGTTGGTGGCCAAAACTTGGAAGCAAGAAGAGAAGGCTTGGGTGGATTTCATCTTGGTAGATCGTCACCCACACGACCTCCAAGAGAAGGAGAGGAATACAATAGAAGATCAAGAGGTCTATAAGCTACATATGTTATAACTAGTTATTAGTTTCCGCATCATAACTAGTTCATCTTTTGTATAGATCTTGAAACACCAAACACAAGAGGTTATCGATTTTAGTTATCATTTTTGTTATCGATTTTCATTTCGATTTCATATTTCAATATTGTGCTTCTATTGAGGTCTCTATAGTTAAACATAGTTTACTGTAAGAAGTTAAATATCCGATTTCTTTATGATGCTTTGTCTAGGAAGTGGTGGATGATCCCATACCCAAGAAGGCCTAGTGCCTCGTCATATTTAACCTGGAAGTCGATCTTTGAAATAGATATTTGATAACTTTTGTAATATGGTTTAACTTAGGAAGATCTCATCGGTTGAACTTGTAGTAAGAATGTTAAGTTCCGTTCCCAATCCAAGTTTAACTTCTAAAGAGAAATTTGAATTAATAATGTTAAGCATCGTTTGCAATCTAAATTTAACTTTAATAGAGCACATGGGTAGTTAGGATAGTTCTATGCTTGTATAAATTTTTGTACAGAGGGTACTAGGACGGTATTCCGAGTAGCAACCAACATAGGGGTTGCCAAACATAGGGGTTATGTTCTCTCAGTGATTACTCATGATGTCGCCGGTTTAGGGCAAAACTACAACATGTAGTCACATTTTCTAGAAATTGCGCTTGATGCACACCCAACAAGGATTTATTAGGGTGCCTTCTTTCTCTTCCTTCATGGCTCGAGACCTCTGTGGTTACTAGTGTTTCCAGTGCCCAGCGATGGTTACAGATCACAACACAATTTCGATCTCACCCAGAGATAGTAGAACCCCACAGAGAAAACTTTGTAGCCATACCTTCAATATTGAATAAGTGTGTTTTTGAGAGTTTCATGCTTTGAGAACTCATACTTCGCTAATACCATTATAGGTTCTATAGCATGAAAGAAATTCTAAAAACTATAAACACTTATAGTGGATCGATGACGGTAGATCTCGAGTTCTTTGTGCTTGTTGTCTAAAGAATGATTATAGATCGAGCCGCCCTTCATGTTTTCATGAATCTTATCGCTCTTTTCTATTCCTGATGTTCTCTTTTCACACTCCTTTCTCTAATTACCTTGGATGCATATCTAGGAAGAGAAGAGAAAGATGAATGGGCAGGAAGAGGAATGGGAAGGGGAGCCATTACTTTCTCTTAATGTGTGCAATCACTGCACATGTCCAACACATCTCTAGAGAAGCAGAAACATAGGCTTCCACCGAAGGTTCACGGAGGTAAGAGGGAGGCTATGGTGCTAAAGAAGGACATCTTAAATATGCATGCTGTCGAGTAGGCACAACAGGAGTGAGGGATGACCATGATGTCTTCACGGTGGTTATTGGATCCTGTGGAGCTGCCCTTGATCCTGACGCTCAATAGGATGCCATCGATGCTAACATGAGGGAAATCACCATCAAGAATTTCTCATATTTTGTTCAAGGGATGGAGCTCATGAAGAAAGCCATGGTAATGGTCCCTTCCTACTTCAACGACTCGCATTGGCAGACCACCAAGGACACCGAAGTTGATGTCGACCTCAATGTACTATTAATCATCAATGAGCCCACGACAACAGTCATAGCCTACAACCTCAACAAGAAGGAGAGCAACTCCGTGTTAATATTAGCCCAAGTACCAATTATGAGATGGTTGTAAATGACTCCCTTTATATTATATTTCATTATTAATAAAAGGTAAAGTTGGTTATTATATTTATTTCAATTCAGTGCATGAATGAATAAGTATAATAATGTCCAAGAGTAGGAGGTTCTAATCTATAACATATCAATTGGTTGAATTGATAGTGAGATATTGTAGATATACATAGAACACTACTCTTAAATATTCCTAGTCAAGTATTAATATACAAGGACAATATTAATGTATCGAGACTAGCATGTAGGTCAATGGATGACTTAATCTCACAAGTCATGGATATGAGATATCAGGTTGACACATGAGTATATAATAGAGAATATATACTGAATAACTCACCATGAGAATATTTCATGGATTGTTATATGAGTGTCATAAACATTCTCATGTGACTATTTGTATAAATAGTCCTTAGACTTGAAGTCACTACGGTTCCCTATATAAGACATTGTATACTTTGGTATCGACAAATGCCCCTGTAACAGGGTATACTATAAAGTCGATCACTGGGTATATAATAACTTATGTGGAGGGATGTGAGTGATGTAGATGAGATCTATCTCTTCGATATAACGGAAGCGATATTTGTGGACCCCTTGATTAGTAGGATATAAGAATGCATGGTCATGCTCAAATGAGTCAATATGTGATATTGAGCTTATTTATTTTAGTGTGTCTATTTAGAGATCAAGAAATACAAAGATTGATAAGAGGATGACACGATCTATGCCTCATTGATCAATCTAGAGATCAAGGATAGAAGGACCAATTCATAAAAGATAATAGCCACAGAAAGGTTAAGTCGGATCTCGACATTCTTATTACTTGGGTAGCAATGATGCCTTGCTAGATGCCACTCATTGCTTATGTATTTAAATGTTAATTTGGATGCATTGCCAACATTACGAGAACTTATTGGGTCGCACACAAAGAATAAGTAGATTTGGAGATGAGTTCGTATGATAGATCATTGGATTAAGTATAATCCAAATTGAACTTATTGAGTTAGACGCAATTGGATCCAATTATTAGATTGAGTCCAATTCAAACTAGACTCATTGAGTCATTTCGAATGAATGAAATGGTGATTCATTGAATTCAAAATTACATAAGAATCAATGAGTTAGACTCATTGGGTGAACTTGAGTTCACCAAGAAAGATGAATGATAAATTTTGAACCATTGGATTGAATGGTCAATTTTGAGCCATTGGAATATCAAAGGGAAAAACCCTTTGGTACTCATGACATGGATATAAATATGATTTATGGATAAAAATTTTCATGAGATGAAAAAACTTTTCTTCTTCTTCTTCTTCCTTCTTCCTTCTCTTGGCCGAAACTCATAGTAAAAGAGTACAAGGCTGATGTGGAGAAATGTCATAGTAAAAGTATCAAAACACTACGGTCTGACCGTAGTGGCGAATACCTCTTTGGAGAGTTTAGGAATTACTTATCAGAGGTTGAGATTCAATCCCAATTGTCTGTACCTGGTACATCCCAACAGAATGGTGTGGCAGAATGAAAGAATATGACTCTTATGGAAATGGTTAGATCGATGATGAGTTATTCAGAATTACCAAATTCATTTTGGGGATATGATCTGAAAATAGCAGTGTACATTCTAAATATGGTACCTTCTATATCAGTACCCTCTACTCCCATGGAATTGTGGAATGAGCGTAAGCCTAGTCTAAGTCATATTCGGATATGGGGTAGTCCAGCACATGTGCTGAAGGGAGATCCTGACAAGTTGGAATGACGTACAGAAGTTTATCTCTTTGTAGGATATCCTAAGGTGTTCAATCAGCAAGATAACACATGGATGTATATTAGGTATTGATATATCAAAGCAAAAGATGATAACAAAGAGAGGCAATAATATTAAGTATCCATAATTAAATACATATATATCGATGGATATCCTTTATGGAACAACCGATGAGGGTATACGTTCTGCCTTCTTCTATTCTTTTGTTCATCACTTACTCTCTAGTTAAAAATTAAAATCAATTAAGTTCACTATCAACATTCAAAATATATATATGCGAACTTTAATACAAATTCTCTATGTTGTAGAGAAAAAATAGTAATCTATGGAAGGTTCAAGGAAACAAACAATTAGAGAACCCGACTATTAGAATTACACAAGGAAACAAGTAATGTTATCTGTTAGAAGTATTGTTATAACAATTATCTCTTCAACTAAGAAACAAAGCAAATGGAAGAGAGACAACTAACTAAGCAATTTTCAGAAACATATTGCTTGTTTCTTCTCTATCTTATTTTTTTATTTTTGTTTTTCTCTCTCTCTTTTGAATGGCACACAAAAGAGAATGAGGAAGAATTATCCGCGAGAATGAGGAAGTGCGACTTTATGTTATAACAAAAGTAAATATTTCATAAAGGAGTAAAAGTATGAACCCTAGCATCGAATATATTTGCTTATGATAAAAATTCCCTAGTATAGGTTTTTCAGAAGGTATAGAATTGGAATTAAAATCAAAATTTGAATCTTAGCTTGAAGTCGACAGACATGCAAGTTATTACAAAGGAACTCCAATCATCTTGTGAAATACCATAGCCAATCGGTGGATCTTTCAACTCATCAAGTTTATCTAGCTTGCTGAAAACAAACTTTTGAGTGAGAAAAGCTTTATATTGATGCCATTTATTATTTGATGAATTTAAACATCCTTTCCTCTAACTTGGGTCAATATTGTACGTCAGCTGTAAAAACATATAAAAAGGATAACAAACATGTTAAATATAACATAACCATTCGAGAGTTAATTTAAGTTCTCAAAGCATTCTAACTTACATGCACTGATTCCCATATTAACTCTTTAGTAAGGGTATGGTTGTCCAAGCAATTCGATATGAAGGACTTGAGAGAATATGCACATATTCTCGGGATCAAAGAAATAAGGGATCGCAAGAAAAGAATGTTGTGCTTATCCCAAGCTTCATATATTGATACGATCCTAGCTCGTTTTAGCATGCAAGACTCCAAGAAGGGTTTTTCTACCTTTTCGGCATGGAGTATCTTTATCTAAAGAGATGTCTTCGAAGACATCAAAAGAGATAGAAGAGATGAAGGCAGTTCCTTATGCTTCTGCTGTAGGAAGCCTAATGTATGCTATGCACGAGATAGGATATCTATTTTGCCGTGGGCATGGTTAGTAGATATCAAAGTAATCCAAGACCGGGACACTGGATTGCCATAAAGCATATATTAAAGTACTTGAGAAAGACTAGAGATTATATGCTAGTTTACAAGGAAGATGATTTGATCTCTATAGGTTACACGGATTTTGACTTCTAATCAGATAGGGGCAATAGTAAATTGACCTCGGGGTTTTGTATTTACTTTAGGAGGTAAAGCCATAACAATGGAGGAGTGTTAAGGATAAATGTTTTTCGGACTCCACCATGAAAGCTGAGTATGTGAGGCACCCTTTGAGGCAACCATAGAAGCTGTATGGCTCAGAAACTTCATGATGGACTTAAATGTGATTTCTGGTTTGACCAAAATTATTACAGTGTATTGTGATAATAAGTGGAGCAATAGCAAACTCGAAGGAACCACGAGCCCATAAGACAAGTAAACATAATAGAGCGCAAGTACCACCCAATACGAGACATCATATAACGAGAAGTTGTTGTCGCCTAGATTGCATCAGGAGATAACCTGGATCCTTTCACTCAGGCCCTTAAGGCAAGATCTTTTGATGGGCATGTTGAGAGGTTGGGAATCAGATGTTTGACAGCTTTTATGACAGCATAGTCTTTTAGTATAATTGGGAGATTGTTAGAGTGTATATTAAAAGTCTAGCTTTTTGTAAACATTTATCTTGAAATAAAAGAATCACATTAGTTAAATGTCTACATTTATAAGCTAAGTGTAGTTATTCAATTAATTTATATTGTAGATAACATGGTGTGTGGTATCATACACAGAAGATCATGTTATCAGTTATTTATAAATTATAAACAGTCGCTCACGATCAAGATAGATAGGAATAAACCATTGGAATAATCATAGTGTAATTTGGTATTAGTTTATCTTAACTATAAAATTACACCAGCACACTCTGAGTGTATTGAACAAGACCATTTAAGGTAGTTTCTTTTTATACTGACTGCATAAAGGAACAAGACCTTTGTTATTATGGAAGTGTGTGCTCTTAATCCTGATATAGTAACAAACACATATATTTAGTATTTATTTCTTTAATTTATCAAAGGGTGTGATTTAGCTCGATAAATCAATAGACCCGATAAGTTAGTAAATAATATTACTTATAGTGTGTATTGTTGATTATAGAAGGAAACTATGCCCTAGGAATCTAGGTTGATGACGTCCCCAAGAGGAGCTCATAAGGATTGTCATGCAAATCCTGCCGGTAGACTTAGTCCGACATGACAATAAGGTTGAGTAGTACTACTCTTGGAGCTAGATATAATTAAGTGAGTTGTCAGTAACTCATTTAATTAGTGGACATTCGATATCTTAAACATAATGAGACTAACACACTCATGATAAGAAGGAGCCCATATAGTAATATGGGATTGGTGCGGTAGTTCAATAATAACTCTTTAGTGGTATGTGTTATTATTGATGAACTCGAGTTGGGTGTTCGGGACGAACACGGGAAGCTCAAGTTCATCGGGAGACCAAAACCAATTCCTCCTCTCGGTCCCTGTCGTAGCCTCTTATTTATAAAGTCTTATACCCACCCATACCCACCTTCTTACCCATCCTTAGGTGGCCGGCCAAGCTAAGCTTGGAGCCCAAGCAAGGGCCGACCACATCAAGGGTTGGATGGATCAAGTGGTGGCCGACCCTAGCTTGGAGCCCAAGCTTAGGTGACCGACCACAATAAAATAAAAGGGATTTTAATTTTTAAAATATTTCCTTATGTGGAAGTCATGGTTTTAAAAGAAAGTTTAAAATTTAAATTTTTCCTTTTATAGCTTTCTACAAAAGATTAAAAAAAAAATTTGACATCTTTCTTTATTTGTAGTTAAAAGGAAGATTTTAATTTTTGGTAAAACTTTCCTTTTTTATAACCATCCTTATGATTTTAAAAGAGAGTTTTAAAATTATAAATCTTTTTTCTACAAAAGATTAAGAGAAAAATTTGATATCTTTCCTTATTTGTAGTTAAAAGGAAGATTTTAATTTTGGAGAAAACTTTCCTTTTTGTAATCATCCACATGTTTTAATAGAGGGATTTTAATTTATAAAAGTTTCCTTTTATAACCAACCATGAAGGGAATTTTTAAAAGAGAAATTTTTATTTTAAAAATTTCTGGAAACAAATTAATAAGGTTTAATTTTGTGTTTAAAACTTTCCTTATTTGGAGGAGACGGTGGTGGTCGGCCATTAAAGGATTAAAAGGAAAATTTTAATTAAAATTTTCTTCTTAAACATTGGCAAGGAATATAAGGAAGTTTTAATTATAAAACTTACCTTATTTACCAAGACCAAGGAATATAAAAGAGGGGGTAGAGGTGCCTCACCTCATAACATAACATCTCTTCTATCCTTGGTGGTAGCCGACCCTCTCTTCCTCCTCTTCTCCTATTCTTCTTCCTTGTGTGGCTGGTGGCATCTTCATCTCAAGGAGCTTGGTGGTGGCCGGATCTTGTTAGAGGAAGAAGGAGAGATAAGAGGTTTTGTTTCATAGCATCCCTTGGAGCTTGGTTGGTGGCCGAAGTTCTTCATCTCAAGGAGTTTGTTGATTGGCCGAAACTTGTTTGGAGAAGAAGGAGGCTTGAGTGGATTCTCATTTCGGTAGATCGTCACCCATACGACGTCCGAGATAATAAGAGGAATACGACAGAAGATCGTGAGGTCTATAAGCTACAAAAGGTATAACTAGTTATTAATTTCTGCATCATAACTAGTTCATCCTTTTGTTTAGATCTTGAAATACCAAACACAAGAGGCTAATGAATCTAGGCTATCAAATTAATATTTTTGATTTTTGTGTTTCTTTTGTTTTTCGAACTTGTGATTCAATTGTTCTTTTTGGTTAAACCTAGAGTTATTATAAGGAGAATAAATATTGAATTTCATTGAAAGACTTTGTCTAGGAAGTGGTGGATGATCCCATACCCAAGAAGGCCTAGTGCCTCGCCATGTTTAACTTGGAAGCCAATCTCTAAAATAAATATTTAATTGAATTTGTAACATGAGTGGATTTGGATCAATAATGTTAAGCATCGTTTGCGATCCAAGTCTAAACCTCTAAGAATAGATAAGTTGAATTTGGAATCAATAATGTTAAGTTTTATTTAAGATTCCAAATTTAATTTATAAAGAACACAATAGGTTGTTAGGATTGGTTCAGGACTTATATAAAATCTTTGTACAGGGGAACAGGTACGATATTCCCAGTAGCAATCAACACTTGCCTATTTGGAAGCTTACACCACTATAACCCTTTATAACAACAGCTGTAACCCTTTACAACAATCTCTTCATTGCCTCCAAAGATCAAGAAATAATCTTGAGTTCTTCTCAAGTATTTAAGAATATTCTTGATTGCTGTCCAATGACCTTCACCTGGATTTGACTGGTATCTTCTCTTCATGCTTAACACATATGAGGCATCTAGACGAGTACAAAACATGGTGTACATGATAAACCCTATAACAGATGCATAAGGAATCTGATCAATGTGGTCCCTTTCTACCTTAGAAGAGGGGCACTGAGTCTTCGAAAGACTCACACCACGTGACATAGCCAAGAATCCCTTCTTAGAATTCTGCATGGTAAAACTTGTAAGCCTCTTACCAATATATATACTCTGGCTTAGAACAAGCCATCTCCTAGATCTATCTCTATAGATTTTGATGCCCGAAATATAGGCTGCTTCACTTAAGTCCTTCATTGAAAAACAAATCCTAAGTCAAGTCTTCACTGACTGAAGAGTGGGGATGTCATTTCCAATGAGAAGTATGCCAACTACATACAATATGAGAAAAATGACTATGCTCCCACTAACCTTCTTGTAGACACAAGGTTCATCTTTATTCTTAATGAAACCAAACATTTTAATCGCATCATCGAATCGAAGATTCCAGCTTCTAAAAGCTGGCTTTAATCCATAAATGGATTGTTGCAACTTACACACCTTTCCAGCAAGCTCTGGATTAACAAATCCTCAAGTTGTGTCATGTACACATCCTCGAGTCGATTTTTGTTAAGAAATGTGATTTTGATATCCATCTGCCAGATCTCATAATCGTAGTAAGCAGCAATAGCAAGCATGATCTGAATGAACTTGAGCATCGCAACTTTTGAAAAGGTTTCATCATAGTTGTCAAGCCCCAGAGGAGTCCCTGTCCGAAAAAATTTCGGCAGCATCTCCCCTGTACGGCGGACAATCTGAAACTTCTACATAACACATATACCTCAGCCACAGGCGGCTGGAATTTTAACAATAAGTAAAAACAATCACCACGCAGTTTATATAGATATTCAGCCTCTGGCTGTCACAACCACGCAGTTAATAATAGTAATCACAAACAATAGTACTCTGACTCGAAATCCACCCTACTCAACTACACTCGTAAAGCTTAAATCCGACGAACTCACCTCTTCTGCCGTCCAGGCAGGCATGTAGTAGAATAAAATACAAATCATACCAAAAGTCCATCAAACGGAAGGATTCCATACAATATCCATATGTAAAATCCAAAACAAGACTAAAACAAAGTCTGATAGAGAAAAACTAAAATAAAATAACAACTCAAACTAGCAGAGGACTAGCACTACGTGCTGTGGGAACCAGTGACTGGAACTGCTCCGGACAGCCTCAACCTGAAAATATATCAACAATGGAGGCGTGGTGAGTCCAACACTCAGCAGGTACAACTGATATGCATAATAAAACAAATAACAGACAACACTAATCATGCGTATAGTCTCCTGAATACGAGAAGGATAAATGCAACTGAAACGAAATCAGGAGATAACTGTACTAACCAGGATCAAAGTACAAAGGTAACAGGGTCGTCAAACCGGGGAAGTCATAATCCTATATGCATGTCAATCATATGCATCCATATAAATGCAGCAAGTAATTGCAGCAATCATAAACAATAAATGCAATAAATGCATATGGTGACCGTGCACTTTGACATCACTGCTCCTGATGAGCGACCGAGTGGACGGGATATTGTCAGAGTACTCCTGTCCTCTGACCCCAAATCATAAATGGGGGAGCTCAATGCTCTCATCTCCCGGTACACGATGACGGGGAGGTTATCTCTGCCGGCTACCACGCTGAGTCACCTGACCAACGGAGCCAAACAGAGTCCACCATCTGCCGGCTACCACGCTGCTACACTAAATGCCAGCGGAGCCAAACAGAGCAGAACTGACTGCCGGCTACCACGCTGAGTCACCTGACCAACGGAGCCAAACAGCAGAACCGCCACACACCTGCCTGATATACCACTAATCCATGGGTGGTGGCGTGTGCAGTACATGTAACTGGCGATGGGCTCAACCATAGTGGAGCCGACAATCGCACAGCATGCAATCATAATGCATGACACTAAGCATGACAATCTCATGAATAACATAGTAATGACCAAATAAATAATACAAAGTGTGTACCACTGGAAGATGTATCAGATAGAAGGTACACAAATCAGATAGGGCATCAAATAAACCCTAGATCCAGAAGATAACATAGCATGTGGTTGGGTCACTACCTAAAGCATATATGATCAGGTAAATAATATGCAGTGCAGAATAAATAAACAAGCAACCATGTAACTATCATGTAGTGACCAACCGAATAAAATGATTACATAATCACTGCTATACATGATCGTCAACAGAGAACTCTAGTGGTCTGCGTCTCCGATCAGCATAACTCTTCTGACGGTCCTGCGCCTCTGACATCCTCCGTCTGATAGTACGGATCAACTCTGCATCCTGCTGAGCTCTATGAGGTCCCAACAACTGGGCCTCTCCAACCTCATCCCAGAGGACGGGTGTCCGACAAGGTCTACCATACAACGCTTCAAACGGTGCCATCTGGATAGCCGAATGAAAGCTGTTGTTGTAAGCAAACTCTACCAACGGCAGATGGTCCTCCCAACTGCCTCCAAAATCCATAACACATGATCTCAGCAAGTCCTCAAGAGTCTGAATAGTCCGCTCTGACTGTCCATCTGTCTGTGGATGGAAAGCTGTACTAAGTCTGCAGACTCTGCCAGAAACGAGACGTAAACCGTGGATCTCTATCCGAAATAATACTCAACGGAACACCATGTAGTCTGATGATCTCTCGACAATACAGATCTGCCAATCGATCCAGGGAATCAGTCCTCCGGATCGCTAAGAAATGCGCGGATTTGGTTAATCGATCAACGATTACCCAAATCGCGTCATGGCCTTGTCGTGTCCTCGGCAAACCCACCACAAAGTCCATAGTGATGTGATCCCACTTCCACTCAGGAATAGGAATCCGCTGAAGTAATCCTGCAGGTCTCTGGTGCTCAGCCTTCACCTGCTGACAGATAAGACATCTAGCTACAAAATCTGCGATGTCTTTCTTCATACCGTTCCACCAATAGGAACGTCTCAAATCTCGATACATACGGGTCCCGCCTGGATGGATCGCAAATCGAGAACGGTGAGCCTCCTGAAGTAGCTCTTGTAAGACTGGATGAGACTGAGGTATGCATAATCTGCCTCGGAAGTATATAACACCCTCCTCGTCTCGTGTAAACTCGGTCTGCTGCCCGGAAGCTATCTGACTGCCAATGAACTGATAATGCTGATCACTGGCTTGGGCCTCTCGGATCCTCGTCCTGATCGACGACTGAGCAACTATGGTAACCAGAATACCCTGCTCTGTGGATTCCTGCTCCTCAAGGTCTAACTCAGAGAAACTCTGAATCAAATCCGTGACTGAAGTCCGGTGGCAAGCCAAAGTCCCTCTGAACTTCCTGCTGAGTGCATCTGCAACCACATTAGCTTTCCCCGGGTAGTAGCTAATGGTACAATCGTAATCCTTCAGGAACTCCATCCATCTTCTCTGTCAGAGATTAAGCTCCTTCTGAGTGAAAATGTATTTGAGACTCTTATGATCAGTGAGAATCTCAAATGTAATATCGTACAAATGATGACGCCAAATCTTCAAAGCATAAATGATGGCGGCTAACTCTAGGTCATGAACTGGGTAGTTCTTCTCATGCTCCTTCAGCTGACGAGAAGTATAAGAGACTACTCTGCCGTGCTGCATCAGAACAACACCCAAACCCTGAAGAGAAGCGTCGGTGTAGAGTACAAATCCGTCCTCTCCAGAAGGTAGAACCAAAACTGGAGCCGACACTAATCTCCGCTTTAGCTCCAGAAAGCTGGTCTCACAATCCTCGGTCCACGTAAACTTCATGCCCTTCCTGGTAAGGCGTGTTAACGGCACAGCAATACGCGAGAAACCCTCGACAAAACGTCGGTAATATCCGGCCAATCCCAGAAAACTGCGGATCTCCTGTACTGACTTCGGCTGCTCCCAACCGGTGATATCCTCGATCTTCTGAGGGTATACTGAAATACCTCTGCTAGAACCACGTGTCCCAGAAAACCAACTGAGGATAGCCAGAACGCACACTTGCTGAACTTCGCGTACAGCTGATGTCGTCGAAGAATCTCCAAGACTATACGAAGATGCTATGCATGCTCCTCCTCGGAATGCGAGTAGACCAATATGTCATCAATGAAAACGATAACAAACTGATCAAGATACTCCAGAAATATGCGGTTCATCAAATCCATAAACACCGCTGGAGCATTGCTAAGCCCAAATGGCATTACCAAAAACTTATAATGACCGTATCGAGTACGGAAAGCTGTCTTCTGATTATCTGAGTTTCTGACTCTCAGCTGATGATATCCGGATCGCAGATCAATCTTAGAATACACTGATGTACCTCTGAGCTGATTAAACAAATCCTCGATCCGTGGTAAAGGATATTTATTTCTGACGGTAACTGCATTCAACTGTCTGTAGTCAATACATAACCTCATGGTGCCATCCTTTTTCTTGACAAATAATACCGGAGAACCCCATGGAGAAACACTAGGGCGAATAAATCCCCATCCAAAAGCTCCTGGAGTTGAACCTTCAGCTCGTTCAACTCTTTTGGTGCCATACGATACGGAGCTTTTGATGCCGGTGTGGTCCCCGGAATCAGCTCAATAGCGAACTCCACTTGCCTTCTGGGAGGCAGACCTGGCAGCTCCTATGGAAATACATCTTGGTACTCCCGTACTACAGGAACGTCGGAGAGCTGCGAACTACTGCTGTCCTCAGTACTGATCAAAGATAACAGAAAACCCTGACAGCCATGTGACAACAACTTCTGAGCCTGAATCGCCGAAATGATCGATATGCCATCATCTCTGATGCCAGTGAAATCCCACGAGGGTTGGTTCGGAGGCCGGAAAGTGACCACCCTCATCTGGCAATCAACGGTAGCATGATATACTAACAGCCAATCCATGCCAAGAATGATATCAAACTCGACCATCTCCAATACTAGAAGATCTACCGTAAGTATCATGTTGCCAAAGTCTAACGGGCAACCTCTGACCTCCTGGGTGACGTCTAAAGTATCACCGGACGGTAGAGAGACGATCAATCGCTGCAATCTAAAAGTAGGTAATCTACCAATCTCCCGCATAAAGGTACGGGATATAAAAGAATGCGAACTACCAGTATCAATCAATATATCAGCGGAAAATGCATAAACGGAAATCATACCGCGGAATACGGATCCGTCGGCCCGCTGTGCATCCTCCCTGGTAATCGCATGTACACGTCCAGTCTTTGGCGGAGGAGGCGGTGGTAACGCTGCCAGCGGCTGCTGCAGCTGAGCAGAAGCCTTCCACTGAGGCGGTGCTGGATAATGTGCCAGAGAAGACTGAGAAGATGGTGACTGATACTGTGCAGCTAGCTGAGACTGAGTCTGGTACTGGCCTAAAGGCTGAGGCTGCATCTGATACTGCCCCTGCGTCGGATAATAAGGTCCCGGAACAGAACTCTGAGGTGCTATGGAAGCACTGGAGTACTCCTGTCCAAGCATGCCAAATGTCGCTGCTGCAGGTGAAGCACTCCGCTGCTGGCCATGCGAAGGTTGGGTTCTTCGCCCTCCACGATAAGTTCCGGACTGACCGGACTGTCCTCCATGATCAGACCCTTCGGAAGTCATATGCTGAGTCTTCTACGGACAATCTCGGCTCTGGTGCCTAGGCAGTTTGCAATGAAAGCAAACTGACTGTCCCAGAGAACAGGCTGAAGTGACATGATCTCTGGACCCACATCAAAGCAAATAATGTCAGGCGGTTTGTTTCGCTCTGCTGGAAGACCGAAACGCCTCAAGAAGATCGCCGATTTCGAGGTTTACGTGATACCCGGATGTACCTCGATCTCGATCGACTCACGCTGCTGCGTGGTGTAGCTCGAGGATCTTGGATCATCCGGATGTCGACTCGGCCGCTTCCTTTTCCTATCGGAAAAACTCTGAGGTGACTCAATAATGAGGGCTCGCCCAACATCTCCGCATAAGATGTGATACCAAGACCGACAAGTCTTAGTTGCAAATGTTCATCCACAATGAACTGATACGTGAACGCCCTCGACAACTAGCTCGACAAAATCGCCAATCACAAACTCGTGATTTTACTCGATCGTCCGATTATTCTCGCCGCAAACTCGGAAATCGCCGACGAGCCATCGATAAACTCGTGGAAAGAAACGCCTCAAAAGCCTCTCGAATCCGGCCCAAGTAATGTTACGCTCACCGATGATGGAACGTTGGGTAAGCCACCAAATGTCGGTCGCGTCCCGTAAGTGAAAAGCGACCTCTCCCACTCGGAGCAAGCAATATAAAAGAAAGTCCTCTCCATAGTCTCAATCCAAGACAAGGCCACACTCGGATCTCTGTCTCCTCGGAAGAGTGTGAATCGACTCTTCATCGATTCTGCCAACACTGGAATCCTGGCTCGTGCCGCGGCAATGTCAGTGAGGTGTGTCGGAATGGCTGTCGGAACTGGCGGAACCACTGGAGCTGGTGCTACGGGTGGTACCGCTGTATAAATCGGAGGAGGTACTCCCGGTGCTGCTGGGTAAACTGGAGCATATGCTGTCGGTGGCACTGTAGGGTGAACATAGGTGGCCGCGACTGGAGGTACAGTAGGTAATGGTACCAGATAAGAAATAGTCGGTATCCCTAATGCAGGTGCTGCTGGGTACACCGTATGTACTGGGAGCACAGGTGTCGCTGGTGTCGGGTACACTGTAGGCTCAGGTGGCGGTGGTGCCGCGTATGCCATAGGCTGGGCTGGTGCTGGTGTCGGGAATGTCAACGGTACCCCTGATGATACCGGTAATACAGTAGGAGTAGATACTGTCGGTGCAGCTGAGGTAGGTACCTCTAAGGAAGCCATCGGGGTCTGAGAGCCCGACGCGCCCGCAGCATGTTGAGTCTGTCCCCGGCTGACAGGCTCATCAACAGAAGGCATTTCTGGCGTATCTAGAGATCCCGCGGTCCTCGTACGTGGTCGTCCAGCACCACGTCTCGCAGCAATACGTGTAGATCACCTCATATCTGTTAAATTATATTATAGATATTACTACCAGTATAACCAACTACCAAAATAACATCATACCTAATTGCTGTCTGGAGATGTTCCGTCGCTGTCCAGTCCCCAATTTGACCTCAAAATTTCGAACGAGAAAATCATCGGAAATCCATAATAAAATCCGAAACGAAAGTCCAAAACATATACGTAATGGAAAATCCGTACAACCAAAAATAACTATCCAGTTTGACTCACAAACTTGGGCTAGCACAATATATCCAGAATACTAAAAGCAGGTATCACACCCTGCTCTGATACCAATAAATTGGTATAAGATAAATCTCAAAAATCCAACATACGGAAACCCAACAAGTATCGCCAAACTTTGGCGCTCTGATACCATATAAATTGGTATCAGGTTATCCCAAATATCCAGAATACGAAAACAACGATCGCAAAACTTAAGCTCTGATACCAAATAAATTGTCACGCCCCAGAGGAGTCCCTGTCCAAAGAAATTTCGGCAGCATCTCCCCTGTACGACGGACAATCTGAAACTTCTACATAACACATATACCTCAGCCACAGGCGGCTGGAATTTTAACAATAAGTAAAAACAATCACCACGCAGTTTATATAGATATTCAGCCTCTGGCTGTCACAACCACACAGTTAATAACAATAATCACAAATAATAGTACTCTGACTCGAAATCCACCCTACTCAAATCCGACGAACTCACCTCTTCTGCCGTCCAGGCAGGCATGTAGTAGAATAAAATCTAAATCATACAAAAAGTCCATCAAATGGAAGGATTCCATACAATATCCATATGTAAAATCCAAAACAAGACTAAAACAAAGTCTGATAGAGAAAAGCTAAAATAAAATAACAACTCAAAACTAGCAGAGGACTAGCACTACGTGCTATGGGAACCAGCGACTGGAACTGCTCATGACAGCCGCAACCTGAAAATATATCAGCAATGGAAGCGGGGTGAGTCGAACACTCAGCAGGTACAACTGATATGCATAATAAAACAAATAACAGACAACACTAATCATGCGTACAGTCTCCTGAATACGAGAAGGATAAATGCAACTGAAACGAAATCAGGAGATAATTGTACTAACCGGAATCAAAGTACAAAGGTAACAGGGTCGTCAGACCGGGGAAGTCATAATCCTGTATGCATGTCAATCATATGCATCCATATAAATGCAGCAAGTAAATGCAGCAATCACAAACAATAAATGCAATAAATGCATATGGTGACCGCACTCGACATCACTCCCGATGAGCGGCCGAGTGGACGGGATTTGTCGCTTGAGTACATCCTCGACCCCAAATCATAAATGGGGAGCTCAATGCTCTCATCTCCGGTACACGATGACGGGAAGGATCTACCACGCTGAGTCAACTGACCAACGGAGCCAAGCAGAGTCCACCATCTGCGGCTACCACACTGCTACACTAAATGCCAACGGAGCCAAACTGACTGCCGGCTACCACGCTGAGTCACCTGACCAACGGAGCCAAACAGCAGAACCGCCACACACCTGCCTGATATACCACTAATCCATGGGTGGTGGCGTGTGCAGTACATGTAACTGGCGATGGGCTCAACCATAGTGGAGCCGACAATCGCACAGCATGCAATCATAATGCATGACACTAAGCATGACAATCTCATGAATAACATAGTAATGACCAAATAAATAATACAAAGTGTGTACCATTGGAAGATGTATCAGATAGAAGGTACACAAATCAGATAGGGCATCAAATAAACCCTAGATCCAGAAGATAACATAGCATGTGGTTGGGTCACTACCTAAAGCATATATGATCAGGTAAATAATATGCAGTGTAGAATAAATAAACAAGCAACCATGTAACTATCATGTAGTGACCAACCGAATAAAATGATTACATAATCACTGCTATATGTTAAACATATTATTATGCATATCAAAGACATAAGTCAAAGTACCCGCCTCCAATAGGAAAATAAGATCGGTCCGGTCCAACTCGGACGTCGAGATGCTCGTCTCGAATCAAAGTCCTATAATAAACCGTATAGTTTAGCTAAATTTAAGTATAAGCAAATAGCTAAACTAATTTCTAATCCACTGATCAGTTAGGGTTAGTTTCATTAACCCCCAATTACACCGTTATATACCTTCTAAACCCAAATCAATAATTATTGCTAACACACTAGCAATAATCTACCACAAAGATCAAAACCCTAAATCTTACCTCAATTCTCAGTCAAAGCTGATTGCTACAGGATGAGGTAGCTACTGTAACCTTCCACTGAGGTGATCAAAAACCTAACAAAATGTATAAAATCAGATCCCAATTTCACACTAGCAGCTTACCCTTGACCGGAAATGGAAGAAACCCATCGTATAGGGGTGAACTAGGGTATCAACAACGACTTTGGGTCAAATCTGATGGCCAACGACAGTGCTAGGGCTCGGCTGTACTGGCTTCGTGCGGGAAGTAGGAACTCGGCCGGCGGCAGATTAGGGCAGAGAAGAACAGCCGGCGCTAGACTCGGTTGCCGGCACAAAGGAGGCGACCGTCGGCACTACTCCGGCAGCGTTGGCTAGGGCTGAGGAGAAGCGGCAGAAAAGTAGAAGGGCAGCACGAAACTGTCGGCTGTGAGGGTCGCTGGCAGCACAGAGGGGAGAAAGCTCGGCGCTGTACTGCAAGGTGACACCGTGGAGATGGGTGTCGCGGCTGAGACTAGGGCACCGACGACGACTCGAATGTCGACGAGGAGAAGAATTTGGCCGGCACTGTGAGTTGCGGCCGGCAGTGAATGGCTCGCTAGGGCAAGCGAGGAAGGAGCAGAATCGTCTGAGGAACCTCCACGAGGGGCGATGGGCAGAGGAGAAGAGAAGTGGTCGAGGGATTTCAGGTTTCGGCGAGGAAGAAACCGCCGGGCCGGCGGTTAGGGCACAGTCGCGAGCGCGAGGGGAGGGAGGCGTCAGCGCGAGTAGGGTTGGGTGAGAAGGAAGTTTAGGCACGGGGAAAAAGAAAATAAATGAAAAAGAAAAGGAATAAGGAATTTATAAAAGAAACAATTCCTCGCTTAAATGGGTCGCCTAAACAGGCTTTTTCCCGGCCCCGTTCTTGTCCCCGTTATCTCGTCCATACAAGCTCCGAAAAATTCCCGAAAAATTTCCAAAAATTCTGGAAAATTCCCTTATTAATATTCGTATATTTTCGATATTTTACAATAGTTTATACCATGAATCTGCTTGAATCTTTTAGCCACCAATCTACCTTTATAGGTATGCATATGACCATCCATGTCAGTCTTCATCTTGAAGACCCACTTACACCCAATGAGTTTGATCCCTTCAGGTGGATCAACCAAAGTCCATACTTGGTTAGTGTACATGGATTCCATTTCGGATCTCATGACCTCTAGTCATTTCTCGGAATCTGGACCCTGTATATTTTCTTGATAAGATGTAGGCTCATCAAGACCAATAAGCACTACATTACCATTGTCAGACAAGAGAAATGAATATTTCTTAGGTTGACGACGGGTCCTATCAGATCTGTGTAGAGTTTGTGCTACTTGAACAAGTTGTTGCTTCATAACTTCTTGTGGTGTAACAAAATCCTGATCCATAACATCTTGTGGTACCTGTTCAATTTCCATCAAGGCTTTGGTGCTAGTTTGTGTATCTTGAACTTCTTCAATATCGACTTCCCTCCCACTAGTTTTTATAGATATAAACTCCATTTCTAGAAAGACATCATTTTTGGCAACAAACACTATGCCTTGTGTGGGATTATAGAAGCAATATCCCTTTGTTTCCTTGGGATATCTTATAAAATAACACTTGTCTGATTTGGGTCCTGGTTTATCTGAGACTAGTCGTTGAACGTAAGCCTCACAATCCCAAATCTTCATAAAAGACATCTTGGGACTCTTCCCTGTCCATATCACATATGGTGTCTTTATGACAACCTTAGATGGAACTCGGTTAAGTGTAAAAGCGATTGTCTCTAGAGCATGTCCCCAGAAGGAAGTAGGAAGATCTGTATGACTAAGCATCGATCGTACCACATCTAATAAGGTACGATTCCTCCTTTCTGATACACCATTCCATTGTGGTGTTCCAGAGAGATATGATCCCACACTCAACGAGATGGTCATGAAACTCTTGACTAAGGTATTCCCCACCTCGATCTGATCGAAGCATCTTAATACTCTTACCAAGTTGGTTTTGTACTTCATTCTTGAATTCTTTAAACTTTTCAAAGGATTCTGACTTGTGTCTCATCAGAGACACATAACCGTATCTACTGAAATCATCAGTGAAAGTAATGAAGTAATAATAGCCTCCTCTAGCTACTATTTTGAAAGGGACACATACATCAGTATGTATGAGTTCTAACAGATCATTAGCCCTCTCGCCGTGTCCACTAAATCGAGTCTTTGTCATCTTGCCTCGAAGACAAGATTCGCATGCCTCATATGATTCAAAATCAAATGAGTCTAAAAGTCCATCCTTATGGAGTTAGGATATCGACTCTCATTTATGTGACCCAAGCGAGAATGTCAGAGATATGTTTGATTCAAATCATTAGCCTTGAACCATTTGGTATTTATGTTATAGATTGGGTTGCCATAGTCTAGAACATAGAGGTCGTTCACAAGATGTGCACTACAATAGAATATTTCATTGAAATAAACAGAACAACATTTATCCTTTATTACAAATGAAAAACCTTTCATATCCAAATAAGAAACAAAGATAATGCTCTTTGTCAAAGTGGGCACATAACAACACTCTTCCAGTTCTAAAACAAGCCCAGTGGGCAAAAATAAGGAATATGTTCCTACAGCGACAACAACAACTATTGCACCACTGCCTACTTGTAGGTCCATTTCGCCCTTTGTCAATGTTATACTATTTCTTTGCCACTACACATTAGTACAAATGTGAGATACACACTCGGTATCTAATACCCGTGAAGACGAAATAGACAGATTGACTTCTATAATATATATACCTGAGGCAGAAGTCTCACTTCTCTTCCTTTTCAGTTCCTCTAGGTATAACTTGCAGTTCCTCTTCCAATGTCCGGTCTCACCACAGTGGAAGCAGGTTCCTTCCTTAACAACTCCACCTTTGAGTTTCAGTGCATGAGCCTTTTCCTTGCCTTTGGCTTGGGTCTTACCCTTACCTTTAGGCTTCCACCTGCCTTTGCCCTTAGACACCATCAAAATGGAACCAGACTTTGCCTTCTTAAGGTTGAGTTCAACAGTTCTCAACATGCTCAACATCTTAGGCAGTGGTTTGTCAATTTCATTCATGTTATAATTCATGACAAATTGACTATAACTATCAGGCAACGACTGCAAGATAAGATCAGTGGCCAATTCTTGGCCTAGTGGAAATCCCAACCTTTGTAGATTCTTTATATTCCCGATCATTTTGAGCACAAATGGCCCTATGGGACTTCCTACTTGCATTTTGCATTGAAATAGTACTTTAGAGATCTCAAATCTCTCATGCCTTGCTTGTCCTTGATATAGTTTTCTAAGGTGTTCAACCATATCATAAGCATCCATGTTCTCATGTTGCTTCTGAAGCTTAGAGTCCATGGTGGCGAGCATAAGACATGATACATCTAATGCATCATCTTGATGCTTCTTATAAGCATCCCTATCAGCTCTAGTGGCAGTAGCAGGGGTACTTCAGGAATAGGCTGCTCTAGGATGTATTATTTTTCTTTCTCTCTTGAGAACTATTCTCATGTTTCTATACCAGTCTAGAAAATTAGCTCCATTGAGCTTGCCCTTATCAAGGACAGATCGCAGAGGTAGTGTCTTCTACGTACTAGATGACATGGTGGTCTACAACAATAAAATGCAGAGAAGTATCATACTCAGATCATTTAATTAGGCCTTTAATTAAATGATTCTCCCACTGAATTCTAAAGCTTGATAGGAACAAGTCACTACTAGCTCTAAACCCAAAAGTAAAGACATTCAAGTGGGACAAGATCCATATTATACCTCATCCTGAGTTAGCTTTGGCTAATCGCCCAAGACTTGTATAAATTAGGTAGGCAACGTGTATCAATAGGACATGATCCACATTATACCTTATCTTGAGTTAGCTTTGGCTAATCGGCCAAGACTTAGTATAACTTAGGTAGACAACGTTTACCAATTACATCCTATGTAACTCTTGTATCTTTTGGTGAACAAAACTGTTTATTCGTTTTTCCATCTTATGAAACCTATACTATTACTCATCTTGAGTTAGCTTTTGTTAATCGCCCAAGACTAGTATAATATGATTTACATCTTATGGGATATGCCTCTAAGTTCTCAACTTAATTAAGTCACACTCAAAGCCCAATAGTCGGACATCTCAATTGTCCAGTCGCACTCTGCCAAGATAAAATGAGTCACTTTGCTTTGGCAAACCTGACTACAGATGATCGAGGTAGTAGTGAGTACCAAACTTTAGTAGGCATATGTAAATGACCTAATTACGATAGCTACACATGCATCACATACATTCATGGCATATCATGACATATCATGACATACATCAACATATATGCTAATTTAAATGTGACATGGTTATGACCCCCATAAACTACAATCTTCTCAAGCCAATGAGAAGAGCGATAAGTCAACCTAGGTCTAAGCAGGTTTTTCAAAATACTTCCTTGGTTGCCGTGTGTTGTTTTCCTTCCTTCCTTTTCACCCTTCTTCCAGAAGACTAACTCTTTCTAATTTTGTACATTACAAAATCTAAAGAAACTCGAGTTACATTCGAGTGCAATCTAATTACAACAAGAATAAAAGGGATGAAGGCACGACACGTAGGACGTATTATGAATTACAACATTACACACATCCAATCACATTGGGGTTAAAGGGCCATAACCATGCACCATGTCATATCTATTCACAATATTCTTATGACATAAATTTACTATGATTTCAGCAAATAAATTATGAGTCGCAAGGCCACGACCGTAAATTTATTTTGCATACTCATTTTATGAGTTGCTGCTTTACCCGAGACCCTACTGCCCATAATACCAACTATGTTTTGTTCTAAACAAAACACCTCTAGTTGAGACCTTGTTGGTCACACACCAACTATGTTTTATTCCCAACAAAACACCCCTGGCCGAGACCTTGTTGGTCACACACCAACTATGTTTTGTTCCCAACAAAACACCCATTTCGGTCAAGACTTAGGATTTGTCCGAGATACAAAATCTAGCCAAGACTTATAGTCTGGCCGAGATTCACTCTCTTGGCCAAAACCTTGTTTGGCCGAGACTCATAAATTTTTGCAAATCACAGTAAACCCTATCAAATAATTTATATATCATATATAAAAATTCTAGCTTAGCATAGCCCTTCGCAAGTGGCTCTGATGCCACTATAGGGATCTAGCAGGCTAAACACGCTTAAGCGCAGCGGAAAATTAACTAGATCCTCTCCAGAAGATCCATGCGAAGGAGAAAAATAATCATATACTAAGTTTTTACATGAGAGGTATACCTTTGTTGCGTGCCCTTCGCAATCCAAACAATAACCTTTTCTTTGGATCCAGATCTCAGCACGTTCAAGCGTCCGCGCCTCTATGGTATCCACATGAACATATCCTTCATTCCTCGCACGAACGAAATCTTCAGAGAAGAACCATCTTTTTGTGCTAGCAAGAAGTATGGTTCGGCCAAGCTTGAAGATTCGGCCAAGGAGGAAGGAGGAGGAAGAAGAGAGAAGCTCAAGAGACACCTTTTTTCATCTAAATGAAAAATAAATCCAAAAACCTATTTATATTCATCCAATAAATACCAAGGGTTTTTGTCTCTTTGTATTCCTCCTAATTGGTTGAATTATTATATTGGATTAACCATTAATCCAGTAACCCAATAAGTCTAACCCATTAATCCAATGTGTCTAATTTGGATTGGACTCAATCCAATGAGTGAGTTCATTTGAGTCTAACTCAATGAGTAACCCCAAAAACCTAATCATCTCATGATTGGCTCTTAGGACTAACTACTAACAAAAATAATTCCATCCTACTTTATCCCCCATGCTCTTTACCCCCTGTCAAGCAAACATGCTCTGCAACTCTTCTTTGCCTTCTTGGTGATAGCATTTGGTTACTCTTTAGTTCATTACATACAACCTGTACTTGGTTGCGAATATGATCGTGCAATTGTATCATAGGAAACAATCGTCCAACAAAATCTCTAAGTAATATTAGGAGGGAACAAATCTTTTTAAGAAAATTATGTCTAACAGATACCTCAGTATTGCTCAACACACTTCCCAGCTCAGCAACCGCAGCCTCCCTATCCTGCCTTCTAGCTTTGTAGCTCTATTTGGCCTCCCATTTGGTAGCTTCCTACCCAGCCTCTTGGCTCGATAGTATGACAACTTTGCTTGGCCTCTCGTTCAACAACTTCCTACTCAACCTCCTTGCTAAGCAATTCAAAAGCTCTCAGCTTAGCCTCCCATTTGGTAGTTTGTTGCCCTTTCTCTCTGACTTGGTAGCTCGACCTCCCTGCTTGGCCTCTGACACTCAATAGCTTTGGCCACTTGACCCACTCGGCATCTCAACCCACTCGAGCCGCTGACAACTCCGTCCACTCGACCACTTGGCAGCTTAGCCCACTCAGACGACTTGACAGCTTAGCCAACTCGGGTCAACTGATACCTCAGCTTTACTAGGCAGCTCATTCTTCCCTAACAGCTCGGCCTATCTAGTCCAAAGGAGAAGTCAAGTTCATGTCGACAAACTAGATAAGTTTGAATTTTAGATTCAGCAAATTAAATTCTGTACTTTATTATCTCCGGCGTATTATTATTCAACATTCTCCAAACGCGTTATACTATTGAAAGATCATTATCAACTGAAGAATAAAGATCCCAAGTTACTTCATTTAGTCTAGCCACTGATACTCTAGGTGGTAAACTACAACAGGATAAGCGCTAAGTTGCCTTGCCTTTTTAAGAGAAACAAATTAATAAACAAGCAGAAGATTTTGTTGAAATTTTACATGCAAATATTTTCAGTTAGAACTCGGCAAGCTTGGTCTTTGGATCCATTTGCTCATTTAGTGTCGATCACGATCAGCTGATCAGATTTAGAATCCACGTCTCTCATCGGGCGGCTGGCTCCTCGGACTACTTCCAGCTGGGAGAGCATCCCGTCCATCGCGATCTGGTTGTCGCCAGCACCGCCGAGCATGGCGAGTAACAGAGCCGCGTCCTTCTTCCTCATCACCATCTTTACTTTCAACACTTCCTCCTTCTCCCCGCTACACACCACGTCGTCGGCAAAGCGGACCTTTTTCTTCACCTTGTTTTTGTCCGTCGCGTAATTAGGCGTTTGAGAGGCCTGAGATGGCGGCAACAGCTGTTGTTTCTTCTCCGGCGTTGCATCCACGTTTAGTGGAGACGCAGCACGCGGATATTGGGGTGGCCTGCTCCTGCAATTGCTCGTGCTCCTGGCGGATGACTCGTGAGCGAAGCAATTCCCCATGAAGCAATTGATGTGGCGAGCTTTACTGAGGTGGAGCGTAAGAGGAAGAAGTAGGGCTGGGCGTTTTATAGTTAAAGTTCTGGAGCAGTTGATAAGGAATCCAATGAGGTCCCATCTTGACTCAATCAACGAGAGCCAAAGAGTAAGAGCCCTTTATTCACGTTAGACTTTTCTCTTCGTAGACTTGGACGCCTTTGTCGTCGTCGTCCTGGACGCGGGACTTGGAAGTCGACGTGTCCCAATCTGAGCCCGTTAGACCATTTTTTTCTATGTTTCTGCCTCTTGACTAGCACATTCATGTTGGACACGGAAGATGAATGGAATTGAGGCCTTGACGTAAAACTGCAGTTCTTCCTTGGAATCTCTCATACTGTCCGCTATCACGTTCAATACTACTGCAGTGGAGGTCACGCCTTTGATTTAGTACAGTTTGTGGAGTTGAGAGGGACAAATTAATTACATGAAATATGATCCTGTTTGGAATCTAAGTTAGATAAAGATTGAATTAGTTGTTATTGGTGTTGACAGAGAGACGAATAGGACACTCTTATTGTACGTGCCCAAGAGAACGGACCGTCACGTGGTGCTGACGAACGACGGTCACTGAGCCGGCAGTATTTCGGTACTTGAAGCTCTACGCACATCCAAACAAGCACATGGAACGTTAGACTAGTCTAGACACTAGGGAAAAAGTCTCCGACGTAGACCCTCCGACGCTCAAGTCAGGTGCTTTTTCCCTTAAAGAACAGTATACGAAGGAAAAATAATTGTAGAAGATAAATGTGAATGTGTGAGAGAGCGGACCAGCTCAAAGAAGAGGACCTTTCTTTTTATATGATCATGCGTATCTCCGGAGACTGACTGATGTCAAAGAATGTCGGGTGTCAGGACCTGTCGGGTGATGGAGGACGCGTGACACCCTCTCATGGACCGGAAGAAGGTTTCATTCGTAGATGACCGCAGACCATTAGAATATTCCCTGACATACAATAGTTATTCTCTGACAGGCAGTTACAATTCCCTGACCTTGTTGTCGTCTAGTGCATTCTATCTCGCCCGAGTTTGACTAGGGGCAGCTCAGGATGATCCATTAGGTATAACACCTGGCTTAAGTCTTGATAAGAGGGACGAGCTATGGCGAGAGCCTCATATTCCCTTTTGGATTGCCCAAGAGCCGACTGGGAGTCGACCTATTGAGCGTACCAATTAGATCTTTAATGTAGTCGTCGTCAGAGCAACTTTCGGGCGTCGTAGAGACTTTATCGGAGCAGTGCGCTGAAGCGAAAGATGTTTGAAATGATGTCTTAAGCTGCTGGTCGAAGCCTCCTTTTATAGCTTTGTCTAGATGCCTGGATCCCCTCTCGACTGCCTGGACTGTGCTGATGTGGTGAGCTCTCTTAGAAATTTCATCCTCGAAGTTTATCCACTCTCGGGTGCCCGAACCCCATCCGGCGCCTAGACCACTGACATGAGTCGGCCAGTCACAGTGTTCCATCTCAACACAAAGATAAGTTTTTAGTGATCCGAGCACTTGGAGCAACCTCGAGCTCTCGAATCGCCCAGGTGCCTGGCTAAGCATTCGCCCGGGGCTCTCCCTCTATGGAGCTTACCCGGGCGCCCTGAGCAACTGTGGACACTTGGACTCTGGGTGCCCGGATCCCTTCCAGGCACCCAAGCCAATTTCTTTTTCAACCTATTCTTCCTATAAAATAAAGTTTGTCTAGACAATAATAGATGAAGCATAATAAATTTTGACAACCTTTGAATTGTCCGATCCTAACTTTGAGTTTCGTTGAAACTCTAGGTCAGAGTGACGTCTACTGTTCCCTCTTCAAGGAATGCGTCCTCACCTACTCCTTTCAAGAGAAATTACCTTTTACCAGACTAATCCTCTAGATCGTTTGGACTTTTCCTCAGTGTTCGAGACATCAAGACTTCATGCTAGAAGTCCTATACCCGACCTGTCTAGTTTTCCGCCTGGTGTCCTTGACTCCCAGGACTTTCACCTAGTGTCCTCGACCCTAGGATTTTGCTCAATGTCCTTGACCCGCCAAGACTTTGCTCAGTTCCCCAGACCAGGACTTCTTTACTTGACTGCAACTAGGATTTTCCACCTACCTAGCCTCAATTAAGATTTTCCTTTGCCTAAGATCACTTAGGATTTTTCTGCATACTTAATTCAACTTGTTAGACAATAAGAAATATTAACTTTTAATCCTTTGCCATAATCAAAACTTAGGTTCGATCATCTGGTGCTTCCTACACAAACAATCTTATCTTTTTTATTATGATAATATAATTCAAAGTTAAGTAAAGCATAACAACAAATAATGTAACATAAGTAAGGAATTTGAGCATAAATAAAATAATTTGGCATTTTAATAAAGTAAAGATGCTCTCCCTTAATTTAATCCTCTATCTTTAAAAGAAACTTAAGTTATGTTTGACATAACTTTTAGCCTTTCTCTCTCCCTTTGACATAAATCAACAAGAATATTAAGAAGGGAAAAAATTGTTTAACTTGTGAAGATAGTATTGAATTTAAAAAAAACTAACTTTTAATCTTTTTCTAAAAAAATTAACTTTAAGCTCCCCTGAATCTTTCTAAAAAAATATAGCTTTAAAAAGAGTTTCTTTGCTTAAACATTAAGCTAATTACTTAAAAATAATTTCATTAAAAAAAACACTTTAGCTAAATACTTAGCTTTAAAAAGAGTTTTATTTGAAAAATACTTAGCTTTGAAAAGAAATTCTTACTTAGATTTGAAAAGAATTTCCTTGAAAAAAATACTTATTAGCTTTGAATTTTTTTTTTTCTTGGCTTTGAAAAGTATTTCCTTGTAAAAATACTTTCTTAGCTAAATACATAGCTTTAAAAGAATTAAAAAAAAACTTAGCTAAATACTTAGTTTCTGAAAAGGATTTCTTTAAAATTATGAAGAATAATTGATTTTGAAAGAGCTTAACTTATAAATCTTCTTTTGCAAAATAGCTTAACTTTTGAAAATACTTAATTTTTAAAATTTAATTTTGAAAATATTTAATTTTTGAAAAAAATTTAACCCCCTATTTCTCTCCCTCTTAAAAAAGTTTATGCAATTTGTAGAGGACAATGAGCTTAAGTAATTTAATTAATACCTTGATTAATGACCATAACCCTAGAGTCCAAGCATGAAAAACATAAGTTTAAAAGCATGAAAGTAATTATCTATTTTTCTAATTTTCTATCTCACCCTTTCTATGTTATCAAACATATTAATATTATAAGTTTGTGTGAGATATAGTTACACTTAATTTTGAAGTTAATTTTAAGTTTGAGAATATTATCTCTAAATTTTAGGAAATATTTAAGTTTTGAATTTTAGAAGATATTTAAGTTTGAATTTAGAAACATCTAAGCTCGAGTTTTAAAATATTCAAGTTTAAATTTTAAAAAATATTTAATTTTAATTATTGAATAATTAATTAAGCATTGAAAATAAGTAAAATTTTAAAATTAATTTAAAGTTTAATTATATTTTGAAATTAATTTGAATTTTGAATTTTATTTTGACAACTTTTAATCTTTTTCTAAAAAAATTAACTTTAAGCTCCCCTTGAATCTTTCTAAAAAAAAACTTAGCTTTAAAACAAGTTTCTTTGCTTTAAAATTAAGCTAATTACTTAAAAATATTTCATTAAAAAAACACTTTAGCTAAATACTTATATTTAAAAAGAGTTTTCTTTGAAAAATACTTACTTATCTTTGAAAAGGATTTATTACTTATCGTTGAAAAGAATTTCCTTCAAAAAATACTTATTAGCTTTAAAAAGAATTTCTTTCTTCACTTTGAAAAGTATTTCCTTATAAAAATACTTGCCTAGCTAAATACATAGCTTTAAAAGAATTAAAAAAAAACATAGTTAAATATTTAGTTTCAGAAAAAGATTTCTTTAAAATTCTGAAGAATAATTGATTTTGAAAGAGCTTAACTTATAAATCTTCTTTTGGAACATAGCTTAACTTTTGAAAATACTTAATTTTTGAAAAAAATTTAACCCCCTATTTCTCTCCCTCTTAAAAAAGTTTATGCAATTTGTAGGAGACAGTGAGCTTATGAAATTTAATTAATGCCTTGATTAATGATCATAACCCTAGAGTTCAAACATGAAAAACATAAGTTTAAAAGCAAGAAAGTAATTATCTATTTTTCTAATTTTCTAACTCACCCTTTATAAATTATCAAATATATTAAGATTATGAGTCTATGTGAGATGGAGTTAATCTTAATTTTGAAGTTAATTTTAAGTTTGAGAATATTATGTCTAAATTTTGGAAAATATTTAAGTTTTGAATTTTAGAAGATATTTAAGTTTGAATTTAGAAACATCTAAGTTTGAGTTTTAAATATTTAAGTTTAAATTTTAAAAAATATTTAAGTTTGAATTATTGAATAATTAATTAAGCATTCAAAATAAGTAAGATTTTAAATTAATTTAAATTTTAATTAAAATTTGAAATTAATTTTAATTTTGAATTTTATTTTGACATTAAGGCTACGTTTAGTTGGGTGTAATATAATCTAGCTTGTAATGTAATCAAATTTGTAATGTAATGTAATGTAATCTTGATTACATTACTTCGTTTGGTAATATAATGTATGTAATCTTTGATTACAGGGATGATTACATTCTTTTGTTTGATATCCATTATTTTTTATAAGGAATGTAATTTATATTATTATAAAATGATAAAAATATCCTGCGACTTTTACCGACGGGCGCCTCAACTCTGTCGGAGCTTGTGTCCGGTGACCGATGCCTACCGGCCGGCGATCGGCGGCTGGTGACCGGCGACGACTGACGGCGGTGACGACTGACGGCTGGCGGTTTCTGCCAGCGACCGGCGGCCAACGACTGACGGCGGGGGTCGGCGGCCGGTGGCGGCCGGCGACCGGGGCGGGCGGCGACCGACGGCGGCCGGCGATCGGCGGCGCCCGCGGCCGGCGACCTGCGACCGGTGAGCGGCGGCGGCCGATGATCGGGCGACGACCGGTAGACTGACTAGGGGTATATTCGTCATTCAATTTTTGGTTAGACAGTGACCTCGTAATGTAATCGGATTACATGGTATTTGTTTTGTAATTCATATTACAAAACTTCACTATCTTTTGTAATTAAGATTATATTACATTACATTACATTACAGGTTTACAGTTAAAACAAATAAAATAATCAGCCTTGTAATGTAATCTTGATTATATTACAAGGCAGATTACATCCTACCAAATGCAGCCTAATTGTGTTTTGAATTTAATTTTATTTTGAGATTAATTACATTTTAAAAATTAATTAATATTAAAACATAATTTTGTTTTTTGAAATTACTTAAGTTTTGAAGATTAAATTAAGTTTAATTTGATTTGGTTTAATTAAGTTTGGTTTGATTATGCTTAATTAAGTTTGGTTTGTTTAGGTTTGACTAATTTTCATTTCTAACCTAAATCCATTTCATCCTTTTCTAGATTTTCAATTAGGGAACCTTATGAATTTTGTAAGATGGTTTCATTTTATTTTCATTTTAGATTAAAATCTAAGAATTGATTTATATTTGTGTTAGACTAAACTTTAATAGAGAGTCAATTAAATATCCATTTTGATAATTGGCTTCTAAACTCTGGTGTGGTACTAAACTTTCTTGGGTATTGAAGCAACAACTACTTCTAGACAAGTCTTTTAAAAAAAATGAATATTTAATTTTCCTTTTGAGAATCATTGGCTTAACTAATCAAGTGTTAATCAAGCCTAAGTCCCTATCTATACATCCTAATCTAAGCATGAATAAAGAAAGTAGTAAATCAAACATCAAATAGGTCTATTTAATAACAAAAATTGGCTACCCCTGGATCATAGGCTCGATAAGGTCTATCAAGGAAATGAATTTGATCCTTATGGATCCAATATTGATTGATTCCAACTTAATTAATTAGATTAGACTTGGAGACTCATGCTTGGACTAAATTTCTATTTGATCAATTTACTAAAGATAGGTATGATTTGAATCTTTTTTTAGCCTAATATCTTAGTCTGTATTGATTGTATAAGGCTTTTTGTTTTCCAAGAATCAAATCAAGATCCTTGGAAACCAAAGTGAACTATTCCAATGAGTCCCTAAGTTCCTTGACTTGACTTTTTTCAGGTTGGAATTTTCTTCCTCAGTTGTTGGCATTAATCCAATAACTCCCACGATGTAACAAATGAAAATTAATAACACATCTTCTAATTCTAATAAGAGAAAGCAACCTTAAAAAATGAACCAAACATATTTTTGATATCTAAGGTTGGGTCATATTAACTTGAGTATGATTCAAAGGTTAATAGCCGATGAACCTTTGGGTTCATTGGTAGTGGAAAACTTTCTAACCTGTGAGTCTTTCTTGGAAGGAAAAATAACCAAAAGACCTTTTAAGGCAAAGGGGTATAGAGCCAAAGAAGTGTTGGAATTAGTTCATTCTGATTTGTGTGGACCTATGACTATCCAGACAAGAGGTGGTTTTGAATATTTTGTTTCTTTTATAAACGACTATTTGAGATATGGGCATATTTACTTGATGCACCGCAAGTCTGAGTGCTTTGATAAGTTCAAAGAGTACAAGGCTGATGTGAAGAAATGCCAAGGTAAAAGTATCAAGACATTACAGTCTGATCGTGGTGGAGAGTACCTCTTAGGAGAGTTTAGGAGTTACTTATCAGAGGTCGGGATTCAATCCAAACTGTCTGCACTTGGAACACCCCAATAGAATGGTGTGACGGAACGAAGGAATAAGACTCTTATGGAAATGGTTAGATTAATGATGAGTTATTCAGAATTACCAAATTCATTTTGGGGATACGCTCTGGAAACGACAGCGTACATTCTGAACTTAGTACCTTATAAGTTAGTACCCTTTACTCCCACAGAATTATGGAATGGGTGTAAGCCTAGTTTGAAACACATTCGGATTGGGGGTAGTCCAACAAATGTGCTGAAGGGAGACATTGATAAGTTGGAATCACGTACGGAAGTTCGCTTGTTCATGGGATGTCCTAGAGGAACAAAAGTGGTTTGTTTTATAGTCCTAAAGATCAGAAGGTCATTGTTAGCACCAATGCTCGATTTTTAGAAGAGGACTATGTAATAAACCACAAGCCCATGAGTAAAATTATTTTTGAGAAAATAAGTGAGGACACTTCTACATTAGTACCAATGGTACAAGATGAGATACCACAAGTAACTGTAACACGTGTCACGAATGATGTACAATTACAGGTAGTGCCTAGTTGTAGTGGGAGGGTTATTAGACAACCTGAAAGATTCATGTTTTTTGGGAGAGTCTTTGGACTTGATCCCTAGTGAACATGAAGCTGATCCCTAGATATATGATGAAACACTCCAAGATAAAGATGCAGCATCTTGGCAAAATGAAATGAACTCTAAAATAGAATTTATGCATTCTAATCAGGTATAGGAGCTTGTAGAACCACTAAATGGTGTAAAAGCTATTGGATGTAAATGGATCTACAAAAGGAAAAGAGGAGCAGACGGGAAGGTAGAAACCTTTAAAGCGAGGCTTGTTGCGAAGGGGTATACTCAGAAAGAGAGAATCGATTATGAGGAAACTTTTTCGCTGGTAGCCATGCTTAAGTCTATCTGGACTCTTTTATCTATTGCTGCTCATATAGATTATGAGGTTTAGCAAATGGATATCAAGATAGCATTCCTTAATGGAAGTCTTGAAGAAAACATCCATATGAAGCAACTAGAGGGATTCATTGGGAAGAGCAAAGAGCATCTTGTTTGTAAGCTCAATTGGTCCATTTATGGACTGATGCGAGCTTCGAGATCTTGGAACATCCGATTTAATGAAGTGATCCAGTCTTATGGATTCATTCAGTGTCTGGATGAGTCTTGTGTATATAAGAAAAGTGACGGAAACGTGGTGGTATTTCTTGTACTATACGTAGATAATATTTTGCTCATTGACAACAATGTCAAAGTGTTGTTAGACGTAAGAGTATGGTTGTTCAAGCAATTTGATATGAAGGACCTGGGAGAATGTGGACATATTCTTGGGATCTAAGTAATAAGGGATCCCAAGAAAAGGATGTTGTGCTTATCCCAAGCTTTGTACATCGATACTATCCTAGCTCGTTTTAGCATGCAAAACTCCAAGAAAGGTTTTCTACCTTTTCAGTATGGAGTACCTTTATCTAAAGAGATGTGTCCTAAGACATCAAAGGAGATAGAGGAGATGAAGGCAGTTCCTTATGCTTCGGCTGTAGGAAGCCTAATGTATGCGATGCTATTTACGAGATCGGATATCTGTTTTGCCATGGGCATGGTTAGCAGATATCAAAGTAACCCAGGACTGAGACATTGGACTGTTGTAAAGCATATATTAAAGTACCTGAAAAGGACTAGAGATTATATGCTGATTTACCAGGCAGTTGATTTGCTCCCTGTGGGCTACATGAATGCAGACTTCCAATCTAATAGGTACAGTAGTAAGTCAACCTCGGGGTATGTGTTTACTTTGGGAGGTGGAGCCATAGCATGGAGGAGTGTTAAGCAGAAATGTGTTTCAGACTCCACCATGGAAGCTGAGTATGTGGCACCTTCTGAGGTAGCCAAAGAAGCTGTATGGCTGAGAAACTTCTTGATGGAATTAGATGTGATTCCTGATTTTCCCAAAGTTATCACAATTTATTGTGACAACAGTGGTGCAGTAGTAAACTCGAAAGAACCATGAGCCCATAAGGCAAGTAAACACATTGAGTGCAAGTACTACCTGATACGAGACATCGTAAAATGAGGAGATCGAACTTCCATCCATTCTCTATATGAAATCCCTAAAGAATATCGTATTAGGGTCCCACAACCTGATGCTTATCCCTGTCTTCCACCTGATGACTGTGTTACCTTTTTCAAAGATCAGTTAGTTGCGGATTTACGCTTTCCCATTCCTCTATTCTTGATAGATATAAGCCAATACTTTGGTATTCCTTTACAACAATTTACCCCGAACGCTTTTAGATATCTATGTGGGTTGTATATGATATTTCACATCTTCAATATACCTCCTACTCCTCAAAATTTTTTCAAGTTTTCTTATCCTAAAAAATCAGAGCCAGGAGTATTCCTCTTTCAATCTTGCTCAAAGATGGTGTTCTTTGAAGGAATGCCTTCATCCATCAAGGGTTGGAAATCACATTTTTTCTTTGTCAAATTTCCTGGGCCCGTCGCATGGTCCACCAAGTGGCAATCTTCCTTTCCTTCTCTCCCTAACATAAGGGAGCTTCATCAACCACCCATTTTTCTGAATAATTTAGAAAATTACTAGGTCACCGCTTTCACATTCACCAATGGATACGCGGTGATCTTCTAGATATTTTTGGCCTAAGCCCTGTTCCAAAGAGCCTACAATGTTCCCTTGGTAAGTTCTAACATTCTAACTATCCATATTTTACTAACTAAAATACCCTTTTCTTTATTGCAGTGGATGCTATATTCAGGGCTTTGGTTGACAAAGCAATCTACTTAAAAGAGGAAGAATTGTTAGCTAAGGAGCGAGAGCTCAGGGCAGAACTTAACATAGCATTAGCTCAAGCATCTGATGCCTCTTTGCCTGAGCCTTCTACGCAACCAACATTTGCTTCTAGCTCTCATACCACTTTTGGGGAGGCATCCACAAGTTTACCTCCAGAGGACATCCCTTTGGAGCTATAAGAATAAGCACCAGAAGCTACTCCCATAAGAAAACCCCCCGAGCGGAGATTAACATTAGCACCCCTCCCTAAGAAACATACTACATTTGTTCCTGAGGATATACCTATAGGAGACATTCAACCCTCTTCTACGGAGCCTACCTTATCTTCTTTATATCCTATGATTGCTTCTCCACCTATTCAACCACCAGAAGATCCTTCTCTTCTAGGTGCCAGCTTGGATCCTAAGTTCCTGATGACTTTTCCAAAACCAATTTCTTTATCGACCCAAGGAACTCAGGGTTCTCCTATTCTTCTCTTCTCTCCTCCTTCACTTCATAGTTATTTATCATCTTCTTCCACATCTTATCCTACCCTCCCAATATTGTTGGGGGGTTCTTTAACTATAGTTTGAGAAGTGGCTTATAAAGAACTTGAGAAGCTCGCCTCTGTTGATTGGGCTAATAAGTTTTCTTTTGAAGAAACTTAGGTACCATGCCCTTCGTCCATCTATTTTTTCATTAATACCTTTTAACCAAAACTTTCCTTTCTATCAGTGATGGGTTATTAGTATGAGTGTAGCCCGTCACATATATGATTTGTCTCAAGAATTTGCCAAGCTAAGACAGCAAGCCTCTGGAGCATCTTCTTCCCTTGCCTCTAAAGAGTTAGCAGAGTTATCCAGCCAATTACAAGATACTCGAAAACTTATTGAGGCAAAAATTGAAAATTCAAGTAAATGGAAAGATTCTGCAGAGAATTTTGAATCTCAGGCTAAATCAGAGACCATCCTTCATACTGACTTGACAACCAAAGTAGACAAGTATACTACTGAGAACGCTCAATTGTCATCTAAATTACAAGCATCAAAGGATGCCCATACTTTAGAATTGGCTGCTAAAGATGTTGATTTGGAGTCTAAAAACTCTAAGCTAAACTCCTTACGTTCATCCTTAACCACTGTTAAAGCAGAGCTTTCCTCCAAAGAGTTTGAATTAAAATCTTCTTAAGATGCTCTGGCAGATTATATGGAGGGTGAAGATGACTAGTTTGAGAAAAGAAAATGAATATTGCTAGAATCTCCTGAATTCAATGCTCCTATTGCTGCCTCAATTGGCAAAGCTTTCACCCTTGGAGCTGAGGGGGGTGCAAAGCAATTAAAGAACAAAGGACATCTAGTTTCTACCCCTCCAGCTAACTTCTTAGATCATCGGGAATTGCTTAATGGCATACCCCTCGATTTGTTCCCCAAACTGTTATAATTCTAGATTTAATTTTCATCTATAATGAAGAATACTTGTTAACTTTTTTCTTATTTCTTATGATGCTCTAGCTGTTGGAACCCTCTATTAAAAGGTTGAATTATTTTAGGCTTAGCATTTATTTAAGTTTTATCATTTGCTTGAATCTATTTTATTGCCTTTAGGATTATCACATATTAATTTTCCTATAAGCAAATTATCCTTCTTTGATAACAATTTTTGTCGGACTCTTTCCGACCAGGCAAGCTCACTTTTATGTTTAGTTCGCCCGCACTTAACATTCGACCAACCTTTGGTGACCGGTTGAGCTTTTTATGTTTAGTTTACTCCGAACTTAATACTCGGTCGGCCTTTGATGACCGGTCGAATTTACTTCTGTATTTAATTTTGTCCCAATTTAGTATTCGGCCGACCTTTAATAATCGGTCAAGTTTATTTCTATATTTAATTTGGTTTGAACTTAACACTTGGCCAACCTTTGATGACCAATCAAGTCTAAAGATATATATATATCTTTAGCTTATTTTAGAACTTGGTCGGACAGCAACGGATGATCGAGTTTATATATATATATATTCTAAACTACTCCTGAAATTTGATTGGCTAGTACTGACCGACCAAATTCATAATACAAGAAGTATATAATATTTAATCTCTTCTGGGATCTCAAAAAATTTTTAGGTTCAATCTTGGTAGTGACTCTAATATCTTGGGAATGCAACATTTTGTATCGGCTACTCATAATATTTCCTCATTGGTGACATGTCTGTCTATGACATTTGGTATGTACCTATTTCATTATGTCCGTCGCCTTATCAATCCATCCAACGGATCCTCTTCAGTTCCGCTTTTCTTATCACCTTAATCTAACGTTTCTACTTGAATCACCTTTTTTAATACCCTACCAAGGCTTTTAATGAGAAAAGAGAGGAAAATCCATAACACTTCGTCTTCTTCCTCTAGTTCACGTATCTTTTATCCTTCGCTTTCTGCTAACTCTTCATGTTCTTCCTACTCCCTCCCATTAACAATGTCGACCTCCGATGAGTGGTACACTCAGTGCTCTTCCGAGTTTTTTACATCGAAAGCATGTGAGCTTCAATGGAACTATAACTTCCCGACATATCTGGCCATTCCTACCCCTAGGGATTGTCCTTGATCCTGTCTAAGAAGCTGGACAAGACGGAGATCCGGAAGAAGAAACCCACTATAAATTTGATGGAGAAGAAAGCCTAGAGACCACCGATCTAAGAAACCCAAAGCGAATCAGGAAGAATAGGATCACCTAATGCCCTCCTTGTGCGAAGACCCGATGACGAGAGAGAGATCCAATCAAAGAGAAAACCAGATACGGAGCTTCCAAGATCTCCTGCGCACAAGAGACCAACCAACACTACCGTCAGTGACCTAAGACCGGGGTGGGAATCCCTGGCTAGGCCCTCTGACGCTCAAGTCAGTGATCTCTCTTGGTGTGGAAGAAGGAGGAAGAAGATGAACAGTAGTTAAAAAATTAGGGTTCCGAATATGCTTAACGATGTGAACTTACCTGGCCAACGGAGAGGATTCCCCTTTTTATACCACTTCATATAACCTCCGTAGTCATGAAGTGGACCCCGGTTTGTTAGAGTTTGTTATGAGATGATGTAAGCCACGTACTTGCACAAAATAACTTTTAAGGAATCTTCTTTGTACCCCAGATGTACCTTCTTTGTCGCCTAGTGCCTGTAGAAAAGTCTAGAAACATTCTTCCCACCAAATTAGCAAATCTGTTATACAATCACATACTACAAATATCTTCATTAAGCTATTTATAAATATTCTTAAGATATTTGTTCTCGCCCAGTCTTATAAGCTATATAGAGATATATTTATCGTCCATACTTGCCTACTTTGTTCTTATTATGTTACAGACAGCCCGATATTATGTTATGATTTGTATTGAACAGGATTGAACCTAAGTTATGTCCGGGCTGGTTATTGCTATTGTTCAATATAGATCCTAATCGCCCAGTAATATACTATAAATTCTATAAAATCCTGCATCTTTTCATACTCGGGCGATCATATACACTCAACTAATACTAGTCTATGTCCAGATGTGCTTACTCAAACAATCCTGGTTTATCTAACTTAACGTATTATCCCGACCAATATTGGCCTATCTTTCTTATAATATTATCCCGACCGATATTGGCCTATCTTTCTTAAGGTATTATCTCGACCAATATTAGCCTATCTTTCTTAAGGTATTATCCCGACCAATATTGGCCTATCTTTTTAAGGTATTATCCCAACCAATATTGGTCTATATTTCTTAAGGTATTATCTCGACCAATATTAGCCTATCTTTCTTAATGTATTATCCCGACCAATATTGGCCTATATTTCTTAAGGTATTATCTCGACCAATATTGGTCTATCTTTCTTAAGGTATTATCCCGACCAATATTGGCCTATCTTTCTTAATGGTATTATCTCGACCAATATTGGCCTATCTTTCTTAGGGTATTATCCCAAATAATATTGGCCAATCTTTCTTAATGGTATTATCTCGACCAATATTGGCCTATCTTTCTTAAGGTATTATCCCGACCAATATTGGCCTATCATTCTTAATGGTATTATCTCGACCAATATTGGCCTATCTTTCTTAATGTATTATCCCGACCAATATTGGTCTATCTTTCTTAAGGTATTATCTTGACCAATATTGGCCTATCTTTCTTAAGGTATAATCCCGACCAATATTGACCTATCTTTCTTAATGTATTATCCCGACCAATATTGGTCTATCTTTCTTAAGTAATTATCTCGACTAATATTGGCCTATCTTTTTTAATGTATTATCCCGACCAATATTGGCCTATCTTTCTTAATGTATTATCCCGACCGATATTGACCTATATTTCTTAAGGTATTATCTCGACCAATATTGGTCTATCTTTCTTAAGAAATTATCTTGACCAATATTGGTCTATCTTTCTTAAGGTATTATCCCGACCAATATTGTCCTATCTTTCTTAAGGTATTATCCCGACCAATATTGTCCTATCTTTCTTAATGTATTATCCTGACCAATATTGACCTATCTTTATCCCGACCAATATTGGCCTATCTTTATCACGACCAATATTGGTCTATCTTTTTCCCGACCAATATTGGCCTATCTTTATCCCGACCAATATTGGCCTATCTTTATCACGACCAATATTGGCCTATCTTTATCACGACCAATATTGGTCTATCTTTATCCCGACCAATATTGGTCTATTTTTATCCCGACCAATATTGGTTTATCTTTCTTAAGGTATTATCCTAACCAATATTGGCCTATCTTTCTTAATGGTATTATCTCGACCAATATTGGTCTATCTTTCTTAAGGTATTATCCTGAATAATATTGGCCTATCTTAACTCTACTATCTCCTTTTTATCGGGGACCCATTAGACCTAACCCATATCACTAGCCTTCCCTCCAAGTCTAGTCGAAGGAGGTGTCAATCAACTGACTAGACATGAGTTTTTATTTTTTCTTATTCTTCTTCCATCTTTCTTTATTACACTTGGTAAACTGCCCATTTTTTCCAGAACTTCCTTGATTATGATTTGCTTTTCGACGGTAAGAAAATGTTGGAGGCGCACGACGAGGCGTCACCAACCCTTACATGATTCGATTTGTCGTCAAGCTATTGTTGTAAGTGTTTTTAATTATATGTTATTAACTTCTTATCACTTCCTCTAACCGCATTATTATTTTGTTTAGTTCCTTGCCTTAAGTATTCATTTAGACCAACTGCTCATTGTTATGGAAAGGGATAATAGTAAATTAAGGGCCCAAATAGAAGCTTTGAAAGCTATTCTTCCTCCTTCCCTCAATGATCTCCCTCAATTACGAGAAAAAAATAGCCTTACAGAATCAACAATTGGAAGCTCTGAAGAAAGAACTGCAGCATCAACACCAATTATTAGAAAATAAAGAGCTTGAGAGGAAAACCTTGGAGTTACAAATGGATCGGTTAAACTCCAGCCTCCAGGTGGAAACTACTTTGAAGGACAAAGGTATTTCAGATGTTTCTCATAAAAACATTATCTTTGAGAAAGTAGAGAGGCTTCACAATATTTTTCTTTCTGAGCAGGTTCAAGATTTATTATCAAGAGAATTTGCTCTTCTACAAGAGCAAGAACAAAGAAAGGCTCAGGATGCAAAGATATCCTCACTCCAAAAAGAACTAGAACAACTTAGATTGGAAAGAGACATTTTCAAAGATGAAAATACTAATCTACAAGCCAAATTTCAGAGTTATAAGGAGCATGAGGAAGACCGATGGGAGGACAAGCGTTTAGCCTATCTGAGGTCTTTGAAGTTTAATGATGAATATGTCCACCGTATAATAGGGACTTTAAATCATTCCATGATAGGAGTTATTCAACAATTAAGGGAAGGTGGTTATCTATCTTGAGAACCCTCCTCTCTATTCATAAACCGTCGCAGACTTAATCAGGAATTGCCCAAAACTTGACAAGCAATTTTGAGTAAGCATGATTATGTATTCATAAAAGACTTGTAATTAAATACTTGCATTTTTGTAAAAATTTGTACTTACCTGCTTTCCTGACCTTTGTTATCTTGCTACTGCTTCCTTTGAGATGTTCATGAGAATAAGTACTATCTTGTTCAAGAATTCTTTCTTATTTCTCGAAGTTAGACATTGTTTTGATAAACTCCTCCATTTGTGGTATCTTAATTGATCATATGATTTTGAACAATAAGACTTTCCATAAACTCCTTAAACTTCGATCAGGCATGACTATATATATATATATAAATATAAGATTCCATCCGTATTCCAGAAGGGTGTATAATCCCGAGCAACTTTATGTGAACAATTCCCTAGGATTTATGCACTCCGGTGGGGAGTATAACCTCGAGCGATTTTAGATAAATAATTCCATATGATTGTAACTTCTGATCGGGTACGTGATCCTGAGCAGTAATATATAAGTAAATCATACAAATCTCATAAGAATATGAATTCTGACCGGGAGTATAATTTTGAATGATTATATATAAAGAACTCCGTATTATTGTAACTTCTGATCAAGTGTTTTGTAACGCCCGCCCTCCCTGCTAACCCTAAGGGACGGGGCTACGATACTCTATGTACATATTACAGCGGAAGACTTGAAATAATTTTTTTTTTCTTAGATTAATAAAACTTTTCTTTTGTTTTCAAATCCGAACTATACTAATATGGTTTCCATAACATGATAACAAGATAAATAGAAACATAACATCAAGTTACCCATATAGTACTACAATTTACGAAACCAAAGCGTAATTCTTAAAAGTTCTTAAAGCAGGTTCTTATTTGGTTGCCTAGCCACCGCCACACACATCTCCTTGCCTCTCCTGCTGCTCCTTTAGCTCATCCAGCTTTTTCCTTTATCTGTGGTACAAGGAAAGTAAGCTATGAGCACTCATGGCTCAGTAAGTTCCTTTCCTACTCACTAAAACCGAAAATCATCACATGATCAAAGAATATCTCAACATAACATGATCTCAACTAGTCATGGCATAACATATCATACTCTTTAAGCATATCATGCAACATAACAAAATCATAACTAGTCATGGCATATCATCTCTTAAAGCATAGCATGATACATAACATAATCATATCTAATCATGGCATATCATAGCATCATCATAAGGTAGCATGGCATATCAAGCTCTTAAAGCATAGCATGAAACATAACATAATCATATCTAATCATGGCATATCATAAATCATAACATCATCACAACATGATCATAAGGTATATGCAATATGATTTTGAAAACATGTATCCTAAAAACATGTGTATGTCTCATGATCTTTAAAACCATTTCTTCTTACATATATACTTGAACATATTATCAACTTAAAGGGGATCCCGGCTATGTACCACTTACATATTGCGCGCAACCTATGTAGGTCCAAGGTAGCAAGTCTTGAACCCTACAAGGTAAACATACTAGGCCCGAGTCTTACTCCATCGACCTAGGGGCACTTAGGAGCTCATCCCTAACAAGGCCCGAGTCTTATTCCATCGACCCCGGGGCGCTTATGGAGCCCACCCTTGGTACAAGCCATATAAAGTAAAGTACATGTCATACTTATACATATCACACATCATAAGGGCATGCATCACTTAGGCACACATCATATCATAAAAGTATGCATCACTTAGGCATACATCATATCATAAAAGTATGCATCACTTAGGCATACATCATATCATAAAAGTATGCATCACTTAGGCATACATCATGTCATAAAAGTATGCATCACTTAGGCATACATCATATCATAAAGGTATGCATCACTTAGGCATACATCATGTCATAAAAGCATGCATATTTTCACCACATAGCATATCATAAAAGCATGCATATTTTCACCACACAGCATATCATAAAAGCATGCATATTTCTATCCACATAGCATATCATAAAAGCATGCATATTTCTATCCACATAGCATATTATAAAAGCATGCATATTTTCACCACATAGCATATCATAAAAGCATGCATATTTTCACCACATAGCATATCATAAAAGCATGCATATTTCTATACACATAGCATATCATAAAAGCATGCATATTTCTATCCACATAGCATATTATAAAAGCATGCATATTTCTAGCACATGTCACATATCATGGAAAGTATGAATCACAAGCATACATGTTTAAGCATAAGGGTGTATCATGTGATTATACTATCATAAGAAACATGGTAACATAGTTAACTTGGATTCTAAGCTTCCTAATCCCTTAGGTTCTTATCATGGCCGAACCCCCTTAGATCTCAATTTAGGTAAAAATAACCTCCAAGCATGTGGAACCTAAATTATCATCACATCAATTTCATAGGAAGCATTATAAGCATGATTAACTTGATTTCTAAGTTCTCCAAGTCCCTAAACTTCATGTGGCCAAACCTTATCAGGTGTGAAACAAGGTCCCAAATGTCATGAAAGCATGGAAACCTTAAACCATATTTATAGCATTTTTCTTCCAAGTAACATAGTAATCATATTTGAGCTAATTCCTAAGTTCTTCAAGCCCTTAACATATGTCATGGCCAAAATTTCACAAGTATTCATTAGGGCTAAAAACAAGCATACAAGCATGTGAACTTGAACTAACATCATGTATAAATTCATAATAAGGTATCATACAAAGGGTATGGCCGAAACTTACCCTAGCCTCATTTTAGGCCATTAAGCAACATATAGCATGAGAACTTTGGCTTTCTACTTATCATATTTCATGTAGAGTGACATGAGCATATTTAAATTTTGTTCTAGGGTTTCTAGGGCATCTATCCCTTCATGGCCGAGACCTACAATGGTCCATTTAGGTCATGGAAAAATTATACAAGCATGTGACACAATCAACACATTATCATATTTCCATAAGAAGCATTTTTAACACAATTGATTTCAATTCTAAGGCCTCTAGGTCATTTAAACCCTACTTGGCCGAGACCCATCAGTGGTTAACTTTGCTTCAAATAGCCTAAAAGCATAGGAAGTCATACAAGTTTCATAGCATGTATAAAGACAAGCATAATAAGCATACATGTGCATTGTGTCTTAGGCTTCCTAGGTTTCTTTCCTTTTTCTTTTATTTTTCCTCATGGCCGAAACCTACCATTCTCTAAACTAGGTTTTAAGTGGCCTAAAGCATGGAAAACCTAAGTAAGTTTCATGGCAAAAATTACTAAGAACATCATATACTAATTTGGTTCATAAACAAGCTAGGACCCTTGTGACCTTACAAGTCATATATCATGTAACTAAATCCTCTACACCCTAATTAAGAATGAGAGCATTAAACCACGTTCATATCTTAATATCACAGAGGTCTTGAGCATGTTAAAATTTTGTTTAAGCTTTCCTAAGCTATCCATCTTAACATGGCCGAAATCTTAATGAAGAGTTCATGAATTTCTAGCAATATTCAACATGCAATTCTTTAAGAGAACTCTATATTCTATCATATAAACATGGTTACTTAAATTTAAAGGTCTTCCTAACCCTAAGCTCTTTTCTTGGCCGAAACATATGAAGGGATTTCCTTTGGTTCCAAGTAACTTTCAAGCAAGAAAAACCAATAAAAGATCCTTAGTAATTCATGGAGGGAATCTTGTACTAGTTTGGTTAAACAATGATTTCCCTAACCTCTTTAAAACATTTTTGGCCGAAATTCTAGGGTTAGGTACTCCTCTGACCAAGCATCATATAGGTATAAAAACATGAAGGAAAACCTTCCTACATAGCATAGAAAAAATATCACGAAATGATGACTTGTTTAAACCTTCCTAGATTTGAAACTCTTCTTTGGCCGAATTTTCTTAAATTCTATTCTAGGTTTTCTAATCCTCATAAAATCCGAAAATCACATACAAAGCCTTGTACCACAGGTGAGGGGAAGCTTACATCCTTTTCTCTTGTGGATCTAAGGTATGGTGATGGAAGAAGTAGCCTCTTCTTCTAGTTCCCTTCCCTTGTTCCTCTTGCTAAGTCCTCCTTGTATCTTAGGCTTTCTTAGGAGAAAACCTTGGCTTGGGGCCGAAGATGGAGGAGAGGGGACTGAGGGTTCGGTGAGGGAGAGGAGAAAAATGAGAGAAAATAGAATTTTCCCTTTACATATTCTCTTTTATGTTAAGGGGGAAGGGGTAGCAAAATCGGTTTTTGCTTTCCTTCTCCCTTAGCCTTTTTTTTCTATTTTATTTTATTTATTTTATTTTCTAATTTATTCTCATCATTCATGATGAAACAAGGGGGAATGAATCCCCTTAATTCTCCATTAAGGTCACGGCAAGAGAGGGAAAAGAGAGAGGAGGGAGGAAGGCAAGTTGCCTTTCTCTTGCTCTTTTCTTGTTTTCTTTTGGCTAACTTTTACTCTCACCCTTATCATGAGTTTCCCTCCTTTGCTATCAATATCTTCTCTCTATCCCAATTGGTTTCTACTAATTAATTCTATAAATTATAATATAAGAGGTTCAAGGTTCAATCCTTGACCTCCTCTTCTTTTTATTTCATTTTATTTCTTTTTGCTTCAACCCACTTCCTTTTATTTTTCTAAGGCAAAATCCTACATTCATATACTTATCTTAAAAGCTTAGTGGGTGTTTCATGTTTGATCCTGAGCAGTAATATATAAAGAAATCATAAGAATCTCATAAGAATATGAATTCTAACCGGGAGTATAATTTTGAATGATTATATATATAAAGAACTCCATATGATTGCAACTTCTGATCAAGTGCTTGATCCTGAGCAGTAATATACAAGGAAATCATAAGAATCTCATAAGACTATGAATTCTGACCGGGAGTATAATTTTGAATGATTATATATAAAGTTCTCCATATGATTGCAACTTCTGATCAAGTGCTTGATCATGAGCAGTAATATATAAGGAAATCATAAGAATCTCATAAGACTATGAATTTTGACCGGGAGTATAATTTTGAATGATTATATATAAAGAGCTCCATATGATTGCAACTTCTGATCAAGTGCTTGATCCTGAGCAGTAATATATAAGGAAATCATAAGAATCTCATAAGACTATGAATTCTGACCGGGAGTATAATTTTGAAATAATTCCCACTGAATTTTGAATCCTGGTCAGGAGTGTAATTCTGAGTGACAAAGAAATCTAGATGCCTTTGAATTTCGGTTGGGAGTGTGATCCCGAGTGATTCAGGTCCATAAATTATTGTGTTGTATCAATCTCGCATTATTTTACTCATAATAGTTTAAAGTCTCCGGTTCCTCCCATGAAGACCCGTCCGAGTTACTTCATGAGATTTCCCGATCGACTATGTTTATGATATTTTAAAATCTCCGGTTCCTCCTAAGAAGACCCGTCCGGGTTACTTCAAGAGATTTCTCGATTGACTATGTTTATGATAGTTTAAAGTCTCTGGTTCCTCCCAAGAAGACCCGTCCGGGTTACTTCAAGAGATTTCCCGATCGACTATGTTTATGATAGTTTAAAGTCTCCGGTTCCTCCCAAGAAGACCCGTCCGGATTACTTCAAGAGATTTCCCGATCGACTATGCTTTTATGATAGTTTAAAGTCTCCGGTTCCACCCATGAAGACCTGTCCGAGTTGCTTCATGAGATTTCCCGATCGACTATGCTTTTATGATAGTTTAAAGTCTCCGGTTCCACCCATGAAGACCCGTCCGAGTTACTTCATGAGATTTCCCGATCGACTGTTATTTGAGGGAAACTAAAATGCTTGCACCAACCTTGTGATGGTTTTAACATCTTTGAGAATCCTTAAGGAAGCCTGGGCGGTTCCTCCTTAAAAGCCCCCAATTGACAGATGCTTGAGCGGAATAATGCCCGGTGATCATCATGTTGTTTAAACCATGTTCTATTTTTCGGGCGATATCCTGCACTGTATTCACAAAATTATATGAAGTATATAAATTGCAAGCATACTTATCATCTTTTTGCAGAACCGAATGGAGGAAACTTGCTTAAAATAAATTCGATTTGTTCCCTTGGACATGCTAAGCTTCGCCTGCTTAGGTGATTGGAATATACTGGGGAGGAATTAATTCTCTCATTCAAGGATATTTATATTTCTCAGGCAATATAAGCTTGTTAAGTTTGGTTGGGCTGTAAATGATTTTCACTCCATGGACACTCGAGAATTCTTCCTTCTGCATCTTGGAGATAATATGAACCCGATGCAAGTTTTTCTACTACCTTGTAGGGCCCCCCCTATTGTGGTGCCAATTTGTTAACATCCCCAGAGGGCTTGACATGTTTCCATACTAGTTCTCCCACCTGAAAGAATCTTGGGATGACTCTCCTATTATAATTTTTCCTCATTCGTTGTCGGTATGATCTGAGACGAGTTGCAGCTGTCTCTAATTTCTTCTATCAGATCTAGTTCCATAAGTCATCGACCCGCATTGTCATCGTCATATAGTTGTCTTCTGTCAGATTCTACGCCTACCTCTATAGGAATGATAGCTTCTCCCCCATAAACTAGTTGGAAAGGAGTGATCCCTATAGCTTCTCAGGGTGTAGTACAATATACCCAAAGAACACTAGGTAGCTCATCTACCCAACTGCCACCAACATGATCCAGTTTGGTTTTTAGGCCCCCTATAATTTCTCTATTAGTTACTTCTGCTTGCCCATTACTATGTGGATATGCCACAGAGGTAAATGCTTGAGTGATGTCGTAGCTTTTGCACCAGTCTAGGATTCTGTCTCCTTGAAACTGCCTTCCATTATCAGAAACTAATTTGTGAGGAATACCAAATCTGCATACAATATTTTTCCATATGAATTTAATAACTGCATCTTCAGTAATCCGAGCTAAAGGTTCTGCTTCTACCCATTTAGAGAAATAATCCACTGCTACTAATAAAAAATCTTCTTTGTGCAGTTGCCATAAGAAATGGACCAACTATATCCTTGCCCCATTGATCAAAGGGCAAGGAAACTATAGAGGTTCTTAACAATTGTGTAGGATGGTGTGAAATATTCTGATGTTTCTGACAAGAAATATAAATTCTTACAAATTTAGCAACATCTTCATGTAAAGTAGGCCAGAAATATCCTGTTAATAAAATTCTGTGGGCTAAGGACCTTCCTCCTATATGACTGCCACATGACCCCTGATGAACCTCTTGCAAGATATATTGTATATCTTCTATTCCAATACATTTAAGTAAAGGTCTAGAGAAAGCCCTTTTATATAACTGTTCCCCTATCATAGTATATTGAGCAACCTTCTTCTTAAATATCCTTGCTTGTTTTACATCAATTGGAAGAATACCTTACTGTAATTATAATATGATTTGTGCCCTCCAGTCACCTTGTATCTTTACATCAGCCTGTCTTTCAATACAAGATACTAACAATGTCTGCTCAACCGACCGATCCAGGCTCCATGGTGATAGCAGAGGCCAATTTCGCTTATTCATCTGCTACTTGATTCTCAGATCGAGGAACTTTTTGTATATTTACTTCTTGAAACTGGACCTGATAATTGTTGAGCCGCTAACTGAGAATTAGAATAGATGTAAACCCGAGCTGCTTCCCCAAGTGTTGTAAGGAACATCCGGCACTTCACTCCATCAGAAAATTGTTATAATAATGCTACATTCTCAAATTTTAATAAATGATCCTCTAGATCGGTAGTTCCAGTGTACTCGCCAATCTGAGGATTTTGATACCGCTTGGGAAGTGGATCATCCAGTACACTTTGAGAAAATGAAGAGATAACTCTTTCCGGTGAGCTGTCACTAGCTACCATCATCATAACTTTGCGCCTTTCTTTGTCTGGCGCCTCGCCAGAGGATTCCTGAAATATAGGCTTTCGTCTTCCTTATTCCAAAGGAGTGCAAAGGAAAGCTCAAGGGCACCTAGTTGGGGAAGTTGTGGCCGGAGGGAAATATACATGTTCTTCTTCTTCTGGCTCCTTTCCTTTCCGGTGCTCAGTAGTCGAAATTGCTAGATTATGAGCTACTGGCAAAGTAGCTCCAGTATGAGCTTGAAGTTGCTGTTGTTGTTATTGCAAGGCTTTCTGCACATGAGAATTAATGAGGAAATCTAGATCCTCTCGACTAATGGTGAGTAGGTTTGATTTTCCGGCCTCTTCCATCTTGTAGTGTCAAATTCAGGTGAAGTTCCCACAGACGGTGTCAAATTTGATCCTGTCTAAGAAGCTGGACAAGACGGAGATCCGGAAGAGGAAACCCACTGTAAATTTGATGGAGAAGAAAGCCTAGAGACCACCGATCCGAGAAACCCAAAGCGGATCGGGAAGAATAGGATCACCTAATGCCCTCCTTGCGCGAAGACCCGATGACGAGAGAGAGATCCAATCAAAGAGAAAACCAGATCCGGAGCTTCCAAGATCTCCTGCGCACAAGAGACCAACCAACACTACCGTCAGTGACCTAAGACCGGGGTGGGAATCCCTGGCTAGGCCCTCTGACGCTCAAGTCAGTGATCTCTCTTGGTGTGGAAGAAGGAGGAAGAAGAAGAACAGTAGTTAAAAAATTAGGGTTCCGAATATGCCTAACGATTTGAACTTACCTGGCCAACGGAGAGGATTCCCCTTTTTATACCACTTCATATAATCTCCGTAGTCATGAAGTGGACCCCGATTTGTTAGAGTTTGTTATGAGATGATGTAAACCACGTACTTGCACAAAATAACTTTTAAGGAATCTTCTTTGTACCCCAGATGTACCTTCTTTGTCGCCTAGTGCCTGTAGAAAAGTCTAGAAACATTCTTCCCGCCAAATTAGCAAACCTGTTATACAATCACATACTACATATCATCATTAAGCTATTTATAAATATTCTTAAGATATTTGTTTATAAGCTATATAGAGATATATTTATCGTCCATACTTGCCTACTTTGTTCTTATTATGTTACAGACAACCCGATATTATGTTATGATTTGTATTGAACAGGATTGAACCTAAGTTATGTCCGGGCTGGTTATTCCTATTGTTCAATATAGATCCTAATCGCCCAGTAATATACTATAAATTCTGTAAAATCCTGCATCTTTTCATACTCGGGCGATCAAATACACTCAACTAATACTAGTCTATGTCCAGATGTGCTTACTCAAACAATCCTGGTTTATCTATCTTAAGGTATTATCCCGACTAATATTGGCCTATCTTTCTTAATGTATTATCCCGACCGATATTGGCCTATCTTTCTTAAGGTATTATCTCGACCAATATTAGCCTATCTGTCTTAAGGTATTATCCCGACCAATATTGGCCTATCTTTCTTAATGTATTATCCCGACCAATATTGGTCTATCTTTCTTAATGTATTATCCCGACCAATATTGGCTTATCTTTCTTAAGGTATTATCTCGACCAATATTGGCTTATCTTTCTTAAGGTATTATCTCGACCAATATTGGCCTATATTTCTTAAGGTATTATCCCGACCAATATTGGCCTATCTTTCTTAATGGTATTATCTCGACCAATATTGGCCTATCTTTCTTAAGGTATTATCCCGACCAATATTGGTCTATCTTTCTTAATGGTATTATCTCGACCAATATTGTCCTATCTTTCTTAAGGTATTATCTCGACCAATATTGGCCTATCTTTCTTAATGGTATTATCTCGACCAATATTGGCTTATCTTTCTTAAGGTATTATCTCGACCAATATTGGCCTATCTTTCTTAAGGTATTATCCCGACCAATATTGGCCTATCTTTCTTAATGGTATTATCTCGACCAATATTGGCCTATCTTTCTTAAGGTATTATCCCGACCAATATTGGTCTATCTTTCATAATGGTATTATCTCGACCAATATTGGCCTATCTTTCTTAAGGTATTATCTCGACCAATATTGGCCTATCTTTCTTAATGGTATTATCCCGACCAATATTGGCATATCTTTCTTAATGGTATTATCTCGACCAATAGTGGTCTATCTTTCTTAAGGTATTATCTCGACCAATATTGGCCTATCTTTCTTAAGGTATTATCCCGACTAATATTGACCTATCTTTCTTAATGTATTATCCCGACCAATATTGGTCTATCTTTCTTAAGTTATTATCTCGACCAATATTGGCCTATCTTTTTTAATGTATTATCCCGACCAATATTGACCTATCTTTCTTAATGTATTATCCCAACCGATATTGACCTATCTTTCTTAAGGTATTATCTCGACCAATATTGGTCTATTTTTCTTAAGAAATTATCTTGACCAATATTGGTCTATCTTTCTTAAGGTATTATCCCGACTAATATTGGCCTATCTTTCTTAATGTATTATCCCGACCAATATTGACCTATCTTTATCCCGACCAATATTGGGCTATCTTTATCACGACCAATATTGGCCTATCTTTATCCCGACCAATATTGGCCTATCTTTATCCCGACCAATATTGGCCTATCTTTCTTAAGGTATTATCCTGACCAATATTGGCCTATCTTTATCCCGACCAATATTGGCCTATCTTTATCACGACCAATATTGGCTTATCTTTATCCCGACCAATATTAGTCTATCTTTATCCCGACCAATATTGGCCTATCTTTCTTAAGGTATTATCCCGACCAATATTGGCCTATCTTTCTTAATGGTATTATCTCGACCAATATTGGCCTATCTTTCTTAAGGTATTATCCTGACCAATATTGGCCTATCTTAACTCTACTATCTCCTTTTTACCGGGGACCCACTAGACCTAACCCATATCAGTCCTCATCTTCCTCCTCTAGAAAATGTGGTAATTTTTTGGGAACAGGTTTTATTTGAGTTCAGATTTCCCATTCATCCTTTCTTTGTTGATGTTAGTAGATATTTTGACCTCCCCCCTGAATCAGCTAATCCCCCAAACATTATCTATTATGGTTGGTTTTGTTGTCGTTTCCCGTTTACTCGTCTATTCTTTATCTCCTCGACTTTTTCATCACTTTTTTGTTCCTCATCAAGTGGAAGATAGTGTTTTTAAGTTTCAATCACGCCCTAAAACCACTCTATTCCATAGAATTCCCCCTCAAGGAGAATGGTGGGACATGTTTTTCTTTATGCATATTCCTTCTCCACCACCGCACCCAATAACTTGGCATTCCTTAATTAGATGATATCTTGGAAGATCCTGTTCTTCTTTCTTCTATGGGGAAATTAAAAGGTGCAAAGTTTAACTTGCCTTCCCTAATTATCGAAGGCTTATTATTTACTTTTGGTCTTAGCACAGCAGACACAACTTTGTATGTTTCCTTTGGTAAGATTATTTCCTTATGTTTTGAACCATTATTATATTGTTCCTAACATAAATTTCTCTTTTTTCCAACCGATGCTATCCTTCCTGCTTTAATGTATAGGAATACTCGCTTGACGAGGGCAATTTTAACCAGAATAGGCGAAGAATTGTTGAGGGATCGTCATCTTAATCAATCCTCTTCTTCCCTTGGCTTACTACCTCCATCTGCGTGACCCCAGGAATCGTCAAGCTCTTCAGAACAAGAGAGTCCCTTCGTGGTGAAATGCAAAAAACCTCATACCTTAGCCCCTTCCCCCCTTTCACATACCATAGCTACTTTTGAACAAGTCACTATTATTCCTTCTGAAATCTCCCCCTCTAGAGGTAAAAAACTTGCTCCTCCTACATATGTTCATTCTAATCTTGCATTAACTATGATTAGACCAGGACTTCTCATTCCTATGTCTCTTGTTATTCCTCCAACTACTTCTTTACTAGAGGAGGTACCCACTGCTCCTGTGGATTCATTGCCCCTTCTTCCAGCTTTACCTTCTTCCTCCACCAAGCCCGGTGCCAAAAGAACTCCTTGCAGGAGATCAATTACTCCCGGGTCTATTATGGCACCCACTGAACAGGATCCTTCATTAGCAAGCCTCTCATCTCCTGATCCATCTTCACAGGCTTCTGAACATCTTCCTTCTTCTTCTTCTTCTTCACCATTTATAGCTTCTACCAGTTCCTCCATCCTCTTCAAACAAGCCAACGGATTACGTTCCTAGCTTGGTGAAACTTCTACCCCTACTTTGTATGGACTTCTTTAAATAAAGGGGTCCCTAGGTGAATCCTAATTACAGTCTCAGGCACATATGAAAAGAAGTACCCTATCTGAGAGTTCCGATGACCACAGTCATTAAGCTACTACAATAAGTTTTTAATTCTAACTTCCTTATTTCGTACCCACAAAATGTAACCATACTTTATTCTATCCATCTATATGCTTCAAGCTTGTATTTGGGAAAACTAGTTGTAGATTTGGAGAGAACTAATCAGACCTTAAAAGACAAAGTGGAGGAATTGTAAGCTACTTCCAACCTCCCTAACAATGAACTCATTCAGCTACAGGATAAGGTGAAGTCACAGACCAGTTTACTGCTAGTTTAGAAAAGGCTTTACAAGACAACTGCCAACTACTACAATCTTGAGAGGAAGAAAAGAAAAATTTTGAGCTACAATTGCAAGGGCTTAATTCTACGCTTAACGTTGAAAGGGCTATAAAAGATAAAACTCTCTCGAATGTTGCTTAGAAAACTACTCAACTAAATTAGCTAAAATAATTACATAGTTTCGGATCCCCTGGGTTAGCCCCAGAGTTGGCTTCTAAAGACTTTGCCTTGTTTCAACAACAAGAAAGATTACGAGCCCAAGATTTGCAAATAAGCTCACTTTTAAAAGAACTAGCGGAGGCTAAAACAGAGAAAGCTATTTTAAGGGGGAAAAGGATAACCTACAATCTGAGCTTCAAGCATATAAGGTAGGCGAGGAAGAGCGCTGGCAAAGCAAGCGCAGATCTTATTTAAATTCTCCCGAGTTTGGTAAGGAGTATACTAGGCGCATTGTAGGAACTCTCACCCACTCTGTTGAAGGAATAATCCAACAACTAAGAGAGGGGGGTTGCCTATCTGAAGATCTTCCTCCCCTATTTATATATCGCCTATGGCTTACTCAAGAACTTCCAAAAGACCTCCAAAGAAAATTTGAGTAAACAAGGGATCTTCTATCTATAACTTTTTATAATCTCAAACTATTGTATACTACCTATTGTTTATAAAATGTTAATGAAAATTCACAATTACCTGTGTCTTCTTGTGTGATTTCCCTATCTTCATAACCACCAAAATGTTTATATAAACAATTTTTTTCAATATACTCGCCAGATGTAGAGAAACTCCATAAAGAAATTATACTCGAAGGAAGTAGACATCATAATCATTTTTTGGGTGATATGATGTTGATTGAACCTTTTGGATGATCTATGGATTTGTATGATAAGTTAAATACCTTGCTTATATATGAAGAATTCCAAACCCATCTGATGAACTAGTCAGATCTATATACCTGGGAGATATTAAACATATGATTGTATGAGGGACCAGTCAAATTTATAGGCCCGGGCGAGATTAAGCATCTATAATATAAATGCTCCTTTGGGTTTTACCTGACTACATGAAGGATCAGTCGGATTTGTATGTCCGGGCGAGATTAAACATCTGCATAATAAGTAATGTTGATGTTAAAACCCATGGTCAATCTTAGAGAAGGTTTAAAGATTTCAGTTCCCCTTAAGGAAGCCTATTTGGTCACTCCTTAAGGTCCCCGATCGGCTGTTATGGTTTAAAGTCTTCAGTTCCCCTTAAGGAAGCCTGGCCGGTCACTCCTTAAGGTCCTCGATCAGCTATTATGATTTAAAGTCTCCAGTTCCCCTTAAGGAAGCCTGGTTGGTCACTCCTTAAGGTCCCCAATCCACTGTTATGCTTTCAAGACTCTGGTTCCCCCTAAGGAAGCATGGTCGGTCACTTCTTAAGGTCCCCGATCGACTGTTATGGTTTAAAGTCTCCAATTCCCCTTAAGGAAGCCTGATCGATCACTCTTTAAGGTCTCTGATCGACTGTTATAGAGATTTAAAGAAGTATACTCCTCCTCCCAAATAATATCACCTGCACTTTTTTTGTTATTCATATCAACAGTTTTTGTACAAAATACATTAATGACTTACAGGCATATTAGTTAGGTTCTATATGGTTGCAAATGATTAGCACTCCAAGGCTATTTGAGTTTTCTCCCTTTTGCATCTTTGAGGTAATAGGAACCCGATACAAGTTTTTGCATGATTTTATAAGGTCCTCCTCATTGGGGTTCCAGCTTGTTAACATCTCCAACAGGCTTGATGCGCTTCCATACAAGATCACCTACATGAAAGAACCTTGGAATAACTCTTTTGTTGTAATTTTGTCTCATCCTTTAATGATATGAAATGAGCCAAGTTGCCGCTTTGTCCCGTGTTTCCTCTATTAAGTCAAGTTCCATGAGGTGTCGATCCGCATTTCTGTCATCATATAGCCTTCTTCGATCAAATTCTACTCCAACTTCAATCGGGATCACTACCTCACCCCCATAGACCAGGTGAAAAGGAGTAATTCCTATGGCTTCTCGAGGAATAGTATGATATACCCACAATACAATAGGTAATTCATCTACCTATCTACCACCAACATGATCTAATTTGGTTTCGAGTCCTCTGATAATTTCTCTGTTGGATACTTCGGCTTGTCCATTACTTTGTGGATATGCCACAAAGGTTAAAACTTGTGTGATGCCATAATCAGAACACCATTTTTTAATTTTCCTACCTTGAAATTACCTTCCATTATCAGAAACTATTTTGTGTGGAATATCAAATCTGCAAACAATATGCTGCCATAGAAATTTAATGACTGCATGTTCAGTAATTCTGGCCAATGGTTATGCTTCTACACATTTAGAAAAATAATCAATAGCTACTAATAAGAACTTCCTCTGAGTAGGTGCAAGAGGAAAAGACCCAACTATATTCATGCCCCATTGATCAAAAGGACAAGATACTATAGAAGTCTTTAATAATTTAGTAGGATGATGAGGAATATTTTGATATTTCTGACAAGATAAATAGGTTCTCACTAGTTGAGCTGCATTTGCTTGTAAAGTAGGCCAAAAATATCCAGCTAATAATATTTTCATAGCAAGAGACCGACCTCCCATATGGCTACCACAAGAACCTTGTAGGATATACTGTATGTCATCTGATCCAACACATTTGAGTAGAGGACTAGAGAAGACCCTTTTATATAAATGATCTCCAATCATAGTGTATTGGCTTGCCCTCTTCTTGAATACCCTAGCTTGTTCTGCATCAATGGGTAGAATTCCTTGTTGTAAAAATAGAATAATACGTGTTCTCCAATCGCCCTAGATTTCTAGATTAGCCTGTTGCTCAACACAAGATACTAATAATGTTTGCTCCACTGATTTATCCAAATTCCAAGGTATAATGGTAGAAGCTAATTTAGCTAATTTGTCTGCTAATTGTTTGTCTGTTCGGGGGATTTTCTTTACACTTACTTCATGAAATTCAGCTTTCAATTTGTCAAATGCCTCTGCATGTAGCTTGAGTCTTCCATTTCTAATTCCAAAGTTGCTTGTCAATTACCATGTTGCCAATTGAGAATCAGAATAAATTACCACGTGAGTATCTCCCACATGTTTAGCAGCCTGCTATCAATGCTTCATACTCGGCCTCATTGTTGGTGGCTCTATAATTCAATCTAACAGATAACTGTATTTGATCTTCCATAGGAGATATAACAAGAATCCCAATTCCACTACCTTGTCAAGTAGAAGATCCATCCACATAGATGATTCAGGTTTCCTCTATTTTTGGACTTGGTATTTCTATTCTGAAATCCGCCAAAGCTTAAGCTTTGATAGCCGCCCAAGGCTGATATTATATATCATATTCACTAAGTTCGGTCGTCCACTTAATCAATCTTTCAGATGCTTCTGGGTTAACAAGTACCTGACCAAAAGTGCTATTAGTTAATACTACAATTGGATGTAATAGAAAATAAGGATGTAATCTCTGAGCTATTAAGACTAATCCATAACCTAACTTCTCGAGTGTTGTATATCGACACTATGCTCCTTTTAATAAATGACTCAAAAAATACATAGGTAACAATTCTTTTCTTCCGGCCGTTCTAATATAGAACCAACAGCATGATCGTTGGCTAATAAGTACACCCACAAAGTCTCTCCGACTGCTGGTTTAGCTAATACAGGGAGAGTAGATAAATATTCCTTTAGCTCCTCAAATGCCTTTCTACAATCCTCATCCCATTGGAACTTAGTTGCTTGTTGGAGTACCTTGAAGAAGGGAAGACTCTGATCAGCTGACCGAGAGATGAAGCGGGACAGGGTGGTAATCCTTCTTGTCAATTTTTGGGCCTCCTTTAGGTTCTTTGGGGGAGTCATGTCTTGTAATGCTTTTACTTTGCTGGGATTGACTTCTATTCCCCGCTTGGTCACAATGTATCCCAGAAACTTCCTACTCTTGGCCCCAAATAAATACTTGTTGGGATTGAGATTGAGCTCATACCTCCTCAGGGTCCTACAAGTTTCTTCAATATTAGAACATAAACAAGAATCATGTATAGATTTAATAAGAATATCATCCGTATAAACTTCCATGTTCCTTCCAATCTGCTTTTGAAAGACCTTGTTCATAAGCCACTAATAAGTAGCTCCTGCATTCTTTAAACCAAAAGGCATAACATTATAACAATAAGTGCCCTCAGCAGTTATAAAGCTAAGCTTTACCAGATTTGCCTTAGCGAGTGGAATTTGGTGATACCCTTTATAGGCGTCCAACATATTGATGAATTCATATCCAGTTGTAGAATCCACCACTTGATCTATATGAGGCAGAGGATAATAATCCTTTGGTCAAGCCTTGTTGAGGTCTCTGAAATCAATACATACTCGCCATTTATTACTGGGCTTAGAAACCAAGACCACATTAGCCAACCATCTTGGAAATTGTACTTCCCGAATATAATCAGCCTTCATTAGTTTATCCACTTCTTCCTTGATAATTTTGTTTTGATCGGCTCCAAAGTCCCTTTTCTTTTGCTTAATTGGCCTGACATCTAGATATACATGAAGAGCATGCTCCATAACCGTTGGTACTACACCTTTTACCTCCTTAGGTGTCACTACAACAAAAATTTAAAAGACAACGGCTAAAAACCGTTGTCGTAGGCCCTTTAAAACCGTTGTAATTGGCAGTGTTGTTAAAAGTGGGGGGCTACGACAACGGTTTTAAACCGTTGTCTTTGAATTAAAAGACAACGGTTTAAAACCGTCGTTGTTTAGAGTATTTTTTTTAATAACATTACCTGTTACAATCATTTTTGGGACTACGACAACGGTTTTTAACCGTTGTCTTTGAGGGTGATAGACAACAACAACGGTTTTAAACTGTTGTCTTTTAAATTATTATTTTTTAATATCAATATATCATATTTCAATATAAATATATAATAAAGAATCATAATCACAAAAGAAAGAATATTCCCCACATCAATGTCATTCAGAATGTTACTTATACAAAAATTACAATCACAAAAGAAGAAACATGTCTCATGTTTAAATAAAATTTATCTCAATACAAATAAACAAATAAGTTTAATTTACAACTAATGAACAATAGCCAACTAATGAACAAGTCCCATCACATCTTCAACTTGTAGGATTTCATTGAACTCTTTTTTCTCACTTGTTGATTCTTTTATACCAACCTTTTCCAATATTATTGATCATCAGTTCCATAATTAATCCAGTCTTCCCCACACCAGCTCCAACAAAAAGTCCAATCTTTCCACCCCTTTGATAAGGCACCAGGAGATCAACAACCTATTGATATCAAAAGAAATACACTATTATATGTATGAAAAAACTTGTTCTGAAATATGTGTTTACCATTGTGTTGTAAAAACTTAGTAGTTATATGATAATTCCTGATATGAGATATATAGAAAACTCAATCAGATAATTTGGACCCATAAATTCTTATTTTATCTTTCTAATTTATAAGCAGTGAAAAGATATGCTCTTCTTTCAAAGAACCATTTCGAAAGCTATAGCAATGACGTGTCGTTGTTGGACGACGAGTGCTTCAGCTTCTGGCCACAAAACTGTTGCAAGGGCCCATTCTTGTTTTGATTTTGGGCTCTCAGTTAAATTTGTCCCTTAATAAATTTTTATTAAATTGTTCAGAACAAGTTTAGAGAGAATAGTGACTATTTTAACTATGTGTTTTTTGCACAAATAATATCTTTGAAAAATATCAAAGCAAAAATAAAAAAATAAAAAAAATTATAGAGTTGAAACTTTCTGTCATGACAATATTCGTTTTACTCTGTTTGATCCCTTGTAAACAGTTGTAATGTGTCCATGTAAAAGAATATGTTCATCACATAAATAATATCTCTGTTTGAACTCTGCAAGGGTCCTAATACATTTAAACTCTAGTTTATAAGAAGAATCAAGACCAATTCTATATGTAAAAAAGAGACCTAAAGCTGTTGACCAAACATTTATTTGTTGGCAAAGTCATGATCAGAAGGTTTGCCTTCACCTTTTTACAGAATTAAATATGACCTATTCTCTCTAAAGTTGTTATAACTGAATTGATCGAAGAGAATTTAACCAATAAAATCAAACAACAAACCAATACAGTGTAAAATGAAACTAATACAAGTAAAATAGAAGCAATGTTAGAGAGGAAGTTTACCTGATTGAAGCAACAGCAAGCCTCTTTGAAAAAATATTGTCACCAACAGTGAACAAAATGTGCCAACCCGCCCAATATCCGACAACCAACCTGTTTAAAATAGATACATTCAACAATGTAAAACATAACGAATTATGAATTTCCAAAAGGCCTCTAGTAAATGAATACGAAGAGTTTCTAATTGGGACATAAAGAAGAATAACACTGTCAGAACATATAGAAGAAGAATACTTTCGGAACTGGAAACTTTTGTATTTATAAACAACAGATTTGATCAATTCATACAAGCATGATAGAACTAAACTTATCATATACATGAAGAATTGGTTATGCTACTTACGTACACACCGGTAATGTGCACACCCCGGCCGCCCAAGTGTTTGTTGGCTAACACAAACTCATGCACACTCACATCCATGCACCATGTGCAAGATGCATATGGCATGACTTGGTTAAAAGGTAAAAGAGATGTTGTTCTATATACAAATACATTTTTTGTTAAAAGGGAAAAGAATAAATATGACTTGTCATTTGATACTTATTAAATGATGTAAACATAATCTTGTGACATAATAGACTAGTACACAGTTTTTATTAAGAAATAATAGTACGCCATGATGTTATTTAAATTCCATCCAGAACTCATATACTGATCCCCTAGTGCTCATACCTTCGCAAAGGATCACTCTTTGAGAAAGCCACTACTAAAAATCCCAGTGTCAAAATCAGCACCATAAAGAACCTAAACAACCAAAGTCAACATATGAGTTAGAGTTCTACCTGGCTGCATGTTCTAGTCGAAACCAATGAATAAAGTTTCTAATATTAAGTTATGGAAACAACAAAGGTTCAAGGAAAGAAGAAAGTGGATACAACACATCAAAGTTGTGAAGCCAAATTGTGAAATAAATCAACAGATGAAAATGTATAATGATTATATATGTCTGCATAGGAAATGTGGTGGCACCTCAATGTCTTCTATTGGTCTTTCCACTATTCGCCAATATTCACCTTCAATATCATCATCGGAAGGTTCCTGCTGGTAGGACCCTAAAACAAATTCTGCACTTCTGCTAAAATATTGTCTCTTGAACTCATCTGCATATGTCTCAAAAGATTCCAGAGTGAAATCTGGACCAGGTACAAATCCAAACCTCTCAACATTGTTACAACAATTAGATTCTGCCTTATCCTCTTCATTGGTATTCTCTGTTTTAAGGGCCTTTCTTCTTCCCCTCATAAAGATATGACTTCTGCCCAAAAAAGGAGAAACATAACCCACAATATGTTTTAACTAACCCCTCACTTATTAATTTCTAAAATGATTCATCCAGGTAACAGACCTATAGGATCATCTATCTTCCGCACACTAAAGAAAACAGAATTCCCATAAGGAGGAGTTTTCAAGATTCTAAACAACTGCTGTTTAGCATCATCTTTTGACAAGTGTTCCTGCAAGAAAGCACAAATATAAATAAGCAATAAAAGATGATGGTAAATATTAGATAAAGAATATTTTGCCAAGATCTTTTTTAAGAATATAGAAATGTGTTACTTGATTTACAATCAAGTCAAAAATCAAGAAATGGTAAACACGGAAGCATTTCTTGGTGTATGCTACGCGTGATCATATAGAGGAACATGAAAATAAATGTATATCACATTAAATAATGTGTCTTAAACAAATAATATCAAGCCTTATCCATTAGTTTGTAGATAAAGAATAATAGTAGAGCAACATATTTGAAATTTCACAGGGTTTGACAACAACATCCTCGAACTCCACGCAACCCTCCCACCTCATGCCGCCGTCGTCATTGCTGCCATGACATCGCCTCCACTGCCATGATGCTTGGCCACACCGTTCGTTCCCGGAGTCGTCCTTTGGATCATGCGACTTCCGTTGCTAATCCCCCTTGGTTGCTCCTATGCTTGTTGCCTCTGTTGCCCATCTCTCTCCCTCCTCGCGACTGGTTCGCTATGAGTCATGAAGGGTGATGGGTTTAGGGCTTGGAGAAGAAAGGAGAAGGGGCGGCAGGTTTAGGGCTTGGAGAGGAAAGGAGAAAAAAAATGTGAAGTAGGTGAAGAGATTGACGAAAATGCTTAGGGATCGAGAAGGTAAAGGGGGAAATGTGGCGACAAAAAATTTCGAGGAGAGGGAAAGAAAAAACGCGGCGGCAAAAAATGGCGAAGGGAAAAAATGACGAAGGAATAAAACAACTGTATTCAACAACTCTTAATAGACAACGATTTTCAAAAACCGTTGTCGTAATCTTAAAAAAATACGCACATAGACAACAATTTTCAAAACTGTTGTCATAGCCTTTAAAAACCATTGTCGTAGCCCCAAAAAAGCATAAATAGACAACGGTTTTTTAAAACCGTTGTCGTAAGCTAAAAAAACTGCTAAAAGACAACGATTTTTGTTAAAATTATTGTTAAAAGGCAAAAAGACAATGATTTGGCATAAACCATTGTCGTTTGAGTGTTGTTGAATGAGGATTTTCTTGTAGTGTGTCCAAGCAAACACATCACTATTTCTTATCAAGCATTTAACCAGCTCTTCCTTGAGATCAGGAGCCAGATCGGACGTAATGTAAGTAGTAGTTGTTGTTGGAACAATCCCAATGGTCCGCGGGACCATGTGTTTTGGTGTTTGGGCAAAGGGTTTAAGTTAGGATTACCCTCGTTATTTGATATGTGTACTTGAGTTGTGCAGGACTGCAGGTGACACATGTGACTCAGGTTGACGGCTTCGGGTTCGGTGAAGGATGGAGCATCCGAGGGACCGTGGACAAGGCAGCGAGGACAAGGGCCGAGGGAAGCGACTTCGAGGCATACGCGAAGGATGGCATTGGGGACGAGCCGCGGGCTTGGATGCATCCGAGGGACGAGAGCCAAAGGAAGTAGGCTTGAAGGCAAGAGGTCAAAGCTGCAAAAAAAGCGTCAAATGAGTCATAAGGGTGAGGGTACGAGTGCATGAGAGATTGTACTCGGAGTAAAATCCTAGTTTTAGGGGTTACTGTAGCGGCACTCTAGCAGCACTGTAGCGTACTGTAGCAGTTACTGTAGCAGTCGACTGGTGATGGATCAGTCGACTGATGCACTGTAGCAGAGCCGTTGAGAGAGTCGTTGGGCTGGCACCAGTCGACTGGTGCAAGGGCCAGTCGACTGGTAACGGGCAAATCAGGTTCTGATTTGTTCCAAGCTCTATAAGAAGGAGCTTGGTATGGCCGGCCAAGGTGACGAAATTAGACTTGGTTAAGGTCTAATTAGTAGTCTACAAGTGCTCAAGAGTTTTCCTTGTGTCCAAGAGGTCTTGGTGAGTTTGTGGTGAGGTTTCTTCACCCACAAGGAGGTTTGAGCTAGCCGGAGGTCTTCCGGGGAGTAATTCACCGACGGATAGGGATCGTCCATCTTATGGACACGCCGTGGAGTAGGAGCTTTATCTCTGAACCACGTAAATCGGCGCGTGTTGGTTTGCTTGCTCTTTCTTGTTCTTTGTATTTGTATTTAGCTTTCGTATTTGTATTTGTATTATTTGTATTCCGTTGCGCAACTAACAAATAAGTAGAAAGCGAGCGATTTGGGGGCGTCGTCTATCCAACCCCCCTTCAAGCCGGCCACCGATCCTCTAACAGTTGTTGGTTAGTCCTAGGAAAACATACCGGTTCCACTGTACAAAAAAATTTATACAAGTGTCGAACCTTTCCTTAAATAACCTATTGTGTTCTTTAGAAGTTAAATTAGGAATCGTAGATGGAACTTAACATCATTGATTCCAAATTTAACTTATCTATTCCTAATGATTTAGATTTGAATCGCAAGCGGAACTTAACACTATTGATTCAAATCCACCTATGTTATTAATTCCATTAAATATTAATTTCCAAAATTGACTTCCAGGACTGCATGGCGAGGCACATGGCCTTTTTGGATTTGGGAGCAACCACCACCACCTAGACAAAGCCTTTTAAGGAAAGCTAATATTTAATTTCCTTAAATAACTCTAGGTTAACCAAAAAGAACAATCGAATCACAAATTCGAAAACAAAGAAAACACTAATTCGAAATACTAGATCTAATGCCTCTTGTGTTGGGAATTCTTACAAAAAGAAATAACTAGCATGATGCGGAAAATAATTGCTAATTATACCTTCTCTTTGTATGCTAATGACCTCGAGATCTTCTGCCGTATTCCTCGCCTCGCCTTGAACGTCGTGTGGGCGACGATCCTCCAAGATGAACACCACCCCAAGAGTTTTCTTCTTCCTCCTCTAAAATCCGGCCACCACCACCAATTTAGGAACCAAAGAGAGCAAGGGAAAGGGAAGGGGAGAGATCCGGCCATCATGAGAGAGCACAAGCAAGAGACTAGAATTAGATGCCTCCTCCATCTTCTTCTTCTTCTTCTCCTTCTCCTCCTTCTTGTATCCGGCCACTTAAAGGAACCACAAGCAATATGTGGCTGGCCCTAAGTAGGAGACTAGAGAGAAGAGAGAAAAAAAACATTAACCCATGAAGCCTCTCCTCCCCTTCTTTTATAATACTTGCTCAAGGCAAATAAGGAAAAACTTTTACAAAAAATTAAAATCTTCCTCATGTTTTTCCTTTCCCCTTTTAATTTTTCCTTTTCTTTCCTCTTGATTGAATCAATCACCAATCATATATTTGATTGGATAATGATTTAATCCTATTGCCCGGCCCTTTGCTTGGGCACCAAGCATGGGTGGTCGGCCCCTATAAGGAAGGAAATATATATATATATATATTTTATAAAATTTTACAAGAAGAAATCCTCTTATAAAATTTTACAAGCTCTCTTTCAATTTCCTAAAGTAGGAGTTAAAAAAGGAAAGTTTTAAAAATTAAAACCATGTTTTAAAATTTAAAACTTCTCTTATAAAATTTCCTTTTTAAACATGGTCATAGAAAATTTAAATTTTAAAACTTCTCTTCCTTTTTTTTTAAAACCATGAGGATGGTTAAAAAAGGAAAGTTTTAAAACTTTTAAACTTTCTTTTAAAACATGTGGCCTAATTCAAATAAGGAAAGTTTAAATTTTAAATCTCTCTTTTAAAACTTGTAGTTTTTTACAAAGAGAAGATTTTAAAAATTCAAAACACCCCTCCTTGTTTGAATTAATTTGGTCGGCCCCCTCTTGCTTGGACAACAAGTAAGGGGTCGGTCCCTTAAGAGGATAATGTGGCCGACCCTTGCTTGGTCACCAAGCATTGGGCCGACCCCCTTCTTGGACACCAAGATGAGCTTATATTTAGATGGACTTGAGGATTTAATGAGGCTACGACAGGGACCTATAGGAGAAATTGGTGTTGGCCTTTCGATGAACTTGAGTATCCCGTGTTCGCCCTGAACACACAACTCAAGTTCATCGATAATAACTCATTCCACTAGAGAGTTATTATCGTACTACCGCACTAATCCCAAATTACATTATGGGCTCCTTCTTATCATGAGTGTGTTAGTCTCCCTGTGTTTAAGATAACGAATGTCCACTAATTAAGTTACTAACAACTCACTTAATTAATATATAGCTCCAAGAGTAGTACCACTCAACTTCATTGTCATGTCGGACTAAGTTCACCTGCAGGGTTTAACATGACAAATCCTTATGAGCTCCTCTTGGGGACAATCTCAACCTAGATAATTAGGACACATATTCCTTCTATAATCAACAACACACACTATAAGTAATATCATTTCCCAACTTATCAGACTTATTGACTTTTCGAGTTAAATCTCACCCATTGATAAGTCCAAGAAATAAATACTAAATATATGTGTTTGTTATTATATTAGGATTAAGAGCACACACTTCCATAATAACTAAGGTTTAGCTATTTTATAAAATCAGTACAAAAAGAACTTACCTAAAATGGTCCTACTCAATACACTTGGAGTGTATCAGTGTAATTTATTAGTTAAGATAAACTAATACTTAATTACACTATGACTACTTCAACGGTTTGTTCCTTTCCATCTTAGTCGCGAGCAACTATTTATAATTTATAAAGAACCAACAACATGATCTTCTGTATATGACACCACACACCATGTTGTCTACTATATAAATTAATTGAACAAATTACATTTAACAAATAAATATGGATATTGACCACTGTGATTCTTTATTTCTAAATAAATGTTTATACAAAAGTTAGGATTTTAGTATACACTCTAACAGTAGCTTCCGGTCGGCCGACTTGGATTTGCACTTCTTCCTTCTCCTTATATACAAGAGTGGTTTACTTTTCATAAATGGTATTGATATCCATCCTCTGAGCTTTTCCGGCGGCATTAGCTTCTGCCCTCATGACCTCCACATAGCATTTACATGCTGTTATTTGATCTCCTTTAACTTCCCCCACTTGATCATCCACGAGGAATTTTATCTTTTAACAGAAAGTAGAAACGACCGCCCTGAATTCATTCAGGGTCGACCGACCTAGGATAACATTGTATGCTGATAGGGCATCCACCACTATGAAGATCGATCAGCGTGTCCGTATAAGGGGCTCCTTCCCTAAAGATATGACCAATTTTATTTGACCTAGTGGTTGTACTTCATTACTTGTGAACCCATATAATGTAATAACCATAGGCTGAACTCACTTGGGTTTATTTATAACTGATCAAAAGCTTTTTTAAAGATAATATTAATAGAACTGCTAGTGTCAATAAAAGTACGAGAAATGTTGTAATTGGCTATAACAGCCTTAATTATTAGTGCATCATCATGGGGTACTTCTACCCCTACTAGATGTTTGGGCCCAAAACTAATTTCTGGCCCTGCTGTATTCTTGGCACTACACCCAATAGTATGGATTACTAATCGCCGAGTGAGCGATTTCCTCACCCGGTTGAAGTCACCATCAGTGGGTCCTCCAGCTATCATATTTATGCTTCCTCGAACAGCATTGTTTGTGATTTTCTTCTTGTCGGGCTGATGGTTGCTCTAGCAGTACTCGATCCGGCGTTTGTGCTTGTACAGCGGGGAGAGGTAATATTTTCGCTTGTTGTCCACTCGGTTGATACTCAATTTTGAGAGGACTATTCTGTCATGGATACCATCGGTGATTTGGAACTAGGGAATGCTGGCGGTAACGGGTGTTATCTGATTGTTGATTCTTAAAAGTAAAACAATTCTTAGTATTATGGGTACTGGTTAGATGATATGTGCACCATCTCTGAGGAAAGTGTTGAGAAACCTCCATATGCTATACCGCTTGAGGCCGAGGCTCTATATGACAATGATGTGAATCTGCCCGAGGCCCTTTAGGGGGCTAGACAGGTCCCACCAGATGTACCACTGCCGGAACTGGCACAAAAGTGTTGACGTCCTTCCTGCGGGTAGCTTGAGCTTCTTCCCCATTAATGAACTCAGAAGCCCGCTCAATTAATATATCAAAATTGGTAGGAGGGTTCCTGACTAAATCCTTAAAGAAATCATTATTATTAAGCCCCTGAGAGAAGGCGTTTACCAAAATCTCCATGGTGGTCGAAGGGACATCAATAGCCACTTGGTTGAACCTCTTAATATAAGCTCTGATAGATTCTTTAGGGCCTTGCTTGATGGAAAATAGACTCCAGGGAGTTTTATGATATCTCTGATTGCTAGAAAAATAATGTATGAATACCTTGCAGAATCCTTGAAACATCGAATAGAATTTTTCGACAATCACTTGAACCATCTTTGAGCTACACCTCCAAATGTGGTAAGAAACATCCGACATTTAACACCATCGGTAAATTGTTGAAGAAGTGGCGCATGCTCAAATTTGAGGAGATGATCATCGAGATCAGTTGTCCCTGAGTACTCCCCAACATTCAAATTTTGATAATGTTTCGGCAATGGATCATCTAACACTTGTTGAGAAAATGGAGTAATAATCATCTCAGGAGAACTATCACTGGCTATAATCTTTTCCTTTCATTTTCCTCATACAGGGGTTTCTCCTGAGGACTCCTAAAGAATTTATTTTCATCCTCCTTCTTCAAGAGGTGTCCGAAAATATGCTTTAGGGCGTCGAGTAGGAGAAAGAGGGATAGAGAGCAAATGAGCTGAATCTCCCCCCTTGATCCCTCTTCCCTTATGATGAGAAGTTACGGACACCACCGGATGTGGTGTTACAGGTAGCGTGCCACCAGTATTAACTTGCTGTTGTTGCTATAATTCTTTATGCACCCTAGAGTTGATAAGTAGTTCTAGATCTTCCTGTGATATAGTAATGGTGTTGAGTTTTCTAGCTTCCTCCATCATCGTAGCTTCAGATCCAAGTGAATAATTCCCACAAACAACGCCAAATTTGATCCTATCTGAAATCTGTGAAGACGAGCGCTGGCTCCAATGAACGACAATACTTGATGAAAATAACCTACTAGAGATCTGAAAGAAGATCTCCGCGATCCTACTCACCACGAGACAATACAACAAAGCGTTATTGGCCCAAGATCGGGGTGGGGATCCCTGGCTAGACCCTCCAATGCTCAAGTCAATTTCTCTCTCAAAGGTGGAAGAAAATAAGAAGAACAATAATAAAAGTGAAATAGAGTTTTGATGCTAGAACTTGCGTGCTTTGTCAATAGAGAGGATCCCCCTTTTTATACTACCTCATGTAACCTCCGCAGTCGTGAAGTGGTCCCTAGTTCGTTAGGGTTTGTTAGGAGATGAAGTCATCTTCTATACTTCACGTAATAATCCTTTAAGAAATCTATTTTATTCCCAGATGTACCTATTTTGTCATTTATGACTTGTATTTGTGATGAGGGCACGTCATTATAACTAAAGAAGCTTCTAGAAGATATTTCCCACCAAATCTATTAAGAATATCTCTTGTTGGTCATGTCTCAGTCGGTCATTAAGGTCAGCTGCATATGTGAGCTCATTAGTACATGCTTATTAAGAACCATATATAAAACTAAATACCTTTATGCTCGGGTGGGCTTTTCCCAGTCGGGCATATATGAACACATGGGTGCTCGCTCGACCTTCAATTAGCTGGTAACATGCTGAGAATCATGCCTTTGTGCTCGGGCAGGCTTGCCAGGCCGAGCATATATGAGCACTTGGGTACACGCTCGGCCTTCAGTCGACTAGTAATATGCTAGAAGTCATACATAAGGCTAAGTGTCTTTATCCTGAGGTGGGCTTTGCCCGATCGAGCATATATGAGCATGTGGGTGCTCGTTCAGCCTTCGATCGACCAGTGATATGTTGAAAAATCAAATATAAGGCTAAATACTTTTATGCTCGGGTGAGCTTTGCCCGACCGAGCATATATGAGCACGTGGATGCTCGCTTGGCCTTCGGTCGGCCAGTAATATGTTGAAAATCATATATTAGTCTAAATGTCTTTATGCTCGAGCGGGGCTTTGCCAGGGCGAGTCTATATGAGCACGTGAGTGCTCGTTCAACCTTCATTCGATCGGTAACATGCTAAGAATCATGCCTTTATGCTCAGGCCAGCTTTTCCTTGCCGAGCATATATTATAAGATTGAAAAGAATTTAGATATCTCCACAATGGTATGATATTGTCCACTTTGGGTCTAAGCCCTCATGGTTTTGCTTTTGGGCTTTTCCCAAAAGGTCTCATGCCAATGGAGATATCTTTTTCATATAAACTCATGATCTTTCCCATGTGTTTTCAATGTGAGACTATGTTTGCAATCCCAACAATCCTCCCCTCAAACAAAGGACCACAGGGTCCCTATCAAGTATCATATCACTTTTGATCTGCTTAGGGCCTCCCCTCGAGCATTGGGTCACTCTTGCCCTGCTCAGGGCCTCCCCTCAAGTATCGAGTCACTCTTGACCTGCTCAGGGCTTCCCCTACTTTGGTAAAGGTTTCACCCACATGGTTTAATCTTGGATCATGGCTCTAGCTCGTGCTTCTTTCGGTGGTTAGTCTAGTGAAGAGTGACCTCTCTCTGATACTAATTGTAGGATCGAAAAGAATTTAGATATCTCCACAATGGTATGATATTGTCTACTTTGTGCCTAAGCCCTCATGGTTTTGCTCTTAGGCTCTCCCCAAAAGTGTTAGCGCTACTCGGAATTCCATTCTATTTCCCCTGTACAAAAATTTATAGAAGCACAAAACTTTTCCTAGCAACCCATGTGCTTTTCAGAAGTTATATTTGGATTGCAAACGAAACTTAACATTATTAATCCAAGTTCAACCCATGTGTTTATCAGAAGTTAAACCATATTAAAGAAGTTGATTAAATATCTATTTCAAGGATTGACTTCCAGATCATTGGTGAGACACTCGACCTTCTTGGGTATGGATCATCCACCACTTCCTAGTCAAATCCTTTCAAAGAAATTGAATATATAAACTCCTTACAGTAAACCCTAGGTTAAACTATAGAGACCTCAATAAAAGCACAAGATCGCTAGCATCTTGTGTTGGTATTTCAGGATCCATACAAAAGAAAAATAAACTAGTACACAGTGGAAACAATTAACTAGTTATATCTTTCTTTGTAGCTTAAAGACCTCTTGATCTTCTGCTGTATTCCTCTTCTCCTGTTGGACGTCGTGTGAGCGACGATCTACCAAGACGCAAAAACCAACCAAGTCCTTCTTTCTTCCAAGACTTTCGGCCACCAAGGGATCAAAGCAAGGAACACCACCTCTTGTTCTTCTTTCTTCCTTGCAACCCACAGGCCACAAGATGGTTGAAGCCTCTTGATATCGCCGGCCTTAGGTGAGAAAGTAAGGGGAGAATAAGAATATGAGGGGGTCGGCCACATGGAGAATAGAAGAGGAATAGAAATTGTGTAGATGATTATATCCTCTAAGGCACAATCTATCCTCTTTTATAATCCTTGGTAATGGCTAAAAAGGAAAATTTTTAGCAACAATTAAAATCTCTCTTTTAAATTTTCTATTGTGGATGGATACAAAAGGAAAGTTTTAAAATTAAAAATCTCTCTTTTAAACATTGTAGATGGTGACAAAAAAGGAAAGATTTTTAAAATTAAAACCTCTCTTTTAAATCATGGTTACAAAAAAGGAAAGTTTTAACAAAAATAAAATCTCTCTTTTAAACCATTGTAGATGGCTACAAAAGGAAAGATTTTTTTTTAAATTTAAACTCTCTTTTAAAACCATGTGGATGGCTTCAAAAAAGGAAAGTTTTTAAAATTTAAAATCTCTCTTTTAAAACATTGTAGATGGCTACAAAAAGAAATATTTAAAAAATTAAAAATCCACTTTTAAACCCATCTTGGTCGGCCCCTTGCTTAGGCACCAAGCAAGGGTGTGGCCAGCCATAAGGATGACTTGGATGGATGTGAGGCTTTATACATACAGGCTACAACAGGGACCTAGAGGAGGAATTGGTTTTGGCCTCTTGATGAGCTTGAGCTTCCTGTGTTCGACTCGAAGACCAAACTCAAGTTCATCAATAATAACTCATACCACTAAAGAGTTATTATTGAACTACCGCACCAATCCCATATTACATTATGGGCTCCTTTTATCATGAGTGCGTTAATCTCTCTGTATTTAAGATATCAAATGTCCATTAATTAAATGAGTTAATGACAACTTACTTAATTAACATCTAGCTCTAAGAGTAGTACCACTCAACTTCATTGTCATGTCGGAACTAAGTCCAACTGCAAGATTTACATGACAATCCTTATAAGCTCCTCAAAGGGACATCATCATCCTAATAAATAGGATATAGATTCTTCCATAATCAACAACACACCATATAAATAATATTATTTCCCAACTTATTGGGTCTATTAATTTAACGAATAAATCTCATCATTTGATAAATTAAAGAAATAAATACTAAGTACATGTGTTTGTTATTATATCAGAATTAAGAGTACGAACATCCATAATAACAAAGGTTCTGTTCTTTTATATAGTCAGTATAAAAGGAACAACCTCAAATGGTCCTGCTCTATACATACAGTGTACTAGTGTAATTTTATAATTAAGATAAACTAGTACCAAATTACACTACAACCATTTTAATGGTTTGTCCTAATCCATCTTGGTTGTGAGCTCCTATTTATAATTTATAAGGAACTGATAACATGATCTTCTGTGTGACACCACACACCATGTTATCTATAATATAAATTAAATGGACAACTGCATTTAACTAAATGCAGACATTTTACCAATGTGATTCTCATTTCAAAATAAATGTTTATAAAAAAAGCTAGGCTTTTAGTATACATTTTAACAATGTCCCACTTATACTAAAAGACTATGCTGTCATATATGCTGCCATACATCTGATCCCCATCCCCTCAACATGCCCATCAAAAGCTCTCGCCGGAAGGGCCTTAGTGAAAGGATCTGCCAGGTTTTCTTTTAATGCAATATTGGTGACAACAATTTCTCCTTTTCTTTACGATGTCTTGTATCAGGTGGTACTTGCGCTCAATGTGTTTACTTGCCCTATGGGCTCATGGTTTCATTGAGTTTGCTACTGCACCACTATTATCACAATAAATTGTGATAATTTTGGGCAAACCAGGAATCATATCTAAGTCCATCAAGATGTGTCTGAGCCATACATCTTCTTTGGCTGCCTCAAAGGCTGCCACATACTCAGCTTCCATAGTGGAGTCCGAAACGCATTTCTGCTTAACAGTCCTCCATGCTATGGCTCCACCTCCCAAAGTAAATACATACCCTGAGGTCGACTTACTATTATCCCTATCTGATTGGAAGTCTGAATTCGTGTAACCCACAGGGAGCAAATCATCTGCCTAGTAAACTAGCATATACTCTCTAGTCCTTTTCAGGTACTTCAATATATATTCTTTATGGCAGTCTAATGTCCTTGTCCTGGGTTACTTTGATATCTACTAACCATGCCCACAGTAAAACAGATATCTGGTCTCGTACATAGCATCGCGTACATTAGGCTTCCTACAGTCGAAGCATAAGGAACTGCCTTCATGTCCTCTATTTCCTTTGATGTTTTAGGAGACATCTCTTTAGATAAAGGTACTCCATGCCGAAAAGGTAGAAAATCTTTCTTGGAGTTTTACATGCTAAAATGAGCAAGGATAGTATCAATGTATAAAGCTTGGAATAAGCACAACATCCTTTTCTTGCGATCCCTTATTACTTTGATCACAAGAATATGTTCACATTCTCCCAAATCCTTCATATGAAACTGCTTGGACAACCATACCCTTACGTTTAACAACACTATGACATTATTGGCAATGAGCAAAATGTTGGTGCGGGAAGCATCCGACGATCGAACCTAAGTTTTGATAATGGCAAAGGATTCAAAGTTAAGGTGTGTGGTGATCTAACAGTCTGAATGAGATTGCAGGAAATTCCTAAGTGTACTTAGGCAAAAGCCCTAACTATGGTTAGGCAAGGTGAAAACCCTAGGGGGTGGTAACCCTAGGTCATAGGGGGTGGTAACCCTATGCGGAAAGTCTTGGTGGGTCGAGTGCTTCAGGAAAATGTCCTAGGGGGGGGTAACCCTAGGTGGAAAGTCCTGGTGTCGCGAACCAGGTGAAAGACTCGACCAGCCGGGAAGCGAAAGTCCAGCAGAATGTCCGGAAGCATCGAGCACCGAGAAAAAGTCCAGTCGATCTGGAGGATCGTACTGGCAACAGGTAAATCTCCTGAGTGGAGTAGGTGAGGACGCGTTCCCCGCAGAGGGAACAGTAGACGTCGGATCGACTTAGGGTTTCCTGTTGGAAATCCGAAGTCAGACCCGGACAGTCAGGAGACTGTCATCATATTCTCATATCTATATTGTTGTTTTGTGCTAACTTTGTTTTGCAGAGTATGTGTTTGGGACTAACACTTTTTGCAGGACCAAAGGAGCACAATTTAACCTCGGATGAACAGTGTCTGAGGCACGTCCATGGAACTTAGAGGCGCCTCGGGTGCAAGGATGAGCTGGCTGTGCGTGGGAGCTGGAGGCGCCTCCATCGGTGTTGGAGGCGCCTTGGACCGCTACTTGGAGGTGCCTTTGAGGGATCTGAAGGTGCCTTAAGCAGGATAAGTTGTGACCAGTTCTTCGCTCATCCGCGCGGTTGACTCGCTGAGTCTGAGGCGCCTCGGAGTGGTTTCAAGGCGCCTCCAGCATGCTTTAAAAGCAGGTCTCGAGCATCTTATTGAAAAATCATCAACCAAGCGATTCCTTTACGACAAGCTGCCAAAGACGCAATCCCGAAGTGCTGTGACAACCTCCCGACAACCGGAAGCTCCATTTATTCATCTATTACTGTCGGTATAAGATTATTGTTTTAATATTAAGCTGTAATTGTTATACTTGTAAATCTTAACGATTCTATAGTTGTTGCCCACCGAAAGCGGTCAATGACCGCGGGCCTTCAAGTAGGAGTTGAACTAGACTCCGAACGAAGTAAATACCTTGCGTCTTTCTGTGTGCTTTTAATTTCCGCTGCGTTTATTACTCTGTTAACTCTTCGAACGTTTTACGATTCCGAAACGAACGAAATAGCTGCGAGCACTATTCACCCCCCCTCTAGCGCATTTCGATCCAACAATTAGTATTAGAGCGGGGTCATTTTGAATCAGTGCAACCACTATTCAAAATATTTTTTTTCGTGGTATTTTCAGATTTTTCGGAGTCAAATTAGAATTAGCTTAATAGCTATATTCTAATTGTTTTATCGAATCGGTTTTGCTCGAGGTTGGTACAATACCACTCGAGCTCATTTTCCCTTATTTCTCCCGCACTGCTAATCCAAGACCCAGTCTTGGAACCGGTTTTATTGTTTTTGTCATTCAGGATTTTTTTTTAATGGCCCAACAAGAAGGTTTGAACACCGTTCGCCCCCCACTCTTCTCCGGAGAAGACTTCGGATAATGGAAGGGGCGAATGGAAACCTTCCTCAAGACTCAGTTCGATACGTGAATGATAATCAAGACCGGACTACAACTACCATCCAACGAAGACGGCAAGCCAACATCCTGCGAAAAATGGGAACCGACCCTAATCAAAAAGGTTGAAGCTGATGCCAAAGCAACCTGCACCCTCCAATGCAGACTGACCAAGGAGGAACTCAACAGAGTTGGTCCGTTCACATTAGCAAAGGAGCTCTGGGAGAAGCTGATCGAACTCCACGAGGGAACCTCCGACACAAAAGTAAGTAAACGTGACTTGTTGCTTAATAAATTGTATAACTTAAAATTGCAGGAAGATGAGACGGCCTGTCAACTCCACGCACGGCACTACAAGAAAAAAGCTAATAGACAACGCTTTAAAAGCGTTGTCTTTGTTGGTGAAAAAACGTTGTTAAAAGCACTGTTGTTAAAAGTCCGTTCTACGACAACGCTTTAAAAACGTTGTGGTTTATAACAAAGACAACGCTTTAGCAACGCTTTAAAAACGTTGTTATTTTTTTCAAAGATAACGTTTTTGCAACGCTTTAAAAGCGTTGTTGTTTTTGACAAAGACAACATTTTTACAACGCTTTAAAAGCGTTGTCTTTTTAAAATAAAAAAATCTGTTTCCAAAATCATTGTTTTTATATTTACAAAGCTATTATTTTTCTTTTACCATATCCAGATTCAAATTTGACATATAATAGCAGTTAATCAACTTGGCTAATGATTTCAAACTCATACCAAAATAATAGAATTCAGCTACAAAGTAAATATTAATATTTACAAGAGAATTCAGCTACAAAGTAGAATTCAGTTAATGATTTCAAATACTAAATAATTCTATTTCAAAGTAAATAGTGACATTCAAATTTAAAACAAAAAAGAACAAAATAGCTAGCCGGTCTCGAAGGGAACGATCTGCATGCTTACTTCTACTAGATACACTCAAAAAGTATTGCTAGCTTGAGACTGGGACAAAACACCTACCACTGTGTATCTGCCACAGAAAATAATACTATCATTATTATGCAAAAGACAAACTAAAAACAAAGGTCACAGTTCACACCATACAACAATTTGAAAATCTGGATTAAGGTACATATCAGATAAATCAAAACTTGACAAGGGTCATTAGTGGACCTATGGTGACAACAATTAGTAAGAAATTTGTTGTGGTTCACAAGCCAATTCCTCATAAACAGTATGCAAAGCACAACAACAAAAAAGCACCCACAAACTGTCATGTACACCAAAAATAATATACTAAAATATAGGTGAAAAGTAACAAGATTGAAGTTCTATATCAACTTAAAAATGTGTAATGATCTACTAATGACAAGCAAAATACATTTGGACAACTCAATCATTTGATAATAAGGGTTATTATCAAGCATTGTTGTATCTGATATTTGATCGACAAGCTATGTTGTAACAACACAGCTTACATTATACAGTTTCCTAAACTTAACAGTAATAAAAACAAAACCTCAATTAACAAGATGGGATCCAAAATAACCAACCTTGGCATTGCCTTGCTTAAAAAAGCCAAATTTCATATCTTGTCACTGATCCTGTTGTAGTACTGTTGAAGAAACCTTGGGTGCACTAACATCGCAGGAGGTCCCAAAACCTTCATGTTGTTATTGTTGTTGCTATTGTTGGCATTGTCTATGTGCATCTGCCCTACAAAATAGTAAATAAACATGTAGATAAGATATGACGTTCTATGGTTCACACACATATATACACAGGAAACGAAAATTAAATAAAAGTGCAGGGAGGTGTAAGAAAGCAAAAGTATATAGGATACATTTATGCAAACTTGGACATTTCCTTCTCTTGGCGTAATTGTTCTCTTTTCTGCCTATCATCACGGCTTCTTCCATGTATTTCTCTCATATCTTTGAATCTATGTAGATTTTAGAAAGAATAAGAGCCATATTGACATGTTGTAGGGACTATCATTATTCTAATAAGGTTACAGATGAGGTTATCAATTTAGTTACAACCATGAAACTGAGATCCATTTAAGAAACTTTTTTAATGACAATGGAAAGGAATACCAAAAAAATGTACTTGTTTCTTGGAGTTTGGCACAATAAAAAAATTTAGTGAACATTGATGTGAACTACCATAGATAATTTTACTAATAAAATTAACATTAAAAGATGCATGTCACATACCCTCCAATCCTGAGGAAGATGCATGTCACATACCCTCCAACCCTCAGTAAGTGCTGAAGAAAATAAACAGTTCATTAGAAATCTTATTTACTTTTAGGAATATTGACATTAAAAGAAAATAAAAATATAGACAAAACACAACACTTAACGACAACAAATAATTCATTAAAAAATCACTTAAAAAAATCTTGTTTACTTTAGCTAAAACAAGATAATGAACTTATATATAGGCAACAAATAATGACCTTTAGCTAAAACAGATTCCTTGAAGAGTTGTTCAAAGTGAGGCTTGCAATACAAAACACCTTCCATTAAAGAAACAAAAGATGAAACAAATAAAAGATGTAGAAAAACTCTTCTGAATGCTAAATCATTATTTATGCAATTACCAACTGCTTTCCAAAAAATGATTGAAATTTCTCATAACATGATTTAACTTATTTAACTGACAATGGTTAATTATCATACCTAGCAATATTCTATCAGAATTAATATTGCTCTCACTTGAATAGTAATATTGCTCACTATATGCTATCAAGCAATGAATCATTCTAGATTTACTCAATCTTGATATATATTTTGTTGAGGATACTACCTAAAGCAATTTAGTGCTACTAAGTTTCCAACACAAAGAAAGACTGTAGACAAAATTGTATTTTTTTTAACAATAAATTTATAAAGGAGTCAACTATTGGATTGCATAACATGAGTGACAAGATACGAAGACAAAATTTCTACTTTTATCATGATCCAAAAATAGAATATTTATTTACTCTACAGAACTAGCTCGAATATCAAATCTACAACATTGATCATTTACTAGGAATCTTGACGTTCCAAGTTATTTGGAACGCATCAGACGAACACATCTTACTTAAACTCGCTACTTCCAATGAAAAGAGATGATTACAAACAAAGTAAAGTTCAAATAACAACATAAAATTCCAAAAGGGAGAACACAGATAGAGGCGAACGACGATACCGTGAGGGTTCCTTTGCAGTTATTGCACTTGAAACAGGACTTATGGAAAACGATTTCGTCCGTAGTGAGTTGATCCATGAGGTAGACAGGTAACTCCATTTTACCAACACAAGTTATTTGCCACGCATAACTCAATGCGATGGAGTGACCAAAAATTCAAATAGAAAAGAAAAGAAATTGTAATATCCAAATGAATTATCTTTCCAGCAACAAAATTGGGCAGCTATATTCCAATGTGTAAGTTGGCATCAAAAAGAGGAAGATCACCTCAGATTTTTAAGCGGCGGAGGCTAGGTCATAGGCGCCGTGGAGGAGTGGCAAAGGAAGCTAGGTCGCTGGTGGCACGAAGGAGTGGCAGAGGAGGCTAGGTCCCGGCCGGTGTGGAGATGTGGTGGAGGAGGTTAGGTGCGAGCGGTGGGTTTTGGAGGCTAGGTTTTTCATGGAGATGAGTTTCGGTGGAGATGAGTTTTCAGGGTATCACTATGGGTTTCGGCGGTGGAGCTAGGGTCGTGGAGATGAGTTTCGCCGGTGGGTTAGGCAGAGGGAAAAATCACTGTGGGTTTCGGCGGTGGAGCTAGGGTCGTGGAGCTTCGCGTGGGTTTGAGGGAGGAGGAGGGTTTTGTGGGCACTTGTAAAAAATCATGCTTTGGTCTACATATGTATACTAAAAAAATTATGCAATAGACAACACTTAAACACAACGCTTTTTGAAAAGCGTTGTCTTTGATATAAAAAAAATATCAATAGACAACGCATATTTAAAAAAACATTGTCTTTAAAAAGAAATAAAAAATAAAGACAACGCTTTTTATTAAAAACGTTGTTAAAAGAAAAAAGACAACGCTTTTTAAAAAAAACGTTGTCTTTTAAGTGTTGTAGAATCTCAATTTTCTTGTAGTGCGGATATAAGACATCCTCAACTCCCTAGCTCCACGCAATCGGTCAAAAGGTCGAAAATAGGGACATCATAAGGTATGCACTCAACTCTTTTCCTAGGAGTACATTGTGGGCATCAATGGTAGATGCCTACAAAGTCTCCAAAGATTTATCTTCAATTAGATTAGGCGAGCTATTTTCAGAATTCGAACTTCATGAGCAGACTAATGCACAACCTTCCGAGAAAGGAATTGCTTTGCTTGCAGGTACCGATGGAGCTCGCGAATCAAGATCACGACGAAGAACCGAACAGGAGCCGGATGCAGAAACCAACTTAGATGAAGAAGACAATGAACTAACAATTGAACTCATAAACCTTGTGAAAAGACTCTACAAGAAGAAGAAAGGTTTCAACAAGCGGGACCTAAAGAAGGTTGTCCAATCCAAGGAGGCCCAACCGAATTCTAAGATAAAATTTGAGGTGATCTGCTACGGATGCAACCAGAAGGGGCACATCAAGGGCAATTTCCCTAACCAAAAGGAAGCAAAGAAGCATAGAAGGAAGAAGGCCCTGAAGGCGACATGGAATGAATCTTCCTTAGAAGACGATGACGACGAACTCGATTAGACGAGTCTACTGGCGCTGATGGCCCGGGACCAAGTCAACCTGTCCGAGAGTGAAAGCGAGTCGGAGGCCGAGTCCGAGCGAAGCCACGGATCCGTATCCGTTTCCGAAGGGCCCTATCCCTCTGTAAGTATCTCTCGACTCAATAATTTAGATAATTATTTGTTACGAAAATTATCTAAATCAAACCTTAGAGTCAAGTCACTTCTAGAGGAAGTAGAAATCCTTAAAGAAGTGACTAACTCTGAATCTTTGACTGAACCAGTTCAGACTGGAAACTCAACTCAAATCCAAAAACTTGAAGAAGAGAATTCCAACCTGAAAACTCAAGTCAAGGATCTAGAGAAAACACTAGAACGGTTTTCTTTAGGTTCCAAGAATCTTGACATAATTCTTGGGACACAAAGAGCCGTTTGCAATAGAACTGATCTAGGATTTAAACCAAAGAAAAAATATAAATCATATTTATCTCTTGTACAAAGAGCAAATAGAAAAACAGTCCAAGCATGGGTCTCCAAGTCCAAATTGATTAATCAAGTTTGACTTGGCCAATATTGGATCCCGAATGATCAAATACACTACTCGATAAACCATATCGAGGCTATGATCCAGGGGGAGCAAAAAGAAAAACGATATTAATAAAACGAACATAATTCTAAATTCAAAATTAAATTAAAAATTCAAAATTCAATTAAAAAAATTCAAAATTCGAAATTAACTTAAAAATTCAATTAAAAATTCAAAAGTCAATTAAAAATTCGAAATTAAAATTAAAAATTAAAAAATTCAAATTCAAAATTCAATTAAGAATTCAAAATTAAATAAAAAATTCAAAATTCAATTAAAAAATTCGAAATTAAAATTAAAAATTCAAAATTCAAAATTCAATTAAAAATTCAAAATTAAAATTCAAAATTTAAAATTCAATTAAAAAATTCGAAATTCAAAATTCAATTAAAAATTTGAAATTAAAATTCAAAATTCAAAATTCAAAATTCAAATACAAAATTCAATTAAGAATTCAAAATTCAATTAAAAATTCAAAATTAAACTTAAATCAAATAAAAATAGAAGGAGGATCCAGAATAGCTAGCACCCCCAACTAAACTACCCTACTGGGTAACCGAACTTAATCTACCCGACAGGGTAACCAAACTTTACCTACCCGCCAGGGTAAATAGGGTTAGATTAAAATGGGCTAGGTTTAACTTGACCCACGGTACTGGTGAAATATTGGATGATAGTACGTTGGGGAAACTTAATCATCGCATGTCTAGGAAGATATGGCTTCGACCTGGTGCATTTGGCTAAGTGGAACTGACCGAAGCTACCCTTTTTGGATCATAACCACTTAGACCAAGGTTTGGTACTAAGTTCAATGGGTAAGACTATTTAGAAAACCTCGAAGGCATCGTTACTTTAATGATGTCCTTGTGACTCACCATAGCCCAGAAGTTTATCTAAAGAACGACTTCTTGTTGAACCCAAAACTAAACCTGAATCTAACACAAAGTTAAACTAAATCTTAAAATTGAACCTCAATTCATCTCACAACAATTATAGGATTACCTGATTGAAAATTTAGATAGGGTGAGATGACTAAATAATTAAAATTAATTCAAAATTAAAATTAATTCAAATTCAAAATTAATTAACTGAAATTATTATTTTTCAAAATTAATTAACTGAAATTATTATTTTTCAAAATTAATTAACTTAAATTATTATTTTTCAAAATTAATTAACTTAAATTATAATTTTTCAAACTTAATTAACTTAAAATTTTCAAAATTAATTTTCTTAAAATAAATATTCAAAATAAATTAACCTAAAGTTAAACCTTTGTTTCAACGAATACAAACTCAAACTTAATCACTTCACTTTCTTTTCATCAAATAGAGTCCAATTCAAACAATTTATGTGTAGGAACATAAAGTATTGGATCAGTGGATGTTAGATAGTGGAAGCTCCAGACACATGACTGGAGATAAAATAAAGTTCACAAAGCTCAAACTAAAGTGTAACGACCCGCCTTCTACTGACTAGGCTGTAAGGTCGATCGTTACGTAATGCTGTGCTAAATTACTATTGCGGAAAATCTGGATTGATTAAAACTTTACTAAACTGATTACTGTAAAATCAGAACTTAATATTCTAGGTGTACCTAGGAGTTGTACACATGCTAGGGAAGGTAATCTATGCCTCTCGGATGTCCTGCTAGTTGTAATCAGGCATTTCAATTGATCCGTGAATCGATTGGGCTGTCGGATCAATCCAGTGATCGATCCAACTTGACACTGGCACGGAGAAACGCTCTGGATCGGTCGGCTGACCGATCCACAAGCTATCTCGCTTCTGGATGTGGCTGGATCGATCTACCGACCGATCCAGGAGTACACTGATCGGTCGGTAGACCGATCCAGTGGCTCACTGATCGGTCGGCTGACCGATCAGTGAGCTTCTGCACCCATTGTTCGCATCTGGATCGGTCGGCTGACCGATCCATAAACTCTTTGTTCGCGACTGGATCGGTCAGCTGACCGGTCCAGTGGCACAACTCAACTCTGATCAATCCGTAGATCGATCGGAGTTTCTGATTTTGCACTGAAACTCTGATTTCAGCACTAGTTCGTGCCAAAACCTCACACAATAATTATACAATGCATGGAAAACATTCTAATATCCACTAACTAGCATTCTAACATGACATAGTGCAAGGTTTATTAATTCATAGCATTTAAACGACTAGAAATGCATAAAAGTGTCTTAAGTACAGAAACCAAGTTCTTAATTTGCTAAACTTCCTAAGGATCTTCATTCCAGGTTCCTGCCACACACACCATCTCTGCATTGACCTCCAACTTTCTCTGCTAGTCCATCTTTCCTTTACCCTTATCTGCAGTATAAGGAAAAATAGTATCTGTAAGCTTTAAGCTTAGTAAGAAACCATCTACCTCACTAAAACATGCAACGATGCAAACATGTTTTTAAAGAATGCTATTTGAAAACATGCACTGAATTTGTTAAAGCATGGCATACTGGAGTTACATGGCATAAACACTGAAACATGGCATGCATAATAAAATCTAAGCATGGAGCTATCTCATGATATCAACTAGGAGAAAATAAGCTGAAACTGTAACTGAAACTGAGCTAAAACTAAGCTAGTACTGATCTTAAACTATAATCACATAACAAGATTATGAGTTTGAAAGCTATTATCATAATAAGTGAAAATACATAATCATGTTGCTAGTGGGCCCGGCAACTGTACTTTGCTGTGCGCGCATCCCTAACTAGATCCGGGTTTACAAGTCCCGAATTTAGTAGGGTTACTAGGTTGTCTGAACCTAGGGACGACTGTGGGAGCCCAACCCAATGGATATCTAATCCAGTACAGTGCCAATGAAAATAAAATACTGAATATAGCTACTAGTTGCTTATTTTACTGTTTCTAAGTTATCTGAACCTAGAACTAGGTTATCTGAACCTAGAGGCGACTGTGGGAGCCCACCCATTGGACCGTAATCCCATGTAAGCTGAAACTAGACTAATATACTGATTTAAATGCTACTAATGCATTTAACTGAGTTGTTAAAAATATCTGAGGTGGTATTTAGCTACACTAATCATTTTGTCGAACACTTGGTGTGCCCCAACTCTCCCCTCTAATAGGGAGACCACCTCTAGGCACCCGACAACGTCTAGAGCCTCCAACTGAAGGAGAATAACGTGTCTGACCCATCTAGAGGTGCTCAACTAGATCCCTAATATGCGAGGAGGGTTTAAACACACCCTGAGTGCCGAAAAATCTGCGTATAGTGAAAATAAAGGCATGCAATCAAACGAAAGCTACTTATACTGCAGGTGAGGGGTTTCTTACCTCGTACGCTAATTTCCTTACAATTCTATTCGCTAGAATTCCGGTGGAGACGACCCCTTCGACAATCTTCTCGCGTCTATGCGTTCCTCTCGCGAAGAAGAGCGTCCTCGTGCCGGAGTTGTCACCAGAAGATGACCTTGGGACCCTAGGGAGGGAACCCTAGAGTTGGCGCCGAGAGGAAGAAGGAGAAGGGAGGGTTGCGGCGTGGCTAGGGTGAGGAAGAAAGTTCACGGTGGAAAATAATTTCCTCACTTAATAATTTTCCTATTTATATTTAGGAATTAATTCGCCCAACTCCAATATAAATTTAATCGATTCCCTTTCCTTTCAGCACGGCCCTGCTGGGTTCAACCGGTTACTTAAGCGATCTAAAGGTTTAATGGACCCGAGAGGTCCCGGGTTCGATTCCCTCTTAAGCTATTTTGCTTTTCTAATTATTTTTGTTACCTCCGCTACTCTAAAAATTCCGGAAAAATATCTAAAAATTCCAGAATAATTATATAATATTTCTAAAATAGTTTTGAGAATTTTCAGGCATTACATAAAGAATTTAGGGTCTGTTGCATTCGACAACGATGGCAAACTTAAGGTAATCGGAAGAGGTAACATCGAACTTAGTTCCAGTTTTATTATTCGAAAAGTTCTATTAGTTGAAAACTTCAATTTTAATCTTCTAAGTATAAGCCAATTGTGTGATAGTGGATACTTAGTTACCTTTGACAAATCTAGTTGTTTAGTTAAAAATATTGAAAACCCTGAAATCACACTTAAGGGGCTTAGGAAAAATAATATGTACTCAATTGATCTACCCACTTCCTCAATAAAGTGTTTTCTAACACAAGAAGAGGAAACCGAGTTATGGCATAGAAGATTGGGTCACACTCACACCAGACTCTTTTTAAAAATGAGTCAAAATGGTCTAGTTAGAGGCTTGCCCAAATTAAAATTTATTGAAAACTCAATCTGTAATGCTTGTCAACAAGGAAAACAAACCAAGTCAACCCACAAATCAACTAATCTAGAAAGAACTAACTCTTTACTTGAGCTCCTTCACCTTGACCTATTTGATTCACATGTAGCCAAGTCACTAAGCAAGAACCAGTATTGCTTAGTTATAATTGATGACTACTCTAGGTTCACCTGGGTAAAATTTCTAAAAATAAAAGATGAAACTTTTGAAGAGTTTAGTAATTTTTGAAAGTTAACAGAAAATGAAAAAGATACAAAAATTAAAAGAATAAGAAGTGATCATGGGGGTGAATTTGAAAATCATAGGTTTACCTAATTCTGTAAAATCAATGGATACCAACATGAATTTTCATGTCCTAGAACCCCCCAACAAAACGGTCTAGTGGAACGTAAAAATAGAACCCTCCAAGAAGTTGCTAGAACCATGCTAAATGAGTATAACTTAAATTATCAATTTTGGGCCGAAGCCATAAATACAGCAAATTATATTCAAAATAGAATTCTAATTAACAAACTTCACAATAAAACTCCTTATGAAATGTATTATAATAAAATCCCCAACCTAAACTACTTAAAAGTCTTTGGATGTAAAGTTCATATTTTAAATACTAAAGATTACTTAGGAAACTTTACACCCAAATCAAACCGAGGAATCTTTTTAGGGTACTCCACAACTAGTAGGGCCTATAGAGTCTATAACCAAAATACCCTAAAAGTTGAAGAATCAACTAATATAATATTTGATGAAGAAAATAATCTACCTAACTTAAATGAAAATATTGACATTAATCCAAGAAGTATTGAAGACGATGAAATTCATCCCAACACTAATAAACCAGAGGAACCAACTTCTGACCCAAACATAAGACCAAATAGAGCAAGTATCTCTCACCCACCTGACCAAATTTTGGGTGATCCAAACCTAGGAGTCAGAACTAGATCCTTTTATAGAAACTTTAGTCAGATTGCCCTTATTTCTAAAATTGAACCTAAGACTATAGGAGAGGCCCTACCTGATCCAGACTGGATCATTGCTATACAAGAAGAGTTAGCCCAATTTGATAGAAACCAAGTCTGGCAACTTGTACCTAAACCCCTAGATAAGTCAATAATAGATACCAAATGGGTATTTAGAAACCAGTTGGAAGATCAGGGTGAAATAATTAGAAATAAGGCTAGACTAGTAGCCAAATGATTTAGTCAAGTCGAGGGTTTAGACTATGACGAAACCTATGCACCAGTAGCTAGGCTCGAATCCATTAGGATGTTATTAGCCTATGCAGCTCATAAAGGATTTAGGTTATACCAAATGGATGTAAATCCGCATTCCTAAATGGGTTCATTAAGGAAGAGGTCTATGTAAACCAACCCCCAGGATTTGAGGACTTAGACTACCCTAATCATGTATTTAAATTGAAAAAGGCCTTATATGGACTTAAACAAGCTCCTAGAGCTTGGTATGAACGGTTATCCAATTACTTAACATCCAAAGGCTTTAACTAAGGTCACATAGATCCGACCCTATTTGTAAAAACTATAGAAAAAGACATCTTCATAGCCCAAATCTATGTTGATGATATAATTTTTGGCTCAACTAACTCTAAACTTCTAAAAGAATTTGTTAAATTAATGGAAAATGAATTTGAAATGAGTATGGTTGGGGAACTAAATTTTTTCTTAGGTATACAAATTAAACAAACGAAAGATGAAATCTATATTTATCAAACTAAATATGCTAAAGAACTAATTAAAAAATTTGGCATGGAAAACTCAAAAATCATAAATACCGCAATGGCCACTAACATCAACATTGATTCTGACCCAGAAGGAAAACCAGTAGACCCAAAATACTATAGAAGTATAATAGGAAGCCTACTCTACCTAACTGCAAGTCGACCAGATATAATATTTACAGTTGGTATGTGCGCAAGATACCAATCTTGTGCAAAAGAATCACATCTAACATATGTTAAAAGAATACTTAGGTATATTAAGGGCACCCTAAATATAGGACTTTGGTACCCTCGAACTAGCACCTTTGACCTTTTTGGCTATTCTGACTCAGACTATGCCGGGTATAAATTAGACAGAAAAAGTACAAGTGGTAGCTACCAAATCCTAGGCCAGTGCCTAGTAAGTTGGTCAAGAAGAAAGCAATATTGTGTTGATCTATCCACCACTGAAGCTGAATACATAGCCCTAGGAGAATGTGCCTCTCAACTTTTGTGGATGATGCATACCTTAAAAGACTATCAATTAGAATACAAAAATATAAAAATCTTAATTGATAATATAAGCTCAATTAATCTAACAAAGAATCCAATCCACCAGTCTAGGACTAAACACATAGAGGTAAAGCACCACTTTGTAAGGGATCACGTAGCTAAAGGTGAACTTGCACTCAACTATGTTGAGTCCAAATCAAACCTAGCTGACATTTTCACAAAACCCTTACCTGAACTTGAGTTCAGTGAACTTAGAAGACAAATAGGAATGTGCTGGGTAGAATAGATGTTGATTTTCAAACTTATTGTCTTACTTGATCATTCTGTTCTTTTCAAAAATTCTAGGAAAAATAATGATTTTAAAATCCCATTTTCTTAGAATTTTCAAAAGTTGGACTTAGTTTAGGCTCTACCCTAGAAATCATGTTCCCCTAGATTTAAGCCAGAGCATCTTCCAAACACCTAGGTATACCTTGCTTGTGTTTGAAATACATAGAACGACGTGAGATGCATAGGGTACAGCCTGGACTCCAGTATGCTTATATATGTGCATCATTACGAGTTTGGGCGTTAAATACTTTATTAACAGTAATCAGTTTAAGTCATCCAGCATTAGTCAAATCTAACTGGACCAAAAGACTTAACTTGACTAACCGAGTGAAAACTGCTGTCCTCTAGGCAATCAACAAGAAGCTAAAGGTTAGACAGTTGGTGAAGGAAATGGAGATTTTTATATTGAGCATACTTGTACTTTAGGGCTCTGATACCTGATCAAAACAATTTGGATAAGTTAACAACTATTTTGACTCATGCTTGGACTTAAGGACCAACTAAATTTGAATAAATAATCTAAATTAAATATTTAGTTACTCCCTCTTCGTCCTAAAATTTCATAAGTTCTTACTCCTAGTTTTTCAAAATTAAGTTTTTTTAATTAAGCTAAGTACCTTTTTAAACTGAAACTACATTTTCAAAATTCAATGATTGCAAAAGGCTTAGCTAAATGATTCATATAACAACTTTCAAAATTTAGTTAAGTATTTATTTTCTAAAACAAACTAAGTTTCAAAAGTTGCTAAAGTCATCCTTCAAAGTCATCAATCTATTAGCCTTTTAAACTTACGTGAAAAATATTCCTTTTTAAGTCCTCTTTCTCCCTTAGATAACAATTTTTTCAGTAAAATTTATTCATAAGCTAAGAACAACTCAAGCATTTTTACCTTCTTTCAAAACCTAAATCTATTTTTTTAAAAAACTTAAAACCTGCTTTCAACTGGCTTATTTTTTGATAAATGGCAAAGGGGGAGAGTAGGGAAATTCAAAAGTAAAAATCTGATTCAAGAAGAAAGTTTAAGTGTTAAGCTTCAGTTATGCTTGTATTTGAATTAATATACTTAAGCTTGCTCACTTAAACCTTTTAAATATATTTATGCATTTGTTTTACTTAACTTTGAATTTGGGTTGCCATAATCAAAAAGGGGGAGATTGTTGGTGCGGGAAGCATCCGACGATCGAACCTATGTTTTGATAATTCCAAAGGATTCAAAGTTAAGGTGTGTGGTGATCTAACAGTCTGAATGAGATTGCATGAAAGTCCTAAGTGTACTTAGGCAAAAGCCCTAACTGTGATTAGGCAAGGTGAAAACCCTAGGGGGTGGTAACCTAGGTCATAGGGGGTGGTAACCTAGGTCATAGGGGGTGGTAACCCTATGCGGAAAGTCTTGGTAGGTCGAGTGTTTCAGGAAAAAGTCCTAGGGGGGGGGAGTAACCCTAGGTGGAAAGTCCTAGTGTCGCGAACCAGGTGAAAGACTGGACCAGCCGAGAAGTGGAAGTCCAGCAGAAAGTCCGGAAGCATCAAGCACCGAGCAAAAGTCCATTCGATCTGGAGGATCGTACTGGCAACAGGTAAATCTCCTGAGTAGAGTAGGTGAGGACGCGTTCCCCGCAGAGGGAACAGTAGGCGTCGGGTCGACCTAGGGTTTCTGGTTGAAAATCCAAAGTCAGACCCGGACAGTCAGGAGACTGTCATTATATTCTCATATCTATATTGTTGTTTTGTGCCAACTTTGTTTTGTAGAATATGTGTTTGGGACTAACACTTTTTGCTGGACCAATGCAGCACAATTTAGCCTCGGATGAATAGTGTCCGAGGTGCCTCCATGGAGCTTGGAGGCGCCTCGGGTGCAAGGATGAGCTGACTGTGCGCAGGAGTTGGAGGCGCCTCCATGGGTGTTGGAGGCGCCTTGGACCACTGCTTGGAGGCGCCTTTGAGGGATCTAAAGGCGCCTTAAGCAGGATAAGTTATGATCAGTTCTTCGCTCATCCGCGCGGCTGACTCGCTGAGTCTGAGGCGCCTCGGAATGGTTTCAAGGTGCCTCCAGCATGCTTTAAAAGCAGGTCTCACGCAGCTTATTGAAAAATCATCAACCAAGCGATTCCTTTACGATAAGCTGCCAACGACGCAATCCCGAAGTGCTGTGACAACCTCCCGACAACCCGAAGCTCCATTTCTTCATCTATTGTTATCGATATAAGATTATTGTTTTAATATTAAGTTGTAATTGTTATACTTGTAAATCTTAACGATTCTATAGTTGTTGCCCACCGAAAGCGGTTAACGACCGCGGGCCTTCGAGTAGGAGTCAAACTAGACTCCGAACGAAGTAAATACCTTGCGTCTTTCTGTGTGCTTTTAATTTCCACTGCGTTTATTACTCTGTTAACTCTTTGAACGTTTTACGATTCTGAAATGAACGAAATAGCCGTGAGCGCTATTCACCCCCCTCTAGCGCTTTTCGATCCAACACAAAATGTGATCTACATATAGTACAAGGAATACCACCACGTTTTCGTCACTCTTCTTGTATACACAAGATTTATTCGGACACTGAATAAATCCATAAGACTAGATCACTTCATTAAACCGGATGTTCTAAGCTCTCGAAGCTTGCTTCAGTCCATAGATAGACCGATTAAGCTTACATACAAGATGCTCTATGCCCTTCGCTATGAATCCCTCTGGTTGCTTCATATGGATATTTTCTCCAAGACTTCCATTAAGGAAATCTATCTTGACATCCATTTGTCAAATCTCATAATCTATATGAGCGACAATAGATAATAGAATCCGGATAGACTTAGGCATGGCTACCGACGAAAAAGTTTCTTCATAATCGATTCCCTTTTTCTGAGTATACCTTTTTGCAACAAGCCTTGCTTTGAAGTTTCCACCTTCCTATCTATCCCTCTTTTTCTTTTGTAGACCCATTTACATCCAATGGCTTTTACACCATTTGGTGATTCTACAAGCTCTCAGACCTGATTAGAGTACATAGATTATATTTCAGAGTTCATTGCACTTTACCAAGATGCTGCATCTTTATCTTGGAGTGTTTCATCATATATCCAGGGATCAGCTTCATGTTCACCAGGAATCAAGTCCGAAGATTCTCCCAAAAACATGAATCTATCAGGTTGCCTAACAACCCTCTCACTACGACGAGGCATTACTTGTAATTATGCATCATTTGTGACATGTGTTGCAGTTTCTTATGGTATTTCATCTTATACCGTTGGTACTAAAGTAGATGTGTCTTCTCTTATTTCCTCAAGAACAATTTTACTCATGGGGTTGTGGTTCATTACATAGTCCTCTTCTAAAAATCGGGCATTGGTGCTAACAATGACCTTCTGATCTTTAGGACTATAAAATAAACCACCTTTCATTCCTTTAAGACAACCCACAAACAAGTGAACTTCTGTACGTGATTCCAACTTATCAGCGTCTCCCTTCAGCACATGTGCTTGTCTACCCCAAATCCGAATATGTTTCAGACTAGGCTTATGCCCATTCCATAATTCTGTGGGAGTAGGGGTTACTGACTTAGAAGGTACGAAGTTTAGAATGTACATTGTCATTCCCAAAGCATATCCCCAAAACGAATTTGGTAATTCTGAATAACTCATCATTGATCTAACCATTTCCATAAGAGTCTTATTCCTTCTTTCTGCCATACCATTCTGTGTTGGTGCGGGAAGAATCCGATGATCGAACCTGAGTTTTGATAATGGCAAAAGATTCAAAGTTAAGGTGTGTGGTGATCTAACGGTTTGAATGAGATTGAAGGAAAGTCCTAAGTGTTCTTAGACAAAAGCCCTAACTGTGGTTAGGCAAGGTGAAAACCCTAGGGGGTGGTAACCCTAGGTCATAGGGGGTGGTAACCCTATGCGGAAAGTCTTGGTGGGTCGAGTGCTTCAGGCAAAAGTCCTAGGGGGGGGGGGGGGTAACCCTAGGTGGAAAGTCCTGGTGTCGCGAACCAGGTGAAAGACTGGACCAATCGGGAAGCGGACGTCTAGCAGAAAGTCCGGAAGCATCGAGCACCGAGCAAAAGTTCAGTCGATCTGAAGGATCACACTGGCAACAGGTAAATCTCCTGAGTGGAGTAGGTGAGGACGCATTCCCCGTAGAGGGAACAGTAGGCGTCAGGTCGACCTAGGGTTTTCGGTTGTAAATCTAAAGTCAGACCCGGACAGTCCGATGACTGTCAAACTTCATATTTATGATATTATATGTGCTAACTTTTATTTTGCAGGATATGTTTATGTTTTGGATCTAACATGTCTTGCAGGTACGAAAGAACAAGGTTAAGTCTCGGATAAACAGTGTCCGAGGCACCTCCATGGAGCTTGGAGGCACCTCTGGTGCAAAAGATGAGCTGGCTGCGAAGCAGGCTTAGAGGCGCCTTGAAGGAAGCTCAAGGCACCTTGGACTGGTGGATGAAGGCGCCTTGGAGAGCAAAGAAGGCACCTTGAATCTGATAAGGTTCGACCAGTTCAGCCCTTATCTCAGCGTGTGACTCGGCCAGCATGGAGGCGCCTTGGATGGCTTTCAAGGCACCTTGAACACCCTTTATAAGAGGGTCTCGACCAGCAGCTCTACACAACGAATACCAAGCGATTCCTTTGCAACTAGCTACTATAAAGATGACCTGGAAGTGCTACGACTTGACACTGATAACCCGGAGCTCCGAAATCTTCAGATTACTATATTATTGTCGGTATAACTGGTTTTTGTACTTAATTGTAATATTTGTACTCTGTTGAACTTATAGTTGTAGCCCATGGAAAGCGATCAAGAATCACGGGCCTTCGAGTAGGTGTCGTCATAGGCTCCGAACGAAGTAATTCCTCGTGTCTCTGTGTTTGCTTGTTTTTATTTTCCGCTGCGTTTATTTACTCAATTGTTTTTACGATTTCGAAAAGAGAAATAGCCACGAGCGCTATTCAACCCCCCTCTAGCGTGTCTCGATCCAACAATTGGTATTAGAGAGGGGTCGTTTTGAATCGGTGCAACCACCTTTCAAAACAAATTTTCGTGATATTTTCAGATTTTTCGGGGTCAATTAGAATTTAGCTTTATAGCTATATTCTAATTCTTTTCTCGATTCGGTTTTTGCTCGAAGTTGGTGCAACACCACTCGAGTGCATTTTTTTTATTATTCCCGCACTACTAATCCAAGACCTAGTCTTGGAACATTCTTTACTTTTTGTTGTTGCATATTACAAATGGCTCAACAAGAAGGGTTCAGCACCATTCGCCCCCCACTTTTCTCCGAAGAAGACTTCGGATATTAGAAGGGGCGAATGGAAACCTTCCTGAAGACGCAATTCGATACGTGGATGATAATCAAGACCGGACTACAACTCCCATCCGACGAAGACGGCAAGCCGACACCCTGCGAAAAATGGGAACCGACCATAATCAAGAAGGTGGAAGCTGATGCCAAAGTGACCTGCACCCTCCAGTGCGGACTGGCCAAGGAGGAGCTCAATCGAGTTGGCCCATTCACATCAGCAATGGAGCTCTGGGAGAAGCTGATCAAACTCCACCAGGGCACCTCCGACACTAAGGTAAGCAAGAGAGATCTATTTCTTAATAAATTGTACAATCTAAAGATGCAGGAAGGTGAGACGGCGAGTTCACTACACGCAAGAATTCAAGACATCCTCAACTCCCTCCACGGAATCGGACAAAAGGTAGAAAATAGGGATATCATAAGGTACGCTCTTAACTCGTTTCCAAGGAGTACATTGTGGGCATCAATGGTAGATGCCTACAAAGTCTCTAAGGATCTATCTTGTATTAAATTAGATGAATTATTTTCGGAATTCAAACTTCACGAGCAGACTAATGCACAGCCAACCGAGAAGGGGGTTGCTTTGGTTGCAGGTACCAGTCGAACACGCGAACCGAGATAACGACGAAGAACTGAACCGGAGTCAGAAGAAGAACCCTACTCAAACGATGAAGACGATGAATTAGCAACTGAGCTCGTAAACCTCGTAAAGAAGCTCTACAAGAAAAAGAAGTGCTTCAACAAGAGAGATCTAAAGAAGGCAGTACAATCCAAGGAGGTTCAACCGAGTTCGAAGGGTAAGTTCGAGGTTATCTGCTACGGGTGCAACCAGAAGGGGCACATCAAGGCCAACTGCCCAAGTCTGAAGGATGCAAAGAAGTGAAAGAAGAAGGCCCTGAAGGCGACGTGGGAGGAATCCTCAGAAGAAGATACCGACGATGAACTCGATCAGACGAGTCTCCTCGCACTCATGGCCCAGGACCAGATCGACGTGTCCGAGAGCGAGTCGGAGGCCGAGTCCGAGCGAAGCCACGGATCCGTATCCGTTTCCGAAGGGCCAGACCCCGCTGTGAGTATTTCTAGACTTAATAATCTAGTTAATTATTTATTGCGAAAGTTAGCTAAATTGAAACTTAAAATTAAGTCACTTCTAAAGGAAGTAGCTGTCCTTAAAGAAGTGACTAACTCCGAATCTTTGACTGAACCAGTTCAGTCTGGAAAGTCAACTCAAGCCCAAAAACTTGAGGAAGAGAATTCCAGCATGAAAACTCAAGTCAAGGATCTGGAGAAAACACTAGAACGGTTTTCTTTAGGTTCCAAGAATCTTGACCTAATTCTTGGGACACAAAGAGCCGTTTACAATAGAACTAGTCTAGGATTTAAACCAAAAAGGAAATATAAATCTTACTTATCTCTTGCAGAATGAACAAATAGAAAACAGTCCAAGCATGGGTCCCCATGTCCAAATTGATTAATCAAGTTGGTCTTGGTCAATATTAGATCCCGAAGGATCAAATACACTACCTCGATAGACCATATCGAGGATATGATCCAGGGGGAGCAAAAAGAAAAATAATATTAATAAAATGAACATAATTTCAAATTCAATTAAAAAATTTGAAATTAAATTAAAAAAATTCAAAATTCATTAAAAATTCAAAATCAAAATTCAAAATTAATTAAAAATTCGAAATTAAATTAAAATTCAAAATTAATTCAAAATTAAATTAAAATTCAAAATTTAAAATTCAATTAAATTCAATTCGAAATTAATTCAAATTCAACTTAAATCAAATAAAAATAGAAGGAGGATCTAGAATAGCTGGCACCCTCGACTAAACTACCCGACTGGGTAACCCAACTTAATTTACCTAATAGGGTAACCGAACTTTACCTACCTTGCAGGGTAAATAGGGTTAGAATTAAAATGGGCTGGGTTTAACTTGACCCACGGTACTGGTGAAGTATTGGATGATAGAACGTTGGGGAAGCTTAGTCATCACATGTCTAGGAAGATATGGCTTCGACCTGGTGCATTTGGCTAAGTGGAACTGACCGAAGCTACCCTTTATGGATTCTAACCAGTTAGACCAAGGTTTTGTACTAAGTTCAATGGGTAGGACTATTTGCAAAACCTCGAAGGAATGATTACATTAATGATGTCCTTGTGACTCACCATAGCCCAGAAGTTTATCCAAAGAATGTCTACTTGTTGAACCCAAAGCTAAACCTGAATCTAACACAAAGTTAAACCAAACCCTAAAATTGAACCAGAAATCATCTCATAAAAATTATAGGATTCCCTGATTTGAAATTTAGATCGGGTGAGATGACTAAGGATTAAATTAAATTAATCAAATCAAATTAATAATTAATAATTCAAATCTAAATTAAATTAATGATTAAAAATCAAATTAAATTAATTAAAAATCTTTTAAAACTTAATTTCCAAATTATTTTAAAAAATCCTTTCAAAATCAATTTCAAAATTATTTTAAAATCCTTTCAAAATCAATTTCAAAATTATTTTAAAATCATTTCAAAATTATTTTTTTTTAAAAAAAATCCTTTCAAAATCAATTTAAAAATTATTTTAAAAAATCCTTTCAAAATCAATTTCAAAATTATTTTAAAATCATTTCAAAATCAATTTCAAAATTATTTAAAAAAAATCCATTCAAAATTAATTTCAAAATTATTTTAAAATCATTTCAAAATTATTTTAAAAAATTATTTCAAAATGAATTTCAAAATTATTTAAATCTTTTAAAACTTAATTTCAAAATTATTTTAAAAATCTCTTAAAACTTAATTTCAAAATTATTTTAAAAAATCTTTTAAAACTCAATTTCAAAATTATTTTAAAAATCTTTTAAAACTCAATTTCAAATTTATTTAAAAAATCCTTTCAAAATTATTTTCTTTCTTAATTAACTTAAAATTATTTTTTCAAAGTTAATTAACTTAAATTACTTCTCAAATTAAAATTATTTTTTTTAAATACATCATTAAGTAAAAATGGAGTTAACATTTAAAATTAACCTAGTATTACACTTATGTTTCAATCAAATTCAAACTCAAACTTAATCACTTCACTTTCTTTTCATCAAATAGAGTCCAATTCAAACAATTTATGTGTAGGAACATAAAGAATTAGATCAGTGGATGTTAGATAGTGGATGCTCCAGACACATGACTGGAGATAAATTAAAGTTCACAAAGCTCAAACTAAAGAATTTAGGGTCTGTTGCATTCGGCAACGACGACAAACTTAAGGTAATCGGAAGAGGTAACATCGAACTTAGTTCCGATTTTATTATTCGAAAAGTTCTACTAGTTGAAAACTTCAATTTTAATCTTCTAAGTATAAGCCAATTGTGTAATAGTGGATACTTAGTTACCTTTGACAAATCTAGTTGTTTAGTTAAAAATATTGAAAACCCTGAAATCACACTTAAAGGGCTTAGGAAAAATAACATGTACTCAATTGATCTACCCACTTCCTCAATAAAGTGTTTTCTAATACAAGAGGAGGAAACTGACTTGTGGCACAGAAGATTGGGGCACACTCACACCAGACTCATTTCAAAAATGGGTCAAAATGGTCTAGTTAAAGGTTTGTCGAAATTGAAATTTATTGAAAACTCAATCTGTAATGCTTGTCAACAAGGAAAACAAACCATGTCAACCCACAAATCAACTAATCTAGAAAGAACTAACTCTTTATTTGAGCTCCTTCACCTTGACCTATTTGATTCACATGGAGCCAAGTCACTAAGCAAAAACCAGTATTTCTTAGTTATAATAGATGACCACTCTAGATTTTCCTGGGTAAAATTTCTAAAAACAAAAGATGAAACTTTTGAAGAATTTAGTAATTTTTGCAAGTTAACAGAAAATGAAAAAGATACTAAAATTAAAAGAATAAGAAGTGATCATGGGGGGGGAGGGGGGGGGGGAATTTGAAAATCATAGGTTTACCCAATTCTGTAAAATCAATGGATTTTAACTTGAATTTTTATGTCCTAGAACCCCCCAACAAAACGGTCTAGTGGTGTTGGTTAATCCTAGAAAAACGTACCGGTTCCACTCTACAAAAATTTTTGTACAAGTGTCGAACGTTTCCTTAAATAACCTATTGTGTTCTTTAGAAATTAAATTAGGAATCACAGACGGAACTTAACATCATTGATTCCAAATTTAACTTATCTGTTCTTAATGGTTTAGATTTGAATCGCAAGCGGAACTTAACACTATTGATTCAAACCTACCTAGATTATTAATTCCATAAATATTAATTTCCAAAAACGGCTTCCAGGACTGCATGGCGAGGCACATGGCCTTCTTGGATATGGGAGCAACCACCACCGCCTAGGCAAAGCCTTTTAAGGAAAGCTAATATTTATTTCCTTAAATAACTCTAGGTCAACCAAAAAGAACAATCGAAACACAAGTTCGAAAAAGAAGAAAACACAAACTCGAAAAACTATTTCGAAAAACTAGATCTAATTGCATCTTGTATTTAGAATTCTTACAAAGAGAAAAACTAGCATGATGCGGAAAACAATTGCTAATTATACCTTCTCTTTGTATGCTAATGACCTCGAGATCTTCTGCCGTATTCCTCGCCTCGCCTTGGACGTTGTGTGGGCGACGAACCTCCAAGATGAACACCACCCAAAAGAGTCCTTCTCCTCCTTGCAATATTCAGCCACCACCACCTCTAATAGAAAAGAGAGCAAAGGGAGAAGAGAAGGGAGAGGGCCGGCCACCAAGATATCACCCAAGCAATGGAATAAGAGTTGTATCCCATGAAGCCCCCCTTACCCCTACTTTTATATTACTTGCCCAAGGCAAATAAGGAAAGATTTTAATAATTTTCCTTTTCCCTTTTTATTTTCCTTTTTCCCTCCTCTTGATTGAATTAATCATCAATCAATGGTTGAGATCTATCCTATTTGTTTTAGGATTGGGATTGAATCCTATTGGCCGGCCCTTGCTTGGGCACCAAGCAAGGTGGCCGACCACATTAAAAGGCAAGGAAAAAATATTTTTTATATAAAATTTTACAAGATAAACTCTTATAAAATTTTACAAGCTCTCTTTCCTAAAGTAGGAGTTAAAAAAGGAAAGTTTCTAAAATTAAAACCATGTTTTAAAATTTAAAAACTCTCTTATAAAATTTCCTTTTTTAACATGATGATAGAAAATTTTAATTTTAAAACTTATCTCCTTTTTTTCTTAAACCATGAGGATGGTTAAAAAAGGAAAGTTTAAAAACTTTTAAAATTCTCTATTAAAACATGTGGCCAAATTCAAATTAGGAAAGTTTTAAAAATTAAAATCTCTCTTTTAAAACTTATAGTTTTCTACAAAGAGAAGATTTTAAAAATTCAAAATAACCCTCCCTTTTTGAATTATTGTGGCCGCCCTACAAGCTTGGTCACCAAGCTATAGGGCCGGCCCTTGAAGAGGATATGGCGGCCATTGCTTGGTCACCAAGCAATGGTCCGATTCTTGGACACCAAGAAGAGTCTTTCATTTGGATGGACTTGAGGCTATAATGAGGCTACGACAGGGATCTAGAGGAGAAATTGGTTTTGGCCTTCCGATGAGCTTGAGTATCCCGTGTTCGCCCCGAACACACAACTCAAGTTCATCGATAACAACTCATTCCACTAAAGAGTTATTACCGCACTACCGCACCAATCCCAAATTACATTATGGCTCCTTCATATCATGAGTGTGTTAGTCTCCCTGTGTTTAAGATTATGAATGTCCACTAATTAAGTAAATTACTGACAACTCACTTAATTAATATCTAGCTCCAAGAGTAGTACCACTCAACTTTATTGTCATGTCGGACTAAGTCCACCTGCAGGGTTTAACATGGCAATCCTTATGAGCTCCTCTTGGGGACATTCTCAACCTAGATAACTAGGACACAGATTCCTTCTATAATCAACAACACACACTATAAGTAATATCATTTCTCAACTTATCGGGCATATTGATTTATCGAGCTAAACCTCACCCTTTGATAAATCAAAGAAATAAATATTAAATATATGTGCTTGTTATTATATTAGGATTAAGAGCACACACTTCCATAATAACTAAGGTTTAGTTCTTTTACTAAGTCAGTACAAAAAGAACTTACCTAAATGATCCTACTCAATACACTTAAAGTGTATCAGTATAATTTATTAGTTAAGATAAACTAATACTTAATTACACTACGACTATACTGATAGTTTGTTCCTTTCTATCTTAGTCGCGAGCAACTGTTTATAATTTATAAAGAACTGACAACATGATCTTCTAAGTGTGACACCACACTTCATGTTGTCTACTATATAAATTAATTGAACAATTACATTTAATAAATAAATGCAGATATTGACCAATATGATTCTTTTATTTTAGCAAATAAATGTTTACAAAAGCTAGACTTTTAGTATACACTCTAACAAGTGGAACGTAAAAATAGAACCCTACAAGAAGTCGCTAGAACCATGCTAAATGAATATAACTTAAATCATCAATTTTGGGCCGAATCCATAAATACAACAAATTATATTCAAAATAGAATTCTTATTAACAAACTTCACAATAAAACTCCTTATGAAATGTATTATAATAAAATTCCCAACCTAAACTATTTAAAAGTTTTTGGATGTAAAGTCCATATTTTAAATACTAAAGATTACTTAGGAAATTTACACCCAAATCAAACCAAGGAATCTTTTTAGGGTACTCCACAACCAGTAGGGCCTATAGAGTCTATAACCAAAATATCCTAAAAGTTGAAGAAACAACTAATATAATATTTGATGAAGAAAATAATCTACCAAACATAAATGAAAATGTTGACATTAATCTAAGAATTATTGAAGACGATGAAATTCATCCCAACAATAATAAACCAGTGGAACCAATTTCTAACCCAAATATAAGACCAACTAGAGCAAGTACCTCTCTCCCACCTGACCAAATTTTGGGTGATCCGAACCTAGGAGTCAGAACTAGATCCTCGTATAGGAACCTGAGTCAGATTGCCCTTATTTCAAAGATTGAGCCTAAGACTATAGAATAAGCCCTACCCGACCTAGATTGGATCATTGCTATGCAGGAAGAGCTAGCACAATTCGAAAGAAACCAAGTCTGGGAACTTGTACCTAAACCCATAGATAAGTCCATAATTGACACCAAATGGGTATTTAGGAACAAATTGGATGATCAGGGTGAAATAGTTAGAAACAAGGCCAGACTAGTAGCCAAAGGATTCAGTTAGGTTGAAGGTTCAGATTATGACGAAACCTATGCACCAGTAGCTAGACTCGAATCCATTAGGATGCTGCTAGCCTATGCAGCACATAAAGGGTTTAAGTTGTACCAAAAGGATGTAAAATCCGCGTTCCTAAATGGGTTTATTAAAGAAGAGGTCAATGTAAACCAACCCCCAAGATTTGAGGACTTAGACTCCCCTAATCATGTATTTAAATTGAAAAAGGCCTTATATGGACTTAAACAAGCTCCTAGAGCATGGTATGAATGATTATCCAATTACTTAACATCCAAAGGTTTTAACCAAGGTCACATAGATCCGAACCTATTTGTAAAAACTATAGAAAAAGACATCTTCATAGCCCAAATCAATGTTGATGATATAATTTTTGTCTCAACTAACTCTAAATTTCTAAAAGAATTCATTAAATTAATGGAAAATGAGTTTGAAATGAGTATGGTTGGAGAACTAAATTTCTTCTTAGGTTTACAAATTAAACAAACGAAAGATGGAATCTACATTTACCAAACTAAATATGCTAAAGAACTAATTTAAAAATTTGGCATGGAACATTCTAAAATCATAAATACCCCAATGGCCACTAACATCAACATTGACTCGGACCCAGAAGGAAAATCAGTAGACCCAAAGTACTATAGAAGTATAATAGGAAGCCTACTCTACCTAACTGCAGGTCGACCAGATATAATATTTGTAGTTGGTATGTGCGCAAGATACCAATCTTGTGCAAAAGAATCACATCTAACATATGTTAAAAGAATACTTAGGTATATTAAGGGCACCCTAAATATAGGACTTTGGTACCCTAGAACTAGCACCTTTGACCTTTTTGGCTATTCTGACTCAGACTATGCTGGGTGTAAATTAGACAGAAAAAGTATAAGTGGTAGCTGCCAAATCCTAGGCCAGTGCCTAGTAAGTTGGTCAAGCAGAAAGCAACATTGTGTTGCTCTATCCACCACTGAAGCAGAATACATAGCCCTAGGAGAGTGTGCCTCTCAACTTTTGTGGATGATGCATACCTTAAAAGACTATCAATTAGAATACAAAAATACAAAAATCTTAATTGATAATATAAGCTCAATTAATCTAACAAAAAATCCAATCCACCACTTTAGGACTAAACACATAGAGGTAAAGCACCACTTTGTAATGGATCACGTAGCTAAAGGTGAACTTACACTCAACTATGTTGAGTCTAAATCAAACCTAGTTGACATTTTCACAAAACCCTTACCTGAACTTAAGTTCAGTGCACTTAGAAGAAAAATAGAAATGTGTTGGGTAGAATAAATGTTAATTTTCAAAATTCATTGTCTTACTTCAAAAACTCATTCTCTTATTCTTTTAAAAATCTAGTAAAAATAATGATTTTAAAATCCCATTTCCTTAGAATTTTCAAAAGTTGGATTTAGCCTAGGCTCTACCCTAAAAATCATGTTCCCCTAGACTTAAGCCAGAGCATCTCACAAACACCTAGGTATACCTTGCCTGTGTTTGAAAAACATAGAATGGTGTGAGATGCATAGGGTACAGCCTGGACTCCTGTATGCTTATATCTGTGCATCATTATGAGTCTGGGCGTTAAATACTTTATTAACAGTAATCAGTTTAAGTCATCCAGCCTTAGTCAAATCTAACTGGACCAAATGACTTGACTTGACTAACCAAGTGAAAGCTACTGCCCTCTAGGCAATCAGCAAGTAGCTAAAGGTTAGACAGTTGGTGAAGGGAATGGAAATTTTAAGATTGTACTTGCTTGTACATTAGAGCTCTGATACCTAATCAAAACAATTTGAATAAGTTAACAACTATTTAACTTGACTCATGCTTGGACTTAAGGACCAACTAAACTTGAACATAAATTAAATATTTAGCTACTCCCTCTTCGTCCTAAAAATTAACAAGTTCTTACTCCTATTTTTTGAAAAATAAGTATTGTTTTATTCAAATTAAGCTAAGTACCTTTTTAACTTAAGCTATATTTTCAAAATTCAATGTTTGCAAAAGGCTTAGCTAAGTGACTCATATAGCAACTTTCAAACTTTCTCAAACTTAGCCAGCTTTATAAATTTTAACTCTAAGTGCTAAAATACTTTTCTAAGTTACCTCTTAGATTCATTCTATACTTAGCTAAAAGTATTAAAAGCATATTTCTTTACTTGCAAAATTTAACTCATGGCTTTCAAAAGATTTTTACTAAGTAAAAAGAGGCTAAAATCATCCTTCAAAGTCATCCATATATTAGCCTTTTTAACTTAGAAGAAAAATATTCCTTTTTAAGTCCTCTTTCTCCCTTAACTAATAATTTTTTTTCAGTAAAATTTAATTATAAGCTAAGTAATGCACAAGCATTTTTTCTATCAAAGACTAAATATATTTTTTCTAAAAACTTAAAACTTGCTTTCAACTGGCTTATTTTTTGATAAATGGAAAAGGGGGAGAGTAGGAAATTCAAAAGTAAAAATTCAAAAAGGAAGCCCTGTATTAAGGGGTAGTGTCACAAAATTTAAGTGCTAGCTTAAGTTATGCTTTTATTTGAATTTATATACTTAACCTTGCTCACTTAAAACCTTTTAATATATTCATGCATTTGTTTTACTTAACTTTGAATTTGGATTTCCATAATCAAAAAGGGGGAGATTGTTGGTGCGGGAAACATCCGACGATCGAACCTGAGTTTTGATAATGGAAAATGATTCAAAGTTAAGGTGTGTGGCGATCTAACGGTCTGAATGAGATTGCAGGAAAGTCCTAAGTGTTCTTAGGCAAAAGCCCTAACTGTGGTTAGGCAAGGTGAAAACCCTATGGGTGGTAACCCTAGGTCATAGGGGGTTGTAACCCTATGCGGAAAGTCTTGGTGGGTCGAGTGCTTCAGGCAAAAGTCCTGGGGGGGGTAACCCTAGGTGGAAAGTCCTGGTGTCGCGAACCAGGTGAAAGACTGGACCAGACGGGAAGCGGACGTCCAGCAGAAAGTCCGGAAGCATCGAGCACCGAGAAAAAGTTCAGTCGATCTGGAGGATAGCACTGGCAACAGGTAAATCTCCTGAGTGGACTAGGTGAGGACGTGTTCCCTGTAGAGGGAACAGTAGGCGTCGGGTCGACCTAGGGTTTCCGGTTGGAAATCCGAAGTCAGACCCAGACAGTCCGATGGCTGTCAAACTTCAAATTTATGATATTATATGTGCTAACTTTTGTTTTGCAGGATATGTTTGTGTTTTGGATCTAACATGTCTTGCAGGTACGAAATAACAAGGTTAAGCCTTGGATAAACAGTGTCTGAGGCGCCTCCATGGAGCTTGGAGGAACCTCGGGTGTAAAAGATGAGCTGGCTGCGAAGCAGGATTGGAGGCGCCTTGAAGGAAGCTCAAGGCGCCTTGGACTGGTGGATGAAGGCGCCTTGGAGAGCAAAGAAGGCACCTTGAACCTGATAAGGTTCGACCAGTTCAACCCTTATCTCAGCGTATGACTCGGCTAGCATGGAGGCGCCTTGGATGGCTTACATGGCGCCTTGAACACCCTTTATAAGAGGGTCTCGACCAGCAGCTCTACACAACGAATACCAAGCGATTCCTTTGCAACTAGCTACTATAAAGATGACCCGGAAGTGCTACGACTTGACACCGATGACCCGGAAGTTATACTGTTGTCGGTATAACTGGTTTTTGTACTTAATTGTAATATTTGTACTCTGTTCGAACTTATAGTTGTTGCCCACGGAAAGCGATCAAGGATCGCGGGCCTTCGAGTAGGAGTCGTCACAGGCTCTGAACGAAGTAATTCCTCGTGTCTCTGTGTTTGCTTGTTTTTATTTTCCGCTGCGTTTATTTACTCCATTGTTTTTACGATTTCGAAAAGCGAAATAGCCACGAGCGCTATTCACCCCGTCTAGTGCTTCTTGATCCAACATTCTGTTGGGGTGTACTAGGTGCAGACAATTGGGATTGAATCCCGGCTTCTGATAAGTAACTCCTAAATCTCCTAAGAGGTACTCGCCACCACGATCAGACCGTAGTGTCTTGATACCTTTACCATGACGTTTCTGCACATCAACCTTGTATTCTTTGAACTTATCAAAGCACTCAGACTTGCGGCGCATCAAGTAAATGTACCCGTATCTCGAATAGTTGTCTATAAAAGAGACAAAATATTCGGAACCACCTCTTGCCTGAATAGTCATAGGTCTACACAAATCAGAATGAACCAATTCCAATATATCTTTGGCTCTATACCCCTTGGCCTTAAAAGGTCTCTTGGTCATTTTTCCTTCCAAGTAAGATTCGCAGGTTGAAAATTTTCCACCACTAATGAACCCAAAGGTCCATCGGCTATTAGCCTTTGAATTCTACTCAAGTTAATATGACTAACCCTTTGATGCCAAAGATATGTTTGGTTTATTTCCGAAGGTTGCTTTCTCTTATTAGAATTAGAAGATGTGTTATTAATTTTCATTTGTTATATCATAGGAGTTATTGGATTTAGAGTATAAAAATTTCCAACCAGCGTACCAGAATAGATAACTACCCTATTTTTCTTGACGACTAGTTTGCCATCAAAAGAAATAGAATACCATCCATAAATAGTTTAGAAACTAAAATCAAGTTCTTTCTAAAACATGGTATGTAAGGATGTTGACCTCCGCAAGTGTACGGAAATGTCGTAAGTAATAATAAAAGATATCTTATCCACAGGGACTAGATTAAGCACTAAAGATGTCTCAATGTGAATTATCTAAACAACTAATCAATTGGTTTTCAAAAGCTAAGTATGACTATGAAATGTAAACAAAGAAATGAATGAATAAGAAACAAGAATAAGGGCAATGATAAAGGTATGTTCTAGGAGTTTTGGTTTCTTTGTAAGGTTCTTCAATGTAAACGATCTACCAAATCTTATTCCTCAATTGTCCATCATTTGTAGAAGGTTTCTGGTTCCTTCTTGCAATAGACAACCGGCCTAGGATTGAAATATATCTAAACGTGATCAATTAGAAATGAATCTATGTTGTACTTACATGGGCTTGCCTGTCACGTGCGTCCCTCGGGAAATCAACATAGAATTCATCACTCCTCAACCGCATCAAGATATAATATATAAACACATACAATCTATCCTACCCTCTTGAAATACCTAATTTCCCCTTCAAGATTACCCCTCAAACATCCTTACACGGGCATGCTCCTGTCACTAACGTCCCTCAAAAAATTGAATGAGGAATTACCTCTACAAGATCCACAAGATATCCAAACATTCAATCAAGCATGGTAATTAAGCCCTAATCACAACAATCCATACAAGAAAGAATAGATACAAACATGGCAAAATTATAGAAATAAGAATTAGGCAAATCCACAAGAGTTTACATCAAATCTCCATTACAAATACTCCCTTCATCCTAGAACAAGATATCTAATACATGAAACAAGGAAAGAAACCCGAAGAAAAGATGATTACAAGCATTCTTAATCCCCTCCAATCCAAGAAAAGAGAGAAAGAAAACTTATCTACAAAGAAGAACGTCTTCGGATCCAATCCTTGCTTTCCCGGAGTCAATTCGGTGAAGATTCGCCCTCTAATCATCGAAAATCCCTCCAAGAATGGTGAGGAACGCCCCAAATCTTGTTTCCCCCCAAAAGGGGAAAAGATCCCCTTTGAAATGAAGAAGAAACCTTTATATAGAGGGGGAAATTCGGGTGCCACACGGCCACAGGGCCCCGCCGTGTGTGGGACATGGCCTGGTTCACTCCCCTGCTTGTCTCACACGGCCGTGTGTGAGACACGACCGTAGCTTGCTTCTGCCAATGCTCCCCTTGCACGACCATGTAGATCTACACGGCCTGCACTGCCTCCGCCATTGGAAACTTGGCACGGTCATGTGGTGTACACGACCAGAGACTTCTTGCTCATTAGAAACCTTGCACGACCATGTGGTGTACACGGCCAGGGCCTCCCTGGTCTCTGGAAATCTTACATAGCCGTGTGGTGTACACGACCTGGCTCCATTTGGCTTCAAATCTTGGCACGACCGTGTGAGGTTCACATGGCCAAGCCATCTTCCTTTCCTGCTGTAGCTACACGACCAAGAATCTCCACACGGCTTGGGCAACCCCCCATGGTAGGGTCGTGTGAGGTACAAGAATGGTGCCTTCTTCCTTTTCTTCGCTTGTAGATTTGGCCTTGAACACGAAAACTTCACCAAATTCGACTCCTGTGTACAGAAAATGCACAAAAGCAGATCTCCGAACAGAAAGAGTAAATATACTAAAAGGAAAGTTGGAAGTATGAAAATACGTAGACAATGCATGTACAAAGTATGCCAATGTGCGTCAAAACATGCTAAATAAGTGTATACAATCTATGCACATCACACCCCCAGACTTAAACCTTTGCTTGTTCTCAAGAAAAATACCACAATCTAAATTCATATGTTCTACAATGCTCTCATATCCCTAATGAATTCTCCTAACTCTATCAAAAAGTTTCATTAACAAGCATGATCATGGAAACAAGTTAAGTATGACTCAAGCATAAGTCTCTTGTGCACAGTGCAAAGTAACTCAAAAACTCTTCAAGTTTCAATCTATGTCCTAGTCAAGTCATCATCAAGTTTGAATTCCTAATGTTTCCAGTGATAGACAAGTAACCAGTGATAGACACTTACTTGCCACACACTTGGTTCATCTTTCTCAATCAACCCAAGGTCTCAAAGGCGTGCTCAATCTCAAGAGAAGCTAAGCAGTCATTTCCCCAGTAACCTAACTCGGTCTTAAAGGGGTGACTTTCTAGATTCCACTCACGACAACCATTTTTTTATATCCCTTATTCACTTTTTTTTCTACTTTTTTCACACTTTTTTTCATAAGTATTTGCATTGTGCAAATCTTATTCACAATTGTAGTTTTAGCACAAATGTTGGGATATTTTGATTTTTCCAAATGAGCTTACATGAGTTGAGCCTCATTCAGTAACCAAAATGAAGTTTGAGAAATCACCATGGAAACCAAGTACTACAAACAAGATGAATCATGACTATTTCAATGATATCAACCATTCAAGCATCAAGTATAGGTGTAGTGAAGATAAGATCCTTAAGGTCAAGCCAAAACTAAAACTCATCTCCATAAGATACTTAGCTTTTGTCATGCTACCCAAGATAGAGAAAAGAGGTACATTAAGCATACTACTAGCATCACTTAAAACATCATGAATCTATATAATGAACACGCTAACATTTAATCTCGAAGACAAGAAAGCATATAAGTGAAGTTTTGATGTTCTCAAGATGTATGCCACAAGATTTTCAAAAGATAGTCAAGTGACTATCAAAAATAAAGAAATCAAAGCAAGACAAATGCAAAGAAAAAATTGAAAACTAAAATGCATAAAGAAAAATCAGGTTCGACACCCCCAGACTTAAACTTTTCATCATCCCGATGAAATCAATATAGTGGAGGAGGTGGAGGTGGAGGTGGGCGAGGAAAAGGATGCCTACGACGTGGTTGGCCAATGGGAAAACTAGGAATACCTGGAGTTTCACTTAGGATTATATGATACTCAAACAAAACATCTACTTGTTGGCTAGTGACACTCATGCTTTGCATAAAATCTCTCATTCTACCTTGATCCGTATCATAATCTTGGAAAAATTCAGCCACTTGACCTTGAAAATTCCTTGTGAACTGAAAGTGATTTTGTACCTCTCTAAACTGGTCATTTGATAAAGAGAAGCGACCTTCCAATATTTCTCGTTGGCCATTTTGCATCTCATGAAGTGATTCTAGAGATGCATAAAAATCTGAGAAGTCAAATCTGGAGGGACCCGTACCATAGGTAAAAGAATGCCTAGCTGGATTCGGATGACCGAAAGGCTGCGGGTATCCAGATGACGAGGGCTCAAATTGTGGCTCTGTGTCTCTAGATATGGAAGGGACATATTCGGGGTCTAAATCAACGATTACCTAATTAACTGGGTTGCGAACTGAAGTTCAAGAAGGACAAGGAAGATGTAAAGGAAAATCATTCCTCCTAGGAAATGCAAAATCATTCTCATCCCGAACAATCATTTTCATAGCAAGACAAACATCCATGTCGATCATATCGTTGCCATGTATAACTTCCAACCCATCTAAATCAAGTTCCAAGTTAATGGCTACTTGAGTAATCAAACCACCAAGAACTATTGATCCCGAAGATGCCCGCGCAGCTCTCACTAAGGTTTGCAAAAAATGGAAGCCGGAATCAAATTTAACCTTATGTAACATAGCCCATAGAGAATAATTTTCTACTTTCTTAACAACTCCATCACTTTCCCCTCTACCAAAAATAGTTTTGCTCATAACTCGATGTAAATATCTAAAAACAGGGTTTTGCATGTGAGAAGCCTTGGATCTAGAGGGCTCATAGGGATGATCTAATCTGGTGATCGAATTCCAAAAATTGTTCCAATTAAACCTAGAATCAAACCTCTGAGAGCTACCGGAAGACAATCCAAAACAAGTGTTGAAGTCAATAAATGTCCATTAAAATTCTTGATTCATTAATCTAAAGGTTATCTTGCCAACATAATCATCCTCATTGGCAAAATGGACATCTAGTGAACTTATAAACTCCAAAACAAGGTGAGGATAAATAGGTAGATGTGTGTACAACATATCACTCCAATCCAAGAACCCAATCATCCAATCTATATCATCCCTAATTTCCATCATATCTAAAATAGTTGGGTCCATATACCTAGTACACAGAATATTTCTATTGACAAGAATTACAAATCTAGTTATTTGATCATCATTTATAAATACGATATTGAATTCGTTTTCATTACCTTCATCGCATGAGGTCCTCTTTCCTTTGCCTTTCACAAGTTATTTCCCTTTATCTTTGGTTTGCACCTTCCCTTTGTCTCCACCACTAGAACCACTACCCCCCTTGCGAAGTCTCTTCAGAAGGTTGGACATATTGTCAAGTTAGAGTAGGGAAGGGTACTGTTTGTGATTGGGGAAGCTAGATCTTGAAGAAATAGATCGTAGGGTTATGAAAGTGGAGATCTTTTAGTCTAGGAGAAGAAAAAAATCTAGATCTAGATGAAGTTTATGGAGAAGAAAGAGTTTTAGACCTAGATCTGAGAAGATTTGGAGAGAAGGTTGAAGAAGAAGAGAGTTTTCGAGAGAAGAGGGTGTTGAGATGAGGAGGGTGTGTGGGGGACAAGACTTGAATCTGGTCGTGTATAGGAGACACGACCTGATTAGATTTCTCCACACGAGTCGTCTAGATCTACACGACCTCTGCCTTCTCCCTCTCGGGTTGATTCACACGGCCGTGCCAATTGGCACAGCCATATCCTTCTCCTCCTTGGCTATCGTTGCACGGCCGTGTCTGGGACACGACCTCACCAGCTTCCTTCTCTGGAATCAGCACACGGCCATGTCGGATGACACGGCCAGTGCATGCTTCTACACTAGTTTCTTCACACGATCGTGTGTGAGACACGACCAAGAAGCTCTCCTCCTCTGGATTCTTCACACGATCGTGTCTGGGACACGACCATGCACCTTTTCTTCTCTGGACACTCCACATGGTCGTGTCATGTAGACACGGCCCAAGCATCTCCCTTTTCTGTAGCATATGCCTAGCCGTGTATAGCACATGACCATGCTCTGTTTTGCTCCAATTGATGATTCTTCTCATTTCTTGCTTCTCCAATACCTCCATGCCCATGAAGAAATCATGGTCAGCTCATGGAAGCTAAATTTCAACCTGAAAACAAATAAAAAATAAAGTAAAAACACTACTAATGAAAAATGGAAACATGGAATGAAACTAACTAAAAAGAACCCTTGGGTTGCCTCCCAAGAAGCGCTTGTTTATGGTCATTAGCTCAACCAATCTAATCACTCTTCTCTTTTTCTAGCCCTTGGAGGGCAGACATATTTTTCATTCTTGTTGGGAGGCCTCCTCCCAACGTCTTCCACCACATTATTTTCTTCATTTGGTGGCCTCCCATGAGGATTGAAGTTCCATTCCTCAAGTTTATAAATGCTTGCCCTGCTACAAGCATTCAAAAGAGAAGAGACATGGTTAGAGGCATTAGATAAATCATATTCCAACCATTCCTTACCAATTACCAAAGAAAGTTTATGAATTTTAACATCTATGATATCTTTAGCTGTAGCAAGAAATGGTATTCCCAATATGATAAGAATTTTTGGATCCTCCTCCATGTCTAATACCATAAAATTGGTGGGAATTATACTCCCACTTACCTCTACTGGCACATCTTCTACGATACCCATAGGGTACCTGCAGGAGTGATCAGCAAGTTATTGTGCCATAGTAGTAAGTTTAAAGTTTTTGAAACCTAATTTATTACAAATAGAATAAGGAATGAGACTAACACTTTCCCCCAAATCACAAAAAGCTTTCTCAATAAATTCAGTTCCTATATTGCAAGGAATATAGAAGCTTCCAGGATCTTTCAACTTTGGGGAAGTGTTCTTTTCTAAAAGAGCACTGCATTCCTCTGTAAGTGCAATGGCCTCTATGTCTCCTTTCCTTCTTTTGTTCGACATGATGTCTTTCAAGAATTTGGTAAACTTGGGCATTTGAAGAATTGCATTAATAAGAGGTACTTCAACACATATTTCTTTCACCTTCTCCAAGACTTTGCCAAACTCTTCATCCTTCTTTAACATAATAAGTCTTTGAGGAAAAGGGACTACTATACTTTGATGGTTGAGTGGAAGAGTCTCTTCAACCTTAGTGGTACTCTCCTCATTATCTTGAATTTAATTTGGTGTTGGAGGAGAGAGCTCTTCTTCAGTGTGCATCCCTTTTGGAGCAGTCACTTGGGGATCTCCCAAGGTCCGTTCTCCCCTAAGCTCAATTCTTTTGCAGTGCTACATTGAATTGACATCAGGCTTGCCAGGTAGTTGTCCTAGTGCTCTAGAAGATGAGGAAGCTAGTTGGGCAATCTGACTATCCAGAATCTTTTGATGTTTATCAGAATTATCCATTCTCTATGTAAGTTTCAAAATATCCTACTTCATTTCATTTTTATTGGAGATAATTTCTTCAAACATCTTTTCAATTTTAGACATAGGAAAGCCTTGAGAAGATTGTTGCTGAAAATCCTACTGCCCAGGCTGAAAATTAGGTCTTGCCCCCATGGATGGTCCTTGATCTTGATTATTTCTATAGGAAAAATTAGAATGACTTTTCCACCTAGGGTTGTGTTAGAGTGTATACTGAAAGCCTAAGCTTTGGTAAACATTTATTTTGAATAAAGAATCACATTTGGTCAAATTGTCTACATTTAGTTGTAGTTGTTCAATTAATTTATATTGTAGATAACATAGTATGTAGTGCCACATACAGAAGATGATGTTATCAATACCTTATAAATTATAAACAGTAGCTCACAACCAAAATGGAAAGGAACAAACCATTGGAAGATCGTAGTGTAATTAGGAATTAGTTTATCTTGACTATATAATTACACTAGTACACTTAGAGTATATTGAGTAGGACCATTTGAGGTCGTTTCTTTTATATTGACTTTATAAAGGAATAAAGACCTCAGTTATTATGGGAGTGTGTGCTCTTAATCCTAATATAATAACAAGCACATATATTTGATATTTATTTCTTTAATTTATCAATGGGTGAGATTTAGTTCGATGAATCAATAAGCCCGATAAGTTGGGAAATGATATCACTTATAGTGTGTGTTGTTGATTATAGAAGGAAACTGTGTCCTAGTAATCTAGGTTGATAATGTCCCCAAGATGAGCTCATAAATATTGTCATGTTAAACCCTGTAGGTGGACTTAGTCCGACATGACGATAAGGTTGAGTGGTAGTATTCTTGGATTATTAAGATATTAATTAAATGAGTTGTCAGTAACTCACTTAATTAGTGGACATTCGACATCTTAAACACAGGGAGAATAACACACTCATAATAAGAAGGAGCCCAAAAATGTAATTTGGGATTGGTGCGGTAGTTCAATAATAGTTCTCTAGTGGAATGAATTATTATTGATAAAATTAAGTTGTGTGTTCGGGGCGAACACGGGATGCTTAATTTTACCGGGAGACCAAAACCAATTCCTCCTCTCGGTCCCTATCGTAGCCTATTATTTATAGAGTACTATACTCACCTATACCTACCTTCGTACCCATGATGTAGGGGCCGGCCAAGCTAGCTTGTGGTTCAAGCTAGGGCCGGCCAAGCCTTGATTCATGGGTGGCCGGCCCTAGCTTGAACCCCAAGCTTAGGTGGTCGGCCCCCATTAATTTTAAAAGAATTTTAATTTTAAATTTTCTTATGTGGAAGATATAATTTCTTGAAGATAATTAAAATTAAAATATCTCTTTTACAAAAGATTAAGAAAAGAGATTAGATCTCTTTCCTTATTTGTAGATAGGAAAGATATTTTATTGTTTCTCTTTGTAAATTATTCACATGTTGAAAAATTAAAATTATAGAAATTTTTTTTTATCAACCATGAAGGGATTTTAAATGGAAATTTTATTTTTTAAAATTTCCAAAGACAAATAAGGAATTTTAATTATTGATTGAAATTGCTTTGTTTGCCCTTGTTGATGTGGCCGGCCAAGACATGGAGTTTTAAGAAATTTTGTTTAATTTTTCTTAATTAATTCATGTCAAAGAAAGTTAAGGAAATTTTATTGTAAATAAATTTCCTTATTTACCAAAGCTAAGGAATATAAAAGAGGGGTTTGGGGTGCCTTCAAGAGACACAACCTCTATTATTCTCTCCCTCTTTTCCTTGGTGTTGTGGCCGGCCATCCTCTCTCCCTCTCTTCCTTTTTGTGGTGGCCGAAACTCTACCTTGCTTGGAGCTTTTGTGGTGGCCGGATACTACTTGGAGAAGAAGAAGAAGAAGGAGAGAAAGCTTGCATCCCTTGGAGCTTAGTTGGTGGAAAAAGTTCTTCATCCTTGGATTTTGGTGCTTGGCCGAAACTTGAAGGAAGAAGAAGAAGGTGCTAGGTGGTCCTCATCTTGGAATATCGTTGCCCACAAAACGTCCGAGGTTAGAAGAGGAATACGGTAGAAGATCAAGAGGTCTTTCTAAAAGGTATAACTAGTATTTTTCCTTTCCGCATCATACTAGTTATTTTTAGAAATAATACCAATACAAGAGGCATACGATTCTAGTATTTCAAATTTGTTTTCGATGTTGTGTTCTTTTTTTTTTCTTTTCCTTGAGATTTGATTGTTCTTTTCGGTTGACCTAAAGTTATTTAAGGAAATTAAATATTAACTTTCCTTAAAAGGCTTTGTCTAGTCGGTGGTGGTTGTTCCCATATCCAAGAAGGCCATGTGCCTCGCCACGTCAGTACTGGGAGCCAATTTTGAAAACTAATATTTAATGAAATTAATAACCTAGGTGATTTGGATCGAACGTGTTAAGTTCCGCAGGAGATCCGAGTCTAAACCTAAAAGAACAAATAGATTAAACTTTGGATCAAACGTGTTAAGTTCCGCAGGCGATCCAAGTTTAATTTAAAAGAACACATGGTAGCTACGAAAAGGTTCAGACCTTTATACAAAATTTTTATATAGTGGAACCATTAGGTTTTTCGAGTAGCAACCAACAATTGGTATCAGAGCTAGGGTTTTGCCTCTGTGTATTTGGTATTAGTTTAATTATGCACATGTCATACAAAATTTAGGCAGGTTAATAGTAGGATGTGCTAACTTTGTGGATGCAGGATCCAACTATTATGGCTTTTAGTTATTATGTGTGTGATTGGACCCTTGGACATGTCAATGGCATTTATATGTGTGTGCATGATTGTATTATAAAATACAGCAGGTGCTGTATTTAGTTTTATTAGGAGTTTATTTTTGATCTAGTTACATGTGCATTCCTTTTATGGAATATAGGATCGATGGATGTAAATTTTTATTTTATGTTCGATCTAGTTTACATGTACATTCCTTCGAGGAATATAGGATCGAAAAATGTAAAATTCTATTTGTGTCGCGGATCGAATCTTGCAAGGCGTGGAACCTTTTGAGGACCAGAGGCGCAGCGGAACAAGGAGTAAGATGGATACGACAGCAAGACCCGGTGGCGGTGGCCAAGTATGGCAGCAGTTTGGGATGACAACACACGGAGGACAACCATAGATAAAAGCCATAATAGTTGAAAATTAGATTTTCTATTTATTGCTTTTATATTGTGCTGTGTGTGTATGTTAGTATACATGTTTAGTAGGCTAGCATAGTTAAAATTCCTCATTTATAAATAACTAAGTGGGAGAGGGATTTTAAATAAATTCCATGGTCTCCATTACTGGTTTGTAAGTGATGCAAACAAGCTTGCGCTTTGGCTCTGAGTGCCTTCCTCCATATCGGATGAGCTTGTTTGTGGATCACTAGAACAAACTTCCATTTGGGATGACTATAGGAAGTTAATTAAGAGTGTGTGATCTTCCCTATCAGAAGGGGCACAATCTTATTAATGGACTTAGTGTTAAGTAATAGTATACACTTAGGCACAACTAATAGTATCCTCCCCATCGGAGTCACTGCTATTATTTGTGTGACCAAAGGATACCAACTATTAATTTTATTTGTCAAAAAATTAGGTTGACAAGATAATAAAATTAATGGGTTAAAACCCTCCTTTTACAAATGTTGAATTTGTATACGTCCACACTATTGTGGCATACAAAATTCACGGTGTTTTTGAGGTGTTGGTTAATTTAAAATAGTATTGTTTGAGGAATCAATATTATTCTAAATTTAGAGTTCTGACCAAAAGTTATTTGTGATTCTTAGGATGACTTTCAACCCACTGTCCATCGTACTACAACAGAATAGACTTACTGGTCCTAACTATATAGATTGGAAAAGGAACCTGGACATTGTTCTTACTGCTGAAAGCTATAAGTTTGTACTGACTGAGCCATGTCCTGATGCACCCACTGGTGAATCTACCCAAGAGGAGATTGAATATCATAAGAAATGGGTAAAGGCAGATGAGATGGCGCGGTGTTACATTTTGGCTTCAATGTCAAATGTATTGCAACATCAGCATCAAGATTTACCAACAGCTTATGACATTATGAACAATCTCAAGGAACTCTTTGGTCATCAGGATCGGGCTTCTAGACAAGAAGCCATGAGAAAGATAATGACAGCCACCATGCAAGAGGGTACTCCTGTGAAGGATCATATCCTAAAGATGATGGCTTATATGAATGAAATACAGATCCTTGGAGGAGAAATTGATGGGGAAACCCAGATCGATATGATCCTCTAAATACTACCTAGAAGTTTTGAGCAATTCCGCCTAAATTATAATATGAACAAAAGGGTATATTCATTGGCGAAACTACTAACAAAACTTCAGGCAGCAGAAGGATTGTTTCATCACAATTCTCATATTCACTATACTGAAAATGGTTCTACTTCTAAACCGAAAGGAAAGAAGAAGAAGAAACAAGTTGGTTCAGCAAAGAAAGTGAATAAATCTCAGAGTACAGGACCTAAAGCTGGAATGAAGAAGCCGAAGGCCAAGTGCTTCATCTGCAAGCAGTCAGGGCATTAGAAGGCGGACTGTCCTCGTAGGAATCAGAACAACAAAGGTATATCTCATGCTCTAGTTGTTGAAACATGTTTAGCAGTGTTATCTACCAGCACCTGGTGTGTAGATACGGGAGCCACTGATCATGTCTGTAATTCCTTGCAGGGGTTCCAGGAAACCTGACGACTAACTGAAGGAGAGATTACCGTCTACATGGACAATGCTACTAAAGTGGCGGCTGTTGCAGTGGGAGACGTCTACTTATCTTTTAATAGAAATAGAAATTTGGTTTTAAGAAATTGTCTTTATGTACCCAGTTTCAGAAAGAATTTAATTTCAGTTTCTAAACTATTTTTGGATGGATATTCAGTTTCCTTTAGTAACGATGTACTTATTAAGAGAAATAAAGAGATTATCTGTTCTGGTGCATTAGTTGGCAATTTGTATACTTTAAATCTAATTTCTCCCACAAAGCAAAACATGAAAATTTATAACTCATCTTCTAACTCTGATAAGAGAAAAGAACCTTCGGAAATGAACCAAGCATATCTTTGGCATCTAAGGCTTGGTCATATTAACTTAAGTAGGATTCAGAGGCTTATAGCTGATGGACTTTTGAGTTCATTAGAGTTGGAAATTTTTCCAACTTGTGAATTTTGCTTGGAAGGTAAAATGACCAAAAGGCCTTTTAAGGCCAAGGGGTATAGAGCCAAAGAAGTGTTAGAATTGGTTCATTCTGATTTGTGTGGTCCTATGTCTGTCCAGGCAAGAGGTGGTTTTGAATATTTTGTCTCTTTTATAGATGATTATTCAAGATACGGATACATTTACCTAATGTGCCGCAAGTCCGAGTGCTTTGATAAGTTCAAAGAGTACAAGGCTGATGTGGAGAAACGATTAGGTAAAAATATCAAGACACTACGGTCTGATCGTGGTGGCGAATACCTCTTAGGAGAGTTTAGGAATTACTTATCAGAGGCCGGGATTCAATCCCAACTGTCCGCACCTGGTACACCCCAACAGAATGGTGTGGCAGAACGAAAGAATAGGACTCTTATGGAAATGGTTAGATCGATGATGAGTTATTCAGAATTACCAAATTCATTTTGGGGATACGCTTTGGAAACGGCAGTGTACATTCTGAACTTAGTACCTTCTAAATCAGTTTCCACTACTCCTACAGAATTGTGGAATGGGCGAAAGCCCAGTCTAAGACATATTTGGATTTGGGGTAGTCCAGCACATGTGCTAAAACCAGATGCTGATAAGTTAGAATCTCGTACAGAAGTTCGCGTGTTTGTAGGGTATCCCAGAGGAACGAAAGGTGGTTTATTTTATAGTCCTAAAGACCAGAAGGTCATTGTTAGCACCAATGCCCAATTTTTAGAAGAAGACTATATAATGGATCACAAGTCCAGTAGCAAAGTTGTTTTAGAAGAACTTAGAGAGGACACGTCTACCTTAGTACCAACAGTACAAGATGAAGTACCATAAGAGACTGCAACACGTGTCACACATGATACACAACCACAGATAGTGCCTCGTCGTAGTGGGAGGGTTGTAAGGTAGCCTGATAGATTCATGTTTTTGGGAGAGTCTTCGGACTTGATCCCGGGTAAACATGAACTTGATCCCCGAACATATGACGAAGCACTCCAAGATATAGATGCAGCATCTTGACAAAAGACAATGAATTCTGAAATAGAGTCTATGTACTCTAATAAAGTCTGGGAGCTTGTAGAACCACCCGATGGTGTAAAAGATGTTGGATGTAAGTGGATCTACAAAAGGAAAAGAGGGACAGACGGGAAGGTAGAAACCTTCAAAGCTAGGCTTGTTGCGAAAGGGTACACTCAGAAAGAGGGAATCGATTATGAGGAAACTTTTTCATCGGTAGCCATGCTTAAGTCTATCCGGATACTCTTATCCATTGCTGCTACTAAGGATTATGAGATTTGGCAAATGTATGTCAAGACAGCTTTCCTTAATGGAAGTCTTGAAGAGAACATTCATATGAAGCAACCAGAAGGGTTCATTGAAAAAGGCAAAGAGCATCTAGTGTGCAAGCTCAATCGGTCCATTAATGGACTGAAGCAAGCTTCAAGGTCATGGAACATCCGGTTCAATGAAGTAATCGAGTCATATGGATTTATTCAGTGTCCGGATGAGTCTTGTGTATACAAGAAGTGTAACGGATGATATTTTGTTAATTGGCAATAATGTCAAGGTATTATCAGACGTAAGGGTATGGTTGTCCAAACAATTTGATATGAAGGACTTAGGAGATTGTGCACACATTCTTGGGATCAAAGTTATAAGGGATCGCAAGAAAAGAATGTTGTGTCTGTCCTAAGCTTCATATATAGATACAATCCTTGCCCGTTTTAGCATGCAGGATTCCAAGAAAGGTTTCTTACCTTTTAGGCATGGAGTAGCTCTATCTAAAGAGATGTTTCCGAAGACATCAAAGGAGATAGAGGACATGAAAGCAGTTTCTTATGCTTCGGCTGTAGGAAGCCTCATGTATGCAATGCTATGTACGAGACCTGATATCTGTTTTACCGTGGGCATGGTTAGTAGATATCAAAGTAACCCTGGACAAGGACATTGGACTGCGGTAAAGCATATATTAAAGTACCTGAGAAGGACCAGAGATTATATGCTAGTTTACCAAGCAGACGATTTGCTCCCTGTGGGTTACACGGATTCAGATTTCCAATCCGATAGGGAAAACGATAAGTCTACATCAGGCTATGTGTTTACTTTGGAGGTGGTGCCATTGCATGGAGGAGTGTTAAGCGCGTTTTGGACTCAACCATGGAAGTTGAGTATGTGAGGCAGCTAAAGAAGTAGTATGGCTCAGGAACTTTCTAATGGACTTAGATGTGATTCCTGGTTTGCCTAAAATCATCACAATTTATTGTGATAATAGTGGTGCAGTTGCAAACTCGAAGGAACCACGAGCCCATAAGGCAAGTAAACATATAGAGCACAAGTACCACCTGATACGAGATATCGTGAAGCGAGGAGAAGTTGTCATCGCCAAGATTGCATCAGCAGATAACCTCACAGATCCTTTCACTAAGGCCCTTCCGGCAAATGCTTTCGATCGACATGTGGAGGGAATGGGAATCAGATGTATGGCAGAAGATATGGCAGCTTAGTCATTAGTATAAGTGGGAGATTGTTAGAGTGTATACTGAAAGCCTAAGCTTTTGTAAACATTTATTTTGAATAAAGAATCACATTTGGTCAAATTGTCTACATTTAGTTGTAGTTGTTCAATTAATTTATATTGTAGATAACATAGTATGTGGTGCCACATACAGAAGATGATGTTATCAATACCTTATAAATTATAAACAGTAGCTCACGACCAAAATGGAAAGGAACAAACCATTGGAAGGTCATAGTGTAATTAGGAATTAGTTTATCTTGACTATATAATTACACTAGTACACTTAGAGTGTATTGAGTAGGACCATTTGAGGTCGTTTCTTTTATACTGACTTTATAAAGGAACAAATACCTCAGTTATTATGGAAGTGTGTGCTCTTAATCCTAATATAATAACAAGCACATATATTTGATATTTATGTCTTTAATTTATCAATGGGTGAGATTTAGTTCGATGAATCAATAAGCCCGATAAGTTGGGAAATGATATCACTTATAGTGTGTGTTGTTAATTATAGAAGAAACTGTGTCCTAGTAATGTAGGTTGATAATGCCCCCAAGATGAGCTCATAAAGATTGTCATGTTAAACCCTGCAAGTGGACTTAGTCCGACATGATGATAAGGTTGAGTGGTACTATTCTTGGATTAAGATATTAATTAAATGAGTTGTCAGTAACTCACTTAATTAGTGGACATTCGACATCTTAAACACAGGGAGACTAACACACTCATAATAAGAAGGAGCCCAAAAATGTAATTTGGGATTGATGTGGTAGTTCAATAAAAGTTCTCTAGTGGAATGAATTATTATTGATAAAATTAAGTTGTGTGTTCGGGGCGAACACGGGATGATTAATTTTATCGGGAGACCAAAACCAATTCCTCCGCTCGGTCCCTATCGTAGCCTCTTATTTATAGAGTACTATACCCACTTATACCCACCTTCGTACCCATGATGTAGGGGCCGGCCAAGCTATCTTGTGGTTCAAGCTAGGGTCGGCCAAGCCTTGATTCATGGGTGGCCGGCCCTAGCTTGAACCCAAGCTTAGGTGGCCGGTCCCGATTAATTTTAAAAGAATTTTTATTTTAAATTTTCTTATGTGGAAGATATAATTTATTGAAGATAATTAAAATTAAAATATCTCTTCTACAAAAGATTAAAAAAAGAGATTAGATCTCTTTCCTTATTTGTAGATAGGAAAGATATTTTATTTTTTCTCTTTGTAAACTATTCACATGTTGAAAAATTAAAATTATAGAAATTTCTTTTTATCAACCATGAAGGGATTTTAAATGGAAATTTTATTTTTTTAAATTTCCAAAGACAAATAAGGAATTTTAATTGTTGATTGAAATTGCTTTGTTTGCCCTTGTTGATGTGGACGACCAAGACATGGAGTTTTAAGAAATTTTGTTTAATTTTTCTTAATTAATTCATGTCAAAGAAAGTTAAGGAAATTTTATTGTAAATAAATTTCCTTATTTACCAAAGCTAAGGAATATAAAAGAGGGGTTTGGGGTACCTTCAAGAGACACAACCTCTATTATTCTCTCACTCTTTTCCTTGGTGTTGTGGTCGGCCATCCTCTCTCCCTCTCTTCCTCTTTGTGGTGGCCGAAACTCTACCTTGCTTGGAGCTTTTGTGGTGGCCGGATACTACTTGGAGAAGAAGAAGAAGAAGGAGAGAAAGCTTGCATCCCTTGGAGCTTAGTTGGTGGAAAAAGTTCTTCATCCTTGGATTTTGGTGCTTGGCCGAAACTTGAAGGAAGAAGAAGAAGGTGCTAGGTGGTCCTCATCTTGGAAGATCGTTGCCCACACAACGTCCGAGGTTAGAAGAGGAATACGGTAGAAGATCAAGAGGTCTTTCTAAAAGGTATAACTAGTATTTTTCCTTTCCGCATCATACTAGTTATTTTTGGAAATAATACCAATACAAGAGGCATACGATTCTAGTATTTCAAATTTGTTTTCGATCTTGTGTTCTTTTGTTTTTTTTTCTTTTCCTTGTGATTTGATTGTTCTTTTCGGTTGACCTAAAGTTATTTAAGGAAATTAAATATTAACTTTCCTTAAAAGGCTTTGTTTAGTCGGTGGTGGTTGTTCCCATATCCAAGAAGGCCATGTGCCTCGCCACGTCAGTACTGGGAGCCAATTTTGGAAACTAATATTTAATGAAATTAATAACCTAGGTGATTTGGATCGAACGTGTTAAGTTCCGCAGGAGATCCGAGTCTAAACCTAAAAGAACAAATAGATTAAACATTGGATCAAACGTGTTAAGTTCCGCAGGCGATCCAAGTTTAATTTAAAAGAACACATGGTAGATAGGAAAAGGTTCAAAACTTTGTATAAAATTTTTGTACAGTGGAACCATTAGGTTTTCCGAGTAGCAACCAACAGGTTGTATGTATTTGAGTATGGGTTGTTCTTCCTTTGATTAAAACCCATGATTGCATCACATTGTTCCAATTGATTAATTTGTGCAGTGATAGCTCCCAATGGACATGAGTCATTTGAATGTTCAGAAATTTCACATACTTCACAAGAAGAAACAATGGCATTGACCGTACTTGAGCTAGCTCCCATATTCTCAAATCTTTTTGTGAGAGCATCCAGTTTTGCAGCCAATAAGGTAAGTGCATCAACATCAAATTTCCCTAATGCTTTTGTTGTTGGGTTCACACAAGAATAGCCACCACTTCTTTCATTATCCCATTGATGGTGATTTTGTGCTACGCTTTCAATTATTTTTTTGGCTTCATCTAAACTCTTATTCATAAGTGTCCCTCCAGTAGCTTAATCAAGGGACACCTTTGTATGATAATTGATGCCATTATAAAATGTATGTAGCACTAACCACTTTTCCAAACCATGGTGTGGGCATTGTCTGAGCATACTATTGTATCTATCCCAAGCTTCAAATAAAGATTTAGAGTCCTCTTGCTTGAAGCTTGCAATGAGATTCCTCATATGAGCGGTTTTACTTGGAGGATAGAATTTGTCAAGGAATTTTGCTCACATTGCTCCCATGTGGTGATGCTATTCGGAGCCAAAGAGTTTAACCATTGCTTAGCTTTATCTCTCAAAGAAAACCCAAATAGTAATAAGCACACTGCCTTAGAAGGAACACCATTCATCTTCATTGTGCCGCATATCTCATAGACTCTAAATGTTGGTTGGGGTCTTCATGCGATCCTCCACCAAACTGATTTTGTTGCACCATAGATATAATTGCAGGTTTGATCTCAAAGTTGTTTGCTTCAACTGAAGGCCTTGAAATACTAGATCGAAAACCTCTAGCATAAGGTGCTGCATAATCCTTTAGTGGTCTATTAGTCATGATAGAATGTTCTTGTTCTTCTTGTTGTCTTTGCAGAATTTTTCTTCTATGAAATGTTCAGTCTATCTCAAGGTCTAGAGGAAGAATTTCTCTTGCAAAGTGTAACGCCCAAAAATTCTCAAAACTATTTTAGAAATATTCTATAATTATTCTGGAATTTTTAGACATTTTTCCGGAATTTTTAGAGTAGCGGAAGTAGCAAAAATAATTAGAAAAGCAAAATAGCTTAAGCGGGAATCGAACCCGGGACCTCTCGGGTCCGTTAAACCTTTAGACCGCTTAAGTAACCGGTTGAACCCAGCAGGGCCGTGCTGAAAGGAAAGGGAATCAATTAAATTTATATTGGAGTTGGGCGAATTAATTCCTAAATATAAATAGGAAAATTATTAGGTGAGGAGATTATTTTACACCGTGAACTTTCTTTCCTCACCCTAGCCACGCCGCAACCCTTCCTTCTCCTTCTTCCTCTCGGCGCCAACTCTAGGGTTCCCTCCCTAGGGCCCCAAGGTCATCTTCCGGCGACAACTCCGGTACGAGGACGCTCTTCTTCGCGAGAGGAACGCATAGACGCGAGAAGATTGTCGAAGGGGTCGTCTCCGCCGGAATTCTAGCGAATAGAATTGTAAGGAAATTAGCGTACGAGGTAAGAAACCCCTCACCTGCAGTATAAGTAGCTTTCGTTTGATTGCATGCCTTTAGTTTAGCTATATGCAGATTTTTCGGCGCCCAGGGTGTGTTTAAACCCTCCTCGCAGACTAGTGATCTAGTTGAGCACCTCTAGATGGGCCAGACACGTTATTCTCCTTCATTTGGAGGCTCTAGACGTTGTCGGGTGCCTAGAGGCGGTCTCCCTATTAGAGGGGAGAGTTGGGGCACACCAAGTGTTCGACAAAATGATTAGTGTAGCTAAAAACCACCTCAGATATTTTTAACAACTCAGTTAAATGCATTAGTAGCATTTAAATCAGTATATTAGTCTAGTTTCAGCTTACATGGGATTACGGTCCAATGGGTGGGCTCCCACAGTCGCCTCTAGGTTCAGATAACCTAGTTCTAGGTTCAGATAACCTAGAAACAACAAAATAAGCAACTAGTAGCTATATTCAGTATTTTATTTTCAGTGGCACTGTACTGGATTAGATATCCATTGGGTTGGGCTCCCACAGTCATCCCTAGGTTCAGACAACCTAGTAACCCTACTAAATTCGGGACTTGCAAACCCGGGTCTAGTTAGGGATGCGCGCACACAGTTGCCGGGCCCACTAGCAACATGATTATGTATTTTCACTTATTATGATAATAGCTTTCAAACTCATAATCTTGTTATGTGATTATAGTTTAAGATCAGTACTAGCTTAGTTTTAGCTCAGTTACAGTTTCCGCTTATTTTCTCCTAGTTGATATCATGAGATAGCTCCATGCTTAGATTTTATTATGCATGTCATGTTTCAGTGTTTATGCCATGTAACTCCAGTATGCCATGCTTTAACAAATTCAGTGCTTGTTTTCAAATAGCATTCTTTAAAAACATGTTTGCATCGTTGCATGTTTTAGTGAGGTAGATGGTTTCTTACTAAGCTTAAAGCTTACAGATACTATTTTTCCTTATACTGCAGATAAGGGTAAAGGAAAGATGGACTAGCAGAGGAAGTTGGAGGTCAATGCAGAGATGGTGTGTGTGGCAGGAACCTGGAATGAAGATCCTTAGGATGTTTAGCAAATTAAGAACTTAGTTTCTTTACTTAAGACACTTTTATGCATTTCTAGTCGTTTAAATGCTATGAATTAATAAACCTTGCACTATGTCATGTTAGAATGCTAGTTAGTGGATATTAGAATGTTTTCCATGCATTGTATAATTGTTGTGTGAGGTTTTGGCACGAACTAGTGCTGAAATCAGAGTTTCAGTGCGAAATCAGAAACTCCGATCGATCTACGGATCGATCAGAGTTGAGTGGTGCCACTGGATCGGTCAGCTGACCGATCCAGTCGTGAACAGAGAGTTTATGGATCGGTCAGCCGACCGATCCAGATGCGAACAGTGGGTGCAGGCCGATCAGTGAGCCTCTGGATCGGTCTACCGACCGATCAATGTACTCCTGGATCGGTCGGTAGACCGATCCAGCCGCATACAGAAGGGAGATGGCTTGTGGATCGGTCAGCTGACCGATCCAGAGCGTTTCTCCGTGCCAGTGTCAAGTTGGATCGATCACTGGATCGATCCGACAGCCCAATCGATTCACGGATCGATTGAAATGCCTGATTACAGCTAGCAGGACATCCGAGAGGCATAGATTACCTTCCCTAGCATGTGTAGGGACACCTAGAATATTAAGTTCTGATTTTACAGTACTCAGTTTAGTAAAGTTTTAATCAGTCCAGATTTTCCGCAATAGTAATTTAGCACAGCATTACGTAACGATCGGCCTTACAGCCTAGTCAGTAGAAGGCGGGTCGTTACACAAAGTTAGATCTTTGCATACACAAGAACAAGATAGCAAGATATGTTTACAAAAGAAAAAGAAGAGAGAAACTAAATCCAAAGAAAAATAGAGAAAAGTTGGACAAAAAATGTTAGAATAAAAAATACAGAATTAGAATTACAACAAAAAGAATTGACAAGAATGTTATACAAGAAAGGAAAAACTTATGAAAATAGAATTCTAACAATTAGATTCAACAATGAAAATGAAAAGAAAAGAAAAGTTATGTTTAGTCTAACTCAATGGATAATCTCTAATGTTATAGCGGAGACCCCGGCAACGGCGCCAAAAACTTGTTGACTTCCGCAAGTGTACGGAAATGTCGTAAGTAATAATAAAAGATATCGTATCCACAGGGACTGGAGTAAGCACTAAAGATGTCTCAATGCGAATTATCTAAACAACTAATCAATTGGTTTTCAAAAGCTAAGTATGACTATGAAATGTAAACAAAGAAATGAAAGAATAAGAAACAAGAATAAGGGCAATGATAAAGGTATGTTCTAGGAGTTTCGGTTTCTTTGTAAGGTTCTTCAATGTAAACGATCTACCAAATCTTATTTCTCAATTGTCCATCATTTGTAGAAGGTTGCCGGTTCCCTCTTGCAATAAACAACCAGCCTAGGACTGAAATATATCTAAACATGATCAATTAGAAATGAATCTATGTTGTCCTTACACGGGCTTGCATGTCACGTGCGCCCCTCGAAAAATCAACATAGAATTCATCACTCCTCAACCTCATCAAGATATAATATATAAACACATACAATCTATCCTACCCTCTTGAAATACCTAATTTCCCCTTCAAGATTACCCCTCAAACGTCTTTACACGGGCATGTTCCTGTCACGAACGTCCCTCAGAAAATTGAATGAGGAATTACCTCTACAAGATCCACAAGATATCCAAACATTCAATCAAGCTTGGTAATTAATTCCTAATCATAACAATCCATACAAGAAAGAATAGATACAAACAGGGCAAAATCATAGAAATAGGAATTAGGCAAATCCACAAGAGTTTACATCAAATCTCCATTACAAATACTCCCTCCATCCTAGAACAAGAGATCTAATCCATGAAAGAAGGAAAGAAACCTGAAGAAAGATGATTACAAGCATTCTTAATCCCCTCCAATCCAAAGAAAGAGAGAAAGAAAAGTTATATATAAAGAAGAATGTCTTCGGATCCAATCCTTGCTTTCCTGGAGTCGATTTGGTGAAGATCCGCCCTTAGATCAACGGAATCCCTCCAAGAATGGTGAGGAATGCCCCAAATCTTGTTTCCCCCCAAAAGGGGAAAAGATCTCCTTTGAAATGAAGAAGAAACCTTTATATAGAGGGAGAAATTCGGGCGCCACACGACCCCAGGACGCGGTCGTGTGTGGGACACGGCCTGGTTCACTCCCCTCTCTGCCTGTCTCACACGACCGTGTGTGAGACATGACCGTTGCTTGCTTCTGCTAATGCTCCCCTTACACGGCCTTGTAGATCTACACGGCCTGCACTGCCTCCGCCTCTGGAAACCTGGCACGGCCATGTGGTGTACACGTGTTAGAGTGTATACTAAAAGCCTAGCTTTTGTAAACATTTATTTGCTAAAATAAAAGAATCATATTGGTCAATATCTGCATTTATTTATTAAATGTAATTGTTCAATTAATTTATATAGTAGACAACATGAAGTGTGGTGTCACACTTAGAAGATCATGTTGTCAGTTCTTTATAAATTATAAACAGTTGCTCGCGACTAAGATAGAAAGGAACAAACTATCAGTATAGTCGTAGTGTAATTAAGTATTAGTTTATCTTAACTAATAAATTATACTGATACACTTTAAGTGTATTGAGTAGGATCATTTAGGTAAGTTCTTTTTGTACTGACTTAGTAAAAGAACTAAACCTTAGTTATTATGGAAGTGTGTGCTCTTAATCCTAATATAATAATAAGCACATATATTTAATATTTATTTCTTTGACTTATCAAAGGGTGAGGTTTAGCTCGATAAATCAATATGCCCGATAAGTTGGGAAATAATATTACTTATAGTGTGTGTTGTTGATTATAGAAGGAATCTGTGTCTTAGTCATCTAGGTTGAGAATGTCACAAAGAGGAGCTCATAAGGATTGTCATGTTAAACCCTGCAGGTGGACTTAGTCCGACATGACGATTAAGTTGGGTGGTACTACTCTTGGAACTAGATATTAATTAAGTGAGTTGTCAGTAACTTACTTAATTAGTGGACGTTCGTAATCTTAAACACAGGGAGACTAACACACTCATGATATGAAGGAGCCATAATGTAATTTGGGATTGGTGCGGTAGTGCGGTAATAACTCTTTAGTGGAATGAGTTGTTATCGATGAACTTGAGTTGTGTGTTGGGCGAACACGGATACTCAAGCTCATCGGAAGGCCAAAACCAATTTCTCCTCTAGATCCCTGTCGTAGCCTCATTATAGCCTCAAGTACATCCAAATGAAGACTCTTGGTGTCCAAGAGGGCGGACCATTGCTTGGTGACCAAGCAATGGCCGGCCATCTCCTAGGGGGCCGCCCTATAGCTTGGTGACCAAGCTTGTAGGGGTCGGCCACAATAATTCAAAAAGGGAGGGTTATTTTGAATTTTTAAAATCTTCTCTTTGTAGAAAACTATAAGTTTTAAAAGAGAGATTTTAATTTTTAAAACTTTCCTAATTTGAATTTGGCCATATGTTTTAATAGAGAGTTTTAAAAGTTTTAAAACTTTCCTTTTTTTAACCATCCTCATGGTTTAAGAAAAAAAGGAGATAAGTTTTAAAATTAAAATTTTCTATCATCATGTTAAAAAAGGAAATTTTATAAGAGAGTTTTTAAATTTTAAAACATGGTTTTAATTTTAGAAACTTTCCTTTTTTTAACTCCTACTTTAGGAAAGAGAGCTTGTAAAATTTTATAAGAGTTTATCTTGTAAAATTTTATATAAAAAATATTTTTTTCCTTGCCTTTTAATGTGGCCGGCCACCTTGCTTGGTGCCCAAGCAAGGGTCGGCCAATAGGATTCAATCCCAATCCTAAAACAAATAGGATTGATCTCAACCATTGATTGATGATTAATTCAATCAAGAGGAAGGAAAAAGGAAAATAAAAAGGGAAAAGGAAAATTATTAAAATCTTTCCTTATTTGCCTTGGGCAAGTAATATAAAAGAAGGGGTAAGGGGGGCTTCATGGGAGACAACTCTTATTCCATTGCTTGGGTGATCTCTTGGTGGCCGGCCCTCTCCCTTCTCTTCTCCCTTTGCTCTCTTTTCTATTAGAAGTGGTGGTGGTTGAATATTGCAAGGAGGAGAAGGACTCTTTTGGGTGGTGTTCATCTTGGAGGTTCGTCGCCCACACAACGTCCAAGGCGAGGCGAGGAATACGGCAGAAGATCTCGAGGTCATTAGCATACAAAGAGAATGTATAATTAGCAATTGTTTTCCGCATCATGCTAGTTTTTCTCTTTGTAAGAATTCTAAATACAAGAGGCAATTAGATCTAGTTTTTCGAAATAGTTTTTCGAGTTTGTGTTTTCTTCTTTTTCGAACTTGTGTTTCGATTGTTCTTTTTGGTTGACCTAGAGTTATTTAAGGAAATAAATATTAGCTTTCCTTAAAAGGCTTTGCCTAGGCGGTGGTGGTTGCTCCTATATCCAAGAAGGCCATGTGCCTCGCCATGCAGTCCTGGAAGCCGTTTTTGGAAATTAATATTTATGGAATTAATAATCTAGGTAGGTTTGAATCAATAGTGTTAAGTTCCGCTTGCGATTCAAATCTAAACCATTAAGAACAGATAAGTTAAATTTGAAATCAATGATGTTAAGTTCCGTCTGCGATTCCTAATTTAATTTCTAAAGAACACAATAGGTTATTTAAGGAAAGGTTCGACACTTGTACAAAAATTTTTGTACAGTGGAACTGGTACGTTTTCCTAGGATTAACCAACAACACGGCCAGAGCCTTCTTGCTCACTGGAACCCCAGCACGGACGTGTGGTATACACGGCCAAGGCCTCCCTTGTCTCTGGAAATCTTACATGGCCGTGTGGTGTACACGACCTGGTTCCATTTGGCTTCAAATCTTGCACGACCATGTGAGGTTCAAACGGCCAAGCCATCTTCCTTTCCTGCTGCAGCTACACGACCAAGAATCTCCACACGGACTGGGCAACCCCCCATGGCAGGGTCGTGTGAGGTACAAGAATGGTGCCTCCCTCCTTTGCTTCGCTTGAAGATTTGGCCTTGAACACGAAACCTAAACCAAATTCGACTCCTATGTACAGAAAATGCACAAAAGCAGATCTCCGAACAGAAAGAGTAAATATGCTAAAAGGAAAGCTGGAGTATGAAAATATGTAGACAAAGCATGTACAAAGTATGCGAATGTGCGTCAAAACATGCTAAACAAGTGTATACAATCTACACACATCAAAAGACAATTTCTCAAAATCAATTTTTTATTTCTATCAAAAGATAAATAAACATCTCCCACTACAATAGCCGCCACTTTTGTAGCATTACCCATGTAGATGGTAATCTCCCCTTCATGTAGTCGTCGAGTTTCCTCGAACCCCTGCAATGAATTGCAGACATGATCAGTGGCTCCCGTATCTACTCACCAGGTACCGGCAGATAACACCACTAAACATGTTTCAACCACTAGAGAATTAGATATACCTTTATTGTTCTCCTTTCTGCGAGGACAGTCCACTTTCCAATGTCCAGACTGCTTGCATGTGAAGCACTTTCCCTTCGGCTTGTTCACACCTGCATGCGACCCAGTCCCTAGAGATCAATTCACTTTCTTTGCTGAACCAACTTGTTTCTTTTTCTTCTTTCTGCCTTTTAGCTTAGAAGCAGAAATATTTTCAACAATGTGAATTTGAGAACTTTGACGAAATAGCCCTTCTGCTGCTTGAAGTTCTATCAGAAGTTCCGCCAACGAATAAACCTTTTGTTCATGTTGTAGTTCATGCGGAACTACTCAAAAATTTTAGGCAATGTTTGGAGAATGATATCGACCTGGGCTTCCCCATCAATTTCTGCACCAAGGACTTCCATCTCATTCAAAAGAGCCATCATTTTGAGGATATGATCCCTTACAGGTGTCCCCTCAGTCATGGTGGTCGTCATCAAGTTTCTCATAGCCTCATGCCTAGCAGCCTGATTCTGGTGTCCGAAGAGTTCCTTGAGATTGTGCATCATGTCATAAGCAGTAGGCATGGCTAGATGTTGATGTTGCAGCACATTTGACATAGAATACAAAATGTAACATCGCACCATCTCATCTGCCCTGACCCATTTCTTATGATACTCAATCTCCTCTTTACTAGAATCGCTATTAGGTAGGCTTGGACAGATCTCAAAAAGTACGAACTTGTAACCTTCAGCAGTTAAGACAATGTCCATATTTCATTTCCAATCAATGTAATTGGGACCAGTAAGTTTGTTTTCTTTCAATATAACAACAAGAGGATTGAAAGCCATTTGAAATCATAAGAATCACAAAATATTTGGTCAAAACTTTAGAATTTAAAATAATATTGATTCCTTAAACAAAATCATTTAAATTCACTAACACCTCAAAACACTATGAATTTTGTATGCCACGATAGTGTGGACGTATACAAATTCAAACATTTGTAAGAGGGGGGTTTACCCATTAATTTTGTTATCTTGTCAACCTAACTTTATGATAAATACAATTAATAGTTGATTTTTTTCGATCACACAAATAATAGCAGTCACTCCGATGGAGAGGATACTATTAAATGCGCCTAAGTGTATACCATTACTTGATACTTAGTCCATTAAATAGGATTGTGCCCCTTCAGATGAATAAGATCACACAAACCTAAATAATTTCCTATAATCATCCATAAAGGGAGTTTGATCTAGTGATCCGCAAACAAACTCATTCGATGTGGAGGAACACACTCAAAGCCAACACACAAGTTTGAATGCATCACTTACAAACCAGTAATAGAGACCGTGGAATTTAAATAATTCCTCTCCCACATAGTTATTTAAAACGAGGAATTTTAACATGCACACACACACACACAACACATATAAACAGCATAAAAGGCAATAAATATGAAAAATAATTTTCCAACTATTATGGCCTCATCCATAGTTGTCCACCGTGAGCCACCAACCCTAGCCGTCGCCAACGGGTCATGTCGTCGCATCTATCTTGCTTCCTTTTCCACTACGCCTCTGGTCCTCAAATAGCACCACGTCTCGCAAGGATATGATCTATGACAAAAATGAAATTTTACATTTATCGATCCTATATTCCACAAGGGAATGTACTTGTAATCTAGATCGAACAGAATGTAAAATCCTAAAACTAATATAGCTCCTGTTGTATTTAATTATTACAATCATGCACACACATAAAATGCCCTCGACATGCCCGAGGGTCCAAATCACACACAAACACAATAGGGCCATAATAGTTGGAACTAGGATGCCTGCAACCATAGATTTAATCTATTTGCACATCCTACTATTATCCTACCTAAATTTATGTATGAAAAGTGCATAATATAACTGAAAACCAAACACACAGAGGCAGAAAACTAGCTCTGATACCAATTGTTAGTGTTACTCAGAATTTCGTTCTGTTTCCCCTGTACAAAAATTTGTACAAGCACATAACTTTTCCTAGCAACCCATGTGCTTTTTAGAAGTTAAACTTGGATTACAAACGAAACTTAACATTATTAATCCAAGTTCAAGCCATGTGTTCATCAGAAGTTAAACCATATTACAGAAGTTGATTAAATATCTATTTCAAGGATTGGCTTCCAGGTCGTTGGCGAGGCACTTGGCCTTCTTGGGTATGGGATCATCCACCACTTCCTAGTCAAAGCTTTCAAAGAAATTGAATATTTAAACTCCTTATAGTAAACCCTAGGTTAAACTACAGAGACATCAATCAAAGTACAAGATTGCTAGCCTCTTGTGTTGGTATTTCAGGATCCATACAAAGGAAAAATAAACTAGTACACAGCAGAAATAATTAACTGGTTATACCTTTATTTGTAGCTTAAAGACCTCTTGATCTTCTGCTGTATTCCTCTCCTCCTCTTGGACGTCGTGTGAGCGACAATCTACCAAGATTCAAAAACCACCCAAGTCCTTCTTTCTTCCAAGACTTTCGCCCACCAAGGGATCAAAGCTAGGAACACCACCTCTTGTTCTTCTTTCTTCCTTGCAACCAGCAGGCCACAAGATGGTTAAAGCCTCTTGATGCCGCCAACCTTAGGTGAGAAAGCAAGGGGTGAATAAGAATATGAGGGGGCTGACCACAAGGTGAATAGAAGAGGAATAGAAATTGTGTTGATGATTATATCCTCTAAGGCACCATCAATCCTTTTTTATAATCCTTGGTAATGGCTAAAAAGGAAAATTTTTAACAACAATTAAAATCTCTCTTTTAAATTTCCTATTGTGAATGACTACAAAAGAAAAGTTTTAAAATTAAAAATCTCTCTTTTAAACATTGTAGATGGCTACAAAAAGGAAAGATTTTTAAAATTAAAACCTCTCTTTTAAATCATGGTTACAAAAAAGGAAAGTTTTAACAAAAATAAAATCTCTCTTTTAAACCATTGTAGATGACTACAAAAGGAAAGATTTTTTTAAAATTTAAAACTCTCTTTTAAAACCATGTAGATGGCTTCAAAAAAGGAAAGTTTTTAAAATTTAAAATCTCTCTTTTAAAATATTGTAGATAGTTACAAAAAGAAAGATTTTAAAAAATAAAAACCCACTTTTAAACTCATCTTGGCCGACCCCTTGCTTGGGCACCAAGCAAGGGGTGGGCGACCCCTTGCTTGGGCACCAAATAAGGATGTGATCGGCCATAAGGATGACTTGGGTGGATGCGAGGCTTTATTCATTGAGGCTACAACAGGGACCTAGAGGAGGAATTTGTTTTGGCCTCCTGATGAGCTTGAGCTTCCTGTGTTCGACCCGAACACCCAACTCAAGTTTATCAATAATAACTCATACCACTAAAACGTTATTATTGAACTACCGCACCAATCCCATATTACATTATGGGCTCCTTCTTATCATGAGTGTGTTAATCTCCCTGTGTTTAAGATATCGATGTCCATTAATTAAATGAGTTACTGACAACTCACTTAATTAACATCTAGCTCCAAGAGTAGTACCACTCAACTTCATTGTCATGTCAGAACTAAGTCCACCTACAGGGTTTACATGACAATCCTTATGAGCTCCTCAAGGGGACATCATCATCCTAATAAATAGGACACAATTTTCTTTTATAATCAACAACACACAATATAAATAATATTATTTCCTAACTAATCGGACCTATTGATTTAACGAATAAATTTCACCCTTTGATAAATTAAAGAAATAAATACTAAGTACATGTGCTTATTATTATTTCGAGATTAAGAGTACGCACATCAATAATAACAGAGATTCTGTTGTTTTATGTAGTTAGTATAAAAGAAATAACCTCAAATGGTCCTGCTCTATACACATATAGTGTACTAGTACAATTTTATAGTTAATATAAACTAGTATCAAATTACACTACAATCATTTCAATGGTTTGTCCCAATCCATCTTGGTTGTGAGCTTCTATTTATAATTTATAAGGAACTGATAACATGATCTTCTGTGTGACACCACACACCATGTTATCTATAATATAAATTAAATGGACAACTACATTTAACTAAATGCAGACATTTGACCAATGTGATTCTCATTTCAAAATAAATGTTTATACAAAAAACTTGGCTTTTAGTGTACATTCTAACAAAAAGGCCTCATGCCAATGGAGATATCTTTTTTTTATAAACCTATGATCTTTTCCATGTGTTTTCAATTAGGGACTATGTTTGCAACCTTGCAACCCCAACATATATGAGCATGTGGGTGCTCACTCGGCCTTCGTTCGACCGGTAATATGCTAGAAGTCATACATAAGGCTAAGTGCCTTTATACTTGGGCGGGCTTTGCCCAGCCGAGCATATATGAGCACATGGGTGCTTGCTCGGGCTTCACTCGACTGACCACATATCCCCCCTATCTTTCTTGACCTAAACCCCTCTTTCACTCGCCAGGCTAACCTATCATAACCCGTATCAATATTTATTCCAGATTTTAAACCAAACATTGATAATGCAATCCTGATTCTTATTCCTATTGACCTGTAATAAAATCCATAACTATATGGATTGATAAATTTGAACCAAATGCCCCCTTAATTAACATATTTCATCTAGAATCTTTCTATTAATTAAGAATCTTTAATTATTTTATAAACAAATTTCTAAATTAATTTTCTACTAATTTAGTAAATAAATAATTAATATTTCTTAATTTATTATAGAATAATTTAAATCTAAATTTTTTATAATTTTTTTAAATCTTTCTATATTTTATATTTTCCTAACAATTTAGGAAACTTTCTAAAACTAGAATATTTTAATAAATTTGAAAATTATAGAAAAGATCATTTCTATAATTTAATTCAGAATATCTCAAATCTAGATTTTTAAAGAATTCAAAATCTTTCTAAATTTTGTATTACCTAACAAATTAGGAAATTTTTTAAAAATAGAATATTTCTTAAAATTATAAAAAAATTCTAGAAATGATAATTTATAAATTAACATAATATTTATAAATTTATTTTTTTTAAAATTATTTTAGAAACTTTCTAAAAGTGGAATTTTCTAACAATTTAAGAAACTTCCAAAAATAAAAATTCGTAATAATTCTATAAAATTCTAAAAAATAATTACAATACTAATTACTAACTGTAAAATAATTTTACGATCATGTTGAAGTATAATCAGGCTCTGATACTATTATTGGGGTATGCCAGATGTTGTGTGTGCTAAAAACACGTTTCATAAACATGCACAATGGAAAACTTAACAATAAATAAATAAATTTATTACATCACACACACTACACACATGCAAGACAACCAGGTAGATAAGATCATAAAATAAAATGAAATCAAATAATAATTATTCTAGTTTATCTTATAGATGACTTGTAATGAGAAGGGCATCAACCTATTGCAACGTTATCGATACTGGCCTCTATTCGTATCCACACCGAGCTCTTTAAGACAACTCCAAGAGAACAAGCTTTGTCTTTGGTGTTGGTGTGGGAAGCATCCGATGATCGAACCTGTTTTTTGATTATGTCAAAGGGTCTAAAGTTAAATTGTCTTATTATCTAACAAAGTTCATTGAGCTTGCAGGAAAGTTGTAACGACCACCCTTCTTAATACTCTACTACTCTCTAAGAGTGACCGTTACTTAACTACTAACTCTACTTAACTAGTATAATTAAAAACCACGAGGAATCCCTACTGAAAAATTTCGGCAGAGTCTCCCCTGCACTAGTGGTCATAATCATTAATACATAACATAATATACACAGCCACAGGCAGCTGGAATATTTATCAAACAATCACGCAGTTTATAAGACACAACAACTAAAAAAAAAAGCTATTCTAGAAATAATAAGTGAATAAAACTCCAACAGTGGAAAATAACCAAACTAACAATGCGGAATGAAAATACAATCTAAAAAGACATAAATCATAAGGTATAATTCAACTATTTCTATCCACTAAACATGAAAACTCAAAATTTCCCAGGTCTCTCCATAGTCCTGGCATCACACATCCATCCGCACCTCCTTGTCGCCTTCCTTTGCTAACACTTTTCTTTTCCTGTATCTGCAGTAAGAGGAAATGCAAACTATAAGCAAAATGCTTAGTAAGCGCTATCTAACTCACAAAATCTCGATATGCATGTACATATATCTATAACATGATCTAACTGATTACTTACTGAAGACTACTCATGCTCATCTACTAATAAAAGAACAAGACATGCTGAAATGCTAAACATGTAAAGCTACTCAAGCTCTTCTAATAGCAACGAACAGTAAGCTAATCTAAATAACATGCTAGCATAAAAGAAAACTCAACTTGTTGATTTTAAAACAAAGTGGAACTTAATTCATCTGTTCTAAACTTATTCTTTAATTCACTTGTTTAAAACTTATTCTTTAATACTTTTTACTTATGTAAAACTTGTTTTACTTGTTCAAAAACTTATACTTATAATACTTCAAAATAGTAATCAACTTCTCTTGGGCCCGGCAACTGTACTTGCTTTTACTTTTGTAATAACCCGACCCATTTGGCGACCCTCGGGTCGTCGACCGTCGGCCGTGCCATTACTACTAGGTTATCTAAACCTAGGGACGACTATGAGAGCCCAACCCAAGGACAACTGAGAGTCCAGCACAGTTCCGTTGATAAAAGTAAAATACTTGTTATCTTTTAATACTTCTATATAATGTCTCGACATTTTCTTTAGCACCTTGTGTGTCAAAATCCCTAAAGTCTTGACTTTGGGATCTACTTAAGGCCTTGGCCTTTTTCTTTCTTTTCTTTATCTTTCTTATATTTTTCTTAAACTCTTAAAAAGAATATAGGCATGCTACAACAGAATTAAATCAAAGGAAAGAAAATCTAACTTCTATAAGCATGCTACATCAGAAACAAATCAAAAGAAAGCAAATCTAACTTCTTCAAACATGCTACAACAGATTTAAAACAAAGGAAAACAATTCTGAAATCTTTAAGCATGCTAGAACAAAAGTTGTTCAACCTGGTTAAAATGCAAAGGAAAAATCGAAACTGCAATGTGGACTTATATAGCTGTTCCTACTCATTGAAGCTACATAAATTTGAAATCTGCCTTCATAAAAACTAATAAGGAAGGATCTATATCGAAAACTAAACAACTGGAATGCTAACAGCATAAAACAGCTCTACTACATGCTTATTTAGAAGCCTATTCCTACACATGGTAGAAAAGAAGAGAACAACCAAAACTGAGATACTACATGTATATAAGCATTTCTATTCATCGCAATGACCACAACATGAAACTACATGCTCGAAGAAAAATCTAAACCGTTCCATGTTCCTTGCCTGGCATCAAACCGAAACAAGGATTGAGTGCTTTAAAAGAAAACTGCTCATGCTCGAATATTAGCAAAATGGTAAACTGATCATGCTTAACTAACAGCAAATGAAAACTAAACAGCAAGGGAAAAATCTAAACAGCATAGGAAAAATCTAAACAGTAAGGAAAAGTCTAAACAACATGCTAAATACATTCAAATCCCTTCTCCTCTTCTTTAACAAACCCACGGCAGCAAACCAATAAAATTGCATTCATCACCGCAACTTCATAATACTAAGTTTTAAGCACTAAAGCACCTTATTGTACATACCAACCGAAAACTAGGGTTCACGGTGAAAGAAAAGCTTGCTGTGCAATGAAGAAACGATTCTAGGGTTCATGTGTGCTTCGGAAACAAAGTGAGGAACCCAAGAAATCCGGAGCTATCCTACTGCAGGTGAGTAGCAACTTACCTCGCGTTCTTAGACTCTCTACCGAAGGAGAAAAGGGCTTCTAGGGTTGCTGAGGTGCTTGAGTTCCTGACCTCTTCTTGTGCCTATGCGTCCACCTTGCCGAGAGGATCGTGAAGAGGCGAAAAGCTCTCGGATTGGACCCTCGTCGGCCGCCAGAGAAGCCGGTGTAGGGTTTTTCGGGCCGCGAAAACCGCTTTTTCGCGTCCCGGAAACCCTGAATCACCCTAGCCAACGGATCTCGTGCGAAGAAAAGATTTCAAAACAAAATTACGAGTACGAGTTCCTACTTAGATCTACTCCTAGATCTACATGAAACGAGTTATACCTTTGAAGTGAAGCCCTTCGCGTTCCCGCTCGTCCAAACGGTGCCGGATCTCAAGAGTATCAAGATAGATACTCCTCTAGAAGTATCCACACGGACTCGTAGGTGGAGAAAAACACACAAAGAGGTGTGCTAGCACCTATGTGTGGTTCGGCCAAGTTGAGGAGGAGAGGGAGAGGAAGAGAGCTCCAAGAGGAAGAAGAAGAAGGAATAATGCACTTGAATGAGGAAAATCAATTTGATTCCGATTCAAAAGTGGCCGGCCACTTTCAAGTTGTGTAACTCCCAAAAAATTGCATTAAGTGCAATTAATGTGAAGCTATTAAAGAAAATGGCTTTGTAACTTCCATGAGGTGGCACCCATGATGATGTGGAGTAACATCATTGGTCCACATCAATGCCAACTCACCAATGAGGTGGCATAAAGTCAAGTCAAACTTGACTTTTATCTTCCTCTCAAGTCAAGTCAAACTTGACCAAATCTCTTCCATGGTTGATCAAATCCAACCATTTGATTCAAGCCAACTTAATATAATGAATCTAATTCATTTAATTAAATTGTTTCAATGAGTCATAATCTAAATTAGACTCATTGAACACATGAATCAACTTGAGTCAAACTCAAGTTAGCCCAATTAGGATTACTCTTAATCCAATTTGATTCATCAAATGAATCTAATCCTCTTGGTTGATCATATGAACATAATCTCCATCTAATTGTCCTTAGTGTGTGATCCTATAGGTTCTTGTAACGTTGGCAATGCCCTAAACCCATTTAGGAGCATAAGTAATGAGCGGTATCTAGCAACACATCATTACTACCCAAGTTACAAGAATGTTGAGATCGAACATCACCTTGTGACTACTAATTGTGACTCCTCACAATATATGACAAGTGTCCTTCTATCCTAGACATCTAGATTGGTCAATGTGAGGCATAGACCGTGTCATCCTCTAACCAATCTAAATCTTGAACTCCAAGTAGACTCACTAAATCAAATGAGCTCAATATCCTATATTGACTCATTTGGGCATGGCCATGCACTTCGTGGTCTCACTCTATCAAGAATACTGATGTCTCTCCCGTCATATAGGAGGGATAGATCCCATCTACATCACTCACATCTCTCTGCATAATTTGTTATATACCCAGTAATCACCTTTATAGTCCACCCAGTTACGGGTGACGTTTGACGAAACCAAAGTACATACTCCTTATGTAGGGATCTATGGTGACTTCAGGTCTAAGGACTAGTAGTCATACTAATAGCCACATGAGAAAGTATATGCCACTCATATAACGATCCATGATACTTTCTCATGGCGGGTCATTCAGTATACATTCTCTAATGTATACCCATGTGTCAACTTGATATCTCTATATCCATGACTTGTGAGATCAAGTCATCGAGTTGACCTACATGCTAGTCTTATTGCATTAACATTGTCCCTGAATGTTAATACTCGACTAGGAATGATTAAGAGTAGTGTTCCCTATATCATCTCACTATCGATTCAACCAATCGATTGATATAGGTAAGAACCTTCTACTCAAGGACGTTATTATACTTAGTTTATTTGGCACCAATACAAGTAAGTATAATAACCAAAAAAATACCTTTATTAATATAAAAATATGATACAATAAGTCCATAATACAATCATCAGATGATTGTCTCTAGGGCTCTAGCTAACAGCCGGGCTGCTTGCTGCGGTTTCGCCCGAGAAGAGGAACGGCGTCGCGCAAGAGAGGAGAAAGGAAAAGTTAGGTTTTTTTATTTTCGAAAATCACTTAAGCCCTCTTTTTATAACCTAAGGTAATTTCCGTTATCAACTATTGCTTAAGAATATTTCGTGCCTTACTTTTTCACGAAATATCTCCGGGCCAGTTAGTTGGCTGCGTTCCGCTTAAAACTCGGTTCGTGGGTTCGAGTCTCGGCTGCAACCATTTTATTTCCTATTTATTCTCTGTTTCCTAACTACTGCTTAAATAGAATTTTTCTCCTTCTTTAATAACAAACGATTGCTAACACACTTGGTTAGCCCGGCTTTAACCAAATCCCAGGTCGCAGCTTCGATTCCTCAGCCGTGCACTTTTTATTTCCAATTTATTTAAACGTTCCTAAATACTGCTTATATATATTTCATCCCATATATGTTCACAAACAGGTCGCAGACCAATTGGCTGGTTGGATTCGGTTAAGACTCGGGCCAAGTCCGAGGTCTTGGGTTCAAAACCCTACTTCAACACTTTTTTTTCTTTTTTTTTTAAACTTCTTCCTCTTGATAAAAATACCAAACGAACTCCAAAAATTACATAAAAATACTCTAAAAATTTCTAAAAATCTCTAGAATTTTTATATAACATTTAAAAATATTTTCGAATTATTTTTGGGGATCAAAATGAGGAAATTTGGGTCGTTACTATTCCCCACACCTTATAAAAAGTTCATCCTCGAACTTAGAATAATTCCGGATATTTCTATCTCACACAGTCCTCACACTCCTAGGTAACTTCTTCGTACTTATGATTCCAAATGACTTTCACTAACGGTACTTTTTGTTCCTTAGTCTCTTAACTTCTCGGTCCTTATCATTCATATCGCATCATACCCATTCGTGGTCCTTGGAAGGCTTGATATCTTCTCTATCCTTTCTAAACATACTTATGTATATTAATAAAGAAAATAGCAAAAACTCTTATCTGACTTAAGCACTTATAAGTAATCACTCTATGCTGCAAATAATAAAGAAAGCATAAAAGGAAACTTAAATACTTTCTTACTTGAAGACGACAAGGTTGGTGCTGATGTGTGATGCTGGAGAATGGGAGCTGCTCTGATACCAACTGTAACGACCACCCTTCTTAATACTCTACTACTTTATAAGAGTGACCGTTACTTAACTACTAACTCTACTTAACCGGTATAATTAAAAACCATGAGGAATCCCTACCGAAAAATTTCGGCAGAGTCTCCCCTATACTGGTGGTCATAATCATTAATACATAACATAATATATACAGCCACAGGCGGCTGGAACATTTATCAAACAACCACGCAGTTTATAAGACACAACAACTAAAAAAAATAAACTATTCTAGCAATAACAAGTGAATAAAACTCCAACAGTGGAAAATAACCAAACTAACAATGCGGAATGAAAATACAATCTAAAAAGACATAAACCATAAGGTATAACTCAACTATTTCTATCCACTAAACATGAAAACTCAAAACCTCCCAGGTCTCTCCATAGTCCTGGCATCACACATCCATCTGCACCTCCTTGTCGACTTCCTTTGCTAACACTTTTCTTTTCCTGTATCTGCAGTAAGAGGAAATGCAAACTATAAGCAAAATGCTTAGTAAGCGCTATCTAACTCACAAAATCTCGATATGCATGTACATATATCTATAACATGATCTAACTGATTACTTACTGAAGACTACTCATGCTCATCTACTAATAAAAGAACAAGACATGCTGAAATGTTAAACATATAAAGCTACTCAAGCTCTTCTAATAGCAACGAACAGTAAGCTAATCTAAATAACATGCTAGCATAAAAGAAAACTCAACTTACTGATTTTAAAACAAAGTGGAACTTAATTCATCTGTTCTAAACTTATTCTTTAATTCACTTGTTTAAAACTTATTCTTTAATACTTTATACTTATGTAAAACTTGTTTTACTTGTTCAAAAATTTATACTTATAATACTTCAAAATAGTAATCAACTTCTCTTGGGCCTGACAACTGTACTTGCTTTTACTTTTGTAATGACCCGACCCATTTGGCGGCCCATTTGGCGGCCCATTTGGTGACCCTCGGGTCGTCGGCCGTGCCGTTACTACAAGGTTATCTAAACCTAGGGACGACTATGGGAGCCTAACCCAAGTACAACTGAGAGTCCAGCACAGTGCCATTGATAAAAGTAAAATACTTGTTATCTTTTAATACTTCTATATAATGTCTCGGTATTTTCTTTAGCACCTTGTGTGCCAAAATCCCTAAAGTCTTGACTTTGGGATCTACTTAAGGCCTTTGCATTTTTCTTTCTTTTCTTTATCTTTCTTATATTTTTCTTAAATTCTTAAAAAGAATATAGGCATGCTACAATAGAATTAAATCAAAGGAAAGAAAATCTGACTTCTATAAGCATGCTACATCAGAAACAAATCAAAAGAAAGCAAATCTAACTTCTTCAAACATGCTACAACAGATTTAAAACAAAGGAAAACAATTCTGAAATCTTTAAGCATGCTAAAACAAAAGTTGTTCAACCTGGTTAAAATGCAAAGGAAAAATTGAAACTGCAATGTGGACTTATATATCTATTCCTACTCATTGAAGCTACATAAATTTGAAATCTGCCTTCATAAAAACTAATAAGGAAGGATCTATATCGAAAACTAAACAACTGGAATGCTAACACCATAAAACAGCTCTACTGCATGCTTATTTAGAAGCCTATTCCAACACATGGCAGCAAAGAAGAGAACAATCAAAAACTGAGATACTACATGTATATAAGCATTTCTATTCATCGCAATGACCACAACATGAAACTACATGCTCGAAGAAAAATCTAAATCGTTCCATGTTCCTTGCCTGGCATCAAACCGAAACTAGGACTGAGTGCTTTAAAAGAAAACTGCTCATGCTCGAATAATAGCAAAATGGTAAACTGATCATGCTTAACTAACAGAAAATGAAAACTAAACAATAAGGGAAAAATCTAAACAGCATAGGAAAAATCTAAACAGTAAGGAAAAGTCTAAATAACATGCTAAATCCATTCAAATCCCTTCTCCTCTTCTTTAACAAACCCACGGCAGCAAACCAATAAAATTGCATTCATCACCGCAACTTCATAATACTAAGTTTTAAGCACTAAAGCACCTTATTGTACATACCAACCGAAAACTAGGGTTCACGGTGAAAGAAAAGCTTGCTGTGCAGTGAAGAAACGATTCTAGGGTTCATGTGTGCTTCGGAAACAAAGTGAGGAACCCAAGAAATCCGGAGCTATCCTACTGCAGGTGAGTAGCAACTTACCTCGCGTACTTAGACTCTTTACCGAAGGAGAAAAGGGCTTCTAGGGTTGCTGAGATGCTTGAGTTCCTGACCTCTTCTTGTGCCTATGCGTCCACCTTGCCGAGAGGATCATGAAGAGGTGAAAAGCTCTCGGATTGGACCCTCATCGGCCGTCGGAGAAGCCGGGCTGCTTGCTGCGGTTTCGCTCGAGAAGAGGAATGGCGTCGCGCAAGAGAGGAGAAAGGAAAAGTTAGGTTTTTTTTTCTCGAAAATCACTTAAGCCCTCTTTTTATAACCTAAGGAAATTTCCATTATCAACTATTGCTTAAGAATATTTTGTGCCTTATTTTTTCACGAAATATCTGCATTCCGCTTAAAACTCGATTCGTGGGTTCGAGTCTCGGCTGCAACCATTTTATTTCCTATTTATTCTCTATTTCCTAACTACTGCTTAAATAGAATTTTTCTCCTTCTTTAATAACAAACGATCGCTAGCACACTTGGTCAGCCCGACTTTAACCAAATCCCAGGTCGCAGCTTCGATTCCTCAGCCGCGCACTTTTTATTTCCAATTTATTTAAACGTTCCTAAATATTGCTTATATATATTTCATCCCATATATGTTTACAAATAGGTCGTAGACCAGTTGGCTGGTTGGATTTGGTTAAGACTCGGGCCAAGTCCGAGGTCTTGGGTTCAAAACCCGGCTTCAACACTTTTTTTTCTTTTTTCTTTTAACTTCTTCCTCTTGGTAAAAATAACAAACGAATTCCAAAAATTACATAAAAATACTATAAAAATTTCTAAAAATCTCTAGAATTTTTCTATAGCATTTAAAAATATTTTTGAATTATTTTTGGGGCTCAAAATGAGGAAATTTGTGGCGTTACAAAAGTCCTAAGTTGTCTTAGGCAAAAGTCCTAATGGATTCTAGGCAGGTGGAAACCCCTAGGAGGTGGTAACCCTAGGTAGTAGGGGGCGGTAACCCTAGGTGATGGAAGGTCCTAATTGTCATTAGGCAGGTGGAAAACCCTAGGGGGTGGTAACCCTAGGTCCTAGGGGGTGGTAACCCTAGACTGAGGAAAACCTCAGGGTGTGGTAATCCTAGGTCCAAGGGGGTGGTAACCCTAAACTAAGGAAAACTCTAGGGGGTGGTAACCCTAGGTCCTAGGGCGTGGTACCCCTAGGTCCTAGGGGTGGTAACCCTAGGTTGAGGAAAACCCTAGGGGGTGATAACCCTAGGTCCTAGGGGGTGGTAACCCTAGGTGTTGGTGCGGTTAGCACTAATGGTCTAACCCAGGTTTTGATGAATGACAAATCAGGTTAAGTTAGGTTCGTCGTTATCTAACACTCTGATCGAGTGTGCAGGATAAGTCCAGCTAGGTCGACGGGCTGACCGGAGGCTTGGCGAGAAGTCCAGCTAGGTCGACGGGCTGACCGGATAGATGGCGAGAAGTCCAAGCGGGTCGACGGGCTGACCGGACGCTTGGCAAGAAGTCCAGCTAGGTCGACGGGCTGACCGGATAGCTGGCAAGAAGTCCAGACGGGTCGAAGGGCTGACCGGACGTCTGGCAGGTAAGTGAGGTAAGTCACTGGAGGGGAGTGACTGCGAGGACGCATTCCCGGGAAGGGAACATTAGGCGTCGATCCGGCTTAGAACCATTTCGGATGTCTAAGTCGAGATCGTGACTAGATTCCGGTCTCGGAAAGACGGAATCTAAGTCATACTACTTGTGTTAATTCCTACTATGATAAAATGTGCTAACAATCTGTTTTGCAGGATATATATTGCCTCGGACTAACTTTGTTTTGCAGGAAAAAGGAGATTTCTGGAACAAGGTGGTCCGGGCGCCCGGAGGTCCGGGCGCCCGGAGGTCCGGGCGCCCGGAGGTCCGGGCGCCCGGAAGGCAAATTCTATCCAGCCAAGTCGTCGCCACGTGGAGCATCTCGGTTTGAGCAGCTACGTCACATTCCAGGCGCCCGGAAGGAATCCAGGCGCCCGGAGCAGCATATAAAAGAAGCCCCAGGCAGGAGCTTCAGAATCAATAATTAATCTGAGAACTCTTCTACTGCTGGTCTTGCTGCTCGACGTTCAGTGCGACACCAACAACGCTCCGACAAAGTGCTCCTTCGGTTTTTATTTAATTTCCTTGTCGGTATTGCTTTATTTTCACTAGCATTTCCTGTATTCATTCTGTAATCATATTTCGACTTGTTAGTGATTGCCCAACGAAAGTGGTCAAGGACCACGGGCCTTCGAGTAGGAGTCGTCACAGGCTCCGAACGAAGTAAAAAACATTTGTGTCTATTTTACTTTTCCGCTGCGTTTATACTCTAAAATTTCTAATCGATATTCACCCCCCTCTATCGAATCTAACGGTCCTACAAGTGGTATCAAAGTCGGTACCGCTCTGATTTGGTGCAACCACCAATCAGACTGGGGGTGAAATTTTTTTTGTTTCCTTTTTTTTCTCGGTCTTCAGTTTTACTCTTAAACTCAAAACTGGTTTATCATTTTTTTTATATTTTTTTTTGTTGCAATTAAAACTAAATTGGTGCAACACCAATCTAGATTTTTTTATTCTCTCTTCTCGCACTACTAATCCAAGACCAAGTCTTGGGATTTTTTTTGGTTATTTATCTGTGTACAGGATGCCCCAACAAGAAGGCTTCAGCACAATACGACCTCCACTTTTCAACGGGGACGATTTTCTGTACTGGAAGAAGCGCATGGAGGTCTACCTCAAAACAGACTTCGACCAGTGGATGAGCGTTACGAGGTCCTACAAAATTCCAGCAGACACTTTCGGGAATATACTGGATCCTGAAGACTGGACAGCTGATTTGAAGAAGAAAGCATCAATAGAAAATAAAGCAATCAACACTCTACAGTGCGGATTAACAAGAGAAGAACTAAACAGAGTCGGTCCACACAAAAACGCTAAAGAGCTGTGGGACAAATTGATCGAGCTGCACGAGGGAACGAGCGACGCCAAGGTAACCAAACGAGACTTGCTCTTGAATAAAATTTTTAATATAAAAATGCAGGAAGGTGAAACGGCGAATCAGCTACACGCGAGGATCAAGGATATCCTCAACGGGCTTCATGCGATAGGCCACCAGATGGATAATAGAGACTTAATAAGATACGCATTAAACGCCTTTCCACGTAATAGTTTGTGGGCATCAATAGTGGATGCCTACAAAATTTCTAAGAATCTTTCTAAATTAAAATTAGATGAGCTTTTCTGTGAATTAGAATTACACGAACAAACTAATGCTGGAGCCGAGAAAGGTATAGCTTTATTTGCAGGTTCCTCCAAAGAAAAGAAAAGCAAGCCTGAATTTGAAGAAGACTCCGACCAAGACTCCGAAGACGAAGAACACCTGGTGAACTTGGTAAGAAAAATGTTCACCAGGAGAAAGAGGAGCTTCAGCAAAAAGGATCTTCAAAAGATCAGTTCTCCCTCAGAACAAAAGAACGTGACTTGCTACGGCTGCAATAAAAAGGGACACTACAAGAACGAATGCCCAAAACTGAAGTTCGACAAACCAAAGCTAACCAGAAAGAAGGCACTCAAAGCAACGTGGGACGACTCCTCGGACGAATCAGAGGAAGAAGAGCATAAACATCAGAGCCACCTCGCACTGATGGCCCGCGAAGACGAAACAGAAGACGAGTCGGAAGATGAAGACGGGTCTGAACCCGAAACAAGCCACAAGTCCGTACTCGTTTCCGAAGGGCCGAATGAGGTATATTTTAATTTAAACAAAAAATTTTTTAGAATTATTTCCTGTTTAAATAGTAAATTAACCAAAATAGAAAATGAAAACAAATCACTTCTTGAGGAAAATCAAAACCTCAAGGAACAAATCAAAAATTCAGATCCAACTCAAGATCTAACACTTGAGGAGGAGAATTTATCACTAAAAAATGAGATCAACAGTTTAAAAGGAATGTTAGAAAAATTCACAACAAGATCAAAAAATCTTGACTTAATCCTTAACAATCAAAAAACATGTTATAATAAAACCGGACTCGGATACAAGTCAAACTCAAATAAAACTTTTAAGTCATTAATAACTCAATACAAATCAACTAATCAAGCTTGGGTTCCGAAAGCGTGCTTAACCACGCAAGTAGGACTAAATCAATATTATATACCTAAAGAAAAAATACATTATATAAAATCAAATAACCCAAACCAAAATTCAAAATACAAACCCAAATCAAATTCAAAATCTAAACACTTTAAAAATCAACAAAATTATCATCAAGTTAACCATAACTATAAAACGAATCGACACAAACCAAAAATCAAAATTTAAAATAATGGCCAATAATTCATGGGGAGGCTCCAGAATAGCTGGCACCTCCAAAACTAACTTACCCGACAGGGTAACCCAAAACAAACTAACCCGGCAGGGTAATTAGGATTAGAGACCAAGTTTAACTTAAATCATGGTACTGGTGAAATTTTTGGATGATAGTACATTAGGGAAGCTTGGGCATCGCATGTCTAGAAAGATATGACTTCGATCTGGTGCATTTGGCCAAGTGGAACTGACCGAAGCTACCCTTAAATGGATCCTAATCAGTTAGACCAAGGTTGAGTACTAAGCTCCGTGGATAGGACTATTCGGAAAACCTCGAAAGGTTGGTTACTTCTAATGATGTCCATATGACTCACCAAGCTTAGAAGTTTATCCGAAGAATGCCTGTTTGTAGAGACCAAAACTAAACCTGAATCTAATGCTAGTTAAACCAAACTCTGTAACCAAACCAATTTCATCTCACGAAATCATAGGATTCCCTGATTGATAATATAGATCGGGTGAGATGAATAAGGCTAAAATTTTAAACTTAAAAATTAATTTCAAAATTTTAATTTTAAAATTAAAAAAAAAATTAATTTCAAAATTTTAATTTTAAACTTAAAAATTAATTTCAAAATTTTAATTTTAAACTTAAAAATTAAGTTCAAAATTTTAATTTTAAACTTAAAAATTAATTTCAAAATTTTAATTTTAAAAATTAATTTCAAAATTTAAATCTTAAACTTAAAAAATTAATTTCAAAATTTTAATTTTAAAAAATTCAAAATTTTAATTTTAAACTTAAAAAAATTAATTTCAAAATTCTAAACTTAAAAAACTATCTCAAAACTTAACTTCAAAACCAAAAAAAAAAAAAAAAAAAAACTAGGGGCGGGCGCCCCTGGTATTATCCTCCGGGGTGCCCGGAAGGGGATCTGGGCGCCCCGCCCTAAATCAACCCCGGGCGCCCGGAAGGAATCCAGGCGCCCGGAGTCCCCTATAAATAAGGGGCAGCAGGCGCCCCCAACCTTTGCCCCACCAATTTTCACTTTTGCCAAGGTTCACTCCGAACCTCAGTGCGAAAGTACTTTAAATCAAAATTTTCTTGCGGTGAAGACGCTGTTGCGATTCAACCGAGGTCGTCAGATCTATATTTGTCGATGGCTCCTCGATAAAAATTCTTCCCCTCTCTAAAATTTTATTAGAATTTGTCCTCTCATTTTTTCTTAGAATATTTTATTATATATATACAGTAGGAAACGAACAAATACTGGTGCTGGACCCTCCAATGCTAGTACAGACCCTAGGTTTCCCACAGACGAACTTAGGATTAAGTTTGAGTCAACTATTTATAGGGCCATTAGGACTACCTGCATAGATAGATCGTTCTTTTTAGTTTCATGTCCCTCCGTTTTAGAGGTTATAGACCACTATAACTTAAGGAACCTTGTAGAATGTACCAGTCCAATAAACATAAGTCTGTGTGCCGAATTTTGCAATAACCTAGTGAAAGTAGACGATCTCACCTATACCACTAGGGCAGCGGGCACTGATATCACATTTTCCCCTATGACTATCCGAGAGTTTTTAGAGTTGCGTCCATCTACCTGTTCCTTTTTATGCTATCCTCCCAGGGATCTACCATTCGGAGATCCCTACTCACATATTACTCTCGATACGATTTATTCGTATTTTTTTGGGGGAGAGCGAGATCCCACTGTGACACAGTTTAGGTCGGTAGAGCTTCGGGTCCAGGACTACGCTCTCTATAGAGTTTTAGTCCTTTGCATTTTACCACTGACTACTCGAGACATCGCTGTGATGCGCCCATTTCATTCATTCTTAGTCTATGCCCTGAGTCATGGGTTAGATATTGATATCAGCCTACATATCTTCTCCACCATTATCTACTCGGCTGGATTCGTGACCGATAGACGAGTCCACATGCCATTTTGTCACATTTTGACAGCCTATATGTCCTCGTTGCACATTGATATCACTAGAGGAGACATTGCCCATATGACCGAGTTCGATGTTATAGCAGCTCGGAACTTCTCCCTAGCTGGTGTCCAGATAAATAGGGATGACGGGACTATGTCTTGGCGGAGGGGGGCACAGCACCAGCCCGATCCAGACGCACAGGTGGACGAGTTCATGCTCGCACTATTTCCAGAGGAAGCCGCACAGGCTCCACCACCACCCCCAGCTCGAGCACCACGTCACGCTCCCCGCACTCTAGCCGACCGTATGACCGGACTAGAGAGAGCTATGGCGAGTCTCCAGCAGGAGAACTCAGATTTTCATCGGGACATTCGGCGAGAGGTTGCCGAGTTGCGAGCTGCCGGGGATACCCGACACACTGAGCTGATGGCGCTTCTCCGATCCTTGGGATCTAGACCACCCCCTTCATCATCTCAGTAGATCCAGTTATGACTCACTTCTGTAGCTACACCACCTGTAAAATATTTTGGATCTATCTAGTGATATTTCAGACTTACATTGATTATGTTCTATCTTTTTTTTCAAAAATACTTTCAAAAATGGTTTTATCAAATTATAAGTTAAACTTGTTTGTTTTCAAAACTTTCCATTTTTAGATTTTCAAAAACAGTTTTGGCCTTAGACTAGTTTTGAATCCTTAGAAAGCATGTACCCATAGGTCTAGTTTTTGAGCATCTCACCAACACCTTAGGTTTACCTTGCTTGTGTTTGACAAACATAGAAAGGGGTGAGATGCATAGGCCAATTGTCTGGACTTAAGATGCTTATTTCAGTGCATCAGCATAAGTCTGGACGTTAAATACAACTCAGATATTAATCAGATTAAGTTGATCAGTCAAGTCAACTTAATCTGACTAACCAAGTGAAAGCTACTATCTTCTGATAGTCAGTTAGTACCTAATTGGTTAGACAGCTGGTTAAATTTAAGTATCAAGATCAGGAGGAGAATTAACTAAAAATTTTTGTGTGTTTGAAAAATGTTTTTAAAACTAATTTATGTTTACAAAAAGTTAAACTTAACTAAGTGTTTGAAAAACTTGGAAGGTTAATTCCACCTAATTTTCAAACCTGATTTAAAAAGTTAACTATTAAACTTTACAAATTTATCTTTTATCAAATTAGCCTTAAAAATTTATTTTGGCAAAATTTAATCTCACTTAATTTTTGCTTTGTTTTGAAAAAGTGAAGTTGAAAATTTACCTTTTGAAAAGTAAATGTTACTTAAACCGAATTTTTTTTTTTAAAAACCTGATTTAAAATTTTACACGCCTGAAAGGTTAAAACTTGATTAGCTTTATACTTTTACTTGGATTTTTTGCTTGAATTTTTGAACCAAACTCCGATATTTTTCAAGATCAGCTGTTTTACAGTAACTCTACACTATGTTTACCCTTGTTTTTTTTTGATGAATGCCAAAGGGGGAGGGTTAGGTGGTTAAGTTAGAGCAACTAAATGCAAACTTGAAAAACTAACTTAAAAACCTCGAAAATCATGCTTGATTTTTGCATATATTTATCACTAACTTAACCAGGTTGTCATTCCATCAAAAAGGGAGAGATTGTTGGTGCGGTTAGCACTAACGGTCTAACCCAGGTTTTGATAAATGACAAATCAGGTTAAGTTAGGTTCGTCGTTATCTAACACTCTGATCGAGTGTGCAAGATAAGTCCAGCTAGGTCGACGGGCTGACCGGACGCTTGGCGAGAAGTCCAGCTAGGTCGACGGGCTGACCGGATAGCACGCGAGAAGTCCAAGCGGGTCGACGGGCTGACCGGACGCTTGGCAAGAAGTCCAGCTAGGTCGACGGGCTGACCGGATAGCTGGCAAGAAGTCCAGACGGGTCGAAGGGCTGACCGGACGTCTGGCAGGTAAGTGAGGTAAGTCACTGGAGGGGAGTGATTGCGATGACGCGTTCCCGGGAAGGGAACATTAGGCGTCGATCCGACTTAGAACCATTTCGGATGTCTAAGTCGAGATCGTGACTAGATTCCGGTCTCGGAAAGACAGAATCTAAGTCATACTACTTGTGCTAATTCCTACTATGATAAAATGTGCTAACAATCTGTTTTGCAGGATATATATTGCCTCGGACTAACTTTGTTTTGCAGGAAAAAGGAGATTTCTGGAACAAGGTGGTCCGGGCGCCCGGAAGGCAAATTATATCCAACCAAGTCGTCGCCACGTGGAGCATCTCGGTTTGAGCAGCTACGTCACATTCCAGGCGCCCGGATCAGCATATAAAAGAAGCCCCAGGCAGGAGCTTCAGAATCAATAATTAATCTGAGAACTCTTCTACTGCTGGTCTTACTGCTCGACGTTCAGTGCGACACCAACAACGCTCCGACAAAGTGCTCCTTCGGTTTTTATTTAATTTCCTTGTCGGTATTGCTTTATTTTCACTAGCATTTCCTGTATTCATTCTGTTATCATATTTCGACTTGTTAGTGATTGCCCAACGAAAGTGGTCAAGGACCACGGGCCTTCAAGTAGGAGTCGTCACAGGCTCCGAACGAAGTAAAAAACATTTGTGTCTATTTTACTTTCCGCTGCGTTTATACTCTAAAATTTCTAATTGATATTCACCCCCCCCCCCCCTCTATCGAATCTAACGGTCCTACACTAGGCAGAAAGTTCAATGGGTTTGGAGGATCGAGCTGACAACAGGTAACTTCTACTAAGAGGAGTAGGAGAGGACGCGTTTCACGAAGAGGGAACAGTAGGCGTCGATTCGACCTAGAGTTTCATCGAAACTCAAAGTCAGAACAGGACAGTCAGAGGCTATCAAATTTCAGTTTATATATTGTTTTATGCATGGACTAACTTTATTTTGCAAAAAATAAACTAGCTGGAAAAAGCTGGTCCGGGTGCCCCGAGCTGGTTTGGGCGCCCGGAGTCGATCCAGGTGCCCGGAACCCAAAAGTTATCACCAAGATGATGTGGCACACATGGAGTGGCTGAGCCACGTGGTCCAGGCACCCAGAGGGGTTCCAAGCGCCCGGAATAGCCTATAAAGGTAGCTACGACCAGTAGCTTCGGAACAACATTTAGAACGACTTCTTCTCTTGCGCGCTGCTAAGAAAACACTTCCACGATGACCCAAAGCTCTCACAACAACTAAGAACAAGAATCTTCAGATTTGTAGTCATCGGTTTTATTTACTTTGAAGTTGTTTTTAATATTGTAATTTCTTACTTGTACTTATTTGGAATTGGCAGTTGATTGTCCATCGAAAGTACTCTTACATGCGAGCCTTGGAGTAGGAGTCGACATAGACTCCGAACCAAGTAACCAAAAGTGTTAGGGATTGCTTTTAACTTATTTCTGTATTCCATTACGTATTTACTTTGAGTTTTCTGAAATGAACTAATTAGTCACGAGCGCTATTCACCCACCCCCCCTCTAGCGCTTCTCGATCCTACATTTGGAAGGTACTAGCCACGAATAAAGGAGAAGGATCAAGAAGAGGAAAAAAAAGCAAAAGGAATATCTTCTTCCTTTGGGTGGCTCACGACAACAAGAGGAGAACCTCTTGTTGTGGTCGGTGGCAAGAGAGAGGGAGAGGGAGAGAGAGGTATTGTATTTAGGTTTCCAAAACCTAATCAAACCAATAATAAATTGTCTATTAAATCTCTCTTAACCATATCAATATATAATCCTCTTTAATGTGTTGAATTAGAAAGCTAAAATCCAAGCCATTATACCTTAATAAAAAATTAGCCCATTAACCCCTTGGTTTGGTTCACAACTAAATCAAGTTTGTTCATGACTAAACCAAATTGGGTCTAACTCTTTCATAAGAGATGTGGCTCCTCCGTGCTTCCATTCTAAAAAATATTTCCATATTTGTCTTATGTATAGTCCAACCAAACATTTATATCTTGATTTGAGAATTCTATTCTGTAACTTATTTTACGTCTTTTAGAGACTCGTAGTGCGTGTGATCCAATAGGTTCCCGATTTATCTTGATCATCATAATTAATTAACTACTTAATTATAGAATAATCATGAGTTACACCTAGTAGTACATCATGATCCCCAATTAATCAGAAGATCACATATGATCTTAGAACTAATTATAACCCTTCAGCAGCTATAGTGAGTCGTGACTTGTTCCTTTCACTCGTCTTATACCCAATTGGTTTACAACATATTCTATGTGTTTGCCCCTACTAGGTTGACTACGTCACACCTAGCCCAAGTAATACTTTCTCATTCTGTAGATTCAAATTACTTGTACATGTGTACAAGTGTTCTATACTATTAACATATGATGCTTTGGCCAAAGACTTTGAGTAATAATCCTAACAAGTGACCTTAGGGTATATGTCTCCTCGCAAGGAGTAGTGAATCCTCCTGGGCTATCCAAACACCTTCAAGCACTTTAACTTATACCCAATAATTTCATATCCACACCTCCAAGAGATGTTTACTTAAGATGTTAAAGTATAAGTCTCCATTACCAAGATAACTTGTATACCTCAAGTTGAAGGAAACAAACACTTGAGCTGCAATAAGAATTTCATAGACATATCCATATAAGTAGAGAATTATATGAAGTCTTATAGCAAGTTACTCTAATGAACTAGTTACTATAACTAACATTCAGGTTTAAATCTTGGCATCCCAATCTCCAACTAGTGAAAAACAACTGCTTCACCGAACCAAGGAGTATAGCCCATGCTAGCCTTATAGAATTGATGATATCTAAATGTACCAATTCGATGACTAGGGAAATTTTAATAGGTTCATAATTTCACATGTAGAGATAATTACAAGTTATGATCCAATCATAAATTCTCTCATGCTATGAATTATATTGCGAGCATTCAGTAATTTAATTTAAGACTATTCAAACATATAATATGAAATAAAATAATAAATATATATTTATCAAATAAATAGTAAAACTATAAGGTGATTGCCTTAGAACATCCCTTAAAATCTAACAGGTCATACCTCAAGGCATGGTCGTGCCTTCCATCAGCAGGCAACCAAGGAGTGGTCGTGTGAAAACACATGGTCGTGTCCCCTTTCCACAGCTAAGACGTGTTCCGGCCATGCCATTTGACAGGGTTGTGCCACATTTTCAGAAGCTAATTAAGGAGGGGCCATGCTAATTGGCACAACCGTGCCTCCCTAGCCAAGGCCATGCACACCCAGGTGGTGCCAAAAGGCATGGCCATGGCGAAGAGCATGAGGGGTCGTGTGGTTTTTCTCCCCTTTTCACTCATCTTTACTTGGGGCTTGCCCCCATTCCTTGGGAAAGGGTTCTCCCCCTTGGTGAAATCTTAGAAGGTTCATCTTTGCTGATCTACGACCTTCGGAGCAAGGATTACATCCAAGTAGAACGGCGCTACATGGATAAGCCTTCTCTTCTCTTCTCTTCTCATTATATTTTGAGTTGTAGATTGCTTTACTTCTTATCTCTTGGTTATATTTACTTTTCTATGGAGTAGATCCTCTAATTCTTAGGATTTAGGGAGTATTTATAATGTGATGGAAATATAGATTTGCCATATTTCTATTCAATGACTTATTTGATGTCTTGTTCATATTTGACGAAATGTGTGTGAAGCATTTATATATATTTTGCGTGTTTTATTGAATGATGTGGAGGATTGATATCCATGTAACAGGAGTTCTCTAGATTTACCACCAAGGGGCCCTAGTGATGTGGGTAGATTATATATACTTTTATGTGTGTTTTAACACACAACTACTTTTATTTCATGACCATAATCTATGTTTATTACACTTTATTCCATTGTAATATCATATTTTTCACTTCTTTATCATAGATATACTCTTTGTGTATTTTTTATTGATAGAACACTATTTGGAGTAAAAATAGCATTGATAAACAATTTGGAGAACAAACAAAGACAAAGGGACTCAGTCGTGTGGAATCCACACGGCTGCGCCACTTACTACAGGAGGAGATGACCCCGGCTGTGTGGATTCCACATGGTCGTGTAGTGAAGCAGAGAAGAAGATAACCCTCGTCGTGTAGATTCACACTATTGTGTGGGTTTCTAGAGGCAAAGCAGACTTTGGCCGTGTGGATCCACACAGTCGTATATAGATTTTCCAGAGCCAGAGTCGACCTTGACCATGTGAATACACACGGTCGTGCCACCTGACCAGACTATGGACATGTGGTTTCACACGACTATGGCATGGGTGAGCCCTAGGATTCATCCTCGTCGATCTTCATCGATCTGGAGCAAGGGACCATCTCCAAGGATGCCACGCTTCAAGGATAAGCATTCTCTTCTCTATCAATCCATGTTTTGAGTTGTAGATGCTATATTTATAATCTCTTGGTTGTATCTCCCTTACAATAGAGTAAATCTCTAGATCTAGGATATAGGAAGTAGTTATATTGTGATGTTGATGTATGAACTTGTATTTAGATATTTTCCTATGCAATGGTGTGTTTACTAATTGTTCTATGTGTTATATCTTCTATGCATTTGATGAAATGTGTGAATGGCACAAACATGTAGAAGTGAGAGGTTTGCCTCTATGTTAAGGTTGCTACTAGGCTACATAACTAGGGGATTCTTAGTGATAGAGGATACTCATTCAACCGGACATATTATGCCCTTAGTGACAAAGGGAATTGATACTTACTCACTTTCTAGAGTCAAAAGATTTTAACATATAGGCTAATCTATAAAGGGTTGGTCACCATGTAGAGGAGGTGTCATGGATTATAAGATCATGGGACCCAGTGACAGGGGGTATCCCCTACTTTCCACGGTATTCCCTTGAAACGGAGATCAATGCCCTACTAGGGGTTTCAATTAGAGTTTTAGGTGTTTTCCTCAAGTTAATGTTAGGAAGTGATTGTGTAAACTAGGAACGTACGAGGGGGTCCTAGTAGCAGGAATTCCCTCTTAACCAGGTTTCCTTAATGCCATTTGAACTTGGGTAGACACTCTAGAGCAACCAACATAGGGGTTGTGGTAGGCTTTAGTTAGAATCCCTAAATGAGTATAAGCATGGAGTTATGTAGATGAACAATGCATAGAGACATTAACTAGCATCGTAACAAAATTGAAATATTAGTATTTATCATCCACCCCTTCTAAGATCATCTCTTATTCCTTCTCTCTCTCCTTCTCTTTGTGGCAGTTTATCCCATTCAACTGTTATATGTCACTTCTTCCAAAAGGCTACTACCTCTTTCCTGGAACTTTAGAATCTATTCCAACCTTTACATCATAACATGTATGATTCAGTTCCTAGTATTTCTAGCTTTAATTGGGGAGATCATCAAACTCAAAAGTTTCAACCCTAACACACTTATGAGGAGAATGAGTATTTACAAACACAACAATATATCCCCGACTCACCTCAACACTTCAATCAAGATTAGATGGATTATCAAAATTTTGATTATAATTGTATTCAAAGTGGTGAGTAGTCTTCTTAAGCAAATCAGAGTTCATCAAAATTTCAAGATGATTCACTATTAGATGGACTACAATAGTTGCAACATTATGAGTTGACTGACTGAGAGAACTCCCAAGACTCAGTTATTCCTGCTCCTACTCAAATGAACATCAAAATACAAGAATTAAAAGAGCTCATGATGAAAGAGGGGATCTTGTTTCTTCGATTCCTACAGCAATTTGATGAGTTAAGTCCAAATCTGGAGCTTCAGATGAATGATGTTTTGGAGGAGATTGATTGTGAAGCTAATAGCATCCCTGCTTATGATTCTATAGCTCTACAAGACTCCTCTACTCTTTGCATGATGATAGTATTTCTGATGACACTTCATACGTTGGTAGGACTTTTGATGCTTGTTTAAGTAAACTTGCTATTGTTCTTGCTGCAACTTTTCATAGAACCTGCTTGAGTGATGATGGGATTAGAGAGGAAGCAGATGTTAATATTTGTATGCAGCCCTCCGAGTGGGAAGTGGTGGAACCAAGGCTGGGCACTCCCACCTTTGCCTATACTTCACTTTCATCATAACAAGGCATCAACATCAACTATAATCACCATGCTCTTAGCTTGGGTACTTCAATGAACCTTCTCCAACCATCAAGAAAAATCTTTAAGGAGAAGAAGAAGGAGAGAGCAATTGCTCATGATATGTTTCCCATGATGAAAGATCCCTCTGTATTTTGAGCTATAACCCAGAAAGTCGGGAGGTATCTCACTTCGGGAAGATCACGATTTAAGTGGATCAAATAAGGGATCGAGCTAATGACCTTAAATAAGTGCTTCTTTGGAGGCAACCTAAGTTCTTCTTCCTTGTCTTCATTTATGCTTTTAGTTCTTTTTAGTTTCTTTTATTTCTTCATAATAAACCTTATCCCTCTACTTAGTTTTCCTTGTCCACTTTCTTCTTATAGGATTCAAAGTTGTGGAGGAGTATGAATCGCAGATAAGGAAGTATCTTCAGAACATTAAAGTCTCAGCCATTTGAAACTCATCACTTGGTAACTTCTCTAATTTCAAAAATCTCCTCCATATTTCATTTCTAGTTTTTATTGGGACAATGAAAAGTTTAAGACTGGGGGATGTGGTGGATTGTAGTTTAGTTTCTACACACTTCTTTTTTGTATAATAAAATTTTTTTGGTTGCATCATTCATCACATCATGATTATTTGTTCCTTAATACAAAATACTAGCATGCTTGTTCTAGATTTCATGTAGTTTATTGGTTACTTATGGTGCTAGTATGTTTAATGATCTATCATTTTCTATCTATGATAGTATGAAATGAGAAATAGTTTTATTGTAGAAGTTTGAGTGTTGGCCTTATTTTAGGATCTCTATACACTCTGCCTAGTTTTGATAGTTAATAACTCTGAAAATAGTCATGATTCATAGAACTAGACTATTACTTATATTTCTAAGGTGACCTCTTAATTATATTTTGGTTACTAGATGATCTTGGATCATGGCAACTCACTTGGAAAAATTAAAATCCCTACAACCGCATTTATATATTTGCATTTGTGTTAGTGCTACGCCCTTAAAGCACTAAAAAAAGGAAAAAGAAGAAAACAAATCATATGAATAAGGGATAGAAAATAGTTATCATGAGTGGAAACTAACAATTTACCCCTTTGAGACCAAGTTAGATAACTAGGAAATAAATATTATGTTTATCTTGATTCTAAGTAATCCTTTGAGACCTTGTGTAGTTTTATAGATATGAACTTATCATGTGGCAGGTAAGTGTCTATCACCAAAAGTACAAGGAACACAGTTTTATGTTAACTTGACTAGGCTTTGAGATTGATACTTGACAAATTTAGGCCACCATTGCACTAAGCACGGAGAACTATTACAAATGTCATATTCAAATAACTTTTATATCTTGTGTAAAATATGACAACAAAATAATAATTAAATAATAAGGTTATTTGAGAAATAATCTTATTGGAATTTTTAAAAAATTTTAGAAATTTTTTGAGATTTAATTGAAACTCGTATGACATAATTAAAGGAGATGCATTTATAGGCTTTAGAAAAGTCTGTTTGGAATACCAGATATGAGAATTGATTGAGAAATTTATCTTTTGTTTGATTGAAAATCCCTAAGTTATAAAAATTGTTATCCCATGCCCTAGCTCCCACACCGCCGAATCCCTTTTTCCTTCTCTTCATCTCGCGATGCCACCCTCCCAAATCCTTCGCAGAACCTTTCTCCCCAATCCATCACCTCTCCTCTTCTCTCCCGAGCCGCACACCACTGCGCTCTCCTTCTTCCCCCTCTCATCTCTTCCACGAGCCTGCTCCACCTGGTCGCCACGGCCGACGCCAGCAGATGAGAGCCACCCGAGCGCAACCAAGGGTCGTCTCTCCAGTCCTCTTCTTCCTTCCTCTCTGCCCTATAGCGATCATCATCGTTCCCTCTTCCCTAGAGCGATCGTCGCTGAAGCCACTGCCCTAGCCGGAAACCCTTTCTGTTTCCGAGCAACCGAAGTCGGCACCACTTTTGATCAACCAATAGTTGCAGATCTGAAGCCATCCTGCACCGGCAAGCCGCTGCTCCACGACGGCGCACTCACCACCGGCTGTCAACAGTAATTTCCAGACCTAGTGCCATCGTTGATTTGCTTGGCCATCGTGAGTGTCCACCAGAGTTAAAGCTGCCGAAGGATTTGAGGGTAAATTCGTTTAATAGAGTGTTTGATTGGATTAATTGATAGATTAATTGAATATAGTTTAGTGAAAATTCTGTCATTCAAGGTTGATTAATAGTTGGTGCTTAACCAATTAACTAATAAGAGATAATGGGAAGGATTAGGGTTAATGGAGCTAACCCTAGTTGCCCGAGGGATTGAGAATTTAGGAAGAAGTTCTGGATTTGTTACTGGATTGATTAAAGGTTACTATATTGGGATACTTTTAAATGGATTTAGATTTACGTTTCTTTATCTTATTTATGATTGATTAGGGTTTTTCCTAGTTAGGTTTGACTATTTTATTTAGCTATTTAATTTATAGGGATTTAGTTAAATAAAATACTTTGATACATGACTCTGATTGAGATGGCATCACGACGTAGGATTCCTAGATACGATCTTCTTTTGAGACGGGTACTTCTTACTTTGACTCTCTTTAATTCTTTTGAACTTGGTGCATGAGCAATTTTTGGATAAACACTGTTTTACCTTAACTCCACTCGTAAATTTTTTTTTATGCTTGATACTTCCACCCAAATCTTTGAGATATTTATTTTTATATCCATACAGTCTCTTGTTGCCATTTATGATATTTAGCAGATATTAGATACCAACCTTGTATGCTTTGATTGTTGTTTATTTATGTACCGTATTGAGCATGCTGGCTTCATGTAGCATACATGCACTACAAGAAAACTGATAATTAGCTATGAATTATTTCGTCGCTAACATATTAATATTCGTCGCTAACCAATATTTACGACGCTAATTTTTCGTCGCTAGGATCGCCGTTATAAGCTTGTCGTAAACAATTATTAGCGACGAGATTTTTATGTTTCATCACCAATATCTTAACAACATCATTAAATTGTTGCTAAAGAATTTTAATCGACGCTAATCTTATTGCGGCGAATGAATATTACTCGTCGCTAAGAAATTTATTTATAACGGAAAAAATTGGATTCATCGCAAACATGTTAGCTACGATTTCCCTTATTTCGTCGCTAATGTCATAGTAATGCGTCGCTAACACATTTCATTTCGCCGCAAATGGCTACGGTAAACATCAATAAGTTTAGTTGTTAGCGACGAATTCGAACCTTTTTCATCGCGAAAACATTAGCAACGATTTTCTTAACTTCGTCGCTAACAATCTTTTTCATCCCTAAATCCATTTCATTTCGTCGCAAATGGTTACGATAAGGTTCAATATGTTCGGGTTGTTAGCGACAAATTTCAAAAAAATCGTTGCTAACCTTCGTTTTTTTAAAAAAAATTATTTTTTTAAAAAAATTATACTCATTTACAAACTCATACAATCATCACAACTCTAACAACAATATTCACAATAATCATAACTCTAAGAACATTATTCATAAACTTATACAAATACTAACTCTAACAACAAATTCACAAATAAACTCACAAACAACTCATACTTCATCTAAGTATAAGTTCACAAATCTAGTAACATTCATGATCCAAGTACTCAACATCAATGTCTAACATCATGTAACACAACAAATTAAGTACACAAGTAACAATCCAAATAAAGTAAAAACAAGTAACAAGTTCAAAACATTAAGTTCACATTCAGAAATCCACAACATCATAATCTACAAGAAATAAACTTCGCAACATCATGTTCATATCCAAAATCCACAACATCAAAGACTAAGAATGAGGAGGAGGAGGTGGAACCGAAGATGAATCATGGATCAAGGAATCTAATGCTCCAGGTGCCAATCGGTTAAGAATTTGTTCAAACTTATCTTGTCTTGATTTCATTGATGCTAACTCATCTTGGGTGCTTGCTAATTGAACTTTGGTGTTTGCTAACTCTTCTTGAGTAGATTCAAACTTTTCATGTAATGCGGTGTTAGTTGATCTGATTGAGGAGGTGACATCTGAAGAAGTGGACCTAATTGGCTTTGGCCCACTTCCAAGTCCTCTAATGTATCCCGAACGAGTACCGAGGACCTAATACAAGTTTCAACATATTAGGCTTTTGTTGTCTTGAAAGATAAAAACTTAAGTGTATCTAGAGCAGGTCAGAAAATCAACACTTCTATGAATAGCATCCAAAAAGTCCACATCAGCAAATACAAAATATCACTGAAACAAACTAATGCAGTACTCATGTACTAAATTCCTTCTCCAAATTTGACCTACTCCTTTGTTGTCTTGGAATGTGGTTTCTTCTCGGAGTTTACTCCGAAGTGTAGTTATTGCTAGAAATGACAATATTACCATTTTTTTTTTCCTTAGCAGCACACCTTCGACATGGACAATGAATATTAGATAAATTTAAATTTATCATATAATTCTCTGCCACCTTTAAAAACTGATTTAACCCATCTATATATTCAGGGTTAATCCGATTCTCAAGCATTATCAAACTTTTATTTATATTTATAAAACCTGGTTAAACATATAAAAAATCATATTATTTAATAAATAACTCTAATAAATAAGTTTGATGATAAATTTCAATGAAATTAATAAGCAGCTTACATTAAATAACTTAAATTAATTAATGACATCAAAATAACTAAAAAATTATCAACTACATAGCTTCCAAGAGAAGTTCAAGAGTAATTTGGTTAAACATGATCCATCGAGGCAAAATAAGTACATATCTCTTGTTCTTCAAAATAAATACATATCTCAACTAGAAACATGAATTTGGTTATGGCATGTTGAAGTTATTTTGATGCTTGATATGTACTCTTACTATAAGTACTTAAGAGATATTCATTATCTTTGATTCAAAATTTAAGAGCAAGATAATTTCGGTAAAATGAAAAACAAGACAAGTACACTTCTAACAAGATCATATAACTGCTAACAAAATCATATAAGTTCAATCAAATGGAGACATATCACTAAGCAAAATTCTTCCTGTGGTAAGCAAAAGCCGTCTACAAATGTAAAAACACCAAAGTCAACTTAATTATTAGAACCGTTTCCAAATAATCACCTCATTTTTCTATATGTGGGCACAAGAGATAAACCTAAAAAAACAATAATGGTGCACTTGCCTAACTAGGAGAGAATAAGTCCAGAAAGTTCATTAATACTATGATCTATTTTTCTCAGACTACTTAGTGACTCAAGTTCATTGTCCAGAAAACTAGAAATTCAAAAATCAAAAAGCTCAAATGAAATCACAAATTAGGCTGCTGGAAAGAGCCAATAGAATCTCACAATCAGAGTTCAAGAAGTTGCTTAGTTGAAAGACAGACAAGAGCAACAACATGAGAGGTTGAAGAATTAAATTCATTATCATGTTCACGGGTTCCTAATGGAAATAGACAAGTCTGCCTCTCTTATGTATCCCATGTTTTCTTCCTACTCAAGCTTAGAACTAACTACACAATAATAATTTCCAACATTTTGAAAAACGAGTAAGCAAAACCAAGTAAATACTAGAGAAGAAGAAACTGTCTGATATAGCAGAATCATAAAAGCACACACAGTTAACATACTGGGGGTAAAATAACAAAGCGAGAGTTTTGAGGAAGAGAGGATTACCCCTGCTTCAACGTACGTTGCTCTCGTTCGTTTACCCGTCGGTCCCTGTGCGCAGGGTTTTCAGAAAAGTCTCTGTACATGAGAAATACTCCTCGATCGGTAATGGAAATGGGTAAATGGAAGACTAAAATGTCTATTATCAAGTGGAGACTAAAAAAAACAATATCTGCAAACAAACCAACAAGAAGACGACCGAGACGTCACCGGAGCCAGAGCAGGAGTAGAAGTCATCAGAGCCGGAGCAGGAAAGAAGGAGGATTCGTCAAACAAAGAAGATTCACGGTGGCGTCGGAGGAGAAGAAGAGATCGCGCAATCAAACCCAAACCCTAAAACCTTACCGCGGGAGCGTCGAAGGAGAAGAAGAGAGCGCACATGGATAAGAAGCAGCGAGCGGGCGGAGCAGAAGAGAGCACGGAGGAGAAGAAGATATCGCGGCAGATTTGGGGAAATGCCGATTCGTGGGATAAGGGCAGGTATTAGCGACGATATTGTGATTTCTGATTTTACCGCAAATAATAAGGATTAGCGGTGAATTGTTATACTTTCGTCGCTAATTAATAATATTAGCTATGAAATTATGTCAATTCGTCGCTAATCCTTATTTATTAACAAGTCGAAATAATTACATATTAATAATAAGTATTAGCGACGAATTGACATAATTTCATCGCTAATAAATAATATTAGCGACGAATCAAATAATTCACCGCTAATATTTATTTATTAACCATTCGAAATAATTTCATATTAACGGCGATTAACATAATTCGTCATTAATACTAAACTTTTAGCGGCGACCATGCTAACTTCGTCGCAAATATAATAACCTTGTAAAAAGATTAATTTTTAAATATTATTATTTGCGACGATATTGTATTCCGCAGCTAATAGTCTATTTTTGCTACAAACGACTATTTCGTCGCTAATATTTCGTCGCTATTTTACTATTTTCTTGTAGTGATGTTTCCTGTTTATATATATATGATGACTGTGGTATTTTGCGTATCATATCATTGCATGCATGTTAATGACAAATTCTCCCTTGCGGTCGAGAGAGTCGTTGACCAGGGTTGCACACTCAGCCACTCGAGAGAATGGTAGCTAGAGCAGATGTCGCTTGTCCTGTCGTGCCCCCACACTTGCTCATGAGTAGAGGAAGCTGGAGTTGCGAGCAGTAGGAACTCCCGTCGCAGATGTAGCTAATTAGCTACTATGCTGCTGTCCACTCAACCACTTGAGAGAGTGGTAGCTGGAGTCTTGTACAGTTTGTCATTGACTCGACCTCTCGACCATACAGGGGCCAAGGTGCAGCGGGGTGGACGAGAGTCACCATCAGTGCATACGTTGTTATTATTATTATGTCTGCCTATGCTGTTGTTTCCTATGCTATTGATTTCTTATGTTTACAGTTGTTCGGTTTACCATGTGATACATTTATACTTGTTGAGCTATATATGTATTGATCGCATGGTGTTCGATTCCGGTTTACTTATTGATAGAATGTCTTACCTCACATGATACCTTCGCAGTGATGAGCAGTTCAGTAGTCGATCGATATTACTCCTGATCTTCTATTACCTAACCTAGGATATGGTTTCAGGTATGAGCATATATTATAGTTTTATTTTAGTATTTGTTATTTTCCTTATGAGACTGTATATTGTTGCCACTCTCTATTTGTATATTATGTTCATGCATTATCTTTCCTTTACCCGCTGAGTCCCAGCACTCACCACCCCACAAACTAGTTTTTCTTTCGCCAGGTAGTAGGTAAATGAATCAAGGATGCTTGGAGAGTCCTGGTTGCCAGTCCTACGTCACATTCGAGGACAGTTTTTCTTTTCAATCTTATTTTCTATTTGAGTGGTGTAGTGCTTTTGCGAGTTTGCGTTGTAATTAGTTGATGTGGATTTTGGAGTTTAGTCTAGTGATTGCAGGTATTTTGGGTAATTGTTTTGTTGGTTTTACATTCATATATTTTCTTTGTGATTTCCATTATGTTTACTTTCAGCTGTGTGAGCTGCTTATAAACTGCGTGGTTATACTTATATCTAGCCGTGTGGGCTGTTGAATATGTTTATATGTTGATGTATATAGTTGTGTATGTATATATGATTCATATTATCATAGGTACAGGGGAGATGCTACCAAAATTTTATCGATAGGGACTCTTTTGGGGCGTGACATCTTGCACATCAATGAAATCATTTGATAGGATTAGATTGACTTGCTAGAGATTATGATACACTATTTAAGCACATGAGCTTAGATGCATATATTGCTTGAGGACAAGTAAAAGTTTGGGGGGTGTGATGTGCAAAGATTATATACACCTTTATGCATGTTTTGGCACACATCTACTTGTGTTTCATGAGCATAATCTATGTTTATTGTACTCTATTTCATTGTAACATCATATTTCCATTTCTTTATTAGAGATCTATTCTTTGTGTGTTTTCTTATTGACAGGACGTTATTTAGATCTAAAACACATTGATAGATAATTTGAAGAAAAATAAAGACAAAGGGCCTTGGACATGTGGAATCCACACGGTCGTGCCACTTGCCAGAGGAGGAGATGACCCTAGCCATGTGGATTCCACACAACCATGTAATGAAGTAGAGAATAAGATAACCATGGTCGTGTGGATTCACACCGCTATGTGGGTTTCCAGAGGCAAAGCAGACTCTGGCCGTGTGGATCCACACGACCGTGTATATTTTCCAGAGCCAAAGTTGACCTTGGCAAAGCAGACTCTGGTCGTGCCACTGGGCCAGACTATGACCCTGCGGTTTCACACAGCCATGGAATGGACCATGCTAGGACTATGCCCAACACTATATAAAGGGGGTTTCTCCCCATTTTGGTAATTTTGGAATCTTGGATCATCTTGGATCTTAGGGAAAGGGTTCTCCTGTAACGACCCAATTTTCCTCGTTATGAGTTCTAAAAGTTCTTAAAAATATTTAGAAATACTTTAGAAAAATACTAGAGATTTTTAGAAAATTTTAGAGTATTTTTATGTAATTTTTGGAGGTCGTTTGGTATTTTTACTAAACGAAGGAAGTTTCGACAAAAAAATGTCTAAGCCGAGAATTGAACCCACGACCTTTGACTCGGTCAAAACTCGGCTGACCAGGTGTGCAAATAGATTTTTCTATTTAGAAAAGGTAGCGAATTTATTTAAGATAATTAACAGAATATTGGATTATAAAAGGGATAAGTTGATCTTGGATTTGTCTGTTTAGAAAAGATAGCGAATTTATTTAAGATAGTTAACAGAATATTATAAAAGGGATAAGTTGATGTTGGATTTGTCTGTTTAGAAAAGGTAGCGAATTTATTTAAGATACTTAACAGAATATTAGATTATAAAAGGGATAAGTTGATGTTGGATTTGTCTGTTTGAAAAAGGTAGCGAATTTATTTAAGATAGTTAACAGAATATTGGATTATAAAAAGGGATAAGTTGATGATGGATTTGTCTGTTTAGAAAAGATAGTGAATTTATTTAAGGAGTTAACAGAAATATTAAGTTATAAAAAGGGATAAGTTGATGCTCTGTTTTCCCGTGACTTAAACCATTCTCTCCTTCTCTTCTGCGTACGATGGCGGAGCTCGGGCAGTCTCCGGCGGCCGGCCAAGGTCCTAGAAGCCCTTTTTGTTCGATTGTGAGTCCAAGAAGCAAGGTAAGTGCTTCTCACCTGCAGTAGGAGTAGTTTTGGACCTTTGTTCTTCTTGAATTCGAAACATGAGAAGCGCTTATAGTGCAGATTTTTAATTAAGCCTATAGTGCAGATTTTAATTAAGTTTATAGTACAGATTTTTTATGTAGACTTATAGTGCATGTTTTAATTAAGCTTATAATGCAGACTTTTATATAAGCTTATAGTGCAGATTTTAATTAAGCTTATAGTGCAGATTTTAATTAAGCTTATGGTGAAGATTTTAATTAAGCCTATAGTGCAGATTTTTAATTAAGCTTATAGTGCAGATTTTTAATTAAGCTTATAGTGCAGATTTTTATTTAAGCTTATAGTGCAGATTTTAATTAAGCCTATAGAGCAGATTTTAATTAAACTCATAGTGCATATTTTAATTAAGCCTATAGTGCAGATTTTAATTAAGCCTATAGTGCAGATTTTTATTTAGCCTTATAGTGCAGATTTTAATTAAGCCTATAGTGCAGATTTTAATTAAATTTATAGGGGTAGATTTTTACTTAAACTTATAGTGCAGATTTTAATTAAGCTTATAGTGCAGATTTTAATTAAGCTCATATGCTGATTTTTATGTAAACTTATAGTGCAGATTTTAATTAAGCATATAGTGCAGATTTTAATTAAGCTTATAGTGCAGATTTTAATTAAACTCATTGTGCAGATTTTTATTTAGGTTTATAGTGCAGATTTTAATTAAGCCTATAGTGCAGATTTTAATTAAGCTTATAAGTGCAGATTTTAATTAAGCTTATAATGCAGATTTTAATTAAGCTTGTAGTGTAGATTTCCTAGAGCTTAAAATATAGATTTCTTTAGAGCAGATTTCTTTAGAGCTTGTAGTGCAGATTTTTTAAGAGCTTATGATGCAGATTTCTTTAAAGTTTATAGTGCAGATTTTTGGTAGAACTTGTAGTACAGATTTTTGGTGGAATTTATAGTGCAGATTTTTGGTGGAACTTGTAGTGCAGATTTTTGGTGGAACTTATAGTACAGTTTTTAAAGAAAAAGATTATAGTGCAGTTTGGTTAAGTATTATAGTGCAAAATTTATATTTGCATAGTATGCAGAAATAGTGTAGCATAGAATGCAGAATCTTGAATAGTATAGTATACAGAATTTTGATTAGCATAGTATGCAGATTTTTGTTTATGCATTTCAAGGTTAGAATTTGTTTAAACATTTCAGTTTTTAAAGAAGCATTATTTTATTAGAGGTATTAACAAGTATAAGAAAGATAAAGAAAAGAAAGAAAAAGGCCAAGACCTTAAGTAGATCCCAAAGTCAAGACTTTAGGGATTTTGGCATACAAGGCGCTCTTTAAAATGTCAAGGCATTTAAAGAAGAAGTAATTAAGATAAATCATCTTATAAATTAGTATTTTACTTTTATCAGTGACACGGTTCTGGACTCTCAGTTGTCCTTGGATTGGACTCTCATAGTCGTCCCTAGGTTTAGAGAACCTAGTAAATCCTACTAGATTCGAGACCAACTATCTCGGGTCTAGTTAGGGATGCGCGCATAGCAAGTACAGTTGCCGGACCCAAGAAGAAAGTTGATTATTATTTTGAAGTATTATAAGTATAAGTTTTTGAACAAGTAAAGTAAGTTTTACATAAGTATAAAAGTATTAAAGAAGAAGTTTTTAAATAAGTGAAATAAAAGAATAAGTTTAGAACAAATGAAATAAGTTTCATTTTGTTTTAAAAGCAGCAAGTTGAGTTTTCTTTTATGCTAGCACGTTATTTAGATTAGCTTACTGTTCTTTGTTATTTTTTTAGCATGAGTAGCTTTACATGTTTAGCATTTCAGCCTGTTTGATTCATTTATTATTAGATGAGCATGAGTAGTCTTCAGTAAGTAATCAGTTAAATCATGTTATAGATATATGTACATGCATATCGAGATATTGTGAGTTAGATAGCGCTTACTAAGCATTTTGCTTATAGTTTGCATTTCCTCTTACTGCAGATACAGGAAAAGGAAAAGTTATAGCAAAGGAAGGCGACAAGGAGATGCGGATGGATGTGTGATGCCTGGACTATAGAAGCCTTGGGACCTATCATAAGAATTTATTAAGATTATCATTTATTAAGAATGTATTAGATGAGTCATTTAGTCTTCCGTTGCTAGTTAATTGTATCTTTTGAGTTCTCCGAGAGTTTCAGGAATTTCTATCAACATGTGAACAAGGATAGTTAAGTAAAGTTAGTAGTCTAGTAGCGCTCTGCCCTCACAGACTAGTAGCGAGGAGGGTGGGGTGTTACATCTCCCCCTTAGGGGAGCCCTAGGATTCATCCTCACAGATCTTCATTAATCCATCCACCTCTAGAGTAAGGAAACGCCTCTAAGGATGCCACACTTCAAGGATAATCATTCTCTTCTCTCTTAATCCATGTTTTGAGTTGTAGATTCTATTTTTATCATCTCAAGGTTGTATCTCCCTTGCAATGGACTAGACCTCTAGATTTATGATGTAGAAAGTAGTTATGTTGTGATGGGGAATGCCTCCAAGGATGCCATGCCTCAAGGATAAGTATTCTCTTATCTCTCAAGCCATGTTTGAGTTATAGGTGCTATATTTACCATCTTTAGGTTGTATCTCCCTTGCAATGGAGTAGATCTCTAGGTCTAGGATGTAAGAAGTAGTTATGTTGTGATGTTGATATATGAACTTGTATTTGGATATTTTCCTATGTAATGATGTGTTTACTACTTGTTCTATGTGTATTCCTTTTATGTGTTTAATGAAATGTATAAATGGTGTAAACATGTGAAAGTAAGAGGTTTATATCTATGTAAAGGTTGCTACTAGACTGGATAATCGAGGGGTATCCTTAGTGACAAAGGATACTCATTCAATCGGATATATTATGCTCTTAGTATCCACATTCTAGAGTCAAAAGATCTTAACATAGGGACAAATCTGTAAAGGGTTGGTCACCATGTAGAGGAGGTACCATGGATTGTAAGATCATGGGACCTGGTGATAGGGGGTATCCCCTACTTTCCACGGTATTCCCTTGAAACAGGGATCGATGCTCTACTAGGGGTTTCAATTAGAGTTTTAGGATTTTCCCCATGTTAATGTAAGGAAGTGACTGTATAATCTAGGAACATATGACCTGGGGTCCTTGTAATAGGGATTCCTTCTTAACTGGACATCCTTGGTTATCTCTCTACTTAATGACGTTAGAACTTGGGTAGAGTCTTCGATACAACCGATGCAAGGGTTGTAATAGGATTTAGTTATAATCCCTACACGAGTGTAAGTATAGAGTTAGGTAGATGAACAATGCATAGGGACATTAACTAGCATCATAATGAAATCAAAATCTTAGTATCTATCTTCCATCCCCTTCCAAAATCATCTCTTATTCATTCTCTTTATCCTTCTCCTTAATCTTTCTCTCACTCAATCTTTTCCAACCAACCATTCATTTGTCTAGGGAATTCATTGTGTGAAGTCAACTAGTGTTTAATCAATAATCCCTATGGGATTGATATTTTTATTACTGACGATGTAACCATGTACTTGCGGCTTCGTAACACCTAGTGACATGGGTATCCCTATAACCAGACATCTAGAGTATCACTTTGAATTGGAGGTCAATACTCTACAAGAAAATTGCTAATTAGAACTTAATGGGTTTATCCAAATTTCATGTTATAAAGTGGATGGTGTGATGTAGATCGTATGACCGGGGAGCCCTTAGTGACAAAGGATACTCCTTTAACCAGAATTTTTGCATTACCTATTTTATTTATTAATATTGAATGCTAATGGGATAAACACTCCAATGTGGCTATCACAGGGTTGTGTCATTATCTAGTTTGGTTATCTCTAAGAGCGTAAACATAGAGGATAGAAACTAGGTAATCCATATAACATCACCTAGCTTTACAATGAAACTGAAATCCTAGAATCAGTTCTCTAACCATTTCTCACATCCTCTTAAGCTCAACCTCTCTCAAGATCAATTCTCTCTCTTTCTATCAACTTTCTCTCCCTTTCTTCAATTTCTCTAGTTAGTTCGCAAGCGCTAGAGCCAACATTCAATTGTCTAGATAACTCACCATGTGAAGTTAACTAGTGCTTAATCATTAATTCTCATGGGATTGATATCTTTTATTACTTGATAACAACCATACACTTACGAATTATACACATTATTTTTCCCAAATAATAATTATTTCTTTCTAGTTTTTCTAAAATTTCATGCTTAGTTAATAGTTTTGGTGCTAGGTTAAACTCTTTGTTCCCATTAAATTCTTTATTTTTTTTTCGATAAGGATGACTTCTAGGAAGAAATCTTCTATGACCTGTATATGATATTCTTTTGTTATGCTTCAACCTTGTCAAATATGTTTCTTCACATCATAGTGGACATACACAATATCCTTTCACAACATAACATGACATGTTCTCATATGCATGAAAATCATTAATCGGCTATAGTAAAATAGATATAAGCGAGAAAATTTCTTCTTAATATGCATCAACACCTATATCTCATAAGCATTTTAAGTCATCAATTATAGGTGCTAAGTATACATTAATATCATTTTCTGGTTGTTTGGGACCAAAAATCAACAAAGTGAGCATAATAAATTTTCTCTTCATACACAACCTTGGAGGAAGGTTGTAAGTGATCATTACAATTGGCCAACAACTATATGCAAAACTCATCAAACTATGAGAATTGATCCCATCTATTGATATGACCAATCTTAAATTTCTTAGCTTGGAAGTAAAATTTCACCAGTTGTGATCCACAACTTTCTAAGTGTTGGGTTTTTCGGGCCGCAAAAACCGCTTTTGCGTTGCGGAAATCCCAAAATTCCCATGCCACGGATCCGTGCGAAGAAATAAAATTTTGTAAAATTTTGAGTATGAGTTTTATAACCTAGATCTACATTAGATCTACAAGATGAAGAGGTTACCCTTGAAGCGAAGCCCTTCGCGTAATCCCGCTCATCCAAGGTTCGTCAGATCTCGAAAGTATCAAAGTAGATACTTCTCTATGTGTATCCACACGAACAAATGATGGAGAAACCTAACAAAAGGTGTGCTAGCACCCTTTGAAAGATTCGACCAAAGAGGAGGAGAGGGAGAGAAGAAAGAGCTTGAGGAAGAAGAAGATGGAGTTACCACAAAATATGAAACTCCTCACCCACTAAAAAGTGGTCGGCCACATTCAAGAAGGGGTTTTTAAACCCCATGGGATATCAAGAGTCATAACTCTTGATCTCCCTCATGATGTGGCACACACATGTGCTAATCTTGATGATGTGGCACATCATCATTAGCCCACTAAATGCCAACTCACCAATGAGGTGGCAAATGGTCAAGTAAAACTTGACCCTTCATCTTCCTCTCAAGTCAAGTCAAACTTGACCACTTCTCTCCCATGGTTGATCTAATCTAACCATTGGTTCAAGTCAATTTTAATTTAATGAATCTCTATTCATTAAATTAAATTGATTCAATGAGTCTAAGTCCAAATTAGACTCATCTAACACATGAACCAAATTGAGACCAACTCAATTAGTCTAATTTGGATTACTCTTAATCCAATTTAGTTCATCACATGAACCTAATCCTTTAGGTTCATCAAATAAACCTAATCTCCATCTAATTGCCCTATGTGTGTGACCCTATAGGTTCTTATAACATTGGCAATGCTCCTAAACCCATTTAGAAGCATAAGTAATGAGTGGTATCTAGCAACACATCATTACTACCCATGTTATAAGAATGTTGAGATCCAACATCACCTTGTGACTACTAATTGTGACTCCTCACAATATATGACAAGTGTCCTTCTATCCTAGACATCTAGATTGATCAATATGAGGCATAGACCGTATCATCCTCTAATCAATCTAAATCTTGAACTCCAAGTAGACTCACTCAATCAAATAATCTCAATATCTCATATTGACTCATTTGGGCATGACCATGCACTTCGTGGTCTCATACTATCAAGAATATCGATGTCTCTCCTGTCATATAGGAGGGATAGATCTCATCAACATCACTCACATCCCTCTGGATAATTCGTTACATACCCAATAATCGCCTTTATAATCCACCCAGTTACGGGTGACGTTTGACGAAACCAAAGTACATAACTCCTTTATTTAGGGAACCATGGTGACTTCAGGTCTAAGGACTAGTAGTCTTACTAATAGTCACATGAGAAAGTATATGACACTCATATAACGATCCATGATATTTTCTCATGGCGGGTCATTCAGTTTACATTCTCCAATGCATAACCATGTGTCAACTTGATATCTCCATATACATGATTTTTGAGATCAAGTCATCGAGTTGACCTACATGCTAGTCTCGTCGCATTAACATTGTCCCTGAATCTTAATACTTGACTAGGAATGATTAAGAGTAGTGTTCCCTATAACATCTCACTATCGATTTAACTAACTGATTGATATAGGTAAGAACCTTCTACTCAAGGACGCTATTATACTTAGTTATTTGGCACCAATACAAGTAAGTATAATAACAAAAAATAAATGTCTTTATTTATATACAAGAATATGATACAACGAGTCCATACAACAATCATCAAATGATTGGCTCTAGGGCTCTAACTAACAATCTCCCACTAGCACTAGTGTCAATCAGTGTACGCTCTAAGGCCTAATGACCTAGTGTGACCATCATGCTTTCTATGTGCCAAAGCCTTGGTCAAGGGATCTGTGATGTTAGCCACTGTGGGTAGTCTGCAAATCTTCACATCTCCTCTCTCGATAATCTCTCAAATGAGATGGAAGCGCCGTAGTATATGTTTGGTCCGCTGGTGTGAGCGAGGTTCCTTAGCCAGCGCAATTGCTCCATTGTTGTCTCAAAAGAGCACAATAGGGTCAGCGATGCTAGGCACCACCCCAAGTTCAGTGATGAACTTACGTATCCAAACTGCCTCCTTTGCTGCTTCTGATGCATCAATATACTCGGCCTCTGTCGTAGAATCAGCTACTATATCCTGCTTCGAACTCTTCCAGCTCACAGCATCACCATTTATGCAAAACACGAACCCTGACTGCGATCGATAATCATCCTGGTCGGTCTGGAAGCTGACATCACTGTAACCCTTTACAGCTAGCTCGTCATCGCCTCCATATATCAAGAAATATTTTTTAGTCCTTCTTAAGTACTTAAGAATATTCTTGACCGCTATCCAGTGACTTTCACCTGGATCTGACTGGTATCTGCTAGTCATGCTCAAAGCATATGAGACATCAGGAAGAGTACATAGCATGGCGTACATGATAGATCCTATGGCTGAAGCATAATGGATCTGATCCATGCGGTCTCTATCCTCTTTATAAGAGGGACCTTGAGTCTTCGAAAGACTCACACCATGTGACATCGACAGAAATCCCTTCTTGGAGTTCTACATGGCAAACCGAAGTAATACCTTGTCAATGTATGTACTCTGACTTAGGCTAAGAAATCTCTTAGATCTATCTCTATAGATCTGTATGCCAAGAATGTGGGATGCTTCACCTAAGTCCTTTATTGAGAAACAAGTCCCTAGCCAAGTCTTGATAGACTGCAGCAAAGGGATGTCTTTCCCAATAAGTAGTATGTCATCCACATACAATATAAGGAAGACAACTGTGCTCCCAACAACCTTCTTATAGACACAAGGTTCATCTTCATTCTTGATGAAACCAAACTGTTTGATTGCATCATCGAATTGAAGATTCCAGCTTAGAGAAGCTTGCTTTAGGCCATAAATGGACCTATGCAGCTTGCATACTCTGCCAGTATGCTGTGGATCTACAAAACCCTCAGGTTGTGTCATGTACACATCCTCGAGCAGGTTCCATTCAAAAACGCGGTTTTGACATCCATCTGCCAGATCTCATAATCGTGGTAAGCTGCAATAGCAAGCATGATCCGAATGGACTTAAACATCGCTACTGGAGAAAAGGTTTCTTCATAGTCAATACCATGAATCTTCTTGAAACCTTTAGCTACCAAGCGACCCTTATAAATAAGTTCATCCATGTCAGTCTTTCTCTTAATGACCCACTTACACCCAATGGGTTTTACCCCTTCAGGTGGATCAACCAAAGTCCACAATTGGTTAGTGTACTTGGATTCCATCTCGGATCTCATGGCCTCTAGCCATTTCCCGGAATATGGTCTCATCACAGCATCCTGATAGGAGGTAGGCTCATCCTCAATGAGCACAACGTTATCATGGTTAGACAAGAGAAATGAATATCTCTCAGGCTGACGACGTACCCTATCAGACCTGTGAAGAGGTAGGTCTACTTGAACTGGTTGTTGTTCCTCAACTCCTTATGAACAACATCATCCATAACACTTTGTGGTTCCAGTTCAATTTCCATCGAGGCTTCAGTGCTATGGTCCACATCTTGAACTTCTTCAAGATCGAACATACTCACACTAGTCTTTCTAGAAACAAAATCCCTTTCTAGAAATACCCCAGCCTTAGCCACAACTATCTTGTGTTGACTGGGAATGTAGAAGTAATATCCTTTCGTTTCCTTGGGATATCTAATGAAATAGCACTTGTCGGATTTGGGTCCCAATTTGTCTGAGACTTGACGTCTAACATAAGTCTCACAACCCCAAATCCTCATAAAAGACACCTGGGCATCTCTCCCAGTCCATATCCTATATGGTATCATTATTACAGCCTTAGATGGAACTCGGTTGAGAATGAAGGCTGCTGTGTTTAGAGCATAGTCCCAAAGATACATAGGAAGATTGTGCGACTCATCATAGATTGTACCATATCTAATAAGGTACGATTTCTCCTTTCGGATACACCATTCCACTATGGTGTTCCAGGAGGAGTGAGTTGAGATAGAATTCCACACTCAGCTAGATAGTCACGAAACTCATTGCTAAGGTATTCACCACCTTGATCTGATCGAAGTATCTTAATACTTTTGCCAAGCTGGTTTTGTACTTCATTCTTGAATTCTTTGAACTTTTCAAAGGATTATGACTTATATGTCATCAGGTACACATAACCATATCTACTGAAGTCATCAGTAAATGTAATGAAGTACCTATAACCACCTCTAGCAGTGACATTGAAAGGGACACACACATCACTATGTATAAGACCTAACAAGTCGGTCGCTCTCTCACTGTGTCTACTAAAGGGAGTTTTGGTCATCTTGCCTAGAAGTCATGACTCGCATGTCTCATATGATTCAAAATCAAATGAGTCCAGCAAACCATATTTATGGAGCTGGGACAAGTGTTTGTCATTTATATGAACTAAGCGACAGGGCCCAGAGATAGGTTTGGTTCATGTCATTTGACTTGAACCTCTTGATACTTATGTTATAGATAGGGTTCTCAAGGTCTAGAATATAGAGTCCGTTCATCAGAGGTGCACTACAATAGAACATATCATTTAAATAAACTGAACAACATTTGTTTTTTATTATAAATGAAAACCTTTCTTGTCCAAACAAGAAACTGAAATTATGTTCTTAGTCAAGGCAGGAACATAACAACATTCATCTAATTGTAGTACAAGCCCAGAGGGTAGAGATAGATAGTAAGTTCTACAGCAACAGCAGCAACCCATGATTTATTGCCTACTCGTAGGTCTATCTCGCCCTTCGTCAATGCTCTGCTATTTCTCATCTCTTGTACATTAGTACAAATGTGAGAAGCACATCCGGTATCTAATACCTACGATGAAGAAATAGAGAGGTTGACTTCTATAACATGTATACCTGAAGTAGAAATCTTATTTCTCTTCTTCTTAAGATCTTCTAGGTATCCTGTGCAGTTCCTCTTCCAGTGCCCTGCTTGACTTTGATACAGTTGATGAAGATGTTCAACCATATCATAAGCACCCATCAACTCGTGTTGCTTCTGAAGCTTAGAGTTCATGGTTGCGAGCATGAGACAAGACACATCTAATGCATCATCTTGATGCTTCTTGTAAGCATCTCGGTCAGCTCGCGTGGCAGTGGTAGGAGGTGCCTCCGGAATGGGCTGCTCCAGAACGTACAGTTTACGTTCTTGTGTGAGAACAATTCTCAGGTTCCTGTACCAGTCCAGGAAATTTGCTCCGTTGAGCTTGTCCTTCTCAAGGACGTAACGCAGGGAGAAAGAGTTCGTATTTGACGTCATGGTTATCTACAATAGAAAATGTAGAAAAATAAATAAATATCATATTCTATTAATAATTTAATTAGGCCTTTTAATTAAATGATGCTCCCACTGAATTCTATAATTCATGTGGGACAAGATCCACATCATACTACGCCTTGAGTTAGCTTTGGCTAAATCACCCAAGACTTAATTTGATCGGTGGGTAACTAATTACCAATTACATCTCTATGCAACTCTTGTTTATAGGATCAAGATCCGCATTTATATTAAAACTCGAGTTAGCTTTGGCTAATACGCCGAAGAGTTAATATAAATGTGATTTTGACCTATCTACCAACCATTGGAAAATGCCTATAGTTAGACTCGATCTAATTGAGTTAACTAGTTACTCAATCTAATTGAGTTGTACTCACCCATGTGTTGATAGGCGGGACCAAAATTGTCCCTCCGTACCCTACCAAGATAATATGTGTTGCTCTGCTTTGGCAGATTCAACAACAACATGTGATCGAGGTAGTGATAGGTATCACGGCATGGTAGACATTACGATTTGACACGATTGAGATCTAATCTAATCAACGAGGTGTATCATATACGTGATTTAGATCTAATCTAATCGTTAGGGCGCATCATGTACGCGATTTAGATTTAATCTAATTGTTAAGGCGCTAATTAATTACTATTCTAGCATGCATCACATATATACACACAAGTAATTAATTAAATATTTTGTGATTTGTCATGGCCCTACTACGATCTTCTCAAGCCAATGAGAAGATCGGATGGTCAACCTAAGGTCAACAACTTCTCAAGCTCCTTCCTTGACCACCTTGTGTTGCTCGCGCCCTCCTCGTAACTCCGTCTCGAGTGGATCTTCCACCGCTCCAATTTGTACATTACAATGGTGAAACTCGAGTTACATTCGAGTCTAAACTATTTACAACAGGAATATAAAAATAGAAAAGGCACGACGCGCAGGTCGCGTATCATATACAACACGCACATCACAGAAAATGGTACGCAGGCCATAATATGAATTACAACACAAATTTCCAATCTAATTGAGTCTTTTGGGCCATGACCATCACAAAATAATTCATAATTCTAAATTATGTAATTTCTATAAATTTCTGTAATTTTTCTTATAATTGTTTACAATTTTTATGAGTAAAAATTTCCGGCGGTCCCGTTTAGCTTTTTTCGGGCGCAATTGCGAAACGATTCCCCTTGCGGGGTCAGGGGTAGCACCGCTACCAGCGATATAACCATCGCGAGTGTTCCTAAGCGATCCTACAGCACCTTAGTCCGCTATCCCAAAATGATTTGGGGGCGAAACCTTGCCGTTTCAGAAATATTTTCTCGGTAGTCGAAGCCTACAAGTGTCTAAACACTTGTGCTTCGCTTCTATGAGAAAAATACCCATAAAAACTATAAAAACAATAAATTTACAGAAATTAATAGATCTGTAATTTTCATAAAAATATAAAATTAAACTCATACTCGCTTCGCACGTGGCTCTGATACCACTGTTGTGTTTTTAGGGCCGCAAAAATCGCTTTTTGCGTTGCGAAAATCCCAAAATTCCCATGCAACGGATCCGTGCGAATAAATAAAATTTCGTAAAAGTTCGAGTATGAGTTTTCTAACCTAGATCTACTTTAGATCTACAAGATGAAGAGGATACCCTTGATGCGAAGCCCTTCGCGTAATCCCGCTCGTCCAAAGTTCGCCGGATCTCGAAAGTATCAAAGTAGATACTTCTCTATGTGTATCCACACGAACAAATGATGGAGAAACCTAACAAAAGGTGTGCTAGCACCCTTTGAAAGATTCAGCCAAAGAGGAGGATAGGTGATGTGCGTAGATTATATACTCTTTTATGCATGTTTTTACGCACATTTACATACTTTGAGAATGCTTGATCTATGCACTTTTATATTTCCAGCTTTCCTTTTAGCATATTTACTCTTTTGGTTCGGAGATCTGCTTTTTGTGCATTTTCTGTACACAGGAGTCGAAATTGGTGAAGATTATGCGTCCTCGGGCAAGCTTGGAAGGAATTGAAGGGAGAGAGCATCAGGCCGTGTACCACACACGGCCGTGTGGTTTTAACAGGAAGGGAAGAGGACATGGCCGTGTGAATCTCACACGGTCGTGTCTTGATTTGAAGAAATTAGAGCAGATGCCTTACATGGCCGTGTAGATCTACACGGCCGTGTGAGGTTTCCAGAGGCCAAGCAGGTGGTGGCCGTGTGCACCACACGGCCGTGTAGCATTTCCAGAGAGCAGAAGGGTCCTGGCCGTGTGAGTCACACGGGCAGAGAAGGAACTGGACATGGCCGTGTGAATCTCACACGGCCGTGTCATGGGGCTGTGTGGCGCCCGATTTCCTCCTCTATTTAAACTCTCCTTCATGAACTGAAAAGGGATCTCTCCCCCTTTGGGAGAAGGCAAGATTTGGTGGTTTCCTCCCATTCTTGGGAGGATTTCTGGGCGATTCGAGGGGAGTTCTTGACGATTTCGACTCCGGAGCGAGGATTGGATCCGAAGACGAGGCTTCTTCGTAGATAAGTTTTCTCTTTCCCCCTTTTCTTGGTTTCTTAGATTGGGGATTTAAGAAATGCTTGTAATCTTTATTTCTTCGGGTATTCTTCCTCGATTCATAGAGTAGATCTTGTATTCTAGGATTAAGGGAGTATTTGTATGATGTATTGATGTAATCTCTTATGGATTTGCCATTTTCTTGTTTCAATGACATTGTCTTGCTTGTATCAATTAGATCTTGAATGATTAATGGTGATTTGTGCTTAATTCTCATTCTTGATTGATTGTTTGGATTTCTTGTGGACTTTGTAAAGATAAACTCTCACTCGATCATCCGAGGGATCCACGTGACAGGTGCAAGCCCGTGTAAGGACGTTTGAGAGATAATCTTGAAGAGGAAATAGGAATATTCAAGGGAGTAGGATGGATCTTATGATTAGTTTCTTGTATCTTGATAGATTAATATGTTGTGGGCTTCTATGTTGATATCCGAGGAAGGCATAGTAATAGGTGCGCTTCTGTGTAAGGACAACGTAGGTTCACGTCTAATTGATCATATTTAGATACATTTCTCAGTCCTTAGCCGGTTATATATTGCAAGAGAGAACCGACAACTTTCTACAAGTGTTTGGCAATTGAGGGATAAGAATTGGTGAACCATTTACATTCAAGAAATCTTACAAAGAAACCGAAACTCCTAGAATCTCCCTTTATCATAACCCAAAACACTAAACTCTTGTTTGTTGATCTTTAATATTAGATTTGTTTACCTTCACTTTGCATTTGAAACAATTGGATAGTTGTTTAGCTAATTCGCATTGAGACATTTCTAGTGCTTATTCCAGTCCCTGTGGATACGATAATCTTTTATATTACTTGCGACATTTCCGTACACTTGCGGAGCGTAACAATAGGGAGAGAAGAAAGAGCTTGAGGAAGGAGAAGATGGAGTTACCACACAAAATGAAACTCCTCACCCACTAAAAAGTGGCCGGCCACATTCAAGAAGGGGTTTTTAAACCCCATGGGATATCAAGAGTCACAACTCTTGATCTCCCTCATGATGTGGCACACACATGTGCTAATCTTGATGATGTGGCACAACAACATTAGCCCACTAAATTCCAACTCACCAATGAGGTGGTAAATGGTCAAGTCAAACTTGACCCTTCATCTTCCTCTCAAGTCAAGTCAAACTTGACCACTTCTCTCCCATGGTTGATCTAATCTAACCATTGATTCAAGTCAATTTTAATTTAATGAATTTCTATTCATTGAATTAAATTGATTCAATGAGTCTAAGTCCAAAGTAGACTCATCTAACACATGAACCAAATTGAGACCAACTCAATTAGCTTAATTTGGATTACTCTTAATCCAATTTGGTTCATCACATGAACCTAATCTTTTAGGTTCATCAAATGAACCTAATCTCCATCTAATCTCCATCCGTTGGTAATGCTCCTAAACCCATTTAGAAGCATTAGTAATGAGTGATATCTAACAACACATCATTACTACGTAAGTTATAAGAATGTTGAGATCCAACATCACCTTGTGACTACTAATTGTGACTCCTCACAATATATGACAAGTGTCCTTCTATCCTAGACATCTAGATTGATCAATATGAGGCATAGACCGTGTCATCCTCTAATCAATCTAAATCTTGAACTCCAAGTAGACTCACTCAATCAAATGAGCTCAATATCTCATATTGACTCATTTGGGCATGACTATGCACTTAGTGGTCTCACTCTATCATGAGTATCGATGTCACTCCCATCATATAGGAGGGATAGATCGCATCTACATCACTCACATCCCTCCACATAATTTGTTACATACCCAGTAATCGCCTTTATAGTCCACCCAGTTATGGGTGATATTTGACGAAGCCAAAGTATGTAACTCTTTATATAGGGAACCATGGTGACTTCAGGTCCAAGGACTAGTAGTCATACTAATAGCCACATGAGAAAGTATATGACACTCATATAATGATCCATTATACTTTCTCATGGCAGGTCATTCAGTATACATTCTCCAATGCATACCCATGTGTCAACTTGATATCTCCATATCCTTGATTTGTGAGATCAAGTCATCGAGTTAACCTACATGCTAGTCTCTTCGCATTAACATTGTTCCTGAATGTTAATACTTGACTAGGAATGATTAAGAGTTGTGTTCCCTATAACATCTCACTATCGATTCAACTAACTGATTGATATAGGTAAGAACCCTCTACTCAAGGACGCTATTATACTTAATTTTTTGGCACCAATACAAGTAAGTATAATAACAAAAAATAAATGCCTTTATTTATATACAAGAATATGATACAACGAGTCCATACAATAATCATCAAATGATTGGCTTTAGGGCTCTAACTAACACTAAGAGAGTGCATCTGTCGGAAGATGCAAGTATCCATCATGAATTATTTTATCAGCATGTCAAGTTAATATTGGTGCGGGAAGCATCTGACGATTGAACCCAAGTTTTGATAATGGGAAAGTAATTCAAAGTTAAGGTTAGTTGTTATCTAACATGTATAAATGAGTTTGCAGGAAAGTTCTAACTACGGTTAGGTAGGTAGAAAATGCAAAGGGGGCAGTAACCTTAAGTCCTAGGGGTGGTAACCCTAGGTGGAGGAAAACCCTAAGGGGCGGCAACCTTAGGTCCTAGTGGGTGGTAACCCTAGGTGGTGGAAATCCTAAGGGGGGTAACCTTAGGTCCTAGGGGGAGGTAACCCTAGGTGGTGAAAAACCCTAGGGGGTGGTAACCCTAGGCAGAAAGTCTTGCCGGTCTGGAGGACTGGACTGGCATCATAAATGCTCTCCTGAGTGGAGTAGGTGAGGATGCATTCCCCACAGAGGGAATAGTAGGCGTCGGTTTGACATAGGGATTTCGGTCAAAAATTTGAAGTCAGAACTGGACAATCCGGAGACTGTCAAAATATTTCTGTTACTATGTTTATTATGTGCTAAATTTGTTTTGCAGGATATGTTGGTATTTTGTGGACTAACATACTTTACAGCGACTAAATAGCAAAGTTTGCCTTGGGTGAACAGTACCTGAAGCACCCTCATGGAGCTTGTAGGCGCCTCCGGTGTAGAGAAGGAGAAGTGCACGCAACAAGGCTGGAGGCGCCTATTGGTGCAGGAAGCATCCGACGATCCAACCCAAGTTTTGATAATGGCAAAGGGTTCAAAGTTAAGTTGTTTTGTGAACTAACAGGTTGAATGAGCTTGCAGGAAAGTCCTAAGTGTACTTAGGCAAAAGTCCTAACTGCGGTTAGGCAGGTTGATAACCCTAGGGGGTGGTAACCCTAGGTCATAGGGGGTGGTAACCCTATGAGGAAAGTCTTTGCGGGTCGAGAGCTTTAGGCAAAAGTCCTAGGGGTGGAAACCCTAGGTGGAAAGTCCTGGTGTCGCGAACCAGGTGGAAGACTGGACAGGTCAGCGAGCGGGTGTCCTGCAGAAAGTCTGGAAGCATCAAGCACCAAACAAAAGTCCAGTCGATCTGGAGGATCGTGCTGGCAACAAGTAAGTCTCCTGTGTGGAGTAGGTGAGGGAGCATTCCCCGCAGAGGGAACAGTAGGCGTCGAGTCGACCTAGGATTTCAAGGTCGGAAATTCGAAGTCAGACCCGGACAGTCCAGAGACTGCCAATATTTTATTTATAACTATTATGTGCTAACTTTATTTTGTAGGGTATGTGTTTGGGACTAACATATTTTGTAGAAACAAAGAAGCAACCTTAAGCCTCGGATAAACAGTGCCCGAGGCACCTCCATGGAGCTTGGAGGCGCCTCAGGTGAAAGGCTGAAGGGAGCTGAGCAGCAGGCCTGGAGGCGCCTTGGACCATAGCTTGGAGGCACCTTAGTGTGGCTTGGAGGCGCCTTCGAAGTGGATAAGGTGTGACCTGTTCTGTGCTAATCCACGCGGGCAACTCGGGAGGCTTGGAGGCGCCTTGGATGGTGTTGGAGGTGCCTCTAACAGTGCATAAAAGGAGGTCTTGAGGTAGAACTCAATACAACAAGTTTTAAGTACTTCTACTACAACGTGCTGCTCCAAAAGACGCTCTGAAGTGCTGTTACAAGTCCCCGACGACCCGGAGCTCCGAGATTTCCATTCGGTCGTCGGTATAATTGTTTTTTATTATTGCACTTATTACATATTTGTACTCTCTTTTACGCGATATAGTTGTTGCCCATAGAAATCGATCATCGATCGCGGGCCTTGGAGTAGGAGTCGCCCTAGGCTCCGAACCAAGTAAAACCTTGGTATCATTTGTGTGATTGCTTATTTCTTTTATTATTTTCGCTGCATTACTTGATACGTTTTTAATTTCGAAACGCGTGAAAATCCACGAGCGCTATTCACCCCCCCTCTAGCGCTTTCGATCCAACAATTGGTATCAGAGCGGGGTAGCTTTGATTTGGTGCAATCACCAATCAAGCAATTTTTTCATGTTGTTTTCAATTTTTTGGAGTCAATTGGAATTAGTATAGTTGATACATTCCAATTCTTTATCGATTCGAATCGCTTTTGCTCGAAGTCGGTGCAACACCACTCGAGCTCATTTTTATTATCTTCATACCGTACTGCTAATCCAGGATCAAGTCCTGGGACGTTGTTTCTCTAATCTTTTTCCGTGCTAGATCTAAACGGCTTTCTAAGAAGGTTTTAGCACTGTTAGCCCCCCGCTCTTCTCCGGAGACGATTTTGGATATTGGAAGGGTCGGATGGAGGTGTATCTCCACACTCATTTTGAAGTCTGGATGATCATCAAAATCGGACTCCAACTACAGACTGATGCCATTGCCAAGATACTACCGTACGAGGACTGGGAACCGACACTCATCAAAAAGGTAGAAGCCAATGCAAAGGCAACCTGCACCCTACAATGCGGACTGACGAAGGAGGAGATGAACCGTGTCGGCCCTTTTTCAAGCGTCAAGGAATTATGGGAAAAACTCATCGAGCTGCACGAAGGAACCTCCGATACCAAGGCAAGTAAACGGGATTTATTATTCAATAAATTGAATAATATTAAGTTGCAGGAAGGCGAGATGACTACCCAACTTCACGCCCGGATACAAGACCTACTCAACGGTCTACACGTAATCGGACAGAATCGGGATATTTTGAGGTATGCCTTAAACGCCTTTCCAAGGAACACCTTGTGGGCATCCATGGTTGATGCTTACAAGGTTTCTAAGGACCATTCTTCCATAAAATTAGATGAGCTATTTGCTGAGTTTGAATTACATGAACAGGTTAACTCATGTCCGGCCGAGAAAGGTTTGTCTTTAGTTGCAGGTACAAGTAGAGCGCGCGAGACTAAATCAAAGCACAGAACTGAACTAGAATAAGAAGAAGAAGAACCAGTTTCGGATGACGACGATGATGAAATCGCAACCGAGCTCGTCAACCTGGTAAAGAAACTGTACAAGAAAAAGAAAGGTTTCAACAAGAAGGATGTCAGAAAAGTTCTCCTGCCCAAAGAAGCCCAACCAAGCTCAAAGGTGAAATTCGAGGTAACATGCTATGGATCCAATCAGAAGGGGTACATCAAGGCGAACTACCCGAACCAAAAGAATTCGAAGAAATCGAGAAGGAAGAAGGCTCTGAAGGCGACCTGGGATGAGTCATCCTCGAGGAGTCTGATTGCAAAGAGCTCAAACAAATGAGTTCTCTTGCGTTGATGGCTCGGGACTACACCAACGAATCCGGAAGCGAGGACGAATCGGAAGCCGAGTCCGAGAGAAGCCACGGATCCATATCCGTTTCTGAAGGGCCTGACTCCGCTGTAAGTATCCCGCGTTTACATAATCTTTTAAATTATTTAATTCGAAAATTAGAAAAATCAAATATTAGGGTCAAGTCACTTCTAAAGGAGGTAGCAGCCCTTAAAGAAGTGACTAACTCCATATCCTTGCCTGACCCAATTCAGACTGGAAATTCAACTCAAGTCCAAAAGCTTGAGGAAGAAAACTCTAGTCTAAAAACTCAGGTCAAGGATTTAAAGAAGACCTTGGAACGGTTTTCTTTGGGCTCCAACAACCTTGATCTAATTCCTGGGACGCAAAGAGACGTTTACAACAGATTTGGATTATGTTTTAAAACCAAAAAGAAATATCGATCCTATCTAATCTTAGTTAACAGACCAAATAGTAAGATAGTCTAAGCATGGGTACCCAAGTCCAACATAGTTAATCAAGTTGGACTTGGTCAATATTGAGTTCCCAAGGATCAAGTACATTACCTTGATAGACCATATCGAGGCTATGATCTAGGGGGAGCAAAAAGAAAAACTACATTAATAAATAAATTTAAAAGAACATAATTAAAAACATAAATCTAATCTATAAATTAAATAAAAATATAGAAAATTATCAATAATTTAGATGGAGGCTCCAGAATAGTTGGCACCTCCAAAACTAACCTACCCAGCAAGGTAGCCCAAACCAAGCTACCCAGCAGGGTAATTAGAACTAATTAGAAAGGGAACAAGTTTAAGTTGACTTATGGTACTGGTGAAATTTTGGATGATTGTACGTTAGGGAAGCTTAGTCTATGCATGTCTAGGAAGATATGGCTTCAACCTGGTGCATTTGGCTAAGTGGAACTAACCAAAGCTACCCTTTATGAATTCTAATCAGTTAGACCTAGGTTTTGTACTAAGTTCAGTGGATAGGACTATTTGGAAAACCTTGAAGGCATGGTTACTTTAATGATGTCCAAGTGACTCACCATAGCCCAGAAGTTTATTCGAAAATGCCTATTTGTTGAGCTCAAAGTTAAACCTGAATCTAACACAAAGTTTAACCAAACCCTATAATTAAATCTAATTCATCTCACAAAATTATAGGATTTCCTGATTAGAAATTTAGATTGGATGAGATGACTAAGAATTGAATGAAATTAAATTAAAATATATTTTGAATTAAATTAAATTAAAATATATTAAATCAAGTTAAATTAAATTAAATTAAATTAAAATATAATAAATTAAAATTAAAATCAAAATTAAAATCAAAATCAAAATTAAAATTAAAATCAAAATTAAAATCAAAATTAAAATTAAAATCAAAATCGAAATTAAAATTAAAATCAAAATTAAAATTAAATTAAAGCTTATTTAAAAACTTATTTAAAAATGTTTTAAAAACTTATTTAAAAATCTTTTAAAAACTTATTTAAAAATCTTTTAAAAACTTATGATTTTTAAAAATCTTTTAAAAACTTATTTAAAAATGTTTTAAAAACTTATTTAAATTTATTTGAAAATGTTTTTAAAAAAACTTATTTAAAAAATGTTTTAAAAAATTATTTAAAAAACGTTTTAAAAACTTATTTAAAAATGTTAAAAAAAAACTTATTTAATTTTTTTTTAAAAATCCAATTAAATCTAACTTAACCAAAATCTAATTAAATCTAATTAGATTAAATCAATAAATCATTTCACAATCACTCATTAGGGAGCTAACTTCAGCCAAACTATCATTTTATCAAAATGATTCCAATTCAGATACGTTATGTGTAGGAATTGGATCAGTGGATGTTGGATAGTGGATGCTCCAGACATATGACTGGAGATAGAATGAAGTTCACAAAGCTCAAGTTAAAGAATCTAGGCTCAGTTGCATTCGACAACGACGGTAAACTTAAGGTAATCGGAAGAGGTAACATCGAACTCAATTCAGACTTTATTATTTGAAAAGCCTTATTAGTTAAAAACTTTAACTTTAATTTACTCATCATCAGCCAATTATGTGATAGTGGTTACTTAGTTAACTTTGCCAAATCTGGGTGTACAATTAAAAATGCTTATAACCCTGAAATTATACTTAAGGGCATTAGGAGAAATAATGTATAAACAATTAACCTACCAACATCCTCAGTAGAGTGTCTCCTGACACAACAAGAGGAAAAGTTCTATTTCAAAAATAAATTCTCTCGAATCTAACTAACTTTTCTCAAAAAGGTTTTTCAAAAGTTACCTAAGTACTTTTCCAAATTTTGCTAAGTTACTTTTTAATCTTCCTTAATTAAAGTTACTTTTCAAACATAATCCTTTAAAACTATCTTAAAAAATCTTCTTTGAATCCTTAACATTTACTTAGCTAAATACTTTACAAAGAATATAAGTATTTTTTCTAAATGACTATGTTTACGTACCTCTAAATTTAACTAAGTATTTTTTAAAAAAAGAAAAAAGCTTTTTAACTAAGTATCTTGATTAGCTAAAGTTTCAAAGTTGAAATAACTTATATTTTTTACTTAGCTAAAAGTCGTACAAGAACATTTCTTCTAAAAATCTAAAGCACTTTTCAAGGCATGACTAAACATTTTTTTAAAAATCTTTTTCAAATCTAGGTACACTGATTTGTTTTACTCTCCTTGTATTTTGATGTATGGCAAAGGAGGAGAGTAGAAAATTCATAAAGAAAGAAGAAAAATCATAAAGAAAAATTAAAGAAAGAAAATTCATAAATTCAAAAATTAAGGGGGAGCATAACTTCAAAAATTAAGGGGGAGCCTTATTATCTCATACTTGTGCTGTCAATTTGTTTATACTTGTGCTATCTCTACCTTTTCTTTACTGTCTTTTAGTTAACTTTGAATTTTGGTCGCCATAATTAAAAAGGGGGAGATTGTTGGTGCGGGAAGCATTCGACGATCGAACCCAAGTTTTAATAATGTCAAAGGGTTCAAAGTTAAGTTGTTTTGTGATCTAATAGGTTGAATGAGATTGCAGGAAAGTCCTAAGTGTACTTAGGCAAAAGTCCTAGCTACGGTTAGGCAGGTGGAAAACCCTAGGGGGTGATAACCCTAGGTCATAGGGGGTGGTAACCATATGCGGAAAGTCTTGGCGGGTCGAGAGCTTCAGGCAAAAGTCCTAGGGGGTGGAAACCCTAGGTGAAAAGTCCTGGTGTCGCGAACCAAGTGGAAGACTGGACGGGTCGGGGAGCGGGCGTCCAGCAGAAAGTCCGAAAGCATCGAGCGCCGAGCAAAAGTCCAGTCGATCTGGAGGATCGTGCTGGCAACAAGTAAATCTCCTGTGTGGAGTAGGTGAGGACGCGTTCCCCGTAGAGGGAACAGTAGGCGTCGGGTCGACCTAGGGTTTCCGGTCGGAAATCCGAAGTCAGACCCGGATAGTCCGGAGACTGTCAATATTTTATTTATAACTATTATGTGCTAACTTTGTTTTGCAGGGTATGTGTTTGGGACTAACACATTTTGTAGGAACAAAGAAGCAACCTTAAGCCTCGGATGAACAGTGCCCGAGGCACCTCCATGGAGCTTGGAGACGCCTCAGGTGCAAGGCTGAAGGGAGTTACGCAGCAGGCCTGGAGGCGCCTTGGACCAGAGCTTGGAGGCACCTTAGAGTGGCTTGGAGGCGCCTTCGAAGTGGATGAGGTGCGACCTATTCTGTGCTGATCCACGCGGGTGACTCGGGAGGCTTGGAGGCGCCTTGGATGGTTCTAGAGGCACCTCCAATAGTGCATAAAAGGAGGTCTCGAGGCAGCACTCAATACAACAAGTTCTAAGTGCTTCTACTACAACGTGCTGCTCCAAAAGACACTCTGAAGTGCTGTTACAAGTCCTCGATGACCCGGAGCTCCGAGATTTCGATTCTGTCGTCGGTATAATTGTTTTTTATTATTGCACTTATTACATATTTGTACTCTCTTTTACGCGAAATAGTTGTTGCTCACAGAAAGCGATCATCGATCGTGGGCCTTGGAGTAGGAGTCGCCCTAGGCTCCGAACCAAGTAAAACCTTGGTGTCGTTTGTGTGATTGCTTATTTCTTTTATTATTTCTGCTGCATTACTCAATACATTTTTAATTCCGAAATGCGTGAAAAAGCCTCGAGCGCTATTCACCCCCTCTAGCGCTTTCGATCCAACAGCGCCCTCATAGAGGCTTGAGGTGCCTCGGACAGCCTTGAAGGTGCCTTCATGGAGTATGGAGGCGCCTTCAAGAGGATCAGCAAGGACTTCTTCACAGCTTATCTAAGTGGCTGACTCGGCTATGTTGGAGGTGCCCTCAAGGGGCTTGGAGGCGCCTTTAACAACTATTAAATAGAGGTCTTGACCAGCAGCTCAAGACAACACATTCCAAGACATCTTTGAGCTGCGCACTACTGACGAGACGATTCGGCTTAGCTACAACAAGACCCCGACGACCCGAACCTTAAAGATTGCTATTTTCATCGTCGATATAATTGTATTTCAGTTCTAATATTGTACTATAAAATTGTAAACTTTTGCACGATATAGTTGTTGCCCAAAGTAAATGCTCAATGAGCGAGAGCCTTGGAGTAGAAGTCGTCCTAGGCTCCGAACCAAGTAAATACCTGGCGTCTTTTGTGTTAGTTTTCTTATTCTGGTGCTTAACTCTCGATATATTTTCGAATACGATAAGTGAAAGCCATGAGCGCTATTCACCCCCCTAGCGCTTTTCGATCGAACAATTGGTATCAGAGCGGGGTCGCTTCGTTTCGGTGCAACCACCAGTCAAGCACATTTTCATGGTGTCTTTCAGCTTTTCGGAGTAGATCGGAATTAGTATTCTTGCCGTCTTCCAATCTATTTTTTCGTAATCAAATTTGTCTCGAAGTTGGTGCAACACCACTTGAGATCGCATAGTATCTTCTCTTTTAAACCGCACTACTAATCCAGGATCAAGTCCTGGGACACGTTTTTTTTCCCATTTTTCGTGCTAGATCTTCAATGGCTCTCCAAGAGGGCTATAGCACCGCTCTCCCACCGCTCTTCACCAGAGATGACTTCGGTTACTTGAAGGATCATGGAGGCATACCTTTAGACTCACTTTGAAGTCTGGATGATCGTCAAAACTGAGCTTGAACTACCAACTAACGGCGTCAGCAAACCAATACTGTACGAGAACTAGGACGCGACTCTGATCAAGAAAGTAGAAGCAAATGCCAAAGCGACCTGCACCCTCCAATGTGGACCAATGAAGGAGGAGTTGAACCACGTTGACCCGTTCTCGAGCGCCAATGAACTGTGGGAGAAGATGATTGAGTTGCACGAGGGCACGCCTGATACAAAGGTAAGTATAAGAGATCTTATTATTAATAAACTATTTAATATTAAGTTCCAAGAAGGAGAAACAGTAAGCCAACTGCATGCCCGCATCCAAGACCTCCTCAACGGTCTTCACGCAATCGGACAAAAGGTAGAAAATAGAGATATCATCAAGTATTCCTTAAATGCTTTTCCGAGGAATACCTTGTGGGTGTCTGTTGACTCTCTACAAGTGTACAGAAATGTCGTAAGTAATAATAAAAGATATCCTATCCACAGGGACTGGAATAAGTACTAAAGATGTCTCAACATGAATTAGCTAAACAACCAATGAATTGGTTTTCAAAAGCTAAATGCAACTATGCAAAGTAAAACGTAGAAATGAAAGAATAAGAAACAAGAATAAGGGTAATGGTAAAGGTATGTTCTAGGAGTTTTGGTTTCTTTGTAATGTTATTCAATATAATGATCTACCAAATCTTATTCCTTAATTGACCATCATTTGTAGAAGGTTGTCGATTCTCTCTTGCAATAGACAACCGACCAAGGACTGAAATCTATACCTAAACGTGATCAATTAGGAATGAATTTATGTTGTCCTTACACGGGCTTGCCTGTCACGTGCGCCCCTCGGATAATCAACATAGAATTCATCACCCCTCAACTGCATCAAAATATAATATATAATCTATACAATCTATCCTACCCTCTTGAAATGCCTAATTTCCCTTTCAAGATTACCTCTTAAACGTCCTTACACGGGCATGTTCCTATCACGAACGTCCCTCGGGAAATTGAAGGGTAAGAAATCCATAGAAGATCCACAAGATATTCAAACATTCAATCAAGTATGGTAATTGAGCCCTAATCACAACAATCCACACAAGAAAGAATAGATACAAATAGGGTAAAATCATAGAAATAGGAAATTGGCAAATCCACAAGAGTTTTACATTAAATCTCCATTACAAATACTCCCTCCATCCAAGAATAAGAGATATAATCCATAGAACAAGGAAAGAAATCCAAAGATAAAGAGAATACAAGCATCTTGATCCCAAATCAGAGAAAGAAAGGGAAGAAAAGCTTATCTACGATGAAGAATCATCTTCAGATCCAATCCTCGTTCCCCAGAGTCGAAACGATGAAGATATGCCCTTAGATCGTTGGAAATCCCTCTAAGAAGATGGAGGAACGCCCCAAATCTTGATTCCCCCCATAAGGGAGAAGATCTCCTTTCAATTCATAAAGGAGGCCTTATATAGTGTGGAAGTTTGGGCCCCACACGACCTCGAGGCACGACCGTGTGAGGTTCGCACGGCCAAGGCCACTCCCTTCTCTGCCTTCCTTACACGGTCGTGTGTGATACACGGCCGTGGCACACACTGCTTCTGCTTCCCTTGCACGGTCGTGTAGATCTACATGGCCTGCACTACCTCTGCCTCGGGAAACCTCGCATGGCCGTGTGGTGCACACGACCAGAGTCTTCTTGGTCTCTGGAAACCTTGTGCGGCCGTGTAGATCTACACGGTCATGTAAGGCTTCAGCTCTAGATGGCTTACATGGTCGTGTAGTGTACACGGCCATGGTCTTTCTGGCTTCAAATCTTTGCACGGTCGTGTGAGGTTCACACAGCTGTGGCAACTTCCACCTCTGCTGCAACCACATGACCTGGGCTCTCCACATGGCCTGGGCAATCCCCCATGGCAAGGTCGTGTGAGGTTAAGGAATGGCACCTTCCTCTCTAGCTTCACTTGCAGATTTGTCCTTGAACATGAATCCTTCACCAAAATCGACCCCTGTGTACTGAACATGCACAAAAGCATATCTCCAAACAAAAAGAGTAAATATGCTAAAAGGAAAGTTGGAAGTATGAAAATACGTAGACAAAGCATGTGCTAAGTATGTGAATATGCGTCCAAACATGCATAAAAGGTGTATATAATCTACGCACATCACACCCCCAGACTTAAACCTTTGCTTGTCCTCAAGCAAAATGCTGCAATCTAAATTCATATGTTTTACAATGCTCTCATATCCCTAATGCATTCTCCTAACTCTATCGAAAAGTTTCATTAACAAGCATGATCATGGAAACAAGCTAACTATAGCTCAAGCATAAGTCTCTTTTGCACAGTGCAAGGTAACTCAAAACTCTTCAAGTTTCAATCTATGTCCTAGTCAAGTTGTCATCAAATTTGAATTCCTAATGTTTCCGGTGATAGACAAGTAACCAGTGATAGGCACTTACTTGCCAAACACTTGGTTCATATTTCTCAATTAACCCAAGGTCTCAAAGGTGTGCTCAATCTCAAGAAAAGCTAAGCAGTCATTTCCCTAGTAGCCTAACTAGGTCTCAAAGGGGTGACTTGCTAGATTCCACTCACGACAAATGTTTTTTATATCCCTTATTCATTTTTTTCACTTTTTATTTATGTTTTTTTCACTTTTTTCATAAGTATTTGCATTGTGCAAAACTTATTTTCAAATGTACTTTTAGCACAAATGTTGGGATATTTTGATTTTTCCAAATAAGGTTATATGATTTGAGCCTCATCTAGTAACCATAATGAAGTTTGAGAAATCACCATAGAAACCAAGTACAAAACAAACAAGATGAATCATGACTATTTCAATGATATCAACCATTCAAGCATCGAGTATAGTGAAGTGAATGTAAGATCCTTAAGGTCAAGCCAAATCTCAAACTTATCTCCATATGATACTTAGCTTATTTCATGCTACCCAAGATAGAGAAAAGAGGTACACTAAGCATACTACTAGCATCACTTAAAACATCATGAGTCTAGATAATGAACGTGCTAACATTTTAACTTGAAGACAAGAAAGCATATAAGTGAAGTTTGATGTTCTCAAGATGTATGCCACGAAAATCAAAAGATAGTCAAGTGACTATCAAAAATCAAGCAATCAAAGCAAGACAATCCAAATAAAATGCAGAACAAAACTAAACATGCAGAAAACAAGCAAAAACTGAAAATAAAATGGAAAAAAAAATCAGGTTATTAACACCCCCCCCCCCCCCCCCCCCCCCGACCTAAACCGTTCATCGTCTCGATGAAATTAATATGGTGGAGGAGGTGATAGATCAGGAAATTCAGGAAGTGGAAAAGGAAAGGCATTAATAAACCATCTTACTTCATCTCTAAAAAACATATGATATTCAAACAATTTGTCTATATCATCTTGCAAGAATTTCATAAAACCCCTAAAGTCTTCATTAAATTCCATTTGAGTTATTTAAGAATTCATTATTCTAGAAATCTTGTCACATAATTCCCTCTCACTTTTAAAATACTCTTGCAATTTTTTAAATTGTTCCTCATCCATGTGTTCTTTACTTTCAAGAAAATTGCTAGTCGAGTCTAGGTCACAATGAATGTCATATAGAACAACATGAAGTTCTTTGAAATTAAAATTATGAACATCATTATTAACCAAAGGAACCTTTCTTGAAGTAGCAGTTGACAACAACTTAGAATGTTAGCTTGCTAATTTTAATAACCAATTTTCCTTAACATGAATGGTAGTAAGATCATGATTGGGCAATCTTAAAGGGAAATTATTCTTAATAAGAAGACTATATCCATGTTCTTCATGCCTTATTATTTTTGATGTCAAACATGAATTCAAGTCTAATTTGCAAGAATTTTCAACCATTTCTAACTCACTCAAATCACACCCTAACACCAAAGCTATATGGGTTAACAATCCTCCTAAAATAATGGGTGTGGTTGAATCTGATTTTCCTAATTTCACCAAATACTTAAAAAAGAAATAACCCAAATTAATCGAAACATCTTCAACCATTGCCCATAAACAATATAAATCCACAAGTCTTACTAACCCCTCTTTATCCTCTCTCCCAAATATAGTATTTTTCATGACTAAATAAACATATCTGAAAATGGGATTGATAATATGATTAGCTCTAGAATTATGAGGGTTGAAATGTGATTGCCCAGAAACTTGTTGCCAAAAACATGAATTCACAAATTTAGGTAAGATTATACATATACCATCCTTTGGCAATTCATAACAAGTATTAAAATCACTTAATGTCCATTCATAATCTTCATTAAACAATCAAAATTTTAGTGTTCCCCCACCTTGGACATTCTCAACTGTTATAGAGCTTAAAAATTCAAAAATAATTCTAGGATAAGTAGGGTACTTCATACTAATCAACCCACTCAAACCTATTCTTCCAAATAACCATTCTACATCATCCTTAAACCCTAATGTGTCCAAGGTTACATCATCCACAAATTTAGTACTCAAAAGAGGGCAGTTACATAAGGAAAAATATCTAAGTCGTTGTTCATTGCTAAAAAAAATGATATCAAAGTTGTTAGATATACCTTTGATGCAAGAGTTTCTTCCTTTCGTTGCGACCATCTTTTCCTTCCCTTTCCTTGTGGTTGACATTTCCTTGACCAAATCCACCATAATAGAAAGGCTCAAGCTTTTGAGAGAAAAAGGTTAGAAGAGGCAAACCCTAGAGACAAAGAGATGAGAAGAGAGAAGAAAGAAGAAGGGAGTGTGCGGCGGACACGGCCGTGTGTTGCCCACACCCTGTTCCCTACCCTTTTAATGGCATGGATTAGGTCGTGTGTTATCACACGAACTAGTTTTCATTTAAACTTACACGGTCGTACCAATTGGCACGACCACAGCCATCTCCTCCTCGGATTACCTCACACGGTCGTGTCTGAGACACGACCTCTCCCCCTCGGGAGACTTCACACGGCCGTGCCAATTGGCACGACCACAACCATCTCATCCTCGGGTCTCTTTGTATGGTTGTGTCTGGTACACGACCTCACCATCTTTCTTCTCTAGAATCAGCACACAGTCGTGTCTCAGACACAGCCATGCATGCTTCCTTCTCTGGAGTCTTCACACGGCCTTTTGATATAAACACGGCCCATGCAATCTCTTCCTCTGTAGAACATCCGTGGCCATGTATGACACACGAGCAAGCTCTCCTTTATTTCAAATGATGATTTTTCTTCTTCCTCTACCTCTCCAACACCTCCATGCCCATGAAAAAGTCATGGCCAGCTCATGGAAGTAAAATTTAACCTGAAAACAAAGCAACAATCAAGTAAAAACACTATACTGAAATATAAAAACATAAAACGGAACTAACTACATAATCAATCTAGAGGATGAGGTTCAGAAAAATACAACCTTTGTTTCTTATCTAGTTTCATACCATGCACATATTCCTTCAACCATTAGCCTTTTACCTTAATCATTCCAAGTTCTTTATTCCAAATATCTACTGCTCCAAAAGGATAAACCTTTCTAACCTCGAATGACCCAGTCCACCTTGATTTAAGCTTCCCTAGAAAAAGTCTTAGTTTTGAATTAAACAATAAAACTAGATCTCCTTCCTTGAAACTTTTGCGTAGAATGTGTTGATCATGCCATTTCTTTTTTCCTTTCCTTATAAGATTTTGTTGGGATCTATCACGCTAAACACGCTAAAGCGCAGCGAAAAAATTACTAGATCCTCTTATCCAGCGGATCCATGCGAAAAGAAGAAAATAATTTTCATGACAAATAATCTATGCTAAGCTACATGATAAGATTATACCTTTGTTGCGTGCCCTTCACAATCCCGACAGCAACCTTTTCTTTGGATCCATATCTCAGCGCGTTCAAGTGTCCGCGCCTCTATGGTATCCACACGAACATATCCTTCGTTCGTCCCATGAACGAATCCTTCGGAGAAGAACCATCTTCTTGTGCTAGCAAGAAGTATGGTTCGACCATGGAAGAAAATTCAGCCATGGAAGAAGGAGGAAGAAGGAGGAGGAAGATCAAGAGACACCCATCTCATCTAATGAAAAATCTCACCAAAAACCTATATATATTCATCCAATGAATATGAAGGGTTTTTGTCTCTTTGTATTCCTCTTAATGAGTTGGATTATTATATTGGATTAACCATTAATCTAATAACCCAATAAGTCTAACCCATTGAGAGTAGCCCATCAATCCAATTTGTCTAATTCGGATTGAACTCAATCCAATGAGTGGGTTCATTTGAGTCTAACTCAATTAGTAACCAAAAGGCCTAATCATCTTATGATTGGCTCTTAAGGATAATTACTAACAATCTTCCACTAGCACTAGTGCCAATCACCACTAAGATGACACCAACACTTTGGATTTACCCATTATTCTTAATATCCTTAGTATTTTAGTCAAACTAAAATACACATCTCCGAACCAATATGTTCTTTGTGTGTGACCCTATAGGCTCTCGTAATGTTGGCAATGTATCCAAATCAACATTTGTGATACATAAACAATGAGTGCCATCTAGCAATGTATCATTGCTATCCAAGTGACGAGAAAGATGAGATCCGACCTAACCTGTCCGTGGCTATTATCATGTATGACTCAGTCCCTCTATCCTTGATATCTAGATTGATAATGAGGCATAGAGCGTGTCATCCTCTTATCAATTTTTGTGTTTCTTGATCTCTAAGTAGACACACTATACAAATAAACTCAATATCTCATATTGACTCATCTGAGTATGGCCATACATTCCTGTGTCCTACTAATCAAGGGGCCCACAGGTATCACTTCCGTTATATGGAAGGGATAGATCTTATCTACATCACTCACATCCCTCCACATAATTTATTGCATACCCAGTGATCGACTTTATAGTCCACTCTGTTACGGGTGACGTTTGACGATACCAAAGTACACAACTCCTTATGTAGGGAACCATAGTGACTTCAGGTCTAAGGACTATTCATACCAAAAGTCACATAAGAATGTTTATGACACTCATATAATGATCCATGAAACATCTCATGGCGGGTCAATTCAGCACATATTCTCCAATATATACCCATGTGTCAACCTGATATCTCATATCCATGACTTTTGAGATTAAGTCATCCGTTGACGTACATGCTAGTCTTAATGCATTAATATTGTCCTTGTATATTAATGCTCGACTAGGAATAGTTTAGAGTAGCGTTCTCTATAATATTTCACTATCAATTCAACCAATTGATATATTGTAGATTAGAACCTTCAACTCTAGGACATTATTATATTTACTCATTCGGCACTGAACTGAAGTAAATATAATAACCATAACCTTTGCCTTCTAATGAAATAACGAAATATGATACAAAATGCCCTAAGTCAATCAACTCTTGATTGCCTCTTAGGGGTTACACTAACAATCTCCTTATGTCACTAGCATCAATGACTGAAATATCTAATATCGATTGACCTAGTGTGACCATCATGCTTTCTTGGTGCCAAAGCCTTGGTCAAAGGATCTGTAATGTTAGCATTGTTTGGTTATCTGCATATCCTCATATCTCATATATCGTGGATCCATCTAATGAGATGAAATTGTTATAGTATCCAATACCCAAGACCACCATTTAAGTACAATACATGCCCTAACTGCGATCTAGAAACATCCTTGTCAATTTTGGAAGCTTGCACCACTGTAACCCTTTACTGCAATAGCTGTAACACTTTACAGCAATAGCTCTTCATCGCCTCCAAAGATCAAGAAATAATCTTGAGTCCTTCTCAAGTACTTAAGAATATTCTTGACTGCTATCCAGTGACTTTCACCTGGATCTGACTAGCATCTGCTCATTATGCTCAACGCATACGAGACATTTGGGTGAGTACAAAGCATGGCAAAACTTTTAAGTACCTTGTCAATATATGTACTCTGGCTTAGAATAAGCCATCTCCTGGATCTATCTCTATAGATCTTGATGCCCAAAATATAGGCTGTTTCACCTAAGTCCTTCATTGAGAAACAATTCCCAAGCCAAATCTTCACTAACAGAAGAGTAGGGATATCATTTCTAATGAGATGTATGTCATCTACATACAATATGAGAAAAATGACTGTGCTCCCACTACCCTTCTTATAGACACAAAGTTCATCTTCATTCTTAATGAAACCAAACATTTTGATTGCATCATCGAATAGAAGATTCCAGCTTCTAGAAGCTTGCTTCAATCCATAAATGGATCTTTGCAACTTACAAACCTTTTTAGCATGCTCTGGATCTACAAAACCCTCAAGTTGTGTCATCTACACATCCTCCAGTAGATTTCCGTTAAGAAATGCGATTTTGACATCCATTTACCAGATCTCATAATCATAGTAAGAAGCAATAGCAAGCATGATCCGAATGGACTTAGCATCACAACTAGTGAAAAGGTTTCATCATAGTCTATACCATGAATATGTTTGAATCCTTTAGCCACCAATCTACCTTTGTAGGTATGCATATGACCATCCATGTCAGTCTTCACCTTGAAGACCCACTTACACCAATGAGTTTGATCCCTTCAGGTGGATCAACCAAAGTCCATACTTGGTTAGTGTACATGGATTCCATCTCAGATCTCATGGCCTCTAGCCATTTCTCATAATCTGGGCCCTGTACAGCTTCTTGATAAGATGTAGGCTCATTGAGACCAATAAGCTCTACATCACCGTGGTCAGACAAGAGAAAATAATATCTCTCAGGTTGACGATGAATCCTATCAGATATGTGTAGAGTATGTGCTACTTGAACAGATTATTGTTCCACAACCTCTTGTGGTGCAACAAAACCCTGATCCACAACATCTTGTGGTACCTGTTCAATTTTCATCACAGTGTTAGTGCTAGTATCTTGAACTTCTTCAAGATTAACTTCACTCCCACTAGTTTTTCTAGAAATAAATTCCCTTTCTAGAAACACACCAGTTCTGGCAACAAACACCTTGCCATGTGTGAGATTATAGAAGTAATATCCCTTTGTTTCCTTGGGATATCCTATAAAATAGTACTTGTCCAATTTGGGTCCTAGTTTATCTGAGACTAGTTGTCGAACATAAGCCTCACAATCCCAAATCTTCATAAAAGACATCTTGGGACTCTTCCCTATTCATATCACATATGGGGTCTTTATGACAGCCTTAGATGGAACTCGGTTAAGTGTGAAAGCAGCTATCTCTAGAGCATGTCCCCAGAAGGAAATAGGAAGATCTGTATGACTTATCATCGATCGTACCACATCTAATAAAGTACAATTCCTCCTTTCTGATACACCGTTCCATAGTGGTGTTCCAGGTGGCGTGAGTTGAGATATGACCCCACACTCAACGAGATGGTCATGAAACTCTTGACTAAGGTATTCCCCACCTTGATCTAATCGAATCACCTTAATACTCTTACCAAGTTGATTTTATACTTCATTCTTGAATTCTTTGAACTTTTCAAACAATTCGGACTTATGTCTCATCAGAAACACATAGCTATATTCACTGAAATTATCAGTAAAAATAATGAAGTATTGTTAGCCTCCTCTAGCTGCTACTCTAAAAAGGCCACATACATCAGTATGTATGAGTCCTAAAAGATCATTAGCCCTTTCGCGGTGTCTACTGAATGGAGTCTTTGTCATCTTGCCTCGAAGACAAGATTTGCATGCCTCATATGATTCAAAATCAAATGAGTCCAAAATCCATCCTTATTGAGTTGGGATATGCAACTCTCATTTTGTGAACTAAGCGAGAATGCCAGAGATATGTTTGATTCAAATTATTAGACTTGAATCATTTGGTATTTATGTTATAGATTGAGTTGCCAAAGTCTAGAACATAGAGTACATTCACAGGATGTGCACTATAATAGAACATTTCATTGAAATAAACGAAACAACATTTGTCCTTTATTACAAATGAAAAACCTTTCTTGTCCAAACAAGAAATAGAGATAATGTTCTTGGTCAAGGTAGGCACATAGCAGCACTCTTTAAGTTCTAAAATAAGCCTAGTAGGCGAAGATAAGGAATATGTTCCTACAGCGACAACAACAACTCTTGCACCATTGCCTACTCGTAGGTCCACTTCGCCCTTTGTCAATGATCTACTATTTCTTAGCCCCTTCATATTAGTACAAATATGAGACGCACACCCGGTATCTAATACCTGTGAAGAAGAAATAGACAGATTGACTTCTATAACATATATACCTGAGGTAGAACTCTCACTTCTCTTCCTTTTCCATTCCTCTAGGTATAACTTGCAGTTCCTTTTCCATTGTTCGGTCTCACCGCAGTGGAAGCAGGTTCCTTCCTTAACAACCCCACCTTTGGGTTTCATTGCATGAGTCTTGCCCTTCCTTTGGCTTGTGTCTTATCCTTACCTTTAGGCTTCGACTTACCTTTGCCCTTAGACACCATCAAAATGGTACTAGGCTTTGCCTTCTTAAGGTTGATTTCAACAGTTCTCAACATGCTCAACATCTTAGGTAGCGGTTTGTCAATTTCATTCATGTTGTAATTCATGACAAATTGACTATAGCTTTTGGGCAATGATTGCAAGATAAGATCAGTGGACAATTCTTGGCCTAGTGGGAATCCCAACCTTTGTAGATTCTCCACATTCCCGATCATTTTGAGCACATATGCCCTACGGGACTTCCGTCTTGCATTTTGAATTGAAACAGTGCTTTAGAGATCTCAAATCTCTCATGCCTTTCTTGTCCTTGATATAGTTTTCTAAGGTGTTCAACCATATCATAAGCATCCATGTTCTCATGTTACTTCTGAAGCTTAGAGGTCATGGTGGCGAGCATAAGGCATGATACATCTAATGCATCATCTTGATGCTTGTAAGCATCCCTATCAGCTCTAGTGGCAGTAGCAGGGGGCACTTCAGGAATAGGCTGCTCTAGGACGTACAGTTTTCTTTCTCTCTTGAGAACTATTCTTATGTTTCTATACCAGTCTAGAAATTAGCTCCATTGAGCTTATTCTTATCAAGGACAGATCGTAGAGATAGTGTCTTCTACTTACTAGACGACATGGTGGTCTACAACAATAAAATGCAGAGAAGTATCATCCTCAGATCATTTAATTAGGCCTTTAATTAAATGATTCTCCCACTGAATTCTAAAGCTTGATAGAAGCAAGTCACTACTAGTTCTATACCCATAAGCAAAGACATTCTAGTGAGACAAGATACACATTATACCTCATCTTGAGTTAGCTTTGGCTAATCGCCCAAGACTTGTATAAATAGGTAGACAACGTGTACCAATTGGACAAAATCCATCTTATATTTTTCTTGAGTTAGCTTTGGCTAATTGCCCAAGATTTGTATAACTTAGGTAGACAACGTTCACCAATTACATCCTATGTAACTCTTGTATCCTTAGGTTGTAACACCCCTAGAAAGCCTAGATAAGAAAGTAAGGATAATGAGAGTTTGAAGGTAGTGAAAAGAAGGTGTAAATATTCTAAGTTGAATATTAAGATGGGAAGGATTTAGATGATTAAAACTTTATGAAAGAAAATAAAGTTGAGAATATAAATCATCTATATTTATAATACATGGAATTAATGTAAACAAAAGGAAGGAATATGAGATAATATATATGTGTATGAAATATTTATGCATAATGCATAATATGGTGATATATGAATTATTATGTACAAAAGAATATCAATAATATGTTAGAAGAGAAATAGGATTGAACATTGGACCTCTTGTAAGGAACATGTATAGGATATCAAAGGGGATAGGAGAATTATTGATAAGGAGAGAAAGGACTAAGTAGTTAAGAATAAGAAAGGATTCTTTTTACTTAAATGGAAAAGGAAGTAAAAAGAAGTAAAAATATACATAACCAAGTTTTGATCCTTGGTTCTCTTGTGGATGCATGCATATGTTAACCAAGTGTGATAGGAGAAGATATTGTAAGAGGAGAGATAGGAATTTTAATTAAAGGAAAGAAAAGAGAGAAATTAAAGGAAGGAAAAGAGAGAACTCAAGAAGCATTTCTCTAGAATATTCTTATCATTAAAGAGGAGAAATAAATAAGGAGGATGAATCAAGTCAAGTTTTCCTCCCCTCATTTTAGTATAAATAGGCATGGAGGGGTGGCTTCATCCTCAACTCACTCTCCTCCTCTTCTCCTAGAGGTGCCGAGACACTCCCTCTTTTCTTTCTTTCTTTTTGTTGCCGAGCAACACAAGAGGAAGAAGCCTCCTCTTCTTCCTCCTCCTCTCCACCAAAAGACCTAACCACTTCTTCCTCCATTGGTGCCGAGCAAAGCAAGCAAGGAAGAAAGGTCCACAAGCAAGTTCTCAACTCTAGGAAACTTAAGCAAAGAAGGTAAGCTTCCCCTCACCTGTGGTACAAGGCTTTTATGTGATTTTCAGATTTATAAGGATTAGAAAACCTAGGAAAGAATTTAAGAAAATTCGGCTAAAGAAAATGTTTTCAAATCTAAGATGATTTAAACAAGACCTCAATTCATGATAAGATTTTCTATGCTATGTAGAAGGATTCTTTTCCATGATTTTATACTGATATGATGTATGATCAGAGGAGTATCTAACCCTAGGATTTAACCAAAAATATTTTAAAGAGGCTAGGAAGATTATTGTCTAACCAAACTAGTGCAAGGTTCCTTCTATGAAATGCTAAGGACATTTCTATGGTTTTCTTGCTTGGAAATTGGAACCAAAAGAAAACTCACTTGTATGCTTCGGACCAGAAAGGTTAAGGGTTAGAAAGACCTTCAAAAAAATTTAAATAAACATGCTCCTATGATAGGATATAAAGTTTCTTAAAGGGTGTTCACATTGCTAGAAACTCATGAACTCTTTTTAGGGTTTTTCGGCCATGATAAAAGGGATAGCTTAGATTAGCCTAAACAAAAATATTAATATGCTCAAGACCTCTGTGATATTATGATATGAAAGTTGATTAATGCTCTCATGTTTAATTGGAATGTAGAAAATTAGTTACATGATATAAGACATGTAAGATCATAAGAGTCCTAGCTTGTTTATGATCCAATTTTGTGTATGATGTTCTTAGTAACTTTTGCCATGATATTTACTTAGGCTTTCCATGCTTTAGGCCACTTAAGAAACCTAGCTTAAGGACTGGTAGGTTTCAGCCATGAAGGAAAATAAAAGAAAAGGGAAAGAAACCTAGGAAATGCTATACATAATGAGAAGAAATGAAATTATGTTATGTAATATGCCATGATATGTTATAGCATAGGAAATGCTATACATAATGAGAAGAAATGAAATTATGTTATGTAATATGCCATGATATGTTATAGCATAGGAAATGCTATACATAATGAGAAGAAATGAAATTATGTTATGTAATATGCCATGATATGTTATAGCATAGGAAATGCTATACATAATGAGAAGAAATGAAATTATGTTATGTAATATGCTATGATATGTTATAGCATAGGAAATGCTATACATAATGAGAAGAAATGAAATTATGTTATGTAATATGTCATGATATGTTATAGCATAGGAAATGCTATACATAATGAGAAGAAATGAAATTATGTTACGTAATATGCCATGATATGTTATAGCATAGGAAACGCTATACATAATGAAATGAAATGAAATTATGTTACGTAATATGCCATGATATGTTATAGCATAGGAAATGCTATACATAATGAGAAGAAATGAAATTATGTTACGTAACATGCCATGATATGTTATAGCATAGGAAATGCTATACATAATGAGAAGAAATGAAATTATATTATGTAATATGCCATGATATGTTATAGCATAGGAAATGCTATACTTAATGAAAAGAAATGAAAAAGGAAATGCATGAAAGATTGTTAGGGACATGATATGATAGTTATGCATGATAAGTTATTTTTTGTATGGTTTGTACCAAGGGTGGGCTCCATAAACGCCCCGGGGTCGATGGAGTAAGACTCGGGCCTCGTCAGTAATGGGCCTCTGAATGCCCTAGGTCGATGGAGTAAGACTCGGGCCTAGTATGTATGGATGGTAGGGTTCAAGACTTGCTACCTTGGACCTACCTATGAAGCGCGCGCATTATGTATGTGGTACAAACCGGGATCCCCTCTAATGATGATATTAATTTCAAGTACTTATAAGTATAAGTTTTCAAATTCATGATGCATTGCCTACATATGTGCTTGAATTATCTGATGATTAGATATAATGTCATATGATATTATATGAATATGAATATGATACCCTTGTATGTCGTATGCTTATGATACCTCGCATGATATTGATATGCAATGATATGAATTCGGTTTTAGTGAGTAGGAAAGGAACTTACTGAGCCATGAGTGCTCATAGCTTACTTTCCTTGTACCGCAGATATGGGGGACGGATATTCGGAACGACAGAGTAGCAGGAGGAGCAGATAGTGATGTGTGTGGTGGTGGCTCGGCAAGAATGATTCGGACAAATTAATATTTTTAGTTATATGATCAATATATGCACATTCGAACTAATCAGAATATGTGATATCATGCTTATTTAAATAAAAGGAATGATTTAAAATTTTCCGCTGTTATAGTATAACTAAAGCATGTACGTAAGTAGTATAAGATCGTAGCGCCGCCCTTGGGTAAGAAGGGTGGGCGTTTTACAGGTGGTATCAGAGCGAGGTTTTGCCAGCTCACTACACACACATCAAGCTCCTTCCTGTCGCTCCAAGTAAGTACAGTTGCTTAATTTATTTATATGCAAAAATTAGTATGATACTCTAGGATACATGAATAATAGCCTAGGAAGGATACCTTAAGCTATACCCTAGAGAAGGGTGCATGATGACAAGTATGTGTTAAAAATAGTATGATACTCTAGGATGCATGAATGGTAGCCTAGGAAGGATACCTTAAGTTATACCCTAGAAAATGGTGCAAGATGATAAGTAGGTGATATTCTAGGATGCATGAATGGTAGCCTAGATACAAGAACCTTAGGCTATAACATAAGAGGAATAATGAATCTTTAAAATCTTGTAGAAATGGACTATATCCTGTTCGAATACGATCCCGAGGATGTAGAATATTTTGGCGAATACCTCGAGTTCGCGGATGAACCCGATATGCTGGAATACTTCGACAACTATGTGAGCGACTCGGAATCTCCGGAACACGACGAGTTCGGAGAGGAAGATCTCGAGGAAATCGAGGAAGGGAATTCGGACGATAATGAAGATGAAGATTCAGAAATTATGGAATATTATGAAGGAGAGAACGAGTTTCCTGAGATGGGCGAGGATGAATTTAACCTTGCTGAATACATGGAAATGAGTTTCAACCCCAACGATATAATAGACTTCGAGTGGGGACTGAACAACCTCGAGGGGGAACTAAACGAAGACCCGATGGAACCGGACGAACATGTTGAAGAAGACGAGGGAATGGATGAAGAGACAATAATCGACCCGGAAGAGGCATCGGAGATTCAACCTCCGATAATGCCTGATCCACCCCAGAATGATCTGGGCAAGTCGATACAGGTTGGGTTGATGATGACTACTGCTATCATGTCCTTTATGGCAGGAGTAGTCACAACCTACCTGGCCTTTTAAGAGAAGAAGTTATGAACAAAAAAAAAATGTAATAAAAGCTTTTGATGAATAAAAAGAGTAGAAATGGTATCAATTTAACCATGAGTCAAGGGAGATTGGAAGCTCCACCAACGTCTAAGGAATCTGAGCAGAAATTGTCATTCTAAGTTCGGGGACGAACTTTCAATAAGTAGGGGAGTTTGTAACACCCCTTGAAAGCTTAGATAAGAAAGTAAGGATAATAAGAGTTTGAAGGTAGTGAAAAGAAGGTGTAAATATTCTAAGTTGAATATTAAGATGGGAAGGATTTAGATGATTAAAACTTTATGAAAGAAAATAAAGTTGAGAATATAAATCATCTATATTTATAATACATGGAATTAATGTAAACAAAAGGAAGGAATATGAGATAATATATATGTGTATGAAATATTTATGCATAATGCATAATATGGTGATATATGAATTATTATGTACAAAAGAATATCAATAATATGTTAGAAGAGAAATAGGATTGAACATTGGACCTCTTGTAAGGAACATGTATAGGATATCAAAGGGGATAGGAGATTTATTGATAAGGAGAGAAAGGACTAAGTAGTTAAGAATAAGAAAGGATTCTTTTTACTTAAATGGAAAAGGAAGTAAAAAGAAGTAAAAATATACATAACCAAGTTTTGATCCTTGGTTCTCTTGTGGATGCATGCATATGTTAACCAAGTGTGATAGGAGAGGATATTGTAAGAGGAGAGATAGGAATTTTAATTAAAGGAAAGAAAAGAGAGAAATTAAAGGAAGGAAAAGAGAGAACTCAAGAAGCATTTCTCTAGAATATTCTTATCATTAAAGAGGAGAAATAAATAAGGAGGATGAATCAAGTCAAGTTTTCCTCCCCTCATTTTAGTATAAATAGGCATGGAGGGGTGGCTTCATCCTCAACTCACTCTCCTCCTCTTCTCCTAGAGGTGCCGAGACACTCCCTCTTTTCTTTCTTTCTTTTTGTTGCCGAGCAACACAAGAGGAAGAAGCCTCCTCTTCTTCCTCCTCCTCTCCACCAAAAGACCTAGCCACTTCTTCCTCCATTGGTGCCGAGCAAAGCAAGCAAGGAAGAAAGGTCCACAAGCAAGTTCTCAACTCTAGGAAACTTAAGCAAAGAAGGTAAGCTTCCCCTCACCTGTGGTACAAGGCTTTTATGTGATTTTTGGATTTATAAGGATTAGAAAACCTAGGAAAGAATTTAAGAAAATTCGGCTAAAGAAAAGGTTTTCAAATCTAAGATGATTTAAACAAGACCTCAATTCATGATAAGATTTTCTATGCTATGTAGAAGGATTCTTTTCCATGATTTTATACTGATATGATGTATGATCAGAGGAGTATCTAACCCTAGGATTTAACCAAAAATATTTTAAAGAGGCTAGGAAGATTATTGTCTAACCAAACTAGTGCAAGGTTCCTTCTATGAAATGCTAAGGACCTTTCTATGGTTTTCTTGCTTGGAAATTAATTGGAACCAAAAGAAAACTCACTTGTATGCTTCGGACCAGAAAGGTTAAGGGTTAGAAAGACCTTCAAAAATTTAAATAAACATGCTCCTATGATAGGATATAAAGTTTCTTAAAGGGTGTTCACATTGCTAGAAACTCATGAACTCTTTTTAGGGTTTTTCGGCCATGATAAAAGGGATAGCTTAGATTAGCCTAAACAAAAATATTAATATGCTCAAGACCTCTGTGATATTATGATATGAAAGTTGATTAATGCTCTCATGTTTAATTGGAATGTAGAAAATTAGTTACATGATATAAGACATGTAAGATCACAAGAGTCCTAGCTTGTTTATGATCCAATTTTGTGTATGATGTTCTTAGTAACTTTTTCCATGATATTTACTTAGGCTTTCCATGCTTTAGGCCACTTAAGAAACCTAGCTTAAGGACTGGTAGGTTTCGGCCATGAAGGAAAATAAAAGAAAAAGGGAAAGAAACCTAGGAAATGCTATACATAATGAGAAGAAATGAAATTATGTTATGTAATATGCCATGATATGTTATAGCATAGGAAATGCTATACATAATGAGAAGAAATGAAATTATGTTATGTAATATACCATGATATGTTATAGCATAGGAAATGCTATACATAATGAGAAGAAATGAAATTATGTTATGTAATATGCTATGATATGTTATAGCATAGGAAATGCTATACATAATGAGAAGAAATGAAATTATGTTATGTAATATGTCATGATATGTTATAGCATAGGAAATGCTATACATAATGAGAAGAAATGAAATTATGTTACGTAATATGCCATGATATGTTATAGCATAGGAAATGCTATACATAATGAAAAGAAATGAAATTATGTTACGTAATATGCCATGATATGTTATAGCATAGGAAATGCTATACATAATGAGAAGAAATGAAATTATGTTACGTAACATGCCATGATATGTTATAGCATAGGAAATGCTATACATAATGAGAAGAAATGAAATTATATTATGTAATATGCCATGATATGCTATAACATAGGAAATGCTATACATAATGAAAAGAAATGAAAAAGGAAATGCATGAAAGATTGTTAGGGACATGATATGATAGTTATGCATGATAAGTTATTTTTTGTATGGTTTGTACCAAGGGTGGGCTCCATAAACGCCCCGGGGTCGATGGAGTAAGACTCGGGCCTCGTCAGTAATGGGCCTCTGAATGCCCTAGGTCGATGGAGTAAGACTCGGGCCTAGTATGTATGGATGGTAGGGTTCAAGACTTGCTACCTTGGACCTACCTATGAAGCGCGCGCATTATGTATGTGGTACAAACCGGGATCCCCTCTAATGATGATATTAATTTCAAGTACTTATAAGTATAAGTTTTCAAATTCATGATGCATTGCCTACATATGTGCTTGAATTATCTGATGATTAGATATAATTTCATGTGATATTATATGAATATGAATATGATACCCTTGTATGTCGTATGCTTATGATACCTCGCATGATATTGATATGCAATGATATGAATTCGGTTTTAGTGAGTATGAAAGGAACTTACTGAGCCATGAGTGCTCATAGCTTACTTTCCTTGTACCGCAGATATGGGGGACGGATATTCGGAACGACGGAGCAGCAGGAGGAGCAGATAGTGATGTGTGTGGTGGTGGCTCGGCAAGAACGATTCGGACAAATTAATATTTTTAGTTATATGATCAATATATGCACATTCGAACTAATCAGAATATGTGATATCATCCTTATTTAAATAAAAGGAATGATTTAAAATTTTCCGCTGTTATAGTATAACTAAAGCATGTACGTAAGTATTATAAGATCGTAGCGCCGCCCTTGGGTAAGAAGGGTGGGCGTTACATAGGTGAACAACACTGTTTGTTCGTTTTCCCATCTTATGAAATCCATATTATAATTCATCTTGAGTTAACTTTGGCTAATCGCCCAAGACTAGTATAATATGATTTACATCTTATGGGATATGACTTTAAGTTCTCAATCCAATTGAGGTAACTTAATTAAGTCATACCCAAAGGTCAGTAGTCGGACATCACAATTGTCCTATCACACTCTACCAAGATAAAACCAGCCACTTTGCTTTGGCAAACCTGACTACAGATGATCAAGGTAGTAATGAGTACCAAACTCTGGTAGGCATATGTAAATGACCTAATTACGATAGCTACACATGCATCACATACATCATGGCATATATCAACATATACACAAGTTTAAACGTGACAAGGTTATGGCCCCCATAAACTACAATCTTCTCAAGCCAATGAGAAGAGCGATAAGTCAACCTAGGTCTAAGCCACTTCTCCAAGCGCTTCCTTAGTTGTCGTGTGTTGTTGTCCTTCCTTCCTTTTCACCCGTCTTCCAGAAGACTAACTCTTTCTAATTTTGTACATTACAAAATCTAAAGAAACTCGAGTTACATTCGAGTGTAATCTAATTACAACAAGAATAAAAGGGATGAAGGCACGACACGCAGGCCGTATTATGAATTACAACATTACACACATCCAATCACATTGGGGTTAAAGGGTCATAACCATGCACTATGTCATATCTATTCATAATATTTTATGACATAAAATTTACTATGATTTCAGTAAACAAATTATGAGCCACAATGCTACGGTGGGTGGGGGTCAAGGGGGCAGCGCCCCATACGGGGGTTTCAGGGGGCAGCGGCCCCGAAGTAAAATTTATTTTGCATACTCATTTTATGAGTTGCTGCTTTACCCAAGACCCTACTACCCATAATACCAACTATGTTTTGTTCTAAACAAAACACCTCTAGCCGAGACCTTGTTGGTCACACACCAACTATGTTTTTGTTCCTAACAAAACACCCCTGGCCGAGACCTTTCTAGTCACACACCAACTATGCTTTGTTCCCAACAAAACACCCATTTCGGTCAAGGCTTAGGATTTGGCCGAGACACAAAATCTGGCCAAGACTCATAGTCTGGCGGAGATTCACTCTCTTGGGCGAAACCTTGTTTGGCCAAGACTCATAAATCCTTTTGCAAATCACTGTAAACCCTATCAAGTAATTTCTATATCATATATAAAATTCTAACTCAACATAGCCCTTTGCAAGTGGCTCTGATACCACTGTTGGGATCTAGCGTGCTAAACACGTGAAAGTGCGGCAGAAAAATTACTAGATCCTCTTATCCAGCGGATCCATGCGAAGGGAAGAAAACAATTTTCATGACAAATAATCTATGCTAAGCTACATGATAGGATTATACCTTGGTTGTGTGCTCTTCACAATCCCGACAGCAACCTTTTCTTTGGATCCAGATCTCAATGCGTTCAAGTGTCCGCGCCTCTATGGTATCCACACGAATATATCCTTCGTTCGTTCCATGAATGAAGCCTTCGGAGAAGAACCATCTTCTTGTGCTAGCAAGAAGTATGGTTCGGCCATGGAAGAAAATTCGTCCATGGAAGAAGGAGGAAGAAGGAGGAGGAAGATCAAGAGACACCCATCTCATCTAATGAAAAATCTCACCAAAAACCTATATATATTCATCCAATGAATATGAAGGGTTTTTGTCTCTTTGTATTCCTCTTAATGGGTTGGATTATTATATTGGATTAACCATTAATCCAATAACCCAATAAGTCTAACCCATTGAGTGGAACCCTGTTGGAGTGTATACTAAAAGCCTAGCTTTTGTATATACATTTATAAGAATCACATTGGTCAAGTGTCTACATTTGTATATACCAAATGTAGATGTTCAATTAATTTATATTGTAGATAACATGGTGTGTGGTGTCACACACAGAGGATCATGTTATCAGTACCTTATAAATTATAAACAGTAGCTCACGACCAAGATGGAAAGGAACAAAGCATTGGAAGGTCGTAGTGTAATTAGATATTAGTTTATCTTAACTGTATAATTACACTAGTACACTTAGAGTGTATTGAGTAGGACCATTAGAGGTCGTTTCTTTTATACTGACTTTATAAAGAAACAAATACCTCAGTTATTATGGAAGTGTGTGCTCTTAATCCTAATATAATAACAAGCACATATATTTGATATTTATTTCTTTAATTTATCAATGGGTGAGATTTAGTTCGATAAATCAATAAGCCCGTTAAGTTGGGAAATGATATCACTTATAGTGTGTGTTGTTGATTATAGAAGGAAACTGTGTCCTAGTGATTTAGGTTGATAATGTCCCCAAGAGGAGCTCATAAAGATTGTCATGTTAAACCCTGCAGGTGGACTTAGTCCGACATGACGATAAGGTTGAGTGGTACTACTCTTGGACTAAGATATTAATTAAATGAGTTGTCAGTAACTCACTTAATTAGTGGACATTTGACATCTTAAACACAGGGAGACTAACACACTCATAATAAGAAGGAGCCCAAAATGTAATTTGGGATTGGTGCGGTAGTTCAATAATAGTTCTTTAGTGGAATGAATTATTATTGATGGAATTAAGTTGTGTGTTCGGGGAGAACACGGGAAGCTTAATTTCATCGGGAGACCAAAACCAATTTCTCCTCTCGGTCCCTTTCGTAGCCTCTTGTATATAGAGATTTATACCCACCACATACCCACCTTCTTACCCAACCAATAGGGGCCGGCCAAGCTAAGCTTGAAGCTCAAGCTTAGGGCCGGCCAAGCCTAAAGGTTGGCCTTAAGGTGGCCGGCCAATAGCTTGGAGCCCAAGCTTAGGTGGCCGACCACATCATATTAAAAAGGATTTTTTATTAAAATTATTTCTTATGTGGATATCATAGTTTTAAAAGAGAGTTTAAAAATTAAATCTTTTCTTTTAAAGCTTTCTACAAAAGATTAAGAAAAGATTTGAAATCTTTCCTTATTTGTAGATTGAAAGGAGATTTTATTTTTAAGAAAAACTTTTCTTTTTAACCATGATAATAATTTAAAAGAGAAGTTTAAAAATTAAATATTCTCTTTTATTAGTTTCTACAAAAGATTAAGAAAAGATTTGATATCTTTCCTTATTTGTAGATTGAAAAGAGATTTTAATTTTAGAGATAACTTTCCTTTTGGAAATTATCCACATGTTTAAAAGAAGAATTTTAATTTCTTTTATTAACTAATCATGAAGGGATAAAATTATTGGAGAAATTTTATAAATTTCTAGAAACAAATTAGGAAGTTTTAATTCTTGTGTGAATTAAATTTTCCTTGTTTTGGGAATTAGAAGTGGTCGGCCATTATTATTAAAAGAAGAAAATTGTTTTTTAATTAAAATAATTTTTCTTTTTTATGACAAAAGAATTAAGGAATTTTTTATTAAAATTTCCTTATTTGTCAAGACCAAGGATTATAAAAGAGGGGGTAGAGGTGCCTTCACGGGTGAACAACTCTATTATTCTTCTCCTCTCTTTTCCTCCTTGGTGGCCGGCCCTAGTTTCTTCCTCTTCTCTTCTTCTTATGGCCGGCGGCAACCTCTATTGGAGCTCTTGATGGTGGTCGGTTCTAGCTAGGAGAAGAAGGAGAGAAAGGTGGTTTTGTTTCTTGCATCCCTTGGAGCTTGGTGGTGGTGGCCGGACCTTTACTTCACTTGGAGAATTGTGGTGGCCGAAACTTGCAAGGAAGAAGAAGGTGCTTGGTGGTTCTCATCTCGGAAGATCGTTGCCCACACAACGTCCGAGGTTAGAAGAGGAATACGGTAGAAGATTAAGAGGTTATTTTTGCTTACAAAGAAAGGTATAACTAGTAATTGTTTTCCGCATCATACTAGTTTTTCTTTGTATAGTTATTTATGGAAATACCAAACACAAGAGGCATATGATTCTAGAGTTTTCGAAATAGTTTTCTTTTCAAGTTTGTGTTTTCTTCTTTTTCAAATTTGTGATTCGATTGTTCTTTTTGGTTAACCTAGAGTTATTTAAGGAAATAAATATTAGCTTTCCTTAAAAGGCTTTGCCTAGGCGGTGGTGGTTGCTCCCATATCCAAGAAGGTCATGTGCCTCGCCATGCAGTCCTGGAAGCCAATTTTGGAAATTAATATTTATGGAATTAATAACTTAGGTAGATTTGAATCAATAGTGTTAAGTTCCGCTTGCGATTCAAATCTAAACCATTAAGAACAGATAAGTTAAATTTGGAATCAATGATGTTAAGTTCCGTCTGCGATTTCTAATTTAACTTTTAAAGAACACAATAGGTTATTTAAGGAAAGGTTCGACACTTGTACAAAATTTTTTTGTACAGTGGAACCAGTACGTTTTCTTAGGACTAACCAACAAACCCATCAATCCAATTTGTCTAATTCGGATTGAACTCAATCCAATGAGTGAGTTCATTTGAGTCTAACTCAATTAGTAACCAAAAGGCCTAATCATCTCATGATTGGCTCTTAGGGCTTATTACTAACAGATTTAGCATGTTCATAAGCATCTAATCTTAATTCATCAAGATCATTCAACTGAAGCTTCTTTTTCTCTCCTACTTCCTTGAGGTTCATGTTTAGATTTGTAATTGCCCAATAAGCCCTATGTTCTAATTCTACTGGAAGATGACAAGACTTTCCATAAACTAGCCGAAATGTAGTCATTCCAATAGGAGTCTTGTAGGCGGTACAATATGCCCATAAAGCATCATCTAGATTCAATGACCAATCCTTTCGTGAAACAGATACTGTTTTCTCTAGTATGACTTTAATTTCATGGTTAGAGATCTCAGCTTGCCCATTAGTTTGTGGATGATATGGTGTCGCTACTTTATGGCTCACTCTATATTTTCTAAGTAAATTCTCAAACTGTCTTTCTATAAAGTGCGATCCACCATCACTGATGACTGCTTTAGGAATACCAAATCTTGGAAAGATTATACTCCTAAACAATTTAATAACTGTTCTTGCATCACTTGTAGGAGAGGCTATAGCTTCTACCCATTTGGATACATAATCCACTGCTACAAGAATAAACCTATTCCCATATTAAAGAGGAAACGACCCCATGAAATCTATTCCCCATACATCAAATAATTCTACTTCATGTATGTAATTCAGTGGTGTATCATTCCTCTTAGTGATATTTCCAGCCCTCTGACATTGATCACATGACTGTACAAATCTCTTAGTATCTTTAAATAGAGTTGGCCAATAAAAACCTGCTTGAAGAATTTTTGCTATTGTCTTAGACCTCCCCAAATGTCCTCCATTGGATGAAGAATGACAATGAAATAAGATATCCCTAAATTCTTCCTTAGGTATGCATCTAAGATAAATCACATCATTACATTTCTTATACAAGAGAGGTTCATCCCAAATATAATTCTTGACATCCGAAAAAAACTTTTTCTTTTGTTGATTTGAGAAATTTGGAGGTAAAACTCCACTTGCTAGGAAATTAACAAAATTTGCATACCAAGGTATTTTAACACTTGACAAACCCAGAAGGTGCCCATAGGGAAAAAAGTCATCAATTGGTAAATTAAACTCTGCATCCCTTTCTTCATCTTGCCATACTTTGGATAGGTGATCAACCACTACATTTTCTGCTCCCTTCTTATCTCTAATCTCAAGGTTGAATTCTTGAAGCAGTAAAATCCATCTGATAAGCCAAGGTTTGGTATCTTTCTTACCTAGTAAATATCGGATGGCTGCATGATCAGTATAAACTATCACCTTTGAACCTACCAGATATGATCTAAATTTGTCAAATGTGAATACAAATGCTAAAAACTCTTTTTCTGTAGTGGAATAATTCACTTGAGCTGCATCAAGTGTTTTACTTGCATAATGGATGACATGTAGAATCTTATTCTTTCTTTGTCCTAAAACTGCTCCTACTGCAAAGCCACTTGCATCACACATTATCTCAAATGGAAGATTCCAATCCGAGGCTTGGATTACCAGAGCTGAAGTAAGAGCACTTTTAATTTTATTAAAAGCCTCCATGTAGTCTTTGTCAAAGCAAAATTCAACATCTTTGATTAGCAAATTTGTTAAAGGCTTAGAGATTTTTGAAAAGTCCTTGATAAAACGCCTATAGAATCCGGCATGCCCCAAGAAACTTCTTACTCCTTTTACATTAATTGGCGGGGGGTAGCTTCTCTATCACTTCCACTTTTGCTTGATCCACTTCAATCCCACGTTTTGATATTTTATGTCCCAAAACAATTCCTTCTTTAACCATGAAATGACATTTCTCCCAGTTTAACACCAAATTCGTCTCTTCACATCTTTGAAGAACTATAGAAAAATTCAACAAACAAGTGTCAAAGTCATTCCCATGAACTGAGAAGTCATCCATGAACACCTCCATGATTTTCTCTATTAAATCTGAAAAAATCGCATCATGCATCTTTGAAAAGTGGCTGGAGCATTACAAAGCCCAAATGGCATACGGCGATAAGCAAAGGTACCATAGGGGCATGTGAAAGTAGTCTTCTCTTGATCTTGGGGATGAATTAGAATTGAAAGAATCCTGAATAACCATCCAGATAGCAAAAATATGAGTGCTTAGCCAATCTCTCAAGCATTTCATCAATGAAGGGCAAAGGAAAATGATCCTTTCTAGTTTCTTTATTCAACTTTCGATAATCAATGCACATTTGCCACCCCGTTACTGTTCATGTTGGAATCAGTCTATTGTCCTCATTTCTGATAACAGTCATTCCCCCTTTCTTTGGAACTACATGTACTGGACTCACCCATTCACTATCTAAAATTGGATAGATGACCCCGGCATCAAGAAGTTTGAGCACCTCCTTCTTCACCACCTCTTTCAGATTTGGGTTTAACCTCCTCTGATGTTCAATTAAATTTTTATAACCCTCTTCAAGTAAAATTCTATGCATGCAAAGAGAGGGACTAATCCCTTTGATATCATCAATTGTATATCCAATTGCTGTTCTGTGTAGCTTTAACTCTTCAATCAATCTCTGTGTTTCAAACTCAATTAAATTGGCATTGATTATAACTGGAAAAGTGGAATTTGGTCCAAGGAATTCATACTTTAAGTTTGGTGGTAATGGCTTAAGTTCAAGTTGAGGTGGCACTATTTCTGGCACAGTTGACTATTGCTCTATCAACTTAACTTCTTCTTCCTGAGATCTCCCCTCTAAATTGTAACGACCCAATTTTCCTCATTAGGAGTCCTAAAAGTGCTTTAAAATATTTAGAAATACTTTAGAAAACTTCTAGAGATTTTTAGGAATTTATAGAATATTTTTATGTAATTTTTAGAGTTCATTTGGTATTTTTACCAAGAGGAAGAAGTTTAAAATTAAAATAAAAATTTGTTGAAGCCGGGTTTTGAACCCAAGACTCCGGACCCGAATCCGGACTTAGCCAACCGACTGGTCTGGAAATGTTTTGTTAATCATATATGGAACAAATAGTATTTAAGGAATAGTTGGTAACAGAAAATAATTAGAAGTAAAAAAAAGGGGTTTCGGCTGAGGTTCGAACCCGCAAACCCCCAACCGGTCCAAGTCTTAAGCGAAATGAGCTAGCCAAAAGACCAAGCAAGTATTTCATAAACAAATTTATAAGGAATTGGTCTTAAGCCATAACAAAATATTAGATTATAAAGGGAGAACTTAATTACCCCGTGACCTAGCTTTTCCCCTTTCCTCTTCTCCCTCATGCGCGCGACAAATCTGTGCAGGCGGAAAACGCCGCACGAAGCCGAGCTAGGGCTCGTCCCCGGCGGCCGGCGAGCACCCTTCTCCGTGGGTTCTTCACAGATCCGAGCTCCCCTCGGCGAGGAGAGCATGTAGACGTGAGGAATCATCGGATTTGGAGTGTTGCCGAAGCCCTAAAAGCTTCTTCTCCGATGTGAGTCCAAGAACACGAAGGTAAGTTGCTACTCACCTGTGGTAAGAGTAGTTCCAATTTCATTTTGGTGTTTCCCTGTTTGTTCGAGTTTTGCCGTGAAGTTTTTGGGTTTTGTTTGCTGCCGTGAGGTTAAAGGAAGAAAGAAAAAGATTAGTTAAGTTTAAGCAAGTGAGTTGATCTCTTCAAGCTTTGAAATTGGTACTGCAACTTTTAAGTTAGATTTTTCTGTGGTGACCTTGATGAGCATGCTCTGTTCGTGTAGAGTTTCATAATTTCGTATCTTTGCATTCTTGAATTTGAAGCATGAAAGACATATTTGAATTTAGGTTTTAGTTTCCTGTTTGATTCCGGAACAGGTTGTACAAAATGGTTCCTAGGGCTTTAGTATCCTTCTTTGCTTTCGGAATGTGCTTTACGGAACCTGCTAGTAGTTTCAGATTTGAATGCCCCTTTTTAGTTCTGTTGTAGCAAGCTTAAAGAAGATTTGATTGTTCCTTAGTGTCCTGTTGTAGCATCCCTAAAGGGGATTCGATTGTTTCTTTTAAATTTTCAGCTGTGCTAAATTTTCAGTTTGTAGTTTAGCAAGCCAGATTTTAGTTTGTACCTTGGTTGTTTCAATTGCTATGATCTGAAACCTAGTCATCAGATTGTGCTTAGGCTTGCTTCCATCCGAACCCTAGCTTTTAGTTGGTTATTAGTTTTTATAGCTTCAGTTTTCAAGTTTCTTATTTCCAGTTCAGCAGGTTATAATCTCTCTTTATTCTAGCATGTTGCTAGACTTTCCCTATTTGTTATTAGTTAAGCATGTGTAGTTTCCTTACTACTAGAATAGCATGAGTAGTATTGAATTATAATGTTTTTCTTGCTTTGGATTTTCTGTACAGCATTAGAACGGCTAGAAGTTTAAGAGTAGTTAGTGTGCCTTGTTTTCTTTGCTTTCGGATTACATTGTACAGCTTTGGAATAGCTAGAGATTATTCAGTAGCATGCATTCTTTGCTCTCTTTCTTTTATCTCTGTTGTAGCAAGATTTAAGGTTTTAATTCCAACAAGTTTTAGATGTAGTTTAAGCTTGTATGATATGCAGATTTTCTAGTTTTCATTGGCTATTTTTAACAAGCATGAACAGCCATGTATTCTAGTGGAAAAATAAGAGTTCTATTAAATTCTTTTAGAAGTATTAACAAGTATAAGACAGATAAAGAAAAGAAAGAAAAAAGGCCAAGGCCTTAAGTGGATCCCAAAGTCAAGACTTTAGGGATTTTGGCACACAAGGTGCTAAAGAAAATGTCGAGGCATTATATATTAGAAGTATTAAAAGATAACAAGTATTTTACTTTTATCAGTGGCACTGTACTGGACTCTCAGTTGTCCTTGGGTTGGGCTCCCATAGTCGTCCCTAGGTTTAGATAACCTAGTAGTAACGGCACGGCCGACGGTCGATGGTCGACGATCCGAGGGTCGCCAAATGGGCCGCAAAATGGGTCGGGTCGTTACAAAAGTAAAAGCAAGTACAGTTGCCGGGCCCAAGAGAAGTTGATTACTATTTTGAAGTATTATAAGTAGAAGTTTTTGAACAAGTAGAACGAGTTTTACATAAACATAAAGTATTAAAGATTAAGTTTAGAACAAATGAAATAAGTTTCATATAGTTCTAAAAATCAGTAAGTTTAGTTCTTTATTCTACCATGTTTATCTAGTAGATGAGTAGTTTTTCATCTTTACCTATTAGATGAGCAGCATGATTAGCTATTAGAATTACATGAGTAGATTCCTTAGCTTTTCTTTGCTATTAGTTTGACATGAGCAGTTATGTTTATGCTTTACTTTCTTTTAGAGCATATAGTTTCTAGTTCTTTCTGTACACATGCAAATTCATGTTTTTGTGAGTTAGATAGCGCTTACTAAGCAAATTTTGTTTATAGATTGCATTTCCTCTTACTGCAGATACAAGAAGGGAAAAGATATAGAAAGGAAGGCGACAAGGAGTTGTTCGAAGGATGTGTCATGCCAGGACTATGGAAGCCTTGGGACTGGGAAAGAAGTTTTATTTTAGTTTCCATTGTCTTTTGCTATGTTAGGAGTATTTGAGATAGTATTTGTTATTTTGATGTGATTAGGACATAGTAGAAGAATTGTAATCTTGTGTGATGATTTCTGGTGTTGCTCTCTTTTGTTTTGGATTTATGAAACTGCGTGAGAGTCTGTTACATGCTCCAGCCGCCTGTGGCTGTGTATATTATGTATGTATGTCAGTTTAAGGTCACCGCTACAGGGGAGACTCTGTCGAAATTTTTTGGTAGGGTTTACTTGTGTTTTTAATCATATCGGTTAAGTAGAGTTAGTAGTTAAGTAACGGTCACTCTTAGGTAGTAGTAGTAGTAAGAAGTGTGGTCGTTACATAAATCCTCCTTATAATCACTCAAACATTTCTCCTCTTTTGTTGAAAATGTTTCTTCATCCAATATTTTTGAGAGAGACTCATAACACCAAGGCAATAATATTTGAAGATTATTTTGATTCAGAGGAATTCCTTTCTCACCATTCTCCTTTCCTTCAACCGAATTAACTGTTAGGGTTATGTTGCTCTGTCCTGTCCAATCATTAAAATTTGATGTAATCCTGCAAATTATCTCATAGGCATCCTCTAAGCTTTTCTTCAGAAATGATCCTCCAGAAGCTATGTCTAATTAACTTTTACTTAAGAAAGAAAGCCCAACATAGAATAGGTGCATGATTAACCATCTCTCGATACCATGATGCGGACATAACTGTAAAAGAGATTGATATCTTTCCCAGGTTTGATGTAGCTCCTCCCCAACAAGTTGCTTAAAATTCAAGATTTGACTTCTCAAATAAGTAATCTTCTGTGAGGGAAAATATTTGTCCAGGAATCTCTGCTCTAACTCATCCCAGGTTTTCATACTTTGAGATTTCAGAGAATTATACCATCTCTTTGCAGCACCTTTCGGGCTAAAGGGAAAAACCAGTAGTTGTATAACATCAGATAGAACCTCCTCGTATTTCAAAGTATAACAGTATCTATAGAATTCGATGAGATGTGAATAAGGGTTCTCAATCTTTAGACCCCCAAATTGAGCTTTCTGAATCATTGAGATGAAGGAAGGTTTAAGCATAAAATTTCTTGCTTGAATTTCAGGGTAAACAATTGGCCCTAATCCTTTGGCAGACTTTGGGGCTCCATAATCTCCTAATGACCTGAATACCATATTTGATGTGCAAAAGAGGAGGAATAGGAGATACAAATTACAGTTACCGAAATCAAAAAGAATTATGAAGAAGTAGTAAGGTATACAAGAAAGAATTATGAAAACAGAATTCTAACAAGAATGTTATACAAGAAAAGAAAAGTTATGTTTAGTCTAACTCAATTGATAATCCCTAATGTATAGTGCAGTCCCCGAAAACGGTGCCAAAAACTTGTTGACTCTCCGCAAGTATATGGAAATGTCGTAAGTAATAATAATAGATATCGTATCCACAAGGACTGGAATAAGTACTAAAGATGTCTCAACACGAATTAGCTAAACAACTAATCAATTGGTTTTCAAAAGCTAAATGCAACTATGCAAAGTAAAACGTAGAAATGAAAGAATAAGAAACAAGAATAAGGGCAATGGTAAAGGTATGTTCTAGGAGTTTTGGTATTTTTGTAATGTTATTCAATGTTGTAAGGGAATAGGTTGCTTAAACACGCAAACGCGCAGCGAAAAAACCTATTTCCTCCAGAAGATCCATGCGAAGGGAAATAAAATCTTATACTAAGTTAGATCTAAAGACATGATAGAGTTATAACTTTGAAGTGTGCTCACGATCTCCCGACAACTCGGATCACAGCACGATCAAGCGTTCGCGCCTCTACGATATCCACATAAACAAGCCATGCCTTCGTTTGTCTCACAAACTCAACAAGATGGAGAAGAACACACAAGGTTGTGCTAGCAACCTACAAGTGTGTTTCGGCCAAGATGGGAAGGAGGAAGAAGAAGAAGCAAAAGAGACCTTTCACCTTCTCGAGTGATGAAAATCTTATGAAAAATATCATCCAAATGATATTTATAGCTATCCCATGGAATACCAAGAGTCTCCACCCTTTCATCTTCTAATCCAATGGCTCAAAATCAACCATTCAATCCAATGGTTGAATTTTGACCATTCAACTTCCTTAGTGAACTCAAGTTCACCTAATGAGTCTAATCCATTGATTCCCATGTAATTGGACTCAATCCAACAATTGGATATAATGAGTCTAATTCGGATTACACTTAATCCAATGAGTGAGTTCATTCGAGTCTAACTCAATGATTAATCCAAAAAACCTAATCATCTCATGATTGGCTCTTAGGACTAATTACTAACAAATGAAATGATCTACCAAATCGTATTCCTCAATAAACCATCATTTGTAGAACGTTACCAGTTCTCTCTTTCAATAGACAACCGACCTAGGACTGAAATATATACCTAAACGTGATCAATTAGGAATGAATCTATGTTGTCCTTACACGGGCTTGCCTGTCACATGCACCCCTCGGATAATCAACATAGAATTCATCACCCCTTCAACCGCATCAAGATATAATATATAATCTATACAATCTATCCTACCCTCTTGAAATCTCTAATTTCCCTTTCAAGATTACCTCTCAAACGTCCTTACACGGGCATGTTCTTGTCACGAACGTCCCTCGAAAAATTGAATGAGAAGCAATCCATACAAGATCCACAAGATATTCAAATATTCAATCAAACATGGTAATTGAGCCCTAATCACAACAATCCACACAAGAAAGAATAGATACAAACAGGGCAAAATCATAGAAATAGGAAATTGGCAAATCCACAAGAGTTTTACATCAAATCTCCATTACAAATACTCCCTCCATCTTAGAACAAGAGATCTAATCCATAGAACAAGGAAAGAAATCCAAAGATAAAGAGAATACAAGCATCTTGATCCCAAATCCGAGAAAGAAAGGGAAGAAAAGCTTATCTACGATGAAGAACCATCTTCGGATCCAATCCTCATTCCCCGGAGTCGAAACGATGAAGATCTACCCTTAGATCACCGGAAATCCCTCCAAGAAGGTGGAGGAACGCCCCAAATCTTGATTCCCCCCAAATGGGAGAAGATCCCCTTTCAATTTATGAAGGAGGCCTTATGTAGAGGGGAAGTTTGGGCGCCACACGGCCCCGAGGCACAATCGTGTGAGGTTCACACAGCCAAGGCCACTCTCTTCTCTGCCTTCCTTACACGGTTGTGTATGATACACGGCCGTGGCACACACTGCTTCTGCTTCCTTTGCACGGCTGTGTAGATCTACACGGCCTGCACTGCCTCTGCCTCTAGAAACCTCGCATGGTCGTGTGGTGCACACGACCAGAGTCTTCTTGGTCTCTAGAAACCTTGCACGGCTGTGTAGATCTACACGACCGTGTAAGGCTTTATCTCTGGATGGCTTGCATGGCCGTGTAGTTTACACGGCCATGGTCTTTCTGGCTTCAAATCTTAGCACGACCATGTGAGGTTCACACGCCGTGGCAACTTCCACCTCTGTTGCAACCACACGACCTGGGCTCTCCACACGACCTGGGCAACCCCCCATGGAAGGGACGTGTGAGGTTAAGGAATGGCGCCTTTCTCTCTAGCTTCGCTTGCAGATTTAACCTCGAACATGAATCCTTCACCAAAATCGACCCCTGTGTATAGAAAATGCATAAAAGTAGATCTCCGAACAAAAAGAGAAAATATACTAAAAGGAAAGCTGGAAGTATGAAAATACGTAGACAAAGCATGTGCAAAGTATGTGAATGTGTGTCCAAACATGCATAAAAGGTGTATATAATCTACACACATCAGCGTCCATGGTTGTTGCTTACAAGGTATCCAAGGATCTTTCTTCAATTAAATTGGATGAGTTATTTTCAGAATTTGAATTGCATGAACAGATTAAATCACGTGCGACCGAGAAGGGTATAGCTTTGGTTGCAGATATAGGTAAAGCACACGAGTCAAAACAAAGATGCAGAGCCGAACTAGAGTCAGAAGAAGAACCGGATTCAGGTGACGATGACAACGAGCTCACGGGCGAACTCGTCAACCTGGTGAGGAAGCTCTACAGAAAGAAGAAAGGCTTCAACAAGAAGGATATCAAAAAGGTAATCCAGTCCAAGGAGGCCCAACCAAACTCAAAGATGAAAGTCGAAGTCACCTGTTACGGATGCAACCAGAAGGGGGACATCAAGGCGAATTGTACGAACCAGAAAGACGCGAAGAAACCTAGAAGGAAGAAGGCTCTGAAGGTGACCTGGGACGAGTCCTCTTTAGAAGAATTCGACAATGAAGAACTCGTACAGACGAGTTTCCTTGCAATGACGGATCGGGACCAAATCAACGAATTCGGAAGCGAGGATGAATTAGAGGCTAAGTCCGAGAGAAGCCACGGATCCGTATGTAACACCCCCAATTTCATGATTTGGAGTCCTAAAAGACCTTATTAAAATCTAGAAATATTTTAGAAAAATTCTAGAGATTTTTAGAAATTTATAGAATATTTTTATGCAATTTTTGGAGGTCGTTTGGTATTTTTACTAAACGAAAGAAGTTGCAAACAAAATAAGGTCCAAGCCGAGATTCGAACCGTGGATCTCGGGTTAAGCCAAGCCTTAAATGAATCCAGTTAGCCAACTGTTCTACGGCTGTTTTGTTATAATATAAGGGAATTAAATATAGTTAAGCGGTCTTAAGAAACGAAATAAAATTTTCGTTTAAAAAAGGAGCCGAGGGCGGCTCGAACCCGAGACCTTCGGGAATTCACCTTTCCAGCGGACCAAGCGCGCCGCTGATGTTTCATGAACAAATTAATAATGAATTGGTCTTAAGCCATAACTGAATTAGAAAATACGTAAGTTATAAGAAGGGATTATTTTCCTCTCCCGTAACCTAACCTTTCCCCTTGCCTTCTCCCTTCTGCGCGCGCGACGTTCGTGTGCTCGGGCGGAAACGGAGCCGAGCCTAGGGCTTTATCTCTGGCAGCCGGCGAGGACCTTTCCCGTGAGATCTTCACGTTCTTAAGACCCCTTCAGCGAGGAGAAGGTGTAGACGCAAGAGATCGCCGAGATTTGGAGCTCACCCGAGCCCTAGAAGCACTAGAAGGTTCCTCCTTCGGCTGTGAGTCAAGGAAACCCAAGGTAAGTCGCTTACTCACCTACGGTAAGATAGTTTCGAGCCTTTGATTAGAGTTTCTCTTGTTTTGTGAATGTGTCGTGAGGAGTTGTTGACAAGGAAGCTTGATGCCGTGAGTTTTTTATTTGTTTTCATGGCTTTCGGATTTCAGGTTGTAGAGATTGTTGGTTTTATGCTTATTGGCGTGAGTTAGATTCCTGAAGCATGTAGTAGTAGTTTGGATTTTGTTCCTTCTTGACTTCAAGATATGTTGTAAAGTTTGTTGTCTTGAAACCTTCTGCCGTGACCTTCAAAGAAAGACCAGGATGGGTAAAGTTCAAACGTATGGTTTTATACCTCAAGCTTCATAACTTGAATTCAGATTTTAGTTGTAGAGAATTGAGGATGTTGGAATTTTGTTTTTTTCTTGCTTCTGGATCAGATTAGCCTCCTCCTTTTAGTTGTTTGAAGCATGCTTGATGAATATGGTTGCATTTTTGGCTTTCGGAATACACTGGACCGATGTAGCTTGTTAGAGATTTGGGAGTAGGATCGAGGTTTGCCTTCTCCTTTGCATCACAGCTGTGGCATGTCGTAAGACCTCTTGTTGCCATGACACATGGTGTAAAGAAAGGATATAGTTTGGGTTTACAGTAGTCCGTGACTTTGTTTTCTTCTTTACTCCCTTGCCAAGCATGAACAATCCTTCTTGTAGCATTAGGGTTTTGAATTTATGCAGTGAATATAACCAGCCTTGTATTTGAAAGCATTGTAGATTGAGCTTTGGGTTTCCTTAAATAAATAGGAACAACTAAAAGAGTTAATCTTTTGAATTGGTCACCTTTAACCTCTGTGGTATAGGCTGGTATTCAAGACTTTTGGTTTGCTTTATTTTCTCGGTCGTTTATGCCAGAACAGAGATAATAAATTGGTCACACTAATAGTAGTGATAATATCAAATGTTTTGATTGTTGGTCGAGTTATGGTAGGTAGAGATGTGGTTTGATGATGATTCATTTAGTCTCATGTACTGCATGTGGGAAGTTAAGTTAATGAGATCATGATTTGGTGTCATGTTTATGTTTTTCTTCGATTTAGTTTGGGACAGTTTAATATTAACAGAATAGAAGACCAAGTTAAGCATGTTGAGCAATTTGATTCCTTATGGTTTCCTTGCCGTGGCACTGAACAGGAGGTTGTGTTTTTAGGCCTTAAAACTAGGAATTCGGATGTTGATTTAAATCCTTTTGTTCATGAATTTTTATGGGTGTGATCAGTTAATTTAAAGGGTTATAGATTTCAGATTCCTGTTGATGAGCAAGGAACAAGAAAGAGTTTAGTTTCCTTTAAAGCATGTAGTTTGATTTTGTAGAATGGTATGTTATGATACAATACATGAAGAACAACCATATTTTCCTAGGCTGTTAAGCTTTGGTGAAGATTTTAATTAAGCTATAAGTGCAGATTTTATTAAGTTTACAAGAGCAGATTTTTATTAAGCTAGTATGCAGATTTCTGTTAAGCATTAGTGCAGATTTTTGATAAGTATTGTATGTGTAGATTGCTTTTGTATTCTATGCATAATTATGTGTTACATAGTTAGTTTCATTCATAGATGCACACGAAAGATACCCTAACAGTATTTTGGGTTTAAGAAAAGTATAAGAAAGATAAAGAAAAGAAAGAAAAGGCCGAGGCCTTAAGTAGATCCCAAAGTCAAGACTTTAGGGATTTTTGGCACACAAGGTGCCTATTAAAATGCCAAGGCATTTAAAGAAGAAGTAATTAAGATTATAAATATTTTACTTTTAAGAAGAGGCTAGTACCCGTCTTCCGAGATTGTCGTTAAACAAATCCAGGTGTCCAATTCCGAGGTCTTGGCCCTGGTAGACCGAGATCTGCTCTTTTAGGATTGGTGGCTCGCTACCCCAACCTATTAGGGAATGCGCATAAGATGGTACTATGCCTGGGCCCAAGAAGAAGTTGATTACTATTTTGAAGTATTATAAGTATAAGTTTTTGAACAAGTAAAAACAAGTTTTATCTAAGTATAAAGTATTAAAGAATAAGTTTTAAACAAGTGAAATAAATAATAAGTTTAGAACAAATGAAATAAGTTTCATATACTTCTAAAAATCAGTAAGTTTAGTTCTTTATTCTACCATGTTTATCTAGTAGATGAGTAGATTCCTTAGCTTTTCTTTGCTATTAGTTTGACATGAGCAGTTATGTTTATACTTTATTTCTTTTTAGAGCATATAGTTTTTAGTTCTTTTCGTATACATGCACATTCATGATTTTGTGAGTTAGATAGCGCTTACTAAGCAAATTTTGCTTATAGACTACACTTCCTCTTACTACAGATACAGGAAAGGAAAAGATATAGAAAGGAAGGCGACAAGGAGGTGTTCGAAGGATGTGTGATGCCAGGACTATGGAAGCCTTGGGACTTAGTTTAAGAATTTATTAAGATTGCCATTTATTAAGAATGTATTAGATGAGTCATTTAGTCTTTCGTTGTTAGTTAACTGTATGTTTTTAATTTGTTTCCGCTATTTATTACTTGCATGATTTGATTTCATTAAACTACGTGGTGATGTTATTCCTTTTGTATGTTTGATATGTGTTCCAGCCGCCTGTGGCTGTGTATATTATGTTATGTATGTTAGTTTAAGGTCACCGGTACAGGGGAGACTCTGTCGAAATTTTTCGGTAGGGTTTCCATGTGATTTTTAATCATGCCGGTTAAGTAGAGTTAGTAGTTAAGTAACGATCATCCTTAGAGTGTAGTAGTAGTAGTAAGAAGGGTGGTCGTTACACCGTATCCATTTCTGAAGGGCCTAACCCCTTTGTAAGTATTTCTCACTTATAAAATTTAATTAATTATTTAATGCAAAAATTAGCTAAATCCAACATTCGAATCATTACACTTCTAAAGGAGGTAATATCCCTTAAAGAAGTGACCAACTCTGAATCCTTGACTGACCCGATTTAGACTGGAACCTCAACTCAAGTTCAAAAGCTTGAGGAAGAGAATTCCAGTCTGAAAACTCAAGTCAAGGATTTGAAGATTGCACTGGAATAGTTTACACTGGGTTCCAAGAATCTTGACTTGATTCTAGTAAAACAGAAGGTCATATACAATCGATCCGGACTAGGGTTTAAAGCTAGAAGAAAGTACCGGTCTTACCTATCGCTTGTTAATAGACGGAATAGAAAGGTAGTCCAAGCATGAGTACCTATGTACAACTTGGTCAATCAAGTTAGACTTGGTCAATATTGGGTCCCCAAGGATCAAATTCATTACCTTGATAGACTATATCGAGGCTATGATCCAGGGGAGCCCATAGAAAAACTATCTTGATAATTAGATAAAATTCCTTGATGATTGTTTATTTCCTTTTCTTTATAATATGCAAATTTAGATTAGGATTGATTAAGGACCTAGGCATAATTTACACTTGACTAGTTAAACCTAGGGGTTTCAAAAAGAAAATTAAATATATTATTTCTTTGAAAGACTCTGTCTAGAAGTGAAGGATGATCCCAAGAAGGACTAGTGCCTCGCCACAGCCTGTGAGCCAATCTTTGAAATGTTTATTTCATTGACTGATTGGAAAACCTAAGTCTAACTCAAATGTAAATTAATCCTTAGAAATAATCTAAATTTAAGATAACCATCTCACAAAACTACTTAAGTTCCTTGATTGATATCTTATAATCGGGTGAGATGGATCTAGGATGAATTTAGTCAAAGTTAATTTGGCTTAATAATTAATCAACTTATTAACTTAATCAACCTAATTAAATTAACTTAATCAACCTTAATTAAATTAACCTAATCAACTTTATTTAAATTAACCTAATTAACTGTAATTAAATTAACCTAATCAATTGTAATTAAATTAACTTAATCAACCTTAATTAAATTAACTTAATCAACTTTAATTAAATTAGCCTAATCAACTGTAATTAAATTAACCTAATCAACTTAAATTAAATTAACTCAATCAACTTAATTAATTAATCAACTTAATAATTTGATCAACTTAATTAATCAACTTAATAAATAAATCAAGTTAACTTAATCAACTTAATGAATCAAAGTTAATCAAAATTTAACCTAACAAAAAATAAAAAAAAACGCTTCAGTGCCCGCCTCTTGGAGGCGCCGCCCACACAAGGGAGGCACCCTCGAGAACGGCGGGAAAATTCCCGCTGACTCATCTTAAAGTGCCTTGGACTATCTCTGAGGCACCTCCAAGATAGCCTTCAGGGCGCCTTCAAGGTCATTGAAGGCGCCCTCAACATGGGATTTTGGAGTAAACAGTAGCCTTTCTGTTCACTTTTCCCACACCATTTTCACACAATATTCTGGCAATTTCTCCCCACCGAGGCACCTTCAACCCAAAGTCTCTTCCCTTTAAGCCTCACAATGCCGCCTAGGTATACCCCAATCCATCCTAAACATTTCTATATACTTTTATTGTGTGTTTTTGTTGTTATATCAATGTTTGGTTAAAAACTAGGAAATGACGCAATGTTGCATCTACTTCCGATAGTGCCCCCTCCGCTGATGCTAGATTCCCCACTAAGCGACATAAGCTTGATTTCATTGAGCATACATATTGTGTAATCAAATGTAGATATTTGAATAGATAGTTTTTTACTAGTTTTTGTCAACCTGTAGTCTAAACGATTGAGCATTTTCAGCTTGATAAGATGGTTTACTGCAGTAATGCAGTAAATCAGACCTTATGTGCTCAATTCTATAATAACCTGGAAAGAGTTGATGACTTGACCTATTCCACCAGAGTTGGTGGAAAGGATTTTGAGCTTACCCCTCCTTATTACGTACTAGTCTAGATCTTAGACCCTTTACATGTCCATTTTTATGCTACCCTAGTAGGGATTTGCCATTTGACGAACCCTACTCCGACATCACATTGGATACACTGCATATGTATTTTTTTAGGGAGGAGAGACAACTTGGAGTTTTCGACTTCAGGTCACTCTCTCTTAGGGTTCAGGACTACATTATGTATAGAGTCCTGACAGCATGCATTTTACCTATCTCATCTCGGGATGTCCCGAAGACGCGTCCATCGCATTCCTTCTTTTTGTATGCATTGTGTCAGCACTTAGACATAGATATTGCATTACATATTTTTTATAACATTATTCATGCGACCAGTCTCGTTACACCTCGTGTAGTCCATATGCCTTACTGCCATGTCTTGACATACATCTTCTCAACTATAGAGGGTATAGATATGACTCAAGGGACGGTTACCCACCTTGCACCTTATGATGAGTTTGTCCAGCATCATCTTAGATTAGCACATATAGACATCACTGCTCAGGGGGTCCTTGCATGGAGAGGTAGGCTGCCACCAGCTGATCCAGTTGGGGATGAGCCTGTTGCTCTAGCCGAGGAGTTTGGCCTAGCTCCAGACGAGTACTTTCAGCCAGCCGAGGGGAAGGAGGAGTTATTCAAGTTCACTGATGTTCAGCAATTTGGGGAGCCTCTCGATCCATCACAGCCCTCGACATCAACTCAGCCTTCCACTTCCTTATCCATTGAGGATAGACTCGCTCGTCTCGAGCAGTCTTCCGCGTAGACACGACAGCTCGTCTCAGATGATTTTCATACACTATGGGTCGAGATGATCACTTTCCGATAGGAGCTTCTTCATGCACTACATGCACCCGAGCGATCACCTCCTCCAGCTAACGATCCTCCTAGTTGATCATACTTTGGACATGCATTGTATCTATTAGATATACACTTACTTCTTGTATTGATAACTTACTTTTGGGTTTTTTAGTCTTGTGCTTAGTAGAATAGACCTTATATTATGCTTACTATGCTTTTTCCAATTTATTTTTAAAAAAATTCTTTTAAAATACTAGGAAAAATCATTTTTCAAAATTCCAACTTTTGTTAGTTTTTCAAAAGTCTGGTTTAGCCTAAGAAATTACCCCTAGAAAGAATGTACCCTTAGAAAAAGCCAGAGTATCTCACAAGTACACTAGGTTTAACTTGCTTGTGTTTGAAAATACTTAGAATGGTGTGAGATACATAGGGTAAGTAGCCTAGACTTAAGAATGCTTATGTCTGTGCATCGACATAAGTCTGGGCGTTAAATACCAAACTATATTAATCAAGTTAAGTTATCTTGTTTTAGTCAAAACTAACTGGATCTCTAACTTAACTTGACTAACCAAGTGAAAACTATTGCCCTCTAGGTAAACAGATAGTAGCTAATGGTTAGACATGTGGCTAAGGAAATTAAGTTACTCATGCTTGGCTTTAGGATTTTTTTTGGAAAGTGAACTAACTTCCTTACTCTTTATGGTTCTAAGTTAAAACGACCTTAGTTAAAATTTTACAAATTGATACTATTTTCAAGTTAAGTATTTTTCAAATTTAACTAAATTTTCAATCTCTAAAAATTCCTTTTTCGCTCTCTAAACTAAATTTTTTTTTGCCTAAGTGATATCTTCAAAGATTAATCATTTTCTTAGATAGATTTTCTTTCCAAACCTCTTTGAGTAATTTGTTTCTCTTCAAAATCTGATTATTTTAAATTACTTATCTCAAAAGCTAAGTATCTATTCTCCCTTCTTTTAAAAATTAAGGATTTAACAGAGTGTCTTGTCAAAAAGTTTTTTTAACTCAAAGCTAGCTAAGTCACTATCCTTGTAAAATTGGTTTTCTAACCAAGTTCCATACTTGACTCTTGATAAAAGTATTTGTACTTAGCTAAAAAGTCTTCAAGAAAATTCATTTCCAAAAGCTAAGTGTTTTATCAAAATATTTTACATACTTGTCTTCTATTTTCGTTAAGTTTTAGCAAGAGGATTTTGTAAAAAGCTAAATTTTTCTAAGGCTAAATCTTTAAAACTATATTTTTGAAAACTAAGTTTTTCAAAACCTTCTAAAAAGCTAATATTTTTTTTATCAGCTAAATTTTTAGCTAAGGCTGATGATGACTTTCTCAGTTTTTCTTAGCTTTCTTTTTGTTGATGATTTTGATATATGGCAAAGGGGGAGAGTATAAGAAAATTCAAAGAAATTCAAAATTCAAATTTTTTTAAGCTTAAAGGGGAGCTTTGACCAAGGGGGAGCTTTGTACTTAATTTTATGTCTGTACTATCATGCTTGTACTTGTACTATCATCTTTTATGGTATTATTTTTTTCTTAACTTTGAATTTTTATTGCCATAATAAAAAAGGAGGAGATGGTTGATGCGGAAAGCATCCGACGATCGAACCCAAGTTTTGATAATGGAAAAGGGATTAAAAGGTAAGGTTAGTTATTGTCTAATATGTATGAATGAGTTTGCAGGAAAGCCCTAACTACGGTTAGGTAGGTAGAAAATCCTAAGGAGCAGTAACCATAGGTCCTAGGGGGTGGTAACCCTAGGTGGAGGAAAACCCTAAGGGGCGACAACCTTAGATCCTAGGTGGTGGTAACCCTACGTGGTGGAAATCCTAAGGGGAGGTAACCTTAGATCCTAGGGGGTTGTAACCCTAGGCAAAAAGTCCAGTTAGTTTGGAGGACCGGACTGGCATCAGGTATGCTCTCGTGAGTGGAGTAGGTGAGGATGCGTTCCCCGCAGAGGGAACAGTAGGCATCGGTTCGATCTAGGGTTTTCGGTCGAAAATATGAAGTTAGAACCGGATAGTCCGGAGACTGTCAAAATATTTCTGTTACTATGTTTATTATGTGCTAACTTTATTTTGGAGGATATGTCGGTATTTTGTGGACTAACATACTTTGCAGGGACTAAAGAGCAAAGTTTGCCTCTGGTGAACAGTACTCGAGGTGCCCTCATGGAGCTTGGAGGCGCCTTGGGTGCAGAGGAGGTGGAGTGCGCGCAGCAAAGCTGGAGGCGCCCTCATGGAGGCTTGAGGCACCTCGGACAACCTTGAATGCGCCTTCAAGTGGATCAGTGAGGACTTCTTCACAGCTTATCCACGCGGCTGACTCAACTGTGTTGGAGGCGTCCTCAAGGGGCTTGGAGGCGCCTTCAATAGCTATTATATAGAGGTCTCGACCAGCAGCTCAAGATAACACATTCCAAGACATCTTTGAGTTGCGCACTGCTGAGGACATGATGGCTAAGCTACAACAAGACCCCGACGACCCGAAGCTTCAAGATTGTTATTTTCATCGTCGGTATAATTGTATTTTAGTTCTAATATTGTACTCTAAAATTGTAACCTTTTGCACGATATAGGTGTTGCCCAAAGTAAACGCTCAACGAGAGTGGGCCTTGGAGTAAGAGTCGCCCTAGGCTCCGAACCAAGTAAATACCTGGCGTCTTTTGTGTTTGTTTTCTTATTCCACTGCTTAACTCTCGATACATTTTCAAATACGATAAGTGAAAGCCACGAGCGCTATTCACCCCCCCCCTCTAGCTCTTCTCGATCCAACAGTTAACTCCTTAGATATTACCTTGTTCTGAAACCATCTTTGAAATATTGGAGTAGGTGGGAAGTATCAAAAGACCTTTGTAGGAACTCCTTCATCTATTATAGATTTTTTACCCAACTTTCACCTTGACATCCCACAAATAGGGCAATTAGTAAAATCCTCATACTCCTTCTAGTATAAGATACAATCAATAGGGAAAGCATGAATTTCACATAATCCATCCCTAATGTAGATAAGATTTTCTTTGCATCATATAAAAATAAAGACAATTCATTATCATTTGGAAGCATTTCCACAAACAAACTATGTCAGTAAACATTTTAGCACTCCAACTATATTTTGCATTTAAGTAATATAATTTCGTAAGTGAAGATTGTTGGTGCAGTAAGCACCAATGATCAAACTTAGTTTTGATGAATGATAAATAGATTAAAGTTAGATGTCGTGTGTCTAACTGTATTACAAAGTGTACAGGACTTGACGGTCTAAAGGACCTAACACTAGAATAAAATCCAGCTAGGTCTATTGGACTTGATAGCTGGTGGAAAATCTAGATAGGTCAACAGTGACCTGATATCTATAGGAAGTTTGGCTGGGTCCACGGGACCTAATATCCGTCCGAAGTTCAGTTGGGTCTGTGGACCTAACAACTGGCAGGGAGACCTAGTAGGTCAAAGGAGAGTCATGCAATTTTACATGGTAAGTGAGGTGAGTCACTAGAGGAGAGTGATATAGTGAGGACAAGTCCCATTTAGGGGTTGTAGGTGTTGGTCTAGTTTAGGTCCATTTTTGAAGTCTATACTGTGACCATGACTAGATCCTAGTCTTGGAAAGACATGATCTAATTAATAATCCCTTATATTTAATTATGCTAACTCTGTTTTATAGGGTATAGTTTGTTATTTGGACTAACACTTTTTGTATGGGTGAAAATACAAAATTAGCCTCAGATGAATAGTGTCTGAGGAGCCTCGGAGCTGCGGGAGGCTCCTCGGAGTAGTAAAGAGGTGCCCTATGTAACACCCACTAAGCTTTTAAGATAAATAAGAGAATGATGAATTTTGCCTTAGAAAAATAATAAGAAGTGAGTTGAAGCAAAAAGAAATAAAATGAAATAAAAAGAAGAGGAGGTCAAGGATTGAACCTTGAACCTCTTATACTATAATTTATAGAATTAATTAGTAGAAACCAATTGGGATAGAGAGAAGATATTGATAGCAAGGAAAGGGAATGCATCATAAAGATAGGAGTAAAGATCTAAGAAGAGAAAGCAAGAAAAGAGCAAGAGAAAGGCAACTTGCCTTCCTCCCTTCCTCTCTCTTTTCCCTCTCTTGCCGTGACCTTAATGGAGAATTAAGGGGATTCATTCCCCCTTGTTTCATTATGAATGATGAGAATAAATTAGAAAATAAAATAAATAAAAGAAAATAGAAAAAAAAGGCTAAGGGAGAAGGAAAGCAAAAACCGATTTTGCTACCTCTTCCCCCTTAACACAAAAGAGAATATGTAAAGGGAAAATTCTATTTTCTCTCACTTTTCTCATTCTCTCCTCTCCCTCACCGAACCCTCAGTCCCCTCTCCTCCATCTTCGGCCCCAAGCCAAGGTTTTCTCCTAAGAAAGCCTAAGATACAAGGAGGACTTAGCAAGGGAATCAAGGAAAGGGAACTAGAAGAAGAGGCTACTTCTTCCATCACCACACCTTAGATCCACAAGCGAAAAGGATGTAAGCTTCCCCTCACATGTGGTACAAGGCGTTTTATGTGCTTTTTGGATTTTATGAGGATTAGAAAACCTAGAATAGAATTTAAGAAAATTCGGCCAAAGAAGAGTTTTCAAATCTAGGAAGGTTTAAACAAGTCCTCATTTCATGATATTTTTCTATGCTATGTAGGAAGGTTTTTCCTTCATGTTTTTATACCTATATGATGCTTGGTCAGAGGAGTACCTAACCCTAGAATTTCGGCCAAAAATATTTTAAAGAGGTTAGGGAAATCATTGTTTAACCAAACTAGTACAAGTTTCCCTCTACGAATTACTAAGGGTCTTTTGTTGGTTTTTCTTGCTTAAAAGTTACTTGGAACCAAAAGAAATCCACTAATATGTTTCGGCCAAGAAAAGAGCTTAGGGTTAGGAAGACCTTTAAATTTAAGTAACCATGTTTATATGATAGAATATAGAGTTCTCTTAAAGAAATTGCATGTTGAGTATTGCTAGAAATTCATGAACTCTTCATTAAGATTTTCGGCCATGATAAGATGGATAGCTTAGAAAAGCTTAAACAAAATTTTAACATGCTCAAGACCTCTGTGATATTCAGATATGAAAGTTATTTAATGCTCTCATGCTTAATTAGGGTATAGAGAATTTAGTTACATGATATATGACATGTAAGATCACAAGGGTCCTAGCTTGTTTATGAACCAAATTGGTATATGATGTTCTTAGTAATTTTTGTCATGAAACTTACTTAGGTTTTCCATGCTTTAGGCCACTTAAAACCTAGTTTAGAGATTGGTAGGTTTCGGCCATGAGGAAAAATAAAAGAAAAAGGAAAGAAACCTAGGAAGCCTAAGACACAATTCACATGTATGTTTATTATGCTTGTCTTTATACATGCTATGAAACTTGTATGACTTCCTATGCTTTTAGGCTATTTGAAGCAAAGTTAAACACTGATGAGTCTCGGCCAAGTAGGGTTTAAATGACCTAGAGGCCTTAGAATTTAAACCAATTGTGTTAAAAATGCTTCTTATGGAAATATGATAATATGTTGATTGAGTCACATGCTTGTATAATTTTTTCCATGACCTAAATGGACCATTGTATGTTTCGGCCATGAAGGGATAGATGCCCTAGAAATCCTAGAACAAAAATTAAATATACTCATGTCACTCTACATGAAATATGATAAGTAGAAAGCCAAAGTTCTCATGCTATATGTTGTTTAATGACCTAAAATGAGGCTAGGGTAAGTTTTGGCCATACCCATTGTATGATGCCTTATTATGAATTTATACATGATGTTAGTTCAAGTTCACATGCTTGTATGCTTGCTTTTAGCCCTAATGAATACTTGTTAAATTTCGGCCATGACATATGTTAAGGGCTTGAAGAACTTAGGAACTTGCTCAAATATGCTTACTATGTTACTTGGAAAAAAATGCTATAAATATGGTTTAAGGTTTCCATGCTTTCATGACATTTGGGACCTTGTTTCACACCTGATAGGGTTCGGCCACATGAAGTTTAGGGACTTGGAGAACTTAGAAACCAAGTTAATCATGCTTATAATGCTTCCTATGAAATTGATGTGATGATAATTTAGGTTCCACATGCTTGGAGGTTGTTTTTACCTAAATTGAGATCTAAGGGGGGGTTCGGCCATGATAAGAACCCAAGGGATTAGGAAGCTTAGAACCCAAGCTAACTATATTACCATGTTTCTTATGATAGTATAATCACATGATATACCCTTATGCTTAAACATGTATGCTTGTGATTTATGTTAGTTAGAGCCCTAGAGCCAATCATTTGATGATTGTATGGACTCATGTATATCATATTTTTGTAAATTAATAAAGGCATTGGTTTTTGGTTATTATGCTTATTTGTATTAGTGTCAGATAAAATAAGTATAGTAACGTCCTTGAGTAGAACGTTCATACCTATATCAATCGATTAGTTGAATCGATAGTGAGATGATATAGGGAACACTACTCTAAATCATTCCTAGTCGAGTATTAACATTCAGGGACAATGTTAATTCAATAAGACTAGCATGTAGGTCAGCTCGATGACTTGATCTCACAAGTCATGGATATAGAGATATCAAGCTGACATATGGGTATGCATTAGAGAATGTATACTGAATGACCCGCCATGAGAAAGTATCATGGATCGTTATATGAGTGTCATATACTTTCTCATGTGGCTATTAGTATGACTATTAGTCCTTAGACCTGAAGTCACCATGGATCCCTACATAAGGAGTTATGTACTTTAGTTTCGTCAAACGTCACCCGTAACTGGGTGGACTATAAAGGCGATTACTGGGTATATAACAAATTATGCAGAGGGATGTGAGTGATGTAGATGGGATCTATCCCTCCTATATGACGGGAGAGACATCGATATTCTTGATAGAGTGAGACCACGAAGTGTATGGCCATACCCAAATGAGTCAATATGAGATATTGAGCTCATTTGATTGAGTGAGTCTACTCGGAGTTCAAGATGTAGATTGGTCAGAGGATGACACGGTCTATGCCTCACATTGATCAATCTAGATGTCTAGGATAGAAGGACACTTGTCACATATTGTGAGGAGTCACAATTAGTAGTCACAAGGTGATGTTGGATCTCAACATTTCTTGTAACTTGGGTAGCAATGATGTATTGCTAGATGCCGCTCATTGCTTATGTTTTTAAAGGAGTTTATAACATTGCCAACGTTACAAGAACCTATTGGGTCACACACAAAGAACATGTGCATGGAGATTAGGTTCATATGATGAACCAATAGGATTAGATTCATATGATGAATCAAAGATTGGATTCAAATTAGACTTATTGAGTTAGACTCAATTAGATTCAATTGTTGAATGAGTCTAATTTAAATTTGATTCATGAGTCAATTTATATTAATGAATTGAGATTCATTAAATTAAAATTGACTTGAATCAAAACTTGGATTTAACTCAACAAGGAAGAGCATTGGTCAAGTTTGACTTGACCAAATAGAGGTTGACACATCAAGTTTTGACTTGATGAATTGCCACATCATGAGGATGACTCATCCTACATGGCATGCCACATCATCCCCTTATATAATGGTGTGCCACCTCATGGAGGTTACACACCATTAATCCTCTTAATGTGGCCGGCCACATTAATGTGGGGGTTACACATGTGGTGGCCGGCCACACTAAGTGATGAGAGGTTTTCATTTGGTGGAAATTGAATGGTGTTCAATGCTTCTTCTTCCTTGGGTGCTTCTCCCTCTCTCTAGCTTGCTGATGGTCGTGGCTTCATAGTGGAGAAGAAGTGAGAGTTGATTCTAAGCAACTAGGTGGTGTGAAGGTCACAAAAAGAGAGTAACTGGAGGAGTGTGTGAGTTCCTTTTTCCCTTCTCTCCTTTCTCACCTTTTTAGATCCAATCCGAGAGCCCTAGAAAGTGCTAGCACACTTGTGGGTTCTCCTCTCCATCTTTGAGTGGTAGAAGACCACTACTTGTTCGTGTGGATACCGCTAGAGGACCGTTCCCTTGACGGTCTCGAGATCCGGCTACCTTTGGACGTTGCGGGATTGCGAAGGGCACGCATCAAGGGTAAATATTTTTCCCTCGTAGATCTAAGAGTCAATCGTGTTTTAAACTCGTACTCATATTTTTCGAAAGTTTTACCTTGCACGAGATCCGTGGCTTGGGCGATTCGGGGTTTTCGCGACGCGAAAAGCGATTTTCGCGGCTCGAAAACCCAACAGTGGTATCAGAGCCACGTGCAAGGCTTGTACGAGTTTGTTTTTATTTTTATGAAAAATAAAAACCTTCTGTGATTTTCTGTAAAAATTAGTTTTTTTATGATTTTATGGGTAATTTTTCCGTAGAAGCGAATCACAAGTGTCTCGGCACTTGTAGGCTTCGGCTACTGAAAAGATCTTTCAAAACCGGCTTCGTTTCGCCCCAAATCCGTTTGGGACAGCGGGCTTGGGTGCCATTAGATCGCAAAGGAGCAACTCACGATGGTTAGATCGTGGGTAGGGGTACTGCCCCTAACCCCGCAAGGGGATTTGCTCCGCGATCGCACCCGAAATCGCTTAAAATGAACCTGCCGGGAAGATTTTTCCGAAACGGCAATGTCTCGGCCCAAATCGTTTTGGGACAGCGGGTTTAGGCGCTGTTGGATTGCAAACGAACCCTCGCGATGGTTAGATCGCGGGTAGGGGCGCTGCCCCTGGGCCCCGCAAGGGGATCCGTTCCGCGATTGCGCCCGAAACCGCTAAACGGGACCGCCGGGAAATTTTACTCGTAAAATTGTAAAAAAAAAATTATTTTAAAATTATAGAAAATTATGAAAATATATAATTTTGAATTATATATTAATTTTGTGATAGTCATGGCCCAAAAACCCAATATGATTGGATTGTGTTGTAATTCATAATACGGCCTGCGTGCCGTTATGTGTTTGCGCGTGTTGTATGTTTTTATTTTTCCGCGACCTACGCGTCGTGCGTTTCTCTTATATTCTTGCTGTAAATTAGATTTAGACTCGAATGTAACTCGAGTTTCAAATTGTAATGTACAAATTGGAGCGGTGGAGGGTCCACATGAGACGGAGTTCCGAGGCGGGCACGAGCAACACAAGGTGGTCAAAGGGAGGAGCTTGGAGAAGCTGTTGACCCTAGGTTGACCAATCGGTCTTCTCATTGGCTTGAGAAGATTGTAGTAGGGCCATGACTAAATCACAAATAAGTTAATTAATTGCTTGTGTATGTGATGCATGTTTAATAAGTAATTAATTAATTAGTGCCTTACGATTAGATTAGATCTAAGTCATGCACATGATGCACCCTTGCGATTAGATTAGATCTAAGTCGTGCACAAGATGCATCCTTTTCGATTAGATTAGATCTCGATCGAACCAACTCTAAATGCCTAATCGTGCCGTGATACCTATCACTACCTCGATCACATGTATTGTTGAATCTGCCAAAGCAGAGCAATACATATTATCTTGGTAGGGTACGGAGGGACAATCTTGGTCCCGCCTATCAATGCATGGGTGAATACAAGCTCAATTAGATTGAGTATTCCTTGTTACTCGGTTGGATCGAGTCAACTATAGGCATTATTCCAACGGTTGGAAAAGATAGATCAAAATCACATCTATATTAACTCTCGGGCGTATTAGCCAAAGCTAACTCGAGTTTTAATATAAATGCGGATATTGATTTTATAAACAAGAGTTGCATAGAGATGTAATTGGTAATCATTACCTACCGATCATACTAAGCCTTGGGCGTATTAGCCAAAGCTAACTCAAGGGTTAGTATGATGTGGATCTTGTCCCACAAGAATTATAGAATTCAGTGGGAGCATCATTTAATTAAAGGCCTAATTAAATGATTTTAAAAAAAATATGATATTTATTTCTGTAAATTTTCTGTTGTAGATAACCATGACGTCAAATACGAACATTTTCTCTCTGCGATCTGTCCTTGAGAAGGACAAGCTCAACGGAGCAAATTTCCTGGATTGGTACAGGAACCTGAGAATAGTTCTCACCCAAGAACGTAAACTGTACGTTCTGGAGCAGCCCATTCAGCCTCCTGCCACCGCCACATGAGCAGCGAGATGCTTACAAGAAGCATCAAGATAACGCATTAGATGTGTCTTGTCTTATGCTCGCAACCATGAACTCTGAGCTTCAGAAGCAACATGAGTTGATGAGCGCTTACGATATGGTTGAACATCTTTGTCACCTATATCAAGGACAAGCAAGGCACTGGAAGAGGAACTCCAAAGAATACCTGGAAGATCTTAAGAAGAAGAGAAATAAGATTTCTACTTCAGGTATACATGTTATAGAAGTCAACCTCTCTATTTCTTCATCGTGGGTATTAGATACCGGATGTGCTTCGCACATTTGTACTAATGTACAAGCGCTGAGAAATAGCAGGGCATTGACGAAGGGTGAGATAGACCTACGAGTAGGCAATGGAGCACGAGTTGCTGCTATTGCTGTAGGAACTTACCATCTATCTCTGCCCTCTGGGCTTGTACTAGAATTAGATGATTGTTGTTATGTGTCTGCCTTGACTAAGAACATAATTTCAGTTTCTTGTTTGGACAAGAATGGATTTTCGTTTATAATAAAGAACAAATGTTGTTCCGTCTTTTTAAATGATATGTTCTATTGTACTGCACCTCTGATAAACGGACTCTATATTCTAGACCTTGAGAGCCCTATCTATAACATAAATACCAAGAGGTTCAAGTCAAATGACATGAACCAAACCTACCTCTGGCACTGTCGCTTAGGTCATATAAATGACAAGCGCTTATCCCAGCTCCATAAGGATGGTTTGCTGGACTCATTTGATTTTGAATCATATGAGATATGCGAGTCATGCCTACGAGGCAAGATGACCAAGACTCCCTTTAGTGGGCACAGCGAGAGAGCAACTGATTTGTTAGGACTCATACATAGTGATGTATGTGGCCCTTTCAATGTTGCTGCTAGAGGCGGTTATAGATACTTCATCACATTTACTGATGACTTCAGTAGATATGGTTATGTGTACTTGATGACACATAAGTCTGAATCCTTTGAAAAGTTCAAAGAATTCAAGAATGAAGTACAGAACCAGCTTGGCAAGAGTATTAAGATACTTCGATCAGATTGAGGTGGTGAATACTTAAGCCATGATTTTCGTGACTATTTAGCTGAGTGTGGGTTTCTATCCCAACTCACTCCTCCTGGAACACCACAGTGGAATGGTGTATCCGAAAGGAGGAATCGTACCTTATTAGATATGGTACGGTCTATGATGAGTCACACAGATCTTCCGACATATCTATGGGGATATGCTCTAGATACGACAGCTTTCATACTCAACCGAGTTCTATCAAAGGCCGTGATAAAGACACCATATAGGATATGAACTGGGAGAGATGCCCAGGTGTCTTTCATGAGGATTTGGGGTTGTGAGGCTTACGTTAGACGTCAAGTCTCAGACAAATTAGGACCCAAATCCGACAAGTGCTTTTTCATCGGATATCCCAAGGAAACTAAGGGATATTACTTCTACATTCCCAGTCAGCACAAGGTAGTTGTGGCAAAGACTGGGGTCTTTCTAGAAAGAGACTTTGTTTCTAGAAAGACTAGTGGGAGTGCGTTCGATCTTGAAGAAGTTCAAGATGCGAACAATAGCACTGATGCCTCGATGGAAATTGAACTGGAACCACAAAGTTTTGTGGATGATGTTCCACAAGGAGTTGAGGAACAACAACCAGTTCAAGTAGACATTCCTCTTCGCAGGTCTGATAGGGTGCGTCGTCAGCCTGAGAGATACTCATTTCTCTTGTCTGACCATGATGACGTTATGCTCATAGAGGATGAGCCTACCACCTATCAGGAAGCTGTGATGAGACCAGATTCCGAGAAATGGCTAGAGGCCATGAGATCCGAAATGGAATCCATGTACACCAACCAAGTATGGACTTTGGTTGATCCACCTGAAGGGGTAAAACCCATTGGGTGTAAGTGGGTCTTTAAGAGAAAGACTGACATGGATGGACTTATCTATAAGGGTCGCTTAGTAGCTAAAGGTTTCAAGCAGATTCATGGTATTGACTATGATGAAACCTTTTCTCCAGTAGCGATGTTTAAGTCCATTCGGATCATGCTTGCTATTGCAGCCTACCATGACTATGAGATATGGCAGATGGATGTCAAAACCGCGTTTCTGAATGGAAACCTACTCGAGGATGTGTACATGACACAACCTGAGGGTTTTGTAGATCCACAGCATACTAGCAGAGTATGCAAGCTGCATAGGTCCATTTATGGATTAAAGCAAGCTTCTCGGAGCTGGAATCTTCGATTCGATGATGCGATCAAACAGTTTGGTTTCATCAAGAACGAAGATGAGCCTTGTGTCTACAAGAAGGTTGTAGGGACATAGTTGTCTTCCTCATATTGTATGTGGATGACATACTACTCATTGGGAAGGACATCCCTATGCTTCAGTCTGTCAAGACCTGGCTAGGGAGTTGCTTCTCAATGAAGGACTTAGGTGAGGCATCCCGCATTCTAGGGATTCAGATCTATAGAGATAGATCTAAGAGATTGCTTGGCCTAAGTCAGAGTACATACATTGATAAGGTACTCCTTCGGTTTGCCATGCAGAACTCCAAGAAGGGATTTCTGCCGATGTCACATGGCGTGAGTCTTTCGAAGACTCAAAGTCCCTCTTCTAGAGAGGAGAGAGACCGCATGGATCAGATCCCTTATGCCTCAGCCATAGGATCGATCATGTACGCCATGCTATGTACTCGACCTGATGTCTCGTATGCTTTGAGCATGACGAGCAGATACCAGTCAGATCCAGGTGAAAGTCACTGGATAGCGGTCAAGAATATTCTTAAGTACTTAAGAAGGACTAAAGAATATTTCTTGATATATGGAGGCAATGATGAGCTAGCTGTAAAGGGTTACAGTGATGCTAGCTTCCAGACCGACCAGGATGACTATAGATCGCAGTCGGGGTTCGTATTTTGCATTAATGGTGGTGCTGTCAGCTGGAAGAGTTCGAAGCAGGATACAGTAGCTGATTCTACAACAGAAGCCAAGTACATTGCTGCATCAGAGGCAGCAAAGGAGGCAGTTTGGATCCGCAAGTTCATCACTGAACTTGGGGTGGTTCCTAGCATCGCTGACCCAGTTGAGCTCTATTGTGACAACAATGGAGCTATAGCACAAGCGAAGGAACCTCGCTCACACCAGCGGACCAAGCACATACTACGGCACTTTCATCTCATTCGGGAGATTATCGATAGAGGAGATGTGAAGATTTGCAGAGTACCTACAGATGCTAACATCGTAGATCCCTTGACCAAGGCTTTGGCACAGAGAAAGCATGATGGTCACACTAGGTCATTAGGCCTTAGAGCCTATACTGATTGGCACTAGTGCTAGTGGGAGATTGTTAGTTAGAGCCCTAGAGCCAATCATTTGATGATTGTATGGACTCATGTATATCATATTTTTGTATATTAATAAAGGAATTGATTTTTGGTTATTATGCTTATTTGTATTAGTGTCAGATAAAATAAGTATAGTAACATCCTTGAGTAGAACGTTCATACCTATATCAATCGATTAGTTGAATCGATAGTGAGATGATATAGGGAACACTACTCTAAATCATTCCTAGTCGAGTATTAACATTCAGGGACAATGTTAATACAATAAGACTAGCATGTAGGTCATCTCGATGACTTGATCTCACAAGTCATGGATATAGAGATATCAAGCTGACACATGGGTATGCATTAGAGAATGTATACTGAATGACCCGCCATGAGAAAGTATCATGGATCGTTATATGAGTGTCATATACTTTCTCATATGGCTATTAGTATGACTATTAGTCCTTAGACCTGAAGTCACCATGGATCCCTACATAAGGAGTTATGTACTTTAGTTTCGTCAAACGTCACCCGTAACTGGGTGGACTATAAAGGCGATTACTGGGTATATAACGAATTATGCAGAGGGATGTGAGTGATGTAGATGGGATCTATCCCTCCTATATGACGGGAGAGACATCGATATTCTTGATAGAGTGAGACCACGAAGTGTATGGCCATACCCAAATGAGTCAATATGAGATATTGAGCTCATTTGATTGAGTGAGTCTACTTGGAGTTCAAGATTTAGATTGGTCCGAGGATGACACGGTCTATGCCTCACATTGATCAATCTAGATGTCTAGGATAGAAGGACACTTGTCACATATTGTGAGGAGTCACAATTAGTAGTCACAAGGTGATGTTGGATCTCAACATTTCTTGTAACTTGGGTAGCAATGATGTATTGCTAGATGCCGCTCATTGCTTATGTTTTTAAAGGAGTTTATAACATTGCCAACGTTACAAGAACCTATTGGGTCACACACAAAGAACATGTGCATGGAGATTAGGTTCATATGATGAACCAATAGGATTAGATTCATATGATGAATCAAAGATTGGATTCAAATTAGACTTATTGAGTTAGACTCAATTAGATTCAATTGTTGAATGAGTCTAATTTAAATTTGATTCATGAGTCAATTTATATTAATGAATTGAGATTCATTAAATTAAAATTAACTTGAATCAAAACATGGATTTAACTCAACAAGGAAGAGCATTGGTCAAGTTTGACTTGACCAAATAGAGTATGACACATCAAGTTTTGACTTGATGAATTGCCACATCATGAGGATGACTCATCCTACATGGCATGCCACATCATCCCCTTATATAATGGTGTGCCACCTCATGAAGGTTACACACCATTAATCCTCTTAATGTGGCCGGCCACATTAATGTGGGGGTTACACATGTGGTGGCCGGCCACACTAAGTGATGAGAGGTTTTCATTTGGTGGAAATTGAATGGTGTTCAATGCTTCTTCTTCCTTGGGTGCTTCTCCCTCTCTCTAGCTTGCTGATGGTCATGGCTTCATAGTGGAGAAGAAGTGAGAGTTGATTCTAAGCAACTAGGTGGTGTGAAGGTCACAAAAGGAGAGTAACTGGAGGAGTGTGTGAGTTCCTTTTTCCCTTATCTCCTTTCTCACCTTTTTAGATCCAATCCGAGAGCCCTAGAAAGTGCTAGCACACTTGTGGGTTCTCCTCTCCATCTTTGAGTGGTAGAAGACCACTCCTTGTTCGTGTGGATACAGCTAGAGGACCATTCGCTTGACGGTCTCGAGATCCGGCTACCTTTGGACGTTGCGGGATTGCGAAGGGCACGCATCAAGGGTAAATGTTTTTCCCTAGTAGATCTAAGAGTCGATCGTGTTTTAAACTCGTACTCATATTTTTCGAAAGTTTTACCTTGCACGAGATCCGTGGCTTGGGCGATTCGGGGTTTCCGCGACGCGAAAAGCGGTTTTCGCGGCCCGAAAACCCAACAATTTATACTTTCCATGATATGATATGTGCTTAGAAATATGCATGCTTTGATGATATGCTATGTTCTTAAAATATGCATGTTTTCATGATATGCTATGTGGATAGAAATATGCAAGCTTTGATGATATGCTATGTGCTTAAAATATGCATGCTTTCATGATATGCTATGTGGATAGAATTATGCATGCTTGGATGATATGCTATGTGCTTAAAATATGCATGCTTTCATGATATGCTATGTGGATAGAAATATGCATGCTTTGATGATATGCTATGTGCCTAAAATATGCATGCTCTCATGATATGCTATGTGGTGAAAATATGCATGCTTTTATGACATGATGTATGCCTAAGTGATGCATACTTTTTATGACATGATGTATGCCTAAGTGATGCATACTTTTTATGACATGATGTATGCCTAAGTGATGCATACTATTTATGATATGATGTATGCCTAAGTGATGCATACTTTTATGACATAACGTATGCCTAAGTGATGCATACTTCTATGATATGCTATGTGACTAAATGATGCATTTTATACATGCTACTTTACTTTGTAAGGCTTGTACCAAGGGTGGGCTCCTAATCAGCCCCTAGGCCTTTGGCTGTGTGATCCAGGCTAGTAAAAACAAAGGGATGGGCTCCTTAGTACGCCCCTAGGTCTATGGCTGTGTGATCCTGACCTAGTTCCTAGTATGATTCAAGACTTGCTACCTTGGATATACTTAGGAAGCGCGCTTATCTACGTGATTTATCTATGTGTGGTACAAGCCGGGGCCCTGATTATGTTGATATTATGTTCAAGTATATATGTAAGAAGAAATGGTTTTAAAGATCATGAGACATACACATGTTTTTCGGATACATGTTTTAAAAATCATATTGCATATACCTTATGATCATGTTGTGATGATGCTATGATTTATGATATGCCATGATTAGATACGATTATGTTATGTTTCATGCTATGCTTTAAGAGCTTGATATGCCATGCTACCTTATGATGATACTATGATATGCCATGATTAGATATGATCATGTTATGTTTCATGCTATGCTTTAAGAGATGATATGCCACGACTAGTTATGATTTTGTTATGTTGCATGATATGCTTAAAGAGTATGATGTGTTATACCATGACTAGTTGAGATCATGTTATGTTGAGACATTCTTTGATTATGTGATGATTTTCGGTTTTAGTGAGTAGGAAAGGAACTTACTGAGCCATGAGTGCTCATAGCTTACTTTCCTTGTACCACAGATAAAGGAAAAAGCTGGATGAGCTAAAGGAGCAGCAGGAGAGGCAAGGAGATGTGTGTGGCAGTGGCTAGGCAACCAAATAAGAACCTGCTTTAAAAACTTTTAAAGAACTATGCTTTGGTATCATGAATTGTAGTACCGTATGTGTGACTTGATGTTATGTTTCTACTGATTTTGATATCATGTTATTGATGCCATGATAGTGTAGTTCAGATTTGATGAAAAGAAAAACAAAAGAAAAGTTTTATTAAACTAAGAAAATTATTTTAAGTCTTCCGCTGTTTTAAAAAGAAAAATTTGTACATGGAGTATCGTAGCCCCGTCCCTTAGGGTTAGCAGGGAGGGCGGGCATTACACCCTAGATCTAGCGGAGGTGGCATCATGCGGATGAACTTTGATAATAAAGTTCTCATGGTGGGGTGGTGCCTTGGAGTGCGGTAGAGCTGCCTAAAGTGCATCCAAGGTCCCTCGGATTGCTTGGAAGGCACCCTCAAGTGGATAAAAGTCGTTGTTCATGTGACTTATCATGACCAAAGTTTACGAGATAATTTTTTGAGGCTGGAGGCACCTTAAATGTGACTGGAGGCACCCTCAATGCTCAATAAAAGGGTTGTTCAACCAGCTATTTTTAGACAACTTCTATATGAACTACTACGATCAGTCTTCTACTTCATCTTAACTCTAAGGCCATACTACTACTCTACTATGCCCTACCACTGTCGAAAGACTAACCCCAAATCCCTAGAAAGTCTGGGTCTTCATCCTTCGAGTTGGATATGAATTTCATTATCTTGTATACTTAATATTTCTACAAAAGGGAAGTGTAGAATTGTTACACTTCTCTTTAATTATTTCTATACTTCATTACTCTACCGGGAGCTTACCGGTAGAGAATTCTAGAGAATTGCCCATGGATTGGTCCAAGGGATCTGGGTTTTGGAGTTGGAGTCGTAGGAGACTCCAAACCAAGTAACCACCTGTGTCTTGTCTTTGTATCGTGTGTTATTTTCTTCTGCTATGCACTTGTTTATAAAATTCAAAAAGATTATTTTTAAAATCACGTGATTCACCACCCCCCTTTCACGTACGCATCGATCCTACAAGTGGTATCAGAACCCTGTTCATTCTAAATTGGTGCAACCACCAATTAAGTAGTGGGCTTATTCTTTTCTTTCATTCATTTCACTTTTTTGATTCAGTTTTAAGTTTTTTGAAACCATCTGAATTGGTATAATTACCTCTTCAGATAATTTTTTATTTTGATTTCTTTGAATTGCTCGATATTGATACAACGCCACTCGAGCCATATCTTTCTTTATCTCCCACGCTACTAATCGAAGATTTAATCTTGGGATTTTTCTGGCAGTTTCTTTTTATGTGCAAGATTCTTTCACCAAATGGCCCAAAACGAAGGTTACAGCACCATTCGCCCCCTTGCTCTTCAACAGGGATGACTTTTCGTATTGGAAGAAGCGGATAGAGGTGTACCTTAAAACTAACATTGGCTAGTGGTTCTCCATTCGACGAGGATGCACGACTCCAATCGATGAAGCAACAAAAATGCCACTTGACCAATAAAATTGGAATCCAAACCAAAAGAAGAAAGCCCAAGCCAACTCAAATGCAATGAACACAATCTAGTGCAGACTCACAAAGGAAGAACTAAACCTCATCGACCTGCATAGGAATACAAAAGAGTTATGGGACAAACTCGTCGAACAACACGAAGGAACAAATGATGATAAGGTAACAAAATGTGACCTCTCTTGAATATTTATTTAATATTAAGATGTAGGATGGAGAGATGGCTAACCATCTACACGCGAGCATCAAGGGCATCCTTAACAGCCTCTACTTGATCAGCCACCAGATGGAGAACCGAGACATCATAAAGTACACACTAAACTCATTTTCCCGAAATACACTATGGGCATCGATAGTAGATACCTATAAGGTTTTGAGGAATTTATCCAAGTTAGAATTAGATGAATTATTTTATAAAATAGAATTTACGAACAAACTAACCCCAAAAAGACTGAGACAGGTATTACTTTTCTTGTAGGCCCCTTAAAAGAAGTAAAGACTAGAACCCAACCTGAACAAAAGACTAAGTCTGACTCAGATTCAGATGAAGAAGAGCAACCGGTGAATATGGTAAAGAAGATGTTCACCAGAAGGAAGAAAGATTTCAGCAAAAAGAACATTCAAAAGATGATCAAGCCTAACCTCAACAAATCTAGCATCACTTGCTATGGGCGCAACAAAAAGAGACACTACAAGCACTAGTGTTTGAATCTCAAAGAAGAAAAGCCAATGAAATGCAAGAAGAAGAAGACCCTCAAAGCGACTTGGGATGAATCATTTATGAAAGGATCAAATAACGATAAACCAAAACAAAACAACTACCTTGCACTGATGGCATCTGGATTGAAATCTAAAAGCGATTCAGATCAAGATGATGAGTCCGAATACAAGTCAAGCCATGAGTCCATACTCATTTCTGAAGGTTCTGATGAGGTATACATAAATTTGTTTGCTAAGTTTCTTAAAATTATTGTATGCATGAATAGGAAAATATCTAGATATTAAAAATAAAAAGAAGCACTCCTAAAGGAAAATTAAAACCTTATAGAACAAATAAAATCAAACCCAACAACTGAACTAGTTCAATCTAGAAATCCAACTCAAGTTGAAAAACTTAAGGAGGAAAATTCCAATTTGAAAAATGAAGTTGTAAAACTTAGAGAACTTTTAGAAAAATTTACAACAAGATCTAAGTACCTAGATATGATTGTAAGATATCGCAAAATTAAAATTATAAATGTTATTGGACGGAAAACCTTATTGGATTTTTCGAGGATTTTTGGAAATTTTTTGGGATTTAAACGGAGTCCGTATGACCCGTTTTGAGGGGATAGATTCGGGGTACAGTGGAGGCCTATTTAGGTTATCCATTTAAGTGGGAGTTGATTTGGGAATGGACGTAGACTTTAATTATTCTAACCTAGGTTTAAAATCCCGATTCTTATTCTTTCTCCCGATTCCTTCTCCCCGAAAACCCTTTTCTTCTCCGGCGATTTTCTACCTCACTGAACGCTGAGCTCGCGATCGCCGGCTATCGGTCGACGCCGCCGGCCATCGACCTCCTCCGCCGGCGTACCCTCGGCCGAGCCTCCCTCCTCCCTCCTCCCTCTTCCTCTCGATGCGTGGAGCCCTTCTCCCTTTCCTCTCTCGTGCGGATGATCAGACGTTGACGGAGGGCGAGTTTTCCCTGGCGATCTCGTCCTCACCACATCGCCTGAAGAAGAGTCATCGAATCGCGAAGGTACTGAAGTTGTCCAGATCGTCTCTGGTTGAGCGATCGTCTCTTCGTCTGTTGTTGCGCGCGAGCAAAGGGATCCGGTTCTAGGGCACAACAAGGGCCCTGATTTGCGTCGTCCCGGATTAATCGAGCCCCTTTTTGCTTTCCTTCTTGATCTGTTCACTGGAGGGCATTGTCGATCATCACCAGCCGAGGTGGATCGCACGACATCGGCTGTAGGTGATCAATTAAGGTAAGGCTTTGTTTGGTAATGCTGTGAGTTCAAGAATCTCATGTGAAGTTGTTTCTTTTCAAGATATTCTTCCTGATCTAGGATGGAGAAAGCTGCAGATCCACTAGTGATGGATCTTCCTTGAGCAGATCTTCATCTCCTACAATTCTTGCGGCTGTGTAGGGTTTGGATGAAGATTTGGGGGCTGATGGAGGTGAGTGATGTTCCTGTTGTTAGGAGTTTCAGCAATTCTTTGCTATACAACTAAGTTCTAGATTGACTCTTGGAAGGATTGGTGTGTAGGCGTTTTTGTAGATTTTGGACAGTGGGAATAGGGGCTGTGAGCTCTTGATTTGTGGCACTATCTCGAGGTGAGTTTCCTTTGGTGATGTACCTCTAGAATTTTCTTATTATTGCTCTATTCTATCGGTATTGTTGATTGTTATTAGGTTATGTCTAGTTTAGAGCACATGGAAGCATGTAGATGGATTGTAGGAATTGATTTAAGGTACGTTGGATTTATTGAGGACTTGTAGATTGTTATATGAATTGGAGGAGGGCATAATTTTGTTGATTGAGGATGGTTAGAGTTTTATGGTTGATATCATTATGTGGTGGGTTGGTAATTAAGAGAATAGATTTATTATTGGATTAAATGTGTTGTTTTGGGGGGTTTTGGAGATGTATCATGTATAACCTAATTTAATTGGGTTGTATTATGGTTAAGGTTAGTTGGAGGATTAATCCTTAATCATGTTTGATTAGGGTTATTCTAATTAGGTGGGGGAAGTTGCTTAGTTATTTACTTCGTATGTAATTAGATAAAATATTATGTGATTGCAGGACTTTAATTCGAGACGAGCGTCTTGACGTGGATTGGTTTATCTGATACGGTCGACAGATAAAGGCGGGTATTTCTTCCTTGGCCTCTACGTAGTTTTTCTTGATCTTAGTGCATGGCTTTTATGTGATGGTTTAGGCTGCTTTATCTTATATCCTGATCGGTTGCTGTTTTTCCTGCATGATACTTTTGCTTGATCCTTGTGATGATCTATTTAATTCATATACAGTCTCCACTCTTGATATCTACTCTGTTGTGATTACACGTGTAGAGTATGTCTTGTAGGGATTGTCGGGCTGTTAGTATTACCATGCTGATTGGGTACATAATGTGGATTGTATGTAGCTTGGTATGTGTTTTGGGAGTCATCAGGTTGACCCTACATTTACATGTTGTATGTACACACGTGTTTGGTTATGTACTTTTGGAGGAGTTATGTTGATTGTATGTTTGTGGTTTGTACACTTGTTTGATGTGTTTATTATTGGAGGATACATGTTGATTGTATTTACGATCTATGCATATGCGTCCAGGGGTATTATTGGAGATTTTTGGTTGATTATACGTGTGTAGTTGTGTACATGTGTTCGGTGGGATGTGTGAATTTATCATGATGATTATACTCATGTTGTGGGGTACTTAGGTGGATTTAGAGTTGCATGGATGATGACGGTGTTTGTATCATGATTATATATATATCATGTCATCATTCATTGCATACTGATGACTATTGTCTCCCTTGTGGTGAGAGAGTCGTCGGTTGTTTATAGCTGCCCATTCGGCCACTGTTGGAGAGTGGTAGCTAGGAGTGGAGCTAGTCCTGTCGTGCTCATTCAGTTGCTCAGTGTTCTGTCAGCCTCGACCACTCTGGAGTAGTGGATCTTGAGGGTACAGTAGTCAGAGGGTTTGAGTTATGAGTGGTCAGGGACCCTTAGCTATGTAGTTAGATAACTACTTAGCTGACCGTCCGCTTCGGGCGCCTATAGCGCTGCATGTACTGGAGGCTAGTACGGTTTATCACGGACCCAAGCCTCTCGGCCATACAGGGGTCGTGGTGTCTAGAGATGTGGCAGGGGTGACCATGGAGCATGCATGCACTTTTGCATTTGATGCGCGGTGCATCTTTGGAGATATATTTGCATACATGCCTAGTAGTTACTAGTTGCATGTGTTTGTGGTATGTTGCATTTGTTTGCGATATGATTGTTGCATATGGTTGTCATGCTGCATACATGTCATTTATTTTACATGTATATGCAGTCGTATTTATATTGCACAGGTGTCATGGGTACGTCTGTTGCAGATCCGATGAGTTTACTGATCATTGTACCATGTGTCGATTCCAGATTGGGTATGTATCTGTCATTATGCTAGTTGTGGTTTGTACCGTTTATGTCAGGTTATTATGTCAGGTATGTTCAGATGCATTGATTATGATAGTATGATCATGTTCTTATTCCCTACTGAGACTGTATACTTGTGATCTCCATGTTGTTTATGGATCATGCACTATCTTTTCTATTACCCGCTGAGTTACCTATACTCACCACCGCATGTATACATTTATGTTTTCAGGTAGCCTGTAGATGGTTGGTGTCGCTCGGAGAATCCTGTCTGCCGGGTCCTACGTCACATCTGAAGATCGGGATTGTTTTCCTTTGTATGTTCTTTTCTTATTTTTGGCATTGTATTTGTGTATAGCCAGGTGGCTATCCTATGGTTTTGGTGTTGTATTTGTGTTTAAGCCGTGCCGGCATGCATTGTAATTATTTGTGTTGTGTGGGCTTTCGTATCATTTTTCCGCTGTGTTTTAATACAGTCGTGTGGGCTGTTTTATATATAACTGCGTGGTTGTGATTGTTTCATTCCAGCCGAGTGGGCTGTTATTATAACTGCGTGGTTGTGTATATAAATATTCCAGCCGCATGTGGCTGATGTATATTTTGTTTGTAGTGATGCTTCATATTGTCACCGGTATAGGGGAGATGCTGTCGGATTTTTGTCTAGCAGGGACTCCTTTGGGGGCGTGACAATGATACTTGGATCCCAATGAGCTGTGTACAATAAATCCAGACTCAGATACAAGTGCAGCTCAACAAATAAAACCTTTATCTCATTAATAAATCAAAATAAAAACTAAACCAAATCTTGGGTTCAAAAAGCTTGTCTAACAAAGCAATTAGGACCAAACTAATATTATATACCCAAAATGAAATCCCCTCCCTAAAAAAATTAAAATAAACCTAATAACTCAAATCTAAAAATAAACTATAAACTCAAATCTAATAAATCAAATCAAAACATAAGCTCTAACCAATCAAAGTTAAACTTAAATTACAAATTCAATTCTAATCAATCAAATCTAAACTTAAACTACAAATTCAACTCTAACAAAACAATTCAAACTCAAGCTATAATCAAGTTTACTGCAATTATGAAACAAATTGACATAAATATGAAACTTAAAATAAAGTCCAAGTTCAATAATTCAAGGAGAGACACCAAACTAGTTGGCACCTCCAAAATAATAGTCTACCCAATTGGGTAATTAGGTCTAGATTAAAAAGATAAGTTGACTCTTGTCCAACCTAGAACTAGGTTGGGGTGAGATGATAGTACGTTAGGGAAGCTTGGGGTAGGGAGTTAAGTATGATAAGGCATACCCTACTTGGTCTACTTAGCTAAGTAAAATTAACTGAAATTATCTCACCACATCCTAGACTAGGTAGACTAGAGTTTCACAGTAAGTTAATTAAATGAATAATTTTATTAAATTACTTTGTCTTAGAAAGTTGTCGTTGCCCTAATACATAAGAAAGCCCTTGTGTCTCACCATTGCCTCGAAGCCAATTTCTGAAATATGCATTTAATTAATAGACGATTAAACTTTAAACTAGCACAAAGTTAACGATCTTCTAAAATAAGAATATATATCATCTCAAAAATAATAGGATACCTTAGTTGAAGACATAGATTGGGTGAGATGAATAAGAATATAATTAAAACTTCAAATTAAATTAATTAAGCATTAATATTAATTAAACATTAATTTGATTAATTAAACTATTTAATGAATATTTTAAAATTAATTAAAACTTTCTAAAACTTTTAAAACTAATTAAACATTTTAAAAATAATTTAACATTTTAATTTTTATACTTTTAAAATATTTTAAAAATAATTAAACTTTTTTAATTAAATCATTTAAAATGAATTAAACTTTAAAATTGATTAATTAATTAACATTAAATAAATATTTTTAAATTTTAAATTAATTAATTAAATCATTTAAAATCAATTAAACTTAAAATTTTAATTTAAATATTTAAATTAAAATTCAATTAATTAAAAATTAATTTAAAACTTAAATTAAATTTAATTAAAAACTTAAGTTAAACTTAATCAAAATCAATTAAAACTTAAGTTAAAACTTAAGTTAAACTTAATCAAAATCAACTAAACCTTAATTTAACATTCAATTAAAACTTAATTATTTAAAAATTAATTAAATTATTTTTAACACTTAATTTATACTTAATTAAAAAACTCAATTCAAAGTTAATTTCAACTACAATTAATTTAAAACTTTAATTTAATATGAATTAATAAGTATATAATTAAATTTATAAATTAAAAAATAAATCGAGGCACCTCCTGTTAAGTTGAAGGTGCCTCACACATAGACGACAAAAATTCCACTAAAAGCGTCGAAGGCGCCTTCAATGACTTTGAATGTGTCCTCTATAAGCCATTAAAGGTGTCTTCCATCAGGTTGAAGACGCCTCCAATCAAGATTTTAACACTAAATAGAAGCCTTCTTCACCGGTTTTTGTTCCACTTCTAAACGCCTTCGAGCCAGTTCTCTAATATTTTTTTACCCTCTTTCACATATTAATGTTGGGACTTTTGAGCTGCAAAAATCACTTTTTGCATTGCGGAAACCTCGAAGTCTTGCCACGGATCCGTGCGAAGATATATAAAATAAATCATGTACAAGTTTCTAACCTAGATCTACCTTAGATCTACATGAACAAGAATCATTACCCTTGTTGCGAAGCCCCTTCGCTTATCCCGCTCGTCCAAAAGGTTGCCGGATCTCGAGAGTGTCAAGCGTAGACTCCTCTATACATATCCACATGAACAAGAAAATGGAGAAAACACCTTAGAGAAGAGAGGGAGAGAAGAGAAGAGAGGAGGAAGAAGATGATGGATTGAATGAGCACACAATTGCATAACCCCCATCATCAAGTGGACGACCACTTATTGTTTTAAACCAGCATGTAATACCAAGAGTCATGGCTCTTGGTCTTCCTCATGAGGTGGAACACAATGATGTGGCCTTGATGATGTGGAGCACCATCATTGGCCGACTCCATGCCAAGTCACAAATGAGGTGGCATTGGGTCAAGTCAAACTTGACCCTTCATCTTCCTTCTTAAGTCAAGTCAAACTTGACTCATTTATCTCCCATGGTTGATCAAATCTAACCATTGATTCAAGTCAATTTGATTTAATGAATCTCTATTCATTGAATTAAATTGATTCAATGAGTCATAATCTAAATTAGACTCATTGGACACATGAATCAAATTGAGTCCAACTTAATTAGTCTAATTTGGATTACTCTTAATCCAATTTAGTTCATCACATGAACCTAATCCTCTTAGTCCATCATATGAACCTATTCTCCATCTAATTGCCCTTTGTGTGTGACCCTATAAGTTCTTATAGCATTGGCAATGCTCCTAAACCCATTTAGAAGCATAAGTAATGAGGGTATATAGAAACACATCATTACTACTCAAGTTATAAGAATGTTGAGATCCAACATCACCTTTGTGACTACTAATTATGACTCTCACAATATGTGACAATGTCCTTCTATCCTTGACATCTAAATTGATCAAATGAGACATAGACCATGTCATCCTCTAATCAATTTATATCCTGAACTCCAAGTAGACTCACTCTAAACAAATGAGCTCAATAACTCATATTGACTTATTTGGGCATGACCATGCACTTAGTTGTCTCACTCTATCAAGAATCATGATGTCACTCCCATCTTATAGGAGGGATAGATCCCATCTACATCACTCACATCCCTCCGTATAATTTGTTACACACCCAGTGATCGCCTTTATAGTCCACCCAGTTACGGGTGACGTTTGACGAATCCATAGTATGCAACTCCTTATGTAGGGAACCATGGTGACTTCAGGTCAAGGATTCATAGTCATACTAATAGTCACATGAGAAAGTATATGACACTCATATAATGATCCATGTTACTTTCTCATGGTAGGTCATTCAGTACATATTCTCCAATGCATACCCATGTGTCAACTTGATATCTCTATATCCATGACTTGTGAGATCAAGTCATCGAGTTGACCTACATGCTAGTCTCAGCGTATTAACATTGTCCCTGAATGTTAATACTTGACTAGAAATGATTAAGAGTAGTGTTCTCTATATCATCTCACTATCGATTCAACCAATCGATTGATATAGATAACAACCTTCTACTCATGGACCGTATTACACTTGGTTATTTGGCACCAATGCAAGTAAGTATAACAACCATAAAGGAATGCCTTTATAAATATATAGGAATATGATACATCGAGTCCATACAACAATCATCATATGATTGGCTTTAGGGCTCTAACTAACAATTTCCCACTAGCACTAGTGCCAATCAGTGTAGGCTCTAAGGCCTAATGACCTAGTGTGACCATCATGCTTTCTCTGTACCAAAGCCTTGGTCAAGGGATCAACGACGTTAGCCTCTGTGGGTACTCTGCAAATCTTCACATATCCTCTATCGATGATCTCTCGAATGAGATGGAAGCGCCGTAGTATGTGTTTGGTCCTCTAGTGTGAGCGAGGTTCCTTTGTAACACCCAAAAATTCTCAAAATAATTATTAGAAATATCCTAGTATTTTTCTGGAATTTTAGGATATTTTTACAGAATTTTTAGAGTAGCAGAAGTAGCAAAAATAAATAGAATCGTAAATAGCCTACGCGGGAATTGAACCTGAGACCTATTGGGTCCTACGACTTATGGTGAACTCTAGTAACCAAGTGAACCCAGCAGGGCCGTGCTGAAAGATGAGGGAATCAATTATATTTATATTTAAGTTGGGTGAATTAACCACTTAATATAAATAGGGAAAATAATTTGGCGAAGAGTTATTTTTTATCCTGATTTTCTTCTCTCCTCACCCTAGTCACGCCGCCCCCTTCTTCTCTCCCTCATCCTCTCGGCGCCCAAGCCAAGGAAGACTAGGGTTCCGTCCCAAGGGTTCCAAGAACACCTTCCGGCAACGACTCCGATACGAGGGCGTTCCTCTCCGCGAGAAGAGCACATAGACGCAAGAGGATCGTCGAGGGAATCGTCTCCACCGGAAAACGAGCGACTAGAATCGTAAGAAAACTAGCACAGGAGGTAAGAAACCCCTCACCTGTAGTATAAGAAGTTCTCGTGTGATTTCATACTTTAGTTTAGTAGCATATGAATTTGTGACACATAGGTTGCGCAATAGCGCACACCAAGTGTTCGAGAATATGTTCAGCGCAGGAAAAAGAGCAACTTAGACGCTTTAATAGCTTAGCTAAATGAAATAAAGGCATTTATTTAGTGTATGTAGTTTATTACAGCTTATATGGGACTACGGTCCAATGGGTGGGCTCCCACAGTCGCCTCTAGGTTCAGACAACCTAGCTCTAGGTTTAGATAACCTAGAAATAGCAAGATAAGAAAAGAATTCAGTTATAAGTAGTATTTTATTTTCAGCAGTGGCACTGTACTGGACTAGATGTCCATTGGGCTGGGCTCCCACAGTCGTCCCTAGGTTTAGATAACCTAGTAAACCCTACTAAATTCGGGACTTGCAACTCGGGTCTAGTTAGGGATGCGCACATAGCAAGTACAGTTGTCGGGCCCAAACAGCAGCATGATTATTATTTTCATCTATCTATGATAAATAGTTTTCAAAAACTCACAAATCAGTTGGGTATACAGTTTGAATTTAATTCTAGCTTAGTTTCAGTTTTAGCTAAGTTCATGCTTCATCTTAGTTTTCATTATCGATACACGTGATAGTTCTATGATTAGTTTTGGCTTCTATGTTTGTGTGATACCATGCCATGCTCTCACCTGTTCAGCATATATTTCAAATAGCATGTTTTCAAAGCATAAATTGCATCGTATGCATGTTTTGTGAGGTAGATGGTTTCTTACTAAGCGTAAAGCTTATAGATACTTCTTTCCTTATACTGCAGAAAAAGGTAAAGGAAAGATGGATTAGCGGAGGCTGGAGGTTAATGCAATGAAGATGTGTGTGGAAGGAACCTGGAATGAAGATCTTGGAGAAATTAGCAAACTAAGACTTTAGATTTTATATAATGTTATTTCCGTATTTCTAGTTATTTTAATGCCTTGAATCATGAAAGACTTGTTTAAATTGTTAGTACTTATGCTCATAACCCTAGTTATGTGTTATTAGTATGTTCCAACTGTGTTAATTAAAATCTTACTCTGCTAATGACTATTACAGTCTGTAAGACTAGGTTCAAAGACCTTTCCATTGACATGCGTACACTAGGGAAGGAACCCGTACTTTCGATTTGATCAAAAGACTGAAATGAGACCCTTCCAGCTGAAATCCGACACTCCAATCGATCAGCTGATCGATTGGAGTCATCTGATCGATCCGCTAATCGATTCAGCGTGCTACTGTGCACGGATAAAATTCTGGATCGATCGGCTGATCGATCTGGCCTGGCTAATCGATCCATTGATCGATTCAGCGTGCTACTGTGCGCGGGGTAATATTCTGGATCGATCAACTGATCAATCCAGACTTACCAATCGATCCAGTGATCGATTCCGAAGCTCTCTGTTTGCGAGAGCTAATTCCTCGATCGATCGGTTGATCGATCCCTTAACCTTCTGTTCGCTACGGAATGCGACTGGATCGATCGGCGGATCGAACCAGAAGCTTACTGTTCACAGAACAAGTTTCCCAATCGATCAGCTGATCGATTGAGGACCCCCAATCGATTTGCTGATCGATCGGGGTTTCTGATTTCGTATCAGAAATCTTATTTCAGCACTGTTTCGTGCCCAATTCACATACATAGGTTTTAAAGTGGCTGAAAACATACTAATGACCATTAACTAGCATTCTAAATATGAGCACTAACGTTCTAAGCAGATCTTTCATGATTCAAAATGTTAAAATAACTAGAAGTGCGGAAAAGTAATAACATAAGAAAATGCTAAAGGGTTCTAATTTTGCTAATTTCTCCAAGATCTTTATTCCATGTCCCCATCCACACACATCTTCACTGCATTGACCTCCAGCCTCCGCTAGTCCATCTTTCCTTTACCTTTATCTGCAGTATAAGGGAAAGAAGTATCTGTAAGCTTACACTTAGTAAGAAACCATCTACCTCACAAAACCATGCATACGATGCAATTTATGCTTTGGAAACATGCTATTTGAAATATGTGCTGAACATGCTAAAACATGGCATTCTGGCATACAAAACATAGAAAGCAAAAGCTGATCATAGCAATATCTTCTAGTATCAACAAGATAGAACTAAATAGATACAATAACTAACTAAACAAATGCTAAGCTGATATAAATCCTGATCTGTAATCACATACTAAATTATGAAGCTTTGAAAAACTATTTATCATAAATAGATGAAAATACTAATCATGGTGCTGAGGGCCTGGCAACTGTACTTGCTATGCGCGCATCCCTAACTAGACCCGGGGTTGCAAGTCCCGAATTTAGTAGAGTTACTAGGTTATCTAAACCTAGGGACGACTATGGGAGCCCAACCCAAAGACAACTGAAGTCCAGTACAGTGCCACTAAAAAGTAAAATACTGTGCATAAGCTAATAAGTCTTGTCTTGTTTTTACTAGGTTGTCTGAACCTAGAACTAGGTTATCTAGACCTAGAGGCGACTATGGGAGCCCACCCATTGGAACGTAGTCCCATAAAAGTTGTAGCAAGACTAACTGTGCTATAAAATGCTTCTACTGCATTTATCTAAACTATTGGAATGCCTATAGGGGCATTTTACTGAGCTAAGCATTAAAGCAAACACTTGGTGTGCGCTAATTCACACCCTATATACTGAAAATTCTGCATATGACTAGACTAATGCATAAAATATACGAAAAGCTACTTATACTGTAGGTGAGGGGTTTCTTACATCCTGCGCTAATTTTTCCTTACTATCTGATCGCAAGGTTTTCCGAAAAAACTATCTTCTCGATGACCCTCTTGCTTCCACGTGCTCTTTTTGCAGAGAGGAGCGTCCTCGTGCCGGAATCATCGCCGGAAGGTGTTCTTGGAGCCTTTGGGATGGAACCCTAGCCCTTGGGGCTTGGTGCGCCTAGAGAAGAAGAGGAGGGAGAGGGGGCGGCGTGTAAGGGTTTGAGGAGAGAAAATTCCCGATGAAAATAATCTCCTTACCCAATTATTCCCCCTATTTATATTAAGTGGGTAATTCGGCCCAACTCTAACATAAATATAATTGATTCCCTTTTCTTTCAGCACGGCCCTGCTGGGTTCACTTGGTTACTAGAGTCACCCATAAAGCATACGGTCTAGTAGGTCTCGGGTTCAATTCTCGCTTAAGCTATTTTACGTTTCCATTTGTTTTTGCTACTTCCGCTACTCTAAAAATTCTGTAAAAATATCCTAAAATTCCAAAAAAAATAGTAGAATATTTCTAAAAGTCTTTTGAGAATTTTTGGGCGTTACAGTAACATCAAGATTTAAGAAATCAAGTGCAAATAATATACTTATGACAAATAATATACTTATGACAACAAGTTGCAAGTTGTATCTCCCCCTTAATCACTTATTCACTTTTTCCTCCCCCTTAATTACTTAACTCTCACTTTTTCCTCCCCTTTGCCATATATCAAAAACAAAATAGAGAGAAGGTTGTAAAATGACTTACCAAAAATTTTGAATAATTAAAAAATTTTATTAAAATTTAGTTAAGTACTTTAGTCTTAAAAAATTTTATAGAAAGCTTAGTTAAGGCAAAAAAATTATAAAAAAAATACTTGTCTTTAATCATTATTTTGTTTAAATACTTAGTTAAAAAAACTTTGTTTAAACACTAAGCTTTAAAAGTATGATTTTTGTTTAAACACTAAGTTTTAAAACTAATTTTTGTTTCAACACCAAGCTTGAAAGATTGCTTAAACACCAAGCTTAAAAAGATTCTTTAAACACCAAACTTAAAAATAATTTTTTTTGCAACAATAAAAATAATTTTTGTTAAAACACTAAGTATAAAAGTAATTTTTATTTGAACATCAAGCTTAAAAATATTTTGTTTAAAACTAAGCTTAAAAATAATTTTTAAAACTAAGCTTAAAAATAATATTTTGTTTAAACACCAAAAAAATTGAAGGTTTGAAAAGTAAAAAAGACTCAAACTTGGCTTCTTTTACTTCCCCTTGATTAATGCCATCCAATTTCCTAGAGTCCAATCATGAGTTACAAAACAAATGTCTAACCTTTAGTTACTAGTTGTTTACCATGAGGTAGTAGCTTTCGCTTGGTTAGTCATATTAAGTAAGTGTATTAGTTAATTTTGACTAAGCTTGGATAACTTAATTTGATTAATTTTAATTTGGTATTTATTGCTCAGACTTATGTTGATGCATAAAAAATACATACAGAAGCAATATAATGAAATGGGGTATACCTAGGAGGCATCTTAATGGGGTTGAAGGGGAGAAAATCGGGCTGAAAGGGCGCCTCTGCGTGACTTGAGTCGTGAAAAAATGTGAACACAGGGATCTCTATTCGCTGGAAAAATTAGTGTTGAGGGTGCCTTTTACTGCATGGAGGGCACCCTCAATGCGTTATGGGAGGCGCGTCCTATCGGCAAGAGGCGCCCTCCATCGATTTTGGCGGGAATATTCCCGCCGCTCCAGAGGGTGCCTCCTGTCAATTGGTGGCGCCTTCAGGAGGTGCCCTACGGTAGGTTTAATTTTTTTTTAATTTGATTTAAGTTTAGATTTTAAATTAATTTTTGTTTGATTTTAAGTTAGATTTAATTTTATAGTATTTTTAAGTTATTTTTAATTGGGATTAAGTTTATATTAGTTTTAAGTAGGTTTAGTTGAGTTAAGTTTAAGTTTGTGTTGATTTGATTAAGTTAAATTAATTTAGAATTCAATTAGTTAAGTTAAATTAACTAAGATTGGATAAATTTAAGTAAGTTAAATTTAGTTAAGTTTAAGTCTAATTAGAAGTTAGATTAATTAATTTTAATCAGATTCATTAATTGATTAGGTTAATTAATTGATTAGGTTAATTAATTAATTAGATTAGTTAATTAATTAGCTTAATTAATTAATTAGGTTAATTAATTGATTAGGTTAATTAATTGATTAAGTTAATTAATTGATTAGATTAATTAATTGATTAAGTTATTTAATTGATTAATTAATTAGGTCTAAATTTTACCTAAGTCCATCTCACCCTTTTCTAAATTAACAATCAGGGAACCTTATAGGTTTTTGTGAGATGGTTAATTTAATATTTAATTTAAGTTATCATCTAAGGATTAATTTACATTTGAGTTAGACTCAGGTTTTTTCAACTAGTCAATTAAATATTCATTTCAATGATTGGCGTCCAAACTGTGACGAGGCACTGGACTTTCTTGGGTATGAGATCATCCACCACTTATAAACAAAGTCTTTCAAAGAAATTGGATATTTAATTTCCTTTTCGAAACCCCTATGTCTAACTAATCAAGTGTAAATCACGCCTAGGTCCTTATCTAACCTAGTATAAGCATGCATAATGAAAGCAGTAAGACAAGCATCAAACAATTCTATTTATATATAAAAATGATTTTTCTATTGGCTCCCCCTGGATCATAGCCTCGATAAGGTCTATCAAGGTAATGGATTTGATCCTTGGGGACCCAATATTGTCCAAGTCCAACTTGATTAATCAAGTTCGACTTGGGGACCCATGCTTGGACTAAGTTTCTATTAGCTCTATTTACAAGTAATAAATAAGATCTATACTTTTGTTTAGCCATAACCCCAAGTCCGGATCGGTTGTAAACGACTCTTTGTTTTCCAAGAATTAGGTCCAGGTTCTTGGAACCCAAAGTGAACGATTCCAACATGTTATTAAGTTCTTTGACTTGAGTTTTCAAATTAGAATTTTTGTCCTCAAGTTGTTGGACTTGAGTTTAACTTCTAATTTGAATTGCCTCGGTCAAAGGACTCAATTTAGTCTCCTCATTAAGGATTGTTAATTCCTTTTGGAGTGACTTGACTCGAAGGTTGGATTTGGCTAACTTACGCATCAGATAATTGACTAGATTGTGCAGTTTAGTAAATTGAGAATTTCTTACAGTGAGGTTAGGCCCTTCGAAAATGGATACGGATTCGTGGCTTTACTCGGACTAAGTTTTTGATTCACTCTCAATTTCTGATTCTTCAAGTTGTTCCCGGGCCATAAGCGTGAGGAAGCTTGTCTATTCGAGCTCTTCATCAGAGTCTTTTGAAGAAGACTCATCTAATGTTGCTTGCAGTGCTTTCTTCTTTCTTTACTTCCTTTTGGTTTGGACAGTTGGCTTTGATGTGTCCCTTTTGGTTATAGCCATAGCAAGTTACATCGAACTTCACTTTTAGACTTAATTGTACCTTCTTAGATTAGATCACCTTTTTAAAGTCCTTTTTGGTGAACCCTTTCTTCTTTTTGTAGAGTTTGTATACTAGGTTGATGATCTCGACTATGATCTTGTTGTCGTCATCTTCTGAATCAGATTCATCTTCAGACTCGGGTTCAGTTCTGCACTTTGCTTTTGGTTCCCGAGTTCTGCTTGTATCTACAATCAACGCAATACCTTTCTCGGCCGAGTGTGCATTAATCTATTCATGCAATTCAAATTCAAAAAACAATTCATCTAACTTAATTCATGAAAGATCCTTGGATACTTTGTAAGCATCTATCATGGATGCCCACAAAGTATTCCTTTGAAAGGCGTTGAGTGTATACCTAATTATGTCACGATTTGCTACCTTTTGACTGATTCCATGGAGACCGTTCAGCAGATCTTGAATCCGTGTGTGAAGTTGGCTAGCAGTCTCATCTACTTGCATTTTAATATTATATAGTTTATTTAAAATCAAATCACGCTTGCTTACCTTAGTATTGGATGTGCCTTCGTGCAGATCGATCAATTTTTCCCACAGCTCTTTCGCACTTGAGAATGGGTCGATTTGGTTCAGCTCTTCTTTGGTTAAGCCGCATTGAAGGGTGCAGGTTGCTTTGGCGTCAGCTTCAATTTTCTTCATTAAGCTAGTATCCCAATTCACGTATGATACTGGTTTTCCAGCGTCATCTCGTGGAAGCCAAGACCGGTTTGGATAATTATCCACATCTCGATTTGCATCTTGAGGTGGTATTGCATCCAGCTCTTCCAGTAGCCAAAGTCCTCGTCGAAGAAAAGATGCGGATGGGTTATGCTATAGCCTTCGTAATGGGCCATTAAGGATCTAGCACGCAAAAAAATAACAAGAAAACTCATTCCAAGACTTGGTCTTGGATTAGTAGTTCGGGATTAAGAAAAAATATGCGAACTCGAGTGGTGTTGCACCAACTTCGAAAGAAAATTTTAATTGCGATAAAACATATCAGGCGATAGCAATTTTACTGATTTCAATCGACTCTGAAAAATAAAAAATTACCATGAAAAAGAAATACTTGAATGGTGGTTTCACCGATTCAAAGCGACCCCGCTCTAATACCAATTATAGGATCGAAAGCGCTAGAGGGAGGGTGAATAGTGCTCGTGTCTATTTCGTTCGTTTTAGAGTAAAACACAAAGTAGAAAAATAAAAACAATACATGAACACCAAGGATTTACTTGGTTCAGACCCTGTGACGACTCTTACTCCAAGGCCAACACATAAGAGTGCTTTCGATGGACAATCACTATAGCTTTGGAAAATATTACAACTTTGAAATACAAAATCAATGCAAAGATTATACCGACATATAATGAAATGAGAATTGAATGCTTCTCGTTGTCAGAGTTGAGTTACAGCATTGTCGGATCGTTATTTGGGCAGTACACGGAAGAAGGAACATGATTTCAAGTGTTTTTTTTATCTAAGTTGCTGCTCGTACCAGGCTTAAGTAGCCTGTTTAGGGCGCCTCCAACAGCATGGAGGGCACCTCCAACCCCACCAAAATCGTAGCGTCGATAAGCTCCTACATTTTCGCTACTTATCCGCCTGAGGGCGCCTCCAACCTCCAAGGAGGGCGCCCTCCATCCAGCATCCAGGGCGCCTCCAAGCTTCATGGAGGGTGCCCTCATGCCTTGCTGCGAGGTGGTCGACCAAGTCACCCGAGGCACCTCCAAGCTCCATGGAGGGCGCCTCGGGACTGTTCATCCGATGCTTTTCTTATACAATTTTCGTCCTACAAAGCATGTTAGTCTACAAACAAGGTATACCATGCAAAAGAGAGTTAGTACAACAAAATAAGATAAATAAAAACTTATTTTGACAGTTTTCGGGCTGTCCAGTTCTGACTTCGGATTTCACCTCTGGAAACCCTTGGTCGAATCGACACCTACTGTTCCCTCATCGGGGAACACACCCTCACCTACTCCACTCAGGAGAGTTTACTTATTTTCCAGATTGATCTACCAGATCAACTGGACTTTTGCTCAACGCCCGAATCTCCAGGACTTTCTGCTGGACGTTCGCTAGACGACCCGTCCATTTTTCCACCCAGTTCGCGAGACTAGGATTTCAGCCTAGAGTCCCTGACTCTAGGGGTTTTGCCCAAAGCCTTTGACCCACCATGACTTTCCACCTAAGGTTACCACCCCCTAAAACCTAGGGTTACCGCCCCTAGGGTTTTCCACCTGCCTAATCTTAGCTAGGACTTTTGCCTAAGTACACTTAGGACTTTTCCTGCAATCTTATTCAAACTTGTTAGACCACAAATAACCTTAACTTTGAACCCTTTGCCATTATCAAAACTCATGTTTGATCGTCGAATACTTCCCGCACCAACACTTCATAATCAGTAGGTTCCTCAACTTCAATGAGTAACACGTAATTTAATTCTCTTATAAGAGATCCATATCTCTCAGTCCATATCTCTTAAGAATATTGCGTGTCCTACCAGATCATTGAGGAGGTTGTGTCATAATCGGTTGCGGTTCTTGACTAGGCATCTCATTAGTGTCTATTAAAGTCTCTTAAATTTTATCAAGGTCAACTAGACTCCTACTTTCTTTCTGTAAAAGAAACTCTTTCTCCAGGAATACAGCATACCTAGAAACAAACACCTCCAAGCTCCATGGAGGGCGCCTCAGGACTATTCATCCGAGGCTTTTCTTGTACAATTTCCATCTTGCAAGGCATGTTAGTTTACAAACATGGTATACCATGCAAAAGAAAGTTAGTACAATAAAATAAGATAAATAGCAACTTATTTTGACAATCTCCGGACTGTCCGGTTCTGACTTCGGATTTCACCTCTGGGGACCCTTGGTCGAACCGACCCCTACTGTTCCCTCACCGGGGAATGCGTCCTCACCTACTCCACTCAGGAGAGTTTACCTATTTGCCAGATTGATCCACCAGACCAACTGGACTTTTGCTCAACGCCTGAATCTCCAGGACTTTCTGCTGGACGTTTGCTCCACGACCCGTCCAGTTTTCCACCCAGTTCGCGAGACTAGGATTTCAGCCTAGAGTCCCTGACTCTAGGGGTTTTTCCCAAAGCCTTCGACCCACCATAAATTTCCACCTAAGGATACCACCCCCTAAAACCTAGGGTTACCGCCCCCTAGGGTTTTCCACCTGCCTAATCTTAGCTAGGACTTTTGCCTAAGTACACTTAGGACTTTTCCTGCAATCTTATTCAAACTTGTTAGACCACAAATAACCTTAACTTTGAACCCTTTGTCATTATCAAAACTCATGTTTGATCGTCGAATGCTTCCCGCACCAACACTTCATAATCAGTAGGTTCCTCAACGTCAATGAGTAACACGTAATTTAATTCTCTTATAAGAGATCCATAACTCTCAGTCCATATCTCTTAGGAATATTGCATGTCCTACCAGATCATTGAGGAGGTTGTGTCATAATCGGTTGCGATTCTTGACTAGACATCTCATTAGTGTCTATTAAAGTCTCTTAAATTTTATCAAGGTCAACTAGACTCCTACTTTGTTTCTATAAAAGAAACTCTTTCTCTAGGAATACAAAATACCTAGAAACAAACACCTTTTGTTCCAAGGGGTGATAGAATTGGTAACCCTTAGTTTCTTGTATTATCTTGCCACAATGATGACATGAGCTCTTTTGTGCTAGTTCTACTATCTTGGCCTTTTTCCTCTTCCCCTTAGCTTGATATTTTGTCTTCCTATTAGAACCTTTTTTGGAGGAGTCTACTAACATCACAATTTTTAGTTCTCCTTTAACAGAAGCCTTAACAGTCTTGAGTATATTAATCAACTCATGGATGGCGAATTCTAAATTATTCATCCGATAGTTCATCACAAATTGTGAATGACTTTTCAGCAAACTATATAGAATTAAGTCAATACTTAACTCATGATCCATTGCAAAATCGAGTAATGTTAAATGCTCTATGTAGCCATTCATCTTTAGTACAAATTGTACTATAGACGAACCCTCCTGCATCTTTGAGTAAAAGAGAAGCTTGGAGACCTCAAACCTTTCAAATCTAGCTTCCTCATCAAACAGCTCATGAAGATGATAACAATATCATAAATATCTAAATGCTTATGTTGTTTTTGTAGTTCAAGAGTTATAGAGGCTAGTATGATGAAACTTGTAAGTACATAATCATTTATGTTTCTAATGGGTCAATAATTGGTCTGTAGTTGCATCGGCATCAATACTTGTGAGAAGAGGCTCATCAAGGACATAAGCCAGCTTCTCAGGTTTGAGAACAATTTTCAAACTTTGAAACCAGTCCAAGAAGATTGACCCAGTCAGTTTGTTTGACTCTAAAATCGAACGCAAATTAATAGAAGTCATAATTAAATAATTAACCTAAAAATACAAAAATGAGAATGTATTAGAGACATGATTCGATTTATATAAACAATTTACATGTAATAAAAACACACTTATTTATCAAATTCAAATTCCCTTATTTTAAATTTAGGAGATGGCAGGTTTTCTCCAAATGGATTGATATCCACTATAGATAAGAACAACCTTAACTTTTGTAATACCCACTAAGCTTGTAAGATAAATATATGAATATGGGATTTTTGCATTAGAAAAATAATAAGAAGTGAGTTGAAGCAAAAAGAAATAAAATGAAATAAAAAGAAGAGGAAGTCAAGGATTGAACCTTGAACCTCTTATATAATAATTCATAGAATTAACTAGTAGAAACCAATTGGGATAGAGAGAAGATATTGATAGCAAGGAAAGGGAATGCATGATAAAGATAGGAGTAAAGATCTAAGAAGAGAAAGCAAGAAAAGAACAAGAGAAAGGCAACTTGCCTTCCTCCCTTTCTCTCCCTCTTCCTCTTTGATTTTTGCCGAAAACTTAAAGAGGAATTAAGGGGATTCATTCCCACTTATTTTATCATGAATGGTGAGAATAAATAGAAAATAAAATAAATGTAAGAAAAATAGAAAATGGGTTAAGGGAGAAGGAAAGCAAAAATCAATTTTTCTACTTCTTCCCCCTTAACATAAAAGGGAGCAAGAAAAGAGAAAATTATTTTTCTCTCATTTTCTATCATTCATCCTCTCCCTCACCGAGAACACCACAGTCCCCTCTCCTCCATCTTCGGCCCCAAAACCAAGTTTGTTCCCTAAGAAAGCCTAAGATACAAGGAGGACTTAGCAAAGGAATCAAGGGAAAGGAACTAGAAGAAGAGGCTACTTCTTCTTCACCATACCTTAGATCCACAAGCGAAAAGGATGTAAGCTTCCCCTCACCTGTGGTACAAGGCTTTTATGTGATTTTCGGATTCTATAAGGATTAGAAAACCTAGAAAAGAATTTAAGAAAATTTGGCTAAAGAGAGGGTTTTCAAATCTAGGATGGTTTAAACAAGTCCTTATTTCATGATATTCTTTCTATGCTATGTAGGAAGGATTTTCTTCATGTTTTTATACTTAAATGATGCTTGATCAGAGGAGTACCTAGCCCTATAATTTCGGCCAAAAATATGTTAAGGAGGTTAGGGAAAAATATTGTTTAACTAAACTAGTACAAAATTTCTCCCATGAACTACTAAGGGTTTTTATTGGTTTTCTTGCTTGAAGGTTACTTAGAACTAAAGAAATCCATTTATATGTTTCGGCCAAGAAAAGGGATTAGGTTTAGGAAGACCTTTAAATTTAAATAACCATGTTTGTATGATAGAATATAGAGTTCTCTTAAAGAATTGCATGTTGTACATTGCTAGAAATTCATGAACTCTTGTTTTAGATTTTCGGCCATGATAAGATGGATAGTTTAGAAAAGCTTGAACAAAATTCTAATATGCTCAAGACCTCTGTGATATTATGATATGAAAGTTGTTTAATGCTCTTATGTTTAAATTGAGTATAGAAAATTTGTTACATGATATATGACATGTAAGTTCACAAGGGTCCTACCTTGTTTATGAACCAACTTTGTATATGATGTTCTTAGAAATTTTTGCCATGAAACTTACTTAGGTTTTCCATGCTTTAGGCCACTTAAAACCTAGTTTAGAGATTGGTAGGTTTCGGCCATAAGGAAAAATAAAAGAAAAAGGGAAAGAAACCTAGGAAGCCTAAGACACAATTCACATGTATGTTTATTATGATTGTCTTTATATACATGCTATGAAACTTGTATAATTTCTCATGCTTTTAGGCTATTTGAAGCAAGTTTATATTCTGTGAGTTTCGTCCAAGTAGGGTTTAAAAGACCTAGAGGCCTTAGAAATGAAACCAAATGTGTTAAAAGTGCTTCTTATGAAAATATGATAATGTGTTGATTGTGTCACATATTTGTATAATTTTTCCATGACCTAAATGGATCATTGTGTGTTTCGGCCATGAAGGGATAAATGCCCTAGAAACCATAGAACAAAAATTAAATATGCTTATGTCACTCTACATGAAATATGATAAGTAGAAAACCAAAGTTCTCATACTATATGTTGTTTAGTGACCTAAATGAGGCTAGGGTAAGTTTCGGCCATACCTATTGTATGATGTCTTGTTATGAATTTATACATGATGTTAGTTCAAGTTCACATGCTTGTATGTTTGTTTTTAGCCCTAATGAATACTTGTTAAGAGATTGACCAAGACATACGTTAAGGGCTTGAAGGACTTAGGAACTAGCTCAATATGCTTACTATGCTATTTGGAAAAAAATGCTATAAATATGGTTTAAGGTTTTCATGCTTTCATGACATTTGGGACCTTGTTTATATACTGATAGGGTTCGACCACATGAGTTTCAGGACTTGGAGAACTTAGAAACCAAGTTAATCATGCTTATAATGCTTCCTATGAAATTTATGTGATGATGATTTAGGGTTCACATGCTTGGAGGTTGTTTTTACCTAAATTGAGACCTAAGGGGGTTCGGCCATGATAGGAACCCAAGGGTTTAGGAAGCTTAGAACCCAAGTTAACTATGTTATCATGTTTATTATGATAGTATAATCACATGATATACCCTTATGCTTAACCATGTATGCTTGTGATTTATACTTTTTTATGATATGATATGTGGATAGGGATATACATGTTTTAATAATATGCTATGTGCTTAGAATATGCATGCTTTTATGATATGCTATGTGAGTAGAAATATGCATGCTTTAATGATATGCTATGTACTTAGAATATGCATGTTTTTATGATGTGCTATGTGTTTAAAATATGCCTACTTTTTCTTATGACATGATGTATGCCTAAGTGATGCATACTTTTTATGATATGATGTATGCCTAAGTGATGCATACTTTCTTATGACATGATGTATGCCTAAGTGATGCATACTTTTTATGATATGATGTATGCCTAAGTGATGCATACTTTCTTATGACATGATGTATGCCTAAGTGATGCATACTTTTTTATGATATGATGTATGCCTAAGTGATGCATACTTTTATGACATAATGTATGCCTAAGTGATGCATACTTTTATGCTATGCTATGTGACTAAATGATGCATTTTTATACATGCTATTTTACTTTGTAAGGCTTGTACCAAGGATGGACTCCTAATCAGTCCCTAGGCCTTGCTTTGTGATCTAGGCTAAGCCTTGCTTTGTGATCTAGGCTAATAAGGGATGGGCTCCTTAGTACACCCCTAGGCCTTGCTTTGTGATCTAGGCCAAGCCTTGCTTTGTGATCTAGGCTAATAAGGGATGGACTTTTCAAATACGCCCCTAGGCCATGCTTTGTGATCTTGACCTAGTTCCTAGTATGCTTCAAGACTTGCTACCTTGGATATACTTAGGACGCGCGCATCTATGTTATGTATGTATGGTACAAGCCGAGGCCCTAAATATGTTGATATTATGTTCAAGTATATATATGTAAGAAGAAAATGGTTTTAAAAGATCATGAGACATACACATGTTTTTCGGATACATGTTTTTAAAATCATGATGCATATAATCTATGATTATGTTGTGTTGAGGCTATGATTTAAGATATGCCATGATAAGAATATGTTATGTTTCATGCTATGTTTTAAGAGATGATATGCCATGATATGATTATGTTATGTTTCATGATATGCTTTAAGAGATGATATGCCATGACTAGTTATAATGTTTGTTATGTTGCATGATATGCTTAAAGAGTATGATATGTTATGCCATGACTAGTTGAGATCATGTTAAGTTGAGACATTATTTGATTATGTACTGATTGTTGGTTTTAGTGAGTAGGAAAGGAACTTACTGAGCCATGAGTGCTCATAGCTTACTTTCCTTGTACCACAGATAAATGAAAAAGCTGGATGAGTTAAAGGATCAGCAGGAGGGGCAACGAAGATGTGTGTGGCGGTGGCTAGGCAACTAATTAAGAACCTGCTTTAAAACCTTTAAGAACTATGCTTTGGTTTTGTGAAATGTAATACAATATGGGTGACTTGATGTTATGTTTTTATTTATTTTGTTATCATGTTATGAAACCATGTTAGTGTAGTTCGGTTTTAATTAAGTTAAGAAAAATAATTTTAAGTCTTCCGCTGTAATACGTACGTAGAGTATCGTAGCCCCGTCCCTTGTTGATAGCAGGGAGGGAGGGCGTTACAGGTTGGTATCAGTGCCAAGTTTATTGCCAGCTCACTACACACACATCAAGCCTCCTACCTGCCGCTCCAAGTAAGAATGTTTATGCTTAATTTACTTGTTATATGCTTATGTTTAATTTTCTTGTGACATGCTTATGTTTAGTTTCATGTTATATAACTTATGCTTTATTTTTCTTTCTTGTTATATTGCCTATGTGTTATTTCTTTACTACATTTCTTATGCTTTATTTCCTTATGTTACATTGTTTGTCATTATATTCCTTATTTTTTCTTATGTTGTTTATGCTTTAGATTCATGTTTTACTTGCTTATATTTGATGCTTTATTCTATTCTTTTAGTTATAAATTAGATTAGGAGTACATGTTGGTAGGTTAGGAATAATACCATAACAAATAGATGGAAACAAACCAGTACGTTAGATTGGCTAAAATCGATAACCACTTACACTAGTCTATTTCTTTTAGATAAATATGGTTAGGACACGCAATGCCTGAACCGGAGGGACAGTGACTCCACCAGATCTGACACAGATAGTCGTAGACCTCCAGCATCAGATCGTAGAGCAACAACAGCTGATCACTACCTTAATGGGTCAGCAAGGCAACTCAGTCACCCCACCGGTGAATCCACTACCTGTTGTACCTACAGCCGCACCAGTGCCCCCGGCAGCCCCTACTCCGATGGTCCGACAAGAGGCCTATCTGATTCAGTGGCAAAGGCTTAAGCCGGAAGCATTCTCGGGAAACTGTGAACCATGGGATGCGCAAGCCTAGCTCAAAACCGTGGAGAACATAATGGAACTATTGGATTGGCCTGAACACGAGAAGGTCAAATGCGCGTCGTTCTGTCTTACCGGAGATGCCCGGATGTGGTGGGACAGAGTAAAGGTGAAAAAACAAATAAACCAAATGCAGTGGACAGATTTTGAGACAGAGTTCTTAGAGGAATTCTTCCATATGCGAGTGACCAACAAGCACTATGACGAGTTCACTGAGTTTCGGCAAGGTGATCTGTCAGTCAATGAAGCCGTCAAGAGGTTCAACCGCCTAGCCTGACTGTGCCCAGAACTGGTCCGTACTGAAAAAGAAAGGGTCCGGTTGATGTTAAAGATGCTCCGACCCGAGATAGCTCTGAACGTAGCCGGTGGAGTTAATAGACTGCAGAGGAGCTGGTCAGCAGCGCCCTGATTACCGAGCACTATCAGGAAGCAATGAATAAGGGCAAGAACCAAGCACTGACCGGAGGACAAAAATCGCACAGTACCAGAACTGACTGGAAAGGAAACTCAAGTGGAAAGAGGAAACAGTGGAATAAAACAAAAGGTGGTCCAGCCAATAAGCAGACCAAGTACCCTCAGTGTGCCACATGTGGGAAGATGCATTCTGGAGTATGTCGTCTGAGCACCAGAAAGTGCTACAATTGCGGAAAGGAAGGTCATTTGATAAGAGATTTCCCTACTCAGCTTCAAGCACCACCTTCGCAGAACTTCCAGAACAGGAGTGCCCCCGCACAGCTTCACCAGATGCAAGCTGCCATAGAAGGGACTTCAATCAGCCAAGGAAGATTGGAGGCCCCTCCCACTATGACCGATGCTAGAATCTACTCACTTACCCAGGAAGATGTGGCGAATGCCTCTACTGTTGTCACAGGTCAGCTACTTCTTTACAATCAGTATGCTGTAGTATTATTTGATACCGGGGCAACACACTCGTTCGTCTCAACGCCTTTTATGAAGAAGCTAGATATACCACTCCGAACTCTAGAGGACACGTTCTTAACAACCTTACCATCCGGGGAGATTATGCCATCGGACCATATGCTGCAAGCAGTACTCATTCGGATCGCAAACAGAGAACTCTACTGCAATCTGATAGTACTTGATATGCAGGATTATGACATAATTTTGGGCATGGATTTCCTTAGTAAGTACGGTGCTTCAATCGAGTGCCGCAAAAGAAAAGTGATTTTCCGACCCGAAAATGAACCAGAGTTTGAATTTTACGGGGAATCAAAAGGAACGGAGAAGTTATTGTCATCCATTAAAGCACAAAAGATGTTAGATAAAGGATGTATGGGGTTTCTAGCACACGTGGTTGATACCAATCAAGTCCAAGACCCGAAGTTAGAAGACATCAGAATAGTATGCAACTATCCAAAAGTATTTCCAGATGAACTACCAGGGTTGGCCCCTGACAGAGAGATAGAATTCGGAATCGAATTGATTCTTGGTACTCAACTGATTTCAAAAGCACCTTATCGTATGGCTCCGGCTGAATTAAAGGAACTTCAGGAACAGTTATCCGAATTACTCGACAAGGGACTTATTCGTCCTAGTCACTCTCCATGGGGAGCTCCAGTGCTATTGGTAAAGAAGAAGGATGGGTCTATGCGAATGTGTATAGACTACCGAGCGTTGAATAATGTGACGATCAAGAATCGGTACCCACTCCCACGGATCGATGACCTGTTTGATCAACTGAAGGGTGCGACTGTTTTCTCAAAGATAGATCTACGATCCGGTTATCATCAAGTGAAGGTGAAACCAGATGATATACCAAAAACAGCATTTCGAACCCGATATGGACACTATGAGTTCATAGTTATGCCTTTCGGAGTAACCAACGCTCCTGCAGTATTTATGGACCTGATGAATCGAGTATTTACGGCATATCTTGATAAATTTGTAATCGTCTTCATTGATGATATACTTATCTACTCAAGAACCCCAGAAGAACATGCTGAACACCTGAATACTGTACTACAGATCCTTCAAGAGAAACAACTATATGCAAAATTCTCCAAATGCGAGTTTTGGCTTGACCGGGTAATATTCCTAGGTCATGTCATCTCCAAAGATGGAGTTATGGTTGATCCAAGTAAAATCGAAGCTGTAAATAACTGGAACCGACCAAAGAATGCCAGCGAAGTCAGGAGTTTTCTTGGACTAGCAGGTTATTACAGGAAATTCGTAGAGAATTTCTCCAAAATCGCAGCCCCTATGACAGCCCTCACCAAGAAAAATACAAAGTATGAATGGATAGAAGCTTGCGAGAAGAGTTTCGTAGAATTAAAAAGGAGATTGACCAGTGCTCCGATTCTTACTCTTCCGGAAACCAACAGAGGCTTCGATATGTACAGCGATGCTTCCATCACAGGACTTGGAGCTGTACTCATGAAAGATGGCAAAGTCATTGCCTACACTTCTAGACAACTTAAAGAACATGAGAAGAATTATCCCATTCACGACTTAGAACTAGCAGCCGTGGTCTTCGCTCTCAAAATATGGATACATTATTTATATGGAGCTCAGTGTAAGATTTATACCTACCATCAGAGTCTGAAATATTTCATCACGCAAAAAGACCTGAATATGAGGCAACGCCGATGGCTCGAATTAGTCAAAGATTATGACTGCGAGATTCTTTATCACCCAGGAAAGGCGAACAAAGTGGCCGATGCACTCAGCCGAAGGTTCAGTGCCACCTGATGCAACTATTTTAAAGTTCAAGGACGAACTTTTTATGAGGTACGGGGTACTGTAATACCCACTAAGCTTGTAAGATAAATATATGAATATGGGATTTTTGCCTTAGAAAAATAATAAGAAGTGAGTTGAAGCAAAAAGAAATAAAATGAAATAAAAAGAAGAGGAAGTCAAGGATTGAACCTTGAACCTCTTATATAATAATTCATAGAATTAACTAGTAGAAACCAATTGGGATAGAGAGAAGATATTGATAGCAAGGAAAGGGAATGCATGATAAAGATAGGAGTAAAGATCTAAGAAGAGAAAGCAAGAAAAGAACAAGAGAAAGGCAACTTGCCTTCCTCCCTTTCTCTCCCTCATCCTCTTTGATTTTTGCCGAAAACTTAAAGAGGAATTAAGGGGATTCATTCCCCCTTATTTTATCATGAATGGTGAGAATAAATAGAAAATAAAATAAATGTAAGAAAAATAGAAAATGGGTTAAGGGAGAAGGAAAGCAAAAATCAATTTTTCTACTTCTTCCCCCTTAACATAAAAGGGAGCAAGAAAAGAGAAAATTATTTTTCTCTCATTTTCTCTCATTCATCCTCTCCCTCACCGAGAACATCACAGTCCCCTCTCCTCCATCTTCAGCCCCAAAACCAAGTTTGTTCCCTAAGAAAGCCTAAGATACAAGGAGGACTTAGCAAAGGAATCAAGGGAAAGGAACTAGAAGAAGAGGCTACTTCTTCTTCACCATACCTTAGATCCACAAGCGAAAAGGATGTAAGCTTCCCCTCACCTGTGGTACAAGGCTTTTATGTGATTTTCGGATTCTATAAGGATTAGAAAACCTAGAAAAGAATTTAAGAAAATTCGGCTAAAGAAAGAGTTTTCAAATCTAGGATGGTTTAAACAAGTCCTTATTTCATGATATTCTTTCTATGCTATGTAGGAAGGATTTTTTCATGTTTTTATACTCATATGATGCTTAATCAGAGGAGTACCTAACCCTAGAATTTCGGCCAAAAATATGTTAAGGAGGTTAGGGAAAAATATTGTTTAACTAAACTAGTACAAAATTTCTCCCATGAACTACTAAGGGTTTTTATTGGTTTTCTTGCTTGAAGGTTACTTAGAACCAAAGAAATCCATTTATATGTTTCGGACAAGAAAAGGGCTTAGGGTTAGGAAGACATTTAAATTTAAATAACCATGTTTGTATGATAGAATATAGAGTTCTCTTAAAGAATTGCATGTTGTACATTGCTAGAAATTCATGAACTCTTGTTTTAGATTTTCGGCCATGATAAGATGGATAGTTTAGAAAAGCTTGAACAAAATTCTAATATGCTCAAGACCTCTGTGATATTATGATATGAAAGTTGTTTAATGCTCTTATGTTTAAATTGAGTATAGAAAATTTGTTACATGATATATGACATGTAAGTTCACAAGGGTCCTAGCTTGTTTATGAACCAACTTTGTATATGATGTTCTTAGAAATTTTTGCCATGAAACTTACTTAGGTTTTCCATGCTTTAGGCCACTTAAAACCTAGTTTAGAGATTGGTAGGTTTCGGCCATAAGGAAAAATAAAAGAAAAAGGGAAAGAAACCTAGGAAGCCTAAGACACAATTCACATGTATGTTTATTATGCTTGTCTTTATATACATGCTATGAAACTTGTATAATTTCTCATGCTTTTAGGCTATTTGAAGCAAGTTTATATTCTGTGAGTTTCGGCCAAGTAGGGTTTAAAAGACCTAGAGGCCTTAGAAATGAAACCAAATGTGTTAAAAGTGCTTCTTATGAAAATATGATAATGTGTTGATTGTGTCACATATTTGTATAATTTTTCCATGACCTAAATGGATCATTGTGTGTTTCGGCCATGAAGGGATAAATGCCCTAGAAACCCTAGAACAAAAATTAAATATGCTTATGTCACTCTACATGAAATATGATAAGTAGAAAACCAAAGTTCTCATACTATATGTTGTTTAGTGACCTAAATGAGGCTAGGGTAAGTTTCGGCCATACCTATTGTATGATATCTTGTTATGAATTTATACATGATGTTAGTTCAAGTTCACATGCTTGTATGTTTGTTTTTAGCCCTAATGAATACTTGTTAAAAGATTGACCAAGACATACGTTAAGGGCTTGAAGGACTTAGGAACTAGCTCAATATGCTTACTATGCTATTTGGAAAAAAATGCTATAAATATGATTTAAGGTTTCCATGCTTTCATGACATTTGGGACCTTGTTTATATACTGATAGGGTTCGACCACATGAGTTTCAGGACTTGGAGAACTTAGAAACCAAGTTAATCATGCTTATAATGCTTCATATGAAATTTATGTGATGATTATTTAGGGTTCACATGCTTGGAGGTTGTTTTTACCTAAATTGAGAACTAAGGGGGTTCGGCCATGATAGGAACCCAAGGGTTTAGGAAGCTTAGAACCCAAGTTAACTATGTTACCATGTTTCTTATGATAGTATAATCACATGATATACCCTTATGCTTAACCATGTATGCTTGTGATTTATACCTTTTTATGATATGATATGTGGATAGGGATATGCATGTTTTAATAATATGCTATGTGCTTAGAATATGCATGCTTTTATGATATGCTATGTGAGTAGAAATATGCATGCTTTAATGATATGCTATGTACTTAGAATATGCATGTTTTTATGATGTGCTATGTGTTTAAAATATGCCTACTTTTTCTTATGACATGATGTATGCCTAAGTGATGCATACTTTTTATGATATGATGTATGCCTAAGTGATGCATACTTTCTTATGACATGATGTATGCCTAAGTGATGCATACTTTTTATGATATGATGTATGCCTAAGTGATGCATACTTTCTTATGACATGATGTATGCCTAAGTGATGCATACTTTTTTATGATATGATGTATGCCTAAGTGATGCATACTTTTATGACATAATGTATGCCTAAGTGATGCATACTTTTATGCTATGATATGTGACTAAATGATGCATTTTTATACATGCTATTTTACTTTGTAAGGCTTGTACCAAGGGTGGACTCCTAATCAGTCCCTAGGCCTTGCTTTGTGATCTAGGCTAAGCCTTGCTTTGTGATCTAGGCTAATAAGGGATGGGCTCCTTAATACACCCCTAGGCCTTGCTTTGTGATCTAGGCCAAGCCTTGCTTTGTGATCTAGGCTAATATGGGATGGACTCTTCAAATACGCCCCTAGGCCATGCTTTGTGATCTTGACCTAGTTCCTAGTATGATTCAAGACTTGCTACCTTGGATATACTTAGGACGCGCGCATCTATGTTATGTATGTATGGTACAAGCCGGGGCCCTAAATATGTTGATATTATGTTCAAGTATATATATGTAAGAAGAAAATGGTTTTAAAAGATCATGAGACATACACATGTTTTTTGGATACATGTTTTTATAATCATGATGCATATAATCTATGATTATGTTGTGTTGAGGCTATGATTTAAGATATGCCATGATAAGATTATGTTATGTTTCATGCTATGTTTTAAGATATGATATGCCTTGATAAGATTATGTTATGTTTCATGCTATGTTTTAAGAGATGATATGCCATGATATGATTATGTTATGTTTCATGCTATGCTTTAAGAGATGATATGCCATGACTAGTTATAATGTTTGTTATGTTGCATGATATGCTTAAAGAGTATGATATGTTATGCCATGACTAGTTGAGATCATGTTAAGTTGAGACATTATTTGATTATGTACTGATTGTTGGTTTTAGTGAGTAGGAAAGGAACTTACTGAGCCATGAGTGCTCATAGCTTACTTTCCTTGTACCACATATAAATGAAAAAGCTGGATGAGTTAAAGGAGCAGCAGGAGGGGCAACGAAGATGTGTGTGGCGGTGGCTAGCCAACTAATTAAGAACCTTCTTTAAAACCTTCAAGAACTATGCTTTGGTTTTGTGAAATGTAATACAATATGGGTGACTTGATGTTAAGTTTTTATTTATTTTGTTATCATGTTATGAAACCATGTTAGTGTAGTTCGGTTTTAATTAAGTTAAGAAAAATAATTTTAAGTCTTCCGCTGTAATACGTACGTAGAGTATCGTAGCCCCGTCCCTTGTTGATAGCAGGGAGGGAGGGCGTTACAACTTTGACCAACAAGGCAATCTTAGCCATAATGGTAGGTAGCTAATTACCGATTATGTATCGCTTATATGCAACTATCACATTATGCTAGCAAATAATTGATTTTCGTATAAACATCTGGTTGTTAACACATTAACAAGTATACATCAAATGCATATCACCCAATTTCACCTCTATCCACATTGATCATGGCTTTGGCATAATAAATCAATGCTTCAAGTTTAAACCCAATCCATTAATCATGAGATTGCATCTCTATGGTTTGAACATATTTAATTTCAAGTTGAGCTTGATTTTGGCCAATAACTCAAACAAGAACTTAAACTCTAGTTGTCACCATATTACCGGAATGTATAGGTTTTAATATTGTGTAAGGAATTTGGTCTCATCTACATCATGCAAATATTTTATCTACATGACATTATACGCATGGCATAAATGATGACATGATACATCGCATGCATAACATAGATGATGACATGACACATCGCATAAATGATGACATGACATATCACACTCATGGCATAGCATGACACATCAAACATACGATAAGATCTAATAACATTGCACACATGGTAAAATCTAATCATATCATAATTAATTCTCCTACTTGATATACAATATGACATGAATATGGTATACATTTAAATATTTTATAAATCTTATTTTAATAAATCAAGATTTATCTAATCAAATTAGAAAACTAATTTCTAAAATTTAATTAATATATCTCATCTAGAATCTTTCTATCAATTAAAATTTTTAATTATTTTGGAATCAAATTTCTAAATTAATTTTCTAACAATTTATGAAATATAAAACTTAATATTTCCTAATTTATTATAGAATAATTTAAATTTAGATTTTTTATGATTTTCTAATTTTTTCAAATTTAGTATTTATTAATAATTTTGGAAAATTTATAAAAATGAAATATTTTAATAAATATAAAATTTCTAGAAAAATAATTTCTATAATTTAATTCAAAGTATCTAAAATCTAGATTTTTAAAAGATTTTAAAATCTTTCTAAATTTGGTATTACTTAATAAAATAGGAAGTTTTTTTAAAATAAAATATTACTTAAAATTCTAGAAAATTCCATAAATGATAATTTATAAATTAATATAATATTTCTACATTTGATTTTCCAAAATTATTTTAGCAAATTTCCAAAAGTAGAATTTCCTAACAATTTAAGAATTCCCAAAAATAAATTTTTTTAATAATTCCAAAAAAACCTAAAAATGAATTATAACAATAATTACTAACTATAAAATAATTTTATGATCATGTCAAAGTATGATCGGGTTCTGATACCACTGTTGGGATATATCCGATGCGATGTGTACTAAAAACACATTTGGTAAATATGCATGGAAGACTTAACAGTAAATAAACTAATTTATTATATCACACATACCACACACATGCAAGAAACAATCACGCAAAAAAGATCATAAAAAAAATAAAATTGAATAAAAATTATTCTAGTTATACCCTACGGATAACCTATAATGAGAAGGGCATTAAACTTTTGCGATATTATCGAACCTCGCCTCTATTCGTATCCACGCCGAGCTCTTCAAGACAACTCCAAAAGAACATGCTTCACCTTCAGAAGGTACTAGCCATGAGCAAATGAGAAGGATCAAGAAGAGGAAGAAGAAGCAAAAAGAAGATCTTCTTCCTTTGGATGGCTCAGGGCAACAAGAGGAGACCCTCTTGTTGTGGTCGGCAGCAAAAGAGAAGGGGAGGGAGAGAGATGTAATGGGTTTAGGTTTCCAAAACCTAATCAAGCCAATAATATATTGTATATTAATTCTCTTTTAACCATATCAATATATAGTCCACTTTAATGAGTTGGATTAGAAAGCCCAAATCCAACCCATTACCCCTTAACCAAAAATTAGCCCACTAACCCCTTTATTTGGTTCACAACTAAATCAAGTTTGTTCATGGCTAAACCAAATTGGGTCCAACTCTTTCATAAGAGATGTGGCTCATCCATGCTTCCATTTTGACAAATATTTCTATATTTATCTTATGTATGGTCCAACCAAACATTTATCTCTTGATATGAGAATTCTATTCTTTAACTTGTTTTACGTCTTTTAGAGACTCATAGTGCATGTGACCCAATAGGTTCCCAATTTATCTTTGCTACCCATAATTAACTACTTAATTATAGAATAATTATGAGTGGTACATAGTAGTACATTATGATCACCAATTAATCAAAAAATCACAGTTGATTTCAGAACTAATTCTGAACCCTTCAATAACTATAGTGAGTCATGCCTCGTTCCGTTCATTTATCTTATACCCACTTGATTAATGACATGGTCTATGTGTCTACCTCTATTAGGCTGACTATGTCACACCTAACCCAAGTAATACTTCCTCGTTTTACGAATTCAAATTACTCGTACATGTGTACAAGAGTCCTATACTCTTAACATGTGATACTTTGGCCAAAGACTTTAAGTAATAATCCTAACGTGTGTCTATAGGATATATGTTCCTTGCAAGGAGCCATAAATGTAACGACCCGCCTTCTAACTACTAGGCTGTAAGGCGAATCGCTACAGTTGTACTGTACTGACTGTGCGGAAAACTGATCTAATTTAAACTTTTCTACTAATTGATGACTGTTCTTGGTTCTACATGTGCTAAAGGATGTAATCTGAGGAACACAAAGCGTATCCTACATCCCCCATCGACTAGAAGTTGATCTACTGAGTTTCTTGGTCGAAACTGAGCTTCCCAATCGATCTAAACTGAACTGGATCGATTGCTTTCCGTTGGATCGATCCACGGATCGATCCAGGCTGCTACTGGCACGGATGAACACCCTGGATCGGTCAGCTGACCGATCCAGAAGCTGCATCGCTTCTGTATGCTGCTGGATCGGTCTCCCGACCGATCCAGGAGTACACTGATCGGTCGGCAGACCGATCCAGTCAGTCAGCTTCGGTACTCTCTGTTCGCAGACGCCAACTCTCTGTTCGCGACTGGATCGGTCAGCTGACCGATCCAGCGTTCGCGCCTGGATCGGTCAGCTGACCGATCAGTGACACGAACCAGCTCTGATCGGTCTGCGGACCGATCAGGAGTTTCTGATTTCGAATCAGAAACTCTGATTTCAGCACTGCTTCATGCCAAAACCTCATACAACAACTACCTAATGCATAATAAACTATTCTAATAACATGTAGTAACAATTCTAAACTGGTTCATGACATTTTACTCACTAAAACACATTTTAACAACTTAAAGTGCATGGAAGTATAAATTTCTAAAAGTTCTAATTGTTTAAACTTGCTAAGGTTCAAGAGTACATAAAACATGAAAACTAGAACTAATAAATTGCAAAGTGCTAAAGTAAATGCTAGATCCCCAGAGGGTCTTTTATTCCAGTTCCTGCCACACACACCATCTTTGCATTGCCCTCCAGCTTCCTCTGCTAGTCCATTTTCCTCTTACCTGTATCTGCAGTATAAGGAAAATAGTATCTATAAGCTAAAAAGCTTAGTAAGAAACCATCTACCTCACTAAATCATGCACACGATGCAATATGCTTTTAAAACATGCCGTTTGAAATATATACTGATTGAACTAAAACATGACATACTATCATACAATACATAGCAATCAAAACTAGCCATGGCATACTATCATCTAAAGCATGTGAACGTGAACTGAACATAGAGCTATCATACCCAAATCATAGAAAAACTGGGCTGAACATATAATGAGCTAAACTGAAACTAACTGATACTGAATTCAAACTCAACTAACATAACTAATTTTGAGTTTTGAAAACTAATTCATAATAAGTGAAAATACATAATCATGCTGTTTGGGCCCGGCAACTGTACTTGCTATGCGCGCATCCCTAACTAGACCTGGGTTTGCAAGTCCCGAATTTAGTAGGGTTAACTAGGTTATCTAAACCTAGGAACGACTGTGGGAGTCCAACCCAATGGATATCTGATCCAGTACAGTGCCACTGAAAATAAAATACAGAAATAGCTAATACTTGCTTATTCTATTGTTTCTAGGTTATCTGAACCTAGAGCTAGGTTATCTAAACCTAGAGGCGACTGTGGGAGCCCACCCATTGGATATCTGATCCATATAAGCTGTAATAAACTGAGAATATTGAATAGATACTTCTAATGTATCTAACTGAGCTGTTAAAGATACATATGGTGCATTTTTACTAAACTAGCTATTTTATCGAACACTTAGTGTGCCCTAACTCTCCTCTCTATTAGGGAGACCGCCTCTAGGCACCCGACATAATCAACCTCCTATCTGAAGAGGGAAGACATGCCCGGCCCATCTAGAGGTGCTCAACTAAATCCCAAATCTGCGAAGAGAGTTAAATACACCCTAGGTATCGATAAAAAATCTGCATACATCCAAACTAAAGCATAAAAACTCAATCGGAAGCTATTATACTGCAGGTGAGGGGTTTCTTACCTCCTGTTCTTAATTTCTTACGATTCTATTGGCTAGAATTCCGGTGGAGATGACCTTCTCGACGATCCGCTCCCGTCTTTGCGTTCCTCTCGTGGAGAAGAACCTCTTTCGTGTTGGAGTCGTTGCCGGAAGGTGATCCGAGAGCCCTTGGGGCTTGGGCGCCGAGAGAGGAGGAGGAAGAGGAGTGGGCGGCGGTGAAGGTTTTTGGGAGAGGGATAGGTCACGGTGAAATTTGATATTGCCGAACCAAGTTCTCCAAATAAACCAACCCCCAACTTAACCCTCCTATTTATACTAAGTAACTAATTAAGCCAACCCAATTATAATTATAATTGGTTCCCTTTCCTTTCAGCATGGCCCTGCTGGGTTCAACTGGTTCCCAACATTATCCCTAAGCCATAGGTCTCGGGTTCGATTCCCGCCTAAGCTATTTTGCGGTTCTAATTACTTTTGCTGCTTCCGCTACTCAGAAAATTCTGGAAAAATATCTAAAAATTCTAGAAAAATCATAGAATATTTCTAAAAATAATTTGAGAATTTTCGGGCGTTACAACTCCCCATACCTTATAAAAAGTTCGTCCTCGAACTTAGAATAATTCTGGGTACTTCTGTCTCATGCTGGCTTCTGTCTCCCAAGTTGCCTCTTCTGCTGTGTGACTGTGCCAAATGACTTTGACTAATGGTACTTCCTTGTTCCGCAATTTCTTAACTGCTCGGTCTATTATCTGAATAGGCCGACTATCATAGCTGAGGTCTTCGCGGATCTGTACCGACTGGGGCTCAATCACCTGGGTGGCATCTGGGGTATGCTTCTTCAGCATAGAGACATGAAATACGTTGTGGACAGCTGACATTTCCTGGGGTAGCTCTAGCTCATATGCTACCTTGCCCACTCTTTTGCTGATAAGCTATGGTCCCACATATCTGGGACTTAGCTTGCCCTTCTTCCCAAAACGCATTACTCCCTTCATGGGAGCTACTCTGAGGAATACTGAATCCCCAACTGAAAATTCTAAGGGTCTGCGCCGTGTATCAGCATAGCTCTTCTGGCGGCTCTGAGCTGTCTCTATCCTCTGGCGGATCTGCTGTTTAACTGCTGTGGTATTTGCTACTAGATCTGTCTGAAGCTTTAGTTCTTTCTGTTCACCACTCTCATACCAGCAGATTGGAGATCTACACCTCCGCCCGTAGAGAGCCTCGTAAGGTGCCATACCGATAGTGGCCTGATAGCTGTTGTTGTATGCAAACTCTGCTAGACTCAGATATTTGCACCAACTTCCTTTGAAGTCTAGGGCACACGCTCGGAGCATATCTTCGAGTACCTGGTTTACTCGCTCCGTTTGACCATCTGTCTGAGGATGGAATGCTGTGCTGAACTTTATTTGCTGCAGAATTTATTTTTCTTCCATACTATCCAATGAGTATGAGCAGTTTTATTTATGAGCATGCACAATTTGGAACGCTAGTATGTTTGGATAGATCTTTTGTGCATATTCATGGGCAAGAATAGCCACCAATTCATAGTGGTTTAGATCCTTTTGTGTTGATTTAGTAAGCATGATATTTTCCATGCAGCAATGATTCCTTTATTTTCTAAGATTCTTTTGTTATTAGAATAACATGAGCAGATTTTCTAGATTCTATTGCATGCCTAGTAGTTGAATTTGTTTTACTTTCACAGCATGCTTAAGTTGTTCTAGTTCCCTATTTGCTATTGGAATAACATGAGCAGTTCCATTTTTATAGCATGCAGATTTTTATAAGTAAAGTATGCAGATTTTTAATAAGCAGATTTTCATAAGTATTGCATGCAGATTTTAGATAAGCTTAGTATGCAGATTTTGATAAACTTAATATGCAGATTTTTGTTAAGCTTTACATGCAGATTTATGTTAAGCTTTGTATACAGATTTTCAGTACGTAGAGTGTGTTCAATATAATGCTTAGCTCAATATAATGCTACAGTAGGCATTTTAATAGCTCAGTAAATGCAGTAGAAGCATTTAAAATAACTTATTTAGTCTTGATTCAGCTTATATGGGACTACGGTCCAATGGGTGGGCTCCCACAGTCGCCTCTAGGTTCAGATAACCTAGTTCTAGGTTCAGATAACCTAGTTAAAGCAAGGTAAGAAAATTAGCTATGAAATCAGTATTTTATTTTCAGCAGTGGCACTGTACTGGATTAGATATCCATTGGGTTGGGCTCCCACAGTCGTCCCTAGGTTTAGATAACCTAGTAAACCCTACTAGACTTGGAACTTGCAATCCCGGGTTTAGTTAGGGACGCGCACAGCAAGTACAGTTGCCGGGCCCATCAGCAGCATGATTACTATTTTGATCTATTATGTAAATAGTTTTCAAAACTTCACAAATTAGTTATGTGAATACAAGTTAGACTCAATTTAGCATTAATTAGTTCAGCTAATGTATCAGTTCAGTTTCCCATTGGTACACATGATAGTTCTATGATTAGCTGTACATGTTTAGTATTTCAGTTAGTATGATTCCTTTGCTATTTATGAGCATGATTAGCTATACATGTTTAGTATTTCAGTTAGCATGATTCCTTTGCTATTTATGAGCATGATTAGCTATACATGTTTAGTATTTCAGTTAGCATGATTCCTTTGCTATTTATGAGCATGAGTAGCTATACATGTTAGCTTTTCAGTTAGTTGATTTCCTTGCTATTTATGAGCATGAGTAGCTTTACATGTTAGCATTCAGTTTTAGCATATTTTTTTATTTATATACATGCATATCGAGTTTTTGTGAGTAGGATAGCGCTCACTAAGCTTTTATCTTATAGATACTATTTTCCTCCTACTGCAGATAAAGGAAAAGCTAAAGTATAAGGAAGAAGGCGACAAGGAGATGCTGTGACGGTGTGTGATGTGTGGACTATGGAGATCCTTGAGACTTAGCTAAAGAACTCACTTAGTTTAAGAATTTGTTTAGCTTAATTTCTTATTAAGTTGATAAGAAAATTTTGTAGTAGGAAGTTATGTTTCCGCTTTTCATTACTTACATGATTTGATTTATTAAACTGCGTGGTTGTGAAAATATATGTTCCAGCCGCCTGTGGCTGAGTATACTCTGTATGTATTTACGGGTCTGGTCACCGGTACAGGGGAAACTCTGTCGAAATTTTTCGGTAGAGATTCCTCGTGGTTTCGATCACACCAGTTAAGTAGAGTTAGCAGTTAAGTAGCGTCCACCTCTAGAGAGTGGTAGTAGTAAAGAAGGTGGGTCGCTACAGTAAATCCTCTATGGGTTTTCAAAACATCTTCGGACACTTTGACTTATACCCAATCATCTCGAGTCCATACCTCCAAGAGATGTTTGCATAATATGTTAAAGTATAAGTCTCCATAACCAAGATGACCCATATACCTCAAGTTGAAGGAAACTTGTACTCAAGTTACAGTAAGAACTTCATAGACATATCTGTATATGTAGAGTACCATATAAAGTCCTACAACAAGTCACTCTAATGAACTAGCTATCATAACTAGCATCAACGTTTAACTCTTGGCATCCTAATGTCTCCAGCTAGTGAGAAGCAGCTGCTTGGCTGAATCAAGGAGTATAACTCGTGCCAATCTTATAGAATTGATGATGTCCAAATGCACCAATTCGACGACTAGGAAATTCCAATACGTTAATAATTGCACATGTAGAGATAATCACAAGTTGTGATCCAATCATAAATTCTCTCATGCTATGAATTATATTACAGGCATTTAGTAAATGAGTTTAAGACTATTCAAATATATAATATGTACCCAAATAGTAAATCTATATTTATCAAATAAATAGTAAAATCATAAGACGATTGCATTGGGACATCTCTAAAAATCTAACAACCTCAACACTTAATAAAAGGGTTGTTCAACCAGCTACTTATATACAACTTCCATACGAGCTACTACCATCAGTCTACTACTTCGTCTTCACACTGCGGTCATACTACTACTCTATTATCCCCTACTGCTGCAAAAAGATTGAAACTGACTCCCTAGTGCATCTGGATCTTCATCCTTCAAGTTGGTAATGAATTTCATTATTGTACATACTTATTATTTTTGCATATGGGAAGTGTAGGATCGTTACACTTCTCTATTTTTATTTCTATACTCAATTACTCTACCAAGAGCTTATCGGTAGAGATTTCTAGTGAATTTCCCATTGATAGGTTTGAGAGACTTGGGTCTTGGAGTAGAAGTCGTCGAAGACTCCAAACCAAGTAACTACCTGTGTTTTATTTTTTTCTCATGTTTTATTATCTTCCGTTGTGCACTTGTTTAATAAAACTGAAAAAGATTATTTTTAAAATCACGTGATTCACCCCCCCCTCTCATGTGCGCATCAAAAATACAAAGATAACTTTATAAATTTAGTACATCCAGGATATAAAGGTTTCTCAACATCTTCATGTAGCTTATGGAATTGGTTTGGATTTTCAACAAAACTATTGTATGCAACATATACCATATCTATAGGTTCCTCGACAAAAGATTTGTGATCAACTTGCCCTACTCAATCACTATCATTCATTGAGTTCTTGATCTTAGATATTTCCCTATGACAAATCTATGTATGACATGTTAAATCAATTAGAATTTGAGGGATGTCCTAAGGCAATCGTCTTATGGTTTTTTCTATTTATTTGATAAGTATAGATTCACTATTAAAGTATATATTATATATTTGATTATGTTAAACTCATTTACTGAATGCCCATAATATAATTCATAACATAAGAGAATTTGTGATTTGATCGCAACTAGTAGTTATCTCTACATGTGCAATTATGAATATATTGAAATTTCCCTAGTCATCGAATTGATGCATTCGGACATCATCAATTCTATAAGACTAGCACAGGTTATACACCTTGGTTCAACCAAGTAGTTATTTTATCACTGGCTGGAGACATTGGGATGTTGAGAGTTAAATGTGGATGCTGGTTATGGTAACTAGTTCATTGGAGTGACTCGCTGTAAGACTTCATATAGTTTTCTACATATATATAGATGTCACGCTCCAGAGGAGTCCTTGTCAGAGGAAAATCCAACAGCATCTCCCTTATACCGGTGAAAATTTGAAGCATATATACATCAATAACAAAATACATCAGCCCACACGGTTGGAATATACACAACCACGCAGTTATATATAAAACAACCTACTCGGCTGTACTAAAATCACAACAGAAAAACAAACGGAAACCCCATACAACCAAAACAACACAATGCGTGCCGGCACGACTTAAATACAAATACAACACCAAAATCAAAGAAAATAGCCACATGAATAAACACCAATACAATGCTAAAACATTAAAGAATATATAAAAGAAATCAAAAGTAAAGTAAAATCATCTTCTGATGTGATGAGGGATCGGCAGACAGGATTCCCCAAGTGACACAAAATATCTATGCGCTAACCTGAAAACAACAAGAAAAACAAAGGGTAGTGAGTTCAACAACTCAACGGGTATCAGGCGGACATGCATAGTAAAATATAACTACTAGTAATAATCATGCGGTATAGTTTCCCAAACAATAATAGGAAATGTGAACTGAAAAGGTTGAAGAAACTGTACTCACCAGGACCTCCTATCCGTATATAAGGGTCGTCAGACCAGACACAAAATGTCATCTGTATGCATGTCAATCATATGCAACCATCAAAAATGCAACATACAAAATGCAGCAACCACAAACAATAAATGCAATCCATGCATATGATGCAAATATGACATGGTTGTTGGTTGCTACTCGGAATATCATACCAGTTTCCCTATACAAAAATTTTGTACAAGTCCTGACCCTTTCCTAACAACCTATTGTGTTCTTTAGAAATTAAATTAGGAATCGTAAACAGAACTTAACATTATTGATTCCAAATTTAATTTATCTGTTGTTAGAAGTTTAGACATGGATCACAAATGATGCTTAACATTATTAATCCAAATCCACCTATGTTAGAAATTTGATTAAATATTGATTTCAGAGATCGACTTCCAGGTTAAACATGGCGAGGCACTAGGCCTTCTTGGTTATGGGAGCATCCACCACTTCCTAGACAAAGCCTTTCAATGAAATTCAATATTTAATCTCCTTATAGTAACCCTAGGTATAACCATTAAGAACAATCAAATCACAAGATTGAAAAAACAAAAGAAACACAAACACGAATCATAAATTCGAAACCTAGAAATGTTAGCCTCTTTTGGTTGGTATTTCAAGATCTAAACAAAAGAATAATCTAGTTATGATGCGGAAACTAATAACTAGTTATATCTTTTGTAGCTTATAGACTGTAACGCCCCGCCCTTCCCCACCACTCGGGAAGGGGGCGAAAGGACGGGGGTTACTTGCAAACATACATACATGGCAGCGGAAGTAAATAATGTTATATTTTTTTTAAACAAATTAAACTAACTTAAGCATACAATCATGTTGTCATAGAAACATGCTCATTATCATAGGATCATATATCCAACATATCATGTTAACATTCATAACTTGATCTAACATCTACTACTTACTACATAATGCATAGCATTTTACTTGAAATAAGCATACTATCAGAGATCATCAAAACATAAGTTCATAGTGAGTAGACATCAATAAATATCATCCATCATACGTAAAGTTTTAGAACATAGAAACATTAAGCAGATTTATTCCACCGTGTCGCTGCCACACACATTCTTGTCCTTCCTGCTGCTCCCTTTTAATTCAACCATTCCTTTCCTTTGTCTGCAGTACAAGGGAAATTAAACTATAAGCACATAGGCTTAGTAAGATTCCTTCCTACTCACAAAACATGAATCATGCATCTAAACATAAAGTGTTAACATGTTCATTTAACCAACATCTAGATATAAATCTGCATACTAGCATAAAGTAGAGTCATACTCATGTAAGTAAATCATAACATAGCATGTGAGAGTTCATACACAAAGTAATAACATGATCATCTAGGCATCATAAACTTATTTTTCAAAAATGAACATCTTACTAAAACATAAAGGAAAACAATTAGCATGAATAAGCATATGCAAGATGTCCTTTGAAAACATGCATCATGAATGAGTATATGCAAGATGTCCTTTGAAAACATATATATCATATAAATACTTAAACATAATCTCATCATGAGGGTCTGGCTATGTACCACATACATACATAAATGTGCACATCCTAAGTAGATCCAAGGTAGCAAATCTTGAACCTACTAGGAACTAGACCCGTTTCATTGACCATCGACCTAGGGGCAACTTAGGAGCCCATCCCTTTTACTAGGCCCGTTTCATAGATCATCGACCTAGGGGTAACTTAGGAGCCCATCCCTGGTACAAGCTATACAAAGTAAAATAACATATCATGTTTCATATCATATCATATCATAGCATATCATGTTCTTGTCCTATCATGGCATATCATATTCTTGTCATATCATGAAGAGTGCTCTTAGTCCCAACTTAAGGGAAGCATCTATTAGGCTTTTCATCATACATAAGCCTTGCATAACATAGTAGCATAAAGTGCACATAACACATAGCATTTCTTAGAGAAAACATACATGATGACGTAAGTGCACATAACAAATAGCATGATGGCATAAAATCCATATCACATCATAAGAAATCATTAGCATATATGATTGGGGTTTTGATCTTCCTATAACCCTAAATCTTAACCTAGCCGAAACCTAGAGGTAGGATTCTAGGTTTTTTTTTTTAACCCCACATGAAGCATGGAAAACTTAAACTAACCATATATCAAGAATCATACATCATGAGAAAACATAAACATGCATAGTTAGGTTCAAAACTTTTCCCTAAACCTTCCATTTAATCTTGGCCGAACCCTAAAGGTAAGGATCTTAAACTTTGACTACCACAAAAAGCATGAAAACTTAAACTAACCATAGACAAGGGATCATACATCATGATGGAGCATAAACAAGCATGATTAGATTTCAAAACCTTGCTCTAATCCTTATGTTCATCCTTGGCCGAAACCTAAGGTAAGGTTTTAAGTTTTTTTTATACAACATGTAGCATAAAAACTTAACTAACAACATGTAATAGATCATACATCATGAAGGAGCATAACACAAGCATGATTAGATTTCAAAACCTTGCTCTAAGCCTTATGTTCATCCTTGGCCGAAACCTAAGGTAAGGTTCTAAGTTTTGTTTATACAACATGTAGCATGAAAACTTAACTAACAACATATAATAGATCATACATCATGAAGGAGCATAAACAAGCATGATTAGGTCTTAAAATTTTACACTAAGCCATGTATTCCATCTTGGCCGAAACCTCAAGAGTGAGGTTCTAGACTTTTTGTTACAACATGAAGCATAAATTGTAAACTTGACAACCATAAGTGACCACAACTCCTTATCTTGGCCGAAACTTGCAAGAAAATCCCCAAGTTTTTTCAAACAACTTTTAAACATAAAGCATACGAGAACTACTTGTACTACATGTGAGGGAATATTTACATCCTCTCGCTTAAATTTTCTAAGAGAATACCCTTTGCTTCTTGAAACTTTTTCCTAGAAGAATTTCTTTGGCTTGGTTTCGGCAATGGTGAGGGTGAGGCTTTGGTTTTTCGGTGGAGAGAAGAAGGAAGGAAGAAAAGAGAAGAAAATGAAGTTCTCTTTCCTTTTTTCTTATTTATGTTGAATGAAGGAAGAAGGCAAATTCATCTTTTTCCATTAGGGAGGAAGAAGGCAACTCCAACTTTTCCTTCTAAGTCTCCTTCTAAATGAAAGGCCTTCACCTTAACTACAATTCCCCTTCTTTTCCTAACAGCACACCCCTGCTGGGGCTATTGGTTATCACATACATGCATCTAACACAAGGTCCAAGGTTCAAACCTTGGTCATGCCTCTTTTTGGTTCTATTTTTCTTTTATTTTGGAAAAATCCACATAAGGCCTATTTTAATCATGGTAAAATTCATAAAATTGCTAGGGATCCTATGGGTGTTACAGTCCCCCATACCTCATAAAAGTTCATCCTCGAACTTAAAATAATTCTGGGTATTTCTGCTTCATATAATCCTCACGTTCCCAAGTAGCTTCTTCGAACCGTTGATTCTGCCACAGGACCTTTACTATGGGTACCTCTTTATTCCTTAGTCTTTTGACATCTCGCTCTAATATCCGAACCGGTCGGCTTTCATAACTTAGGTCCTCTTGAACTTGTACTGTCTGTGGCTTAATCACTTGGTCTGTGCTCGGAATATATTTCTTTAGCATCGAAACGTGGAACACGTTGTGGATAGCTGACATCTCTTGAGGCAGCTCTATCTCATAAGCTACCTTGCCGACCCTTTTCTGAATCTGATATGGTCCCATGTAGCACGGACTCATCTTTCCCTTCTTTCCGAACTTCATCACTTCTTTCATAGGAGCTACCTTGAGAAATACCGAATCCCCGACACTAAATTCCAACGACCTACGTCACTTATCTGCATAATTCTTCTGCTGACTCTGAGAAGTTTCTATTCTTTGGCGGATGTTCTGTATAGCACGGGTGGTGTTGTCAATGAAATCTATTCGGAATCCCATCTCCTTCTTTTCACCGCCTTCATACCAGCATATAGGGGATCTACATTTCCTCCCGTACAAAGCCTCATAAGGCGTCATTCCAATAGTAGCTTGATAACTATTGTTGTAGGCGAATTCTGCTAAGCATAGATATCAGCACCAGCTTCCCTTGAAATCTAAGGAGCAAACTCGTAACATATCTTCTAGTACTTGGTTTACCCTTTCTATTTGTCCATCGGTCTGAGGGTGGAAGGCAGTACTGAACAATAACTTCATATCGAGGCCCTTCTAAACACATTCCCAGAAATGTGAAACAAAGCGACCATCTCTATCAGAAATGATGGTCTTAGGAATCCCATGTAATCTAACAACTTCCCTATCATATAATTGAGCCAGTTGCTCAATTGAGTAGGTCATCTTGATTGCTAGGAAGTGGGTGGATTTCATCAATCTGTCCACGATTACTCATATAGCATCGTAACCGTTCGTCATTTTGGGTAGTCCGGAGATGAAATCGATAGATATGTCCTCCCATTTCCATTCTGGAATCTGAATTGGTTGCAGTACTCCTCTAGGTCTCTAGTGTTCTGCTTTAACTCTTTGGCAGGTCAGGCAGGTACTGACATACTGAGCCATGTCTCTTTTCATACCGAACCACCAGAATTTCTTTTTCAAGTCTTGGTACATCTTGGTGGATCCAGGATGCATCGCATAGGGTGTTGCATGGGCTTCTTCCAGTATCTTCTTCTAAAACTCTGGATCGTCGGGGATACATAAGCAGTCCCTGAAGTATAATACTCCACTGTCAGTGATACAGAATCTGTCGTTCTTTCCTTCTAAGCTCTCTTGCTTGATCCTTTGGATGCTTGGGTCACGGGTTTGCTTCCCCAATATATTGTCGAACAGCGTTGGTGCTATTGTCAGGGTAGAGAGTTGTCCGGACATAGTTTCGACCCCGTAACACATAATTCCCCTTAGCTTCCCAATAAACTCAAACATCGGTTCTGCTTCAGGCCGAAAGACTAGTTTTCTTTTTCGGCACTTGATCGAAGCACCGTACTTGCTCAGAAAATCCATGCCCATTATAATATCATAATCGTGCATATCGAGTACTATTATATCACAGTAGAGTTCTCTTTCTGTGATTCTAATGGGCGCGGCTCGCAGCATATGAGTAGATGGCATCACTTCTCCCGATGGTAGGGTCGTTAAGAACTTGAAATCTAAGGCTTGAGATGGCATGTCTATCTTTCTTGTGAAAAGTGTAGAGACGAATGAGTGCATTGCCCTAGTATCAAATAATACAGTAGCATGCCGACTGAAAATAAATATCTGACCTGTGACAATTGTAGAATCATTCGCCACATCTTCCTTGGTGAGGGAGAAGATCCTGGCATTCGTCGTAATTGGTGGAGCTTCCAATATCCCTTGGCTTATCTGAGGGTCTTCTATCGCAGCTTGCATTAGGTGTAGCTGTGAGGGAGCACCTCGATTCTGGACATACTGCTGAAGAGGTGTCTGAACCTGAGTAGGGTAGTTTCTGGTCATATGTCCTTCCAATCCACAGTTGTAGCACTTATTTGTGCCTATCCGACATATCCCTTGGTGCTTCTTCCCACATGTGATACATTGAGGAAACATGGGTTGCTTGCTTGCTGGACCACCCTTAGAGTCGTTCAATTGCTTTCTCTTGCCACTGTGATTTCCTTTTCAACTAGCTCTGGTGTTTTAAGGTTTTTGTCCTCCTAGTTGGGCTTGACTCTTGCCCTCATTCATCGCCTTCAAATAATGTTCGGTGATCAGGGCACTGCTGATTATCTCTTCTGCGGTCTATTAACTCCTCCAGCCACGTTCAGAGCTATTTCGGGTCTGAGCATCTTCAGCATGAGTCTGACCCTTTCTCTTTCCGTACTGACCAACTCTGGGCATAGGCGTGCTAGTCGGTTGAATCTTTTTACACCTTCATTAACGGACAGGTCACCTTGCCGGAACTCGGTGAACTCGTCGTAGTGTTTGTTGGTAACACGCATATGGAAGAATTCTTTAAAGAACTCAACTTCAAAATCCGTCCATCTCATTTGGTTCACTTGTCTTTTTGCTTTAACTCGGTCCCACCACATTCTGGCATCTCCGGTAAGGTAGAATGATGCACACTTGACTTTCTCATGGTCTGGCCAGTCCAATAGTTCTACTATGCTTTCCACAGTCTTGAACGAGGCTTGAGCATCCCATGGTTCATAATTTCCAGAGAAGGCTTTCGGCTTCAGTCTCTGCCACTGAATCAGGTACGCCTCTTGTCTGATCCCTGGGGCAGGGCTGCTGGTGCTGGTGGTACTAGCATAGCTGTAGGTATGACTGACATCGTGTTCTGATTCCCTGGTGGGGTACCAGGATTCCCCTACTGATTCATCAGAGCATTAATCACTTGCTGCTGTTCCGTAACCTGACATTGAAGTTCGGTGACTACATGCATCAGATCAGGTGGGGTACCGTCTCATCGGCTCTGGTATCGCGTCTTCTAGCCATGCTTATCTTCATAAATGACAACAAGGCTAGCATAAGTTATCATTATTCCTAACCAGGCTAGCATAAGGTCATTATTATTCTCAACAAAACATAATCATAAGTTATCATTATTCCTACCCTACCTTCATGCATACTTAGATTATAACTATAAAATACCGAAAAATAGCGAATAATGATAAGAGAATTTTCTGGAATTTTTGGAAATTTTTCGGGAATTTTTCAGAGCTCGTATGGATGAGTTAACGGGGATAAAAACGGGGCCCGAGAAAGCCTGTTTAGGCTACCCCGTTTAACGGAGGAAATGTTTATTTTCTTTAATCATTTCCTTTTCTTTTTCTTTATTCCCTTTCTTCCCTGTTTCTTCCTTGATCTGTGTCGCGCGCCCGAGCCACACTCCGACCGTTTCTCCTTCTCTTCCCAAAACTGACGCGTCGCCCGCTGCTCGCGTCCGTTTCTTCCCCTCCGGTGCAAAGGCAGTGGCCAAGGGAAAGCCTTGCACATCTCCAGCTTCTCTCGAGCCTCACCTTTCCTCTTCCTCTTCTTCGATTCCCCTCGGCTTAGCACCGTGCCCTAGCCGTCTCTCGCCGCACATCCATGCTTTTGGTTCCCCCATCGCACCGATCAGCGGCCACTGGCCTTGTCGCCAACGGTGTTTCCCTCACTGTGGTCACCCCTTTGTGGCTCCCTGTGCCCTAGGCGTCTCTCGCTCATCGACGGCTACTATCACCGCCGATCAGCCGGCACCGCCCGACACCTCCTAGCGTAGTCGACGCCTCTCCACTGAACGCCGAAGACCACAGCGGGTGCCTAGGTGTCACCCTAGTTTCAGATCGCTGATCACAAGATTCGCTAAGTCATGCCCTAATCACTGCTTGCCGCCACCAGGTTCTGCCGAGCTACCCACATAGACCTAGAATCGTTGATTTCCTCTTCCCTTACATCTCTACTTTGGTTGATGAGGATCAGTTCCAGCAAGGAGGAAGAACTTGGCATTATTACAGTTTTCTGTAGTTTCGGCAGAAGATCGTTGGCTGTAATATTCTCCAGCAAGCAGTTTTTTTTTGGCATCTGTTTTACTTGGCTGTGGATCAACAGGAAAGGTTTTGGGTTGAAGGTAAGGTGTTAGGAATTTTGGTTCTTGCTATAGCTCAAATTCGAACTAATGGTTGGGCTAGTCACTGTGGCACCAGTCACTGTTTTCTGACAGCTCACATATCTGGTAGTGACCTAACAGTTGGGCACTCAGTTTTGGGGCTTATTGATTTGCTGCGGTGATTCGGCTAAGGATTAGAAAGAAGTGAGGTAAGGGTAGTTAATTGATCTATGTTGTTAATTGTGGTTTGAATCGGATGTTGTAATTAGTTGATCATGTGTAGATTGATTAAATTTAGAATTAATCTACTGGAATGATTAGGGTTAAGATAATTAACGCTAGTCAACTATTGGATTAATTTAGGAGTATAAATTGAGGTTATGTGATTAGGGTTTTACCCTAAATTAGTCTTAGGGATTTTATTTAGCTATGTTTATGAATGTAGCTAAATAAAATATTTATGTTATTTGACGCAGGACTCTGATTCGGGACGAGCATCTCGACGTCAGATTTGGATCGGATTAGATCCTTTCTTTTGGAGGCGGGTACCTCTTGACTTATCTTTTATGATATTGTCATTTGGATATGCATAGTATTTTATAGCTACAAGCAATGATCATGTTACTTTTGGTATGTCACAGTTTGATACCCATAGCATGTTCTATTTTGTCACTTGTTATGTATCCATGTTTATACCTTGTGATTATTGCCATGAGTACCTTAGTTCCTAGAGTAAGTGACATACCATGCTTTACTGAGTTTAGGACTAGATTCTGGATTTTTATTATCTGACATGTGTATCTATATTTTTATATCATACCTGATCTGTGTACCTAGACCTTTTGCTTTGATCCATGTACATTGTTGGTACATATTTTGTGGAGGTGGATATGTTCAGAACCTAGGTTGTTATACCATAGAGGACCTGTATACCCTAGATCTGTGGATTTGACTTACTTGTACTAGGGTACACATTTATATATATATATATGTGGATTTGGTTCAGGATATTGTCATGCTTTGTTTCATGCACCATTCACATGATTACATGCTGCGTGATAGGCTGCTCCATTATTATAGAGCATATCGCTAGTTTCATCACTGTTTGGTGCTGCGTTGGTCCGCTCATGGGTAGCGTCACGCAGCGTGGTAGCACGTCAGTTTTGCTCTATTCGGTGCTCCGTTGTTCCGCTCAGGGGTAGTGTGATGCAGCGTGGTAGCACGTCAGGGATCCCTTCCCGTCATGGTGTACCGGGAGATGAGACATTGCGCTCCCCAATTTATGATTTGGGGTAGGAGTATGTGTGCTCGACAAAGATCCCATCCATTCGGTCCACCATCGTGAGCGATGATGTCGAGCGCACATGTCACGATCCACCCACCCGGCCACCATCAGTTGTGAGATCGATCGGGGGTGACCGCCATCTGACATTATATGCATTTATCGCATTTATTGCTTATGTTCTGACTTATATCGCGATTTTGGTGGATGATTTGTTCGATACGATATGGGAGGTATATCGTATCCGGTTTAACACCCTTTGTTCAGATAGAGTTCCCGGTGATCTGACTTCCTCGCTACCTTTCGCTTTTACATATTTCCTATATATGATTAGAAGTCGATTCCATGTTTATCTTGCTAGATATTTCTTACTAGTGTACGTATTAAGATTGAGTCATAAACTCACCCCGTGACACTATCTTTTCGTGTACCAGTTGTTTATGATGTCGCTTGGAGTATCCTGTCTGCTGGTCCCCACGTCATCTCAGAAGATCTATCGGTTCATTTATGTTTTGATTGTTTTATGTGTCAGTGTGTTTAGTTTGTGCTCCGATTTTGCTTTTGGAGTTTTGAAGTTGTTATGTGGTATTATGTATTATTGTTGGTTGTGTAAGCCTAGCCGGCTAGCAGTTTTGTGTTTAGTTTATATTTAGTTTCTCTCATTTTCCGTTGTATTTTGGTTTTGGTACAGTCGAGTGGGCTGCTTTACATATAACTGCGTGGTTGTGTTTTTATGCATGTAGAAATGATTCATATTGTCAGCCGTACAGGGGAGGTGCTGCCGAAATTTCTTTGGACAGGGACTCCCCCGGGGCGTGACAATTTAGTGGTATCAGAGCCAAGTTACGATACTTGCTATGTGTTTTAGATTTTCGAGATTTATCTGATACCAATTTATTTGGTATCAGAGCACGATACGAGTTTTATATACTGTGTTTCGGATTTCATGTTTTGGTCTTCTCGATGTGACTTTTCGGGTTTTGGGACCTGGTAGCAGCAGGACATCTCCAAGCTATAGGAGGTATGTTGGTATACTGTTATCTTACTATTTTGTTAGTGTATGCATTGTTGACTTTGATAGTTATGACATGTAATAGCACTTTGTATCTGGTATTTGTCTGATGTTATAGCCATATTACATGTGATGGGTTAGCCACTAATGATGATCGACCGTAATAGAGATAAAGGGTTACGGTTTCTGGTGATTTTTCATATCATACACCAGTAGTTTTTATCTTCTAGCACTACTAGTAGGAGATGAAGGCACATACCTACCTCTGCTATTATTAGCTGTGTAGTGGATAGTATATACCTATTTATGTTGACCTAGCCAGTAGTATACCATGTTATCTTAGTTAATTTCATCAGTAAATATTTGTTTACTCTTGTTAGATCGGTCAGTAGGAGTCTGATTTACACTTATTGATTTGGGTAGTCGTATATTGATATACCTTAGTTGCTTGTGGAGGATTAAGGTATTCTTGATTAGTTAGTATATGACTGATTTAGTTTTGTTGTTTTGATCAGTAGAGGACAGTCATACTCTATTTTTAGAGGTTCGAATCTTTTGATTATTTGTGTTTAATTAGGTATCCAGAGTACAGTTGAGTACATGACTCGTACTGACATGGAAAATACTGAATTAGCCGTATACCATTGTCGGCTTGGTCAGTCTATTGAGGATCGATGTATCCTATTCCATGTGGACTTTAATTTTAGACTGTATGTAACTAGTTGGATTGTCTATGATTGCGGTTTCCTGTATGATCTTTATGTTTGATTTTATTTAGTTATACCCCTAAACCATGAGAGTAGGTAGCATAGGGTTTGTGTGGTAGATTGGATTAAATATGCTGATTAGACATACCTGTGTAGTTTATACACTTGATTATTAGGTGTTGTAGGAGTTCTATGATAGACGGTCAAAATTGCATGTAGTGAGTGTATATTTGTCCAGATGATGATTATTGTGGGTTTCTAGTAGATTATACCCGAGTGATCTGATTGGTTTATTGGAGGTATTTTATCGATTAAATCTATGTTGTGAAATGTACACATGAGTTTGAGTGTTTTATTGGAGGTATCTTATCGACTTAATCTGAGTTGTGATATGTGCAGATGTGTTTGGTGTAATATTTGGGGTATCTTGTTTATTATATGATTGTTCTGAGTGTATACTCGTGTCGATTATGATTTGTTGGAAGTGTTACGTTGATTATACTCTTGGCATAGGTGTATATATGTCATGTGAGTGTTGTTTGAAGTGTATTGTCGATTATACCTATGTTGATATAGGTACACGGGTTTGGTATGCATTGTTGGAGGTATCACGATGATTTATACTTATGTTGTGAGTATGTTTAGTGTGTACTAATTGGAGGATTATATCGATCATACATATGTTGTGTGTGCACATGTGCCCGGTGTATGATTGGTAGCATCATGATGATTCTACCTATGTTGAATGTAGAATGTTGAGTGTCTACATTATGTTATTGGTTGTATTACGCGGTAAACTAATTCTCCTATTGGTGGGTGACCCACTAGGATGTTGATAGTGTTGACGATGGATTTGATTTTGATTACTAGGTTATTATACCCCTAGCTGCCACAGTGATATGTGGTTGAGTGATCTCGTGTAGTCTTTAGTTGGATAGTTTGAGATCTTGTTCACATATTATGGATTATTTGTGGTGGAGCGTTGCTCCCACATATTGCAGATTGCTTGTAGCGGAGCATTGCTCCCATATTTATTGCGGATACATATTTCGGATTATTTGTGGTGGAGCGTTGCTCCCACATATGGAGGATTTCTTGTGGTAGAGCGTTGCTCCCACATATGTGGTATTTTCTGTGATGGAGCGTTGCTCTCACACTGAGGATCTATTCTTGGTGATTTATATCGTTGGTGATCAGATTTCTGACTTGTTGTTAGGAATCTTAGCATTAAGAATGTCTGTGATACAGACATTATGTGTCTTGGTTTTACCATCAGGGCTTGCGGAGCCTTAGATGTTTTCAGGGACTTGATGATTTTGGTATATCTAGGATGTTTGGATCGGTTTCCATTGTCTTTGTTGACGATGTTGTGATCTATTTAAGATCCGAGGTGAGTCATGTACACCATCATCGCATAGTTTTAGAGATGTTTCGACGGAAACGTCTATATGTGAAGATCAATAGTGCGTATTTTGGTTATCTTCTGTGAGATGTTTGAGACACACAGTCACCAATAGGAGTATACCGTGGTTCCACAGGAGATAGAGGTTGTTACCGTTGGGAGTAGACGGAGTCTATAGAGGAGGCTCGCAACTTTCTTTGTTTGGCTTGATAGTTCCGGAGATACGCTGAGGGTGTCTCTCGGATTGCTATGTCACTTACACGCTTGACCAGGAAAGGCGTGAAGTTCACTAGGACTGAGGATTGCGAGACCAGATTCCAGGAGCTGAAGCGGAGACTAGTGTCCGCTCCGATTTTGATTTTACCTTCTGAAGAGGACGGATTCGTGCTCTATACTGACGCATCTCTATAGGGTTTGGGCGTTGTTTTGATGCAGCACGACAGGATAATCTCCTACTTCTCGACAGTTGAAGGAGCATGAGGGGAACTACCCAGTACATGACTTGTGGCTGATCATCATTATTTTTGTCTTAAAGATTTGGAAGTGTTATCTGTACGGTGTTACATTTGAGATTCTCACTGACCATAAGTATCACGCCCCCAGAGGAGTCCTTGCCAGAAGAAATTTCGACAGCATCTCCCCTGTACGAGTGACAATCTGAAGCATTACTACATACAAAATATACATCAGCCACACTCGGCTGGAATATATATACCATAGAAAATGGAAACAACACAACCACGCAGTTTAATATACTCAGCCTACTCGGCTGGGCAAAAAAAAAAAAAAAATAAATAAAATAAGCACAGCAGAAAGAAAACGAAGAGAAAACCCACAAATTGCAAAGTTATCAAAACATCACAAATACCAAGTCCACACAACAAGTATCAAAACCTAGTTCTCACAACACCAAATCCAACGAATACGAAATGCAAGTAAAGAGAAACAGAACCAAAATCAATTTTTGAATATGACCCGGGACCCAGGATTGGCAGCCGGCATCTCTCCATGTTGGGTTTTTCGGGCCGCGAAAACCACTTTTCGCGTCGCGGAAACCCCGAATCACCCAAAGCCGTAGGATCCGTGCAAGGAAATGATTTCGAAAAACACGAGTACGAGTTATAAACTACGATCTACAGTAGATCTACAATGGAAAACACTTTATACCTTTGATGCGTGCCCTCGCAAATCCCGCTCGTCCAAGGTACGTGTCGGGTCTCCAAAGTATCAAGGTAGATACTTCTTTAGTTATATCCACACGAACAAGGAGTGCTCTCTAGCACTCAAGGATGGAGAAGAGAGCCCCAAGTGTGCTAGCACTTTCTAGGGCTCTCGGGTAGGATTTAAAAGGAAGAAAAGAAAGGATGCAAAAGGAATGTCTTACACTCAAGAAGTAATATCCCTCCTTTGTGACCTTCACTCTTCCTTTGCTCTTGGAACTCACTCAACCACCTTCACCTTCCCTTGGAACCCACGGCAACAACAAGAGAAGAGGAGGAAGAAGATGGAATAATTACCACACATCAATTACACTAAATGAAAACCTTCTCATCCTTTAGTGTGGCCGGCCACACACTCATAACTCCCTCATTTAATGTGGCCGGCCACATTAAATGGAATGGGAGGTGTTGTAACCTCCATGAGGTGGCACACCTCATGAGGTGGAGATGATGTGGCAAGGTTAGTCATGCCATGTAGGATGAGTCAACCTTATGATGTGGCAATACATCAAGTCAAACTTGATGTTTCAACTTCTACTTGGTCAAGTCAAACTTGACCAATTGTCTTCCTTGTTGAGTTAAATCCAACCTTTGACTCAAGTCAATTTTAATTTAATGAATCTCAATTCATTAATATAAATTGACTCAATGAATCAAATCTAAATTAGACTCATTCAACAATTGAATCTAATTGAGTCTAACTCAATAAGTCTAATTTGAATCCAATCTTTGGTGCATCATATGAACCTAATCCAATTGGTTCATCATATGAACCCAATCTCCATCCACTTGTTCTTTGTGTATGACCCAACAGGTTCTTGTAACGTTGGCAATGTTTCTAAACTCCTTTAGAAACATAAGCAATGAGCGGCATCTAGCAATACATCATTGCTACCCAAGTTACAAGAAATGTTGAGATCCAACATCACCTTGTGACTATTAATTGTGACTCCTCACAATATATGACAAGTGTTCTTCTATCCTAGACATCTAGATTGATCAATGTGAGGCATAGACCGTGTCATCCTCTGACCAATCTAAATCTTGAACTCCAAGTAGACTCACTCAATCAAATGAGCTCAATATCTCATATCGACTCATTTGGGTATGGCCATACACTTCGTGGTCTCACTCTATCAAGAATATCGATGTCACTCCTGTCATATAGGAGGGATAGATCCCATCTACATCACTCACATCCCTCTGCATAATTCGTTACATACCCAGTAATCGCCATTATAGTCCACCCAATTACGGGTGACGTTTGACGAAACCAAAGTACATAACTCCTTATGTAGGGATCCATGGTGACTTCAGGTCTAAGGACTAGTAGTCATACTAATAGCCATATGAGAAAGTATATGACACTCATATAACGATCCATGATACTTTCTCATGGCGGGTCATTCAGTATACATTCTCTAATGCATACCCATGTGTCAGCTTGATATCTCTATATCCATGACTTGTGAGATCAAGTCATCGAGCTGACCTACATGCTAGTCTTATTGTATTAACATTGTCCCTGAATGTTAATACTCGACTAGGAATGATTTAGAGTAGTGCTCCCTATATCATCTCACTATCGATTCAACTAATCGATTGATATAGGTATGAACCTTCTACTCAAGGACGCTATTATACTTAGTCTATTTGGCACTGATACAAATAAGTATAATAACCAAACAAATGCCTTTATTTATATACAAGAATATGATACAATGAGTCCATATAATCATCAAATGATTGGCTCTAGGGCTCTAACTAACACTCCAAGCATCCATGAATAATCTACTGCTACCTGGCGAAAGAAAACCAATTTGCGAGGTGGTGAGTATTGAAACTCAGCGGGTATAGAAAGAGATAGTGCATGAACATAATCAACTAATAAAGAATACCCAAAAGAAATACTGTCTTATAAGAGAATAGCAGATACAAAAATAAAACCATGATAAAGGTTCATACCTGGAACGATATCCTAGGCTAGATATAGAAAGTCAGAAATGGTACTAATCTGCTACAGTACTGCTCATAACTACAAAGGTAATGGGTAAGGTATATAAACATTTCCAATTACTAAACCAAGGTTTAACCACCTATAACGTGAGCATATCTTAGCATAAGACAGCGTGTCAGCATAAGTGAACAATAGCAAGAAGCAACGGCAACATAAATATACCGCAGCAGCATAAGTAAACAATAACAACATAAGTAAATAGCAGCAGCCAAAGCAGGCATAATGACAGCGTATGCACGGATGGTCACCCCGCCCACCTCTCTGCACCATGACCCCTGTATGGTCGAGAGGCCGGATCAATGACAACTGTACCACCCAAAGGCCGCCACTCCCGCGAGTGACCGGATGGACAGGTGCTGAGTAGCTAACTAGCTACACAGTGAAGGGAGTCCCTGCTGCTCGCAACTCCAGCTACCACTACCCATGCGTGGCCGAGTGCGGCACGACAGGACAAGCGGCATCAACTCCAGCTACCACTCTCTTGAGTGGCTGAGGATGCGGCATGTATGCAATGACATGATGCGAACAATGCAACAGTCATCATATATATATATAAGCAGAAACAGGTATGCTACATGAAGCCAGCATGCTCAATATCGTACATAAACAAACATAGTTAAAGCATACAAATATGATATCTAGTATCTGCTACGGATCATAGACAACAAAAGAGACTGTATAGATATGGAAACGAATATCTCAAAGATAACGTGGAAGTATCAAGCACCGGAAAAATAAGAGTGGAGTCAAGGTAAACAGTCCTTATCCAAAATAATTCATGCACTAAGGTCAATGTACTAAAAGAAAACAAAGCAAGAAGTACCCGCCTTTAATATATAGCTCGAGCTAAACAATCCCCGCGTCGGAGTGCTCATCCCGAAATGACATCCTGTAAATTATATATTGTACAACTTAGCTAATTTCATAAGCACCAATTAGCCAAACTCAAACCCAACTTAATTAGGGGAAAATCCCAATCCAACTATAAACCTCGATTCATCTAAATCCATCCAGAAATCTGAGACTAGCATGCCCGAAATAGAACCAACATCGAATATGATTACAACCCATTGAATCTAAGCTAGAATTTCCGAATCACCATAAAACAAAGAAATATTGTATCCCATTCACCCACCTAAATCTGTTCTAGGCGGCCGAAAATCACCAAGAAGAAGAATAACCCTCATCTCCATCAAATCCCAACCTTCCATCCTTTCCTTTGGTCACCACCGAAAGAGGCTTCCCAACCCCTTAAACGACTCCCAAATCCTTACCTACAAGAAGAAGTAATACTTGCCAACATACATGCACAATAATCAATTGAACCTTTACGGAAAATGAGACATCATCAGATGGTTACCTAACTACATTTTTATGATGTTTCAGTCTAATCATGCATATCTAGAGAAAACAAAAAAAAAACAACTATTAAATCTACACCAATTCCCTTACTTCCAAGTCCGTACCATAATTTCAAACCAATACGAAGGAGTGTTCACAATATTGAAAATGATACACATCCTACCAAATCTGTTACAAAGTTACTACTATCTTGAAGAAAACAAGATGACTTCGAAATCGATTCTCAACCTTCAAGTCTACTGTGAAATCTCAATCCAACAGGCGACAAGAGAACCAACATCAAACTCAATTCATAGTCTTCCAAATTAATCTAGAATTCAAAACCAGTTTGCCACAACCAGTCAACATCGAAGACAAATTTCCGATCTATAAATCTGCCCAAAATTTCAAACTATGTTACCGAAAGATAACTACATCAAGTTTGGTTCACACATCCAAATCTATCCCAAAACCAAGCTACTAGGAGAAAGAATACTTGCCGGATCCGTTGGGGCACAACATGGAGGGAAGAGGATCGGCAGTTGTGGTCTGTGAGGTCTCGCAAGAGGGAGATCGGCATGGCTCCGAGAGAGAAGAGAGGCCGGCGGTGGAGGCTGTTGTTGGCCGACGAGGAGGTGGTGATGGCACGGCGCACAGCTGTTGGGTTTTTCGGGCCGTGAAAACCGCTTTTCGCGTCGCGGAAACCCCGAATCGCCCAAGCCACGGATCTCGTGCAAGGTAAAACTTTCAAAAAATGCGAGTACGAGTTTAAAACACGATCGACTCTTAGATCTACGAGGGAAAAACATTTACCCTTGATGCGTGCCCTTCGCAATCCCGCAACGTCCAAAGGTAGCCGGATCTCGAGACCGTCAAGCGAACGGTCCTCTAGCGGTATCCACACGAACAAGGAGTGGTCTTCTACCACTCAAAGATGGAGAGGAGAACCCACAAGTGTGCTAGCACTTTCTAGGGCTCTCGGACTGGATCTAAAAGGTGAGAAAGGAGAGAATATAGAAGAGGAAACACATGTACACCTCTTGGTTCCCTCCTTTGTGACCTTCACCTTCCCTTAGGCTTTGGATTTAACTCACACTCCTCTTTTTCTCCATGAAACCCACGACCATCAGCAAGGTTGAGAGAGGAAGAAGCACCCAAGGAAGAAGAAGCATTTACCACACTTAATTTTCCACAAGACAAAACCCATTTTTCCTTTAGTGTGGCCGACCACACTAGTGTAACTCCCACATTAATGTGGCCGGCCACATTAATGCATTTGGTGTGTAACCTCCATGAGGTGGCACACCATTAAATGAGGAGATGATGTGGCTAATGATGTGGCTAGATTGGTCATACCAAGTAGAATGAGTCAACCTTCATGATGATGTGGCAAGACATCAAGTCAAACTTGATGTTTCAACTTCCATTTGGTCAAGTCAAACATGACCAATTTTCTTCCTTGTTGAGTTAAATCCAACCTTTGATTCAAGTCAATTTAATTTAATGAATCTCAATTCATTAATATAAATTGACTCAAGAATCAAATTTAAATTAGACTAATTCAACAATTGAATCTAATTGAGTCTAACTCAATAAGTCTAATTTGAATCCAATCTTTGATTCATCATATGAATCTAATCCTATTGGTTCATCATATGAACCTAATCTCCATGCACATGTTCTTTGTGTGTGACCCAATAGGTTCTTGTAACGTTGGCAATGTTATAAACTCCTTTAAAAACATAAGCAATGAGCGGCATCTAGCAATACATCATTGCTACCCAAGTTACAAGAAATGTTGAGATCCAACATCACCTTGTGACTACTAATTGTGACTCCTCACAATATGTGACAAGTGTCCTTCTATCCTAGACATCTAGATTGATCAATGTGAGGCATAGACCTTGTCATCCTCTGACCAATCTAAATCTTGAACTCCGAGTAGACTCACTCAATCAAATGAGCTCAATATCTCATATTGACTCATTTGGGTATGGCCATACACTTCGTGGTCTCACTCTATCAAGAATATCGATGTCTCTCCCGTCATATAGGAGGGATAGATCCCATCTACATCACTCACATCCCTCTGCATAATTTGTTATATACCCAGTAATCGCCTTTATAGTCCACCCAGTTACGGGTGACGTTTGACGAAACTAAAGTACATAACTCCTTATGTAGGGATCTATGGTGACTTCAGGTCTAAGGACTAATAGTCATACTAATAGCCACATGAGAAAGTATATGACACTCATATAACGATCCATGATACTTTCTCATGGCGGGTCATTCAGTATACATTCTCTAATGCATACCCATGTGTCAGCTTGATATCTCTATATCCATAACTTGTGAGATCAAGTCATCGAGCTGACCTACATGCTAGTCTTATTATATTAACATTGTCCCTGAATGTTAATACTCGACTATGAATGATTTAGAGTAGTGTTCCCTATATCATCTCACTATCGATTCAACTAATCGATTGATATAGGTATGAACGTTCTATTCAAGGACGTTACTATACTTATTTTATCTGACACTAATACAAATAAGCATAATAACTAAAAACCAATGCCTTTATTAATATACAAAAATATGATATACATGAGTCCATACAATCATCAAATGATTGGCTCTAGGGCTCTAACTAACAACAGCGCCGCCTGCGCGTGCGAGTGAGAGAGGGAGGTAGGAGGGTCGGCGGCGTCGCATGAAGAAGGGGAAGGTTTTTGCCGATTAAGGTTAGGGCACGAGCAGGCTTTTATAGAAAAGGGAAAAAGAAAACATTTAAGAAAATTAAACATTTCCTCATTTAAATCAAATTATTTAAACAGACTTTACCTTGACCCAATAATTTATCCCCTTAACCTACGTCTTACAAGCTCCAATTAAATCTCAGAAAATTTCTAAAATTTCCTAAAAATTCCGTTAAGGCTATTAGCCTATTAAACCTTATTATTTAATTATTATTTGGTTCGATATTTTACAATAAGAGTCTCAAATATATGTTCACTTAGAAAGAAACTTAATCTCCGACTGAGGAGAGGGATGGAATTCCTGAAGGATTATGTTTGTACCTTTAGCTATCACTCGGGAAAAAGTTAATGTGGTTACCGATGCAGTCAGCAGGAAGTCCAGAGGGACTTTGGCTTGCCACCGAGTTTCAATTACAGACTTGGTTCAGTATGTCTTCGAGTTAGACCTTGAGGAGCAGGGACGGACAGAGCAGGGTATTTTGTTACCATGGTTGCTCAGTCGTTGATCAGGACGAGGATCCGAGAGGCTCAGGCTGGTGATCAGCATTTGCAGTTTATTGGCAGTCAGATAGCTTCCGGGCAGCAGACCGAGTTCACACGAGACGAGGAGGGTGTTATACACTTCCGAGGCAGATTATGCGTACCTCAGTCTCATCCGGTCTTACAGGAGCTACTTCAGGAGACTCTTCGCTCTCGATTTGCGATCCACCCAGGCGGTACCCGTATGTACCGAGATTTGGGACGTTCTTATTGGTGGAACGGTATGAAGAAAGACATCGCGGAATTCGTAGCGAGATGTCTTGTCCGTCAGCAGGTGAAGTCAGAGCACCAGAGACCTACTGGCTTACTTCAGCGGATTCCTATATCCGAGTGGAAAGGGAACACATTACTATGGACTTTATGGTGGGTTTGCCTAGGCCATGACGAGACCATGACTCGATTTGGGTAATTGTTGATTGATTAACCAAATCTGCGCATTTCATAGCGATCTGGAAGATAGATTCCCTGGATCGATTGGCAGATCTGTATTGCCGAGAGATCATCAGATTACATGGTGTTCCTTTGAGTATCATTACGGATAGAGACCCTCGGTTCATGTCTCGTTTCTGGCAGAGTCTGTAGCAGGCCTTGGGCTCTAAGCTCTGTTTCAGTACAGCTTTACATCCGTAGACAGATGGATAGTCAGAGCGGACCATCCAGACTCTAGAGGACTTGTTGGAGACATGTGTATTGGATTTTGGACGCAGTTGGGAGGACCACTTTCCATTGGTAGAGTTCACCTACAAAAATAGCTATTCGACTATCCGGATGGCACCGTTTGAAGCGTTGTATGGTAGGACTTGTCGGACACCCACCCACTAGGATGAGGTTGGGGAGGCCCATGTTGGGTTTTTCGGGCCGCGAAAACCGCGTTTTCGCGTCGCGAAAACCCCTAAAGCCCCAACCACCGGATCCGTGCAAAGAAAAATTAAAACAAAATACGAGTACGAGTTTCTAAACCTCAATCTACAGTAGATCTACAAAGGGAAACAAGAATATACCCTTGATGCGCGCCCTACACGAATCCCACTCGTCCAATGGTGCCGGATCTCAAGGTTGTCAAAGTAGACAACCCTCTAGAAGTATCCACACGAACACAAGAAGGAGATCACCAAACTAAAGTGTGCTAGCACCTTAGTTGGGTTCGACAAGATGAGGAGAGGGAGAGAAGAAAATGGAGCAAGGAAGAAGATGATGGAATGAATTCACTTGAATGAGAAAAATGAATACACTCTTCATTTTGTGTGGCCGACCACATTAAGAGGATGTGTAACCTCCATGGAATGCCAAGAGTCACAACTCTTGGTAACTCCCATGAGGTGGCATCCTACTTAAGTAACCATGATGATGTGGAGCATCATCATTGGCCCACTCAATGCCAACTCACCAATGAGGTGGCATAAAGTCAAGTCAAACTTGACTCTTCATCTTCCTCTCAAGTCAAGTCAAACTTGACTTAATCTCTCTCATGGTTGATCTAATCCAACCATTTAATTCAAGACAATTTAATATAATGAATCTAATTCATTTAATTAAATTGATTCAATGAGTCATAATCTAAATTAGACTCATTGAACACATGAATCAACTTGAGTCCAACTCAATTAGCCCAATTAGGATTACTCTTAATCCAATTTGATTCATCAAATGAATCTAATCCTCTTGGTTCATCATATGAACCTAATCTCCATCTAATTATCCTTAGTGTGTGAACCTATAGGTTCTTGTAACGTTGGCAATGCCCCTAAACCCATTTAGGAGCATAAGTAATGAGCGGTATCTAGCAACACATCATTACTACTCAAGTTACAAGAATGTTGAGATCCAACATCACCTTGTGACTACTAATTGTGACTCCTCACAATATATGACAAGTGTCCTTCTATCCTAGACATCTAGATTGATCAATGTGAGGCATAGACTGTGTCATCCTCTGATCAAACTATATCTTGAACTCCAAGTAGACTCACTAAATCAAATGAGCTCAATATCTCATATTGACTCATTTGGGCATAGCCATGCACTTCGTGGTCTAACTCTATCAAGAATATCTATGTCTCTCCCGTCATATAGACGGGATAGATCCCATCTACATCACTCACATCCCTCTGCATAATTCGTTACATACCCAGTAATCACCTTTATAGTCCACCCAGTTACGGGTGACGTTTGACAAAACCAAAGTACATAACTCCTTATGTAGGGAACCATGGTGACTTCAGGTCTAAGGACTAGTAGTCATAGTAATAGCCACATGAGAAAGTATATGACACTCATATAACGATCCATGATACTTTCTCATGGCGGGTCATTCAGTATACATTCTCCAATGCATACCCATGTGTCAACTTGATATCTCTATATCCATGACTTGTGAGATCAAGTCATCGAGTTGACCAACATGCTAGTCTTATTGCATTAACATTGTCCCTGAATGTCAATACTCGACTAGAAATGATTAAGAGTAGTGTTCCCTATATCATCTCACTATCGGTTCAACTAACCGATTGATATAGGTGAGAACCTTCTACTCAAGGACGCTATTATACTTAGTTTATTTGGCACCAATACAAGTAAGTATAATAACCAAAACAAATGCCTTTATTTATATATATAAGAATATGATACAATAAGTCCATAATACAATCATCAAATGATTGACTCTAGGGCTTTAACTAACAGCCCAGCTGTTGGGACCTCATAGAGCTCAGCAGGAGTCAGAGTTGGTCCGTAGTATCAGGCGGAGGATGTCAGAGGCGCAGGATCGCCAGAAGAGTTATGCTGATCGGAGACGTAGACCTTTGGAGTTCTCTACAGGCGACCATGTATTTCTGCGAGTTTCGCCCATGAAAAGGGTGAAGACATTTGACCTCAGAGGTAACCTAGCTCCGCGATTCATTGGACCTTCCAGATCCTAGAGAGTATTGGAGCATTAGCTTATCGGCCGACACTACCACCGTCCCTGGCAGGCGTTCACTACGTATTTCATGTGTCTTTGCTGAGGAGATACATAGTTGACCCCGCACATGTGCTGACAGATATCTTAGTTCCCGTTCAGCCTAACATCACAGGTTCCGGTACGGATTCTAGACCAGAAAGAGCGTCAGTTGCGGAACAAGACTATCCGGCTGGTTAAAGTCAGATGGCAACATCATTCAGACAAGGATACTACATGGGAGCTCGAGGATATTATCCGAGCTCAATACCCCCATCTTTTCACTTGAGGTATGTGATTCAGTTTACCGTTCAACATTTATACTTTCTGTCTATTGTTAGTACTTGCTGATGGTAGATACCGAAATTTGGGGATCAAAATTTTATTAGTGGGGGAGAATGTAAAATATCGCAAAATGGCGAATAATGATAAGGGAATTTTCCAGAATTTTTGGAAATTTTTCAGGAATTTTTCGGAGCTCGTATGGACGAGTTAACGAGGATAAAAACGGGGCTCAAGAATGCCTGTTTAGGCTACCCCGTTTAACCGAGGAAATGTTTATTTTCTTTAATCATTTTCTTTTCTTTTTCTTTATTCCCTTTCTTCCCCGTTTCTTCCTTGATCTGTGCTGTGCGCCCGTGCCAAACTCCGACCGTTTCTCCTTCTCTTCCCAAAACCGACGCGCCGCCCGCTGCTCGCGCCCGTTTCATCCCCTCCGGTGCAAAGGCAGTGGTCTAGGGAAAGCCTTGCACCTCTCCAGCTTCTCTCGAGCCTCACCTTTCCTCTTCCTCTTCTTTGATTCCCCTCGACTAAGCACCGTGCCCTAGCTGTCTCTCGCCGCACATCCTTGCTTTTGGTTCCCCCATCGCACCGATCAGCGGCCACTGGCCTTGTCGCCGACGGTGTTTCCCTCACTTTGGTCACCCCTTTGTGGCTCCCTGTGCCCTAGGTGTCTCTCGCTCGACGATGGCTACTATCGTCGCCGAACAGCCGGCACCGCCTGACACCTCCTAGCGCAGTCGACGCCTCTCCGCTGAACGCCGAAGACCACAGTAGGTGCCTAGGTGTCACCCTAGTTTCCGATCCCTGATCACCAGATTCGCTAAGTCGTGCCCTAATCACTGCTTGCCGCCACGAGGTTCGGCCGAGCTACCCACATATACCTAGAATCGTTGATTTCCTCTTCCCTTACATCTCTACTTTGGTTGATGAGGATCAGTTCCGGCAAGGAGGAAGAACTTGGCATTGTTGCAGTTTTATGTAGTTTCGGCAGAAGATCGTTGGCAGCAATATTCTCCTGCAAGCAATTTTTTTTTTGGCATCTGTTTTACTTGGTTGTGGATCAACAGGAGAGGTTTTTGGTTGAAGGTAAGGTGTTAGGAATTTTGGTTCTTGCTATAGCTCAAATTCGAACTAATGGTTGGCCTGGTCACTGTGGCACCAGTCACTATTTTTTGACAGCTCACATATCCGGTAGTGACCTAACATTTGGGCACTCAGTTTTGGGCCTTGTTGATTTGCTACGGCGATCTTGATTCGGCTAAGGATTTGAAAGAAGTGAGGTAAGGGTAGTTAAATGATCAATGTTATTAATTGTGGTTTGAATCAGATGTTGTAATTAGTTGATCATGTGTAGATTGATTAAATTTAGAATTAATCTATTGGAATGATTAGGGTTAAGATAATTAACCCTAGTCAACTATTGGATTTAATGTAGGAGTATAAATTGAGATTATGTGATTAGGGGTTTACCCTAAATTAGTCTTAGGGATTTTATTTAGCTATGTTTATGAATGTAGCTAAATAAAATATTTATGTTATTTGACGCAGGACTCTGATTCGGGACGAGCATCTCGACGTCGGATTTGGATCGAATTGATCCTTTCTTTTGGAGGCGGGTATCTCTTGACTTATCTTTTATGATATTGTCATTTGGATATGCATAGTATTTTATAGCTACAAGCAATGATCATGTTGCTTTTGGTATGTCACAGTTTGATACCCATAGCATGTTCTGTTTTGTCGCTTGTTATGTATCCATGTTTATACCTTGTGATTATTGTCATGAGTACCTTAGTTCCTAGAGTAAGTGACATACCATGCTTTACTGAGTTTAGGACTAGATTCTGGATTTTTATTATCTGACATGAGTATCTATATTTTTATATCATACTTGATCTATCTACCTAGACCTTTTGCTTTGATCCATGTACATTGTTGGTACATATTTTGTGGAGGTGGATATGTTCAGGACCTAGGTTGTTATACCATAGAGGACCTATATATCCTAGATCTATGGATTTGACTTACTTGTATTAGGGTACACATTTTTATATATATATGTGGATTTGGTTTAGGATATTGTCATGCTTAGTTTCATGCACCATTCGCATGATTGCATGCTGCGTGATAGGTTGCTCCATTATTGTAGAGCATATCGGCAGTTTCATCACTGTTTGGTGCTCCATTGGTCCGCTCATGGGTAGTGTGATGCAGCGTGGTAGCACGTCAGGGATCCCTTCCCATCATGGTGTACCCGAAGATGAAAGCATTGCGCTCCCTCATTTATGATTTGGGGTAGGAGTATGTGTGTACTCCGACAACATCCCGTCCATTCTATCACTCATCAGGAGCAGTGACGTCAGATTGCACGGTTGTCACAGTCCTACCCACTCAATCTCACCATTGTGTGTGAGATGACTGACTGGCGTCAGTGGTGACCATGTCATTGACATCATATGCATTTATTGCATTTATTTGGTTGTATTTGCTGCACTTATATGCTGCATTTTGTTGGATGCATTTGTTTGACATGCATATAGGAGGCATATTGTGTATCTGGTTTGACGACCCTTTTGTTCTGGATAGGAGTTCCTGGTGAGTACAGCTTCCTCAGTTACCTTTCAGTTTTGCATATTTCCTATATATGATTAGGAAGTTGTATTCCATGTTTATTGCTGTTAGATATTTCTTACTAGGCATGTCTATTGGTATTCGCTGAGTTGCTGAACTCACCCCCGTGGACACTATCTTTTTCAGGTACCAGGTTGTTTATGATGTCGCTTGAAGTATCCTGTCTGCTGGTCCCCATGTCACCTCAGAAGATCTATCGGTTCATTTATTGTTTGATTGTTTCATGTGTCAGTGTGTTTAGTTTGTGCTCCGGTTTTGCTTCTGGAGTTTTGAAGTTGTTATGTGGTATTATGTATTATTGTTGGTTGTGTAAGCCTAGACGGCTAGCAGTTTTGTGTTTGGTTTGTATTTGGTTTCTGTCATTTTCCGTTGTGTTTTTGTTTTGGTACAGCCGAGTGGGCTGCTTTACATATATAACTGCGTGGTTGTGTTTTTATTGTATCTGCCGAATAGGCTGGATTATAAACTGCGTGGCTGTGTGTATATTCCAGCCGCCTGTGGCTGATATATATTGTGCATGTAGAAATGATTTATATTGTCAGCCGTACAAGGGAGGCGCTGCCGAAATTTCTTCGGACAGGGACTCCCCCGGGGCGTGACAATAACATTCTTTATCATACTTAAAAGAATAGAGTAAGCATGTTATCATACTTAGATTTCTTATCATACATAAAAAATAAAGTAGACATAAAGATGGCATAGAAATTCTTACTTGGAGTGGCAGGATGAAGGCTTGATGTGTGTGTAGTGGAAAGGCAGACCTGCTCTGATACCAAACTGTAACCCCCCGTCCTTTCGCCCCCTTCCCGAGTGGCGGAGAAGGGCGGGGCGTTACATAGACCACATGATCTTCTGTCGTATTCCTCTTCTTATCTACCGAGACGAGAATCCACCCAAGATTCCTTCTTCTCCAAGCAAGTTTCGTCCATCAATAATCTTCAAGAGATGAAGAACTTTCGGCCACCAACCAAGCTCTAAGGGATGCTAAGAAACAAAGCCTCCTATCTCTCCTTCTTCTTTTAACAAGATCCGGCCACCACCAAGCTCCTTGAGATGAAGATGTCACTGGCATCACAAGAAGAAGAAAAGGAGAGGAAGAGGACGAGAGAGTCAGCCACCACCAAAGAAGAGAGGAACAATAGAAGATATATTGTTGTTGTGAGGTGAGGCACCTCTACCCTCTCATTTATATTCCTTGGTCTTGGCAAATAAGGAAAGTTTTAATAAAAACTTCCTTATTTTCCATGCCATTGAAAGGAAAATTTAATTAAAAATTTTTTCCTTTTCTTCTATTAATGGTCGGCCACCTCAAATCCTCCAAACAAGGAAAGTTTTAAACACAAAATTAAAACTTCCTAATTTGTTTCTGGAATTTTTTAAAATAAAAATTTCTCTTTAAAAAAATTCCCATCATGGTTGATTATAAAAGGAAATTTTTATAAATTAAAATCTCTCTATTGAAACATGTGGATGATTACATTAAGGAAAGTTTTCTCCACAATTAAAATCTTCCTTTCAATCTACAAATAAGGAAAGATATTAAACCTTTCTCTAAATCTTTTGTAAAAACTAAAAAAGGAATGATTTAATTTTAAAACTCTCTTTTAAATCATGGCTTCCACATAAGAAAAGATTTTAAAAAATAAAATCCTTTTAATTTTATTGTGGTCGGCCACCTAAGCTTGGGTTCAAGCTAGGTCGGCCACACTTCAACCCATCCAAGCCTTATCTTGGTCGACCCTTGCTTGGGCTCCAAGCTTGGCTTGGCCGGCCACCTTGGGATGGGTAAGAAGGTGGGTTTAGGTGGGTATATGACTTTATAACTAAGAGGCTATGATAGGGTCCGAGAGGAGGAATTGGTGTTGGTCTCCCGATGAACTTGAGCTTCTCGTGTTCTCCCCGAACGCCCAACTGAAGTTCATCAATAATAACTCATACCACTAAAGAATTATTATTGAACTACCACACCAATCTCATTTACTATATGGGCTCTTTCTTATCATGAGTGTGTTAATCTCCTTGTGTTTAAGATATTGAATGCCCACTAATTAAATGAGCTACTGACAACTCACTTAATTAATATCTACCTCCAAAAGTAGTACCACTCAACCTTATCATCATGTCGGACTAAGTCCACCTGTAGGGTTTACATCACAATCCTTATAAGCTCCTCTTGGGGACATTATCAACCTAGATTACTAGGACACAGTTTCATTCTATAATCAACAATACACCATATAAATAATACCATTTCCCAACTTATCAGGTCTATTGATTTATTGAACTAAATCACACCCTTTGATAAATTAAAGAAATGAATATTGAGTATATGTGCTTGTTATTATATCATGATTAAGAGCACACACTTCCATAATAACAAAGGTCTTGTTCTTTTATGCAGTCAGTATAAAAAGAAGTTACCTTAAATGGTCATGCTCAATACATTTAGAGTGTACTAGTGAAATTTTATAGTTAAGATAAACTAATACCAAATTACACTATGACTATTCCAATGGTTTGTTCCTATCCATCTTAGTCGTGAGCTACTGTTTATAATTTATAAGGAACCGGTAACATGATCTTCTGTATGTGACACCACACACCATGTTATCTACAATATAAATTAATTAAACAACTACACTTAGCATATAAATGTAGACATTTGATCAATGTGATTCTTTATTTCAAAATAAATGTTTACAAAAAGCATGGCTTTTAGTATACACTCTAACAATCTCTCACTTATACTAAAAGACTATACTGTCATAAACGCTACCATACATCTGATTCCCATTCCTTCAACATACCGATCAAAAGCTTTCGCCGGAAGGGCCTTAGTGAAAGGATCTGCCATGTTATTTGCTGATGCAATCTTGGCGACAACAACTTCTCCTCGCTTTATGATGTCTCATATCAGGTGGTACTTGCACTCTATGTGTTTACTTGCCTTATGGGCTCATTGTTCCTTCAAGTTTGCTATTGCACCACTATTATCACAGTAAATTGTGATGATTTTGGGTAAACGAGGAATCACATCTAAGTACATTAAGAAGTTCCTAAGCCATACAGCTTCTTTGGCTGCCTCCGAGGCTGCCACATACTCAGCTTCCATGGTTGAGTCTGAAACGCATTTCTGCATAATACTCCTCCATGCAATGGCTCCACCTCCTGAAGTAAACACATAGCCTGATGTAGACTTACTATTGTCCCTATCGATTGGAAGTCGGAATCCGTGTAACCCATAGGGAGCAAATTATCCGCTTGGTAAACCAGCATATAATCTCTAGTCCTTCTCAGGTACTTCAATATATGATTTACAGCAGTCCAATGTCCTTGCCCAGGGTTACTTTGATATCTGCTAACCATGCCCATGGCAAAACAGATATCCTGTCTCGTGCACAACATAGTATACATTAGGCTTCCTATAGCTGAAGCATAAGGAACTGTCTTCATATTCTCTATCTCCTTTGATGTCTTCGGAGACATCTCTTTAGATAAAGATAATGCATGTCAAAAAAGGTAGAAAACCTTTCTTGGAATCTTGCATGCTAAAATGAGCAAGGATTGTATCAATATATGAAGCTTGGGATAAGCACAACATCCTTTTCTTGCGGTCCCTTATTACTTTGATCCCAAGAATATGTGCGCATTCTCCTAAGTCCTTCATATTAAATTGTTTGGACAACCATACCCTTACTTCCGACAACACTTTGATATTGTTTCAAACTAAAAAAATGTCATCTACGTATAGTACAAGAAATACCACCACGTTTGCATCACACTTCTTGTATACACAAGACTCATTCGGACACTAAATAAATCTATATGACTGGATTACTTCTTTAAATCGGATGTTTCAAGATCTTGAAGCTTGCTTCGGTCCATAAATAGGTCGATTTAGCTTGCACACTAGATGCTCTTTGCCTTTTTCAATGAACCCCTATGGTTGCTTCATATGGATGTTTTATTCAAGACTTCCGTTAAGGAAAGCTGTCTTGACATCCATTTGTCAAACCTCATAATCCATATGAGCAGCAATAGATAAGAGTATCCGGATAGATTTAAGCATAGCTACCGGCGAAAAGGTTTTCTCATAATCGATTCTCTCTTTCTGAGTGTACCCTTTTGCAACAAGCCTTGCTTTGAAGGTTTCCACCTTCCCATCTATCCCTCTTTTCCTTTTGTAGATCCACTTACATCCAACGTCTTTTACACCATTTGGTGGTTCTACAAGGTCCCAGACCTTATTAGAATACATAGATTCTATTTCAAAATTCATCGCTTTTTGCCAAGATGTTGCATCTATATCTTGGAGTGCTTCGTCATATGTTCGGGGATCAGGTTCATATTTACCTGGGACCAAGTCCGACGACTCTCCCAAAAACATGATTCTTTCAGGTTGCCTAACAACCCTCTCACTACGACGAGACACTGTCTGTTGTTATGTATCATTTGTGATACATGTTGCAGTTTCTTGTGATATTTCATCTTGCATTGTTGGTACTAAAGTAGGCGTGTCCTCTCGCATTTCTTCTAGAACAATCTCACTCATGGGCTTATGGTTTATTACATAATCTTCTTCTAAAAATCGAGCATTGGTGCTAACAATGATCTTCTGATTTTTAGGATTATAAAACAAACCACCTTTTGTTCCCTTAAGATATCCTACAAATAGACAAACTTCTATACGTGATTCCAACTTGTCAGTATCTCCCTTCAGCACATGTGCTGGACAACCCCATATCCGAATATGACTCACACTAGGCTTACACTCATTCCACAATTCTATGGGAGTAAAGGGTACTGATTTAGAAGGTACCATATTCAGAATGTATACTACTGTTTACAGAGCATATCCCCAAAAGGTATTTGGTAATTCTGAATAACTCATCATTGATCTAACCATTTCCATAAGAGTCCTATTCCTTCGTTCTGTCACACCATTCTGTTGGGGTGTACCAGGTGCAGATAATTGGGATTGAATCCCAGCCTCTGATAAGTAATTCCTAAACTCTCCAAAGAGGTATTCGCTACCACGATCAGCCTGTAGTATTTTGATACTTTTACCATGACGTTTCTCCACATCAGCCTTAAACTTTTTGAACTTATCAAAGCATTCAGACTTACGGCGCATCAAGTAAATGTATCCATATCTTTAATAGTCATCTATAAAAGAGACAAAATATTCGAAACCACCTCTTGCCTGGATAGACATAGGACCACACAAATCAGAATGAACCAGTTCTAACACATCTTTGGCTCTATACCCCTTGGCCTTAAAAGGTCTCTTGGTCATTTTACCTTCCAAGTAAGATTCGTAAGTTAGAAAGTTTTCCAACCCTAATGAACCCAGGAGTCCATCGGCTATAAGCCTTTGAATCCTCCTCAAGTTAATATGACAAAGCTTTAGATGCCAAAGATATGTTTGGTTCATTTGTGAAGGTTCCTTTCTCTTATTAGAATTAGAAGATGTACTATTAATTTCCATTTGTTGCTTTATGGGAGAAATTGGATTTAGAGTATAGAAATTGCCTACTAATGTACCAGAATAGATAATAACCCTATTCTTCTTGATAACTACTTTGTCATCAAAAGAAACAGAATATCCATCCAGAAATAGTTTAGAAACTGAAATTAAATTTTTTCTAGAAGTTGGTACATAAAGATAATTTCTCAAAATAAAACTTCTATTCCTATCAAATGATAAGTAAACGTCTCTCACTGCAACAGCCGCCACTTCCGTAGCATTGCCCATGTAGATGGTTATCTCTCCATCATATAGTCGTCGGGTTTCCTGAAACCCCTGCAATGTATTGCAGACATGATTAGTGGCTCCTATATCTACACACCAGGTGCTGGTGGATAACACCACTAAACATGTTTCTACTACTAGAGAATAAGATATACCTTTATTGTTCTCTCTCCTACGAGGACAGTCCGCCTTCTAATGTCCAGATTACTTGCAGATGAAGCACTTGCCCTTTGGCTTCTTCACTCCAGCTTTAGTTCCAGTACCTAGAGATATATTCACCTTCTTTACTGAGCCAACCTGTTTCTTCTTCTTCTTGCCTTTCGACTTAGAAGTAGAAATATTTTCAGCAAAGTGAATCTGAGAACTATGACGAAATATACCTTCTGCTGTCTGAAGTTCTGTCAGAAGTTCCGCTAACGTATAAGCCCTTTTGTTCATGTTATAGTTCAGGCAGAACTGCTCAAAACTTCTGGGTAGCGTTTGGAGAATAATATCGATCTGGGTTTCCCCATCGATTTCAGCTCCAAGGATTTGTATTTCGTTCAAATAAGCCATCATCTTTAGGATATGATCTCTTACGGGTGTCCCCTTTGACATGGTGGCTGTCATTAATTTTCTCATTGTCTCTTGCCTAGCAGCCCGATTATGGTGTCCGAAGAGTTCCTTGAGACTGTTCATCATGTTATAGGCAGTTGGCAAGTCCTGATGATAATGTTGCAGTACATTTCACATTGAAGCCAAAATATAACACCGCGTCATCTCATATGCCTTAACCCATTTCCTATGATGCTCAATATTCTCTTCACTAGAATCACCGTTAGGCACATTAGGGCAGACCTCTAACAATACAAACTTATAGCTTTCAGCAGTTAGGACAATGTCCAGGTTTCTTTTCCAATCTATGTAGTTGGGACCAATAAGTTTGTTCTCTTTCAATATAATAGCCAGTGGGTTGAAAGTCATCCTAAAAATCACAAAATAAACTTTGGGTCAAGACTCTAAATTTAGAATAATATTGATTACTCAAACAATATTATTTAAATTTACTAACACCTCAAGATACCGTGAATTTTGCATGCCACGTTAGTGTGGACGTATACAAATTCAACATTTGTAAGAGGAGGTTTTACCCATTAATTTTATTATCTTATCATCCTAATTTTATGACAAATAAAATTAATAGTTGGTTTTCTTTTGGTCTCACAAATAATAGCAGTGACTCCATTGGGGAGGATACTATTAAATGCACCTAAGTGTATACCATTACTTGATACTTAGTCCATTAAATAGGATTGTACCCCTTCAGTTGCAGAAGATCACACGCTCCTAAATAATTTCCTATAACCATCCATAAAGGACGTTTCATCTAGTGATCCGCAAACAAACTCATCCATTATGGAGGGAGGCACTTAGAGCCAACACGCAAGTTTTTTACATCACTTACAAAGCAATAATGGAGACTGTGGAATTTATTTACTAATCCCTCTCCCACTTAGTTATTTAAGCTGAGGAATTTTAACCATGCACACACACATCATAGCAAATAAAGCAATAAATATGGAAAAACAATTTTCCAACTATTATTGTCTTTTCTATCACTGTCCTCCGTGTGCTGCCAACCCTAGCTGCTGCCATCTTTAGCCACCGTAATCGGGTCTAGTCGTCACATCTATCTTGCTTCTTATTTCGCTACGCCTCTGGTCCTCAAATAGTACCACGCCTCGCAAGGATAAGATCCGCGACAAAAATAGAATTTTACATTTATCGATCATATATTCCACAAGGGAATGTACATGTAATCTAGATCGAAACAAAAATGTAAAATCCTAAAACTAATACAGCTCCTGCTATATTTAATACATAAAATCATACACACACATAAAATTCCCATGACATGTCCAAGGGTCCAATCACATATAATCACTATAAGTCATAATAGTTGGAGCCTGCAACCACAGAGTTAACATATCCTACTATTATCCTGCCTAAATTATGTATGACATATGTATAATTAAACTGAAAACCAAACACACAGAGGCAAACCCTAGCTCTGATGCCAATTGTTGATTGTTACTCGGAATATTGTACCGGTTCTCCTGTACAAATATTTTGTACAAGTCCTGAACCTTTCTTAACAACTTATTGTGTTCTATAGAAATTAAATTAGGAATCGCAAACAGAACTTAATATTATTGATTCCAAATTCAATTTATCTGTTCTTAGAAGTTTAGACTTGGATCGCAAACGATGCTTAACATTATTAATCTAAATGCACCTATGTTAGAAATTTGATTAAATATTTATTTCAAAGATCGGCTTCTAGGTTAAACATGGTGAGGCACTAGGCCTTCTTGGTTATGGGAGCATCCACCACTTCCTAGACGAAGCCTTTCAATGAAATTCAATATTTAATCTCCTTATAGTAACCCTAGGTTTAACCATTAAGAACAATCGAATCACAAGATCGAAAAAACAAAAGAAACATAAACTCGAATCATAAAATTGAAACCTAGAAACGTTAGCCTCTTGTGTTTGGTATTTCAAGATCTAAACAAAAGAATAAACTAGTTATTATGGGGAAACTAATAACTAGTTATACCTTTTGTAGCTTATAGACCTTACGATCTTCTGTCGTATTCCTCTTCATATCTCGGACGTCATGTGGGCGATGATCTACTGATACGAGAATCCACCCAAGCTTCCTTCTTCTCCAAGCATGTTTTGGCCACCAACAATCTTCAAGAGTTGAAGAACTTTCAGCCACCAACCAAGCTCCAAGGGATGCTAAGAAACAAAGCCTCCTGTCTCTCCTTCTTCCTTTAATGAGATCCAGCCACCACCAAGCTCCTTGAGATGAAGATGTCGCCGACCACAAAAGGAAGAAGAATAGGAGAGGAAGAGGAAGAGAGGGTCGGCCACCACCAAGGAAGAGAGGAACAATAGAAGATATATTGTTGTTGTGAGGTGAGGCACCTCTACCCTCTCTTTTATATTTCTTGGTCTTGTCAAATAAGGAAAGTTTTAATAAAAACATTCTTATTTTCCTTTCCATTGAAAGGAAAATTAAATTAAAAAAAAATTTCCTTTTCTTTTATTAATGGTCGACCACCTCAAATCCTCCAAACAAGGAAAGTTTTAAACACAAAATTAAAACTTCCTAATTTGTTTCTGGAAATTTTTAAAATAAAAATTTCTCTTTAAAAAAATTCCCTTCTTGGTTGGTTATAAAAAGAAACTTTTATAAATTAAAATCTCTCTATTAAAACATGTGGATGATTACAATAAGGAAAGTTTTCTCCAAAATTAAAATCTTCTTTTCAATCTACAAATAAGAAAAGATATCAAACCTTTCTCTTAATCTTTTGTAAAAACTATAAAAGAAAATATTTAATTTTAAACTCTCTTTTAAATCATGGCTTCCATATAAGGAAAGATTTTAAAAAATAAAATCCTTTTAATTTTATTGTGGTCGGCCACCTAAGCTTGGGTTCAAGCTAGGACGACCACACTTCAACCCATCCAAGCCTTATCTTGGCTGGCCCTTGCTTGGGCTCCAAGATTGGCTTGGCCGACCACCTTGGGATAGGTAAAAAGGTGGGTTTAGTTGGGTATAAGAATTTATAACTAAGAGGTTATGACAGGGACCGAGAGGAGGAATAGATTTTAGTCTCCCGATGAACATGAGCTTCCCATGTTCTCCCCGAACACTCAACTCGAGTTCATCAATAATAACTCATACCACTAAAGAGTTATTATTGAACTACCGCACCAATCCCATATTACTATATGGGCTCCTTCTTATCATGAATGTGTTAATCTCCCTGTGTTTAAGATATTGAATGTCCACTAATTAAATGAGATACTGACAACTCACTTAATTAATATCTAGCTCCAAGAGTAGTACCACTCAACTTTATCGTCATGTCGGACTAAGTCCACCTATAGGGTTTACATGACAATCCTTATGAGCTCCTCTTGGGGACATTATCAACCTAGAGTACTAGGATGCAATTTCATTCTATTATCAACAACACACCATATAAATACTACCATTTCCCAACTTATCAGGCCTATTGATTTATTGAACTAAATCGTACCCTTTGATAAATTAAAGAAATGAATATTGAGTATATGTGTCTGTTATTATATCATGATTAAGAGCACACACTTCCATAATAACAAAGGTCTTGTTCTTTTATGTTGTCAGTATAAAAAGAACTTACCTGAAATGATCCTGCTCAATACATTCAGAGTGTACTAGTGTAATTTTATAGTCAAGATTAACTAATACGAAATTGAACTACGACTATTCCAATGGTTTGTTCCTATCCATCTTAGTCGTGAGCTACTGTTTATAATTTATAAGGAAGCGATAACATGATCTTCTGTGTGTGACACCACACACCATGTTATCTACAATATAAATTAATTGAACAACTACACTTAGCATATAAATGTAGACATTTGACCAATGTGATTCTTTATTTCAAAATAAATGTTTACAAAAAGCTAGGCTTTTAGTATACACTCTAGTAATAATCATGCGATATAGTTTCCCGAACAATAATAGGAAATGTGAACTGAAAAGGCTGAAGAAATTGTACTCACCAGGACCTCCTATTCGAATATAAGGGTCGTTAGACCAGACACAAAATGTCACCTATATGCATGTAAATCGTATGCAACCACAAAAAATGCAATATACAAAATGCAACAACCACAAACAATAAATGCAATCCATGCATATGATGCAAATATGACATGGTCACCCCTAACGCCAGGTAGCCATCTCACACGCTATGGTGAGACCGAGTGTGTAGGGCTATGACAACTGTGCACTCTGCCATCACTACTCCTAAGTGACCGAGTGGACAGGATGCTATCAGAGTATACCTATCCTCCTACCCTAAATATAGTGGAGGAGCCTAAGCACTCATCACCCTATATCATGGTCAAGGGGGGTATCCAAGCCCGCTATGAAGGCGCTGGAATTCCATTCTGTTTAAATTTCCCTGTATAAAAAAAAATTGTACAAGAACAGAATTATTCCTAGCAACCCGCATGTTAGATCAGACATGTGTTTGATCAATCAAGCAAGTTCTTGATGGATCAAAATACACCTTGATCGAAGTACATGATCGCTGGTCTCTTGTGTTGGTATTCCAAAAATCGATACAAAGATAACTAGCTAATTACGCAGCGGAATTAAGAACTAGTTGTACCTTTCTTCATAGCTAAAGACCTCTTAATCTTCTGCCGTATTACTCTCCTCTTCTTGGACGTCGTGTGGGAGACGATCTACTATGACAACACCACCCTCCTTCTCTTCTCGATTTCCAAACCGCCGACTATAAAAGGAGGCTCTAGGATGGGGCACCTTCTCTTCTTCTTCCTCTTTTTCCTCTTCTCCAAGCCGCCGGGCACCAATGGATTGCTAGGAAGGGGTGCCGGCCCTAGCTAGGAGAGGAAAGGGGACGTAGTCCCTAAGCAAGGAGAGGAGGGGTGACCCTTCCAAGGTGAGGAAGGGGCGGCCCTAGCAAGGTGAGGAGGGGAGCCGACCCTAGCAAAGGAGGAGGGGTGCCGGCCACAAGGAGAGAAGAGGATTGTGGAGAATTAGAAAATTAGGTTTTAGGAGCCACCACCTACTCCTTTTTATAGACTTGCCGTCAGTTACAAAGAAAGAAAAAATAACAAAATTCTGTTTAGAAAAAATCTCTCTTTCTATAACCGAATTCTGTTTAGAAAAAATCTCTCTTTCTATAACCAAGTTAAACTAAACCGAGTTAAGTTAAACCAAACCAAGTTAAGTTAAAGTAAACCAAGTTAAACCAAACCCAGTTAAACCAAACCAAGTTATGGATTCGTGGATGCGAGGCTTTATATAGAGGCTACAACAGGGACCTAGAGGAGGAATTGATTTAGGCCTCCTGATGGGCTTGGGCTTCCCGTGTTCGTCCCGAACACCCAACCCAAGTCCATCAATAATAACTCATACCACTAAAGGGTTATTATTGAACTACCGCACCAATCCCATATTACAATATGAGCTCCTTCTTATCATGAGTGCGTTAATCTCCCCGTGTTTAAGATATCGTTTGTCCGTTAATTAAATGAGTTACTGAAAACTCAATTAATTAACATCTGATTCCAATAGTAATACCACTCAACTTTATTATCATGTCGGACTTAGTCCACCTGCAGGGTTTACATGATAATCCTTATGAGCTCCTCAAGGGGACATCATCATCCTAAATAATTAGGACATAGATTCCTTCTATAATCAATAATACACCATATAAATAATATTATCTACCAAGTCATCGGGCCTATTGATTTAACGAATAAATCTCACCCATTGATAAGTTAAAGAAATAAATACTAAGTATACGTGCTTGTTATTATATCGGGATTAAGAGGATGCATATCCATAATAATAGAGGTTCTGTTCTTTTATGTAGTTAGTATAAATCGAACAACCTCAAATGGTCATGCTCAATACACACATAGTGTATTAGTGTAATTTTATAGTCAAGACATACTAATACCAAATTACACTACGATCGTTCCAATGGTTTGTTCCAATCCATCTTGGTTGTGAGCAACTATTTATAATTTATAAGGAACCGATATCATAATATTCTGTGTGGCACCACACACCATGTTATCTACAATATAAATTAAATGGACAACTGTATTGACATATATATAAATATAAAATACATACATTTGATTAAAGTGATTCTCATTTCAAAATATTTCAAAATAGATGTGCATACAAAAGCTAAGCTTATAGTATACATCCCAACAAGATACATCTCAAAATCAAAGTTTTAAAATAAAGTTTTAAAACATAAGCTAAGCTTATTTCAAAACAGATGTTCATACATAAGCTAGGCTTATTTCAAAACAGATGTTCATACTAAAGCTAGGTTTAGAAACTAAAACATGGTATGTAAAGATAATTTTTCAAAATTAAAGTTTTATTCCTATCAAAATATAAATAAACATCTCCCACTCCAACAGCCGTCACTCTCGTAGCATTGCCCATGTAGACAGTGATTTCCCCTTCATGTAGTCGTATGGTTTCCTGGAACCCCTGCAATGAATTACAAACATGATCAGTGGCTCCCATATCTACACACCAGGTACCGGTAGATAACACCGCTAAACATGTTTCAACAACTAATGAATAAGTTACACCTTTATTGTTCTCCTTTCTGCGAGGGTAGCCCACCTTCCAATGTCCAGACTGCTTGCATGTGAAGCACTTGCCTTTCGGCTTCTTCACACCTGCCTGCGGCCAGTCCCTTAAGGTTGAATCAATTTCTTTGTCGAACCAACTTCTTTCCACCTTTCAGCTTAGAGGCAGAAACGTTTTCAATAATGTGAACTTGAGAACTTTGACGAAATAACCCTTGTGCCGCTTGGAGTTCTGTCAGAAGTTTCGCCAACGAATAAACCCTTTTGTTCATGTTGTAATTTAGGCGGAACTATTCAAAACTTTTGGGCAACGTTTGGAGAATAATATCGACCTGGGTTTCCCCATCGATTTCAGCTCCAAGGACTTCCATCTCATTCAAATGTGCATCATCCTGAGGATATGATCCCTCACGGGTGTCCCCTCAGTCATGGTGGTCGTCATTAAGTTTCTCATGGCCTCCTGCTTGGCAGCCCGATTCTGGTGTCCGAAGAGTTCCTTGAGATTGAGCATCATGTCATAGCCAGTGGGTAGGGTCTGATGCTGATGTTGCAGGACATTTGACATAGAAGCCAAAACGTAACACCGCGCCATCTCATCTGCCTTGACCCATTTCCTATGTCTCTCTATCTCCTCTTCACTAGAATCCTTATCAGGCATGCTAGGACAGACCTCAAGAAGTACGCATTTGTATTCTTTAGCAGTTAAGACAATGTCTAACTTTTGTTTCCAATCAATATAATTTGGACCAGTAAGTTTGTTTTCTTTTAAAATAACAGTAAGAGGATTGAAAGCCATTTTGAAATCCTGAGAATCATAAAATAAAATATTTGATCAAAACTTTAGAATTTAAAATAATATTGATTCATCAAACAATATAATTTAAATTCACCAATACTTCAAAACACCGTGAATTTCGTATGTCAAGATAGTGTGGACGTATACTAATTCAAACATTTGTAAGAGAAGGTTTTACCCATTAATTTTGTTATCTTATCAACCTAACTTTATGACAAATAAAATTAATAGTTGGTTCATCTTCGGTCACACAAATAATAGCAGTGACTCCGATGGGGAGGATACTATTAAATGCGCCTAAGTGTATATCATTACTTGATACTTAGTCCATTAATTAGAATTGTGCCCCTTCAGATGGAGAAGGTTGCACATGCCTAAATAATTTCCTATAATCATCCATAGAGGAAGTTTGATCTAGCGATCCGCAAACAAACTCATCTGATATGGAGGAAGGCACTTAAAGCCAACACGCAAGTTTGAATACATCACTTACAAACCAGTAATGAAGATCGTGGAATTTAAATAAATAATCCCTCTCTCACTTAGTTATTTAAATAGAGGAATTTTATCATGCACATAGCATCACAGCACATAAAACAGTATATAAAGGCAATAAATATGAAAATAAGATTTCCAACTATTATGGCCTCATCCAACGCTGTCCTCCAATATGCCGCCACATCCATCGCTGTCCTCCAATGTGTCGCCAATGGATCAAGCCATCATGTCTATCTCACTTCCTTCTCTGCCGCGCCTCCGGTTATCAAAAATAGCACCATGCATAGCAAGGATACAAGCCGCAACAAAAAATAAAATTTTACATTTATCGATCTTATATTCCATAAAGGAATTTACATGTAATTTAGATCGAACAGAATGTAAAAATAATAATAATAATACGACAACTGGCCGTATTTAATTATTACATTCATGCACACACAAACAACCTCGACATGGCCGAGGGTTCAAATCATACACAAACACACAAAGAGCCATAATAGTTGGATCTAGGACGCCTGCAACCATAGAGTTAATCTATCTTGCACATCCTACTATTATCCGACCTAAATATATATACGAGCAGTGCATAATTTAACCGAAAACCAATCACATAGAACCAGAAAACTTGCTCTGATACCACTTGATGGTGTTGGAATTCTGTTCTGTTTAAATTTCCCTGTATAAAAAAATGTACAAGAACAGAACTATTCCTAACAACCTGTATGTTCGATCAGACATCTGTTTGATCAATCAAGCAAGTTCTTGACGGATCAAAACACACCTTGATCAAAGTACAAGATCACTAGCCTCTTGTGTTGGTATTCCAAAACCTGATACAAAGAAAACTAACTAATTACGTAGCGAAATTAAGAACTAGTTGTACCTCCCTTCGTAACTATATTCCTCTTAATCTTCTACCGTATTCCTCTCCTCTTCTTAGATGTCGTGTGGGCGACGATCTACCAAGACAACACCACCCTCCTTCTCTTCTCGATTTCCAAACCGCCGACTACAAAAGGAGGTTCTAGATGGGTTACCATCTCTTCTTCTTCCTCTTCTTCCTATTTTTCCTCTTCTCCAAGCCGCCGACCACCAATGGATTGCTAGGAAGGGGCGCCGACCCTAAGCAAGGAGAGGATGGGGGCGACCCTTACAAGGTGAGGAAGGGGCGGCCCTAGCAAGGTGAGGAGGGGCGTCGGCCCAAGCAAAGGAAGAGGGGCGCTGACCACAAGGAGAGAAGAGGATTGTGGAGAATTAGAAAATTAGGTTTTAGGAGCCACCACCTACTCCTTTTTATAGGCTTGTCGTCGGTTACAAAGAAAGAAAAATAACAGAATTCTATTTAGAAAAAATCTCTCTTTCTATAACTGAATTCTGTTTAAAAAAAATCTCTCTTTCTATAACCAAGTTAAACCAAACTAAGTTAAGTCAAACCAAACCAAGTTAAGTTAAGCTAAACCAAGTTAAACCAAACCCAGTTAAACTAAACCAAGTGATGGATGGGTGGATGTGAGGCTTTATATAGAGACTACAACAGGGACCTAGAGGAGAAATTGGTTTAGGCCTCCTGATGGGCTTGGGCTTCCTGTGTTCTGCCCGAACACCCATCCCAAGTTCATCAATAATAACTCATACCACTAAAGGGTTATTATTGAACTACCGCATCTGTAACGACCCACCTTCTGGGTACTGACTGTAAGGTCGGTCGCTACAGTTTCTGCTGTCTATATGCTGTGTGGAAAACTGGGTTTATTAAAATTTTGCTAAACTAATTTCTGTAAAATCTGAACTTAACATTCTAAGTGTACCTAGGAGTTGTTCACATGCTAGGGAAGAGAATCTATGCCTCTCGGATGACCTACTAGCTGTAATCAGGCATTTCAATCGATCCATGGATCGATTGGGCTATCGTATCGATCCAGTGATCGATCCAGCTTGATGCTGGCACGGAAACAACCCTCTGGATCGGTCGGCTGACCGATCCATAAGCTGTCGCTCCTGTACACGGCTGGATCGGTCTGCCGACCGATCCAGGAGTACACTGATCGGTCGGCTTGACCGATCCAGTGGCTTACTGATCGGTCGGCTGACCGATTAGTAAGCTTCGGTGCTCACTGTTTGCAGGCGCTAACTCTCTGTTCGCGCATGGATCGGTCAGTTGACCGATCCAGCGGCACAACCCACTCTCTGATCGGTCTGTAGACCGATCAGAGTTCTGATTTCAGCCTGAAACTCTGATTTCAGCCTGAAACTCTGATTTCAGCCTGAAACTCTGATTTCAACACTTGGGCGTGCCAAAATCTCACATTTCACTTATACAATCCATAGAATATATTCTAATGACATAAAGCTAGCATTCTAACTGGATGTAAAGCATGGTTTTCTAGTTCATAGCATTTAACAATTAAAAGTACATGACAATAGAAATACTAAAGGTTCAATTGTTTAAGCTTGCTAGATCCCCTAAGGATCTTTTATTCCAGTTCCTGCCACACACATCTTGATCTGCATTGCCCTCCAGCCTCCACTAGTCCACTTTTCTTTTACCTGTATCTGCAGTATAAGAAAAGTAGCATCTGTAAGCTAAAAAGCTTAGTAAGAAACCATCTACCTCACAAAAACATGCATACGATGCAGATATGATTTTGAAAGCATGCTATTTACAATATACTGACTAGGCTAAACATGGCATGGCATGTGATCATACAAGCATAGCAATCAAGAACTGAACACAAGCTATCATACTTGCGAAAATAGAGCTGAGCATGAAAACTGAAACTAAAAACAAATCATGGAACTGAACTAAACTGATCATGATATGTACTAAACTAACTGAGCTGGTACTGAAACTAAGCTGAACTCACATAACTGATTGTGAATTTGAGAAGCTATATATATAATAAGTGAAAATACTAAACATGCTGCTGATGGGCCCTGGCAACTGTACTTACTTTGCGTGCATCCCTATCCAAACCCGGGATTGCAAGTTCCGATTCTAGTAGGGTTTACTAGGTTAGCTAAACCTAGGGACAACTATAGGAGTCCAGCCCAGTGGATATATAATCCAGTACAGTGCCACTGCTGAAAGTAAAATACTGAATGCTATATACTTATTTTGCTGAATCTAGGTTATCTGAACCTAGAACTAGGTTGTCTGAACCTAGAGGCGACTGTGGGAGCCTACCCATTGGACTGTAGTCCTACACAAGTTGAAAATAAACTAACTTGCTGTTTTAAATGCTTCTAGTGCATTTAATAAGTTCTTTAAACTGTCTATTACTGAGCTAGACATTTAATCGAGCCCCTAGGATGCTCTAACTCTTCTCCCCCATTAGGGAGACCACCTCTAGGCACCCGACAATGTCTAACCTCCTATCTGAAGAGGGAAGACGTGCCCGACCCATCTAGTGGTGCTCAACTAAATCCCTAATCTGCGAAGAGAGTTAAATACACCCTAGATATCGATAAAAATCCGCATACATCCTAACTAAAGCATAAAAACTCAACCGGAAGCTATTATACTGCAGGTGAGGGGTTTCTTACCTTGTGTGCTAGATTTCTTACAAATCTAATCGCTAGAAATTCCGGTGGAGACGACTTCCCGACGATTCGCTCGCGTCCACGTGCTCTACTCGCGGAGGGGAACGTCCTTGTGCTGAAATAGTCGCCGGAAAGTATCCTTGGGCCCTAGGGAAAAACCCTAGGTCTTCCCTTGTTGTGGCGCCGAGAGAAGGAGGAGAGGGAGAGGTGTTCGGCGTGAGGGTTTGGAGAAAGAAAGTGGCGTGAGGTTTTGTGAGGAGAGGGCTGCCGAACCAAATTAAACCAACCCAACTTAAGTTCTTAATTTATATTAAGTGGATTATTGAACCCAACTCTAATATAAATATAATTGGCTCCTCTTTCTTTCAGCACGGCCCTGCTGGGTTCACCGGTTACTAAGGCTAACTAAAGGTTTAGCGGACCCGAGAGGTCCCTGGTTCGATTTCCGCTTAAACCATTTTGCTTATCTAATTACTTTTGCTACTTCCGCTACTCGGAAAATTCCGAAAAAATATCTAAATATTCCAGAAAAATCATAGAATAATTCTAATGCAAGTTTGAGAATTTTCGGGCGTTACAATCCCCCATACCTTATAAAAAGTTCATCCTCGAACTTAGAACAATTCTGGGTACTTCTGTCTCATGCTGGCTTCTGTCTCCCAACTTGCCTCTGCTGCTGTGTGACTTTGCCAACTGACTTTTACTAACAGTACTTCCTTGTTCCGCAATGTCTTAACTGCTCGGTCTATTATCTGAATAGGCCGACTGTCATAACTGAGATCTTCGCGGACTTGTACCGACTGGGGCTTAATCACCTGGGTGGCATCTGGGATATGCTTCTTCAGCATAGAGACATGAAATACGTTGTGGACAGCTGACATTTCCTGGGGTAGCTCTAGCTCATATGCTACCTTGCCCACTCTTCTGCTAATAAGGTATGGTCCCACATATCTGGGACTTAGCTTACCCTTCTTCCCAAAACGCATTACCCCCTTCATGGGAGCTACACTGAGGAACACTGAATCCCCAACTGAAAACTCTAAGGGTCTGCGCCGTGTATCAGCATAGCTTTTCTGGCGGCTCTGAGCTGTCTCTATCCTCTGGCGGATCTGCTGTATAGCTGCTGTGGTATCTGCTACTAGATCTGTCTGAAGCTCTAGTTCCTTCTGTTCACCACTCTCATACCAGCAGATTGGAGATCTACACCTCCGCCCATAGAGAGCCTCGTAAGGTGTCATGCCGATAGTGGCCTGATAGCTGTTGTTGTATGCAAATTCTGCTAAGCTCAGATATTTGCACCAACTTCCCTTGAAATCTAGGGCACACGCTCGGAGCATATCTTCGAGTACCTGGTTTACTCGCTCTGTCTGACCATTTGTCTGCGGATGGAATGGTGTGTTGAACTTTAACTTCGTGCCCAATGCTGACTGTACACACTCCCAGAAGTGTGATGTAAATTTGCTGTCTCTGTCTGAAATAATGGTACGTGGGACTCCATGAAGTCTGACGATCTCCTAGAGATACAACTGAGCTAGCTTCTCCATGGAGTAGGATACCTTGATAGCTAAAAAGTGGGCTGATTTAGTCAACCTGTCGACTATTACCCAGATGGTATCCAAACCATTCGTGGTTCTGGGTAGTCCCACTATGAAGTCCATAGAGATATCCTCCCACTTCCATTCTGGAATCTGTATAGGCTGCAGAACTCCTCCTGGTCGCTGATGTTCTGCCTTGACCCTCTGACAGGTGAGGCAGATGCTAACATATCTGGCGATGTCTCGCTTCATCCCGGGCCACCAAAAATGTTTCTTCAGGTCTTGATACATTTTGGTGGAACCTGGATGCATCGCATAGGGAGTCCTGTGAGCCTCATCTAAAATCTGTCTCCGTAGTTCCTCCTGATCTGGAACACAGAGTCTATCACCACAGTACACTACCCCACTGGTGGACACTCTGAACTCTCCATTTTCTGATTCTGCTAACCCTTGCTTGATTTTCTGGATTTCAGGATCCTGCTCCTGAGCTGTCTGGATATCACCAAGCAAGGTAGACTCTAAGGTCATAGTAGAGAGCTGTCCAACGATGAGTTCGAGACCGAAATCTACGATCTCCTTCTGTAGGGGCGGTGACATGGCTGTAAGAGATAATAAGGTAGCACTGGATTTTCTGCTAAGTGCGTCGGCTACCTTATTGGCTTTCCCTGGATGGTAGAGGATGTCTATATCGTAGTCTTTGACCAGCTCAAGCCATCTGCGCTGTCGCATGTTCAGATCCTTCTGAGTGAAGAAGTACTTCAGACTCTGATGATCTGTATACACTCTGCACTGAGCTCCATATAAGTAATGTCTCCAAATTTTGAGAGCGAACACTACTGCTGCAAGCTCAAGGTCATGAGTAGGATAATTCTTCTCATAATCCTTGAGTTGTCTGGAGGCATAGGCGATCACCTTGCCGTTTTGCATCAGTACTGCTCCTAATTCCAACTTAGAGGCATCACTATAGATGTCAAAGCTGCTGGTGTTGTCTGGTAGAGCCAAAATGGGAGCACTGGTCAATCTCCTTTTTAGCTCGCTGAAGCTGTTCTCACAGTCCTCTGTCCACTGAAATTTTCTGTTCTTTCTGGTAAGAGCTGTCAGTGGGGAGGCTATCCTGGAGAAGTCCTCTACAAACTTTCTGTAATATCCTGCTAATCCCAGAAAGCTCCTGATTTCACTGGCGTTCTTAGGTCTCTTCCAGTTACTTACTGCTTCTATCTTGCTAGGATCTACCATAATACCATCCTTTGAGATGATGTGACCCAGGAAGGACACCTGATCTAACCAAAATTCACATTTTGTGAACTTGGCGTATAGCTGGTGCTGCTGAAGGGTCTGTAATACTAGTTTCAGGTGCTCTGAATGTTCTTCCTGAGTTCCTGAATAGATAAGAATGTCATCGATAAACACAATAACAAACTTATCTAAATACTCCCTGAATACTCTGTTCATGAGATCCATGAATGTAGCTGGAGCATTGGTCACGCCAAAGGGCATGACTACGAACTCGTAGTGTCCGTATCTGGTTCTGAATGCTGTCTTGGGTATATCCCCTTCTTTAACCTTCACCTGATGATAACCTGATCTGAGATCTATCTTAGAGAACACTGCTGCTCCCTTCAGCTGGTCGAATAGGTCATCGATTCTGGGAAGGGGATACCTGTTCTTGATCGTGACTTGGTTCAGTGATCTGTAGTCTATGCACATTCGCATGCTTCCATCCTTCTTCTTCACGAACAATACAGGCGCTCCCCATGGCGAGTGACTCGGGCGTATGAAACCCTTGTCGAGCAGCTCCTGTAATTGCTCCTGAAGTTCCTTCAGTTCTGCTGGAGCCATGCGATAAGGCGCTTTGGAGATAGGATTCGTACCGAGAATGAGCTCTATCTCAAAGTCAATCTCCTTGTCTGGTGCTAAGCCTGGTAACTCTTCAGGGAAGACAGCTGGGTAGTCACATACGACTCGAACCTCTATTAGCTGTTGGTTCTTGTCCTGGCTGGCGTTGACTACGTGTGCTTGGAATCCTGTACATCCTGAACCCAGTATCTTCTGTGCTTTCATAGCTGAGAGAAACTTCTTGGCCTTTCTCTTCGGTTCTCCACTGTATTCAAATTGCACTACCGCTTCAGGTTGGAAGATGACTTTCTGTTTACGGCACTCTATGGTAGCACCGTATCTGATCAGAAAGTCCATTCCAAGGATAACGTCATAGTCGGTCATTTCTAGCACTATCAGATCACAAAAGAGCTCTCTGCCTGCTATGATGACCGGCACTGCTCTGAGCCAGTGCGTGGATGCCATGATCTCTCCTGAAGGTAGTGCCGTCAAAAACTATCCACTGAGTACCTCTGAGGGTATTTCTAATTTTTCGGCGAACATCCTTAGCCATATATGAATGGGTTGCCCTAGTATCAAATAGAATAGTAGCACTATACTGTAAAATGCTAATCTGACATGTGACAACTGTCGAGGCATTGGCTACGTCCTCTCTGGTGAGTGAGTAGATCCTCGCATTCACCATAGCTGGAGGGGCTTCTAATCTGCCCTGACTGATAAGTGGACCTTCTAGAGCGGCCTGCATCTGATATAACTGACCTGGCTGGCCTGCATACTGAATCTGCTATGGCTGAGGAAGACCGGTCTTGTTTGGGCACTGCTTGGCCATGTGCCCTTCTTGTCCACATTCAAAGCATCCTCGTGTGCCCTTGCGACAAACCCCTGGGTGGAATTTCCCACAAGTAGCACACTTTGGATAGCTGGGTCGCTTGCTAGATGGTCCTCCTTTTGGGTCACTCCCTGATTTGCGCTTGCTGTTGGAGTTCCCTATTAGAGCTGTGGCCTTGCTGTTTTTGAGTGTGAGAGTTTCCTTGGCCTTTGGACTCTGAGGAGACTTGCTTCTGCTGCTTTATGTTGTTCTGGTAATGCTCTGTGGTCAAGGCACTGCTCACTAACTCCTCTGTGGTTTGTGGCCTATGTATGCCACCAGCCACGTTCACTGCTATCTCTGGCCTCAGCATCTTGAGCATCAACCGGATTCGTTCCTTTTCTGTGCTGACTAGCTCTGGGCATAGACGAGCCAACCTGTTGAATTTCTTCACGGCTTCCTCAACTGAAAGGTTGCCCTGACGAAACTCAGTGAACTCGTCGTAGTGACGGTTGGTAACCCGTATGTGAAAGAACTCCTCGAAGAATTCCTTCTCGAAATCAGCCCATAACATCTGGTTCACTGGGCGCTTCGTTCTGATTCTTTCCCACCACATGCGTGCGTCTCCTGTCAGGCAGAAGGAGGCACACTTCACCTTCTCGTGTTCTGGCCAGTCCAGAAGCTCCATCGTGCTCTCCAGTGTTTTGAACCAGGCTTGTGCATCCCATGGTTCACTAGTGCCTGAGAAGTTCTCTGGCTTGACTCGCTGCCACTGGATCAGATAGGCTTCCTTTCTTGGCTCAGCTGCTGGTGCTGGTGCTGGTGCTGGTGCTGTAGGCTGAGCTGGTGGAACCTCTAAGACTACCGGAGTCGTCAAATTCGGTTCCGGGGTGACTGTGGGGGTATTCTGCTGGTTAGCCTTTAAGGTGGCTATTTCCTGTTGCTGTTCAGCTAAACTGAGCCACTAATGCTGTAAGGTCTGGAGGAGGCACTGAACTGCCTGCCTCTTGCTGGGGCTCAGTAGCTAGTGCCCTTCTAGCTGGGCGTCCTCGTGCCATTTCTAAAGACATAGAGAACATAACATAACTAAGGTAATTACAGTTATATAACTACTGATATCATGTTTAAAACTATCACATACTAACAAGCAGTAGGCATATAAACATGAACTGTAACTAGAAAGCAAGAACAATAAAGAGAGTAGAGGTATTCTTACTTGGAAGCTGCAGGTACAATGCTGATGTGTGTGTAGGAAGTATGGAACACTGCTCTGATACCACTCTGTAATGACCCACCTTCTGGGTACTGGCTGTAAGGCCGGTCGCCACAGTTTCTGCTGTCTATATGCTGTGCGGAAAACTGGGTTTATTAAAATTTTGCCAAACTAATTTCTGTAAAATCTGAACTTAACATTCTAAGTGTACCTAGGAGTTGTTCACATGCTAGGGAAGAGAATCTATGCCTCTCGGATGACCTGCTAGCTGTAATCAGGCATTTCAATCGATCCATGGATCGATTGGGCTGTCGGATCGATCCAGTGATTGATCCAGCTTGATGCTGGCATGGAAACAACCCTCTGGATCGGTCGGCTGACCGATCCATAAGCTGTCGCTCCTGTACACGGCTGGATCGGTCTGCCGACCGATCCAGGAGTACACTGATCGGTCGGCTTGACCGATCCAGTGGCTTACTGATCGGTCGGCTGACCGATCAATAAGCTTCGGTGCTCACTGTTTGCAGGCGCTAATTCTCTGTTCGCGCATGGATCGGTCAGCTGACTGATCCAGCGGCACAACCCACTCTCTGATCGGTCTGTAGACCGATCAGAGTTCTGATTTCAGCCTGAAACTCTGATTTCAGCCTGAAACTCTGATTTCAGCACTTGGGCGTGCCAAAATCTCACATTTCACTTATACAATCCATAGAATATATTCTAATGACATAAAGCTAGCATTCTAACTGGATGTAAAGCATGGTTTTCTAGTTCATAGCATTTAACAATTAAAAGTACATGACAATAGAAATACTAAAGGTTCAATTGTTTAAGCTTGCTAGATCCCCTAAGGATCTTTTATTCCAGTTCCTGCCACACACATCTTGATCTGCATTGCCCTCCAGCCTCCACTAGTCCACTTTTCTTTTACCTGTATCTGCAGTATAAGAAAAGTAGCATCTGTAAGCTAAAAAGCTTAGTCAGAAACCATCTACCTCACAAAATCATGCATACGATGCATATATGATTTTCAAAGCATGCTATTTGCAATATACTGACTAGGCTAAACATGGCATGGCATGTGATCATACAAGCATAGCATTCAAGAACTGAACACAAGCTATCATACTTGCGAAAATAGAGCTCAGCATGAAAACTGAAACTGAAAACAAATCATGGAACTGAACTAAACTGATCATAATCTGTACTAAACTAACTGAGCTGGTACTGAAACTAAGCTGAACTCACATAACTGATTGTGAATTTGAAAAGCTATACATATAATATGTGAAAATACTAAACATGCTGTTGATGGGCCCTGGCAACTGTACTTACTATGCGCGCATCCCTATCCAAACGCGGGATTGCAAGTTCCGAATCTAATAGGGTTTACTAGGTTAGCTAAACCTAGGGACGACTATGGGAGTCCAGCCCAGTGGATATCTAATCCAGTACAGTGCCACTGCTGAAAGTAAAATACTGAATGCTATATACTTATTTTGCTGAATCTAGGTTATCTGAACCTAGAACTAGGTTGTCTGAACCTAGAGGCGACTGTGGGAGCCTACCCATTGGACTGTAGTCCTACACAAGTTGAAAATAAACTAACTTGCTGTTTTAAATGCTTCTAGTGCATTTAATAAGTTCTTTAAACTGTCTATTACTGAGCTAGACATTTAATCGAGCCCCTAGGATGCTCTAACTCTTCTCCCCCATTATGGAGACCACCTCTAGGCACCCAACAACGTCTAACCTCCTATCTGAAGAGGGAAGACGTGCCCGGCCCATCTAGAGGTGCTCAACTAAATCCCTAATCTGCGAAGAGAGTTAAATACACCCTAGATATCGATAAAAATCCGCATACATCCTAACTAAAGCATAAAAACTCAACCGGAAGCTATTATACTACAGGTGAGGGGTTTCTTACCTTGTATGCTAGATTTCTTACAAATCTAATCGCTAGAAATTCCGGTGGAGATGACTTCCCGACGATTCGCTCGCGTCCACTTGCTCTACTTGCGGAGGGGAACGTCCTTGTGCTGAAATAGTCGCCAGAAAGTATCCTTGGGCCCTAGGGAAAAAACCCTAGGTCTTCCCTTGTTGTGGTGCCGAGAGAAGGAGGAGAGGGAGAGGTGTTCGACGTGAGGGTTTGAAGAAAGAAAGTGGCGTGAGGTTTTGTGAGGAGAGGGCTGCCGAACCAAATTAAACCAACCCAACTTAAGTTCTTAATTTATATTAAGTGGATTATTGAACCCAACTCTAATATAAATATAATTGGTTCCTCTTTCTTTCAGCACGGCCCTGCTGGGTTCACCGGTTACTAAGGCTAACTAAAGGTTTAGCGGACCCGAGAGGTCCCGGGTTCGATTTCCGCTTAAACCATTTTGCTTATCTAATTACTTTTGCTACTTCCGCTACTCGGAAAATTCCGGAAAAATATCTAAAAATTCCAGAAAAATCATAGAATAATTCTAATGCAAGTTTGAGAATTTTTGGGCGTTACAGCATCAATTCCATATTATAATATGGGCTCCTTCTTATCATGAGTGTATTAATCTCCCCGTGTTTAAGATATCGTATGTCTGTTAATTAAATGAGTTGCTGACAACTCAATTAATTAACATCTGATTCTATGAGTAGTACTACTCAACTTTATTATCATGCCGGACTAAGTCCACCTGCAGGGTTTACATGATAATCCTTATGAGCTCCTCAAGGGGACATCATCATCCTAAATAATTAGGACATAGATCCTTCTATAATCAACAACACACCATATAAATAATACTATCTTCCAACTCTTCAGCCCTATTAATTTAACTAATAAATCTCACCCATTGATAAGTTAAAGAATTAAATACAAAGTATACGTGCTTGTTATTATATCGGGATTAAGAGGACGCACATCCATAATAATAGAGGTTCTATTCTTTTATGTAGTTAGTATAAATCGAACAACCTTAAATGGTCCTGCTCAATACACACATAGTGTACTAGTGTAATTTTATAGTCAAGACATACTAATACCAAATTACACTACAACTATTCCAATGGTTTGTCCCAATCCATCTTGGTTGTGAGCTACTATTTATAATTTATAAGGAATCGATAACATGATCTTCTATTTGGCACCACACACAATATTATCTACAATATAAATTAAATGGACAACTGCATTGACATATATATAAATATAAAATGCAGAATTTGACCAAAGTGATTCTCATTTCAAAATATTTTAAAATAGATGTTTATACAAAAGCTAGGCCTATAGTATACATCCCAACACACTACACGCTGTAGTCATCGCTACCCATGAGTGGACTAGCGGAGCCCTGACAGAGCAAACTGCAACACACACCCTTCCTGAAATACCACTAACCCATGAGTGGTTCTGTGTGTGCAGTTCATGTAATTGATGATGTGCTCAACAATAATGGAACTGACAATTGCTCAGCATGAAATCATGCAAGATGGTGCATGACACTACAACATGTATATCCTGACACCTCCATAATATATTGCAAAAAGGTAAAGAAATCCAACAAGGATCTAAGTATCATGAAACTAGGTACACATGTCAGGTATGTCTAGTAACTAGTCCTGCACACAGTAAACCATTGTATGTCACTACTTATATGATCATAAGTACACATGGAAAGAACAAAAGAATATAAGTCTAAATGCATAACAGATAATAGCGAACAAGGGCATGCTATATGTATCAAATACTCACATACCAATGATAGCTAAACACAACCATTACTACTAGCTATAAATTACTATGCATATCATAATGACAATAACAAAAGAGATAAGTCAAAGGTACCCGCCTCAAATCGAAGATCGTATCAAACCAATCCCATGTCAAGAGGCTCGCCTCGAATCAAAGTCTTGCGATCACATAATGTATTTAGCTAATATATATGTAGCAAATAGCTAAATAAAATCCCCAACCTAATTAGGGAAACCCTAATCAAATTAATTAACCTAATTCATTAATCCAATTAAGTTTAACTCAATCCACAGTTCCTTCACTTCAATCCTACTCAAATCAACACATCATTTACTCCATGTCTTAAATCAACTACACATCAAGAACAAATTAATCTCTTTCATAATCCATCACAACATTAGAATAGATATCCATAACTCTTCGAAAATAAAATTGAATTTGATCAATGCATAACCCATCTACCAAATTTACCCAAATCCAAAGACTTCGATGTTGACTCAGCCAGAGGAGCTTGCTACCTGGTATTCATGGCCGGAGCTCCAGTGCAGCCGTGGATCTCCACACAAATCCTAAAACACAAACAACACCTCCATATCTAAATTCCAACTTCCAATCAGAAGTAGCATAAGTCAAATAAGCTTAGTTTAAGAGATTTGTTGCCCCTTTTTCCTCTTTGGTGGTTCCCTGCGGTTGGAGTAGCACTGAATAGGATTGATCATTATCAGATCTAGCTGTTGGCTGTAGTGGAGAGGAGAAAACGAGATATGAAGAAACACAAGGCTAAGGATCAACTCAGACAAAGGAAACAATAATGCACAAAGAGACTGACCCTCTTGTGATGGCTAATGGCATCGACATCACCGTGCTGGCCTCACACGAAGTGGCGACAGTGAGGTGGCAGTGATCAGGTGGCAGCGATCGAGCAGCAACAATCGGGCAGAAGAGAATGCAGGCAAGGGGAGGTCGATGCTTGTGCTCGGCCTTTCCCCTTCCTTGGCTAAAGATCTGCTCGTGTGGAGTGACGACCCGGGGAGGAAGACAACCCAACAGCCTCTAGGGATCAGTAGAGGAGAAAGGTAGCTTGGAGTCGGTGATTGAGTGGTGGCTATGATCAGTTGGGATGATATAGCATAATCGCGTGAGAGGGAGAGACTTAGGGACAATAGATCCCTCCTGGCCGATGACGTCGATTGCTGGCAGCGCCGGCATCTCACAAGTTGGAGCGGCACGATGATTGACGGCCGACATCAGGTTGTGACAGTCGGCGGTGAGATGAGGAAAAGGATCGAAGAAGGAGAAGATAAGGAAGAGGGAAAACGAAGAGATCGGGGAAGAGGCAATTTAGTGGCTTGGCATCGCGCGAGAGGGGCGACGGAGAGGAAGGGGATCGGGCGAAGAAGGAAGCTAGGGCACGGGTAAGAAACGAAGGAAAAGAAAAATCAAAGAAATATTTAAGAAATTAAACATTTCATCATTCAAATAGGGTAACTTAAGCAGGCTTTCCTCTATCCCAATAATTTATCCCCCTAACATATGTCATACGAGCTCCAAAAAAATCCCCTAAAATTTCTAAAAAGTACTAAAAATTCCATTTAGGTTTTTCCTCAAATAACCTTATTATTTTATTATTATTTGGGTGTCGTATTTTACATTCTCCCCCACTAATAAAAATTTGGTCCCTAAATTTTCGTTAATTACCATCAACAAGTACTAGCAATCAATAAACCATATAAATGTTGAACATAAAATTAACCCACATACCTCAAGTAAAGTAAAAAAAAGAGTGTATCGAGCTTGGATCTTATCCTCAAGATCGTAGGTAGTCTCCTCATCAGAATGATATTGTCATCCAACTTTTACCAGTCAGATAGTCTTGTTCCACAGCTGACGCTCTCTATGATCCAAAATCCATACTGGAACCTCCTCGTAAGTAACGTCAGGCCGAATGAGAACTGATATGTCTGACAAAACATGTGCTAGGTAGGATACGTATCTCCTCAGCATGGACACATGAAATACATCGTGAATGCCTTCTAGAGATGGTGGTAGCACTAGACGGTGAGCTACCGCTCCAATCGTCTCCAAGATATAGAAAGGCCTAATGTATCGTGGAGCTTGTTTACCTCGAAGACCAAATCTCTTCACTCCTTTCATGAGTGAGACTCTCAAAAATTCATGGTTGCCTATAGCTAGCTCCAGGGGTCTCCGTTTCCGATTAGCATAACTCTTCTGACAGTCCTACGCCTCAGACATCCTCCATTTGATAGTTTGAACCATCTCTGCCTACTGCTGAGCTCTCTGAGGTCCTAGCAGTTAGGTCTCCCCAACCTCCTCCCAGAGGATGGGTGTCCGACAAGGCCAACTATACAACTCTTCAAACGGTGTCATCTGGATAGTCGAATGATAGTTGTTGTTGTAGGCGAGCTCTACTAATGGCAGGTGATCCTCCCAGCTACCTCCGAACTCCATAACGCAAGAACTCAGCAAGTCCACTAATGTCTGAATGGTCCGCTATGACTGTCCATCCGTCTATGGATGAACTGTTGTATTGAAACGGAGATGTGTGCCCAAGGCCTGCTGAAGACTCTATCAGAACCGGGACGTGAACCGTGGGTCTCTATCCGATATAATGCTCAAAGGAACACCATGCAATCTGATGATCTCTCGACATTATAGCTCTGCCAATCGATCTAGAATCGGTCTTTTGAATCGCTAAGAAGTGTATGGATTTTGTTAATCGGTCAATGATTACCCAAATCGCGTCATGACCTCTTCAGGTCCTAGGCAATGTAACACCCACAAAACTATAAGATAAGCATATGGGTGTTATTTTCTTTAGAACATAAAAGAAGAAGAATCAAAGAAAAAGAAATAAGAGAAATAAAAAGAAGAGGTGAAGGTTTGAACCTTGAACCTCCCACCAAGGATAGAAATAAGATTGTGTATGTTAACCACTAGGATAATGAATAATATGTTAAAGGGAAATGATAGAAATTGTAGTTAAAAGTAAAGATATAATTTAGTGAAGGAACAATGGGAAAATCAAGTGGCTTCTTTCTCTTGTTTACCTCTTGGTTAAGAAAAAGAGAAGCAAAAGACAAGTTGTCTTCCTCCCTTTTTCCTCTCTATTTTCGTGGAGTTTAAAGAGGATAGTGAAGAGAGGAGTTAAGGGGCAAGAATGAGGACATATTCTCATTAAGAAAATACATGCATGAGATAAGGAGGAAGGGAAGCAAAGTTCATTTTGGTAACTTCCACCTACTTAGCATAAAAAGGGAAGGAACTAAAGGTTTTCATTTTTTTTCCCTTCTCCCTCACCCTTGCCGAGACTCTAAGTTTCCTCCCTCATCTCCACAAGCCAAGTTTAGGTTTCTCCCTAAGAGAAAACTAAACTACAAGAAGGAGCCTTCAAGGTGTACCTTTTCAAGCAAGAGAAATCGAAAGGAGTGCTAGAAGAAGAAGCTCCCTACTTCCTCTTCACCAAGGGTACCATTTCTTAAGGATTAACAAGTGATTACTAGGTAAGCTTCCCCTCACCTGTGGTACAATGGTTTGCATGGTTTTCCATGGAGATAGATCGCTTAGAAAACTTAAGATTTTGTTTAAGAAAATTCGGTCAAAAACAAGAAGAAGAGTTTAAGAAAGTTGTGATTAGATATGCTTTCTATTTTTCTTGTGACATGTATTTTATGTAAGAAGTTAATCTATGGTTTCCATGCTAGAATAATTAATGGAAAATTAGTTTTATGATTTACATGTTTCGGCCAAGCATGAACAAGAAGACTAGATAAGTTCAAAACTCAAACTAGGCATGTTTCCTTATTCTTTTAGTTATGTACCCTATGATAATGAGGTTGTTAACTTTTCTCTTACTTGTATATTGTTTGAAACTCCATTTACATGCTCATGAATATTCGGCCAACTAAGGAGTAAAGGCCTAGGAGAGTTTTAAACCTAAGACCATGCATGCTAAGATTTTTCCTAAGACAAGACATGAAGCTAAAATGTTATGCCATGATTGTATGTTAGTTATGAATCTTTTTCATGCTTATGAGGGTTCGGTCATGATGAGAGTTGAAGCCTAGGAAAGTTGAAACCAAGGCTAAGAGGCTCATGACCTTCTTGATAATATAATATGAAACTAGTTAATGTTTGATAGTTGCTTGTTATATAAAATTTTGAATACATGTAACTTTCGGCCACATTAGGTTTTAAAGCTAGTATGTGTAAGTTTTTTTAACTAAGTTTACTTATGTTGTTCCTTGTTATGAAGCCATGAAAATTGTGTAGGGTTTCCATGCTCTTGTGCCACTAGAAACTTAATTCCATGATTGTTAAGTTTCGGCCACTACAAGTTTAAAGGGTCTAGGGAAATTTGAATCCAACCTATACATGCTTATGATGTACTTGAGATATATGCTATGAAATGTAGTTGTGGTTCCCATGCTCTCATGTCACTAAAAATCTAGTTCCATGATTTACATGTTTCGGCCACTACAAGTTTAAAGGCTTAGAGAAATTAGAACCCAACTTATACATGCTTATGATGTCCTTAAGATATATGCTATGAAATGTAGTTGTGGTTCCCATGCTCTCATGCCACTAAAAACCTAATTCCATGATTGTTAGGTTCGGCCACCTTGAGTTAAGGGGGTCTAGGAAGTTTGAAATTTGAAACAAACATGCTTATGTTGTTACTCATGAAAATGTATAACATGTTGGCTTAAGGTTCAACACCTCTATGCTACTTGTAACCTAGGATGAGATAAGCTAGGGTTCGGCCATGATATGATTAGGAGCTTAGGGAACTTAGAACCTAAACTAAATGTGCTTAAGTAGTTCCCTATGAAATATAATATGATATGAGTATAGGGTTTACATGTTTACATGTTGCTTAGAACTTGATTCCTCTTCATGAAAGGTTTCAGCCATGAAATAATTGGAAACCTAGGAGGGGTTTAAAATTTAGGTTAACATGCTTATGATCTTTCTTATGTTAGTATGTGAAGATATCATGAGAATTTTTATGTTTATATGTTGTCTAGAGATCATGTGGACCTTTCATGACTTTCGGCCATATGGGTTTAGTGACTAGATATACCTCACATGCTATGAAGAGATGATATTTAATGATTCCATGAATGGTTATGTCTTTTTAGGATATGTGTTATGTTCTTTCATGTATGCTTATGACCCATGTATGTACTATGTGCTCAAACATGCTTACTTTATAACATGATAAAATGATACGTTCGTTATGCAAGCCTATGATTCATGCATGTGCTGTGTGCCCAAATATGCATGCTTTAAGATAAGTGATATGTTCATGATGTATGTTATGATTCATGCATGTGCTGTGTGCCCAAATATGCATGTTTTATGATATGTTAAGAAATATGATATGCATGAAATGATAAGAACTATGATATGTAAGTTAAGCCATGCTACTTTACTTTATGTATGGCTTGTACCAAGGGTGGGCTCCATAAGCGCCCCGGGGTCGATGGACTAAGAAACGGGCCTCGTTAGGGATGGGCTCCTAAGTGCCCCTAGGTCGATGGACTAAGAAACGGGCCTAGTATGTATGCCTTGTAGGGTTCAAGACTTGCTACCTTGGACCTACATAGGACACGCGCATTTATGTATGTGGTACAAGCCGGGGCCCTAATCATGTTGAGATTATGTTTAAGTATGTATTGTATAAGTTTTCAAAAGACATGTTGCATATGTTGCATGATATATGTCTAGGAGTTTACCATGCTTATACTTTATGATTATGCCATGATACTTTATGTTATGTTATGATATGCCATGATGTATGCTTACACTTTATGATTATGCCATGATACTTTATGTTATGTTATGATATGCCATGATATGCTCTTAACATGATACATTTGTCTTTATGCTTTATGACTTGTGATTTTAATATGCTTGACGGTTTTTGTGAGTAGGAAAGGAACTTACTGAGCCATGAGTGCTGATAGCTTACTTTCTTTTACCACAGATAAAGGCAAGGAATGGATGTACTAGGGGAGCAGCAGGAGGGCTTGAAGGATGTGTGCGGTAGTGGACTGGCTAAAAGAAATGACCTGCTTTCATATAATAAGAAATTTGCCATGTTGATGTTTTACTTTATGATTCCATGACTTTAAGTATGTGTTTGGTATTACGACCCAAAATTTAGGATAAGTATGCTATGTGGACCTTTTATGTCTATTATGACTTTTAAGTAAGAAAAAAAAAGGTTTTTAAATTCTCTAAGTAAGACTTCCGCTGTGTTAAGTATGCAAGTGTCGTCAAGTAACCCCCGTCGCCTTAGCAGGAGGGGCGGGGCGTTACAGTTTGGTATCAGAGCCAGGTTAGCCTTTCCACTACACACATGTCAAGCCTCTGTCCTGCCGCTCCAAGTAAGATTTTATATGCTTAATGTAAAATTTTATTTTTATGCTTTAATATTCTGCATGTTTACTTATTCTTGATTTAGTTAATTTTATTTTTTTTATGCTTTAATATTTTGCATGTTTACTTATTCTTGATTTAGTTAATTTTAATTTTTGATGCTTTAATATTATGCATGTTTACTTACTCTTGATTTAGTTAATTTATCTTTGATGCTTTAATATTCTGCATGTTTACTTATTCTTGATTTAGTTAATTTTAATTTTTGATGCTTTAATATTTTGCATGTTTACTTATTCTTGATTTAGTTAATTTTAATTTTTGATGCTTTAATATTATGCATGTTTACTTACTCTTGATTTAGTTAATTTATCTTTGATGCTTTAATATTCTGCATGTTTACTTATTCTTGATTTAGTAAATTTTAATTTTGATGCTTTAATATTCAGCATGTTTAATTATACTTTGAATTAGGATAGGTATGCATGATGGTAGGATAGGGATAGTAATAACCTTATGACAGCAAATAGGGTTAACGATAATTTGTTATTGTGTAATAAAGATAAACATGGCTAGGAGACGTACTACCCGAGCAGACGAGGCAATCACTTCACCAGATCTGACTCAGGTAGTCATCGACCTTCAACTTCAGATCACGGAACAACAACAGTTGATCACGACTTTGATGGGTCAACAAGGAACCCCTACCACCCCACCAGTAGTTCAGAATGCAGTGCCCGTTGTGCCACTAGTTGCACCAGTACCACCGGTAGCCCCTGCCCCAGTGGTTCGACAGGAGACCTATTTGATTCAGTGGTTGAGACTTAAACCGGAGAACTTCTCGGGTACTTGCGAGCCGTGGGATGCCCAGGCCTGGTTCAAGACAGTAGAAAGCACCGTGGAACTTTTGGACTGGCCTGAATCAGAGAAGATCAAATGTGTATCTTTCTGCTTCTCCGGAGAGGCGAGAATGTGGTGGGAAAGAGTTAAAGCGAAGAGGCAAATTAATCTGATGGATTGGACGGACTTCGAGACAGAGTTCTTCGAAGAATTCTTTCATACGCAAGTGACGAACCGACATTACGACGAGTTTACCGAGTTCCGGCAAGGTGACTTATCAGTGAACGAAGCAGTAAAGCGCTTCAACCGACTAGCACGCCTTTGTCCTGAATTAGTGCATACAGAGAGAGAAAGGGTCAGACTGATGCTGAAGATGCTTCGACCCGAGATAGCACTGAACGTGGCCGGCGGAGTTAATAGGCCGCAGACTACAGAGGAATTAGTCAGCAGTGCACTGATCACGGAGCATTATCAGAAAGCGATGAAGGAGAATAAAGGTCAGACCCGAGCCGAGGGACAGAAACCTCAGAGTACCAAAACAGGCTGGAAAGGAACGTCTACCGGAAAAAGAAAGCAGTGGGACAATGCAAAATGTGGGTCAGTGAATAAGCAACCGAGATACCCCCAGTGCTCTATTTGTGGGAATTTGCATTCCGGATTGTGTCACAAAGGTACACGAAAATGCTATAATTGTGGACAGGAGGGACATTTGGCCAGAGACTGTCCTACTCAAATGCAGGCACCATTCCAGCAGAACAACCAGAACAGGGGTGCCCCTTCACAACTACACCAGATGCAAACTGCTATAGAAGGGACTTCAATCAGCCAGGGGAGATTGGAAGCCCCGCCAGCAATGACAAATGCCTGGGGTTTTGCGATCACTAGTGAAGATGCGGCAAACGCCTCTACCGTCGTTACAGGTCAGCTGCCTATTTTTAATCAGCATGCTTTAGTATTATTTGATACTGGGGCGACACACTCGTTCATCTCAACCCCATTTACAAAGAAATTGGACATACCACCTCAAACCCTAAATGGTACATTCTTAACAACCCTACCATCCGGGGAAGTTATGTCGTCGAAGCAAATGCTGCGGGTCGTACGTATTCGAATCGCAGACAGAGAACTCTACTGCAATCTGATAGTACTTGATATGCGGGATTTTGACATTATACTGGGCATGGACTTCTTGAGCAAGTACGGCGCCTCAATCGTGTGTCGTAATAAGAAGGTAGTATTCCGACCCGAAGCTGAACCGATGTTTGAATATATTGGAGAATCTGGGAAAGAAACTAAAAGATTCTTATCAGCGGTAAAGGCACGAGGTATGGTAGATGAAGGTTGTAATGGATTTCCAGCGCAAGTGGTTGACACAAGACAAACTGGAAGTCAGAAACTAGAAGATGTCAGAATGGTGTGCAACTATCCAAAAGTGTTTCCTGATGAACTACCGGGATTAGCACCCGACAGAGAAATAGAATTTACGATTGAGTTAGTCCCGGGTACTAAACCAATTTCCAAAGCACCTTACCGAATGGCACCGACGGAGTTGAAAGAACTTCAAGAACAGCTACGAGAATTACTCGACAAAGGATTTATTCGTCTTAGTCACTCTCCATGGGGAGCTCAGGTACTATTTGTGAAAAAGAAGGATGGGTCTATGCGAATGTGTATAGCTTACCGAGCACTGAACAACGCGATAATCAAGAACAGATACCCCCTTCCGTGGATCGATGAGCTGTTTGACCAATTGAAGGGAGCAACTGTCTTCTCAAAGATTGATTTAAGGTCCGGCTATCATCAAGTGAAAGTGAAACAAGAGGATATACCGAAGACAGCCTTTCGAACAAGATATGGGCATTATGAGTTTGTAGTTATGCCCTTTGGAGTGACAAATGCTCCGGCTGTTTTCATGGATTTGATGAATCGGGTCTTTTCAGCGTATCTCGATAAATTTGTGATTGTCTTCATTGACGATATTCTCATCTATTCGAGAACCCAAGAAGAGCATGCCGAACATCTGAATACTGTATTACAAATCCTTCGAGAAAAGCGACTATATGCAAAATTCTCCAAATGTGAGTTCTGGCTTGATCGAATATCATTCTTGGGTCATATTATCTCCAAGGACGGAGTAATGGTGGATCCGAATAAGATTGAAGCAGAAAGCAACTGGAATAGGCCAAAGAACGCCAGTGAAGTCAGAAGTTTTCTTGGACTGGCAGGCTACTACAGGAAGTTTGTAGAGGACTTCTCCAAGATAGCAGCTCCGATGACCGTTCTCACCAAGAAGAATAAAAAGTATGAATGGACGGACGACTGCGAGAAAAGTTTTACGGAACTGAAATGGAGGCTGACCAGTGCTCCGATTCTTACTCTTCCGGAAAGCAACAAGGACTTTGATATGTATAGCGCTGCTTCCTTCTTAGGACTCGGAGCTGTACTCATGCAAGATGGCAAAGTCATTGCCTATGCCTCTAGACAACTCAAAGAACATGAAAGGAACTACCCTATTCATGATTTAGAGCTAGCAGCGGTGGTGTTCGCTCTAAAGACGTGGAGGCATTACCTATATGGGGCTCAGTGCAGGATATATACAGACCACCAGAGTCTGAAATATTTCTTCACGCAGAAAGACCTAAATATGAGACAACGCAGATGGCTCGAGCTAGTCAAGGACTATGATTGCGAGATCTTTTATCACCCTGTTAAAGCAAACAAGGTAGCCGATGCACTCAACAGGAAGTCCGGCACTACCTGACGAAGCTATTTTAAGTTCGAGGACGAACTTTCTATGTAACGACCCAACTCCTGGGTACTAGGCTATGAGCCGGATCGCTACATTTACTATTGAAGCTACTGTGCTGTACTGTGCGGAAACTGGGTAAAATAAAATTTCATTAACTGACTCTATTAAACTGACAACTGGTACACCCATGCTGTTATAAGGAAGGGTTCAAGACCTTTCCGGTTGGGGTATATGTACTAAGGAGGATACTTGACCTCCCATCTAGGCTAGAACTCAAAGCTGACTTCCCAGCTAGCTGCTGTTCGATCCACGGATCGATCAAACTTGCCGCGATTCTGTGGCCTGCTGGATCGGTCTGCGGACCGATCCAGGTGTGTCTGCCGCGATTCTGTGCCCTGCTGGATCGGTCGGAAGATCGATCCAGGTGTGTCTGGATCGGTCTGCAGACCGATCCAGGCACCTGGAGACGCTAGGATGCCTACTGTTCGATGCTGGGTCGGTCGGCTGACCGATCCAGGGAGATACAGTAGGCTACTGTATCCATCTGGATCGGTCGGCTGACCGATCCTGGAAGAGGAGTAGCATTGGATCGGTCTGCTGACCGATCCAGGTTCTGATAGTCTGAAACGAAATCAGAATTTCTGATTTCCAGCACTGATTCGTGCCAAAAATCCCATACACAAGCTCTAGATACATGAAAACCACTCTAGCATGTAAATACTAACATTCTAAACATGATAAACTAAACAAGACATAGTTTACTAAGCTATAACACCTAGTAACAAGACTAAGTCATAAAACTAGACATGTTAAGTACTAAAACTGAAATAAAAGCGTATAGATCCCAAGGATCTTTATTCCAGACCCCTTGCACACACACATCATCGTAGCATCGCCCTCCAGCCTCCGCTAGTCCACTTTTCTTTTACCGGTATCTGCAGTATAAGAAAAGTAGCATCTGTAAGCTAAGAAGCTTAGTAAGAAACCATCTATCTCACAAAAACATGCAACGATGCGATTATGTTTTTAAAACATGCTGTTTGAAAACTGAACTGAGCATGGCAACATGGCATGGCATACAAACATGTACTGAACTGATCATGGCATACAAACAAGCGGAGCATAGCATACTGTATCTAAAACTAAGCATGAATACTGAACTGGTCATGCATATACATCTAACTGGTCATGAACTCAAATCATGAAACTTAACTGAGATAATTAACTGAAACTGAAACTAAGTTAGTGTTTCCATCCCTGATTACATATTTGGAAAACTATATATAATAATAGATGAAAATACTAAACATGCTGCTGGGGCCCTGGCAACTGTGCTTACTGTGCGCGCATCCCTACGAGACCCGGGATTGCAAGTTCCGAATCCAGCAGGGTTACTAGGTTATCTGAACCTAGGGACGACTGTGGGAGTCCAGCCCATGGATATCTGATCCAAGCACAGTGCCATCTGAATAAAAGTAAAATACTGAATACTGTTTTATTTTACTTTGTTGTTCTAGGTTATCTGAACCTAGAGCTAGGTTATCTGAACCTAGAGGCTACTGTGGGAGCCCACCCAATGGATATGTAACACCCCTAGAAAGCCTAGATAAGAAAGTAAGGATAATGAGAGTTTGAAGGTAGTGAAAAGAAGGTGTAAATATTCTAAGTTGAATATTAAGATGGGAAGGATTTAGATGATTAAAACTTTATGAAAGAAAATAAAGTTGAGAATATAAATCATCTATATTTATAATACATGGAATTAATGTAAACAAAAGGAAGGAATATGAGATAATATATATGTGTATGAAATATTTATGCATAATGCATAATATGGTGATATATGAATTATTATGTACAAAAGAATATCAATAATATGTTAGAAGAGAAATAGGATTGAACCTTGGACCTCTTGTAAGGAACATGTATAGGATATCAAAGGGGATAGGAGAATTATTGATAAGGAGAGAAAGGACTAAGTAGTTAAGAATAAGAAAGGATTCTTTTTACTTAAAAGGAAAAGGAAGTAAAAAGAAGTAAAAATATACATAACCAAGTTTTGATCCTTGGTTCTCTTGTGGATGCATGCATATGTTAACCAAGTGTGATAGGAGAGGATATTGTAAGAGGAGAGATAGGAATTTTAATTAAAGGAAAGAAAAGAGAGAAATTAAAGGAAAGAAAAGAGAGAACTCAAGAAGCATTTCTCTAGAATATTCTTATCATTAAAGAGGAGAAATAAATAAGGAGGATGAATCAAGTCAAGTTTTCCTCCCCTCATTTTAGTATAAATAGGCATGGAGGGTGGCTTCATCCTCAACTCACTCTCCTCCTCTTCCCTAGAGGTGCCGAGACACTCCCTCTTTTCTTTCTTTCTTTTGTTGCCGAGCAACACAAGAGGAAGAAGCCTCCTCTTCTTCCTCCTCCTCTCCACCAAAAGACCTAGCCACTTCTTCCTCCATTGGTGCCGAGCAAAGCAAGCAAGGAAGAAAGGTCCACAAGCAAGTTCTCAACTCTAGGAAACTTAAGCAAAGAAGGTAAGCTTCCCCTCACCTGTGGTACAAGGCTTTTATGTGATTTTTGGATTTATAAGGATTAGAAAACCTAGGAAAGAATTTAAGAAAATTCGGCTAAAGAAAAGGTTTTCAAATCTAGGATGATTTAAACAAGACCTCATTTCATGATAAGATTTTCTATGCTATGTAGAAGGATTCTTTTCCATGATTTTATACTGATATGATGTATGATCAGAGGAGTATCTAACCCTAGGATTTAACCAAAAATATTTTAAAGAGGCTAGGAAGATTATTGTCTAACCAAACTAGTGCAAGGTTCCTTCTATGAAATGCTAAGGACCTTTCTATAGTTTTCTTGCTTGGAAATTAATTGGAACCAAAAGAAAACTCACTTGTATGCTTCGGACCAGAAAGGTTAAGGGTTAGAAAGACCTTCAAAAAAAATTTAAATAAACATGCTCCTATGATAGGATATAAAGTTTCTTAAAGGGTGTTCACATTGCTAGAAACTCATGAACTCTTTTTAGGATTTTTCGGCCATGATAAAAGGGATAGCTTAGATTAGCCTAAACAAAAATATTAATATGCTCAAGACCTCTGTGATATTATGATATGAAAGTTGATTAATGCTCTCATGTTTAATTGGAATGTAGAAAATTAGTTACATGATATAAGACATGTAAGATCACAAGAGTCCTAGCTTGTTTATGATCCAATTTTGTGTATGATGTTCTTAGTAACTTTTGCCATGATATTTACTTAGGCTTTCCATGCTTTAGGCCACTTAAGAAACCTAGCTTAAGGACTGGTAGGTTTCGGCCATGAAGGAAAATAAAAGAAAAAGGGAAAGAAACCTAGGAAATGCTATACATAATGAGAAGAAATGAAATTATGTTATGTAATATGCCATGATATGTTATAGCATAGGAAATGCTATACATAATGAGAAGAAATGAAATTATGTTATGTAATATGCCATGATATGTTATAGCATAGGAAATGCTATACATAATGAGAAGAAATGAAATTATGTTACGTAATATGCCATGATATGTTATACCATAGGAAATGCTATATATAATGAAAAGAAATGAAATTATGTTACGTAATATGCCATGATATGTTATAGCATAGGAAATGCTATACATAATGAGAAGAAATGAAATTATGTTACGTAATGATATGTTATAGCATAGGAAATGCTATACATAATGAAAAGAAATGAAAAAGGAAATGCATGAAAGATTGTTAGGGACATGATATGATAGTTATGCATGATAAGTTATTTTTTTTATGGTTTGTACCAAGGGTGGGCTCCGTAAACGCCGGGGTCGATGGAGTAAGACTCGGGCCTCGTCAATAATGGGCCTCTGAATGCCCTAGGTCGATGGAGTAAGACTCGGGCCTAGTATGTATGCATGGTAGGGTTCAAGACTTGCTACCTTGGACCTACCTATGAAGCGCGCGCATTATGTATGTGGTACAAACCGGGATCCCCTCTAATGATGATATTAATTTCAAGTACTTATAAGTATAAGTTTTCAAATTCATGATGCATTGCCTACATATGTGCTTGAATTATCTGATGATTAGATATAATGTCATGTGATATTATGATATGAATATGAATATGATACCCTTGTATGTCGTATGCTTATGATACCTCGCATGATATTGATATGCAATGATATGAATTCAGTTTTAGTGAGTAGGAAAGGAACTTACTGAGCCATGAGTGCTCATAGCTTACTTTCCTTGTACCGCAGATATGGGGGACGGATATTCGGAACGACGGAGCAGCAGGAGGAGCAGATAGTGATGTGTGTGGTGGTGGCTCGGCAAGAACGATTCGGACAAATTAATATTTTTAGTTATATGATCAATATATGCACATTCGAACTAATCAGAATATGTGATATCATGCTTATTTAAATAAAAGGAATGATTTAAAATTTTCCGCTGTTATAGTATAACTAAAGCATGTACGTAAGTAGTATAAGATCGTAGCGCCGCCCTTGGGTAAGAAGGGTGGGCGTTTTACAGGTGGTATCAGAGCGAAGTTTTGCCAGCTCACTACACACACATCAAGCTCCTTCCTGTCGCTCCAAGTAAGTACAGTTGCTTAATTTATTTATATGCAAAAATTAGTATGATACTCTAGGATACATGAATAATAGCCTAGGAAGGATACCTTAAGCTATACCCTAGAGAAGGGTGCATGATGACAAGTATGTGTTAAAAATAGTATGATACTCTAGGATGCATGAATGGTAGCCTAGGAAGGATACCTTAAGTTATACCCTAGAAAATGGTGCAAGATGATAAGTAGGTGATATTCTAGGATGCATGAATGGTAGCCTAGATACAAGAACCTTAGGCTATAACATAAGAGGAATAATGAATCTTTAAAATCTTGTAGAAATGGACTATATCCCGTTCGAATATGATCCCGAGGATGTAGAATATTTTGGCGAATAACTCGAGTTCGCGGATGAACCCGATATGCTGGAATACTTCGACAACTATGTGAGCGACTCGGAATCTCCAGAACACGGTGAGTTCGGAGAGGAAGATCTCGAGGAAATCGAGGAAGGGAATTCGGACGATAATGAAGATGAAGATTCAGAAATTATGGAATATTATGAAGGAGAGAACGAGTTTCCTGAGATGGGCGAGGATGAATTTAACCTTGCTGAATACATGGAAATGGGTTTCAACCCCAACGATATAATAGACTTCGAGTGGGGACTGAACAACCTCGAGGGGGAACTAAACGAAGACCCGATGGAACCGGACGAACATGTTGAAGAAGACGAGGGAATGGATGAAGAGACAATAATCGACCCGGAAGAGGAATCGGAGATTCAACCTCCGATAATGCCTGATCCACCCCAGAATGATCTGGGCAAGTCGATACAGGTTGGGTTGATGATGACTACTGCTATCATGTCCTTTATGGCAGGAGTAGTCACAACCTACCTGGCCTTTTAAGAGAAGAAGTTATGAACAAAAAAATGTAATAAAAGCTTTTGATGAATAAAAAGAGTAGAAATGGTATCAATTTAGGCATGAGTCAAGTAAGAATGATAATACCATCGGCTAGATCTTAACGCGTATGAATGGTAAGGTAATCTAAAGATGATATGACAACCTAAGAAAGAATACCTCAACGATAACCCAAACATGGCATGAAACCTAGACATGATATGTTAAGATATTCATGCATAAATGACAACTTAGACTAAACTTATTATCATTTAGGAAAATAAGTATGACTAGAAGACGAAATGCCAGAACGGAGGAGACCGTACCTCCACCTGATTGGGCACATGTAGTTACTGAGCTACAACGACAGCTTACAGAACAGTAACAGATGATTGCTGCCATGATGAATCAACAAGGGAATCCTGCTACCCCAAATCAGAATAATACGCCAACTATACCAGTAGTTGAACCGGAGCCAGTAGCAGCACCGGTACCACTAGTGAATCTGGCACCGGTAGTTCGTCAAGAAGCGTATCTGATCCAGTGGCAAAGACTGAGGCCAGAGAAATTCTCTGGTACTTGTGAAGCATGGGACGCACAAGCTTGGTTTAAGACAATGGAGAGCATGATAGAACTATTGGACTGGCCTGAGCATGAAAAGGTCAAATGCGTATCATTCTGTCTCACGGGAGACGCCCAAATGTGGTGGGACAGAGTGAAAGTGAAAAGACCAGTAAACCAAATGAGTTGGGCAGATTTTGAGACGGAATTCTTCGAAGAATTCTTCCACACTCGGGTGACAAGTAGGCACTATGATGAATTCACCGAATTTCGGCAAGGTGACCTAACGGTAGAAGAAGCGATGAAAAGATTCAACCGCCTGGCACGACTATGCCCGGAATTAGTTAGGACGGAGGGAGAAAGGGTCAGGCTTATGCTAAAGATGCTCAGACCCGAGATAGCACTTAATGTGGCCGGCGGAGTTAACAGGCCGCGGACCACAGAGGAGTTAATTAGCAGTGCCCTGAATACTGAACACTACCTGAAGGCACTAGGCAAGGACAAGAAGCAAGCTCAGATGGAAGAACTGGAAAATATCAAGGCCAACTGGAAAGGGAACCACGGTGGAAAGGGAAAGCGACGGAACGACACTAAGAATGGTCCGTCCAACAAGCAGCTCAAGTTTTCTCAGTGCAATACATGTGGGAAGAAACATCCAGGAACATGTCGTACGAGCACTAATAAGTGTTACAACTGTGGGATAGAGGGTCATAAAGCAAAAGACTGTCGTAAGGGCAAAATTAAATGCTACGACTGTGGACTGGAAGGACATCTATCTAGAGACTGCCCTACCAAAACTAAAGCACCACAGTATGTTCTGAATCAAGGTGGTCCCGCAAGGTTACACCAACTGCAGACTTCTATTGAGGGACCTTCAATGAGTCAAGGGAGATTGGAAGCTCCACCAACGTCTAAGGAATCTGAGCAGAAATTGTCATTCTAAGTTCGGGGACGAACTTTCAATAAGTAGGGGAGATTGTAACACCCCTAGAAAGCCTAGATAAGAAAGTAAGGATAATGAGAGTTTGAAGGTAGTGAAAAGAAGGTGTAAATATTCTAAGTTGAATATTAAGATGGGAAGGATTTAGATGATTAAAACTTTATGAAAGAAAATAAAATTGAGAATATAAATCATCTATATTTATAATACATGGAATTAATGTAAACAAAAGGAAGGAATATGAGATAATATATATGTGTATGAAATATTTATGCATAATGCATAATATGGTGATATATGAATTATTATGTACAAAAGAATATCAATAATATGTTAGAAGAGAAATAGGATTGAACCTTGGACCTCTTGTAAGGAACATGTATAGGATATCAAAGGGGATAGGAGAATTATTGATAAGGAGAGAAAGGACTAAGTAGTTAAGAATAAAAAAGGATTCTTTTTACTTAAAAGGAAAAGGAAGTAAAAAGAAGTAAAAATATACATAACCAAGTTTTGATCCTTGGTTCTCTTGTGGATGCATGCATATGTTAACCAAGTGTGATAGGAGAGGATATTGTAAGAGGAGAGATAGGAATTTTAATTAAAGGAAAGAAAAGAGAGAAATTAAAGGAAAGAAAAGAGAGAACTCAAGAAGCATTTCTCTAGAATATTCTTATCATTAAAGAGGAGAAATAAATAAGGAGGATGAATCAAGTCAAGTTTTCCTCCCCTCATTTTAGTATAAATAGGCATGGAGGGGTGGCTTCATCCTCAACTCACTCTCCTCCTCTTCCCCTAGAGGTGCCGAGACACTCCCTCTTTTCTTTCTTTCTTTTTGTTGCCGAGCAACACAAGAGGAAGAAGCCTCCTCTTCTTCCTCCTCCTCTCCACCAAAAGACCTAGCCACTTCTTCCTCCATTAGTGCCGAGCAAAGCAAGCAAGGAAGAAAGGTCCACAAGTAAGTTCTCAACTCTAGGAAACTTAAGCAAAGAAGGTAAACTTCCCCTCACCTGTGGTACAAGGCTTTTATGTGATTTTCGGATTTATAAGGATTAGAAAACCTAGGAAAGAATTTAAGAAAATTCGGCTAAAGAAAATATTTTCAAATCTAAGATGATTTAAACAAGACCTCATTTCATGATAAGATTTTCCATGCTATGTAGAAGGATTCTTTTCCATGATTTTATACTGATATGATGTATGATCAGAGGAGTATCTAACCCTAGGATTTAACCAAAAATATTTTAAAGAGGCTAGGAAGATTATTGTCTAACCAAACTAGTGCAAGGTTCCTTCTATGAAATGCTAAGGACCTTTCTATAGTTTTCTTGCTTGGAAATTAATTGGAACCAAAAGAAAACTCACTTGTATGCTTCGGACCAGAAAGGTTAAGGGTTAGAAAGACCATCAAAAAAAAAATTTAAATAAACATGCTCTTATGATAGGATATAAAGTTTCTTAAAGGGTGTTCACATTGCTAGAAACTCATGAACTCTTTTTAGGGTTTTTCGGCCATGATAAAAGGGATAGCTTAGATTAGCCTAAACAAAAATATTAATATGCTCAAGACCTTTGTGATATTATGATATGAAAGTTGATTAATGCTCTCATGTTTAATTGGAATGTAGAAAATTAGTTACATGATATAAGACATGTAAGATCACAAGAGTCCTAGCTTGTTTATGATCCAATTTTGTGTATGATGTTCTTAGTAACTTTTGCCATGATATTTACTTAGGCTTTCCATTCTTTAGGCCACTTAAGAAACCTAGCTTAAGGACTGGTAGGTTTCGGCCATGAAGGAAAATAAAAGAAAAAGGGAAAGAAACCTAGGAAATGCTATACATAATGAGAAGAAATAAATTATGTTATGTAATATGCCATGATATGTTATAGCATAGGAAATGCTATACATAATGAGAAGAAATGAAATTATGTTATGTAATATGCCATGATATGTTATAGCATAGGAAATGCTATACATAATGAGAAGAAATGAAATTATGTTATGTAATATGCCATGATATGTTATAGCATAGGAAATGCTATACATAATGAGAAGAAATGAAATTATGTTACGTAATATGCCATGATATGTTATAGCATAGGAAATGCTATACATAATGAAAAGAAATGAAATTATGTTACGTAATATGCCATGATATGTTATAGCATAGGAAAAGCAATACATAATGAGAAGAAAATGAAATTATGTTACGTAATGATATGTTATAGCATAGGAAATGCTATACATAATGAAAAGAAATGAAAAAGGAAATGCATGAAAGATTGTTAGGGACATGATATGATAGTTATGCATGATAAGTTATTTTTTTTGTATGGTTTGTACCAAGGGTGGGCTCCGTAAACGCCCCGGGGTCGATGGAGTAAGACTCGGGCCTCGTCAGTAATGGGCCTCTGAATGCCCTAGGTCGATGGAGTAAGACTCGGGCCTAGTATGTATGCATGGTAGGGTTCAAGACTTGCTACCTTGGACCTACCTATGAAGCGCGCGCATTATGTATGTGGTACAAACCGGGATCCCCTCTAATGATGATATTAATTTCAAGTACTTATAAGTATAAGTTTTCAAATTCATGATGCATTGCCTACATATGTGCTTGAATTATCTGATGATTAGATATAATGTCATGTGATATTATGATATGAATATGAATATGATACCCTTGTATGTCGTATGCTTATGATACCTCGCAAGATATTGATATGCAATGATATGAATTCGGTTTTAGTGAGTAGGAAAGGAACTTACTGAGCCATGAGTGCTCATAGCTTACTTTCCTTGTACCGCAGATATGGGGGACGGATATTCGGAACGACGGAGCAGTAGGAGGAGCAGATAGTGATGTGTGTGGTGGTGGCTCGGCAAGAACGATTCGGACAAATTAATATTTTTAGTTATATGATCAATATATGCACATTCGAACTAATCAGAATATGTGATATCATGCTTATTTAAATAAAAGGAATGATTTAAAATTTTCCGCTGTTATAGTATAACTAAAGCATGTACGTAAGTAGTATAAGATCGTAGCGCCGCCCTTGGGTAAGAAGGGTGGGCGTTTTACAGGATATCTGATCCATATAGCTGTAATAACATATAATAAGCTGAATAAAATGTTTCTAATACATTTTACATGCTGTTAGGACGCCTACTGGTGCATCATTCTGAACTGGGCATTCTACCGAATACATGGTGTGCACTACAAGCACACCCTAAAACTGAAAACTGTAGAATTACTGAACTAACGCCAAAACTAACAAGCGAGAACAATTATACTGCTGGTGAGGGGTTTCTTACCTCAATCGCAAGGTTTTCTTACGATTCTATCCGCTAGGTTTTCCGGAAAACTGCTCCGTTCGACGAACCGCTTACGTCCTCGCGTTCCTCTCGCAGAGAAGAACCGACTTAGTGCTGGTGTTGTCACCGGAAAGTGAACACACGATCCTAGGGAAGGAACCCTAGGTCTCCTTTGCTTTGTTGGTTGCGCCGAGAGAAAGAAACGGGAGAAGGAGAGTTGCGTGAGGTTTTCTTTGTGAGGAGGGGCTGCCGAACCAATAAAACCAACCCAACTTATATTTCTAATTTATATTAAGTGGTTCAATTGAACCCAACTCTAACATAAATTTATTTGATTCTCCTTTCTTTCAACACGGCCCTGCTGGGTTCACCGGTTACTAAAGCTAACTAAGGGTTTAGCGGACCCGAGAGGTTCCGGGTTCGATTCCCGCTTAAGCCTTTTTATTCGTCTAATTATTTTTGCTACTTCCGCTACTCGGAAAATTCCGGAAAAATATCTAAAAATTTCAGAAAAATCATAGAATAATTCTAATGCAAGTTTGAGAATTTTCGGGCGTTACAATCCCCCATACCTTATAAAAAGTTTGTCCCAAACTTAAAACAATTCTGGGTACTTCTGTCTCATGCTGGCCTCTGTCTCCCAAGTCACCTCTGCTGCTGTGTGATTTTGCCAGCTGACTTTGACTAATGGTACTTCCTTGTTTCGTAATTTCTTTACTGCTCGGTCTATTATCTGAATAGGCCGACTGTCATAGCTGAGATCATCACGGACCTGTACCAACTGGGGCTCAATCACCTGGGTGGCGTCTGGAATATGCTTCTTCAGCATGGAGACATGAAATACGTTGTGGACAGCTGACATCTCCTGAGGTAGCTCTAGCTCATATGCTACCTTGCCCACTCTCTTCGTGATAAGGTATGGTCCCACATATCTGGGAGCCAGCTTGCCCTTCTTCCCAAAACACATGACTCCATTCATTTGAGCTACCCTGAGGAAAACTGTATCCCCAACTGAAAACTCTAGGGGTCTGCGTCGTGTATCAGCATAGCTCTTCTGACGGCTCTGTGTTGTCTCTATCCTCTGGCGAATCTGCTTTATGGCTGCTGTGGTATCTGCTACTAGATCTGTCTGAAGCTCTAGTTCCTTCTGTTCACCACTCTCATACCAGCAGATTGGTGATCTGCACCTCCGCCCATAGAGTGCCTCATAAGGTGCCATGCCGATAGTGGCCTGATAACTGTTGTTGTATGCAAATTCTGCTAGACTCAGATATTTGCACCAACTTCCCTTGAAATCTAGGGCACAAGCCCGGAGCATATCTTCGAGTACCTGATTTACTCCCTCCGTCTGACCATCTGTCTGAGGATGGAAGGCTGTGCTGAATTTTAACTGGGTGCCTATAGCTGACTGTACACACTTCCAGAAGTGTGATGTAAATCTGCTGTCTCTGTCTGATATAATGGTTCGTGGGACTCCATGCAGCCTGACAATCTCCTTGAGATACAACTGAGCTAGCTGCTCCATGGAATAGGATATTCTGATAGCTAAGAAAGTGGGCTGATTTAGTCAACCTGTCGACTATTACCCAGATGGCATCAAAACCATTCGTGGTTCTGGGTAATCCCACTATGAAGTCCATAGAGATATCCTCCCACTTCCATTCTGGAATCTGGATCGGCTGCAGAACTCCTCCTGGTCGCTGATGTTCTGCCTTAACCCTCTGACAGGTTAGACAGATGCTGACGTATCTGGCGATATCTCGCTTCATCCCAGGCCACCAAAATCGTTTCTTTAGATCCTGATACATTTTGGTGGAACCAAGATGCATCGCATAGGGAGTCCTGTGAGCCTCGTCTAGAATCTGTTTTTGTAGTTCCTCCTTGTTAGCTAGAGCCCTAGAGCCAATCATTTGATGATTGTATGGACTCATGTATATCATATTCTTTTATATTAATAAAGGCATTTGTTTGGTTTTTATACTTATTTATATTAGTGTCAAATAGACTAAGTATAATAGCGTCCTTGAGTAGAAGGTTCATACCTATATCAATCGATTAGTTGAATCGATAGTGAGATGATATAGGGAACACTACTCTAAATCATTCCTAGTCGAGTATTAGCATTCAGGGACAATGTTAATACAATAAGACTAGCATGTAGGTCAGCTCGATGACTTGATCTCACAAGTCATGGATATAGAGATATCAAGCTGACACATGGGTATGCATTAGAGAATGTATACTGAATGACCCGCCATGAGAAAGTATCATGGATCGTTATATGAGTGTCATATACTTTCTCATGTGGCTATTAGTATGACTATTAGTCCTTAGACCTGAAGTCACCATGGATCCCTACATAAGGAGTTATGTGCTTTGGTTTCGTCAAACGTCACCCGTAACTGGGTGGACTATAAAGGCGATTACTGGGTATATAACGAATTATGTAGAGGGATGTGAGTGATGTAGATGGGATCTATCCCTCCCATATGACGGGAGCGACATCGGTATTCTTGATAGAGTGAGACCACTAAGTGCATGGCCATGCCCAAATGAGTCAACATTAGATGTTGAGCTCATTTGATCGAGTGAGTCTACTTGGAGTTCAAGATTTAGATTGATTAGAGGATGACACGGTCTATGCCTCATATTGATCAATCTAGATGTCTAGGATAGAAGGACACTTGTCATTATTTTGTGAGGAGTCACAATTGGTAGTCACAAGGTGATGTCGGATCTCGACATTCTTGTAACTTGGGTAGTAATGATGTGTTGCTAGATACCGCTCATTACTTATGCTCCTAAATGAGTTTAGGGCATTGCCAACGTTACAAGAACCTATAGGGTCACACACTTAGGACAAATAGATGGAGATTAGGTTCATATGATGAACCAAGAGGATTAGATTTATTTGATAAATCAAATTGGATTAAAAGTAATCCTAATTGGGCTAACTTGAGTTCGACTCAAGTTGATTCATGTATTTAATGAGTCTAATTTAGATTATGACTTATTAAATCAATTTAATTTAATGAATTAGGTTCATTATATTAAATTGGCTTGAATCAAATGGTTGGATTAGATCAACCATGGTAGAGATTGAGTCAAGTTTGACTTGACTAGAGAAGGAAGACCAAAGGTCAATTTTGACTTGACCTTTTGCCACCTCATTGGTGAGTTGGCATTAGGTGGACCAATAATGATGTTCCACATCATCATGGGTGCCACCTCATGGAAGTTACAAAGCCACTCTCTTAATGGTTTCATATTAATTGCAATTAATGCAATTAATTTTGTGAGTTTTTGAGAAGTGGCCGGCCACTTTGTTTCTTGGTGTGAATTCATTTTCATTCAAGGGTGGTGACTCTTCCTCCTTCTTCCTCTCAAGCTCTCCCTCTCCCTCTCCTCCTTGCTTGGCCGAATCTCACCAAGGTGCTAGCACACCTTTGTGTGAGGTTTTCTCCACCTACGTGTCCGTGTGGATACTTCTAGAGGACCGGCGCTTGACGGTCTAGAGATCCGGCAACCCCTTGGACGAGCGGGATAAGCGAAGGGCTTCGCTTCGAAGGTATAACTTTCATCTAGTGTAGATCTAAAGTTTTACAAACTCGTACAAGAAAAAAAGTTTTTCGAAAAAGTTTTTGTTTACGAATCTTTGCACGGATCTATGGCTTTGGGTGACTCGGGGTTCCCGCGACGCGAAAAAGCGGTTTTCGCGGCCCGACGAACCCAACAGTGGTATCAGAGCCACGTGCAAAGACTTGTACGAGTTCGTTTGTATTTTTATGAAAAATATACCTTCTGTAATTTTCTGTAAAATTGAGTTTTTAGAGTTTTTATGTGTAATTTTTCCGTAGAAGCGAAGCACAAGTGTCTCGGCACTTGTAGGCTTCGGCTACCGGAAAGTTTTCTTGTAAACGACTTCGTTTTGCCCCAAATTCGTTTGGGACAGCGGGGTCGGGTGCCATTAGATCGCAAAGGAGCAACTCACGATGGTTAGATCGTGGGTAGGGGTACTGCTCCTAACCCCGCAAGGGGATTTGCTCCGCAATTGCACCCGAAATCGCTAAAAACGAACCCGACGGGAAGATTTTTCCGAAACGGCAATGTCTCGGCCCAAATCGTTTTGGGAAAGCGGGTTTAGGCGCTGTTGGATTGAAAATGAACCCTCGTGATGGTTAGATCGTGGGTAGGGGCGCTGCCCCTGTGCCCCGCAAGGGGATCCGTTCCGCGATTGCGCCCGAAACCGCTAAACGGGACCGCCGGGAGATTTTACTCCTACAAATTTTAAAAATTAATTTTAAAAATTATAGAAAATTATGAAAATATATAATTTTGGATTATATATTAAATTTGTGATAGTCATGGCCCAAAGACCTAATTTGATTGGACAATGTATTGTAATTCATAATACGGCCTGCGTGCCGTTATGTGTAAACAAATACGCGGTGAATAGTGTAATTGGCTATTACCGCTTTGATGAGCAGAGCATCGTCATGGGGTACTTCAACTCCTTCCAAGTCCCCAGGCCCGAAACTAATTTCGGGTCCTTCCGCTCATTCTTGGCTACAGCCGACCGCATGAATCTGGAGCTGCCGGACGCTCGCCTTTCTAGCTCGGTTGGAGTCTCCTCCGGTCGGCCCGCCAGCAATAACGTTGATCTCACCTCGAGAAGTATTGCTTCTATTTTCCTCTTCCCGAGCGGATGGTCGAGACCGTTCTATGGACGCTCGGCGATTCTCCTTCCTTGGGGAACGATGCCGATCGGGAGTCTGTTGCTGTGGCCTATCAGCTTGCATCCGATCGGCGTCATGAGTTCTCCGTTGCCTGTCGACTGAGGGAGACCGTCGTCCGGCATTCCGGAGCGCAGGATGAGCCACGAAGGGAAGACTTCGACAATCCCTTGTGTTGTGCGTATCCGTTCGGTGGAAGGAGCAAAACATCGGGGTCCATTTCTTTTTTGGCTTGGGCCGGGCGGCGGCTACCTCTTGCACGTGGGACCTGGCATGGGGGGATCGGATTACTTCGGCCCTTGGTCCCCTGGGCGGCTGATGAACGGCGTGTTGTTTCCCCTCGGCTGGAGGAGCCCGCTCGGTTGGAATTTCTTTTTTCCTAGCCGCCTGTGCCTCTTCCACGTTGATGAATTCGTTCGCCCGGTGTAGCATGTGATCATAGTCTCGGGGTGACTTTTGGATGAGCGATCGAAAGAAATCCCCATCCACCAGGCCTTGTGTGAAGGCATTCATCATGGTTTCCGAGGTGGCCGTTGGAATGTCCATCGCCACTTGGTTGAACCGCTGGATGTAAGCTCGAAGCGATTCACGGGCTTCTTGCTTGATGGCGAACAGGCTCATGCTCGTTTTCTGGTAGCGTCGACTGCTCGCAAAATGGTGGAGGAAGGCCGTTCGGAAATCTTTGAAGCTCGTGATGGATCCGTCCGGCAATCTCCGAAACCACCGTTGAGCCGATCCCGAGAGAGTGGTAAGAAAAACTCGGCACTTTACTCCATCTGTGTATTGATGGAGAGTAGCTGTGTTATCGAACTTACCCAGATGATCATCTGGGTCGGTTGTCCCATTGTACTCGCCGATCGTCGGAGGCGTGTAGTGCTTTGGCAGAGGGTCTCGTAGAATAACCTCCGAAAATTGGCGATTGATCCGCTCGGGAGAGGCGTCCGCTCGGGGGGCTTTCCCCTTTCTGTCATCTCACCTAGGCATTTCCTCCGAAGAAGATCCCCTATCCCTATGAGCTGGTGCGGCTTCAGGGGTGCGGAATAGGGCTCGATGAAATGCAACGGTGTTCAGTGGTGCTTCCACTCGACCACCAGACGCCGATGTTGCTTGCTGCTCCGGCCGTTCGGCTGTGGCTTTTTGTTTTTGCTCCACGAGCTTGGCGGCCCTTATATCGATCAGAGCGTCAAGTTCCTCGTTCGAGAGCGTCACCACGTGTTGTCGTCCAGCCTCGTCCATGGCTACCGATCGGATGCAGGAGCGTTCCCACAGACGGCACCAAATTGATCCTGTCCGAATCGCCGAACCAAATAACGCTGGGCAGGTGGCGCACTCCTAGTCGATGGTGTAGGTCTCCGTCTGGTCGCACGAATCTCCGGCGAACCTGCACAGAAGTTGGGCCGGGAAGGGGTTCCCGGCGGCGACCCTCCGACGCTCAAGTCAGGTAAGCGGACAGCAAAAGGTGTCTCCGAATATCCAAGAACGTGTACCTCCGGCGAAGGGTGAGGACCCTTTATATAGAGTTGTGAAGAGGCTCGGGCACATATACCGAGGTACATACGTGTCCTCTGTCCATACCCCGGTATGTACCTGTCAGAGAGCTTACCTGACACCATACTGCTACAGTTCAATCACGTCTTCGATGGGACAACAGAACACCTTGTTGTCAGACTTAGAGTATGGCCTAGCCATAGGACTTGACGGCTGTCAGAAGATGTTCCCATTCTTCTTCCACCGCCCGGCCAGGACATCCGTCCGGCCGGCCGGCGCGAAGAGCGTCGTCCGGACAGCCTTAATTCCCGGCGCCAGCCGGCCGGCGCGCCCATTATGTCCTGCCTTTTCTTAGGACTTCTGCTCGGTCATTTACTACTTCATTGAGTGTCGGAACCCCGACCCCTGTTAGGGCGTCTTTCACTATCAGACGTGTACGGGCAGGCCGATCGGCCCGCCCTTTTGTCATACGTCCGGTCGGCTCACCCTTCTCTGACGGACCACCTGGCCCTCTGACCTCCACGTGGCATTGACCCCTCGTTAGGGGGTCCCGGGCTCTTACCACCGGATCATTTACTTATGTTGTTCCTTGTTATGAAGCCATGAAAATTGTGTAGGGTTTCCATGCTCTTGTGCCACTAGAAATTTAATTCCATGATTGTTAAGTTTCGGCCACTACAAGTTTAAAGGATCTAGGGAAATTTGAATCCAACTTATACATGCTTATGATGTACTTGAGATATATGCTATGAAATGTAGTTGTGGTTCCCATGCTCTCATGTCACTAAAAATCTAGTTCCATGATTTACATGTTTCGGCCACTACAAGTTTAAAGGCTTAGAGAAATTAGAACCCAACTTATACATGCTGATGATGTCCTTAAGATATATGCTATGAAATGTAGTTGTGGTTCCCATGCTCTCATGCCACTAAAAACCTAATTCCATGATTGTTAGGTTCCGCCACCTTGAGTTAAGGGGGTCTAGGAAGTTTGAAATTTGAAACAAACATGCTTATGTTGTTCCTCATGAAAATGTATAACATGTTGGCTTAAGGTTCAACACCTCTATGCTACTTGTAACCTAGGATGAGATAAGCTAGGGTTCGGCCATGATATGATTAGGAGCATAGGGAACTTAGAACCCAAACTAAATGTGCTTAAGTAGTTTCCTATGAAATATAATATGATATGAGTATAGGGTTTACATGTTTACATGTTGCTTAGAACTTGATTCCTCTTCATGAAAGGTTCGGCCATGAAATAATTGGAAACCTAGGAGGGGTTTAAAATTTAGGTTAACATGCTTATGATCTTTCTTATGTTAGTATGTGAAGATATCATGAGAATTTTTATGTTTATATGTTGTCTAGAGATCATGTGGACCTTTCATGACTTTCGGCCATATGGGTTTAGTGACTAGATATACCTCACATGCTATGAAGAGATGATATTTAATGATTCCATGAATGGTTATGTCTTTTTAGGATATGTGTTATGTTCTTTCATGTATGCTTATGACCCATGTATGTACTATGTGCTCAAACATGCTTACTTTATGACATGATAAAATAATACGTTCGTTATGCAAGCCTATGATTCATGCATGTGCTGTGTGCCCAAATATGCATGCTTTAAGATAAGTGATATGTTCATGATGTATGTTATGATTCATGCATGTGCTGTGTGCCCAAATATGCATGTTTTATGATATGTTAAGAAATATGATATGCATGAAATGATAAGAACTATGATATGTAAGTTAAGTCATGCTACTTTGCTTTATGTATGGCTTGTACCAAGGGTGGGCTCCATAAGCGCCCCGGGGTCGATGGACTAAGAAACGGGCCTCGTTAGGAATGTGCTCCTAAGTGCCCCTAGGTCGATGGACTAAGAAACGGGCCTAGTATGTATGCCTTGTAGGGTTCAAGACTTGCTACCTTGGACCTACATAGGACGTGCGCATTTATGTATGTGGTACAAGCCGGGGCCCTAATCATGTTGAGATTATGTTTAAGTATGTATTGTATAAGTTTTCAAAAGACATGTTGCATATGTTGCATGATATATGTCTAGGAGTTTACCATGCTTATACTTTATGATTATGCCATGATACTTTATGTTATGTTATGATATGCCATGATGTATGCTTATACTTTATGATTATGCCATGATACTTTATGTTATGTTATGATATGCCATGATATGCTCTTAACATGATACATTTGTCTTTATGCATTATGACTTGTGATTTTAATATGCTTGACGGTTTTTGTGAGTAGGAAAGGAACTTACTGAGTCATGAGTGCTCATAGCTTACTTTCTTGTACCACAGATAAAGGCAAGGAATGGATGTACTAGGGGAGCAGCAGGAGGGCTTGAAGGATGTGTGCGGTAGTGGACTGGCTAAAAGAAATGACCTGCTTTCATATAATAAGAAATTTGTCATGTTGATGTTTTACTTTATGATTCCATGACTTTAAGTATGTGTTTGGTATTAAGACCCAAAATTTATGATAAGTATGCTATGTGGACCTTTTATGTCTATTATGACTTTTAAGTAAGAAAAAAAAGGTTTTTAAATTCTCTAAGTAAGACTTCCGCTGTGTTAAGTATGCAAGTGTCGTCAAGTAACCCCCGTCGCCTTAGCGGGAGGGGCGGGGCATTACAGGCAATCCCACCTCAAAATCCATAGTGATGTGCTCTCATTTCCACTCTGGAATAGGAATCCTCTGAAGTAAATCGGCAAGTCTCAGGTGCATAGCCTACACATGCTGACAGACTAGGAACCTAGCTACAAACTCCATGATGTCTTTCTTCATGCCGTTCTACCAATAGGAATGCCTCAAATCTCGATACATGCGGGTTTCGCCAGGGTGGATAGCAAATCGGGAGTGATGAGCCTCTTGAAGTAACTCCTCCAAGACCAGGTGAGATTGAGATACTTACAATCTGCCTCAGAAATAAATAGTACCCTCATCATGTCAGGTGAACTCGGTCTGCTGCCCGAATGCTATCTAGCTGCCAATGAACTATAAGCGCTGATCACCGGCTTGGGCCTCTCGGATCCTCGTCCTGATCGAAGAATGAGCAACCATGGTAACCAGAATACCCTGCTCTGTTTGTCCCTGCTCCTCAAGGCCCAACTTAGAGGAACCCTAAATTAAGTTCGTGATCAAAACTCGGTGGCAAGCTAAGGTCCCTAGACTTTCGGCTAAGTGCATCGGCAACCACATTAGCTTTCCCTGGGTGGGTACTAATGGTACAGTCATAATCCTTCAGGAACTCCATCCATCTTCTCTGTGGATATTGAGTTCCTTTTGAGTGAAAAGACATTTGAAACTCTTATGATTAGTGAGAATCTCAAATGTAATACCATACAGATGATGCAGCCAAATCTTCAAAGTGAATATAATGGCGGCCAACTCCAGATCATGTATTGGGTAGTTCTTCTCATGCTCCTTCAACTAACGAGAAGCATAAGAGACTACCCTACCGTACTGCATCAAAACAGCGCCCAAACCCTGTAGAGAAGAGTTGGTGTAGAGTACGAATCCGTCCTCTCCAGAACGTAAAATCAGAACTGGTGCCGACACTAATCTCCACTTCATCTCCTAGGAGCTGGTCTCGCAGGCTTCTGACCATGTGAACTTCACACCTTTCCTGGTCAGGCATGTCAGCGGCATAGCAATGCGAGAGAAACCCTCAATGAACCATCTGTGATATCCGGCCAATCCCAAGAACTACGGATCTCTTGAACTGATTTCGGTTGTTTCCAGCTGATCACAACCTCGATTTTCTGAGAGTCTACGAAAATACCTCGACTAGAAACCACGTGTCCCAAAAAACATATTGAGGGTAGCCAAACAAAACACACTTGCTGAACTTCGCATATAGACGATGTCGTCGAAGAGGCTCCAAGACTATGCGAAGATGCTGTGAATATTCCTCCTCGGAATGCGAGTAAATCAAAATGTTGTTGATGAAGATGATTACGAACCGATCTAGATACTCCAAGAAGATGCGGTTCATCAAATCCATAAATACTGCTGGAGCATTGGTAAGCCCAAATGGCATTACCAACAACTCATAATGTCAGTATATAAGGCATACTCAACCATAAGATTACTAGCAACGAATCTGTAATCTGATCACCAACTACATATCACCAAATCCATAATTATCCCACCTGACACTCACTATGTCACCATTAATGACAAACCCAAATAATAGATCATCAAAACAAACATCCACTAATAGATCATCAAAACAACTATTAACTAATAGATAATTAGAAAACCACATAACTCAACATTTACTCCAATAAATCATTAGAAATCCACATATCACAATATCTAATCTCACAATATCCCTCAACCTCAATCAAACATGATAATTTTCTAGTAGCAAATTCTCATCTTGGTGTACTATTAAGATGAATAAATATATCACAATCCCATATAAGATATATGACTATTGAAATCCAAGGGATATCCCTTGACTTCCTGACCGATAATCAACAACTCTCAAGTGGTAGTAGATATACGATCAATCCAAAAGATGAGTATAAAAACTCTACTAATTTCATCCATAATTATCCAAAGAGTATGCCAAATCTCATCCTTCAGATACTCAAATATCCACCATAAAGGAATGACAATTCAAAATCCAAAGGGTCATTCAATCTCCTGACTAAGAGTCTACTCATCAAAGAATATCCCCACAAATCTCATAATCATACCCGTATCATGTCCTCCGACTAATATCGACAAAAGATCGAACACTCCAATCTAAATTATAAACTTCAAGACCTTGGTAAAATGATCATGTGGTTAAGGTCTCGAGCTACTCAAGGGAGACAATGTTAGTTGAGTCAACTAACCATTGTCTTATAACACATCATACTATGATTGCTCCACCTATGGTTCTGTAACCTTTTGTGACGAGCAATGCATACAAGGGTAGAGAAGTACTATCAACAAATAGCTAACCGACATAACTGTTGATTGGCGCTCTGTTCCTCATAAATCATCATAAAATATTTCCACTCGATGACGGTGAAACTTTCTAGGTGTTAATCAACTAACACTACCTTTGTATTACTGTGGGTCATAAATCCCTAGATATCATCAAGGATATCCGTGATCGATCCATGAGTAAGGATCCCTCATGGATCAGCATTAGGTGAATCGACTGATCATCACCTTATAATCCATCATGCTACCGGAATAGGTGGTAAAGTACTCGCTCTCAAAACACCTCAACGTAATCACCAAATGATGCCTTGATCTCAAAAATCATCATCTGCTTCTTCCTTCACGTGATGCCTTGTCACATAAAAGATAAGCAGCTAACTTCACCTTTTCTTACGCCAGTATAAATTATATATCCAAATGTACTCACCAATTCATACGCCCATGAAATGGTTGTATCTTCTAAGTGTTAAGCAAGTAGCTTTACACCTTTCCACATGAGTGCAGGTATCCCATCTGAATGTACCTACTAAGTCATCCTACTAAGTACAGACGATCCAGGGTCAAAACCCACATGGAATAGGATACGTCGATCCTCTATAGGTTGACCAAGTCGACAATGGTATATGGCTAATTCAGTCCTCTCTACCTTGGTACAAGTCATGTACCCAAATGTGCCTAAAAATCTCTAACCAAGCACGAGGATCCTAAAAATTCAAAATCTCTATAAAAATAGAGTAAGTCATTCCCCTACTGATTGAACCAACAAAATAGATCGGTCATCAACAACTGGTCCAATAAGAGTACATCAATCCTCCACAAAAGTAACTAAGGTAAATCAATTCACAACTACCCAAGTCAATGAGGGTAAATCAGTCATCTATAGGCAGAACCAAAGAGAATATAAATTAATCCTCTACAGACTAAGTCAACATGATTATTACTGGTAGTATGATATGACGAATCCCCTAAGACTGTTATCCTTAATTTCCAATAGGGTCGACCGTGATCAGTGGTTGACCCATCACATGAAATATATGCTACAAATAACTAGACAAGTACTAAAAGATTACTAACACATCATAACTAACTATCATATATAACCATATAAGTACTAAATGATGTGCATGATAACAATAACAAACATACCTCCAATAGCTTGTAGATGTCCTACTGCTGCCTTGTCCCAAAACCTGAAAAGTCACATCGAGAAAACCAAAACACAAAATCCAGAACACAAAAAATAGGTATCATAAACCTGCTCTGATACCAAATAAATTGTCACACCGTAAAGGAGTGCCTGCTAGAGGAAAATTCGACAGCATCTCCCCTGTACCGGTGACAATCTGAAGCATATATACATCAATAACAAAATACATCAGCCCACACGGTTGGAATATACACAACCACGTAGTTATATATATATATATATATATATATATATATATATATATATATATATATATATATATATATTAAACAACCCACACAGTTATACCACAAACACAACCACATAGTTATATATAAAACATTCCACTTGGCTATACTAAAATCACAACAGAAAAACAAACAGAAAGCCCATACAACCAAAGCAACACAATGCGTGTTGACACATCTTAAGCACAAATACAACACCAAAATCAAAGAAAATAGCCACATGGCTAAACACCAATACAATGGTAAAACATTAAAGAATATATAAAAGAAATCAAAAGCGAAGTAAAACCATCTTCTGATGTGACGAGGGATCAGCAGACAAGATTCCCTAAGCGACACAACATATCTATTTGTTAAACTGAAAACAATTGGAAAAATAAAGGGTAGTGAGTTCAACAACTCAACGGGAATCAGGCGGACATGCATAGTAAAATATAACTACCAATAATAATCATGCGGTATAGTTTCCCGAACAATAATAGGAAATGTGAACTTAAAATGCTGAAGAAACTATACTCACCAGGACCTCCTATCCGAATATAAGGGTCGTTAGACATGACACAAAATGTCTCCTATATGCATGCCAATCATATGCAACCACCAAAAATGCAGCATACAAAATGCAGCAACTACAAACAATAAATGCAATCTATGCATATGATGTAAATATGATATGGTCACCCCTGACGCAGTCAGCCATCTCACACGTGATGGTGAGACTGAGTAGGTAGGTTATGACAACTGTGCACTCTGCCATCACTACTCATGAGTGACCGAGTGGACAGGATGATGTCAGAGTACACCTATCCTCCTACCCCAAACATAGTGGGGGAGCTTAAGCTCTCATCTCCCTGTATTATGGTCAAGTGGAGGGATCCCTGCCCGCTACACACTGCAGTCATTGCTACCTATGAGAGGACCACCGGAGCCTTGACACAGCAAATTGTAAAACACACCTTGCCTGAAATACCACTAACCAATAAGTGGTTGTGTGTGCGCGGGTCATGTAATTGACTATGTGCTCAACAACAATGGGGTCGATAAACTCTTAGCATGCAATCATACAAGATAGTGCATAACACTACAGCATGTAAATCCTAACACCTCCATAATATATACCAAAAAGGTAAAGAAATCCAACAATGATTTAAGTATCATAAACTAGGTACACATGTCAGGTATGTCTAGTAACTAGTCCTGTACACAGTAAAGAAATGTATGTCACTACTTATATGATCATAAGTACACATGGCAAGAACAAAAGAATATAAGTCTAAATGCATAACAGATAATAACAAACTAGGGCATGCTATAGCTATCAAGTAGTGACATACAATTGGTAGCTAAACACAACCATTATTATTAGCTATAAATTACTACGTATATCATAATGACAATATCAAAAAAGATAAGTCAAAGGTACCCGCCTCAAATCAAAGATCGTATCAAACCAATCTCATGTCGAGACGCTCGCCTCGAATCAAAGTCTTGCGATCACATAATGTATTTAGCTAATACATATGTAGCAAAAGCTAAATAAAATCCCCAACCTAATTAGGGAAACCCCTAATCAAATTAATTAAGCTAATTCATTAATCCAATTAGGTTTAACTCAATCCACAATTCCTTCACTTAAATCCTACACAAATCAACACATCATTTACTCCATGTCTTAAATCAACTAGGCATCAAGAACTAATTAATCTCTTTCAGAATCCATCACATCATTAGAATAGATATCCATAACTCTTCCAAAATCAAATTGCATTAGATCAATGCATAACCCATCAAACAAACTTACCCAAATCCAAAGACTTCGATGTTGACTCAGCCGAAGGAGCTTGCTACCGAGATTCATGGCCGGAGCTATAGTGTAGCCGTGGATCTCCACACAAATCCTAAAACACAAACAACACCTCCATATCTGAATTCCAACTTCCAATCGGAAGTAGCATAAGCCAAATAAGCTTAGTTTAAGAGATTTGTTACCCCTCTTTCCTCTTTGGTGGTTCCCTACGGCTGGAGTAGCACTGATTAGGGTTGGCCGTTGTTGGATCTAGTTGTTGGCCATAGTGGAGAGGAGAAAACGAGATCTGAAGAAACACAAGTCTAAGGATCGACTCAGATGAAGGAAACAATAGTACACAAAGAGACTGACCCTCTCGTGATGGCTGGTGGCATCGGCGTCACCATGCTGGCCTCACACGATGTGGCAATAGTGTGGTGGTTGTGATCGGGTGGCAACGATCATGTAACACCCATAGGATCCCTAGAAATTTTACATGAACTTATGCATGATTAAATTGATTTCATGTGGATTCTTCTTTAAAAGAAAATATAATAAAAAGAACCAAAAAGAGGCATGACCAAGGATTGAACCTTGGACCTCTTAGTAAATGGTTCCATGTCATAACCAGTAGCCCCAGCAGTGGAGTGCTATTATGAAGAGAGGGAAATGTTAGTTAAAGGTAGGGAAAGAGAAGGCTCCTTTCACTTAGAAGAAAAGTTGAAGTTGCCCTCTTCCTCTCTAATGAAAAGATGATTTTTGTTTTCTCCCTTCATTAAGGATGAGTTAAAAGAAAAAGGGAAGGCAAAGTTCATTTTCCTTCTTCTTCTCATTTAGAATAAATAAGAAAAAGAGTAGGAAAATTTCATTTACTCTCTTCCTCCTCCTCCTTCTCTCCACCGAAAAACAAGTTCTTCTTCCTCACCATTGCCGAACCAAGCAAGAAGGTTTTCTCTCTAGGAAAAGCTTTACAACCAAGGTTACTTCTCTTAGGGAATTAAGCGAGAGATGTAATTATCCCCTCACCTGCAGTACAATAGTTTTCGTACGCTTTATGTTTAAAGATTTTTGAAAAAAACTTAGAAATTTCCTTGCAAGTTTCGGCCAAGATGAGGAGTTGTGGTCACTTAAGGTTGTCAAGTTTACAATTTATGCTTCATGTTGTAACAAAAGGGCTAGAACCCCACACCTTAGGTTTCGGCCAAGATGGAACATGAGGTTTAAATCAAAGTGTTGAAACCTAAACATGATTGTTTATGCTCCTTCATGATACATGATTTATTACATATTGTTAGTTAAGATTTCATGCTACATGTTGTACAAATAAAAACTAGAACCTCACCTTAGGTTTTGGCCAAGATGGAACATGAGGTTTAGATCAAAGTGTTGAAACCTAAACATGCTTGTTTATGCTCCTTCATGATACATGATTTATTACATATTGTTAGTTAAGATTTCATGCTACATGTTGTACAAATAAAACCTAGAACCTTACCTTAGGTTTCGGCCAAGATGAAATATAAGGTTTAGATCAAAGTGTTGAAACCTAAACATGATTGTTTATGCTCCTTCATGACACATGATTTATTACATGTTGTTAGTTAAGATTTCTTGCTACATGTTGTACAAATAAAACCTAGAACTTCACCTTAGGTTTCGGCCAAGATGGAACATAGGGTTTAGATCAAAGTGTTGAACCCTAAACATGATTGTTTATGCTCCTTCATGATACATGATTTATTACATGTTGTTAGTTAAGTTTTCATGCTACATGTTGTACAAATAAAACCTAGAACCTTACCTTAGGTTTCAGCCAAGATGAAATATAAGGTTTAGATCAAAGTGTTGAAACCTAAACATGATTGTTTATGCTCCTTCATGATACATGATTTATTACATGTTGTTAGTTAAGTTTTCATGCTACTTGTTGTACAAATAAAACCTAGAACTTCACATTAGGTTTCGGCCAAGATGGAACATAAGGTTTAGAGCAAAGTATTGAAACCTAAACATGTTTGTTTATGCTCCTTCATGATACATGATCTATTACATGTGGTTAGTTAAGTTTTCATGCTATATGATGTATAAACAAAACTTAGAGTCTTACCTTAGGTTTTGGCCAAGGATGAACACAAGGTCTAGGGCAAGGTTTTGAAATCTAACCATGCTTGTTTTATGCTTCCTCATGATGTATGATTTCTTATGCAATGTTAGGTTAAATTTCCATGGCTTATGTTGCATGAAAAACCTAGAAATACCACCTTGAGGTTTCAGCCAAGGTTGAATATTAGAGTTAGAACCTTACTTATGGTTACCAAAGGACTCACTTGCTATGCTATGTAGGTTGCAAAAGTCTCATGCTTTAAATTGATTAAAGGAAAATTTAAAACATGCCTTCATGTTTCGGCCTAGTTAAGAAGAATGAGGTTAAGAAGCTACCTAGGATTCCTAAGGTCTTACATGCTATGATTAATGATCATGAAGACCTAGGTAGTTGATTTCATGTATCCATGTTGTTTGAAAATCTACGATGTATGTTTATATGTTTCGGCCAAGCATGATTTAGGGCTTGTAGGAAGTTTCAAAAAAAAAAACACCTTAATCATGTATGATGTTGACCCTTATGATATGATATGAATTTTTATGTCACCATGTTAATTGATATGTGCACTTCATGTTATTATGTTAAGTTTTTATGAGATGCTATATAATGTGCACTTCATGTTATCATGTTATGTTTTTATGACATGCTATATGTTATGTGCACTTGGTGCCATCATGCTATGTTTATGCAAGGCTTATGTAAGATGAAAAGACTAAGAGATGCTTCCCTTAAGTTGGGATCAAGAGTACTCTTCATGATATGACAAGAATATGAATGTTATGAAATGACAAGAACACGATATGTTATGATATGACATGATATGACATGCTATTTTACTTTATATGGCTTGTACCAAGGGTGGGCTCCACAAGCGCCCCTAGGTCGATGGTCTATGAAACAGGCCTAGTAAAAGGGATGGGCTCCTAAGTTGCCCCTAGGTCGATGGTCTATGAAACGGGCCTAGTTCCTAATAGGTTCAAGATTTGCTACCTTGGATCTATTTAGGATGCGCGCATTTATGTATGTATGTGGTACAAGCCGGGCCCTCATGTTGAGATTATGTTTAAATATGTATATGATATATGTTTTCAAAAGGACATCTTGCATATACTCATTTCATGATACATATTTTCAAAAGATCATCTTGTATTTACAAGTTCATGTTATATGTTTTCTTTATGCTTCTTAAAGATGCTCTTAAAATATGTCTATGATGCTTATATGATCATGTTACTACTTTATGTTTATGCTCTCACATGATATGATATGACTTTATGTTTATGCTCTCACATGATATGATATGACTTTATGTTATACTCTCACATGTTATGTTATGATTTACCACTTTATGTTCATGAATGATTCATGGTTTTTGTGAGTAGGAAAGGGACTTACTAAGCCTATGGGCTTATAGTTTTTATGTTTCCTTGTACTACAAAAAATGAAAGGAATGGCTAAACTAAGAGGAGCAGCAGGAAGGGCAAGAGTGTGTGTGGCAGTGGCTCGGTGGAAGAAAACTGCTATATGTTTTTAAGTTCTAAGTTTGCATATGAACCATGTGTTATCTTTATGCTTTGATAGTACTTTAACTAGTATGGATAATTATGCACTTATGTTCTTCATGTTTCATGCTAGTATGCTTATGATATCTTGAATTATGTTTCAAGTAGTTGGTGTTAATTAAGTTGTATGCATGATTACTAGTAAGTCTAAATGTTCAGTATGATAAGCATGATGACTAGTGTAGAAAAAAAATTTAATAATTATTTCCGCTGCCATGATTTTGTATGTATGCATGTATGTAAGTAACCCCGTCCCTCCTTAAGCAGTGGGAGGGCGAGCGTTATAGATCAAGCAGCTACAATCAGGCAGAAGATAATGCAGGCGAGGGGAGGTCAAGGCTAGGGCTCAGCCTTTCCCCTTGGTTGAAGATCTATTCGTGTGGAGTGATGACCCGAGGAGGAAGACGACCCAACAACCTCCAGGGATCTGCGAAGGAGAAAGGTAGCTCGACACCGATGATTGAGTGGTGGTAGTGATCAATTGGGGTGATATAGCATAATCACGTGAGAGGGAGAGACTCAGCGACAACAGATCCCTCCTGGCCAATTGCATCGATTGCTGGCAGCGCCGACGTCTCATAGGTTGGAGTGGCACGGCGAATGACGCCCGCCATCGGGCTGTGATAGTCAGCGGTGAGATGAGGGAAAGGATCGGAGAAGGAGGAGATAACGAAGAGGGAAAACGAAGAGATCGGGGAAGAGGTGAGGCGGTAGCTTGGTGGAGAGGAAGGGGAACGGGCGGAGAAGGAAGCTAGGGCACGGGTAAGAAACGAAGGAAAAGAAAAATCAAAGAAATATTTAAGAAATTAAACATTTCCTCGTTCAAATAGGGTAACTTAAGTAGTTTTTGCCCTAGCCCAATAATTTATCCCTCTAACATACGTCATACGTGCTCCAAAAAATTCTTCGAAAATTTCTAAAAATTCCTAAAATTTTTGTTAAGGTTATTCCTCAAATAATCTTATTATTTTATTATTATTTGGGTGTCGTATTTTATAATAGATATGTCTATGAAGTGCTTACTGTAGCACGAGTGCAAGTTTCCTTCGATTTAAGGTATACAAGTCATCTTGGTCATGGAGACTTATACTTTGACATCTTAAGCAAGCATCTCATTGAGATGTGGACCCAGGATAATTGGGTATAAGTCGAAGGCATCCCGCATGCAAAACCCGACCTTTAGATACATGCACCGAGTGATGAGCAAAACAATCTTTGGTCGAGGAGATAGTGACGGGGGTGATTAAAAAGAGTGAACTCTATTGTCTTTGGGCAATGTTGAAGAAAGTTGATTTTAATTCCGGGTTCCATTTCCTACAAACCTTAGTAAGGGCAGCTAGGTCATCTTTGGGGGCAATTGTGTTTGGTGGATTGATTACTCCAATAGCACATAATTTTGGTTGTGAGCTTGATGGACTAGAGGTTATTCATGGCAATGACAAGATCGACTTCGATTCTTGTCTTGCAATGAAGATGATTTGTTGGGATGAGCATGGGTTTACCTTTCCTAGGGCCTTTGGTTTACCTCTACCCCTTCCTTATCCCGAGCGCACTTCAGTTCGCAATCCTGCAAATTGGGTGATCACTAATCCAGCCCCCGAGAATGTGCCTCCCATAGTACCACCACGAACCCTCACCATCAGGTTTCCCGCAGCCTTCCAGACATCCGGATTCTCCTAGGCACTCTTTTGCCTATGGCACGGGACCCTCTAGTTTTAATTTTTCTGACTTCCGTACCTCCTTATAATCTCTTCACGAGAAGCACAATGCCCAACAATAGTTGTTGGAGGGTCGCTTCAAGCTTTATGATGGCCAATTTAGGGAGGTTCGAGATCATTTTTAGTTCACTAGAGACCTCCATAGTTAGGTGACGGGGTTCGTACATGATTATGATGTGGACCAGGAGAGAATGAGGAACTTTATGGATGATATGGATATCACTCGACAGCAAGTAGACGCTTTGTATCAATATCATCAGCACATAGGCCATCTCCCTGGTTTCCCTAGATTTCCCCCGAGGCCACATCAAGGACCTCCTTACCCCCCACCCCCGCCACCATATTGATTTCATCGAGGTGATGAAAAGTTTAAGTCTGGGGGGTGTTGTTGCACAACCTGAGTTTGGTTGAGAGTCTTTCTTTTGTTTTTGTATATGTTATTTGCTTTCTTTTATCTGTTTAGTTTAGTTTTATCTATTTGCATTTTATTTGTTTATGTTTGCACATTATTTGAGAACATCAACTATCTACTTCTTTGGCCACTTGTCCAATAGCAAAATGTCTAGCATTTTCTTAGTTCATGAATGGTCCAGATAGTGTTAGTATGTTTAGTGTATCTCCTTTTTCTATCTTTAGTATCATGAAATAAGCTAAGTATTGTACAAAGTTCGGTATAAGTTTTTGGCCTAACCTTAAGGACTTATTTTCACTACACTTAAGCACTTAAGCTTGAATGGTAGACATACTTTTGAAATAGTTATGATTCATCCAAACTGTTTAGTACTTGTGTTGCCATGGTGATTCCTTATTTACATTTTGGTTACTGGATAACCTCGGATCATGGAAGCTCATTTGGAAAAATCTAAATCCCAACATATGCATCGCATGTGTAATAAGTGATACTCTATAACACTATATATATAAAAAATAATAATAATAATAATAAGGGATAAAAAATAGTTGTCGTGAGTGGAAACTAACAATTCACCCCTTTGAGACCGAGTTAGGTTATTGGAGAAATGAATGTTATGTATCTCTTGATTCCGAGAAGTACCCTTTGGGACCTTGTGTAATTTAAGGAAAATGAACCAAGTGTGTGGCAGGTAAGTGTCTATCACTGGGAACATTAGGAACTCAATTGTATGACGACTTAACTAGGACAGAGAATGGAAACTTGAAGAGCTTGAGCTACTTACTGCACCGAGCATAGAGGACTTATGTTTAAGCCATACTTAGGTTACTCCACAGTCATGTTTATCAGTGAAGCTAGATGATAGAGTTAGGTGAATGCACTAAGGATTATGAAACACTACAGGATTTCATGAACATAGTTTGTAGCATTTTGCTTGAGGACAAGCAAAGGTTCAAGTCTAGGGGTGTGATGTGCGCAAATATTATGATCTTCTACGCATGTTTTAGCGCACATTCACTTGACTTATGCACATATATTCTTCACATGATCGCATCTTTTATCTTGTATTCACCATTTCTATTGTTTTTTTTCAGATATCTGCTCTTTGTTTGGTTTTATGTTGACAGGAAAGATTTTTGGAGCTTGAACGGAGAGTATTGATGCACCGGAACCAACCAGACAACACGGTCGTGCGACCCTGCATGACCATGTGGCCAAACAAGAGAGGGAGAGTACACGGTCGTGCAATCCTGCACGGTCATGCGACCAAAACAGCAGCCAGTCAGCACACGCCCGTGCAACCCTTCACGGTCGTGCCACCCGAGGCAGAGAAGGAGACTTGCACGGTCGTGCACCCCTGCACGGCCGTGCCCTAGGAGACAGAGCCCAAAGGCTACACGGCTATGCGACCCTGTACAGCCGTGCAGCCACGCACAGAACCGGAGAAGGGCACGGTCGTGCCACCCTTGCACGGTCGTGCCGCCGTGGCCAAACCCTAAGGCTATATAAGGGTTTTAACCCTTTTTGCAAGAGGAGAGGCGAGCCGTCAGGGAGAAAAAGATCTTGGAGTAATTCTACGCTGCTTTGGGCTGCCGTTCAGTGAACTTCCACCACCACATCGACTCCAGAAGCTGAGAGTTGGATCCAAAGGACACTCTTCGACACCCGATAAGCATATTCCTTCTTACTTGCTGAGAATTGTATGTTTGTCTATACTATGTTTTCGGATATTTCTGTAATGCCCGAAAATTCTCAAAACTATTTTAGGAATATTCAATGATTTTTCTGGAATTTTTAGATATTTTTCCGATATTTTTCCGAGTAGCGGAAGTAGCAAAACTAATTAGAAGAATAAAAAGGCTTTAACGGGAATCGAACCCGGGACCTCTCGGGTCTGCTAAACTTTTAGTTAGCCTTAGTAACCGGTGAACCCAGCAGGGCCGTGCTGAAAGAGAAGGGAAACATTTATATTTATATTTGTGTTGGGCATAGTTACCCACTTAATATAAATTGGAAAACTTAAGTAGGTTTTGGATTTTTTTTGGGTTCGGCAACTTCTCAACCCTCACCACCGAAACCTCACCGCCGCCTCTTCCCTCTTCTTCCTCTCTCGGCACACCAAGCCCCAAGGGCTCTAGGAGCACTTTCCGGCAGGATCTTCGATACGAGGACGTTCCCCTCCGCGAGAAGAACGCGTGGACGCGAGCGAATCATCGAGAAGTCGTCTCCACCGGAATTTCTAGCGATTAGATTTGTAAGAAATCTAGCACACGAGGTAAGAAACCCCTCACCTGCAGTATAAGTAGCTCTCGTTTGATTGCATGCTTATAATTTAGTTATATGTAGATTTTTATCGATCTCTAGAGTGTATTTAATTCTCTTCGCCGACTTAGGGGTTAGTTAAGTATCTCTGGATGGGCCGGACGCGTTTTACCTCTTCAGATAGAGGTTCTAGACGTCGTCGGATGCCTAGAGGTGGTTCCCCTATTAGAGAGGAGAGTTGGAGCACACTAGGTGTTCGATAAAATGTTTAGCGCAACATTAGATAGTTTTAACAGCATAGTGAAATGCATAGAAGCATTTAAACCAGCATGTCAGTTTTATTTCAGCTTTATAGGACTAGACGTCCAATGGGTGGGCTCCCACAGTCGCCTCTAGGTTCAGACAACCTAGTTCTAGGTTCAGATAACCTAGATTCAGCTGATTAGCATTTCAGTATTTTACTTTCAGCAGCGGCACTGTACTGGATTAGATATCCACTGGGTTGGAATCCCATAGTCGTCCCTAGGTTTAGCTAACCTAGTAAACCCCTACTAGATTCGGAACTTGTAATCCCGGGTCTAGTTAGGGATGCGCGCACAGCAAGTACAGTTGTCAGGGCCCTACAGCAGCATGTTTAGTATTTTTAGCTATTATGTATAATAGTTTTTCAAATCAGTTTTAAAACATAATGGAATTCAGTATTAGCTCAGCTTCAGCTTAGCTCACTTTTGTATCAACTCAGCTTATTTCAGTTGTTAAATATGATAGCTTCATATACAGTTCTAGACATGTTATGATCAGTTTTATTTTATGTTCAGCTTATGTTATGTCATGCTTTGTATGATACCATGCCATGCCATGCTTGCATATTCAGTATGTTTTTCAAATAGCATGACTTTCAAATCATGAGTGGCATCGTATGCATTGTTTTTGTGAGTAGATGGTTTCTTACTAAGCGAAAGCTTATAGATACTTTTTCCTTATACTGCAGATAAAGGTAAAGGAAAGGTGGACCAGTAGCGGAGGCTGGAGGGCAATGCTATCAGGATGTGTGTGGGCAGGAGTTGGAATAAAGATCTTTGGGATCTAAACAGTTTTACTTGAGTATTAGTACTTAGTGGTTTCAGTTGTTACTATTCGGTTTTTGATTTGTTAAGTGTTATGAAATAGTAAACCATGCACTATGTAGTATGCCAGGTTTAGAATATTAGTAGTTTTATAGTAGTGTGATTTGCATTGATTTAGAGTGGTTGCAGGTGGTTTTGGCACGACAAAGTGTCGAAAGCAGCATCTCTGATTTCGTATCAGGAAATCAGACGCTGGATCGGTCTGCCGACCGATCCAGTAGTGTACCAGGCTTCTGGATCGGTCCGTCGACCGATCCAGACAGATACAGTATGCTACTGTATCCTCCTGGATCGGTCAGCCGACCGATCCAGCACGATACAGTAGCGTTCCAGAGGTTTCGGGTACCTGGATCGGTCAGCCGACCGATCCAGCCACACCTGGATCGGATCTGCCGACCGATCCAGCCACACATGGATCGGTCTGCCCGACCGATCCAGTTGGGAACCGAATGCCCCATAGCTTCGATCGATCTGCGGATCGATCGGCAGGTCTGTAGTTAGTTGGGAAGTGTAGTTTCTAGTCCCTAGCCGAGTTGGGATGTTCAGTTTCCCCTCCTTAGCATATGTACACCAGCAAAGAAGGTCTTTAGACCTTTCTTAGCAGTTGTATCCGTCATTAGTAGAGTAAAATTTTAATTAGCCCAGCTTTCCGCACAGTATAGTTTAGCATAATTGTAGCGACCGGCCTTACAGCCAGTACCCAGAAGGTGGGTCGTTATAGAGTGGTATCAGAGCAGTGTTCCATACTTCCTACACACACATCAGCATTGTACCTGCAACTTCCAAGTAAGAATACCTCTACTTTATTTATGCTCCTTGTTTTGTTATTACAGTTCATGTTTATATGCCTACTGCTTGTTAGTATGTGATAGTTTTTAAACATGACATCAGTAGTTATATAACTGTGATTACATTAGTTATGTTATGTCCTCCATGTCTTTAGAAATGGCACGAGGACGCCCAGCTAGAAGGGCACTAGCTACTGAGCCCCAGCAAGAGGCAGGCAGTACAGTGCCTCCTCCGGACCTTACAGCATTAGTGGCTCAGTTACAGCAGCAGCTAGCTGAACAGCAACAGGAAATAGTCACCTTAAAGGCTAACCAGCAGAATACCCCCACAGTCACCCCGGAACCGAATTTGACGACTCCGGTAGTCTTAGAGGTTCCACCAGCTCAGCCTACAGCACCAGCACCAGCAGCCCCAGCAGCTGAGCCAAGAAAAGAAGCCTATCTGATCCAGTGGCAGCGAGTCAAGCCAGAGAACTTCTCAGGCACTAGTGAACCATGGGATGCACAAGCCTGGTTCAAAACACTGGAGAGCACGATGGAGCTTCTGGACTGGCCAGAACACGAGAAGGTGAAGTGTGCCTCCTTCTGCCTGACAGGAGACGCACGCATGTGGTGGGAAAGAATCAGAACGAAGCGCCCAGTGAACCAGATGTCATGGGCTGACTTCGAGAAAGAATTCTTCGAGGAGTTCTTTCACATACGGGTTACAAACCGCCACTACGACGAGTTCACTGAGTTTCGTCAGGGCAACCTATCAGTTGAGGAAGCCGTGAAGAAATTCAACAGGTTGGCTCGTCTATGCCCAGAGCTAGTCAGCACAGAAAAGGAACGATTGATGCTCAAGATGTTGAGGCCAGAGATAGCAGTGAACGTGGCTGGTGGCATACATAGGCCACAAACCACAGAGGAGTTAGTGAGCAGTGCCTTGACCACAGAGCATTACCAGAACAGCATAAAGCAGCAGAAGCAAGTCTCCTCAGAGTCCAAAGGCCAAGGAAACTCTCACACTCAAAAACAGCAAGGCCACAGCTCTAACTGGAAAGGGAACTCCAACAGCAAGCTCAAATCAGGGAGTGACCCAAAAGGAGGACCATCTAGCAAGCGACCCAGCTATCCAAAGTGTGCTACTTATGGGAAATTCTACCCAGGGGTTTGTCGCAAGGGCACACGAGGATGCTTTGAATGTGGACAAGAAGGGCACATGGCCAAGCAGTGCCCAAACAAGACCGGTCTTCCTCAGCCACAGCAGATTCAGTATGCAGGCCAGCCGGCTTAGTTATATCAGATGCAGGCCGCTCTAGAAGGTCCACTTATCAGCCAGGGCAGATTAGAAGCCCCTCCAGCTATGGTGAATGCGAGGATCTACTCACTCACCAGAGAGGATGTAGCCAATGCCTCGACAGTTGTCACAGGTCAGATTAGCATTTTTCAGTATAGTGCTACTGTTCTATTTGATACTGGGGCAACCCATTCATATATAGCTAGGATGTTCTCCGAAAAAGTAGAAATACCCTCAGAGGTACTCAGTGGACAGCTTTTGACGGCACTACCTTCAGGAGAGAGGCTCAGAGCAGTGCCGGTCATTATAGCAGACAGAGAGCTCTTTTGTGATCTGATAGTGCTAGAAATGACCGACTATGACGTTATCTTTGGAATGGACTTTCTGATCAGATACGGTGCTACCATAGAGTGCCGTAAACAGAAAGTCATCTTCCAACCTGAAGCGGCAGTGTAATTTGAATACAGCGGGGGACCAAAGAGAAAGGCCAAGAAGTTTCTCTCAGCTATGAAAGCACAGAAGCTACTGGATTCAGGATGTACAGGATTCCTAGCACACGTAGTCAACGCCAGCCAGGACAAGAACCACCAGCTAGCAGAGGTTCGAGTCGTATGTGACTACCCAGCAGTCTGCCCTGAAGAGTTACCAGGCTTAGCACCAGACAGGGAGATTGACTTTGAGATAGAGCTCATTCCCGGTACAAATCCTATCTCCAAAGCGCCTTATCGCATGGCTCCAGCAGAACTGAAGGAACTTCAGGAGCAACTACAGGAGCTGCTAGACAAGGGTTTCATACGCCCGAGTCACTCACCATAGGGAGCGCCTGTATTGTTCGTGAAGAAGAAGGATGGAAGCATGCGACTGTGCATAGACTACAGATCACTGAACCAAGTCACAATCAAGAACAGTATCCCTTCCCAGATGATCTGTTCGATCAGCTAAAGGGAGCAGCAGTGTTCTCTAAGATAGATCTCAGATCAGGTTATCATCAGGTAAAAGTTAAAGAAGGGGATATACCCAAGACAGCATTCAGAACCAGATACAGACACTACGAGTTCGTAGTCATGCCCTTTGGCATGACCAATTCTCCAGCTACATTCATGGATCTCATAAACAGAGTATTCAGGGAGTATTTAGATAAGTTTGTTATTGTGTTTATCGATGACATTCTTATCTATTCAGGAACTCAGGAAGAACATTCAGAGCACCTGAAACTAGTATTGCAGACCCTTCAGCAGCACCAGCTATACGCCAAGTTCACGAAATGTGAATTTTGGTTAGATCAGGTGTCCTTCCTGGGTCACATCATCTCAAAGGAGGGTATCATGGTAGACCCCAGTAAGATAGAAGCTGTGAGCAATTGGAAGAGACCCAAGAACGCTAGCGAGATCAGAAGCTTTCTGGGATTAGCAGGCTATTACAGAAAATTCGTAGAGGACTTCTCCAGGATAGCCTCCCCACTGACAGCTCTTACCAGAAAGAACAGAAAGTATCAGTGGACCGAGGACTGTGAGAACAGTTTCAGCGAGCTGAAAAGGAGATTGACCAGTGCTCCCATTTTGGCTCTACCAGACAACACCAGCAGCTTTGACATCTATAGTGATGCCTCTAAGTTGGGATTAGGAGCAGTACTGATGCAAAACGGTAAGGTGATCGCCTATGCCTCCAGACGACTCAAGGATTATGAGAAGAATTATCCTACTCATGACCTTGAGCTTGCAGCAGTAGTGTTCGCTCTCAAAATTTGGAGACATTACTTATATGAAGCTCAGTGCAGAGTGTTTACAGATCATCAGAGTCTGAAGTACTTCTTCACTCAGAAGGATCTGAACATGCGACAGCGCAGATGGCTTGAGCTGGTCAAAGACTACGATATAGACATCATCTACCATCCAAGGAAAGACAATAAGGTAGCCGACGCACTTAGCAGAAAATCCAGTGCTACCTTATTATCTCTTACAGCCATGTCACCGCCCCTACAGAAGGAGATCGTAGATTTCGGTCTCGAGCTCATCGTTGGACAGCTCTCTACTATGACCTTAGAGTCTACCTTTCTTGGTGATATTCAGTCAGCTCAGGAGCAGGACCCTGAAATTCAGAAAATCAAGCAAGGGCTAGCAGAATCAGAAAGTAGAGAATTCAGAGTGTCCGATAGAGGGGTGTTGTATTTTGGTGACAGACTCCGTGTTCCAGGAACTACGAGATAGATTTTAGATGAGGCTCACAGGACTTCCTATGCGATGCATCCAGGTTCCACCAAAATGTATCGAGACCAAGAAACGCTTTTGGTGGCCGGGATGAGCGAGACATCGCGATATGTTAGCATCGCCTCACCGGAGGGTCAAGGCGTAACATCACCGGGAGGAGTTCTGCATCTGATTCCAGAATGGAAGTGGGAGGATATCTCTATGGACTTCATAGTGGGACTACCCAGAACCACGAATGGTTTTGGATGCCATCTGGGTAATAGTCGACAGGTTGACTACATCAGCCCACTTTTTAGCTATCAAGGTATCCTACTCCATGGAGAAGCTAGCTCAGTTGTATCTCTAGGAGATCGTCAGACTTCATGGAGTCCCACGTACCATTATTTCAGATAGAGACAACAGATTTACATCACACTTCTGGGAGTGTGTACAGTCAGCATTGGGCACGAAGTTAAAGTTCAGCACAGCATTCCATCCGCAGACAGATGGTCAGACAGAGCGAGTAAACCAGGTACTCGAAGATATGCTCCGAGCGTGTGCCCTAGATTTCAAGGGAAGTTGGTGCAAATATCTTAGCTTAGCAGAATTTGCATACAACAACAGCTATCAGGCCACTATCGGCATGGCACCTTACGAGGCTCTCTATGGGCGGAGGTGTAGATCTCCAATTTGCTGGTATGAGAGTGGTGAACAGAAGAAACTAGAGCTTCAGACAGATCTAGTAGCAGATACCACAGTAGCTATACAGCAGATCCGCCAGAGAATAGAGACAGCTCAGAGCCGCCAGAAAAGCTATGCTGTTAGAGTTTTCGGTTGGGGATTCAGTGTTCCTCAGAGTAGCTCCCATGAAGGGGTAATGCGTTTTGGGAAGAAGGGCAAGCTAAGTCCCGATATGTGGGACCATACCTTATCAGAAGAGTGGGCAAGGTAGCATATGAGCTAGAGCTACCCGAAATGTCACCGTCCACAACGATTTCATGTCTCTATCAAGAAGCATACCCGATGCCACCGGTGATTGAGCCCCGGTCAGTGCAGATCCGCCAAGACCTCACTATGATAGTCGGCCTATTCGGATAATAGACCGAGCGGTTAAGAAATTGCGGAATAAGGAAGTACCATTAGTCAAAGTCATTTGGCACATCACACAGCAAAAGAGGCAACTTGGGAGACAGAAGCTAGCATGAGACAGAAGTACCCTAAGTTCGACGAACTTTTTATAAGGTATGGGGGATTGTAACGCCCGAAAATTGTCAAAACTATTTTAGGAATATTCTATGATTTTTCTGGAATTTTTAGATATTTTTCCGGTATTTTTCCGAGTAGCGGAAGTAGCAAAACTAATTAGAAGAATAAAAAGGCTTTAGCGGGAATCGAACCCGGGACCTCTCGGATCTGCTAAACCTTTAGTTAGCCTTAGTTACCGGTGAACCCAGCAGGGCCGTGCTGAAAGAGAAGGGAAACATTTATATTTATATTTGAGTTGGGCCTAGTTACCCACTTAATATAAATTGGAAAACTTAAGTAGGTTTTGGATTTTTTTTGGGTTCGGCAACTTCTCAACCCTCACCACCGAAACCTCACCGCCGCCTCTTCCCTCTTCTTCCTCTCTCGGCACACCAAGCCCCAAGGGCTCTAGGAGCACTTTCCGGCAGGATCTTCGATACGAGGACGTTCCCCTCCGCGAGAAGAACGCGTGGACGCGAGCGAATCGTCGAGAAGTCGTCTCCACCAGAATTTCTAGCGATTAGATTTGTAAGAAATCTAGCACACGAAGTAAGAAACCCCTCACCTGCAGTATAAGTAGCTCTCGTTTGATTGCATGCTTATAATTTAGTTATATGTAGATTTTTATCGATCTCTAGAGTGTATTTAATTCTCTTCGCCGACTTAGGGGTTAGTTGAGTATCTCTGGATGGGCCGGACGCGTTTTACCTCTTCAGATAGAGGTTCTAGACGTCATCGGGTGCCTAGAGGTGGTTCCCCTATTAGAGAGGAGAGTTGGAGCACACTAGGTGTTCGATAAAATGTTTAGCGCAACATTAGACAGTTTTAACAGCATAGTGAAATGCATAGAAGCATTTAAACCAGCATGTCAGTTTTATTTCAGCTTTATGGGACTAGATGTCCAATGGGTGGGCTCCCACAGTCGCCTCTAGGTTCAGACAACCTAGTTCTAGGTTCAGATAACCTAGATTCAGCTGATTAGCATTTCAGTATTTTACTTTCAGCAGCGGCACTGTACTGGATTAGATATCCACTGGGTTGGACTCCCATAGTCGTCCCTAGGTTTAGCTAACCTAGTAAACCCTACTAGATTCGGAACTTGCAATCCCGGGTCTAGTTAGGGATGCGCGCATAGCAAGCCAGGGCCCTACAGCAGCATGTTTAGTATTTTTATCTATTATGTATAATAGTTTTTCAAATCAGTTTTAAAACATAATGGAATTCAGTATTAGCTCAGCTTAGCTCACTTTTGTATCAACTCAGCTTATTTCAGTTGTTAAATATGATAGCTTCATATACAGTTCTAGACATGTTATGATCAGTTTTATTTTATGTTCAGCTTATGTTATGCCATGCTTTGTATGATACCATGCCATGCCATGCTTGCATATTCAGTATGTTTTTCAAATAGCATGACTTTCAAATCATGAGTGGCATCGTATGCATTGTTTTTGTGAGTTGATGGTTTCTTACTAAGCGAAAGCTTATAGATACTTTTTCCTTATACTGCAGATAAAGGTAAAGGAAAGGTGGACCAGTAGCGGAGGCTGGAGGGCAATGCTATCAGGATGTGTGTGGGCAGGAGTTGGAATAAAGATCTTTGGGATCTAAACAGTTTTACTTGAGTATTAGTACTTAGTGGTTTCAGTTGTTACTATTCGGTTTTTGATTTGTTAAGTGTTATGAAATAGTAAACCATGCACTATGTAGTATGCCAGGTTTAGAATATTAGTAGTTTTATAGTAGTGTGATTTGCATTGATTTAGAGTGGTTGCAGGTGGTTTTGGCACAACAAAGTGTCGAAATCAGCATCTCTGATTTCGTATCAGGAAATCAGATGCTGGATCGGTCTGCCGACCGATCCAGTAGCGTACCAGGCTTCTGGATCGGTCCGTCGACCGATCCAGATAGATACAGTATGCTACTATATCCTCCTGGATCGGTCAGCCGACCGATCCAAAGGTTCTTCGGCGTGTCAGTGTCATGGATCGGTCCGTAGACCGATCCGAACACTGGATCGGATCTTCCGACCGATCCAGCCACACATGGATCGGTCTGCCCGACCGATCCAGTTGGGAACTGAATGCCCCATAGCTTCGATCGATCTGCAGATCGATCGGCAGGTCTATAGTTAGTTGGGAAGTGTAGTTTCTAGTCCCTAGCCGAGTTGGGATGTTCAATTTCCCCTCCTTAGCATATGTACACCAGCAAAGAAGGTCTTTAGACCTTTCTTAGCAGTTGTATCCGTCATTAGTAGAGTAAAATTTTAATTAGCCCAGCTTTCTGCACAGTATATTTTAGCATAATTGTAGCGACCGGCCTTACAGCCAGTACCCAGAAGGTGGGTCGTTACAATTTCTCTAGCATTCATGGAGTAAATCCCTTATTCTGGGATAAGGGAGTAGTCGTGGTACGGATTGATGTAAAACTCGAATTGTGTTTATACTTGTTGGATGAACTTTCATGCTTTGTTTCAATTGTTAATTGCTTACTTTTGAATGAGAAGAACTTGTCATCCTTGTAGAGGATTACCTCTAGATCATACACCCAAGGGGCCCTAGTGACAGCGGTAACCCGTTCACAGACATCTAAGATAGCTCCTTGAGAGGAAGGCAGATTCTCCCTAAGGGAGTGAGAGACCAGGCTTAGCTCTACTTTCTATATATTCTTAATCTACCAGTTAGATTTATGTCCTTGTTCGCTCTCCGCAAGTGTACGAAAATGTCGCAAGTAATATAAAAGATTATCATATCCACAGGGACTGGAATAAGCACTAGAAATGTTTCAACACAAGTTAGCCAAACAACTAATCAATTGGTTTCCAAAAGCTAAATGTAACTAATGAAAAGTAAACATAGAAATGAAAGATCAACAAACAAGATTATGGGTTTTGATAAAGGAATATTCTAGAAGTTTTGGTTTCTTTGTAAGATTCCTCAATGTAAATGATCTACCAAATCCTATTTCTCAATTGCCCGACATTTATAGAAGGTTGCCAGTTCTCTCTTGCAATAGACAACCGGCCTAGGACTGAAATCTATACCTAAATGTGATCAATTACATATGAACTTATGTTGTCCTTACACGGGCATGTTCCTGTCACGATGATCCCTCGAATTTTCAACACAAAGATCATACTTCTCAACCCCATAAGATATAAAGATTAATCCCTAAATCTATCCTACCCTCTTGAATTATCCTATTTCCCCCCTAAAGCTCATCACTCAAATGTCCTTACACGGGCTTGCACCTTACGCGTGCTTCCCTCGGAAAATCGAGTGAGAGATAATCTCTACAAGATCCACAAGACATTCAAATAATCAATCAAGAATGTGAATTAGGTCCAAATCATAACAACACATCCAAGATCTAATTGATACAAATAGGGCAAAATTATAGAAACAAGGAAATGGCAAATCCACAAGAGTTTACATAAATTCATCATACAAATACTCCCTCCATCCTAAAACAAAGAGATCTACTCCATGAATCAAAGAGAGAAATCTGAAAATACAAAGATTACAAGCATTTCTCGATCCCCCAATCCAAGAAGAGGAGAGAAAGAAAACTTATCTAAGATGAACCTTGGTCTTCGGATCCAATCCACGCTCCCGGAGTCGATTCCGTTGAAGATCTTCCTTTAGATCGCCCAGAAATCCTCCCAAGATTGAGAGGAAACACCCAAATTTCACTTTTCCCCCAAGAGGGAGAAGATCCCCTTTCAAATCTTGAAGAAGGGTTTAAATAGAGGTGAAGTTTGGGCGCCACACGACCCCATGGCACGGCCGTGTGAGGTTCACACAGCCCTGCCCACTCTCCTCTCTGCCAGCCTTGCATGGCCGTGTGTGAGACACGGCCGTGGCAAACATCCCCAATAGCCCCTTTACACGGCCGTGTAGATCTACACGGCCTGAACTGTCTTAGCCTCTGGAAATCTGGCACGACCGTGTGATACACACGGCCTGCTTCCTTCCTTGCCACTGAGAACCTCACATGGCCGTGTGAGACACACGACCGAGGCTTCTCCTTGCTCTGGAAAACTCACATGGCCGTGTGGTGCACACGGCCTAGGTCCTTCTCAATCTGGGTTCTTCGGATCCTTGCACGGACGTGTGAGGTTCACACGGTCATGACCTCTTCATTTCTTGTTGCAGCCTTCTGGCCCGTGATCTCCACATGGCCTGGGCAACCCCCCAGAGCAGGGCAGTGTGTGGTTTAGGTAGGGCACCTTCTTCCCTTTGCTTTGCTCACAGATCTGGCTTCAAACACGATATCTTCACCAATTCCGACTCCTGTGTACAGAAAATGCACAAAAGTAGATCTCCGAACAAAGAGAGTAAATATGCTAAAATGGAAAGCTGAAAGTACGAAAATGCATAGATCAAGCATGCTAAAAGTATGTGAATGTGCATCAAAACATGCATAAAAGTGTATACAATCTACGCACATCACACCCCCAGACTTAAACCTTTGCTTGTCCTCAAGAAAAATGCTGCAATCTACATTCATATGTTCTACAACACATTCATAAACCATAATACACTTTCCTAACTCTATCAAAAAGTTTCACTAACAAGCATGATCGTGAAAACAAAGTCAAGTATGGCTCAAACATAAGTATCTTGTGCACAGTGCAAAGACAACTCAAAACTCTTCAAGTTTCAATCTTTGTCCTAGTCAAGTCATCATCAAATTTGAATTCCTAATGTTTCCAGTGATGGACAAGTAACCAGCAATAGGCACTTACTTGCCAAACACTTGGTTCATATTTCTCAATCAACCCATGGTCTCAAAGGCGTGCTCAATCTCAAGAGAAGATAAGTAGTCATTTCCCCAGTAACCCAACTCGGTCTCAAAGGGGTGACTTGCTAGATTCCACTCACGACAACTGTTTTTTTATATCCCATATTCACTTTTTTTTTCATTGCTTTTTTTTTCAATTTTTTCCATAAGCATTTGCATTGTGCAAATCTTATTTCACAAGTGTACTTTTAGCACAAATGTTGGGATGTTTTGATTTTTCCAAATGAGCTTGCATGAGTTGAGCCTCATCCAGTAACCAAAATGAAGTTTGAAAAATCACCATGGAAACCAAGTACTAAACAAACAAGATGAATCATGACTATTTCAATGATATCAACCATTCAAGCATCAAGTCAAAGTGTAGTGAAAGTAAGATTCTTAAGGTCAAGCCAAGACTAAAACTTATCTCAAAAAGCTACTTAGCTTATTTCATGCTACTCAAGAAAGAGAAAAGAGGTACACTAGGCATACTACTAGAATCATTTACAACATCATGAATCTAGATAATGAACGTGCTAACATTTTATCTTGAAGACAAGAAAGCATATAAGTGAAGTTTGATGTTCTCAAGATGTATGCCACAAGATTTCAAAAGATAATCAAATGACTATAAAAACAAACACTCAAGCAAGACAATAAAAATAAAATGCAAAACAAAAGCTAGAAAACAAGAAAACAAGCAAAACTGAAAACTAAAACGCAAAAAGAAATCAGGTTTGACACGCCCCCCCCCCAGACTCAAACTTTTCATCATCTCAATGAAATCAATATGGTGGAGGTGGAGGGGGACGAGGAAAAGGGTGCCTACGACGTGGCTGACCAACGGGAAAACTAGGGAAACCTGGAGTTTCACTCAGGATTATATGATACTCAAATAAAGCATCTACTTGTTGGCTAGTGACACTCATGCTTTTCATAAAATCTCTCATTCTAGCTTGATCCGTATCATAATCCTGAACAAATTCGACCACTTGACCCTGAAAGTTCCTTGTGAACTGAAAGTGATATTGTACTTCTCTAAACTAATTATCTGATAAAGAGAAGCGACCTTCCAACATTCTTCATTGGGCATCATGCTTCTCGTGAAGCGATTCTAGAGAAGTACGAAAATCAGAAAAGTAGAATCTGGAGGGACCCGTACCATAGGTAAAAGAATGCCTAGTAGGATCCGGATGTCCGGAAGGCTGCGGGTATCCAGATGTCGAGGGCTCAATGTGCGGCTCTGTGTCTCCGGATATAGAGGGAACATTCTCGGGGTCGACATCGGTGATTACCCAATTAGCAGGGTTGTGAATAGATGTTCGTTCCGGATAAGGAAGAGGTAGAGGAAAACCATTCCTCCTAGGAAATGCAAACCCATTCTTATTTCGAACGATCATCTTCATGGCAAGACATGCATCCATGTCAATCATATCATTGCCATGAATAACTTCTAACCCTTCTAAATCAAGTTCCAAGTTAACGGCTACTTGGGTAATCAAACCACCAAGCACTATTGATCCCGATGATGCCCTCGCAGTTCTCAGTAAGGTTTGTAAGAAATGAAAACTGGAATCAAAATCAACCTTATATAACATAGCCCATAGAGAATAAAGTTTTACCTTTTTGACAACTCCATCACTATCACCCCTACCAAAAATAGTTTTGGTCATAATTCTATGTAGATATCTAAAAACAGGGTTTTGCATGTGAGAAGCCTTGGCTCTAGAGGGCTCATAAGGATGATCTAATCCAGTAATTGCATTCCAAAAATGGTTCCAATTAAATCTAGAATCAAACCTTCGAGAGCTACCGGAAGACAATCCAAAACAAGTATTAAAGTCACTAAATGTCCATTGAAATTCTTGATTCATTAATCTAAAAGTTATTTTGCCAACATAATCATCCTCATTGGTAAAATGGGCATCTAACGAACTCAAAAACTCCAGAACAAGGCGAGGATAAGTTGGTAGATGTGAGTACAACATATCACTCCAATCTAAGAACCCTATCATCCAATCTATATCTTCCATAATTCCCATCATATCTAAAACAGTTGGGTCCATATACCAAGTACACACAATGTTTCTATTGACAAGAATTGCAAATCTAGTTATTTGATCATCATTTCTAAATACAATATTGAATTCATTGGCATTACCTTCGTCGCGTGATGTCCTCTTTCCCTTGCCTTTGACTAGTTGTTTCCCCTTGTCCTTGCTTGGCTCCTTCCCTTTGTCTCCACTTGAACCACCACCTCCCTTGCGTAGTTTCTTCAAAAGATTGGACATAATGTCTAGCTTAAGTAGGGATGGGTACTATTTATGCTTAGAGAAATTAGATCTTGAGGAAATGGGTCTCAAAGAACAAGATCTTAGGTTAAGGAAATGGAGATCTTAGATCTAGGAGAAGAGAAGGATCTAGATCTAGGAAAAATTTATGAAGAAGAGAAGGGTTTAGAACTAGATCTGAGAGAACTTGGAAGAGAGGTTTGATGAAAGAGGAGTTTTGGAGAGAAAGGGGTGCAAAGATGAAGGGTGTGTGGGGGGGGGCACGGCCTGGATCTGGCCGTGTATAGTAGACACGGCTTTGCAGAGTTTCCCCACACGGGTCGTGTAGATCCACACGGCCATATCCCTCTCCTTCTCGGGTTGAGTCACACGGCCGTGCCAATTGGCACGGCCATCTCCTTCTTCCCCAATGGTACTCATGCATGACTATGTCTATGACACGGCCCCAACAACTTCCTCCTCTGGATTCTTCACACGGCCGTGTCAGATGGCCCGGCCAGTACAGGCTTTTGCATTGGTTCCCTCACACGGCCATGTGTAAGACACGACCGAGAAGCTTTCCTCCTCTGGATTCTTCACACGACCGTGTCGGAGACACGACCACATACCTTCTCTTCTCTGGAGACTCCACACGGCCGTGTCATGTAGACACGGCCCAAGCATCTCCACTTTCTGAACTGTAAGCCTAGCCGTGTGCAGCACACGACCATGCTCTGTTTTACTCCAATTGACACTTCTCCTCTATTCTAGCTCCTCCCACACTTCCATGCCCATAAAGAAATCATGGCCAGCTCATGGAAGTGAAATTTCAACCTGAAAACAGAACAATAACCAAGTAAAAACACTACCAAAGAATTATAGAGACATGAAATGAAATTAACTAAAAAGAAACCCTTGGGTTGCCTCCCAAGAAGCGCTTGTTTAAGGTCTTTAGCTCGACCAATCTAATTACTCCTCTCTTTTCTTTGCCCTTGGAGGGCAAACATATTTGTCATTTTTGTTGGGATGTCTCCTTCCAACATCTTCCACCACATAGTTTTCTTCATTTGGTAGCATCCCATGAGGATGAAAATTCTATTCCTCAAATTTGTAAATGCTTGTCCTGCTACAAGCATTCAAGAGAGAAGAGACATGGTTAGAGGCTTTAGACAAATCATATTCCAACCGTTCCTTACCAATCACTAAAGAAAGTTTATGATTTTTAACATCAATAATAGCTCCTGCTGTAGCAAGGAATGGTCTTCCCAATATGATCGAGATTTTCGGGTCCTCTTCCATGTCTAACACAACAAAATCGGTGGGAATTATACTCCCACCTACTTCTACCGGCACATCTTCCACAATACCCATAGGGTACCTACGGGAGTGATCAGCAAGTTGTAGTGCCATGGTAGTAAGTTTAACGTTTTTGAGACCTAACTTATTACAAATAGAATAAGGAATGAGGCTAACACTTGCCCCCAAATCACAAAAAGTTTTTTCAATAAATTCAGTTCCTATATTGCAAGGAATATAAAAGCTTCTAAGTTCCTTCAACTTTGGGGAAGTATTCTTTCCCAAAAGAGCGCTGCATTCCTCTGTAAGTGTAATGGTCTATATGTCTCCTTTCTTTCTCTTATTTGACATGATGTCCTTCAGGAATTTGGCAAACTTGGGCATTTGGAGAATTGCATCAATAAGTGGTACCTCCACACAAATTTCTTTTACCTTCTCCAAGAATTTGCCAAACTCTTCATCTTTCTTTAACATGATCAATCTTTGAGGAAAAGGGACTGCTATATTTTGATGGTTGAGTGGAAGAGTCTCTTCAACCTTAGTGGTACTCTCCTCATCTACTTGAATCTGATTTGGTGATGGTGGAGAGAGCTCTTCTTCATTGCGCATCCCTTTTGGAGCAGTCACTTGGGGATCTCCCAAGGTTCGTCCGCTCCTAAGCTCAATTCTATTACAGTGCTCCATGGAATTAACATCAGGCTTTCCTAGTAATTGTCCTGGTGCTCTAGAAGATGAGGAAGCTAGTTGGGCAATCTGACTTTCCAAAATCTTATGATGTCTATCAAAATTATCCATTCTCTGAGTAAGCTTCAAAATGTCTTGCTTCATTTCGTTCTGAGCTTGTTTCATTTCATTCTGATTGGACATAATTTCTTCAAACATCTTTTCAATTTTGGACATAGGAAAGCTTTGAGAAGATTGTTGCTGAAAATTTTGTTGCCCGAATTGAAAATTTGGCCTTGCCCCCATGGATGGTCCTTGATCTTGGTTATTTCTATAAGAGAAATTAAGATGACTCTTCCATTCAGGGTTGTAGGTATTTGAGTAGGGGTTGTTCTACCTCTGATTGTAACCCATGATTGCATCGCATTGCTCTAATTGATTGATTTATACAGTTATAGCCCCCAATGGGCATGAGTCACTTAGATGTTCAGAACTTCCACATACTTCACAAGAAGCAACAATGACATTGGCTGTGTTTGAGCTAGCTCCCATATCCTCAAATTTTTTTATAAGAGCATCCAGTTTTGCAGCCAACAAGGTCACTACATCAACATCAAATTTTCTTGATGCTTTTGTTGTTGGGTTCATACAATAATAGCCACCACTTCTTTCATTAGCCCATTGATGGTGGTTTTGTGCTACGCTCTCGATTATCTCCTCGGCTTCATCTAAACTCTTGTTCATAAGTGCCCCTCTAGCAGTTGAATCAAGGGACACTTTTGTGTGATAGTTGATGCTGTTATAGAACGTGTGTAGCACTAACCATCTTTCCAAACCATGGTGTGGGCATTGTCTGAGCATGTTATTGTATCTATCCCATGCTTCAAATAAAGATTCTGAGTCTACTTGTTTGAAGCTTGTAATAAGATTCCTCATATGAGCTGTTTTGCTAGGGGTATAAAATTTGTCAAGAAATTGTTGCTCGCATTGTTCCCATGTGGTGATGCTATTTGGAGCCAAAGAATTCAACCATTTCTTGGCTCTATCTCTCAAAGAAAATCCAAACAATAGTAGATGCACTGCTTCTGAAGGAACACCATTCATTTTCATTGTACTGCATATTTCATAGAAGACTTCCAAGTGTTGATTTGGGTCTTCATGCGGTCCTCCACCAAATTGATTTTGCTGCACCATAGATATGATTGCAGGTTTGATCTCAAAATTATTTTCCTCAACTGAAGGCCTTGAAATACTAGATCGAAAGCCCCTAGCATAAGGTGCTGCATAATCCTTTAGTGGTCTATTTGCCATAATAGAATGTTCTTGTTCTTGTTATTTTTACAGTGTTTTTCTTCTATGAAATGTTCTGTCTATCTCAGGGTCTAAAGGAAGAAGTTCTCCTGCAAAGTTAGATCTTCGCATACACAAGAACAAGGTGACAAGATATGTTTACAAAAGAAAAAGACAGAGAATAAGTAAATCAAAAGAAAACAAAGAAAAGTTAGACTAAGAATATTAGAATCCAAAATGCATAATAAAAACAAGAGAATGCAAAAAGGAAAAGAAAAAGAAAAATGTCTAGAGTAACTCATATGTTAATCAACTAATGTTAATCGAAAACAGTCCCCGGCAACGGCACCAAAAACTTGTTCGCTCTCCGCAAGTGTACGGAAATGTCGCAAGTAATATAAAAGATTATCGTATCCACAGGGACTGTTGATTAAGCACTAGTTAACTTCACATGGCGAATTATCTAGACAATCGAAAAGTGGTCTACAAATGTTAGGATAAGAAATAGAAGAGAAAAGAAAGAGAGTAAATAGGGAGAGAATGAGCGCAGTGAATGGAGGGGAATAGATACTAGGATTTCGGTTTCTTTGTGATGTTATTCAATGTAAATGATCTACCAAATCTTATTTCTCAATTGTCCATCATTTGTAGAAGGTTGCCGGTTCTCTCTTGCAATAGACAACTGGCTTAGGACTAAAATCTATACCTAAATGCGATCAATTAGATATGAGCCTATGTTGTCCTTACACTGGCATGTTCCTGTCACGAAGATCCCTCGGAAAATCAACATAGAAATCATTACCTCTCAACCCATAAGATATAAAGATTAATGCATAAATCTATCCTACCTTCTTGAATTATCCTATTTCCCCCCTAAATCTCATCCCTCGAACGTCCTTACACGGGCTTGCACCTTACGTGTGCTTCCCTCGAAAAATCGAGTAAGAGATAATCTCTATAAGATCCACAAGACATCCAAACATTCAATCAAGCATGGTAATTAGGTCCTAATCATAACAATCCACACGAGATCAAATAGATACAAAAGGACTAAATCATAGAAATAGGAAATTGGCAAATCCACAAGAGTTTGCATACAATCACATTACATCAAACAAGAACAATGCATCAACAAGTCATTGAATAGAATCATGGCAAAGATCTACATAGTTTTACATCATTCATCACATCACAAATACTCCCTAAATCCTAGATCTAGAGATCTACTCCATTGCTAAGGAAGAACAGCCCCAAAACATATAGAAAAGCATACTTACAACCCTAGATTTGAGAGGAAGGGGAAGAAGAGATGCTTGCCGATGATTCCGATGTCTTAGGGATGCCTCCTCGCTCCGGAGATGGATAGATCACCAAAGGATGGAGGAGAATGGAGCTCTAGGGTTTCCCCCTAAGGGGAGAACCCTTCCCCCAAGGAGAGGGACGAAGTCCCAGATCCAAAATCTCCCAAGATGAGTCAAAGAATGGGGATCTTGACCCTTTTATACCTCCTTCAAGCTGCCCAGGAAAACCAGGAAAATAGGGGTCCGGTAAACCGGGTTTTTCACCCACTAAACCAGATTTTCTAGTGATTCACCCTGAACCAAAGTTGTATCTCTTGAAATTATATTCAATCTGATACTTAGATCGAGCCCTGGCTCCAACCGAACTGAAAGTTATTGCGGTTCAAAGTTTGGTCTGTAGTCTGGTCGGAGGTCCAGTTGAACCAGGCATGGCCGTGCCACTTAGCATGGGCAGACTAGTCTCCCTCTCTGTTGAACCTGAAGCAAAGTTGTAGATCTTGAAGTCAAATATATTTCGGTATAAAGATCATCTAAAAACTCCAACCGAGCGTAAAGTTATGGACATTTTACGAACAGTCTACAGTCTGCCAGAATTTAGCACAACTCTGTTTATGGCATGGCACGACCCGTGTTCTTTGTCACATGGCCGTGTGAGATCCACACGGCCTCACATGACTTCTTATCTGGTTGATTCACACGACCGTATGGCTCACACGGCCGTGACCCTTTTCTTCTCTGCAGAGGCCACACGGCCGTGTGGAATCACACGACCGTGGCATTTCTCTCCTCTGGAAACTTGGCACGGCCATGTGTTGCTTGGCCGCGGGAAGCTTGGCATGGCTGTGTGGGACACACGGTCGTGGCCTTCTTTACATCTGGTGCTGGAGCACGACTGTGCCATTTGGCACGGCCAAGGCATGATATGGCCACACGGTCGTGTGGCATACACTGCCCAAGCATGAATTCTTCCGGAGTTGCTCCCGTGTGCGTTTTAGCTCCATTTTCGCTCCAAATAGTGTCCTGTCAATAAAACCAAGCAAAGAGTAGATCTCCGAACAAAATATAATGGAAGTATGACATTACAATGAAATAGGGTGTAATAAACATAGATTATACCAATGAATTACAATGAAATAGGGTGTAATAAACATAGATTATACCAATGAAATACAAGTAGATGTGCGTCAAAGTATGCATAAAAGTGTATATAATCTACGCACATCAGTCCTCAAGATTTGCTGAGGTGCCCTATTGACAGGGGTAAACCGTGACAGGACTTCTTAGGACATTGCCCCATTCTGGTGCTTGAGAATACCTACTTAGCTTCCGGCAATAGCAGGAATAAGGACAGCGAGAGTAAGACAAATCGAGACACATCAATACTACCACGACGAAATCGACCCCCTAGAACTCCGCATCACCTAGTGAATATTTCGACCTTGCGACCCTCGACTCTCTCCCTTGACCTTTCTTTTCCCTCAGCCTGATCAAGACCGTTGGTAGTCTAGCTAGCCATAAGTGAGCGATTGTCAGTGCTTATAGCCAGTCCCTGTGAGATCGATATTTTTATTACTGATGACGAATCCGTGCACTTGCGGAAGTGTAACAATTAGACACATAGATCATGTCCTGAACCAAGTGGGTATAAGACGAGTGAAAGGAATGAGGCATGACTCACTATAGTTGTTGAAGGGTTTATAATTAATTCTAAGATCAACTATGATTTTCTAGCTAATTGGTGATCATGATGTACTACTAGGTGTCACTCGTGATCGTTCTATAATTAAGTAGTTAATTATGGACGACCATGATAAACCTATAACCTGTTGGGCTAGACACACTAATGAGTCTCTAAAAGGCGTAAAACAAGTTAAAGAATAGGATTCTTAGATCAAGAGATAAATGTTTGGTTGGAACACACATAAGACAAATATGGAAATATTTGTCACAATGGAACCACGCATGGGCCAAATCTCTTATGGAAGAGTTGGACCATATTTGGTTTAATTATGAATTAGTCATGAATCAACTTAGTTTGGTTGTGAACCAAACCAAGGGTTTAATGGGATAATTTTTGGTTAAGGGATAATGGGTTGTGGGCTTTGTAATCCAACTCATTAATAAGGGCTATATATTGATTTGGTTGAGAGAAAATTATACACATGAGATCATTAATTGGCTTGTAAGGTTTTTGGAAAACCTTAACTAAATTTCTCTTCTCCTCTCCCTCTCCCCTCTCTCTTTATCGCTACCAACAAGGGGAAGCCCTTCCCCTTGTTGCCGTGACCACCACAAGGGAGAAAACTATCCTTGTGTGCTTCTCTTCCTCCTCCTCTTGATCCCTCTTCTTCGCTTATGGCTAGTAACTTCTGAAGGAGAGGCTTGTACTCAAGGAGTTATCTTGAGGAGTTAGCGTGGATACAAATAGAGGCGAGGTTCGACAACATCGCTACGGTTGATACCCTTTTGTTACATGTTATTCGTAAGGTACACCAAGCGTAAATATACTTTCCGTAAAAATTTAATATCCTTGTATGTGTTAGTTAGAGCCCTAGAGCCAATCATTTGATGATTGTTGTATGGACTCATTGTATCATATTCTTGTATATAAATAAAGGCATTTGTTTTTGGTTATTATACTTACTTGTATTGGTGCCAAATAACTAAGTATAATAGTGTCCTTGAATAGAGGGTTCTTACCTATATCAATCGATTAGTTGAATCGATAGTGAGATGATATAGGGAACACTACTCTTAATCATTCCTAGTCGAGTATTAACATTCAGGGACAATATTAATGCGACGATACTAGTATGTAGGTCAACTCGATGACTTGATCTCACAAGTCATGGATATGGAGATATCAAGTTGACACATGGGTATGCATTGGAGAATGTATACTGAATGACCCGCCATGAGAAAGTATCATAGATCGTTATATGAGTGTCATATAATTTCTCATGTGGCTATTAGTATGACTACTAGTCCTTTGACCTGAAGTCACCATGATTCCCTACATAAGGAGTTACGTACTTTGACTTCGTCAAACGTCACCCTTAACTGGGTGGACTATAAAGGCGATTACTGGGTATGTAACAAATTATGCGGAGGGATGTGAGTGATGTAGATGGAATCTATCCCTCCTATATGACGGGAGAGACATCGATATTTTTAATAGAGTGAGACCACTAAGTGCATGGTCATACCCAAATGAATCAATATGAGATATTGAGCTCATTTGATTGAGTGAGTCTACTTAGAGTTCAAGATTTAGATTGATTAGAGGATGACATGGTCTATGCCTCACATTGATCAATCTAGATGTCAAGGATAGAAGGACAATGTCATATGATCCGGCGGTGAGAAGGGGGGACCCACTTCCTGAAGGGTCCCAGCCTGAGGACAGATGGAGGGATGACTAAGCGGGTAAGGGCCGCGTCGAGCAGTTGAGCAGGTCCGAGCGGAGCCAGATATAACCCAGCCATAGGCTTGGGTTTTCGACGCCAACGCGGGTGTCTGCCCGGCTGGAACCGAAGGGTCGAGCGGGTGTCTGCCCGGCTGGAACCGAAGGGCCGAGCGGGTGGTCCGTTCAGCCAGGATAAGGGCGAGGATACAAAGGTTAGCCGAACGGCCTATTCGTTCGGCTCGGGATATGGGATGTCAGCAAAGGCATGCCTAATGATTATGTCGTACACAAGATTTCACGATAGAGGATCTAGCCGTCACATCATGGAGAGGTTGATACAGTAGCGGTATGGCCTTATGGATGCCCTTCTGACAGACCCATACCTGAGCATGGTCGAAAGCAGGTGATTGCTTTGATTGGCGTGCCCAGGCTCCTTCGAGAGGTCTATATAAGGTCTCCATTTCTTCACCGGAGGTACACGAGTCTTCTGTTTCAAAGCCACCTCTTTGTTATTCCTCGCCTGACTTGAGCGTCGGAGGGCCGTCGCCGGGACACCCCTCCCGGCTCGGTTTTGTTGCAGGTTCGCCGGAGCACTCGAGGATCTAGCAGGGAGCGCCACATCCCCAGCGTTCATTGACCCCTGGTTCGGACAGGATCAATTTGGCGCCGTCTGTGGGAACGCTCCTGCATCCGAACGGGAACGATGGACGAGGCTGGACGACAACACACGGTGGCGCTTTCAACAGAAGAACTCGACGCTCTGGTCGAGATGAGGGCCGCCAAACTTGTGGAGCAAAAACAAAAAGCATCAGCCGAGCGGCCGGAGCAACAAGCAACATCTGCGTCGGGTGGCCGAGCGGAAGCACCTCAAGCCACCATCGCATTCCATCGGGCCTTATTCCGCACCCCTGAAGCCGTACTAGCTCGGAGAGATAGAGGATCTTCTTCTGACGAAATGCCTAGGCGAGACGACAGAAAGGGGAAAGCTCCCCGAGCGGACTCATCTCCCGAGCGGATCAATCGCCAATTTTCGGAGGCTATTCTGCGAGACCCTCTGCCCAAGCACTACGTGCCTCCGACGATTGGCGAGTACAATGGAACAACTGACCCGGATGATCATCTGGGTAAGTTTGATAACATAGCCACGCTCCATCAATACACCGATGGAGTAAAGTACCGAGTCTTTCTTACCACTCTCTCGGGATCGGCTCAACGGTGGTTTCGGAGGCTGCCAGACGGATCCATCACAAGCTTCAAGGACTTCCGAACGGCCTTCCTCCACCACTTCGCCAGCAGTCGGCGTTATCAAAAAACAAGCGTAAGTCTATTCGCCATCAAGCAAGAGGCCCGGGAATCGCTTCGAGCTTACATCCAGCGATTCAATCAAGTGGCGATGGACATTCCAACGGCCACTTCGGAAACCATGATGAATGCCTTCACACAAGGCCTAGTGGATGGAGATTTCTTCCGATCGCTCATCCGAAAGCCGCCCCGGGATTATGATCACATGCTACATCGGGCCAACGAGTACATTAACGTGGAAGAAGCGCAAGCCGCCCGGAAAAAGGAAACTCCAACCGAGCGGGCACCTATTCAGGCCGAACGGAAACAGCACGCCACTCATCAACCGCCGAGGGGACCAAGGGCCGAAGCAATCCGCTCCCCTCGTGTAAGGTCCCAAGTACAAGAAGTAGCTGCCGCTCGAAGCAAGCCAAAGAAGAAATGGACCCCTATGTTCTGCTCCTTCCACCGGACGGATATGCACAACACAAGGGATTGTCGAAGTCTTCCCTTCGTGGCTAATACCGTTCCCAGGAAGGCCGAGCGACGGTCTCCTTCCATCGACAGGAGGCAGAGGACCCATGAAGCCGATCGGACCCGCACCGAGAGGCGACATCAACAGACGCCCGATCGGCATCGATCTCCAAGGCAGGAGAATCGCCGAGCGTCAAGAGAACGATCCCGGCCGTCCGCTCGGGAAGAGGAAAATAGAAGCAATACTTCCCGAGGCGAGATCAACGTTATTGCTGGTGGGCCGACTGGAGGAGACTCCAACCGAGCCAGAAAGGCAGGCGTCCGGCAGCTACAGATCCACGCAGTCGGTTGTAGCCAAGAGCGGGCAAGTGGACCAGAAATCACTTTCGGGCCCGGAGACTTAGAAGGAGTAGAAGTGCCCCACGACGACGCTCTGCTCATTAAAGCGATAATAGCAAATTACACTATTCACCGCATATTTGTTGACACAGGGAGCTCGGTCAACATTATATTCAAGAAGGCGTTCGATCAGCTGCAAATTGATCGAGCCGAGCTGCTACCCATGACAACGCCGCTCTACGGGTTCACGGGTAACGAAGTGCAGCCGGTCGGACAGATCCGGTTGGCTACCTCACTGGGAGAAGAGCCGCTCAGGAGGACCAGGACAATAAACTTCGTGGTAGTCGACTCTCCTTCGTCCTACAACGTCATTTTGGGACGACCGGCGCTCAGCGAATTCCGAGCAGTCGTCTCAACCTTCCATCAGAAGATCAAGTTCCCCGTGGAGGACAAAGTAGGAGAAGTACGTGGAGATCAGCTAGCAGCTCGGCGGTGCTATATTGAGATGATCCGAGCAGAAGCCTGTTCCGCTCGGAAGGCACCCCGGATCGAGGTACACGCCATAACTGAGAAACCTCCTGCTTTAATTTATGATGAAAAGGAGGAGGTTCAGATCCATCCGACCCGATCGGAGGCCACGACTTTTATCGCCTCTGATCTGGAGGAGGAGCAGAAGGAGGAGCTGATCCAATGCCTCCAACGAAATCATGATGTCTTCGTCTGGTCGACACATGAGTTGCCCGGAATTTCGCCGAGCATAGCGCAGCATGAGTTGCATGTCCGACCGGACGCTCGGCCAGTGAAGCAGAGAAAAAGGGATTTCAGTGCCGAGCAGAATGCCATCATCCGGGCGGAAGTAGAGAAACTTCTGGAGGCCGGCCATATACGCGAGGTGCAGTTCCCGAGCTGGCTGGCTAACGTAGTATTAGTCTCCAAGCCGGGCGGCAAGTGGAGAGTCTGCATCGACTTTCGGGACTTAAACAAAGCATGCCCCAAAGATTTTTATCCCCTGCCCCGGATAGATCAGCTGGTGGACTCTACGGCCGGCTGCGAGTTAATATGTATGCTCGACGCCTACCAAGGCTATCATCAAGTGCCGCTCGCCCGTGAAGATCAAGAAAAAGTTAGCTTCATGACGGCCGACGGCACATATTGCTACAATGTGATGCCGTTCGGATTGAAGAATGCCGGGGCCACCTATCAACGCTTGATGAACAAAGTGTTCAGGGAGCAGATCGGGCGGAATCTGGAAGTCTATGTGGACGACATTCTTATCAAATCAGTCCGAGCGGCCGATCTCTTCAAGGACATGGAAGAAACCTTCCGAACGCTACGCAAATATGGAGTCAGGCTAAATCCCCAGAAGTGCCTGTTCGGAGCAAAAGGAGGGCGTTTCTTGGGGTACATAGTGACCGAACGGGGAATTGAAGCAAATCCCAGCAAAGTGAAAGCTCTACAAGACATGCCGCCTCCCAGAAATACAAGGGAAGTGCAGCGGTTGACCGGTCGGATAACTGCTTTGTCCAGATTCATCTCCAAAACCACCGACCGAAGCCTACCATTCTTCAAGATCCTGCGCAAGGCTACTAAGTTCCAGTGGGATGAAGAATGTGACCGAGCGTTCGGAGAATTGAAAACATATCTCAATTCTCTGCCTGTACTTGCCAAGCCGATCGGGGGTGAGTCACTTTATATTTATCTGTCGTCAACTGAGCATGCTGTAGGCTCAGCACTTGTGAGGGCGAGCGGCGAAGAGCAGCCGGTGTATTTTCTGAGCCACATTTTAAAAGATGCTGAATCTCGTTACACCGGGCTCGAGAAGTTGGCCTTTGCTTTGGTTCTAGCCGCTCGGCGCCTTCGACCATATTTCTTGGCTCACACCATCATTGTCCGGACGAACAGCCCACTAGGAAGAGTGCTGTTGAATCCAGAAGCGTCCGGACGGCTCATCAAATGGACGACAGAACTAAGTGAATTTGACATCCAATACCAACCCCGCTCGGCGATCAAAGCGCAATCCTTGGCTGATTTTGTGACCGAAGTGCAAAAGCCAGAGCCGGAAGCTCTATGGAGAATATATGTGGATGGGTCTTCCACTCGGCTCGGAAGTGGGATTGGAATATTGCTGCTCTCGCCTCAAGAAGAAAAGATGCACTTATCCGTCCGGCTGGATTACAAAGCTACCAACAATGAAGCAGAGTATGAGGCCCTCATAGCCTGATTACAGGCAGCACGGCATGTGGGAGCCGGTCGGGTGACACTTTATTCAGATTCACAGTTGGCCGCTCAGCAACTGTCTGGCACCTTTGAAATCAACAGCGCTCGGCTTAAACTCTACGCTGAGGCCTTTGAAAAACTCGAAGCTAATTTCCGCGAGGTTCTTATTCAGAAGATTCCCCGAACGGAGAACCAGGCAACCGATGAGTTGGCCAAACTAGCAAGTTCTATAACGCCGGTCATTATCCCGAAGCCAATTGAACAAGTATCTTTGGTGGCACATGTTGACCGGATGGAAGGCCTCATGTTTCAGGACGACTGGAGGACACCCATCATGGAGTTTTTGCGCTCGGGCACCACTCCTGCCGATCGGGATGAAGCCCAGCTGCTCAGGAGGAGGGTCGGTCGGTTCACACTCATCGACGATCAGCTCTACAAGAAGGCTTTCTCTCGCCCGCTGTTGAAGTGTGTGAGCTCGGAAGACTCGGCTTACATCCTCCAAGAGGTACATAAAGGATCGTGCGGAGGACATCCGGGTGGACGATCACTAGCCAAGAAGATTTTGCTAGCTGGATACTTTTGGCCGACCTTACAAATGGACGCCGCTCGGACAGTATCTGCGTGCCTTTCATGCCAGAAGTATCACAACTTCTCGCACAGACCGGCAGAGGAGATGAAGACATCAGCCGTTTCATGTCCTTTCGATCAATGGGGAATGGATATTGTGGGTCCATTTCCGATGGCGACCGGGCAGAGGAAATTTTTGCTGGTGGCGGTCGATTATTTTTCCAAGTGGGTGGAGGCCGAGCCACTAGCCAGGATCACCGAGCAGATGGTCAAAAAATTCATCTAGCAACACATCATCTGTAGGTTCGGTATCCCTCGCCGATTGGTTTCCGACAATGGGCGGCAATTCACAGGGAAGGTGCTAGAAGATTGGTGCAAAAGCTACGGCATCGAGCAACACTTCACGTCCGTGGCTTACCCCCAAAGCAACGGTCAAGCCGAAGTAGTCTCCGTATTCTGCGCGCTCGGCTCGACCACGTGGGAGGAAGTTGGCCGGATGAAGTGCCGGGCGTTTTATGGGCCATCCGGACGACTCCTAAGGAAGCAACGGGCGTTACACCTTTTCATCTAGTGTACGGCGGTGAAGCAGTCATTCCGGTTGAAGTCGGCGTCGAGTCCGTCCGGGTCCAATTGCACGATGAAGGCAACGCCGATTGGAGGAACATGGAGCTGGATTTGATTGACGAGGAGCGAGCCAAGGCATCCGTTCGGCTGATGGCATACCGTCAACGAATGAAGCAAAACTACAACCGCCGCGTCATTCCCTGATCATTCCAGGTCGGCGACCTTGTCTGGAAGAAAGTCAAACCGGTCGGCGACGTCGGCAAGCTTGAAGCTCCATGGGCAGGTCCCTTCAAAATCATCGATAAGCTCCGCTCGGGTGTGTATTATTTAGAGGATAAGGACGGTCGGCAGTTGGATAGGCCGTGGAGCGCGAACCACCTCTAGCCTTACCGGGCGGGATGAAAGGTGTACCACTGTAAATCATCCTGTGTACTTTTTTTGACTGAATACTGGAAATGCAGAAATGAAGAATCAAGAGGACAATTATAAGGCATTGTCAACAAACGAAGGCCCCGCGTCGTTCGGCCGGAGGTAAATTGGTTGAGCCAGGAGCTTGAGAATCGAAGGCCCCGTACCGTTCGGACGGAGGTAAATTATCCGAGCCAAAATGCTCAATGCTAAAGACCCCGTGCCGTTCGGCCAGGCGTACGATACCCAAGCATCGACACAAAAACCGAAGGCCACGTGCGGGAAGCAAAGTGGTGTAATATGGCGCTAATTCTGTATATGTTAAACTGCGCCGAACGGGAGCGTTAAAATTAGCCTCAATGGCCGTCTAGCCCAGACGTTAAACCGTAGAGCCGCGCCGACCGGCTATAAATAACCGCGCCGTCGAGCACCGACGTTAAAGATCTAGAGACGACCCGGCGTCTATAAACGTCCGAGCGAAAGACCGACGAGCCCCGTCGTTAAAAATCGAGAGCCGCGCCGACCGGCTATAAATAACCGCACCGTCGAGCACCGACGTTAAAGATCGAGAGACGAGCCGGCGTCTATAAACGTCCGAGCGGAAGACCGACGAGCCCCGTCGTTAAAAATCGAGAGCCGCGCCGACCGGCTATAAATAACCGCGCCGTCGAGCACCGACGTTAAAGATCGAGAGACGAGCCGGCGTCTATAAACGTCCGAACGGAAGACCGACGAGCCCCGCCGTTAAAATCGAGAGCCGCGCCGACCGCTATAAATAACCGCGCCGAGCACCGACGTTAAAGATCGAGAGACGAGCCGCCTATAAACGTCCGAAAGGTAAGACCGACGAGCCCCGTTAAAATCGAGAGCCGCACCGACCGCTATAATAACCGCACGAGCACCGACGCGTTAAAGATCGAGAGACGAGCCGCCTATAAACGCCCGGCGTAAGACCGGTGAGCCCCGCGTTAAAATCGAGAGCCGACCGCTATAAATAACCACGCCGTCGAGCACCGACGTTAAAGATCGAGAGATGAGCCGGCGTCTGTAAACGTCCGAGCGGAAGACCGACGAGCCCCGTCGTTAAAAATCGAGAGCCGCGCCGACCGGCTATAAATAACCGCGCCGTCGAGATCCGACGTTAAAGATCGAGAGTCAAACCCGCGACTGTGAGCTTACTGGACGAAACTAAGGACGCCAAATAACGAGCGTTCGCAAGTACTAAATTGATTAAGTCCGATCGACCATCAGTTTGCCAATACTTCGCATTCACTGAATGCAAACAGCATAGCCAAGCGCTAAACGATTTCGAGAAAGCAAGTCAACTGATTAACCCGATCGGTCGTCTAGTGTGGAACACGTGGAGCTTAACTGATTCTACGAATAAGCACCAAACAGACAAAAAACGGCAATGAAGGGCAAGCAAAAATAGAGACAAAAGAAGACAATTACGCCGATCGGCACATGCAAAAATTTTACATCAGTAGATGAAATACAGAAAGTACTGAAAAGAACTCGCTTCACTCCGGGTCCTCAAAATTAAAAAAGGCGTCCGGGATATCGTCGCCAGATCTGAAGAGGGAATGTGCATCAGCCGGAAGGTGCCCCCTTCTTCAAATACGCCATGGTGACCTTGACCGCCTCGGCGAAAGTTGAGGAGACGTTGCCACCGAACTTTTCGCCGAACCGCTCCGAGCGGAGGTATTCTTGGCGCGCTGCTGCTAGGCGACTCGGCTCCCCTTCCTTGTACTTTCTGAAAGCCGCTCGGGAGGCAATTAGCGAGTCCTGGAGAACTTTCTGGTCCACCTCCGCTTTAGTGCGTTCAACAGAGTGCCCATCCCGTTCGGCAGCTAGCTGGGCTTCCAGATTCTTAGATTGCTGATCTAGGGCTCGGACTTCAACTTTCATCTTGTCCAGATCAGCAATCGCCCGCTTCTTCCGGCTACAGGCGCACTTCACGTCTGCGTCGCGTTTCTTCACCAGGCCTTCAGTAGCCAGGTCGGCGGCCTTCTTCTGTTCGGCCTCACGGGCTTGTTTCTCCCGCTCGGCCGATGGACCCCCCGAGACTTGGAGTTTTTCCATGAGATCCTCCAGCTCGGCCAGCCGATGGCTAGTGGCGATTTGCTCGGCCCAATGCTGTAAGGGAAACAATAAAATCATAAACCAAACAGTAGCAGGACACAAGAAGAAAAATGAACCTACCTGAGTGGCCTGCTGCATGTGCTTATCACCAAGCTGCTTGGGCGTCATGAGGGTCACCCTAATCTGAGCGTCCTCAAAAAAGCTTGGCGAGCGGACCCCTCAAGGTTATCTCATGAACGGGGCTTGAGGGTCGATCGGCAGACAATAAATATTCCTTCGATGGGAATCGAAGGGTAGTCTTGACGGTCGGGTGGCCGGCCGGCACTTCCTCAGCCTCAGTCGCCTGGCCCGAGGACTCCCCAATGGTTGAAGTTTCGCCCAACCGTCGTAAGCGACGACGAGTAAGTGGAGGAGAGCCAGAGGGTTGTGCGGTGGGCGAGGCCACTGAGGTCCCGATCTGCGATGGCGTGCGATCTGGCGAAGCGACCTCGATCGGCGCCTGTGGTTCGCCTTGGGTCGGCGGAAGGCTGGGGTCTCTTCGACGTTTCCGCCGAACTTCCCGTGGTGAATCCCCGGCCTGGGGGACTCCCAGCTCGGCTGGGGCAGAGGAAACAGGATCCGCCTCAACCTCTGTTGAAGCGGATGGAGTAACTTCTGTTTCAGGGGCGGACTGCGTCCCCCCTCTCCTGTAGCTGCCGGGCGGCTGGGGATTAGACCCCGCTCGGCGAGTTCTTTTTTGGTAGCCGCCTCAATCTCCACGGCTTTCAATTTCAGATGATCAGTAGCCTTGGAGCGCCACATGACTTCAGCTGCAGTAGAAAAAATTAAAATCAGTTAGACAAAAAAGGCGAAGTGAGTAAAGAGTCCTTACCCATGCGGTAGGGAAGATTGGCCCGAACGGGAGATAATCCAAAAATGTACAACACCCCCTTGAGAAGCAACTGGTCGATTTTGTACCACTGACCGGACAACCAGTTTGCCGCATGAAGGTAGGCTGGATTGCTTCTGAATTTGCCGAGCTCCGGCTGGGTCGGCACAGCGGTCTGCCATTTGGTTCTGAATGCTGGCCGCTCGGGAAGTCGTATATAGAAGAAAAACTCCTTCCAGTGCTTGTTGGAGGTCGGCATATTATCAAAAAATTTGAAGCCTATTCTACTTTGGAAAATAAATGTGCCCAACTCGGATTGTTTGGGGTAGAAGAAGAAGTGGAATATTTTGGGGTCAAGTGGAATACTATGCAGCCTAAAGAGGACGACCACCCCACTCAGCAGCCTAAAGGAATTCGGCACAAGTTGGCTGAGCGGGATGCGGAAATAATTACAAACTTCCAAAATAAATGGATGGGTAGGAAATCTAAGGCCGCCCTGGAATTGGTCTAGAAAAAAGTAAATGGTACCGATCGGCGGGTTATGGGGCCGATCGGTCGGGTCGGCTATAACTATTTCATGATCGTCCGGGATCCCGTACGTCCGAACAAGACGCCAAGCGCCCTCCTCGTCAAATTTACTTTCCATACTCATATACCATGGACCGTGAACATGGGTAGCGGGTTCGGAAGAGCTCGCCATCTCGAAGAGACAAAAGGATAGCAACGAAAGAGAGGTGAAACGATTAGGAAAGACCTGGTAAGCGAGGAAAGAAGGCTCACTAAGAAGGAGATGGGCGGAGAAGATCGCCGGTGAGATGATAGCCGCCGAAAAACGGGAACTGGATCGCCGGAGGCCGCAGCAACAGAGGAGTCAGAAGGACAAAGCACGAGCAAAGATGCGGCAGAGGAGGAGGACTAAGGCTTTATACGGCTGAAGTCGATTGGCCTCCATCGTCCGATCCAGGTCACGAGAAACAAGGACGTCATCAGGCCGTCCATTTCAAAACAATCGGCGTCCCATCGTACGGATCATCATCGCCACGCGAGAAGAGCCACGTGACGCTCTGTCACCAGGCGCAATTAATGCACCCATACTGCGCATGCTTCGACTTAATGAAAAGGATTTGCATGATTTTCGAGAAGATTTAGACAAGCAAACATCTACGTGGAGCGCCAAGACATTCAAAACGAAGAGCCGAGCGGCTGAATTTGGCATAAGGGCCGAACGGCTCAAAGGATATTATAAGCGACGGTAAGGCGACGACCGCCCGCTCGGACACATAGTCCAGTCAGTCGGACTCACTGCCTCCTTCTACTAGACTTGAAGGGGAGGCAAGTGATCCGGCGGTGAGAAGGGGGGACCCACTTCCTGAAGGGTCCCAGCCTGAGGACAGATGGAGGGATGACTAAGCGGGTAAGGGCCGCGTTGAGCAGTTGAGCAGGTCCGAGCGGAGCAAGATATAACCCAGCCATAGGCTTGGGTTTCCGACGCCAAGGCGTGTGTCTGCCCGGCTGGAACCGAAGGGCCGAGCGGGTGTCTGCCCGGCTGGAACCGAAGGGCCGAGCGGGTGGTCCGTTCGGCCAAGATAAGGGCGAGGATACAAAGGTTAGCCGAACGGCCTATTCGTTCGGCTCGGGATATGGGATGTCAACAAAGGCATGCCTAATGATTATGCCGTACACAAGATTTCATTATAGAGGATCTAGCCGTCACATCATGGAGAGGTTGATACAGTAGCGGTATGGCCTTATGGATGCCCTTCTGACAGACCCATACCTGGGCATGGTCGAAAGCAGGTGATTGCTTTGATTGGCGTGCCCAGGCTCCTTCGAGAGGTCTATATAAGGTCTCCATTTCTTCACCGGAGGTACACGAGTCTTCTATTTCTAAGCCACCTCTTTGTTATTCCTCGCCTGACTTGAGCGTCGGAGGGCCGTCGCCGGGACACCCCTCCCGGCTCGGTTTTGTTGCAGGTTCGCCGGAGCACTAGAGGATCTAGCAGGGAGCGCCACATCCCCAGCGTTCGTTGACCCCTGGTTCGGACAGGATCATCATATATTGTGAGGAGTCACAATTAGTAGTCACAAGGTGATGTTAGATCTCAACATTCTTGTAACTTGGGTAGTAATAATGTGTTGCTAGATACCGCTTATTACTTATGCTTCTAAATGGGTTTAGGAGCATTGCCAACGTTACAAGAACCTTTAGGGTCACACACAAAGGGCAATTAGATGGAGATTAGGTTCATTTGATGAACCTAAAGGATTAGGTTCATGTGATGAACCAAATTGGATTAAGAGTAATCCAAAGTAGGCTAATTGAGTTGGACTCAATTTGGTTCATGTATTAGATGAGTCTAATTTGGACTTAGACTCATTGAATTAATTTAATTCACTGAATAGAGATTTATTAAATTAAATTTGACTTGAACCAATGGTTAGATTTGATCAACCAAGGGAGAGAAGTGGTCAAGTTTGACTTGACTTGAGAGTAAGATGAAGAGTCAAGTTTGACTTGACTATTTGTCACCTCATTGGTGAGTTGGCATTAAGTGGGCCAATGATGATGCTCCACATCATCATGGTTGCTTAAGTGGGATGCCACCTCATGGGAGTTACCAAGAGTTGTGACTCTTGGCATCCCATGGAGGTTACAAACCACCTAAAGGTGGCCGGCCACTTTCATTCAAGGGGTAAGTTTCATTTTGTTTTGAAACCTCCTTCTTCTTCCTCAAGCTCTTCTCTTCTCTCCCTCTCCTCCACCATTACTGATCTTTTAAGGTTGCTAGCACATCCATAGAGGTTCTCTCCATCGAGTTGTTCGTGTGGATACATATAGAGGAGTATCTACTTTTATACTCTCGAGATCCGGCGATGAACCTTGGACGAGCGAGATTGCGAAGGGCTTCGCATCAAGGGTAAACTCTTCTCCTTTGTAGATCTAGTGTAGATCTAGGTTAGAAATTTCATACTCGAAGTTTTACGAATTTTTATTCTTCGCACGGATCCGGTGGCGGGGTATTTCGGGATTTCTGCAACGCAAAAAGCGGTTTTTGCGACCCGATAAACCCAACTGTATGAGTGTGGTGCATGTGATGTAATAATTTAGGAATTATTATTGTTTTATTTTCCGCTGCGCATGTTTATGAAAAGTGTTTTAGCACACACCACATCGAGCATATCCTAACAGTGGTACCAAAGTCTGATCATGCTTCGACATAATCATAAAATTATTTTAAAGTTCATAATTTGTGTTGTAATTTATTTTGAAATTTTTCTGGAATTATTAAGATTTTTCTATTTTTGGAAAGTTTCCTAAATTGTTAGGAAATTCTATCTTTAAAAAGTTTCTGATATAATTTCAGAAAATTAAATTTAGAAATATTCTGTTAATTTAGAAATTATCATTTTTGAAATTTTCTGAAATTTTAATAAATATTCTATTTTTTTAAAATATCCTAATTTGTTAGGTAGTACCAAATATAGAAAGATTCTGAATTTTTTTAAAAAAAAATCCAGATATAAAATATTCTAAATTAAATTATAGAGTTAATTTTTCTAGAATTTTTGGATTTATTAAAATATTCTATTTTTGAAAAGTTTCCTAAATTGTTAGGAAATACCAAATTTAGAAAGATTTAAAAAATCATAAAAAATCTAGATTTGTGATATTCTAAATTAAATTATAGAATTAATATTTTTTAGATTTTTCGGATTTATTAAACTATTCTATTTTTGGAAAGTTTCCTAAATTGTGAGAAATACAAAATTTAGATTTGAATTATTCGGTAATAAATTAGGAAATATTAATTATTTATTTCTTAAATGATTAGGAAATTAATTTAGAAATTTGTTTCCAAAATAATTGAAGATTCTTGATTGAGAGAAAGATTCTAGATGAGATATGTTAATTAAATTTAGAAATTGGTTTTCTAATTTGATTAAATAAATCTTGATTTATTAAAATTATATTTATAATATATTTTTATTTTCAAAATAGAATTATATCATATGTAAATTTATGCCATGAACATACCATATTGTATGCCATGTAGATGCATTAATTATGACATTATTAGTTTTGTCATGTCTGTGATGTGATTAAATTTTACCATATGTTTGATGTTTCATACTATGATATGTCATGCGTGTGATGTGTCGTATCATCATTTATGTCATGCGTGCGATGTGCGATGTCATCATTTATGTAATGCGTGTAATGTCATGTAGATAGAATTTTACATGATGTAGATGAGACTTAAATCCCTTATTCAATATTAAAACCTACATCTTCCATTAATATGGTAAGTACCAGAGTTTAAGTTCTTGTTTGACTTGTTGGCCAAAGTCAAGCTCAACTTGAAATTAAACATGTTCAAACTATAAAGATGCAATCTCATGATTAACGGTTTGGTTTTAAACTTAAAGTGTTGATTTGTTGTGCCAAAGCCATGATCAATGTGGATAGAGGTGAAGTTGGGTGATGTGCATTTGATGTATACTTGTTAATGTGTTAACAACCCCATGTTTATGCAAAAATCAATTAGTTGCTAGCATAATGTGATAGTTTCATATAAGTAATATTCAATCGGTAAATATGTTATATGCCGCTATAACTAAGAATGGCTTATTAGCCAAAGTCAAGATTATTCTTATCTATGGTGAATATCAACCCACTTGGAGAAAACCTACAATCTTCTGAATTTAAAATAAGGGTATTTGAGTTTGATAAATAAGCAGGCTTTTATGTAAATTGTTTACGTAAATAAAATCAAGTCTCTTATACATTCTCATTTTTATATTTCTAGGTTAATCATTTAATTATGACTTCTGTTAATCTGCATTTAATTTTGGACTCGAATAAACTGACTGGGTCAAACTTCTTGGACTGGTTTCAAAATTTGACAATTGTTCTCAAAGCTGAGAAGCTAACTTATGTCCTTGATCAACATCTTCCCACCAGTCTTAATGTCGACGCAACTGCAGACCAACTGTTGGCCCTTCAGAAATATAAAGATGATTCTGTACTTGCTAGTTGCATCATGCTAGCCGCTATGACTCCTGAATTACAGAAATAGCATGAGTATTTGGATGCTTATGATATTATCTATCATCTTCATGAGCTATTTGATGAGCAAGCTAGATCCAAAAGGTTCGAGGTCTCCAAGCTTCTCTTTTGCTCAAAGATACAGGAGGGTTCGTCTGTAGTACAATGCGTATTAAAGATGAATGGCTACATAGAGCGTTTAGCATCACTCAATTATACAATAGATCATGAGTTAAGTATTGACTTAATCCTACATAATTTACCAAAAAGTCATTCACAATTTATGATGAACTATCAGATGAACAATTTGGAATTGACCATCCCCCAGATGATAAATATGCTCAAGACTGTGGAGCCTTCTGTTAAGGGTGAACAAAAAACTCTTATGTTAGTAAACTCCTCCAAGAAAGGTTATAAGAGGAAGCTAAAACATCAAGCCAAAGGGAAGAGCAAAAAAGCCAAGACAGTAGAACCAGCACAAAAGGGCCTATGCCATCATTGTGGCAAGATGGGTAATGGTAAAGAAACTGCAAGATGTATCTTGAGTCCGTGAATAAGAATAAAGCATTCGATTCCCCATCCTCTTCAGGTATTTTCATTATTGATTATCATGCTATTTCCTCAGACACTTAGATATTGGATACTGGTTGTGCATCACATATATGTAATGACATACAGAGGTTAAGGAATAGCAGAAGACTCGTCAAGGGAGAAACAAGTCTGCGAGTTGAGAATGGAGCAAAAGTTACTACAATCGCCATCAAAACATACTTGTTAAAGCTTTCTAGTGGACTTGTCTTAGAACTAGATAATTATTATTTTTTCCAGCATTAATAAAGAACATTGTTTTTATTTCTTCCTTAAATAAAAAAGGTTTCCATTTAACTTTTAGTAACAATTATTGTTATATAACCTTAAATGGCGTTCTTTATAGCACTAGAACTTTATGCAATGGCATCTACGCGTTAGATATATCTAGTGGCGTACTCAATATCGAAAAGAGCAATAAACGTGCTCGAATCGATAATCAATTAACCTCTTACTCATGGTATTGTTGCCTTGGCCATATAAGCAAGAAATGTATATCCAAATTGCAAAAGATTGTAGTTCACGAATCATTTGAATTAGATACATTTAATACATGTGATTCATGTTTAAAAGGCAAGATGACAACTCATGCAGTAGGAGGTTATAGCTACTTCATTAGTTTCATTGATGATCACTCTCGTTATGGGTATGTGTATCTAATGAAATACAAGTATAATAAAGCCTTTGAAAAGTTTAGAGAATTCAGAAGTGGAGTAGAGAAACAACTTGTTAAAAATATTAAGATATTTTGATTCGATCTAGGTGGTGAATATTTAAGCCAAGAGTTTCTAGATTATCTAAGCGATAATGGTATATTATCTTGATGGACTCTGCCTTATATGCCACAACATAATGGTGTATCAAAAAGGTGTAATCAAACCTTGTTAGACATGGTTAGATCAATAATAGATCGTACAAATTTTCACAAGACCTTTTGGGATTATACACTCATGACAGTTGTTTACTTGCTAAACAGAGTCTCGACGAAGGCAATCTCAACTACTCCATATGAGATATAGACTAGTAAGAAACCCCTCATATCTTATTTGAAGATATAGGGATGTCCTACTTATGTGGAGAGGACTATATCAGATATGTTTGACGCCAAGTCTGATAAGTGTTTATTTATTGGATACCCTAAGGAATCTAAGGGTTGTCAATTCTATCACCCCTTGGAATAAAAAGTATTTGTTTTAAGGCATGCTACCTTCCTAGAAAAAGAATTTCTCTTACAGGAAGCAAGTGGGAGTATGGTTGAACTTGATGAAGTTCAAGAGACTCTAATAAACACTAATGGGATGCCTAGTGAAGAACCACAATCGATTATAACACAACCTCCTCGTAGATCAGGTAGGACATGTGATATTCCTGAGAGATATGGATCTCTTGTAAGAGAATCGAATGATGTGTTACTCATTGAGGATGAGGAACTTACTGATTACGAAGAGGCTCTGAATTGTTTAGAAAAGGACAAGTGACTTACAGCCATGAAGTCGAAAATGGATTCTATGTACGAAAACCAAGTTTGGAACTTAGTGGATCCACCTGAAGGCATTATGCCTATAGCGTGCAAATGGGTTTTCAAGAAGAAAACTAACATGGATGGTAATATTATTGCCTACAAGGAAAGGTTGGTAGCAAAAGGCTATCGTCAAAGGCAAGTCATTGACTATGATGAAACTTTCTCACCTATGACTATACTTGAATCCATTCAGATACTCCTGACCATATCAGCTCATCATTATTATGAGATATGGCAAATGTATGTGAAAACAACTTTCTGTAATGGAAATCTGCTCGAGGATGTGTATATGACATAGCCCAAAGGCTTCACATCTATCAATAAGAATAAAGTATGCAAGATTCAATGGTTCATTTATGGACTAAAGCAAGCATCTAGGTGTTGGAATATCCATTTTGATCATGCGATCAAATAGTTTAATTTCTCACAAAATCCAGATGAACTTTGTGTGTATCAAAAGGTTAGTGGGAGTGTAGTCGTATTCCTAATATTATATGTTGATGACATATTGCTTATAGAAAACGATGTGCCAGTTCTATAATCTGTTAAAGTTTGGTTGTCCAATACGTTCTCCATGAAAGATATGGGAGAAGCAACTTACATCCTCGGGATAAAAATCTATAGAGATAGATCTGTTGGGACTTTCGAGCCGTAAAACCCACTTTTTGTACTGCAAAAACCTCGAAGTCTTGCCACGGATCCGTGCAAAGATAAAAAAAATTCATGTACATGTTTGTTTATCCTAGATCTACCTTAGATCTACATGATAAGAATAGTTTTACCTGTAGCGATGCCCTTCGCTTATCTCGCTCGTCCAAACGGTTGCCGGATCTCGTAGAGTGTCAAGTGTACACTCCTCTACACGTATACACACGGACAAAAGGTGGAGAGAACCACTTAGTGTGTGCTAGCACCCTTGAGAGGTTTCGGCAATGGAGGAGAGGGAGAGAACAAGAGAAGATGAAGAAGAAGAAGTTACAACAAGCACAAATGCTTGCACTAATGTGGCCAACCACATAAAGGAGGGTTTTAAACCTCCATGTAATACCAAGAGTCATGGCTCTTGGTCTTCCTCATGAGGTGGCACACTATGATATAGCCTTGATGATGTGGAACACCATCATTAGCGGGCCCCATGCCAAATCACAATGAGGTGGCATTTGGTCAAGTCAAACTTGACCCTTCATCTCCCCTCTCAAGTCAAGTCAAACTTGACCTTTTTATCTCTCATGGTTGATCAAATCTAACCATTGATTCAAGTCAATTTAATTTAATGAATCTCTATTCATTGGTTTAAATTGACTCAATGAATTATAATCTAAATTAGACTCATTCTACACATGAATCAAATTGAGTCCAACTCAATTAGTCTAATTTGGATTACTCTTAATCTAATTTGGTTCATCACATGAACCTAATCCTCTTGGTCCATCATATGAACCTAATCTCTATCTAATTTCCCTTTGTGTGTGACCCTATAGGTTCTTGTAATGTTGGCAATACTCCTAAACCCATTAAGAAACATAAGTAATGAGCGGTATCTAGCAACACATCATTACCACCCAAGTTACAAGAATGTTGAGATCCAACATCACCTTTGTGACTACTAATTGTGACTCTCATAATATGTGACAATGTCCTTCTATCCTTGACATCTAAATTGATTAATTGAGGCATAGACCGTGTCATCCTCTAATCAATTTATGTCTTGAACTCCAAGTAGACTCACTCTAATCAAATAAGCTTAATATCTCATATTGACTCATTTGGGCATGGTCATGCACTTAGTGGTCTCACTCTATCAAGAATCATGATGTCACTCCCGTCATATAGGAGGGATAGATCCCATATATATCATTCACATCCCTCCGCATAATTTGTTGCATACCCAGTAGTTGCCTTTATAGTCCACCCATTTACAGGTGACGTTTGATGAAGCCAAAGTATACAACTCCTTATGTAGGGAACTATGGTGACTTCATGTCCAAGGACTTATAGTCATACTAATAGTCACATGAGAAAGTATATGACACTCATATAACTGTTGGAGTGTATACTAAAAGCCTAGCTTTTGTAAACATTTATTTTTGAAATAAAAGAATAATATTGGTCAATATCTACATTTATTTGTTAAATGTAATTGTTCAATTAATTTATATAGTATATAACATGGAGTGTGGTGTCACACTCAGAAGATCATGTTGTCGGTTCTCTATAAATTATAAACAGTTGCTCACGACTAAGATGGAAAAGAACAAACCATCAGAATAGTCGTAGTATAATTAAGTATTAGTTTATCTTGACTAATAAATTACACTGATACACTTTAAGTGTATTGAGTAGGACCATTTAGGTAAGTTCTTTTTGTACTGACTTAGTAAAAGAACTAGACCTTAGTTATTATGGAAGTGTGTGCTCTTGATCCTAATATAATAACAAGCACATATATTTAATATTTATTTTCTTTGACTTATCAAAGGGTGAGGTTTAGCTCAATAAATCAATATTCCCGATAAGTTGGGAAATGATATTACTTATAGTGTATGTTGTTGAGAATGTCCCCAAGAGAGGCTCATAAGGATTGCCATGTTAAACCCTGCAGGTGGACTTAGTCCGACATGACAATGAAGTTGAGTGGTACTACTCTTGGAGCTAGATATTAATTAAGTTGTCAGTAACTTACTTAATTAGTGGTTATTTGTAATCTTAAACACAGGGAGACTAACACACTCATGATAAGAAGGAGCCCATAATATAATTTAGGATTGGTGCGGTAGTGCGATAATAACTCTCTAGTGGAATGAGTTATTATCGATGAACTTAAATTGTGTGTTCGGGGTGAACACGGGATACTTAAGCTCATCGGAAAGCCAAAACCAATTTCTCCTCTAGGTCCCTGTCGTAGCCTCATTATAGTCTTAAGTCCATCCAAATGTAAGGCTCTTCTTGGTGTCCAAGAAGTGGGCCGGTCCAATGCTTGGTGACCAAGCAAGGGACGACCACATCCTCTTCTATAGGGGTCAGCCCTTTGCTTGGTGACCAAGCATGAAGGGGTCGGCCACAATATTCAAACAAGGAGGGTTGTTTTTGAATTTTTTAAAATCTTATCTTTGTAGAAAATTATAAGTTTTAAAAGAGAGATTTTAATTTTAAAAACTTTCCTTATTTGAATTTGGCCACATGTTTTAATAGAGAGTTTTAAAAATTTTAAAACTTTCCTTTTTTTAACCATCCTCATGGTTTAAGAAAAAAAAGGAAGATAAGTTTTAAAATTAAAATTTTCTATCATCATGTTAAAAAAGGAAATTTTATAAGAGAAGTTTTAAATTTTAAAACATGGTTTTAATTTTTAGAACTTTCCTTTTTTAACTCCTACTTTAGGAAAGAGAGCTTATAAATCTTATAAGAAGATTTCTTCTTGTAAAATTTTTAAAAAATATATTTTCTTTTCTCTTGATGAGGTGGTCGACCACCTTGCTTGGTGCCCAAGCAAGGGGCCGACCATAATTAAAATAAATAAAATCATCATCAATCAAAATTGGTGATTGATTCAATCAAGAGGAAAGAAAATGAAAAATTAAAAGGGAAAAGAAAAAACTCTTGGATGATTTTATTTTTGTAAAAAGTTTTTCCTTATTTTCCTTGGGCAAGTAATATAAAAGAAGGGGTGAGGGGGCTTCATGAGACACAACTCTTATTCTTTTGCTTGGTGATCTCAAGTGGTCGACCCCTCTCTCCCTTCTCTTTACCCTTTTGCTCTCTTCTCCTTGGTGGTGTTGGTGGCCGGATTTTAGAAGAAGAGGAATAAGCTTTTGGGTGGTGTTCATCTTGGAGAATCGTCGCCCACACGACGTCCAAGGCGAGGTGAGGAATACGGCAGAAGATCTTGAGGTCGTTAGCTTACAAAGAGAAGGTATAACTAGTAGTTTTTTTCCGCATCATACTAGTTCTTTTCTTTGTAAGAATTTTAAATACAAGAGGCAATTAGATCTAGTTTTTTGAGTTTGTATTTTCTTCTTTTTCGAATTTGTGATTCGATTGTTCATTTTGGTTAACCTAGAGTTATTTAAGAAAATTAAATATTAGCTTTCCTTAAAAGACTTTTCCTAGGCGGTGGTGGTTGCTCCCATATCCAAGAAGGTCATGTGCCTCGCCATGCAGTCCTGGAAGTCAATTTTGGAAATTAATATTTAATGAAATTAATAACTTAGGTAGATTTGAATAAATAGTGTTAAGTTCCGCTTGCGATTCAAATCTAAACTATTAAGAACAGATAAGTTAAATTTGGAATCAATGATGTTAAGTTCCGTCTGCGATTCCTAATTTAACTTCTAAAGAACACAATAGGTTATTTAAGGAAAGGTTCAACACTTATACAAAAAAATTTTATACAGTGGAATCGGTATATTTTCCTAGGACTAACCAACAAAAACGATCCATGATACTTTCTCATGGCGGGTCATTCAATATACATTCTCCAATGCATACCCATGTGTCAACTTGATATCTCTATATCCATGACTTATGAAATCAAATCATCGAGTTGACCTATATGCTAGTCTCATCGTATTAACATTGTCCCTGAATGTTAATACTTGACTAGGAATAATTAAGAGTAGTGCTCTCTATATCATCTCATTATCGATTCAACCAATCGATTGATATAGATAAGAACCTTCTACTCAAGGACGTTATTATACTTAGTTATTTGGCACCAATACAAGTAAGTATAATAACCATAAAGAAATGTCTTTATAAATATATAGGAATATGATACATCAAGTCCATACAACAATTATCACATAATTGGCTCTAGGGCTCACACTAAAAAGATCGAGAAGGTTGCTTGGTCTTTCACAGTCGACATATATAGACAGAGTGTTAAAACAGTTTAGTATGTCTGAATCCAAGAAAGGTTTCATACCTATGAGGCATGGAATTCAACTTTCAAAGTCTATGTGCCCACGCACAGAAGACGAGAGGATTTGCATGGATAAGATACCTTATGCGTTTGCAATAGGATCTATCATGTATACTATGTTATGTACAAGACCCGATGTATCATATGCTCTAAGTGTTATGAGTAGATACCAGTCTAATCTAGGAATGTATCATTAGGTGATTGTCAAGATGATCCTTAAGTACTTAAGAAGAACTATGGATATGTTCTTAGTTTATGGAGATAGTGATATGACCATACGCAGATATACAGATGCTAGTTTCCAGACGATCAAAGATGACTTCAAGTCCTAGTCTGGATTTATATTCATATTAAATGGAGGTGCAGTTAGTTGGAAAAGTTTCAAGCAAGATGCTATTGCAGATTCTACCTGTGAGGCAAAATACATTGCAGCTTCGGAAGCAGCAAAGGAAGCTGTTTAGATCAAAAAGTTCGTTATTGAACTTGGAGCGGTTCCATCTATTGTTGAAGCATTACCTGTTTACTGTGACAACAATGGAGTCATTGCGTAAGCAAAGGAATCGAGGTCTCATCAGCGATTAAAACATGTGTTTCACCGTTATCATCTAATTAGGGAGATCGTTAGTAGGAAAGAAATACAACTTGAGAAAATTCCCACTGAAAGGAATCTTATGGATCCTTTGACAAATGCTTTACCGTAAAGCAAGTTTGATAGTCACGTCTATGCTTACAGTTTAGGACACCGTGGTGATTAGCTTTAGGCCAAGTGGGAGTGTTACAATTTGAGGGATGTCCTAAGACAATCGCCTTTTGGTTTTTTCTATTTATTTGATAAGTATAAATTCACTATTTGAGTACATATTATATGTTTGATTATCTTAAACGTATTTACTGAATATCTGTAATATAATTCAAACATGAGAGAATTTGTGATTGGATTGCAACTAGTGATTAGATTACATGTGCAATTATAAATATATTGAAAATTTCTTAGTCGTCGAATTGATTCATTCAGAAATCATTAATTCTGTAAAATTAGCACGGATTATACTCCTTGGTTCAGCCAAGCAGGTATTTTCTCATTGGCTAGAGACATTGGGATGTCGAGAGTTAAATGTGGATGCTAGTTATGGTAACTAGTTCATTGGAGTGACTCGCTGTAAGACTTCATATGGTTCTATATATATATATATATATATATATATATATATGTCTATGAAGTTTTTACTATAACACGAGTGCAAGTTTCCTTCAACTTGAGGTATACAAGTCATCTTGGTCATGAAAACTTATACTTTGACATCTTAAGTAAGCATCTCATTGATGTATGGACCCAGGTTGATTGGATATAAGTTGAAGTACCCGAAGGTGTTTGGATAGCCTACAAAGGATTCACCGCTCCTTGCGAGGAGACGTATAACCTATGGTCACTCATTAGGATTATTACTCAAAGTCTTTGGCCAAAGCATCGCATGTTAAGAGTGCAAGACTCTTATACACATGTATGAGTAATTTGAATCCGTAGAACGAGGAAGTATTACTTGGGCTAGGTGTAACGTAGTTAGCCTAGTGGGTACAAGACACATAGACCATGTTCTGAACTAGGTGGGTATAAGACGAGTGAAAGGAACAAGACACGACTCACTGTAGTTGCTGAAGGGTTTAGAATTAATTCTAGAATCAATTATGATTTTTCAGCTAATTGGGGATCATGATGTACTACTAGGTGTCACTCAGGATCGTTCTATAATTAAGTAGTTAATTATGGATAGCCAAGATAAAGCAGAAACTTATTGGGTCACATGCACTAACGAGTCTATAAAAGACGTAAAACAAGTTAAAGAATAGGATTCTTAGATCAAGAGATAAATATTTGGTTGGACGATACATAAGATAAATATGGAAATATTTGTCGTAATGGAAGCATGGATAGACCACATCTCTTATGGAAGAGTTAGACCATATTTGGTTTAATCATGAATTAGTCATGAACCAACTTGTTTTAGTTATGAATCAAACTAAGGGGTTAATGAACTAATTTTTGGTTAAGGATAATGGGTTGGATTTGATCTTTCTAATCGAACTCATTAATGAGGGCTATACATTAATTGGCTTGTAAGGTTTTTGGAAAACCTTAATCCAATTTCTCCTCTCCCTCTCCCCTCTCTCATTGCCACCGCCAACAAGGGGAAGCCCTTCCCCTTGTTGCCATGACCACCACAAGAGAGAAAACTCTCCTTGTGTGCTTCTCTTCCTCTTCCGCTTGATCCCTCTTCTTCGCTCGTGACTAATAACTTCCGAAAGAGAGGCTTGTACTCAAGGAGTTGTCTTGAGGAGCTCGGCGTGGATACAAATAGAGGTGAGGTTTGACAACGTTACTACAGTTGTTGCCCTTCTCATTACAGGTCATCCATAAGGTACAAAAGGACAGCCCCGTGCACGAAGCTCCCGCTATGCAGGGTCCCAGGGAAATATTCATTGTACGCAGTCTTACCCTGCTTTTTGCAAGAGGATGTTTTCAGGATTCGAACTCATGACCTTTTGGTCATACAGCAACAACTTTACCATTGCACCAAAGCTCCTTTTCTCATCCGTTCCATAAAAAATTAATTTTACAATCTTGTTTGACATGTTGTATCTTTGTATGCGTGTGGTGCGTGTGGTGTAATAATTTAGAAATTATTATTGTTTTATTTTCCGCTGCAGATGTTTACAAAACATGTTTTAGCACACACTGCATCGGGCATATCCCAAGAAAATCTATACCATTACAACACAAATGTGCTCTTATAATATCAATATCTTTCTTCTTTAGATTACCACATCTTGCACATGGGAAAGGTATTGCATTCTGATCATTAGTGCTTTATGTTGCAAAGTGCAAGAAAGACTCTACCCTAATCTCATATTCATGTAATAACCTATTCTTTGACATTCAATCTTTGTCCATATTTCGTACAACTAAACAACCAACAATGAGTCAAATCTTTCAAAATAGTTATAAAGATAGGATATATTAAATTAGCAGTACTACCAACAACACAAAATTATTCTAATCAATTATACTAGAATATATTTATCAATACGAGAAAAAACATAGTACCTCAAATGGGTCAATGTAACCGAGTCTTAAAAATAATTTCAAATCATCCAAAATAAAGTTTCTTCATCTGAAATATGCTAATTTAACTCATAAAAAACTAACCCATGTAGCATTAAAGACACTAAAAAGAATGAAAAAGATATTTCAATTAATACTCCACTTAGATAACAAAGAGATGATTGCTTAAAGATAAAAGTATGAACTGAAAGCACCAGCAAGTCTTGGACGAATACCAAAAAGTTTTACTATAACCTTTACCAGCTAAAAATCCCCATACTATCATACAATTTTATAAATATCCCTTCATTAATAATTTGGAAATTCCTATCAATTCCTTGTCCACACTACATAAAAATCTTACCTATTTACAATAATTGTATTATGATTCACTAAATATCCTGACTAACTACAAACTATCTTGATTGACCTCTGATAAAAGCCCTAGTAAATAATCAACTAAGGGTCTGGTTGGTATGTGGATTAAAATAGGATTACAAGTTAAATTCATGTTTGATTGGTTTTTAAAAAAAATCAATGATAACTGCATAGCCTGATTAAAATACTGTAGCAGTTGGAAAATCAATCTCACTTCGAAGAAGGTATTAGTAATCCTAAATTGATCAGTAAACCTGATAACTAATTAAAAGGATGTTTTTACTCTTGCTTTGGTGTTTTCCTTGCTCTAAAAATTATTAATACTGGGGATATTTTAGTCATATAATTAATAATCCGTACTTTTATCCTTACCATAAAAATTATACTAAACAAAAATAATTTTATTATAGTTTACTAAATATCCTCATTAAAAGATTACTATCATGGAAATTTATAATCCTTAAGTAATCCTATCACACAACGAAACACTACCTAAAGAAAGAAAAATTGAAATCAAATAGAGAAGATTAAGTGAACGCACGAACAGGGCTAAAACCTCACTATATGCGAAGATGCTAGGGATTGGACACAAGCTACCAAGGGCCTTAACTTTATGTTCCCAATGAAAATAACTCTTGGAGACAGCGAGAAGAATCTCAAAAATCGACCAGAAACCAGATCTCAAACTCATCTAATAAGCATCACGCAGAAACAAGTAATGAACATCACATCTATACTCATGATTTTGGGTTTGATTTCTGTGATTCAATGCTTAAATGAAAGCTACAAGTCATGGGCTAGGTGAGGGGTGGCCGACCCATCCATTTCAAGCGGTGTAGAGCGGAACAAGAAGGGAGAAAGGGACAACGGGTTTTCGGTCTTTGGTTTTTTCTTTTATTCATTCTTTTCACAATCAAACCAGCTCAAAGTGTATGTAAATTTATTAATTTAATTAATTTTTAAAAATAAATAAATAAATATAATGGTTTATTAAAATTATTATCTGTGACTATATAAAAAAAATACAAAAATATAATGGTTTATTCATTCTTTTTGGACAACAGCGTAGCTCAAAGTTTATGTAAATTTGTTAATTTAATTAATTTTTAAAAATAAATAAATAAATATAATGGTTTATTAAAATTATTATCTTTGACTATATAAAAAAAATACAAAAATATAATGGTTTAAAAAATTAATTGTCTTTACCATATAAAACAATGCAAAAGGATAACAGTTTAAAATATTATTTTCTTTATCCAAAAATATGCATATCAACAATGGTTAACAATACTGTTGTCATAGAAAAAAAATTGTTCATAGACAACGATTTTTCATAAAGCGTTGTATTTAATTAAAAATATTCAAAGATTTTTATTAAAATCGTTATGAAAATATAAAAAATAATAATTTTGGTATAAAATCTTTATTTTTCGAGTATTGTTAAATAAGAATTTTCTTATAGTAATTGTATTATAATTGTAATTCATGTAACAAGTGAGTGTCATCTTTTTATAATAGTCATGTCTTTGCATCTTTGTGTTAAAGTTTAAGTCATAATTAACTAACTAATTAATTAGAGAATCATGGAATACCTTTTATAAAGTTAATACTACAGTATTTATCAACTTCTTTCGAAAGCTTAATTAATTGCTGCTTTTAAATCTTTCTAAAGAAGACCAAAAGTTTGTTGCTCTCATTGAGTAGGGCACATCCATCCCTTTGGAGTCTAATGTTCACTTTCAACTTTCACGATTAAGAAAGTGGAAATGCTTCTTTTACTTTTATCTAAACAAGAGGCTATGAGTTCCTTTACAGTCATAAGGGTGAAAGTAGGATGAACCACCAATATTGGGCCACAGAAGCCACTACAACATAAAGCTACCTTCCATATCCCTCAATTAATTCAAGTGGAGGTAAAAAATGAATACACTCGTCCCTAGCGTCCCCGTTAATCCGTCCCAAGACTAATATGGAGGAGATAAATCACGGACGACTACTAACCTTTGGAATAATGATTAACACATAAGGGAGCCTCAATTAATTCAAGTGATGTATATATGTATGGCTTGAACTATATAAGTTACCTGATATGTCAAATAGATATTGATGGCATACACTATCACACATTCCCTTCCGACGTATCAAAAGTCATGTGATACCTTAGTTAGGCACCACTAGCAGTAACTTGTGTTGTCTCATCATCAAAAACCGAAGTGCACGTCAATTATCGAATATAAAACCTCTTAGATGAGTTCAAGATGCATGTAATCCCTTCCGACGTATCAAAACTTGAGGTGCATGCCAATTCAGATGCATGTAATTTGTCCCTCATCAAACTTATAAAGTAAATTTTTAAGGAAGGGAGCTTAACAGAAGAGGGAGTTTAAAAAGGTCGACAAGGGGAAATGAATTCCTCACCTAAATCTAAATTGTATAAATTAATTCATGATATCATTTTGCAACTATATGTGTCTAGGAGAATGATTAAACATTTAGAGGAAGAACTTAGGAAAGTTAAGACTATAAATAACTCAAAACCCATGCAAGGCAGGCATGATAACTCTAGATTAATAATCTAGAATTAGGAAATCAAATTTTAAGCTCAAACCTTGATGGTATCAAAAAAATTAGATATATATGTTGGTGTAATCAACCTCAAGTCAAGGTTGACCGGATTGACAAAGTCCGGGTTAACTCGAGTTTAGATTTTGATATTTGATTAATATGTTAGTAAGAAGTCAAGTATATCAAGGTGACCAAATACTTGACTACAAGAAAAAAAGTCTGAGTAGATCAGAAGAATCAGACACTTGGTTATCGAATGTCCAAGAAATTGGCAAAAGAAAAGTCTAAGTGGGTCAAGAAAAATCAAACACTTGGTGATCGGAAGTCCAACAAGAAGTTAGTAAGAGAAAAGTCTAAGTGGGTTATGGAGGACCGGACACTTGGTGATCAAAAGTCCAACAGAAAGTTGGCAAGAGGTAAATCCAAGTGGATCGATATCATGGAGGGCCAAACACTTAGTATGAGATGAAAAGTTCAGGTGAGTCATAGAGGACCGAACACTTGGTGATGAAGAAAGTCTCGGCATGTCATGATGGACCAAATATTGAGCAAAAGAAGTCCTGATAGGTTAAAGTCAACCAGATACTAGACAAGAGATAGTCCTTACAAATGGTAAGGCTAGATGCAAGACAACGAAAGTCCAAGAAAATCAATAACTAGATTCTTGGAGAGAGGTGAAAGCTCAAACCGATCGTTTGATCAGATGTAAGGGTGATAATGATCTAGAAGTAAATCAATTCAATTGGTTGGGAAAAATAGTTGAATCAATTTGATCCATAAGCAAATTGATTCAACAAATTGGGACAATTAGTTAAATCGATTTGATCCAAAAGTAAATAGAAGCAAATCGACTCAACTGATTGGGAAAATAAGTCGAATCGATTTGATCAAGAAACAAGCAGAAATAAATCAACTCGACTGATTTAGGAAATTAGTCAATTGATATGGCCAAATAGATAAAAAAAAAAAAGTCATTCTCTAGATTTCAACAATCAAATTCATCAGATCAGTTGACTGATTGGTAAAATCAATAGATTGATAGGAAAATAAGCCTGAGGAGCAGCTTTAAAAGATGATTTTGAAGAGATTTGAATGTGCCAATTCTTGGATGTTTGAGGGTGAAGTGATGTTGCATTTCCAGACCAACAATAGGCATTCCAAAGCTATCAACAACGATCAAAGCGAAGTTTTCATCTTGTAAAGTTGTTTTTCTTTGATTTGTAAGTTGTTTTCACTTTCATTGTTGTATTGTTGTGAATTTGTTGTAAGAGACTTCTCCGCCTCCATAAGATTTTTGAGAAGGAGGAAGTTCTTAATGAAAGTGAAGAGTTAGGAGTGGACTTTCATATTAGTCCCCTCAAGGAGGCGGATACCAAGTTAAATCCAAGTGTTGTGCATGTGGAGTCAATTTTTAAACAAAGTTTTCATTGTGCATTCAAACGACATGCACAAGATCGAGATGGAATTATTGGAGCTATGCAACCCCCCCCCCCACCCCCACCCCGCACTTCGCACTTCTGGCTCTCATGGTCCTAACAAGTGGTATTAGAGTGAGGTTGCTTTACATCGGACAAACCACTGGAAGAAGCATGATCTAGAGGAAAGAAGAAGAAGGTATGATTTTGAGCTCTTTGATAGTAACAAGTTATTGGATTGACTACCGGAAGAAGCCAACACCAAAGGGAGCTTGGATTTTAGGATGGAACCTCGAGATGGATTTGGATATGACATCCGAGTACCTCCATCATTTGGATTGGGAGGATTCAAGCATTGGAAGTCAAGGATGAAATACTTCCTCATGAAGGATGTAAGGCAATGGTTTACTTTAATAGAATGATTTAAAGCTCTGAGATATACAAAAGCAAAACTTGTTCGAAGGAGAAAATGGACTAAGGAGCAAGTTTAAAATTTCAAGGCAAATGAGAAGGTAACTAAATTATTATCAAATATTTATTTAATGATGTCTTGTGCAATATAGGTCAATATTGGGATGCAAAAGATCTATGGAACAAGATTGCAAAACTTTATGAAGATCCAACCTCAACGGAAAGTGAAGACGAGTCCAAGGAAGGAGACTCGTTGATACTAGAGCAAGAGGACTCGGAGGTTGAGAGATGCTCAACATCCAAGATGTAAGATGAAGGAGCATCCACCTCAAGGATTGAGCGGGAGCATTGGTCATTGACATAGAACAAGAAGAACTCTCGACATCTAAAGCTAATGAGGATGATTGTACCACCTTTACGAGTGGAGATAGTTCAACTCACGAAGGTATAACAATTCCTATTAGTTAAGATCATATCATTTCCTTCAAGTGTAGGGGAAAAGGATACTGCAAGAGCAAGTGTCTTAAATTGATGAAGAAAAATACTAAGTTGGCATCTGATCCTATCTGAAGGCTATGAGATGGTGCGCTAGCTCCGATGGGTGGTTGATTGACAAAAATAAACTTCTTGAGATCTGAATGAACTCCTCAATGATCCCGCGCACAATTAGATGAGCCAACAAAATATTAGTGACCTAAGATCGGGGTGAGAATCCCTGGCTAGACCCTCTAATTGTTGGTTGGTCCTAGGAAGATCGTACCGGCTCCACTGTATAAAAATTTTGTACAAGTGTCGAACCATTCCTAAATAACATATTGTGTTTTTAGAAATTAAATTAGGAATCACAAACGGAACTTAACATTATTGATTCCAAATTTAACTTATCTGTTCATAATGATTTAGATTTGGATCTCAAACGATACTTAACATTATTGATCCAAATCCACCTATGTTATAAATTCAATTAAATATTAATTTCCAAAATTGGCTTCCAGGACAGCATGGCGAGGCACTAGTCCTTCTTGGGTATGAGATCATCCACCACCGCCTAGACAAAACCTTTTAAGGAAAGCTAATATGCAATTTCCTTATATAACTCTAGGTTTAACCAAAAAGAACAATCGAATCACAAATTTGAAAAACAAAAAAAAACACAAACTAGAATCACAAATTCGAAACTCTAGAATCATATGCCTCTTGTGTTTGGAATTTATACAAAGAAAAAAAACTAGCATGATGCGGAAAACAATTACTAGTTATACCTTTTCTTTGTATGCTAATAACCTCAAGATCTTCTGCCGTATTCCTCGCCTCCTCTTGGACGTTGTGTGGGTGACAATCCTCCAAGATGAACACCTCCCAAAAGTTTCTTCCTCCTTCTCTAAAATTCGGCCACCACCACCATAAAGAAATAAAAGAGAGCAAGAGGAAAGGCATAGGGAGAGGGCTGGCCACAAGAGGGAGCACAAGAAAGAGAATAAGAATCGATCTATCATGAGGCCTCTCTTCCCCTTCTTTTATAATACTTGTCCAAGGCATACAAGGAAAGATTTTTACAAAATATTAAAATCTTCCTCTTGTTTTTCCTTTCCTCCTTTTTAATTCCTTTTTTCTCCTCTTTATTGATTTAATTGAATGGAAGCTTTTAATGGTCAACCCCTTGCTTGGACACCAAGCAAGGGTGGACGAGCACATCATCATGAAGAGAAATTTTTTTTATAAAATTTTATAAAAGAAGAAATCCTCTTATAAAATTTTACAAGCTCTCTTTCCTATTGTGAATGTTAAAAATGGAAAGTTTTAAAAATTAAAACCAAGTTTTAAAATTTAAAACTTCTCTTCTAAAATTTTCTTTTTTAACATGGTTACAAAAAGGAAAGTTTTAAATTTAAAACTCTCTTTTTTTAAAACCATGTGGATGGTTAAAAAAGGAAAGTTTTAAAACTTTTAAAACTTTCTTTTAAACCATGTGACCTAATTCAAATAAGGAAAATTTTTTAATTTAAAATCTCTCTTTTAAAACTTGTAGATATTTACAAAGAGAAGATTTTAAAAATTCAAAACACCCCTCATAATTTGAATTATGTGGCCGGCCCCTTAAAAATTAATTGTGGCCGGCCCCCTTAGAGAAGATTGTGGCCAACCCTTGGCTTGTTCACCAAGCCTTGGGTCGGCCCCCTCTTTGACACCAAGATGAGCTTTTCATGGGTGGATATGAGGCATTAATGAGGCTATGACAGGGACCTAGAGGAGAAATTGGTTTTGGCCTCCCAACGAGCTTGAGTATCCCGTGTTCGCACAGAACACAAAACTCAAGTTCATCAATAACAACTCCTTCCACTAGAGAGTTATTATTGCACTACCGCACCAATCCCAAATTACATTATGAGCTCCTTCTTATCATGAGTGTGTTAGTCTCCCTGTGTTTAAGATATCAAATACCCATTAATTTAATTAAGTTACTAACAACTCGCTTTAATTAATTTCTTAGTCCAAGAGTAGTACCACTCAACTTTATCGTCATGTCGGACTAAGGTCACCTGCAGGATTTAACATGACAATCCTTATGAGCTCCTCTTGGGGGCATTCTCAGCCTAGATTACTAAGACACAGTTACCTTCTATAATCAACAACACACACTATAAGTAATATAATTTCCCAACTTATCGAGCCTATTGATTTATCGAGCTAAATCTCACCCTTTGATAAGTTAAAGAAATAAATACTAAATATATGTGCTTGTTATTATATTAGGATTAAGAGCACACACTTCCATAATAACTAAGGTGTTGTTCTTTTATTAAGTCAGTATAAAAAGAACTTACCTTAAATGGTTCTACTCAATACACTTAGAGTGTACTAGTGTAATTTATTAGTCAAGATAAATTAATACCTAATTACACTATGACTATTCCAACGATTTGTTCCTTTCCATCTTAGTCATGAGCATCTGTTTATAATTTATAAAGAACTGATGACATGATCTTCTGTGTGTGACACCACACACCATGTTATCTACAATATAAATTAATTGAACAACTACACGTAGCATATAAATGTAGACATTTTTAACCAATGTGATTCTTTATTTCAAAATAAATGTTTACAAAAACTAGGCTTTTAGTATACACTCTAACAATCTCCCATTTATACTAAAAGACTAAGCTGTCATATCTATTGTCATACATCTGATTCTCATCCCTTCTACATGCTGATCAAAAGCTTTTGCCGGAAGGGCCTTAGTGAAGGGATCTGCCAGGTTATTTGCTGATATAATCTTGGCGACAACAACTTCTCCATGCTTCGCGATATCTCGTATTAGGTGGTACTTGCACTCTATATGTTTACTTGCCTTATGTGCTCGTGGTTTCTTCGAGTTTGCAACTGCACCGCTATTATCACAATAAATCGTGATGATTTTGGGCAAACCAGGAATCACATCTAAGTCCATTAGGAAGTTCCTAAGTCATACAACTTCTTTGTCTACCTCAGAGGCTGCCACATACTCAGCTTCCAAGGTTGAGTCTAATACGCATTTCTGCTTAACACTCCTCCATGCAATGACTCCACCTCCTAAAGTAAATACATAGCCTGATGTAGACTTACTATTGTCCTTATCTGATTGGAAGTCTGAATCTGTGTAACCCACAGGGAGCAAATTATCTGCTTGGTAAACTAGTATATAATCTCTAGTCCTTCTCAGGTACTTCAATATATGCTTTACAACAGTCCAATGTCCTTGTCCAAGGTTGCTTTGATATCTACTAACCATGCCTACGGTAAAACAGATATCCGGTCTCGTACATGTAGGACCGTTAGATTCGATAGAGGGGGGGTGAATATCGATTCGAAAATATCGAGTATAAGCGCAGCGAAAAAGTAAAGTAGACACAGTATTTTTTACTTCGTTCGGAGCCTGTGACGACTCCTAATCGAAGGCCCGTATTCCGTGAGTACTTTCGTTGGGCAATTCACTAGCAGTTCGAAATAATGATTACAAAAAACAGTACAATGAATGCTAATGAAAATGAAAAGCAAATACCGACAATAAAGACAAGAAAGGAGCGTAGTGTCGGAGCTTTGTTCGTGTCGCAGAAGTGCAGAGCAGTGGAAGACTTTTCTTTTCGTTGTTGTTCTGAAGCTCTCCTCTGACCCTTCTTTTATATGAGGCTCGGGGCGCCCTGGATGCCTTCCGGGTGCCCTGGTGAGACGTGGCAAGTCCAACCAGCGAGCTCCACGTGGCGACGCGCGATCAGGATGAAATTTCCCTCCCAGGCGCCCGGACCCTGTTTTTCCGCAGAATCCGTCCTGCAAGACAAACGTTAGTCCGGAGGTAAATTTACCCTGCAACACAGATTGTTAGCAAAAGCAAAGTGAGTATGAATTAGCAAAAATAGTATGACTTAGATTCCGTCTTTCCGAGACCGGAATCTAGTCACGATCTCGACTTAGACTTCCGAAATGGATCTAAGCCAGATCAACGCCTAATGTTCCCTTCCCGGGAACGCGTCCTCGCAGTCATTCCCCTCCAGTGACTTACCTCACTTACCTGCTAGACGTCCGGTCAGCCCGTCGACCCGTCTGGACTTCTCGCCAAGCGTCCGGTCAGCCCGTCGACCCGCTTGGACTTCTCGCCAAGCGTCCGGTCAGCCCGTCGACCCGCTTGGACTTCTCGCCAAGCGTCCGGTCAGCCCGTCGACCCGCTTGGACTTCTCGCCAGCTATCCGGTCAGCCCGTCGACCTAGCTGGACTTCGTGCCAGGCGTCCGGTCAGCCCGTCGACCCGCTTGGACTTCTCGCCAGCTATCCGGTCAGCCCGTCGACCTAGCTGGACTTCGTGCCAGACATCCGGTCAGCCCGTCGACCTGTCTGGACTTCTCCTGCACACTCGATTAAAGTGTCAGACAAAAATAAACTAACTTAACCTGATTTGTCATTCATCAAAACCTGGGTTAAATCGTTAGTGCTAACCGCACCAACAATCTCCCCCTTTTTGATGGAATGACAACTTGGTTAAGTTAGTGAAAACATATGCAAGAACCATGCATTTATGTGGTTTTTAAGTTAGTTTGAATTTTCAGTTAGGTTCAGCTAACTTAACCTAACTTAACCACCTAACCCTCCCCCTTTGGCATTCATCAAAAATAAGCATGGATTAAGTAATTATAGACTTCAGACAAAAAAAAAAATGTCAAGTTAATCTGGGGGAGTTTAAGCTTTTGAAGATTTGTTTAAAGCATTAGCTTTTAGCTTTTAGAAAGCTAGCTAAGTTTAGATAGTTTCATTTTCAAACATAAGTTTTCAAAAACCAAAATTCCAAAACTAAGTTTGAAAAATTTATTTTTCCAAAAACTGATTTATTTTTCAACACTAAGTTTGTAAACGATTTAATTTAAAACTTAAGTTTTGACATTGATTTAAGTTTGAAAAATCTAACTTTCATAATTTTCAACACTGAGTTTTTGCAAATCAAATTCAGTTTGCAAATATTGATTTTGAACTTTACTTTTAGTTTTCAAAGGAGTTTGGTAGAATTAATTTTGATAAAGTAAAATAATTAAATCTAATTTTCAAAAATCAAAATTTTAAAGTTCAAAAGTACTAGTTTCAAAACCATGGTTTAAAATACTTGAAAAGTTGAGTTTTCAAAAACTAAGTAAAAAGGATAAAAAGTTAGTGATTTAAAAGAAACAATTTTGAGTTGAAAAAAATTTTCACAATTTTAAGCAAGTTGATTTTGAAAATTGATTTTTAAACTTTGATTTTCAAAATTAAGGAAAATGATTTTGAGAAGCTTAGTTTGTAAACTTAAGTTTTGAAAAATCTAATTTCCACAATTTTCAAAACTAAGTTAAATCTAATTTTCAAAATCAATTTTCAATAAAAAGTAAAACCCAATTCTTAAAAACAACTTAGTTTTATAAGAGTTAGTTTTCAAAAGTAGGTTTAAGAAATTTTTAAGAAAACATTTTTCAAACAAAATTTAAAATATTTTATATAAGGAGAAATTTTTAATTAATTCCTCCCCCTGAACCTGACATAAAATTTAAAAATATTTGCTAAAAATATTCAAAGTAGATATATATTTATTTTTTAAATTGAGGTAGAATTTTCTAGAGAGATTTTAAAGAGAAGATTAAAAAATAACACTTCAGGAGATAATTAAAAAATAAACCACCCCCTTAATTTGATACTCCTTTAATTTATTAATCCTCCTTATTTATTACTTCCCCTTAATATAAAATTTTACAACCGTAACATATTTTTGTACCTAAGTGTCTTAGACGATTGTATAATTATCTTTATAAAATTGTTCATTTAAATTTGACTAACCGTAATTAATGTTAGATTAAGTTGAAATAAATTAACCTTTAGTGTAATGTTAAGTAAGATAAGTTGTTATTAATTCAATAATTGATCAATATTAATAATTTATTTATTAAATTTTACTATAATCTAAATTTTGTATTAATTGATGAAGGTGTTAGTTATAATTTAACTTTTCATTTACTTCCTTTTAAGTTGGATTGACTTAGTTTAAAGTTGGTGGTAATTTGAAGTTAAACTCGTTATTAAACAAGGTTAAGTAAGGTTCAATTTAAGTCAAACTTTAATTATGTTTTAATAAAAATAATTAATATTTTAAAGGTTGATTAAGAAAAATGACTTAGAGTAATTTTAATATTTTTACTAAGGTTAAACCTAGGTTATGATCAAATCAAGCTTAGTTCTCAAATAAAGTTAAACTTAAATAGTTAAGTTCTACTTATTAATTACATAATTAAGTTAAAGTTGAAGTTAACGGAATTTAAGTTTTTAAGTTAGGTGTCTAAGTTTTAAATGAATTTAAAAGAATTATAATAATTATTATTTTTAAGAGATTTCTAACAGGAATTTAATGACAATTAATATACGTTCAATTCAGTTTTGATTTTAGATTAAAATTAATATCAGTGATTAATTTAGCTTTAAGTTTTAAGTTTAAGTTAAATTTTTAAGTTTTAATTTTCAGTTAGGTTAAATTAAGTTCAAAAGTAATGTTTAAATTAAGTTTTAATGAGTTTTAATTTAAGATCTAATTTTCAGTTAAGTTAAATTAAAAAATACATTCAAAGTTAAAATGATGTTTAAGATTAAAAATGAGTTAAAGTCAAAATAATAATTTTTAAAGTGAAAATAGTCTATAGAAATAATTTATTATTATTACTATTTTTTTTTAAGTTAAAAGAATTTTATTATAGTGAAAAAATAAGAAGAATTTTTCAAAATGATACATAATTTTTAAAATAGTTTTTAAATGATTTTAAAAAGTTTTTAAAATAATTTTTGAAAAGAATTTTAAGTTAAAATAATTTAAAAATATAATTTTTATATTAAAATAATTTTAAGTTAAAATAATTTTTAAGTTAAAATAATTTTTATGTTAAAATAATTTTTAAAATAACAATAATTTTTAAAAGGTTTTAAAAGAATTTTTAAAAGAATTTTTAAAGTTTTTGAAAATGATTTTTAAAAGAGTTTTTAAAAATAATTTTTAAAATGTTTTAAAATAATTTTTAAAAGAATTTTTTAAAGTTTTTAAAATAGTTTTTAAAAAGAATTTTTAAAAGAATTTTTTAAATATTTTAAAATGATTTAAAATAGTTTTTAAATTAATTTTTAAAATGTTTTAAAAGAATTTTTTTTAAAGTTTTTAAAATGATTTTTAAAAGTGTTTTTTTTTCTAAAAAAAAAATTTTAAAATGTTTTAAAATAATTTTTAAAAGAATTTTATTTTAAAGTTTTTAAAATGATTTTTAAAAGAGTTTTTAAAATAATTTTAAAAATGTTTTAAAAGAATTTTTAAAAGAATTTTTTAAAGTTTTTAAAATGATTTTTAAAATAGTTTTTAAAAATAATTTTTAAAATAATTTTTTTTTAAAGTTTTTAAAATGATTTTTAAAATATTTTTTAAAATAATTTTTAAAATGTTTTAAAAGAATTTTTAAAATAATTTTTTAAAGTTTAAAATGATTTTTAAAAGACTTTTTTTTTAAAAAATAATTTTTAAAATGTTTTACTATAATTTTTAAAAAAAAAATTTTTAAAGTTTTTAAAATGATTTTTAAAAGTGTTTTTAAAATAATTTTTAAAATATTTTAAAAGAATTTTAAAAAGAATTTTTTAAAGTTTTTAAAATGATTTTTAAAAGAGTTTTTTAAAATAATTTCTAAAAGAATTTTTTTTAAAGTTTTTAAAATGATTTTTAAAAGAGTTTTTTAAAAGAATTTTTAAAAGAATTTTTTTTAAAGTTTTTAAAATGATTTTTAAAAGAGTTTTTTAAAATGATTTTTAAAAATTTTTTTTAAAGTTTTTAAAATGATTTTTAAAAGAGTTTTTAAAATAATTTTTGAAATGTTTTAAAATAATTTTTAAAAGAATTTTTAAAAGTTTTTAAAATAGTTTTAAAAATAATTTATAAAATGTTTTAAAATAATTTTTTAAAGTTTTTTAAAATGATTTTTAAAAGATTTTTTAAAATAATTTTTAAAAAATTTGGAAATAATTTTAAAATAATTTTTAAGTTTAGAATAAAATTTTTAAGTTAAATATAAAATTTTTAAAGTTAAATTTAAAATTATTTTTTAAAGTTAATTTTTGTTTTAAAATAATTTTTTAAAGTTAATTTAATTTTTTAAAATAATTTTTAAAGTTAATTTAATATTTTTTTTTAAATTAATTTAGTTTTAATTCGAAATTTAATTTTTAATTAATTCATAATTTAATTTTAATTTGAAATTCAAAATTTAATTTTAATTAATTTTAATTTAATTTTAATTTGAAATTCAATTTGAAATTTGAAATTTAATTTTAATTTGAAATTAAATTTAAAATTTGAAATTTAATTTTAATTAATTTTAATTTAATTTGAAAATTAATTTGATCCTTATTAATCTCACCCGATCTAGATTATCAATCAGGGAATCCTATAATTTTGTGAGATGAATTAGATTTAATTACATAGTTTGGTTTAACTTTTGTTAGATTCAGGTTTAGATTTGGTCTCAACAAATAGGCATTCTTCGGATAAACTTCTAAGCTTGGTGAGTCACTTGGACGTCATTAGAAGTAGCCAACCTTTCGAGGTTTTCTGAATAGTCCTATCCATGGAGCTTAGTATTAAACCTTGGTCTAACTAGTTAGGATCCATTTAAGGGTAGCTTCGGTCAGTTCCACTTGGCCAAATGCACCAGATCGAAGTCATATCTTTCTAGACATGCGATGCCCAAGCTTCCCTAACGTACTATCATCCAAAAACTTCACCAGTACCATGATTCAAGTTAAACTTGGTCTCTTTTTAACTAATCCTAATTACCCTGCCGGGTTAGTTTGTTTGGGTTACCCTGTCGGGTAAGTTAGTTTTGGAGGTGCCAGCTATTCTGGAGCCTCCCCCTAAATCATTGGTCTTTAATTTAAGATTTTTGTATAATTAGAGTTGGTTTTAGTTAAGTTGTAATGTTTAATTTGTAATTTAAATTTAAGTTTTTAATTTTGAATTAATTAAATTGGTCAAATTATCTTTCTTTAAGAGAGTGTATTTAATATTTGAATGTTCTTTCAATTTCAATTTTATTGGGTTAATTGAATTATCTTTCTTTAATAGCTTATTTTTAAAGTTTAAGTTTTTATTTATTTTTAAATTTGAATTAACTAAACTGTTTGAATTATATTTTCTTAATGGTTTATCTTTTAGCTTTTTATTAATTGTTAATTTTGAAATTTCTAGATTATTTTTGTTTAATATGTTATCTTTAACATTTAATTTTAAGTTTGTTAAATTCCGTTTTGATTTTATCAAAGTGTTTGATTTTATCCTTATATTTTCTTTGCCTTTTAAATTGATATGGTTAATTGAATTTATTAGATTAGTTTTATCTTTAAAGTTTAATTTCTTATTAATTAAATTATCTTGGTTTTGAATAGAATTTTCTAGATTAATATTGTCTAGATTAAATAATTTATTAATTTTATCTAGATCAATATTGACCTTGTCATCTTTTTTGTTTGAATTTTCAAATTTGTTTAGGTTTAAATTCAAATTTTTAGATTTATTAATTATTTTCAGATTTTCTGTATTTTCTAAATTAATTATATTTGTTTTATCAGAAAATATCCTAGAGGTATTTTTGCAAGTATTGTCATGTACACTATTTTCACATATACTTTCAGACATATCCAAATTAACAGTCGCATATTTTAAACTACTACTAGCAAGGGTGTTTTGGTAAATATTACTAACCTTGAGCACAACCCCTAATTCAGCAGGCTTCTCCGTTGGATCTGACTCGAGTCCGGATTCGACTTTAACTTGATCTTCTAGCTCCATCGGCATCTCGTGAAGCTTGATCAACTGGGTCCACAGCTCATATGCATTCTTGTACTTTTCTAATCTGCATAAAATATTGTTAGGTAAAACATTACAAATAATGTTACTTACCTTTTTGTTCAGTTCCGAGTTTTGAGAAGGTTTCCACAAAATTAGCATATAATCGATGTCTACGCTTCCTAAGAAACATTCCATTAATCGCTTCCAGTAGTTGAAGTCTTCATGATCGTATGGTGGCGGTTCGCAGGGGTTCCGTCCTTCTAGAAGAGTCATAATTTCTTGCACACAGAGAAACAAACAAAAGATCCCAAGACTTGGTCTTGGATTAGCAGTGCCGAAAAAAAAAAAATTTCACTATTTTCGAAAAAAATAATAAAATATTATTAAAATATTAATAAAAAAATATTATTTCAAATTTTTGAAAATGTAATATCTTGTCAATACTAAGCAATGGTGAAGAGATGACGATGTATTTTTCAAAAATAGTTTTGGAGGGAAAAAAATGAAAGGCGTAAGGTTTTATTTTAAAGACAAACGATATCTAATTTTTCTTTCAAAAAGTCCCCCCTTTGCCTGATTGGTGGTTGCACCAAATCAGAGCGGTACCTGCTCTGATACCACTTGTAGGACCGTTAGATTCGATAGAGGGGGGGGGGTGAATATCGATTCGAAAATATCGTGTATAAGCGCAGCGGAAAAGTAAAGTAGACACAATGTTTTTTACTTCATTCGGAGCCTGTGACGACTCCTACTCGAAGGCCCGTACTCCGTGAGTACTTTCGTTGGGAAATTCACTAGCAGTTCGAAATAATGATTACAAAAAATAGTACAATGAATGCTAATGAAAATGAAAAGCAAATACCGACAATAAAGACAAGAAAGGAGCGTAGTGTCGGAGCTTTGTTCGCGTCGCAGAAGTGCAGAGCAGTGGAAGACTTTTCTTTTCATTGTTGTTCTGAAGCTCTCCTCTGACCCTTCTTTTATATGAGGCTCGGGGCGCCCTGGATGCCTTCCGGGCGCCCTGGTGAGACGTGGCAAGTCCAACCAGCGAGCTCCACGTGGTGACGCGCGATCAGGATGAAATTTCCCTCCCGGGCGCCCGGATCCCTTCCGGGCGCTCGGATTCCTTCCGGGCGCCCGGACCCTGTTTTCCAGCAGAATCCGTCCTGCAAGACAAACGTTAGTCCGTAGGCAAATTTACCCTGCAACACAGATTGTTAGCAAAAGCAAAGTGAGTATGAATTAGCAAAAATAGTATGACTTAGATTCCGTCTTTCCGAGACCGGAATTTAGTCACGATCTCGACTTAGACTTCCGAAATGGATCTAAGCCGGATCGACGCCTAATGTTCCCTTCCCAGGAACGCGTCCTCGCAATCACTCCCCTCCAGTGACTTACCTCACTTACCTGCCAGACGTCCGGTCAGCCCGTCGACCCGTCTGGACTTCTCGCCAAGCGTTCGGTCAGCCCGTCGACCCGCTTGGACTTCTCGCCAAGCGTCCGGTCAGCCCGTCGACCCGCTTGGACTTCTCGCCAGCTATCCGGTCAGCCCGTCGACCTAGCTGGACTTCGTGCCAGGCGTCCGGTCAGCCCGTCGACCCGCTTGGACTTCTCGCCAGCTATTCGGTCAGCCCGTCGACCTAGCTGGACTTCGTGCCAGACATCCGGTCAGCCCGTCGACCTGTCTGGACTTCTCCTGCACACTCGATCAAAGTGTCAGACAAAAACAAACTAACTTAACCTGATTTGTCATTCATTAAAACCTGGGTTAAATCGTTAGTGCTAACCGCACCAACAGTACACAGCATTGCATACATTAGGCTTCCTACAGCCGAAGCATAAGGAACTGCCTTCATGTCCTTTATCTCTTTTTATGTCTTCGGAGACATCTCTTTAGATAAAGCTATTCCATGCCTAAAAGGTAAGGAACCTTTCTTGGAGTTTTGCATTCTAAAACGAGCAAGGATTGTATCTATATATGAAGCTTGAGATAGGCACAACATCCTTTTCTTGCGATCCCTTATGACTTTGATCCCAAGAATGTGTGCACATTCTCCTAAGTCCTTCATATCGAATTGTTTGGACAACCATACTCTTACATCCGATAACACCTTAACATTGTTGCCAATTAACAAAATGTCATCCACGTACATTCTAACAAGTGTAACACTCCTTTGTATTGTGAGTGGTTGTCTGATGATACGTGCACCACTTTCGTGGGGCTTCTTGAGGAACCCCCACATGTTGCACGGCTTGAGGTTGCAGCTCCAGATGATGATACTGAGGACCTACATGAGGTCCTTTGGGTGGAGGAGCTGGTAACGGTGGGTGTTTAGGGGCTAGAGCAGTGGCGGGTGTATCACCTCCTTCTTTTGAGTGACATGAGCTTCTTTAACATTAATAAATTTGGTTGCCCATTCAATCAACAGTTCAAAGTTGGTTGGAGGTTTTCTAACCAAATCTTTGAAGAAATCATTATCATTAAGTTCCTGAGAAAAGACATTTACTAAAAACTCTGTGGTGGCCATGGGAACATTCATAGCCACCCGATTGAACCTCTTGATGTAGGCTCAAGTTATCTCCTTGGGCCCTTGTTTAAGTGAAAAGAGGCTCTAAAGAGTTTTATGATATTGCCGGTTGCTGGAGAAGTGGTGGAGTAATACCTTATGAAAGTTCTTGAAGCTTCGAATAGAGTTATCTGGCAATCATTTGAACCATCGCTGGGCTGCTCCATCAAATGTGGTGAGGAACATCCAGTATTTCACACCATCCATGAATTGCTGAAGAAGGGTGGTGTGCTAAAATTTAAGGAGATGATCCTCCAGGCCAGTTGTTCCCAAATATTCTCATATGTTTAGGTTCTGATAATGCTTAGGTAATGGATCATCCAACACGCTCTAAGAGAATGGAGTAGCAATTCGCTCAGGAGAGCTATCACTGACCACAACTTTTCCTTTGTACCTGTCCCATGCAGGTACCTCTCCAGAAAACTCTTGAGGTATTATTCCTTGGTCCAACTGTTCTAATGGCATACAAAAAAGTGCTCGGGGTGCCGGGTTGGTGAGAGGTGCAGGGAGCAAGCGAGCAGGGCCCTCCTCCTGAACCCCTCTCTCCCTTTAATGAGCGGGTGTTGATGCTTTCAGATTTGGTGGTGGCAGCATACAACTAGTGTTTGTTGGGTTTTTCGGGCCACGAAAACACTTTTTTGCGTCGCGGAAACCCCGAAACCCCCGCCACCAGATCCATGCGAAGATAAAACTTTCAAAAAATTTACGAGTACGAGTTTCTAAACCTCGACCTATAGTAGATCTACAAAGGAGAAGGAATATACCCTTGATGCGAAGCCCTTCGCAATCCCACTTGTCCTCGGTTCGCCGGATCTCGAAAGTGTCAAAGTAGACACTTCTCTATGTGTATCCACACAAGCAAGAGATGGAGAAAAACCTCTAAGGATGTGGTAGCAACCTTAGAGATCAGTAAGGGGAGGGAGAGTAAGAAGAAAACTCTAGAGGAAGAAGAAGATGGAGTTACTCAAGAAAAATAAAACTCCCTCCTTGAATAAAAGTGGCCGGCCACTTTAGGTGGAGTTGTAACCTCCATGGAAGGCCAAGAGTCAAAACTCTTGGTAACTCCCATGAGGTGGCATCTCACTTAAGCAACCATGTTGATGTGGAGCATCATTATTGGCCCACTCAATGCCAACTCACCAATGAGGTGGCAAATGATCAAGTCAAACTTGACCTTTCATATTCCTCTCAAGTCAAGTCAAACTTGACCACTTCTCTCTCTTGGTTGATCTAATCTAACCATCGGTTCAAGTCAATTTTAATTTAATGAATCTCTATTCATTGAATTAAATTAATTCAATGAGTCTAAGTCCAAATTATACTCATATAAAACATGAACCAAATTGAGTCCAACTCAATTAGCCTACTTTGGATTACTCTTAATCCAATTTGGTTCATCACATGAACCTAATCCTTTAGGTTCATCAAATGAACCTAATCTCCATCTAATTGCCCTTTGTGTGTGACCCTATAGGTTCTTATAACGTTGGCAATGCTCCTAAACCCTTTTAGAAGCATAAGTAATGAGCGGTATCTAGTAACACATCATTACTACCCAAGTTATAAGAATGTTGAGATCCAACATCACCTTGTGACTACTAATTGTGACTCCTCATAATATATGACAAGTGTCCTTCTATCCTAGACATCTAGATTGATCAATGTGAGGCATAGACCGTGTCATCCTCTGACCAATCTAAATCTTGAACTCCAAGTAGACTCACTCAATCAAATGAGCTCAATATCTCATATTGACTCATTTGGGCATGGCCATGCACTTCGTGGTCTCACTCTATCAAGAATATCGATGTCTCTCCCGTCATATAGGAGGGATAGATCCCATCTACATCACTCACATCCCTCTGCATAATTCGTTACATACCCAGTAATCGCCTTTATAGTCCACCCAGTTACGGGTGACGTTTGACGAAACCAAAGTACATAACTCCTTATGTAGGGAACCATGGTGACTTCAGGTCTAAGGACTAGTAGTCATACTAATAGTCACATGAGAAAGTATATGACACTCATATAACGATCCATGATACTTTCTCATGGTGGGTCATTCAGTATACATTCTCCAATGCATACTCATGTGTCAACTTGATATCTCTATGTCCATGACTTGTGAGATCAAGTCATTGAGTTGACCTATATGCTAGTCTTATTGCATTAACATTGTCCCTGAATGTTAATACTCGACTAGGAATGATTAAGAGTAGTGTTCCCTATATCATCTCACTATCGGTTCACCTAACCGATTGATATAGGTGAGAACCTTCTACTCAAGGACGCTATTATACTTAGTTTATTTGGCACCAATACAAGTAAGTATAATAACCAAAACAAATGCCTTTATTTATATAAGAATATGATACAATAAGTCCATAATACAATCATCAAATGATTGGCTCTAGGGCTCTAACTAACAGTGTTAGCTTGTTGTTATTGTTGTAACAACTTCTATGCTATGGCATTGATGAGAAACTCTAGATATTCTTACATTAAGGTGACGATATTGAGTTTTCTAGCCTCCTCTATCGTAAAGCTTTAGATTCAGGTGAAGATTTCCACAGATGGCATCAAACTTGATCCTGTCTGAAGGGTATGAGATGGTCTGCTAGCTCCAATGGGTGGTTGATCGACGTATAATAAACTTCTCAAGATCTGAATGAACTCCTCAATGATCCTATGCACAATCACACGAGCCAGCAAAGTGTTATTGACCTAAGACGGGGGTGGGAATCCCTGTCTAGGCCCTCTGACAGTCAATTCAATCTCCTTTCTTGAAAAGTCGAAGAAGAATAGTAGCGAAAGTGTAAGAAAGTAGGACTTTAGATGCAAATGTTTACGTACCTTGCTAGCGGAGAGGATTCCCTTTTTTATACCACCTCACTTAACCTCCGCGATCGTGAGGTGGTCCCCGGTTTGTTAGAGTTTGTTAGGTGATAGAAGAAAGTACAACCTAGGCATTATATAATAATCCTTCAAGGAATCTTTTTTCTACCCCAGATGTACCTCCTTTATCATTTATGATTTAGGCCCTTGATGAAAGACACGATGGAGTGTATCGTTATAACTGATTAATTAATAAAGAATCTTCGAGGGAATATTCCCCAACAAGTTTACTAGGCTGTTCTAATATTGTCGATTACTTATCTTCTAAATATATCTTGATCGGTCACTAAATCGGTTGATTATTGAGAATACCTTCTATTAAATATATCTCGACTGGTCATTAAGTCGGTTGTATATTGAGAATACCTTTTGTTGAATATATCTCGGTCGATCATTAAGTTAGTCGTGTTGGAACCCCAAGGTTGTTTTGGTGTGATCAACAAGTTAAGTTTGGTCCTGTGTGTTCTAACCTTGTGTCTAAGTGTGCAGATGCTTAGGAGCACAGGTAGTCGAGTGGAAGACGCAGCTAGCGAGAAGGACGACATGCGGTACGTTTGAGGGACGAGGCATTGCAGAAGAGTACACCGGCGGACAAGAACGAAGCGTGCGGTGGTTCCGAGGGACGAAAGCCGGAGCGGAAGACTGCTCGAGAAGCAAGAGACGCAGCTAGTGAGAAGGACGGCACGTGGTGTGTCCGAGGGACGAAGACTGCGGATGAGTACGCCATCAGACGAAAAGGAAATACGCGACGATTCCAAGGGACGAGAAGCCGGAGTGGAAGCCCACACGAGAAGACCGGAAGTTGGGTTCAGGTGAGCCCTTTTCCGGATGGCTGAGATCACCCAAGCGAGCGGATCCAGAGTTGAAGACCCAGACCGAGGCGACCAGAGCTGGAGCAGAGGGCCCGGACCAAAAAAGTCAACCAGAGTTGACTTTTGGGTCTGGGACGCCCAGACCCCTCCGGGCCGCTTGGAACCCTCCGGGGCGCCCGGACCCCTTCGGGGCGCTCATAACGTACCGGGGCGCCCGGACCCCTCCGGGGCGCTCGGAACGTACCGGGGCGCCCGGAGTTAACTTTTTCACAGGATCAAGCTTTGACTCGATCTGAACGTTGGGGGATAAAGTTTTATCCCCCCCAGGGCGCCCGGAACCCTTCGGGCGCCCTGACCAAGGCAATAAATATAGCCTTGGTGCAGAAGCTTTTCAACAACTCAAAGCAATTCATTTCCAACACTTGTACGCTTCAGTTTTAGATTAGCTTCTTTCTTTTGCGCTTTCATTACTGTAAGAGGCTTCTCCACCCAAAGGAGATACTAGTGTGACATTCCTTGGATTGACAACCTCCTTGGTTGTAACTAAGTAAATCCTTTTGCCTCTTCCTTTCTTTAGTTTCTATTCAATTTATTTTATGCAAGTGTTTTGTTGAAAGTACGAGAAGGGTATTTTTGTTTCTGTTTTACCGGGTTATTCAACCACCCCTTCTAGCTGGCTACCACGGTCCTACAAGTGGTATCAGAGCTGAGGCGCTTCAGGAGGACTAACCGCCAATCGAAGCAAAGATAATGGCCGGACCAAGCATCCACCCGCCGAAATACGAAGGGGATTTCGCAACCTGGAAAAAACTGATGCAGGTATTTTTCACAACAGATTTTGAATAAAATTTAACAATGGAACTTTGCTTTGTAGCTCCAGAGGGTAAGGAAAAATATCAATAGACGAAAAAGGAGCAGGCTAAGTACGTGGCGAACGGCAAAGAAGAATACCATCTGTTAAGCGTTCTTCCGCCACAAGAAGTCAATCGAATCGAAAACTATGACTCGATAAAGGAACTTTGGGAGAAGTTCCTCGAGCTGCACGAAGGAACGTCTGAAGCCAATCTCGCCAGAAGAGATCTACTTCGTAAACAGCTCACCAGCCTGCGACTTGGGGAAGACGAGACAGTTGCGCATCTGCACTCAAGAATCAAAGAGATCATCACCGGACTGTCAAATCTCGGAGAAAAGGTAAGTAACTGAGATTTGCTAAGGTACGCATTAAATTTGTTTCCGAGAAATTCAAAATGGGCAACACTAGTAGATGCCTTTTACATTTCAAAAGACTTAGAAAAAATTTCATTAGAAGAATTTTTCTGGACTTTTAAAGTGCACGAATCAAGATGTGCAGGTTCGAAGGAGCCCAAGAACAACGTCGCCCTCAAAGTTTCGAGAGACGAACCTGAGTCAGAATCTTCTCTCAATGATGATGAAATGGTAATGATGGTAAGAAGATTCAAGTAACTTTGTAAATCTAGATCTACTAACCATCCGTAGGGGAAAAAGAAAAGGATGATCCGCTGCTACCACTACGACGAAGAAGGGCACGTCAAGGACAACTGCCCCAAGATGAAGAACAAGGACAAGGAGAAGGGTTGGAAGCCTATCCAAAAGTGAAAGTCCCTAAAGGCGACGTGGGACGATACGTCGTCTGAGTTGGAAGTCGAGACATTCTCCGGACTTGCTCTAATGGCAAGCCATCAAGACGACGACTACGAGTCAAGCTCTTCCGAAATGAGCATCAAAAGCATCGATGAAGGGGGAGCCACGTCGGAAGAAAGCAGCAGTTCAGGGGGAGAAACAGACAACGAGATCGACAAGGTAAGTGAGGTACGATCACTTCCTCCCGATAAACTCTTTAAGTTTGTTAAACTATTAACAAAAGACTGTTGCAAATTAGAAAAGGAGATTAAAAATTTAAAAATAATTTTGACTAAATCTTGTCCCTTAGAAGAATTAGACAAATCAAAAATTAGAAAATGAGAAATTGAAATCAGAAAATAAAGATATGAAAATTCAAGTAGATAATTTGAAAAACCATGCATGCTCATCTAATTTTAGAAAATTTAAAAATTTAAATTGGTATTATAGATATCACCAGGGATAAATTAGGAATATTTCAGGAAAATATGTACCTAAGATGTAACACCCCACCCTCCTCACTACTGGTCTGTGAGGGCGGAGGGCTACTGGACTACTAACTTTACTTAACTATCCTTATTCACATGTTGATAGAAATTCTTAAAACTCTCGGAGAAACTCAAAACATACAATTAACTTGTAAAATACCGAAAAATAGGCGAATATTAATAAGGGAATTTTCCGGAATTTTTGGAAATTTTTCGGGAATTTTTCGGAGCTCGTATGGACGAGTTAACGGGGACAAAAATGGGGCCCGGAAAAGCCTGTTTAGGCTACCCCATTTAAGTGAGGAAAAGTTGAATTTATTTATTCATTTTCCTATTTTCTTTTTCTTTCTCCCTACACGCCGTTTCCCTTTTCCCCCACAAACCTGCACGTGCCTAGCTTCTTCTCTTTCCCTCACGCGAGCCCTAACCGGCGCCGCAAACCGCCGGTTCCTCCCTCTCCTCTGCCGACGCCGACGACGCCAGGGACCAGAGAGCCGCCTCTCCTCTTCGCTGGCCGACGCAGACCCGGACTCCTATCTTCTGCCTTAGCATCGTCTGGCATTCTCCCATCTCTGCCGACGACGCCACTTCCGCTGAGCACCGCCGGTTGCCGTTGTCTGTGAGCCCTAGCCTGTGTCCAGGCACGACCATCCCGCGGCCACTACAGCCTGTCCTCGTGCGATGCCCTGTTGATCACCGCCGACTCCTTGTTCTTGAGCCGTGCCCTAGACCCGAGCCAACAAGGTGAGATTGTGCCGAAGGATTTGGATTGGTGGAGCACCCGATTGTTTGATCTCAGGTTGTGGTGTTGTTTCTTGTTTCCAGCAGGACCTCTAGCTTGTTCCGACAGCCAACAACTTTGACTTTGGATCAACAGTGATACATTCACATTGAGGTGAGGTTTGTTTTGTTTTCGGGTTGATGCAGAGTGATAATATGGTAGTAATGGATTGTTTTAATTTGTTGAGGATAAGGAGGTTGGATGTTTGTTTGGGTAAGGAACTGAATCCGATTAGACATCTAGTTAATAATCTTTAATTGATTTTTGAATTCATTAATCTGTTGAAATTGGAGATTTGATTTCATTTCCAGTTGTGGATTTAACTAGAGTTTAGTTACAGATTTAGATTCATTAGTAATCATTTATTTGAGGAATTGTTAAGGTGGATTATGTTAATAGAAAATGATTATCAGGTGTTGGACGAGTTTTGGAAGAAAAGGGTGAGGTCTTAAGATTGGATTTATTGAGGTTTCGGCTTGCATTATCCTATCTACGATAAACCTAAGTGTTGATTGTATATTTATTTCAGGGTTTTGATTTGAGACAAGAGCTCTGATTAGAGGACATACAACACGATCTACATTGGAGGCGGGTACCTCTTGACTTATCTTTTATGATATTGTCATTGGATATGCATAGTATTTTATAACTACAAGCAATGAATATGTTTGCCTTTGGTATGTCACTGTTTGATATCCATAGCATGTTAGATTTGTCACCTGTGAAGTATCCGTACTTATATCTCGTGATTTGTTGCCATGAGTACCTTATTGCCATGAGTATCTTAGTTTCTAGAGTGACATACCATGCTTTACTGAGGTTAGGGTTAGACTCTGGATTTTTGTTTCTGACATGTATATCCAAATTATCTGATACTTAGGTTTTTATGCCATGCTTGGATTGTGTATTTCTATTGGTATATCATATATGATTCGTGTACCTAGATCTTGTGGTTTTGATCTGTGCATATTGTAGGTACATATGCTATGGAAGGAGGATATGTTTAGGATCTAGGTTGTTATACCATAGAGGACCAGTATACCCTAGATCCGTGGATTTGACATACAGATACTGTGGTACCCATATTATGTATATATGGATTTTTCTTTATGCTGATCAGGACATTCCATACTTATTATGTTCAGGACATAGGTTTTTGATATTCTATCTGACCTGTGTACTCTAGATCTTGGTATGTGACCATCGATTTTACCGTACTCATTTTATACATATGGATATGGTTATGTTGATCAGTTTATGACCATGCTTAGTGTCATGCATCATGATTGCATGCTGCGCGATTGTCGGCTCTACTATGGTTGAGCACATCGCCAGTTACATGTACTGCACACACCACCACTCATGGATTAGTGGTAAATCAGACAGATGTGTGGCAGTTCTGCTGTTTGGCTCCGTTGGTCTGAGGACTCAGCGTGGTAGCCGGCCGTCAGTTCCGCTCTGTTTGGCTCCGCTGGCATTTAGTGTAGAAGCGTAGTAGCCGGCAGACGGTGGACTCTGTTTGGCTCCGTTGGTCAGGTGACTCAACGTGGTAGCCGGTAGATCCGCCATCGTGTACCGGGAGATGAGAGCATTGTGCTCCCCATTTATGATTTGGGGTCACAGGACAGGAGTCCGACAAGATCCCGTCCACTCGGTCACTCATCGGGAGTAGTGACGACAGAGTGCACGTCACAGCCCTACCCACTCGGTCTCACCATTTGTGTGTGAGATGACTGACTGGGGTGACCAGACGCATCATTAGCATCATATGCATTGATGCATTTATATTTTTATGATTGTGTTTGCTGCATTTGGTTGCTGCATTTTGGTTGGATACATACTTTTGACCTGCATACAGGATTATTGACACTTTCGGTTTGACGACTCTTTTGTCTGGATAGGAGTTCCTGGTGAGTACAGGTTCCTCAGTTACCTTTCAATTTTGCGTATTCCCTATATATGATTAGGAAGCTGTATTCCATGTTTGTTGCTGTTAGATATATCTTACTACTCATGTCCATTGGTATTCGCTGAGTTGTTGAACTCACCCCCGTTGATACTATTTTTTTCAGGTACCAGGTTGGTTTTGGTGTCGCTTGGAATATCCTATCTGTTGGTCCCCACGTCACATCAGAAGACTTATCAGTTTCACGTATGTTTTGTTTGTTTATGTATCAGTTTGTTTAGCTCTGTACTCCGGTTTTATTTTAGGAGTGTTGATGTTGATATGTGGTATTTTGTATTTGTTATTGGTTGTGTAAGCCTAGCCGGCTAGCAGTCTTTGTGTTTTGGTTTTGTTCCAGCCGAGTGGGCTGATGATATATATATAACTGCGTGGTTGTGTGTATATATTCCAGCCGCCTGTGGCTGATGTATATTGTGTATGTAGGAAGTTTCAGATGGTCCACCATACAGGGGAGGTGCTGCCGAAATTTCTTCGGACAGGGACTCCTCCGGGGCGTGACAATTTAGTGGTATCAGAGCAGGTATACGATACTTGCTATGTGTTCTGGATTTTCGAGATTTATCTGATATAAATTTATTTGGTATCAGGGATCGACTTACGTGTCTTATTTTTCCAGTGTTTCGGATTTTGTGTTTTGGTCTTCTCGATGTGACTTTTCGGATTTTGGGACCTGACAGCAGCAGGACATCTCCAAGCTATAGGAGGTATGTTGGTATACTGTTATCCTACTATTTAGTTAGAGTATGTATTGTTGACTGTGATAGTTATGACACTTTGTATCTGGTATCTGTCTGATGTTGTAGCCATATTACATATGAGGGGTTAGCCACTGACGATGATCGACCTTAATAGAGATTGAGGGATTACAGTTTCTGGCGATTTTCCATATCATACACCAGTAGTTTTAGTTTCTGTTATTATTAGTTGGATAACGGAATGAGGTACATACCAATCTCTGCTATTATTAGTTGGGTAATGGATAGTATCTAAATCTTTATGTTGACCTAGCCAGTGGTGTACCATTTTATTTTAGTAAATTTCATCAGTAAATATTTATTTACTCATGTTAGATCGGTCAGTAGAAGACTGATTTACGTTTGTCGATTTGAGTTGTCATGGATCGATATACCTTTATGATTGTGGAGGATCATTTGTGGGTTACTTGTGCTTAGTTATGTATCTATAGCACATTTAAGTACATGACTTGTACTGACGTGGAAAGGACTGAAATAATAGTATATCGTTGTCGGCTCGACCAGGTATAGAGGATCGATGTATCCTATTCCATGGGTACTTTAATTTTAGACTGCATGTACCTAATTGGATAACTTAGAAGATGGCATAGGGTTTGTGTGGTAGATTGGATTAAATATGCTGATTATGCATAACTATGAAGTGTACATATGATTGTTATGAGTTGAAGGAGTTCTATGATGGATAGTTCATTTGCTGATAGTGTGAGTATTCACATTTAGATATGGTTATTGTAGGTTTCTTGTGGATTATAGCTATGTAGTTAGCTGTACGTGTCTGATTTACATACTGGATGTATCTTATCGATTTAAATCTGTGACGTGATATGTGCACTTGTGTTTGGTGTAGTATTTGAGGTATTTTGTTGATTATATATGATTAGTGAGTGCACTCGGGTCTATCTTGATCTATTGGAAGTATTATGTTGATCATACTCAAGGTGTATGTATATATGGGGTGAGTATTTTTGGAGGTATATTGTCGATTATACCTACGTTGATTTAAGCACACGTGTACATTATGTATTGTTGGAGATATCACGATGGTTTATACCTTTGTTATGAGTATGTTTGGTGTATACAAAATGGAGGATTATGTCGATCATACATATGTTGTGTGTGCACGTGTGCCGGGTGTATGGTTGGTAGCATCATGATGATTCTACCTATGTTAAATGTAGAATATTAAATGTCTACATTATGATTTAGTTGTTTTACCCTGTCAACTAATTCTCTCATTAGTGGGTGACCGACCCACTAGGAGGATGATAGAGTTGACTATGGATTTGATTTGCTTACTGGGTGGTTATACCCTAGGCTACCCACATTGATCTGTGGTAGAGAGATCTCGTGCAGTCTCTAGTGTGATAGTTAGGTGCCTTGGACATTTATGTATTGTTTGTGGTGGAGCGTAGCTCCCACATATTTTTTTGTTTGTTTGTGGTAGAGCGTAGCTCCCACATATTTTAGATGGTTGTGGTGGAGCGTAGCTCCCACATATTCCGGATTATTTGTGGTAGAGCGTTGCTCCCACATATGTAGTATTTCGTGTGATGGAGCATTGCTCTCACACTGGAGGAGCTATTCTTTGGTGATTATATATCGTTGGTGATTATATCTGTTTATTGTTGTGGATCTTATGGTTAGGAATGTCTGTGATACGGACATTATGTGTCTTAGTTTTACCATTCGTGCTTGCGGTGCCCTAGATGTTATCATGGACTCGATGATATGGGTATTCCTAGGATGTTTAGATTGGTTTCCATTGTCTTTGTTGACGATGTGGTGATCTATTTCGGATCCGAGGTGAGTCACGTGCACCACCTTTGGATAGATCTAGAGATGATTCGATGAGAATATCTATATGTGATTATCAGTAGTGCTGATTTGGATTGTCTTATGTGATGATGCTTGGGACACACGGTCACCAGTAGGAGTGTACCGTGGTTCCACAGGAGATAGAGGTTGTTACCGTTGGGAGCAGCCGAAATCAGTGCAGGAGATCCGCAGTCCTTGGGACTGGCAGGATATTACAGACCTTTCGTCGAGGGTTTCTTTCGCATAGTTATGCTACTTACACGCCTGACCAGGAAAGGCGTGAAGTTCACTTGGACTGAGGATTGCAAGACCAGCTTCTAGGAGCTGAAGCGGAGACCAGTGTCGGCTCCGATTTTGGTTTTTCCTTTTGGAGAGGACGGATTCGTGCTTTATACCGACGCATCTCTACAGGATTTGGCGTTGTTCTGATGCAGCACGACACGATAGTCTTCTATGTTTCTCGGTGGTTGAAGGAGCATGAGAAGAACTACCCTGTATATGATCTGGAGCTAGTCGCCATTATTTTTGCCATGAAGATTTGGCGACAATGTTTATATGACGTTACATTTGAGATTCTCACTGACCATAAGAGTCTCAAATATCGGTTTACTTAGAAGGAATCTAATCTCCGACAGGGAAGATGGATAGTGTTCCTAAAAGATTTTGATTGTACCATTAGCTATCACCCAGGAAAAGCTAATGTGGTTGTCGACGCACTTAGCCGGAAGTCTAGAGTGACTTTGGCTTGCCACCGAGTTGTGGCTACAGACAGAGCAGGGTATTCTTGTTACCATGGCTGCTTAGTTGTCGATCAGGACGAGGATCCGAGAGCCCTAGGCTGCTGATCAGTATTTGCAGTTTATTTGCAGCTAGATAGCTTCCGGCAGTAGACCGAGTTCACACGAGACGAGGAGGGTGTTATACACTTTTGAGACAGATTTTGCGTATTTCAGTCTCATCCGGTCTTATAGAAGTTACTTCCGGAGGCTCATCGCTCATGATTTGCTGTCCACCCTGGTGGTACCCGTATGTACCCAGAATTTGAGGTGTTTCTATTGGTGGAACGACATGAAGAAAGACATCGCGAATTTCGTAGCTGGATGTCTTGTTTGTCAGCAGGTGAAGGCTGAGCACCAGAGACCTGCAGGATTAATTCAGTGGATTCCTATTCCTGAGTGGAAGTGGGATCACATTACCATGGACTTTGTGGTAGGGTTGCCGAGGACACGACGAGGACATGAAGCGATTTGAGTAATTGTTGATCGATTAACCAAATCCGCGCACTTCTTAGCGATCCGGAGGACTGATCCTCTGGATCGATTGGCAGAATCTGCAGCAGACCTTGGGTACACAGCTCTGTTTTAGTACAGCCTTCCATCCACAGACAGATGAACAGCCAGAGCGGACCATTCAGACTTTAGAGGACCTGCTGAGGTCATGTGTTATGGATTTCGGAGGCAGTTGGGAGGACCATTTGTCGTTGGTAGAGTTTGTCTACAACAACGGTTTGCATTCGGTTATCCAAATGCCACCGTTGAAGCGTTGTAAGGTAGGCCTTGTCGGACACCCATCCTCTGGGATGAGGTTGGGGAGGCCCAGTTATTAGGACCTCATAGAGCTTAGCTTGAGACAGAGTTGGTCCATACTATCGGACGGAGGATGTTAGAGGCATAAGACTGCCAGAAGAGTTATGCTGACCGGAGTCAGAGACTTTTAAAGTTCTCCATTTGCGACCAGGTATTTCTGTGAATTTCACCCACGAAAGGGGTGAAGAAATTGGCCTCAGAGGTAAGTTAGCCTGCGATACATTGGACCTTTCCAGATCTTGGAAAGGGTTGGAGCGGTAGCTTATCGTTTAGTGCTACCACCAGCGTTGGCAGGCGATCACGATGTATTCCAGGTGTCTATGCTGATGAGGTATATATCCGACTCGACACACGTGCTGACAAATATCTCAGTTCCTTTTCAGCCTGGTGTTACCTACGAGGAGGTTCCGGTATAGATTTTAAACCGGAAAGAGCGTCAGTTGCGAAATAAGACTATCCGGCTGGTTAAAGTCGGATGGCAGCATCATACGGACGAGGAGGCTGCTTGGGAGCTCGAGGTTACTATTCGAGCTCGATACCCCCATATGTTCATATGAGGTATGTGGTTAAATTTACCGTTCAGTATCTATACTATTTGTCTGTTGTTAGTATTTGCTGATGGTAGAGAACAAAATTTGGGGACCAAATTTTTATTAGTGGGGGAGAATGTAAAATACCGAAAAATAGGCGAATATTAATAAGGGAATTTTCCGGAATTTTTGGAAATTTTTCGGGAATTCAGGGAAAGCCTGTTTAGGCTACCCCATTTAAGTGAGGAAAAGTTGAATTTATTTATTCATTTTCCTATTTTCTTTCTTTCTCCCTACACGCCGTTTCCCTTTCCCCCACAAACCTTGCATGCCCACTTTCTTCTCTTTCCCTCACGCGAGCCCTAACCGGCGCCGCAAACCGCCGGTTCCTCCCTCTCCTCTGCCGACGCCGACGAAGCCAGGGACCAGAGAGCCGCCTCTCCTCTTCGCTTGCCGACGCAGACCCGGACTCCTATCTTCTGCCTTAGCATCGTCTGGCATTCTCCCCTCTCTGCCGACGACGCCACTTCCGCTGAGCACCGCCGGTTGCCGCTGTCTGTGAGCCCTAGCCTGTGTCCAGGCACGACCATCCCGCGGCCACTACAGCCTGTCCTCGTGCGCTGCCCTGTTGATCACCGCCGACTCCTTGTTCTTGAGCCGTGCCCTAGACTCGAGCCAACAAGGTGAGATTGTGCCGAAGGATTTGGATTGGTGGAGCACCCGATTGTTTGATCTCAGGTTGTGGTGTTGTTTCTTGTTTCCAGCAGGACCTCTAGCTTGTTCCGGCAGCCAACAACTTTGACTTTGGATCAACAGTGATACATTCACATTGAGGTGAGGTTTGTTTTGTTTTCGGGTTGATGCAGAGTGATAATATGGTAGTAATGGATTGTTTTAATTTGTTGAGGAGAAGGAGGTTGGATGTTTGTTTGGGTAAGGAACTGAATCCGATTAGACATCTAGTTAATAATCTTTAATTGATTTTTGAATTCATTAATCTTTTGAGATTGGAGATTTGATTTCATTTCCAGTTGTGGATTTAACTAGAGTTTAGTTACAGATTTAGATTCATTAGTAATCATTTATTTGAGGAATTGTTAAGGTGGATTATGTTAATAGAAAATGATTATCAGGTGTTGGACGAGTTTTGGAAGAAAAGGGTGAGGTCTTAAGATTAGATTTATTGAGGTTTCGGCTTGCATTATCCTATCTACGATAAACCTAAGTGTTGATTGTATATTTATTTCAGGGTTTTGATTTGAGACAAGAGCTCTGATTAGAGGACATACAACACGATCTACATTGGAGGCGGGTACCTCTTGACTTATCTTTTATGATATTGTCATTGGATATGCATAGTATTTTATAACTACAAGCAATGAATATGTTTGCCTTTGGTATGTCACTGTTTGATATCCATAGCATATTAGGTTTGTCACCTGTGAAGTATCCGTACTTATATCTCGTGATTTGTTGCCATGAGTACCTTATTGCCATGAGTATCTTAGTTTCTAGAGTGACATACCATGCTTTACTGAGGTTAGGGTTAGACTCTGGATTTTTGTTTCTGACATGTATATCCAAATTATCTGATACTTAGGTTTTTATGCCATGCTTGGATTGTGTATTTCTATTGGTATATCATATATGATTCGTGTACCTAGATCTTGTGGTTTTGATCTGTGCATATTGTAGGTACATATGCTATGGAAGGGGGATATGTTTAGGATCTAGGTTGTTATACCATAGAGGACCAGTATACCCTAGATCCGTGGATTTGACATACTGATACTGTGGTACCCATATTATGTATATATGGATTTTTCTTTATGCTGATCAGGACATTCCATACTTATTATGTTCAGAACATAGGTTTTGATATTCTATCTGACCTGTGTACTCTAAATCTTGGTATGTGACCATCGATTTTACCGTACTCATTTTATATATATGGATATGGTTATGTTGATCAGTTTATGACCATGCTTAGTGTCATGCATCATGATTGCATGCTGCGCGATTGTCGGCTCTACTATGGTTGAGCACATCGCCAGTTACATGTACTGCACACACCACCACTCATGGATTAGTGGTATATCAGACAGGTGTGTGGCGGTTCTGCTGTTTGGCTCCGTTGGTCTGAGGACTCAGCGTGGTAGCCGGCCGTCAGTTCCGCTCTGTTTGGCTCCGCTAGCATTTAGTGTAGAAGCGTAATAGCCGGCAGACGGTGGACTCTGTTTGGCTCCGTTGGTCAGGTGACTCAGCGTGGTAGCCGGCAAAGATACCTCCCCGTCATCGTGTACCGGGAGATGAGAGCATTGAGCTCCCCCATTTATGATTTGGGGTCACAGGACAGGAGTACTCCGACAGCATCCCGTCCACTCGGTCACTCATCAGGAGTAGTGACGACAGAGTGCACGGTTGTCACAACCCTACCCACTCGGTCTCACCATTTGTGTGTGAGATGACTGACTGGCGTCAGGGGTGACCAGGACGCATCATTAGCATCATATGCATTGATGCATTTATATTTTTATGATTGTGTTTGCTGCATTTGGTTGCTGCATTTTGGTTGGATATATACTTTTGACCTGCATACAGGATTATTGACACTTTCGGTTTGACGACCCTTTTGTCTGGATAGGAGTTCCTGGTGAGTACAGCTTCCTAAGTTACCTTTCAGTTTTGCGTATTCCCTATATATGATTAGGAAGCTGTATTCCATGTTTGTTGCTGTTAGATATATCTTACTACTCATGTCCATTGGTATTCGCTGAGTTGTTGAACTCACCCCCGTTGATACTATTTTTTTCAGGTACCAGGTTGGTTTTGGTGTCGCTTGGAATATCCTGTCTGCTGGTCCCCACGTCAAATCAGAAGACTTATCAGTTTCACGTATGTTTTGTTTGTTTATGTATCAGTTTGTTTAGCTCTGTACTCCGATTTTATTTTTGGAGTGTTGATGTTGATATGTGGTATTTTGTATTTGTTATTTGTTGTGTAAGCCTAGCCGGCTAGCAGTCTTTGTGTTTTGGTTTTGTTCCAGCCGAGTGGGCTGATGATATATATATAACTGCGTGGTTGTGTGTATATATTCCAGCCGCCTGTGGCTGATGTATATTGTGTATGTAGGAAGTTTCAGATGGTCCGCCGTACAGGGGAGGTGCTGCCGAAATTTCTTCGGACAGGGACTCCTCCGGGGCGTCACATAACTAGCAGCGGAAGACTAAATGACTCATCTAATACATTCTACTCAACTCTTTGTTAATAAATTCTTATGCTAAATCCCAAGGCTTCTATAGTCCAGGCATCACACATCCATCCGTACCTCCTTGTCGCCTTTGCTATAACTTTTCCTTTCCTTTATCTGCAGTAAGAGGAAATGTATCTATAAGCATAATTGCTTAGTAAGCGCTATCTAACTCACAAAACTCGAGTATGCATGTAAGCTGAAAGAAATAATCTAGAAACTGGATGCTCATCTAATAGCAAACGAAACATAGCATACTGAAATACTAAACATGTAAGCAAATCTAAACAACATGTCAGTATATAAGAAAGCTAAACTTGCTGAATTTTAAACTTATGTGAAGCTTATTTCTTTTGTTTGAAAACTTATACTTTAATACTTCAAAATAATAATCAACTTTCTTCTTGGGCCCGGCAACTGTACTTGATATGCGCGCATCCCTAACTAGACCCGAGATAGGTGGTCCCAAATCTAGTAGGGTTTACTAGGTTATCTAAACCTAGGGATGACTATGGGAGCCCAACTCAAGGACAACTGAGAGTCCTGCATACTAGGTTATCTAAACCTAGGGACGACTATGGGAGCCCAATCCAAGGACAACTGAGAGTCCAGTACAGTGCCACTGATAAAAGTAAAATACTTGTTATCTTTTAATACTTCTAATATATAATGTCTCGGCATTTTAACGAGCACCTTGTGTGCAAAAATCCCTAAATTCTTGACTTTGGGATCTACTTAAGGCCTTGGCCTTTTTCTTTCTTTTCTTTATCTTTCTTATACTTGTTAATACTTCTAATAAAAGAATGCTTCTTTAAAAACTGAAATGTTTAAACAAATTCTAACTTTGAAATGTATAAACAAAAATTTGCATACTATGCTAATCAAAATTTTGCATACTATTCTAATCAAGATTCTGCATTCTATGCTACACTATTTCTGCATACTATGCAAACATAAATTCTACACTATAAGCTTAATTAAAATCTGCACTATAAGCCTACATAAAAATCTGCACTATAAGCTTAATTAAAATCTGTACTATAGGCTTAATTAAAAATCTGCACTATAAGCGCTTAATTAAAATCTGCAATATAAGCTCTACATAAAAATCTGCACTATAGGCTTAATTAAAAATCTGCACTATAAGCGCTTCTTATGCTTCGAATTCAAGAAGAACAAAGGTCCGAAACTACTCCTACTGCAGGTGAGAAGCACTTACCTTGCTTCTTGGACTCATAACCGAACAAAAAGGGCTTCTAGGACCTTGGTCGGCCGCCGGAGATGATGCCCTAACTCCCTTTCGTTTTCAGCCCGAGCTCTGTCATCGTACGCAGAAGAGAAGGAGAGAATGGTTTAAGTCACGGGAAAACAGAGCATCAACTTATCCCTTTTTATAACTTAATATTTCTGTTAACTCCTTAAATAAATTCGCTACCTTTTCTAAACAGACAAATCCAACATCAACTTATCCCTTTTATAATCCAATATTCTGTTAACTGTCTTAAATAATCTGTTAACTATCTTAAATAAATTCACTAACTTTTCTAAACAGACAAATCCAACATCAACTTATCCCTTTTATAATATTCTGTTAACTATCTTAAATAAATTCGCTACCTTTTCTAAACAGACAAATCCAACATCAACTTATTCCTTTTATAATATTCTGTTAACTATCTTAAATATATTCGCTACCTTTTCTAAATAGAAAAATCCGTTTGCCCACCTGGTCAGCCGGGTTTTGACCGAGTCAAAGGTCGTGGGTTCAATTCTCGGCTTGGACATTTTTTTATCGAAACTTCCTTCGTTTAGTAAAAATACCAAACGACCTCCAAAAATTACATAAAAATACTCTAAAAATTTCTAAAAATCTCTAGAATATTTCTAAAATATTTCTAAATATTTTTAAGAACCTTTAGAACTTTTAATGAGGAAAATTGGGTCGTTACAATCCCCCATACCTTATAAAAAGTTCGTCCTCGTACTTAGAATAATTCTATAGCATGTTCTCTACCTTGTACATGCATTAGTTAGCGTCCATAATCTAATGTACTAAGGAAAACCACATCAAAGGTATCTTAGGACCTCCTAACCTACTTTCAATGAACATAAGCATAAGCAGTGACATAAGCATGACAACATAAACGTAAGCATGGTAGATGAACTAAACATAATGATAGACTCGATCACAAGCATGCCCATATGCATAGGCAAGAACATAACATGAACATAACGTGGACCTAAACATAAACGTAAATATAAATGTAACATGACTTGAACATACTTGCATGCATACTTATAAACATACTATTGTGGTGGCCTAGTTGCACTTAGTAGTACCGTAACATAAGTTGTTGATCAGACAACTACCCTAGCGCTAGGTTGGTAGGGGTCCGAACTTAGGACCGGAGTTCCCCTTTATTCTGGCGCGCTCACCGGACTTAGGTCCCCGGATCATACCACCATCCCAGAACATATCTTGTTTGATTCTGGCGCGCTCACTGGGCTTAGGTCCCCAGATCATACCACCATCCCAGAACATATCTTGTTTGATTCTGGCGCACTCACCGGGCTTAGGTCCCCGGATCATACCACCATCCCAGAACACATCTTGTTTGATTCTGGCGCGCTCATCGGACTTAGGTCCCCGGATCATACCACCATCCCAGAACACATTTGTTATGTAAAAGAAACTCAGAAGAATTCTTAACTTTATAAGCACTTCTAAACATCTCCCTATTCTTTACATATAATCTAATACTTCTAAGGTTTTCTTTTTACTGTAAAGAATAAAGAAAAGCATACTAAAAATTAAATACTTTCTTACTTGAAGACGACAAGGTTGGTGCTGATGTGTGATGTTGGAGAAAAGGAACTGCTCTGATACCAACTTGTAACACCCCACCCTCCTCACTACTGGTCTGTGAGGGCGGAGGGCTACTGGACTACTAACTTTACTTAACTATCTTTGTTCACATATTGATAGAAATTCTTAAAACTCTCGGAGAAACTCAAAACATACAATTAACTAGCAGCGGAAGACTAAATGACTCATCTAATACATTCTACTCAACTCTTTGTTAATAAATTCTTATGCTAAATCCCAAGGCTTCTATAGTCCAGGCATCACACATCATCCGCACCTCCTTGTCGCCTTTGCTATAACTTTTCCTTTCCTTTATCTGTAGTAAGAGGAAATGCATCTATAAGCAAAATTGCTTAGTAAGCGCTATCTAACTCACAAAACTCGAGTATGCATGTAAGCTGAAAGAAATCTAGAAACTGGATGCTCATCTAATAGCAAACGAATCATAGCATACTGAAATACTAAACATGTAAGCAAATCTAAACAACATGTAAGTATATAAGAAAGCTAAACTTGCTGAATTTTAAACTTATGTGAAGCTTATTTCTTTTGTTTGAAAACTTATACTTTAATACTTCAAAATAATAATCAACTTTCTTCTTGGGCCCGACAAGTGTACTTGCTAAGCGCGCATCCCAAACTAGACCTGAGATAGCTGGTCCCGAATCTAGTAGGGTTTACTAAGTTATCTAAACCTAGGGACGACTATGGGAGCCCAGCTCAAGGACAACTGAGAGTCCTGCACACTAGGTTATCTAAACCTAGGGACGACTATGGCAGCCCAACCCAAGGACAACTGAGAGTCCAGTACAGTGCCACTGATAAAAGTAAAATACTTGCTTTCTTTTAATACTTCTAATATATAATGTCTCGGCATTTTAACGAGCACCTTGTGTGCAAAAATCCCTAATGTCTTGACTTTGGGATCTACTTAAGGCCTGGCCTTTTTCTTTCTTTTCTTTATCTTTCTTATACTTGTTAATACTTCTAATAAAAGAATGCTTCTTTAAAAACTGAAATGTTTAAACAAATTCTAACTTTGAAATGCATAAACAAAAATCTGCATACTATGCTAATCAAAATTCTGCATACTATTCTAATCAAGATTCTGCATTCTATGCTACACTATTTCTGCATACTATGCAAACATAAATTCAACACTATAAGCTTAGTTAAAATTTGCACTATAAGCCTACATAAAAATCTGCACTATAAGCTTAATTAAAATCTGTACTATAGGCTTAATTAAAAATCTGCACTATAAGCGCTTAATTAAAATCTGCAATATAAGCTCTACATAAAAATCTGCATTATAAGCTTAATTAAAATCTGCACTATAGGCTTAATTAAAACCCTGCACTATAAGCGCTTCTTATGCTTCGAATTCAAGAAGAACAAAGGTCTGAAACTACTCGTACTGCAGGTGAGAAGCACTTACCTTGCTTCTTGGACTCATAATCGAACAAAAAGGGCTTCTAGGACCTTGGTCGGCCGCCGGAGATGATGCCCTAACTCCCTTTCATTTTATGCCCGAGCTCCGCCATCGTACGCAGAAGAGAAGGAGAGAATGGTTTAAGTCACGGGAAAACAGAGCATCAACTTATCCCTTTTTATAACTTAATATTTCTGTTAACTCCTTAAATAAATTCGCTACCTTTTCTAAACAGACAAATCCAACATCAACTTATCCCTTTTATAATCCAATATTCTGTTAACTATCTTAAATAATCTGTTAACTATCTTAAATAAATTCGCTAACTTTTCTAAACAGACAAATCCAACATCAACTTATCCCTTTTATAATATTATGTTAACTATCTTAAATAAATTCGCTACCTTTTCTAAACAGACAAATCCAATATCAACTTATCCCTTTTATAATATTCTGTTAACTATCTTAAATAAATTCGCTACCTTTTCTAAATAGAAAAATCCGTTTGCCCACTTGGTCAGCCGGGTTTTGACCGAGTCAAAGGTCGTGGGTTCAATTCTCGGCTTGGACATTTTTTTGTCGAGACCTCCAAAAATTACATAAAAATACTCTAAAAATTTCTAAAAATGTCTAGAATATTTATAAAATATTTCTAAATATTTTTAAGAACTTTTAGAACACCTAATGAGGAAAATTGGGTCGTTACATAAGAAATATTTAGTTAATCCAGTAGGCTAGAACCTATATTGGGTTCCTAAATCTTGCTATCTCTAAATTTTAAACGAAATTAGCACTTTTAGTGAGAAAATTAGACATTGAATTTCTTTATAATGCTTTGTCTAAGGAAGTAGTTGTTGCTCCAATAACCAAGACGGCATAGTGCCTCACCATGACCTGGAAGCCAAAATATTGAAATAAATGTTTAATTAACTTTCTGTCAAAGCATTAAAATTAGAATTAATTAATGCTTTTAAAGTTTTTCAAACATTTTTTTCAAAATATTTTTTTCCTTAGAAAAAATCTCTTTTATACTTAGAAAATATTTCAGAAAATATATTTTGCCTAAGTTAAAAGTTGTTTTGAAATTGAAAATTTATGCTTAAGTTTTTTTTCAAAAAATTTTCAAAGAAAAAAAAAGGTTTTTTCAAAGCGGTCTAAGTTAGAATTTTTTTTATAATTTCACTTAGAAAAATTTTCTTAAAATTTTACTTAAATTTTTTGTTGTACAAAGACTGTTTATTATTGCAAAATTTTTTAAGGATCTCAAAATTTTCTAAGTTTTATCCTTAGATTTTTTCTTAGAACCCCATTTTTTATGTGATCAAAGGGGGAGAAGGAAAAATATAAGTCTAGAGGGAGGTAGATCAAAATTTAACTTGCTTTATTTTTTGCACTTAATTACAAATTTAGTTAAGTTTATATTATGTATATTTTTACCCTAGCTTAACTTGGGTTGCTCACACCAAAAAGGGGGAGATTGTTGGAGGTTGTTTTAGTGTGATCAACAAGTTAAGTTACGTCCTGTGTGTTTCTAACCTTGTGTCTAAGTGTGCAGGAGCTTAGGAGCACAGGTAGTCGAGTGGAAGACGCAACGAGCGAGAAGGACGGCACGCGATGCGTCCGAGGGATGAGGAGATGCGAAAGAGTACACCGGCGGATGAGAAGGAAGCGTGCGGTGGTTCCGAGGGACGAAAGCCAGAGCGGAAGACTGCTCGAGGAGTAAGAGACGCAGCTAGTGAGAAGGACGGCACATGGTGCATCCGAGGGACGAAGACTGCGGATGAGTACATCGGCAGATGAGAAGGAAACACACGGTGATTCCAAGGGACTAGAAGTCGGAGCAGAAGCCCACTCGAGAAGACCGGAAGTTGGGTTCAGGTGAGCCCTTTTCCGGATGGCCGAGATCACCCAAGCGAGCGGATCCAGAGTTGAAGACCCAGATAGAGGCGACCAGAGCCGGAGCAGAGGACCCGGACAGAAAAAGTCAACCAGAGTTGACTTTTGGGTTCGAGGCTCCCGGAACGTACTGGGGCGCTCGGAGTTGACTTTTTCACAGGATCTAGCTTTGACTCGATCTGAACGTTGGGGGATAAAGTTTTATCCCCCAGGGCTCCCGGAACCCTCAGGACGCCCCGACCAAGGCTATAAATATAGCCTTGGTCCAGAAGCTTTTCAACAACTAAGAGCAATTCATTTCCAATGCTTGTACGCTTCAGTTTTAGATTAGCTTCTTTGTTTTGCGCTTTCACTGCTGTAAGAGGCTTCTCCGCACAAAGGAGATACTAGTGCGACATTCCTTGGATTAACAACCTCCTTGGTTGTAACCAAGTAAATCCTTTTGCCTCTTCCTTTCTTTAGTTTCTGTTCAATTTATTTTATGCAAGTGTTTTGTTGAAAGTATGAGAACGGTATTTTTGTTTTTATTTTACAAGGCTATTCAATCCCCCTTCTAGCCGGCTACCATGGTCCTACAGGTCGTATATTAAAAATACCTTCTCTTAAATATATCTCGACCGGTCATTAAGCCAGTCGTATGCTGAGAGTTTTATATGGCTGAGTACCCTTAATCTTGCACGGACATTGCCCGGTCGAACTCACATAGGCAGCCTTATGTTCGCTTAGCCTTCACCCGACCGATTGTATGCTAAGAGTTTTATAAGGTTGAGTAGCCTTAAGCTCGCCCAGGCTTTGCTACGTCGAACGCACACAAACAGCTTTATGTTCTCTTAGCCTTTACCCGGGCATCCTTCTTAGGAAACGCTCGAGCACGCTTCCAGGATTTTGATGTGAGACGATCAATTGAACCATGTAATAAACATTACCCTGCCCTAACCTTTACCGCCACCTCACCTTGACTTTAATATCCTTGTCATCTCTTCAACCCGCTCGCCATAGCCCTTATCAGCATCTAAGGTGAGGGAGAAGTCAAAGGAAGCCGGAACCTTGATATGAAAGAGAAAAGAGCACACTGTGTGCTTCATATGCAACCAAAATAGACATTATCAAAATCAATTTCCAAAGGGGAGGCTTCAAGGAAAAGACAAGAAAGGAAGCTTAAGTTTAGGGGGAATCACCTAACGCAAAATCTGAGGTACCATTAATTAATGATATTTTTTTATATCATGATAACAAGCATTTTAGAAATAAGTTTTATGATTTTAGTACTTATTATCATGAAAATAGAAAGTATGATAAATCTAAGGATAATTATAAGTCATATCATGTTAGAATAACCTCACTTAATGATAGAAATGATCTAGGTAAAAATCCTAAGAAGACAAGACACATGCCTAGAAATTGAAATATCCAAGGCATTTATGATAAGTCAAGGATTAGTGATATAGTGGTTGAAAATTAAGTTTGAGCTCAAGACATGATAAATTGGAGAAGATCCTAAAAAATATGACAAATGAGGCTAAAGTATCTAAAAAGAAAATTCTAGTGTTAGGTAGGCAAGAACCATTCAAGGGAAAGAAAGAAAGTCAAGAAGAATGTGTCATCATACCATACAGTTCCATAAGTTGGACCCCGTGGTTGTTTTGATGTGATCAATCAAGTTAGGTTAGGTCCTGTTTAGTTCAATCCCTGTGTCTAAGTGTGCAGGAGCTTAGGAGTACAGGAAGTCAAGCGAAAGACACGGCTAGCGGGAAGGATGGCACGGGAGAGAGCCGACGGGCTCAGTGCGTCCGAGGGACGAGGTGCCACGGAAGAGTACACCGAGGAGGAAGAACATATGCAACGTTTGAGGGACGAGAATCCAGGGAGGAAGGCTGCTCGAGGAGAAGGTCGGAAATTGGATTCAGGTGAGCCTTATTCCGGATGGCCGAAATCACCAAAGCGAGTGGAGCCAGAGCGGAAGACCCGGATCGAGACGAGTAGAACCAGAGCAGAGGACCCGGATCGAAAAAGTCAGCATTGCTGACTTTCATGGTCCGGGCGCCCGGATCCATTCCTCACGTCCGAAACTCAACTTTTATCAAGTTCGACGTGTACGTTGACCAATACATAGAGGATAGAATTCTATCCCACTCCAAGTGGCCGAAACCCTTCCAGGAGCCTAAAATAGTGCTATAAATATAGCTCTGATTTCAGTAGTTCAGACAACAACTTTTAATTCATTTTTTTCTATTCTACTATTAGTTGTGAGTTGTTAACGTTGCAAGAGACTACTCCGCCCAAAGGAGATCTTCATAAAGTGTGCTTCATTTTCTTTGGATTAGCAATCTTCTAATTGCAAACCAAGTAATTCTCCTTGTGCCCTCGTCTATTTAATTAGTCTCTTAACTTTTATTACAAGTGTTCTTAATTAAGATATAAGTCGAGAAAGGGTTGAGTTTATTTTTGCAGGGCAATTCTGTTGGCTGCTATTCGAAATACCATTCTAGTTCCCCTGTACAAAAATTTGTACAAGTATAGAACTATACTAGCTACCCACTTGCTCTACTGAAGTTAAATTTGGATTGCAAATGATGCTTAATATTATTAATCTAAATTATCCTTCAGAAGTTAAATTTGGATTGGAAACGATACTTAACATTTTTACTCCAAGTTTAACCGATGTGTTTTGTAACACCCACAAAATTATAAGATAAGCATATGGGTGTTATTTGCTTTAGAACATAAAATAAGAAGAATCAAAGAAAAAGAAATAAGAGAAATAAAAAGAAGAGGTGAAGGTTTGAACCTTGAACCTCCCACCAAGGATAGAAATAAGATTGTGTATGTTAACCACTAGGATAATGAATAATATGTGAAAGGGAAATGATAGAAATTGTAGTTAAAAGTAAAGATATAATTTAGTAAGGGAACAAGAGAAAAACCAATGAGCTTTCTTTCTCTTGTTTACCTCTTGGTTAAGAAAAAGAGAAGCAAAAGACAAGTTGTCTTTCTCCCTTTTTCCTCTCTATTTTCGTGGAGTTTAAAGAGGATAGTGAAGAGAGGAGTTAAGGGGCAAGAATGAGGACATATTCTCATTAAGAAAATACATGCATGAGATAAGGAGGAAGGGAAGCAAAGTTCATTTTGGTAACTTCCACCTACTTAGCATAAAAAGCGAAGGAACTAAAGGTTTTCATTTTTTTTCCCTTCTCCCTCACCCTTGCCGAGACTCTAAGTTTCCTCCCTCATCTCCACAAGCCAAGTTTAGGTTTCTCCCTAAGAGAAAAATAAACTACAAGAAGGAGCCTTCAAGGTGTACCTTTCCAAGCAAGAGAAATCGAAAGGAGTGCTAGAAGAAGAAGCTCCCTACTTCCTCTTCACCAAGGGTACCATTTCTTAAGGATTAACAAGTGATTACTAGGTAAGATTCTCCTCACCTGTGGTACAATGGTTTGCATGGTTTTCCATGGAGATAGATCGCTTAGAAAACTTAAGATTTTGTTTAAGAAAATTCGGTCAAAAACAAGAAGAAGAGTTTAAGAAAGTTGTGATTAGATATGCTTTCTATTTTTCTTGTGACATGTATTTTATGTAAGAAGTTAATCTATGGTTTCCATGCTAGAATAATTAATGGAAAATTAGTTTTATGATTTACATGTTTCGGCCAAGCATGAACAAGAAGACTAGATAAGTTCAAAACTAAAACTAGGCATGTTTCCTTAATCTTTTAGTTATGTACCCTAAGATAATGAGGTTGTTAACTTTTCTCTTACTTGTATATTGTTTGAAACTCCATTTACATGCTCATGATTATTCGGCCAAGTAAGGAGTAAGAGCCTAGAAGAGTTTTAAACCTAAGACCAAGCACGCTAAGATTTTTCCTAAGACAAGACATGAAGCTAAAATGTTATGCCATGATTGTATGTTAGTTATGAATCTTATTTCATGCTTATGAGGGTTCGGTCATGATGAGAGTTGAAGCCTAGGAAAGTTGAAATCAAGGCTAAGAGGCTCATGACCTTCTTGATAATATAATATGAAACTAGTTGATGTTTTATAGTTGCTTGTTATATAGAATTTTGAATACATGTAACTTTCGGCCACATTAGGTTTTAAAGCTAGTATGTGTAGGTTTTTAACTAAGTTTACTTATGTTGTTCCTTGTTATGAAGCCATGAAAATTGTGTAGGGTTTCCATGCTCTTGTGCCACTAGAAACTTAGTTCCATGACTTACATGTTTCGGCCACTACAAGTTTAAGGGCTTAGAGAAATTAGAACCCAACATATACATGCTTATGATGTCCTTAAGATATATGCTATGAAATGTAGTTGTGGTTCCCATGCTCTCATGCCACTAAAAACCTAATTCCATGATTGTTAGGTTCGGCCACCTTGAGTTAAGGGGGTCTAGGAAGTTTGAAATTTGAAACAAACATGCTTATGTTGTTCCTCATGAAAATGTATAACATGTTTGCTTCAGGTTCAACACCTCTTTGCTACTTGTAACCTAGGATGAGATAAGCTAGGGTTCGTCCATGATATGATTAGGAGCTTAGGGAACTTAGAACCCAAACTAAATGTGCTTAAGTAGTTCCCTATGAAATATAATATGATATGAGTATAGGGTTTACATGTTTACATGTTGCTTAGAACTTGATTCCTCTTCATGAAAGGTTTCGGCCATGAAAGAATTGGAAACCTAGGAGGGGTTTAAAATTTAGGTTAACATGCTTATGATCTTTCTTATGTTAGTATGTGAAGATATCATGAGAATTTTTATGTTTATATGTTGTCTAGAGATCATGTGGACCTTTCATGACTTTCGGCCATATGGGTTTAGTGACTAGATATACCTCACATGCTATGAAGAGATGATATTTAATGATTCCATGAATGGTTATGTCTTTTTAGGATATGTGTTATGTTCTTTCATGTATGATTATGACCCATGTATGTACTATGTGCTCAAACATGCTTACTTTATGACATGATAAAATGATACGTTCGTTATGCAAGCCTATGATTCATGCATGTGCTGTGTGCCCAAATATGCATGCTTTATGATAAGTGATATGTTCATGATGTATGTTATGATTCATGCATGTGCTGTGTGCCCAAATATGCATGTTTTATGATATGTTAAGAAATATGATATGCATGAAATGATAAGAACTATGATATGTAAGTTAAGTCATGCTACTTTACTTTATGTATGGCTTGTACCAAGGGTGGGCTCCATAAGCGCCCCGGGGTCGATGGACTAAGAAACGGGCCTCGTTAGGGATGAGCTCCTAAGTGCCCCTAGGTCGATGGACTAAGAAACGGGCCTAGTATGTATGCCTTGTAGGGTTCAAGACTTGCTACCTTGGACCTACATAGGACGCGCGCATTTATGTATGTGGTACAAGCCGGGGCCCTAATCATGTTGAGATTATGTTTAAGTATGTATTGTATAAGTTTTCAAAAGACATGTTGCATATGTTGCATGATATATGTCTAGGAGTTTACCATGCTTATACTTTATGATTATGCCATGATACTTTATGTTATGTTATGATATGCCATGATGTATGCTTACACTTTATGATTATGCCATGATACTTTATGTTATGTTATGATATGACATGATATGCTCTTAACATGATACATTTGTCTTTATGCTTTATGACTTGTGATTTTAATATGCTTGACGGTTTTTGTGAGTAGGAAAGGAACTTACTGAGCCATGAGTGCTCATAGCTTACTTTCTTGTACCACAGATAAAGGCAAGGAATGGATGTACTAGGGGAGCAGCAGGAGGGCTTGAAGGATGTGTGCGGTAGTGGACTGGCTAAAAGAAATGACCTGCTTCCATATAATAAGGAATTTGCCATGTTGATGTTTTACTTTATGATTCCATGACTTTAAGTATGTATTTGGTATTAAGACCCAAAATTTAGGATAAGTATGCTATGTGGACCTTTTATGTCTATTGTGACTTTTAAGTAAGAAAAAAAGGTTTTTAAATTCTCTAAGTAAGACTTCAGCTGTGTTAAGTATGCAAGTGTCGTCAAGTAACCCCCGTCGCTTTAGCAGGAGGGGCGGGGCGTTATAGTTTGGTATCAGAGCCAAGTTAGCCTTTCCAGTACACACATGTCAAGCCTCTGTCCTGCCGCTCCAAGTAAGATTTTATATGCTTAATGTAAAATTTATCTTTGATGCTTTAATATTCTGCATGTTTACTTACTCTTGATTTAGTTAATTTATCTTTGATGCTTTAATATTCTGCATGTTTACTTATTCTTGATTTAGTTAATTTTAATTTTGATGCTTTAATATTCTGCATGTTTAATTATACTTTGAATTAGGATAGGTATGCATGATGGTAGGATAGGGATAGTAATAACCTTTTGACAGCAAATAGGGTCAACGATAATTTGTTATTGTGTAATGAAGATAAACATGGCTAGGAGACGTACTACCCGAGCAGACGAGGCAATCACTCCACCAGATCTGACTCAGGTAGTCACCAACCTTCAACGTCAGATCACGGAACAACAACAGTTGATCACGACTTTGATGGGTCAACAAGGAACCCCTACCACCCCACCAGTAGTTCAGAATGCAGTGCCCGTTGTGCCACTAGTTGCACCAGTACCACCGGTAGCCCCTGCCCCAGTGGTTCGACAGGAGACCTATTTGATTCAGTGATTGAGACTTAAACCGGAGAACTTCTCGGGTACTTGCGAGCCGTGGGATGCCCAAGCCTGGTTCAAGACAGTAGAAAGCACCGTGGAACTTTTGGACTGGCCTGAATCAGAGAAGATCAAATGTGTATCTTTCTGCTTCTCCGGAGATGCGAGAATGTGGTGGGAAAGAGTTAAAGCGAATAGGCAAATTAATCTGATGAATTGGACGGACTTCGAGACAGAGTTCTTCGAAGAATTCTTTCATACGCAAGTGACGAACCGACATTACGATGAGTTTACCGAGTTCCGGCAATGTGACTTATCAGTGAACGAAGCAGTAAAGTGCTTCAACCGACTAGCACACCTTTGTCCTGAATTAGTGCGTACAGAGAGAGAAAGGGTCAGACTGATGCTGAAGATGCTTCGACCCGAGATAGCACTGAACGTGGCCGGCGGAGTTAATAGGTCGCAGACTACAGAGGAATTAGTCAGCAGTGCACTGATCACAGAGCATTATCAGAAAGCGATGAAGGAGAATAAAGGTCAGACCCGAGCCGAGGGACAGAAACCTCAGAGTACCAAAACAGGCTGGAAAGGAACGTCTACCGGAAAAAGAAAGTAGTGGGACAATGCAAAAAGTGGGTCAGTGAATAAGCAACCGAGATACCCCCAGTGTTCTATTTGTGGGAAGCTGCATTCCGGATTGTGTCACAAAGGTACACGAAAATGCTATAATTGTGGACAGGAGGGACATTTGGCCAGAGACTGTCGTACTCAAATGCAGGCACCATTCCAGCAGAACAACCAGAACAGGGGTGCCCCTTCACAACTACACCAGATGCAAACTGCTATAGAAGGGACTTCAATCAGCCAGGGGAGATTAGAAGCCCCGCCAGCAATGACAAATGCCAGTGTTTTTGCGATCACTAGTGAAGATGCGGCAAACGCCTCTACCGTCGTTACAGGCCAGCCACTTACCTCTAGCCAACATGCTAAAGTTTTATTTGATACTGAAGGCAAACCAGTGGTCGAATCTATCGGGAAACCGAGAAACATTTCGTGTCATGGGGTCAAGACCATGTCCGAGCAACTCTCCACCCAGACTATAGCACCCACCCTATTCGACAATATATTAGAGAAGCAAGCCAGTGACCAAAGCCTCCAAAGGATTAAGCAAGAGATCTTAAAGGGAAAGAATGATGGATTTCGTACCGCGGACAGCGGAATATTATACCTCGGAGATCAATTATGTATTCCCGAGGACCCCGAGTTGTGAAGGAAGATATTAGAAGAAGCTCATTCAACGCCCTATGCAATGAATCCGGGATCCACCAAAATGTACTAGGATTTGAAAAAGAAATTCTGGTGGTCCAGTATGAAAAGAGATGTGGCTCAGTACATCAGTGCATGTCTGACTTGTCAGAGGGTTAAAGTGGAACACCAGAGGCCTGGAGGATTACTGCAGCCTGTCCAGATTTCGGAATGGAAATGGGAGGATATCTCGATGGACTTTATTTCAAGATTACCCAAGACAACAAAGAAATTGGACATACCACCTCAAACCCTAAATGGTACATTCTTAACAACCCTACCATCCGGGGAAGTTATGCCGTCGAAGCAAATGTTGCGGGTCGTACCTATCCGAATCACAGACAGAGAACTCTACTGCAATCTGATAGTACTTGATATGCGGGATTTTGACATTATACTGGGCATGGACTTCTTGAGCAAGTACGGTGCCTCAATCGAGTGTCGTAATAAGAAGGTAGTATTCCGACCTGAAGCTGAACCGATGTTTGAATATATTGGGGAATCTGGGAAAGAAACTGAAAGATTCTTATCAGCGGTAAAGGCACGAAGTATGGTAGACGAAGGTTGTAATGGATTTCCAGCGCAAGTGGTTGACACAAGACAAACTGGAAGTCAGAAACTAGAAGATGTCAGAATGGTGTGCAACTATCCGGAAGTGTTTCCTGATGAACTACCGGGATTAGCACCCGACAGAGAAATAGAATTTACGATTGAGTTAGTCCCGGGTACTAAACCAATTTCCAAAGCACCTTACCGAATGACACCGACGGAGTTGAAAGAACTTCAAGAACATCTACGAGAATTACTCGACAAAGGATTTATTCGTCCTAGTTACTCTCCATGGGGAGCTCCGGTACTATTTGTGAAAAAGAAGGATGGGTCTATACGAATGTGTATAGATTACCGAGCACTGAACAACGCGACAATCAAGAACAGATACCCCCTTCCGCGGATCGATGATCTGTTTGACCAATTGAAGGGAGCAACTGTCTTCTCAAAGATTGATTTAAGGTCTGACTATCATCAAGTGAAAGTGAAACAAGAGGATATACCGAAGACAGCCTTTCGAACAAGATATGGGCATTATGAGTTTGTAGTTATGCCCTTTGGAGTGACAAATGCTCCGGCAGTTTTCATGGATTTGATGAATCGGGTCTTTTCAATGTATCTCGATAAATTTGTGATTGTCTTCATTGACGATATTCTCATCTATTCAAGAACCCAAGAAGAGTATGCCGAACATCTGAATACTGTATTACAAATCCTTCGAGAAAAGCGACTATATGCAAAATTCTCCAAATGTGAGTTCTGGCTTGATCGAATATCATTCTTGGGTCATATTATCTCCAAGGACGGAGTAATGGTGGATCCGAATAAGATTGAAGCAGTAAGCAACTGGAATAGGCCATAGAACGCCAGTGAAGTCAGAAGTTTTCTTGGACTGGCAGGCTACTACTGGAAGTTTGTAGAGGACTTCTCCAAGATAGCAGCTCCGATGACCGTTCTCACCAAGATGAATAAAAAGTATGAATGGACGGACGACTGCGAAAAAAGTTTTACGGAACTGAAACAGAGGCTGACCAGTGCTCCGATTCTTACTCTTCCAGAAAGCAACAAGGACTTTGATATGTATAGCGATGCTTCCTTCTTAGGACTCGGAGCTGTACTCATGCAAGATGGCAAAGTCATTGCCTATGCCTCTAGACAACTCAAAGAACATGAAAGGAACTACCCCGTTCATGATTTAGAGCTAGCAGCGGTGGTCTTCGCTCTAAAGACGTGGAGGCATTACCTATATGGGGCTCAATGCAGGATATATACAGACCATCAGAGTCTGAAATATTTCTTCACGCAGAAAGACCTAAATATGAGACAACGCAGATGGCTCAAGCTAGTCAAGGACTATGATTGCGAGATCTTTTATCACCCTGGTAAAGCAAACAAGGTACCCGATGCACTCAACAGGAAGTTCGGCACTGCCTGACGAAGCTATTTTAAGTTCGAGGATGAACTTTCTATGAGGTATGGGGTACTGTAACACCCACAAAATTATAAGATAAGCATATGGGTGTTATTTGCTTTAGAACATAAAAGAAGAAGAATCAAAGAAAAAGAAATAAGAGAAATAAAAAGAAGAGGTGAAGGTTTGAACCTTGAACCTCCCACCAAGGATAGAAATAAGATTGTGTATGTTAACCACTAGGATAATGAATAATATGTGAAAGGGAAATGATAGAAATTGTAGTTAAAAGTAAAGATATAATTTAGTAAGGGAACAAGAGAAAAACCAATGAGCTTTCTTTCTCTTGTTTACCTCTTGGTTAAGAAAAAGAGAAGCAAAAGACAAGTTGTCTTTCTCCCTTTTTCCTCTCTATTTTCATGGAGTTTAAAGAGGATAGTGAAGAGAGGAGTTAAGGGGCAAGAATGAGGACATATTCTCATTAAGAAAATACATGCATGAGATAAGGAGGAAGGGAAGCAAAGTTCATTTTGGTAACTTCCACCTACTTAGCATAAAAAGCGAAGGAACTAAAGGTTTTCATTTTTTTCCCTTCTCCCTCACCCTTGCCGAGACTCTAAGTTTCCTCCCTCATCTCCACAAGCCAAGTTTAGGTTTCTTCCTAAGAGAAAACTAAACTACAAGAAGGAGCCTTCAAGGTGTACCTTTCCAAGCAAGAGAAATCAAAAGGAGTGCTAGAAGAAGAAGCTCCCTACTTCCTCTTCACCAAGGGTACCATTTATTAAGGATTAACAAGTGATTACTAGGTAAGCTTCCCCTCACCTGTGGTACAATGGTTTGCATGGTTTTCCATGGAGATAGATCGCTTAGAAAACTTAAGATTTTGTTTAAGAAAATTCGGTCAAAAACAAGAAGAAGAGTTTAAGAAAGTTGTGATTAGATATGCTTTCTATTTTTCTTGTGACATGTATTTTATGTAAGAAGTTAATCTATGGTTTCCATGCTATAATAATTAATGGAAAATTAGTTTTATGATTTACATGTTTCGGCCAAGCATGAACAAGAAGACTAGATAAGTTCAAAACTAAAACTAGGCATGTTTCCTTAATATTTTAGTTATGTACCCTATGATAATGAGGTTGTTAACTTTTCTCTTACTTGTATATTGTTTGAAACTCCATTTACATGCTCATGAATAGTCGGCCAAGTAAGGAGTAAGGGCCTAGAAGAGTTTTAAACCTAAGACCAAGCATGCTAAGATTTTTCCTAAGACAAGACATGAAGCTAAAATGTTATGCCATGATTGTATGTTAGTTATGAATCTTATTTCATGCTTATGAGGGTTCGGTCATGATGAGAGTTGAAGCCTAGGAAAGTTGAAACCAAGGCTAAGAGGCTCATGACCTTCTTGATAATATAATATGAAACTAGTTGATGTTTTATAGTTGCTTGTTATATAGAATTTTGAATACATGTAACTTTCGGCCACATTAGGTTTTAAAGCTAGTATGTGTAGGTTTTTAACTAAGTTTACTTATGTTGTTCCTTGTTATGAAGCCATGAAAATTGTGTAGGGTTTCCATGCTCTTGTGCCACTAGAAACTTAGTTCCATGATTTACATGTTTCGGCCACTACAAGTTTAAGGGCTTAGAGAAATTAGAACCCAACTTATACATGCTTATGATGTCCTTAAGATATATGCTATGAAATGTAGTTGTGGTTCCCATGCTCTCATGCCACTAAAAACCTAATTCCATGATTGTTAGGTTCGGCCACCTTGAGTTAAGGGGGTCTAGGAAGTTTGAAATTTGAAACAAACATGCTTATGTTGTTCCTCATGAAAATGTATAACATGTTGGCTTAAGGTTCAACACCTCTTTGCTACATGTAACCTAGGATGAGATAAGCTAGGGTTCGGGCATGATATGATTAGGAGCTTAGGGAACTTAGAACCCAAACTAAATGTGCTTAAGTAGTTCCCTATGAAATATAATATGATATGAGTATAGGGTTTACATGTTTACATGTTGCTTAGAACTTGATTCCTCTTCATGAAAGGTTTCGGCCATGAAATAATTGGAAACCTAGGAGGGGTTTAAAATTTAGGTTAACATGCTTATGATCTTTCTTATGTTAGTATGTGAAGATATCATGAGAATTTTTATGTTTATATGTTGTCTAGAGATCATGTGGACCTTTCATGACTTTCGGCCATATGGGTTTAGTGACTAGAGATACCTCACATGCTATGAAGAGATGATATTTAATGATTCCATGAATGGTTATGTCTTTTTAGGATATGTGTTATGTTCTTTCATGTATGCTTATGACCCATGTATGTACTATGTGCTCAAACATGCTTACTTTATGACATGATAAAATGATACGTTCGTTATGCAAGCCTATGATTCATGCATGTGCTGTGTGCCCAAATATGCATGCTTTAAGATAAGTGATATGTTCATGATGTATGTTACGATTCATGCATGTGCTGTGTGCCCAAATATGCATGTTTTATGATATGTTAAGAAATATGATATGCATGAAATGATAAGAACTATGATATGTAAGTTAAGTCATGCTACTTTACTTTATGTATGGCTTGTACCAAGGGTGGGCTCCATAAGCGCCCCGGGGTCGATGGACTAAGAAACGGGCCTCGTTAGGGATGGGCTCCTAAGTGCCCCTAGGTCGATGGACTAAGAAACGGGCCTAGTATGTATGCCTTGTAGGGTTCAAGACTTGCTACCTTGGACCTACATAGGACGCGCGCATTTATGTATGTGGTACAAGCCGGGGCCCTAATCATGTTGAGATTATGTTTAAGTATGTATTGTATAAGTTTTCAAAAGACATGTTGCATATGTGGCATGATATATGTCTAGGAGTTTATCATGCTTATACTTTATGATTATGCCATGATACTTTATGTTATGTTATGATATGCCATGATGTATGCTTACACTTTATGATTATGCCATGATACTTTATGTTATGTTATGATATGCCATGATATGCTCTTAACATGATACATTTGTCTTTATGCTTTATGACTTGTGATTTTAATATGCTTGACGGTTTTTGTGAGTAGGAAAGGAACTTACTTAGCCATGAGTGCTCATAGCTTACTTTCTTGTACCACAGATAAAGGCAAGGAATGGATGTACTAGGGGAGCAGCAGGAGGGCTTGAAGGATGTGTGCGGTATTGGACTGGCTAAAAGAAATGACCTGCTTCCATATAATAAGAAATTTGCCATGTTGATGTTTTACTTTATGATTCCATGATTTTAAGTATGTTTTTGGTATTAAGACCCAAAATTTAGTATAAGTTTGCTATGTGGACCTTTTATGTCTATTGTGACTTTTAAGTAAGAAAAAAAGGTTTTTAAATTCTCTAAGTAAGACTTCCGCTGTGTTAAGTATGCAAGTGTCGTCAAGTAACCCCCGTCGCCTTAGCTGGAGGGGCGGGGCGTTACATGTTCTTCATAAATTAAACCATATTACAGAAGTTAATTAAAATATCTATTTCAAAGATCGGCTTCCAGGTTAATCATGGCGAGGCACTAGGTCTTCTTGGGTATGGGATCATCCACCACTTCCAAGACAAAGTCTTTCAAAGAAATCGGATATTTAACTTCTTACAGCAAACTAGGTTTAACTACAAAGACCTCAATAGAAGCACAATATTGAAACATGAAATCAAAAAATAAAATCGATAACAAAATGATAACCTAAAATCAATAGCCTCTTGTGTTTGGTTTTTCAAGATCTATACAAAGAAGATGTACTAGTTATGATGCAGAAACAAATAGCTAGTTATACCTTTCTTAGTAGCTTATAGACTTTTTGATCTTCTGTTGTATTCCTCTCCTCCTCTTGGACGTCGTGTGGGTGACGATCTACCAAAATGAAATCCACCCAAGCTTCTTCCTTTGCTTCCAAGTTTCGGCCACCAACTAACCTCCAAGGGATGCTAGACAAGAGAGCTTCCTTCTCTTCTTCTTCTCCTTCAAGCAACTGACCACCAAGAGAAATCCAAGCTTGATGTTGTCGACCTCCAAGAAAGAAAACAAAAGGAGAAGAGAGAAGGAAGAGGGTCATCCACCAAGGGAATAGAAGAGAGGATTTCAGCCACAATAAAGAGGACACAAGGCTTAGGTTGTTCTCAATGAGACACCCTCTCCCTCTCTTTTATAATCCTTGGTGAATTCAAAAAAAGGGAAGTTTTAAAACAAAAAATTAAAACTTCCTTTTATTCCTTTATATGGCTGGCCACATCATGTCCAAACAAGGAAGGATTTTAAACAAAAAATAAAATCTCTCTTTTAAAATCCCTTTTGTGGTTAGCTATAAAAGGCATGTTTTATAAAATTAAAATCTTCTCTTTTAAATCCTTTTGTGGATCTCTATAAAAGAAAAGATTTAAAATAAAACTCCTTTTATATCATGGTTACAAAAAAAGAAAGTTTAAAATTAAAATCTTTCTTTTAAACATTATAGATAACTACAAATAAGGAAAGATTTCAAATCTCTCTTTTAATCCTTTGTAGAAAGCTATAAAAGGAAAAATTTTAAAATTTAAAACTCTCTTTTAAAACCATGTGGAAAGCATCTTAAAAGGAATGTTTTTAACAAAATAAAAGCTCCATTTTATTTCCTTTTGTGACCAATTTAAAAAAGAAAAGTTTTATAGTTAAAATCATCCTTTAAATCCTTTTAATGGATTTCTATAAAAGGAAAGATTTTACAAAAAAAAATAAAACTTCCTTTTCTAAGTGTGGTTGGTCGACCCCTTGCTTGGGCACCAAGCAAGGCTTGGCCGGCCCTAGCTTGGGCTCGAAGTTGGCTTGGTCGACCCCTTGCTTGGGCTCCAAGCAAGGATGTGGCCAGCCCTTAAGCTTGGTTAAGAAGCTCGGCTTTAGGTAGATATAAGGCTTTATAAATAAGAGGCTACAATAGGGACCGAGAGGAGGAATTAGTTTTGGTCTCTCGATGAGCTTGAGTTTCCTGTGTTCGCCCCGAACACCCAACTCAAGTTCATCAATAATAACTCATACCACTAAAGAGTTATTATTGCACTACCGTACCAATCCCATATTATAATATGGGCTCCTTCTTATCATGAGTGTGTTAGTCTCCCTGTGTTTAAGATATCAAATGCCCACTAATTAAATGAGTTACTGATAACTCAATTAATATTTAGCTCCAAGAGTAGTACCACTCAACCTTATTGTCATGTCGGACTAAGTCCACCTGTAGGGTTTACATGACAATCCTCATGAGCTCCTCAAGGGGGCATCATCAACATAGATCACTAGGACACAGTTTCATTCTATAATCAACAACATACCATATAAATAATATCATTTCTTAACTTATCAGACTTATTGATTTAACGAACTAACCTCACCCTTTGATAAATTAAAGAAATAAATATTAAGTACACGTTCTTGTTATTATATCATGATTAAGAGTACGTACTTCCATAATAACAGAGGTCTTGTTATTTTTTACAGTCAGTATAAAAAGAACAACCTCAAATGGTCCTGTTCAATATACTCAGAGTGTACTAGTGTAATTTTATAGTTAAGATAAACTAATATCAAATTATACTACGACTATTCCAATGGTTTGTTCCTATCCATCTTAGTCGTGAGCTATTGTTTATAATTTATAATGAACCGATAACATGATCTTCTGTATGTGACACCACACACCATGTTATCTACAATATAAATTAAATGAACAACTATATTTAGCATATAAATATAGACATTTGACCAATGTGATTCTTATTTCAAAATAAATGTTTATACAAAAAGTTAGACTTTTAGTATACATTGTAACAAATTCACCCCTCCCCTCTTGCCGGCCACCAAGGGACCAACAAGTGGTATCAGAGCAAGGACGCTTCATAAGGACTAACCTTCAACCGAAGCTAAGAAACCAATGGCCGGACCAAGCATCGTTCCACCAAAATTTGAGAGAGAATTCGCACACTAGAAATGCCTAATGGAGGTATTTCTAAAAACTGACTTTGAGATTCGTTTAATAATCAAGTATGGTTTTGTAGTTTCTATGAATCAAAATGGAGAGGAGAAGGAGGAGAGTCTTTGGAAGAAGAAAGAACAAAATGATTCCATAGCAAATAATAGAGCAGAATATCACTTGTTGAGTGTGCTGCCACCTCAAAAAGTCAACCACATCGGGAGCTACTCGTCGGCTAAAGAACTCTGGGAAAAATTCCTGGAACTCCAGGAAGGCACATCCGAAGCCAAGCTCACAAGACAAGACATACTTCGAAACAAACTGACAAGTATACGTCTGGAAAGAGGTGAGAAGGTAGTCGATCTACACGCGAAGGTCAAAGAATTAATCATCGAACTCAAAAATCTCGGTGAAACGGTAACCAACTGGGACTCGATATGCTACACACTCAATGCCTTTCCCAAGACTCCAGAATAGACCTCGATAATTGATGTCTACTACATCTCAAAGGACCTGGAGGTAAGTACCCTAGAGGAATTCTTTTCTACTTTAGAATTACATGAAACTAGATGTGTAGGTACAACAAAAGAGTCAAGCCAAATTATGGCACTAAATACAACCAAGAAGGATGAACCCGAGTGAGACTCAGAAGAAGAACAAGAAGCTTACATGGTAAGTAAATTCAAAAAATTCTTTAGATCTAACAAATTTAAAGAAATGCAGAATAGGAAAAACAAAGAAATAGAAGAAGGGTTCATTGCTACCAGTGTCAAAATGAAGGACACATAAAAGAGGACGGTCCAGAACTCAAAAAGGAAAAACAGGGAAGATCCCCAAGCAAAACAAGTACAAGACTCTAAAGGTTACTTGGGACGACAACTCATCATCAGAGTCAAAAATAGAAGAACATGCCGGACTAGCACTGATGGCGAGCCATGAAGAGCAAAGCACCTTAGATGCCAACATCGATGAAGGGGGAGCAACTTCAAATGAATGCAGCGAAGCAGAGTGAGAGTCAGACTTCAAGTCTGACATGGTAAGTGAGGTATGCCTCTTACCTCCTAATCAGCTCTATTTTGGTATTAAATCTATGGAAAAATCAATGTACAAGTTAAAAAGTAAAAATGATAAATTAAAAATTGAAAACTTAGAAATAAAAAGTTTTTTTAGCAAAATCATGTCTAATAGAAGATTTTGAAAAAGTAAAACTTGAAAATGTAAAATTAATGTAATGACCCAATTTTCCTCATTAGGAGTTCTAAAAGTTCTTAAAAATATTTATAAATATTTTAGAAATATTCTAGAGATTTTTATAAATTTTTAGAGTATTTTTATGTAATTTTTGGAGGTCGTTTGGTATTTTTACTAAACGAAGGAAGTTTCAACAAAAAAATATCCAAGCCGAGAATTGAACCCACGACCTTTGACTCGGTCAAAACCCGGCTGACCAGGTGGGCAAACGGATTTTTCTGCTTAGAAAAGGTAGCGAATTTATTTAAGATAGTTAACAGAATATTGGATTATAAAAGGGATAAGTTGATCTTGGATTTGTCTGTTTAGAAAAGGTAGCGAATTTATTTAAGATAGTTAACAGAATATTATAAAAGGGATAAGTTGATCTTGGATTTGTTTGTTTAGAAAAGGTAGCGAATTTATTTAAGATAGTTAACAGAATATTATAAAAGGGATAAGTTGATGTTGGATTTGTTTGTTTAGAAAAAGTAGCGAATTTATTTAAAATAATTAACAGAATATTGGATTATAAAAGGAATAAGTTGATGTTGGATTTGTCTGTTTAGAAAAGGTAGCAAATTTATTTAAGGAGTTAACAGAAATATTAAGTTATAAAAAGGGATAAGTTGATGCTCTGTTTTCCCGTGACTTAAACCATTCTCTCCTTCTCTTCGGCGTAAGATAGCGGAGCTCGGGCAGAAAACGAAAGGGAGTTACGGCATCATCTCCAGCGGCCGGCCAAGGTCCTAGAAGCCCTTTTTGTTCGGTTGTGAGTCCAAGAAGCAAGGTAAGTGCTTCTCACCTGCAGTAGGAGTAGTTTCGAACCTTTGTTCTTCTTGAATTCGAAGCATGAGAAGCGTTTATAGTGCAGATTTTTAATTAAGCCTATAGTGCAGATTTTAATTAAGCTTATAGTGCAGATTTTTAATTAAGCCTATAGTGCAGATTTTAATTAAGCTTATAGTGCAGAATTTTATGTATGCTTATAGTGAAGATTTTAATTAAGCTTATAGTGCAGATTTTTAATTAAGCCTATAGTGCAGGTTTTAATTAAGCTTATAGTGCAGATTTTTAATTAAGCCCATATTGCAGATTTTAATTAAGTTTATAGTGCAGATTTTTATGTAGGCTTATAGTGCAGATTTTAATTAAGCTTGTAGTGCAGATTTTTAATTAAGCCTATAGTGCAGATTTTTAATTAAGCTTATAGTGCAGATCTTTATGTAGGCTCATAGTGCAGATTTCTTAGAGCTTAAAATGCAGATTTCTTTAGAGCAGATTTCTTTAGAGCTTGTAGTGCAAATTTCTTAGAGCTTAAAATACAGATTTCTTTAGAACAGATTTCTTTAGAGCTTGTAGTGCAGATTTTTTAAGAGCTTATGGTACAAACTTCTTTAAAGTTTATAGTGCAGATTTTTGGTGGAACTTGTAGTGCAGATTTTTGGTGGAATTTATAGTGCAGATTTTTGGTGGAACTTGTAGTGCAGATTTTTGGTGGAACTTATAGTACAGTTTTTAAAGAAAAAGATTATAGTACAATTTGGTTAAGTATTATTGTGCAGAATTTATGTTTGCATAGTATGTAGAAATAGTGTAGCATAGAATGCAGAATCTTGATTAGTATAGTATGCAGAATTTTGATTAGCATAGTATGCAGATTTTTGTTTATGCATTTCAAAGTTAGAATTTGTTTAAACATTTCAGTTTTTAAAGAAGCATTCTTTTATTAGAAGTATTAACAAGTATAAGAAAGATAAAGAAAAGAAAGAAAAAGGCCAAGGCCTTAAGTAGATCCCAAAGTCAAGACTTTAGGGATTTTGGCACACAAGGTGCTCGTTAAAATGCCGAGGCATTATATATTAGAAGTATTAAAAGATAACAAGTATTTTACTTTTATCAGTGGCACTGTACTGATTCCCAGTTGTCCTTGGGTTAGGCTCCCATAGTCGTCCCTAGGTTTAGATAACCTAGTATGCAGGACTCTCAGTTGTCCTTGGGTTGGGCTCCCATAGTCGTCCCTAGGTTTAGATAACCTAGTAAACCCTATTAGATTCGGGACCAGCTATCTCGGGTCTAGTTAGGGATGCGCGCATAGCAAGTACAGTTGCCGGGCCCAAGAAGAAAGTTGATTATTATTTTGAAGTATTAAAGTATAAGTTTTCAAACAAAAGAAATAAGATTCACATAAGTTTAAAATTCAGCAAGTTTAGCAAGTTTAGCTTTCTTATATACTGACATGTTGTTTAGATTTGCTTACATGTTTAGTATTTTAGTATGCTATGTTTCGTTTGCTATTAGATGAGCATTCAGTTTCTAGATTTCTTTCAGCTTACATGCATACTCGAGTTTTGTGAGTTAGATAGCGCTTACTAAGCAATTTTGCTTATAGATGCATTTCCTCTTACTGCAGATAAAGGAAAGGAAAAGTTATAGCAAAGGAAGGCGACAAGGAGCTACGGATGGATGTGTGATGTCTGGACTATAGAAGCCTTGGGATTTAGCATAAGAATTTATTAACAAAGAGTTGAGTAGAATGTATTAGATGAGTCATTTAGTCTTTCGCTGCTAGTTAATTGTATGTTTTGAGTTTCTTCGAGAGTTTTAGGAATTTCTATCAACATGTGAACAAGGATAGTTAAGTAAAGTTAGTAGTCCAGTAGCCCTCCGCCCTCACAGACCAGTAGTGAAGAGGGTGGGGTGTTACAATTAAAGGAAGAAATAGAAAACTTAAAAAATTCTTCATGTTTAAATGTTTCTCATTTAAAGATTAGAAACTATAAAGGATTAAACCGGTACTATAGATTTCACAAAGGTCATATCAGAAAAGTAACAAAATCTTATATTCCTAGCAATACCTGATTAACTCGGTAGGAGGGAACCTATATTGGGTTCCAAAAAAATTAAAAGTGAAATTATACTTAGGGCTTTCATATATAAGATTAAATATTTGATTTCATGAAAAGGCTTTGTCTAGAAGTGGTTGATGATCTAATAACCAATAAGGCCTAGTGTCTCGCCACAATCTAGAAGTCAATTTCTGAATTGAATATTTAATTGGAAAACTGATAAGCATGAAATAGTTAATTAAATTAAATGCTTTCAATATTTGTCAATGGTTTAATATTTTTTAAAATATTTTACTTGCAAACTTCGCTTAGAATTTTTTTTCAAATCTCACTTAGAAAGATTTTATTTAGTACCCCTCTTTTTAATGTGATCAAAGGGGGAGAATTAGAAGTCAAGTTTAAGGGGCAGGTGTTGGTTGCTACTCGAAATACCGTTCTAGTTCCCCTGTACAAAAATTTGTATAAACATAGAACTATCCTAGCTACCCATGTGCTCTACTGAAGTTAAATTTGGATTGCAAATGATGGTTAACATTATTAATCCAAATTGTCCTTCAGAAGTTAAAGTTGGATTGGAAACGATACTTAACATTTTTACTCCAAGTTTAACCGATGTGTTCTTCATAAATTAAACCATATTACAGAAGTTAATTAAATATCTATTTCAAAAATTGGCTTCCAGGTTAAACATGGCGAGGCACTAGGCCTTCTTTGGTATGAGATCATCCACCACTTCCTAGACAAAGCCTTTCAAAGAAATTGGATATTTAACTTCTTACAATAAACTAGGTTTAACTTCAGAAACCTCAATAGAAACACAATATCAAAACATGAAATCGAAAAATAAAATCGATAACAAAACGATAACCTAAAAACGATAGCCTCTTGTGTTTGGGTTTTCAAGATCTATACAAAAGGATGAACTAGTTATGATGTGGAAACAAATAACTGGTTATACCTTTTTGTAGCTTATAGACCTCTTGATCTTCTATTGTATTCCTCTCCTTCTCTTGGACGTCGTGTGGGCGACGATCTACCAAGATGAAATCCACCCAAGCCTTCTTCTTCCTTCCAAGCTTTCGGCCACCAAAGGATGTCACGACTTGAGAGCTTCCTTTCTCTTCTTCTTCACCTCCAAATATCCGGCCACCAAAAGAGCTCCAAGCTTGATCCCGCCGACCACAAGGAAGAAGAAGAGAAGAAGATGATGAAGGGGCCGACCACCAAGGAAGAGAACAGGAATAGAAGATGTCTTACACCTTAAGGCACCACCTCCTCTTCTTTATAATCCTTGGTGAATTCAAAAAAAAGGAAAGTTTTAAAACAAAATTAAAACTTCCTTTAATTCCTTTATCATTGCCGGTCATAACCTTCTTTATCAAACAAGGAAAAATTTTAAACAAAAATTAAAATCTCTCTTTTAAAATCCCTTTTGTGAATAGCTATAAAAAGAATGTTTTATAAAATTAAAATCTAGCTTTTAAATCCTTTTGTGGATGTCTATAAAAGAAAAGATTTTAATAATTAAAATCTCTCTTTTAAATCTTTTTTATGGATCTCTATAAAAAGAAAGATTTAACAAGATAAAAACTCCTTTTATTTCCTTTTGTGACCAATCTAAAAAAGGAAAGTTTTATAATTAGAATCATCCTTTTAAATCCTTTTAATGGATCTCTATAAAAGAAAAGATTTTACAAAATAAAAAATTCTTTTATTTCCTTTTGTGACCAATCTAAAAAAGGAAAGTTTTATAATTAAAATAATCCTTTTAAATCCTTTTAATGGATCTCTATAAAAGGAAGATTTTATAAAAAAAAAAAAACTTCCTTTTCTAAGTGTGTAGCCGGCCCCTTGCTTGGGCACCAAGCACGGCTTGCCCGACCCTAGCTTGGCCTCCAAGCATGGCTTGCCCGCCCCTTTCTTGGACACCAAGCAATGCTTGGCTGGCCCTAGCTTAGGCTTTAAGAAGCTAGGCTTCGGGTGGATATAAGGCTTTATATGAGAGGCTACAATAGGGACCTAGAGGAGGAATTGGCTTTGGTCTCCCGATGAGCTTGAGCTTCCCGTGTTCGCCCCGAACACCCAACTTAAGTTCATCAATAATAACTCATACCACTAAAGAGTTATTATTGCACTACCGCACCAATCCCATATTACAATATGAGCTCCTTCTTATCATGAGTGTGTTAGTCTCCCTATGTTTAAGATATCGAATGCCCACTAATTAAATGAGTTACTGATAACTCACTTAATTAATATTTAGCTCATAGAGTAGTACCACTCAACTTTATTGTCATGTCAGACTAAGTCCACCTGCAGGGTTTACATGATAATCCTTATGAGCTACTCAAGGGGACATCACCAACCTAGATCACTAGGATACAGTTTCATTCTATAATCAACAACACACTATATAAATAATATCATTTCCTAACTTATTGGGCCTTTTGGTTTAACGAACTAAATCTCACCCTTTGATAAATTAAAGAAATAAATATTAAGTATACGTGCTAGTTATTATATCATGATTAAGAGTACACACTTCCATAATAACAGAGGTCCTGTTCTGTTTTACAGTCAGTATAAAAAGAACAACCTCAAATATCTTGCTCAATACACTCAGAGTGTACTAGTGTAATTTTATAGTCAAGATAAACTAATACCAAATTACACTACAACCATTCCAATGGTTTGTCCCATTCCATCTAGGTTGTGAGCAACTATTTATAATTTATAAGGAACTGATAACATAATCTTCCGTGTGACACCACACACCATGTTATCTTTAATACAAATTAATTAAATAACTACATTTAGCATATAAATGTAGACATTTGACCAATGTGATTCTTATTTCAAAATAAATGTTTATACAAAAGCTAGACTTTTAGTATACATTCTAACATAGATTTACTTTTAGTGTAGAAAACTGACTTTCCCTGATAGTAATTGATATAAGTAGTGTTTATATGAAATTTCTTGATTTTTTTGAAAAACATAGATTTACTTATATATTTTAAAAATTTGATCTGGAAATTGAAATTATAGTTTTCATATTATCAATCAACTAATTTAAAAAAAAAACAGACAAATGGACTCTATGTTTTTTACAAAAATAAATTTGATTAAGTCATCTAAACTTAATCTTAGGTATCTTAACTATCTCTAACTCTCATTTTTACTTGATAAGCGTTCAAAGGGAATTTTCTTGATGAAAATGAGAAAGGGATGTTAAAATAGAAAAATGGAATTGAGAGGGAGTCTAGATTTAAGATTGAATCTTGGACCTCATAACTTAGATTTTGAATTTTCCTAAAGGTTTTGGAACTCCAAATCATTATTGGTGCAATAATTGAAGTTGGAATTGTTGGATCATGAGGACATGAGGGGTCGGGGGGGGGGGGTGTAATGCCCGAAAATTCTCAAAACTGTTTTAGAAATATAGTATGATTTTTCTGGAATTTTTAGATATTTTTCCGGAATTTTCCGAGTAGCGGAAGTAGCAAAAATAAATATAAACGAAAACGGTCTAAGCGGGAATCGAACCCGAGACCTATCGTGTAGATGATAATGTTAGTAACCAGTTGAACCCAGCAGGGCCGTGCTGAAAGGAAAGGGAGACAATTAAATTTATATTAGAGTTGGTTCGGGTTACCCACTTAATATAAATAGAGGGTTTAAGTGGGGTTTGGTTTATTTTAGTTTTGGTTCGGCAACTTCCTTCTCCTCACCCTAACTCACGCCGATCCTCTCCAAACCCTCACCGCCGCCCACTCCTCTTCCTCTTCCTCTTCCTCACGCACGGCACACCAAGGCAAGGGTCCATAGGTTCACTTTCCGGCGACGACTCCAACACGAAAGAGGTTCTTCTCCGCGAGAGGAACGCGAAGACGTGATCGGATCATCGAGAGGATCATCTCCACCGGAACTCTAGCGAATAGAATCGTAAGAAATTAAGATCAGGAGGTAAGAAACCCCTCACCTGCGGTATAATAGCTCCGTTCGTTTATATGCATTAGTTATTAGCTATATGTGTAGTTTCCGGCACCTAGGATGTGTTTTAACCCTTCTCGAAGATTAGGAATTTAGTTAGCACCTTTAGATGGGCCGGACACGTTTATTCTCCTTCAGTTGGAGATCATAGACGCGGTTGGGTGCCTAGAGGTGTCTTTCCTAATGCAGAGAGGGGTTGAAGCACACCAAGTGTTCGAAAAAGGGGTTAGTTTAGCTAATTACCCTTCAGTTATGTTTATTAGCCCAGTTAAATGCATTAGTAGCATTTAAATTAGTAACTTTGCTCACTACAGCTTATATGGGACTATGGTCCAATGGGTAGGCTCCCACAGTCGCCTCTAGGTTCAGATAACCTAGCTCTAGGTTCAGATAACCTAGAATCGGCATTTTATATCAGTTTAGCTATATTAGTATTTTATTTTCAGTGGCACTGTACTGGATTAGATATCCATTGGGTTGGACTCCCACAGTCGTCCCTAGGTTCAGACAACCTAGTAAACCCTGCTAAATTCGGGACTTGCAACCCCGGGTCTAGTAGGGATGTGCGCACAGCAAGTACAGTTGCCGGGCCCAACAGCATGTTTATTATTTTCACTTATTATGTATTAGTTTCAAACTCAAAATCAGATATGCTAGTGGAGTTTGTTTTCAGTTACAGCTTTAGTTCCAGTTAGCTTAACTTATGATTAGCTTAGTGTTATTACTTGCTATGCCATGATTCCAGTGTATATGCCATGCTTATATGTTATGCCATTAGATTTCAGTATGCCATGGTTTAGCTTTTCAGTGCATGTTTTCAAATAGCATGATTTAAATCCATGATTGCATCGTTGCATGTTTTTGTGAGGTAGATGGTTTCTTACTAAGCTTTAAGCTTACAGATTCTATTTTTCCTTATACTGCAGATAAGGGTAAAGGAAAGATGGACTAGCAGAGGAAGCTGGAGGGCAATGCGAAGATGGTGTGTGTGGCAGGAACTGGAATGAAAGATCTTAGGGATCTAACGAGCTTCATTTATACATTAGAACTCTTTAGCATTTACTTTCAGCACTTTCAGTTTATTAGTTTGATACTGTCGTTTTCATGCACGTTAAGTTGTTAAAATGTGTTTTAGTGAGTGAAATGCCATGAACCAGTTTAGAATTGCCACTACCTGTTATTAGAATAGTTTATTATGCAGTAGGTAGTTGTTGGATTGTATTTTGGCACACCGAGTCCCGAAATCGAGTTCCGGCGAAATCGAGACGATCGGTCTCGAGACCGATCGGTGCACAACGATGCCGATCGGTCCGACCGATCCGATGAGATCTGATAACATCTTGTATCCTCGGATCGGTCGGCCGACCGATCCAATGGCACAACTCGAAGAGATTCGTACCGGATCGGTCGACCGATCCAGCTATACTGGATCGATGCCGATCCGGCCTCGCTGGATCGGTCGCCGACCGATCCGACGACAAGAGCGAACCAGTTACGCGGGTTTAAGGATCGGTCGGCGACCGATCCAAAGAACGATAGCACGAAAGCCAGCGATCGGTCTACCGATCGAGGGCACTCTGGATCGGTCTCAGACCGATCCAGGTCATGGCAACTGGATCGGTCGGACAGACCGATCCAGGGTCTTGTGACCGTACGGTATCGAGTAGATCGGTCTGTAAGGTGATTAGTTTATAAGAATCAATTAGTTAGCAAAATTTTAATTAGCCCAGCTTTCCGCATATAGCTTAGCAGTATTGTAGCGATTCGCCTTACAGCTTAGTACCCAGAAGGCGGGTCGTTACAGAGTGGTATCAGAGCCGTGTTCCATACTTCCTACACACACATCAGCATTGTACCTGCAGCTCCCAAGTAAGGATACCTCTACTCTCCTTAATGTTCTTGTTTATAGCTACAGTTCATGTTATATGTTTCTTGCTTATAATTACAGTTCATGTTATATGCTTGTGCTTGTTAGTACATGGTAGTTTAATCATGATATCAGAAATTTTATAACTGTGATAGTATTAGTTATACATATGTTCTCTATGTCATTAGAAATGGCACGAGGACGCCCAGCAAAAAGGGCACTAGCCAGTGAGCCCCAGCAAGAGGCAGGCAGTTCAGTGCCTCCTCCAGATCTTACAGCATTAGTGGCTCAGTTACAGCAGCAGCTAGCTCTGACGACTCCAGAAGTCTTAGAGGTTCCACCTGCTCAGCCTACAGCGCCAACCCCAGCACCAGTACCAGCACCAGCAGCCCCAGCAGCTGAGCCAAGAAAGGAAGCCTATCTGATCCAGTGGCAGCGAGTCAAGCCAGAGAACTTCTCAGGCACTAGTGAACCATGGGATGCACAAGCATGGTTCAAAACACTGGAGAGCACGATGGAGCTTCTGGACTGGCCAGAACACGAGAAGGTGAAGTGTGCCTCCTTCTGCCTGACAGGAGACGCACGCATGTGGTGGGAAAGAATCAGAACGAAGCGCCCAGTGAATCAGATGTCATGGGGGGACTTCGAGAAGGAATTCTTTGAGGAGTTCTTTCACATGCGGGTTACAAACCGCCACTACGACGAGTTCACGGAGTTTCGTCAGGGCAACCTTTCGGTGGAGGAAGCCGTGAAGAAATTCAACAGGTTGGCTCGTCTATGTCCAGAGTTAGTCAGCACAGAGAAGGAACGAGTCCGGTTGATGCTCAAGATGCTGAGGCCCGAGATCGCAGTGAACGTGGCTGGTGGCATTCATAGGCCACAGACCACGGAGGAGCTAGTGAGCAGTGCCTTGACCACAGAGCATTACCAGAACAGCATGAAGCAACAGAAGCAAGTCTCCTCAGAGTTCAAAGGCCAAGGAAGCTCTCACACTCAGAAACAGCAGGGCCACAGCTCCAACTGGAAAGGGAACTCCAACAACAAGCGCAAATCAGGGAGTGACTCAAAAGGAGGACCATCTAGCAAGCGACCCAGTTATCCAAAGTGTGTCACTTGTGGGAAATTCCACCCAGGGGTTTGTCGCAAGGGCACACGAGGATGCTTTGAATGTGGACAAGAAGGGCACATGGCCAAGCAGTGCCCGAGCAAGACCAGTCTTCCTCAGCCACAGCAGATTCCGTATGCAGGCCAGCCAGCTCAGTTACATCAGATGCAGGCCGCTCTAGAAGGTCCACTTATCAGCCAGGGCAGATTAGAAGCCCCTCCAGCTTTAGCGAATGCGAGGATCTACGCACTCACCAGAGAGGACGTAGCCAATGCCTCGACGGTTGTCACAGGTCAGATTAGCATTTTTCAGTATAGTGCTACTGTTCTATTTGATACTGGGGCAACCCATTCATATATAGCCAGGATGTTCTCCGAAAAATTAGAGGTACCTCCAGAGATACTCAGCGGTCAGTTTTTGACGACGCTACCTTCAGGAGAGATCATGGCGTCCACGCACTGGCTCAGAGCAGTGCCGGTCATTATAGCAGACAGGGAGCTCTTTTGCGATCTGATAGTGCTAGAAATGACCGACTATGACGTTATCTTCGGAATGGACTTTTTGGTCAAATACGGTGTCTCTATCGAGTGCCGTAAACAGAAAGTCACGTTCCAACCTGAAGCGGAAGCACAGTTCGAATTCGTCGGGGAACCAAGGAGAAAGGCCAAGAGGTTTCTCTCAGCTATGAAGGCACAGAAGTTACTGGATTCAGGATGCACGGGATTCCTAGCACACGTAGTCAGCACCAGTCAGGACAGGGACCAACAGCTAGCAGAGGTCCGAGTCGTTTGTGACTACCCAGCAGTCTTCCCTGAAGAGCTACCAGGCTTAGCACCAGACAGGGAGATGGAATTTGAGATAGAGCTTATTCCCGGCACAAATCCAATTTCCAAGGCACCATACCGCATGGCTCCAGCAGAACTGAAGGAACTTCAGGAGCAAATACAGGAGCTGCTTGACAAGGGTTTCATACGCCCGAGTCACTCACCATGGGGAGCGCCTGTGTTGTTCGTGAAGAAGAAGGATGGAAGCATGCGACTGTGCATAGACTACAGATCACTGAACCAGGTCACAATCAAAAACAGGTATCCTCTTCCCAGAATAGATGACCTATTCGATCAGCTGAAGGGGGCATCAGTGTTCTCTAAGGTAGATCTCAGATCAGGTTATCATCAAGTAAAGGTTAAAGAAGGGGATATACCAAAGACAGCATTCAGAACCAGATACGGACACTACGAGTTCGTGGTCATGCCCTTTGGCGTGACCAATGCTCCAGCTACATTCATGGATCTCATGAACAGAGTATTCAGGGAGTATTTAGATAAGTTTGTTATTGTGTTTATCGATGACATTCTTATCTACTCAGGAACTCAGGAAGAACATGCAGAGCACCTGAAACTAGTATTGCAGACACTTCAGCAGAACCAGCTTTACGCCAAGTTCACGAAATGCGAATTTTGGCTAGATCAGGTGTCCTTTCTGGGTCACATCATCTCAAAGGATGGTATTATGGTGGATCCCAGCAAGATAGAAGCAGTAAGTAACTGGAAGAGACCTAAGAACGCCAGCGAAATCAGGAGCTTTCTGGGATTAGCAGGATATTACAGAAAGTTTGTAGAGGATTTCTCCAGGGTAGCCTCCCCACTGACAGCTCTTACCAGAAAGAACAGAAAATTTCAGTGGACAGAGGACTGTGAGAACAGCTTCAGCGAGCTAAAAAGGAGATTGACCAGTGCTCCCATTTTGGCTCTACCAGACGACACCAGCAGCTTTGACATCTATAGTGATGCCTCTAAGTTGGGACTAGGAGCAGTACTGATGCAAAACGGCAAGGTGATCGCCTATGCCTCCAGACAACTCAAGGATTATGAGAAGAATTACCCTACTCATGACCTTGAGCTTGCAGCAGTCGTCTTCTCTCTCAAAATTTGGAGACATTACTTATATGGAGCTCAGTGCAGAGTGTATACAGATCATCAGAGTCTGAAGTACTTCTTCACTCAGAAGGATCTGAATATGCGACAGCGCAGGTGGCTTGAGCTGGTCAAAGACTATGACGTAGACATCCTCTACCATCCAGGGAAAGCCAATAAGGTAGCAGATGCACTTAGCAGGAAATCCAGTGCTACCTTATTGTCTCTTACAGCCATGTCGCCGCCCCTACAGAAGGAGATCGTGGATTTCGGTCTCGAGCTCATCGTGGGACAGCTCTCTACTATGACCTTAGAGTCTACCTTGCTTGGTGATATTCAGTCAGCTCAGGATCAGGACCCTGAAATTCAGAAAATCAAGCAAGGGCTAGCAGAATCAGAAAGTAGAGAATTCAGAGTGTCCGATAGCGGGGTGTTGTATTTTGGCGACAGACTCTGTGTTCCAGATCAGGAGGAGCTACGGAGACAGATTTTAGATGAGGCTCACAGGACTCCCTACGCGATGCATCCAGGCTCCACCAAAATGTATCAAGACCTGAAGAAACACTTTTGGTGGTCCGGGATGAAGCGAGACATCGCCAGATATGTTAGCATCTGCCTCACCTGTCAGAGGGTCAAGGCAGAACATCAGCGACCAGGAGGAGTTCTGCAGCCTATACAGATTCCAGAATGGAAGTGGGAGGATATCTCCATGGATTTCATAGTGGGACTACCCAGAACCACGAATGGTTTTGACGCCATCTGGGTAATAGTCGACAGGTTGACTAAATCAGCCCACTTCTTAGCTATCAAGGTATCCTATTCCATGGAGAAGCTAGCTCAGTTATATCTCCAGGAGATCGTCAGACTACATGGAGTCCCACGAACCATCATTTCAGACAGAGACAGCAGATTCACATCACACTTCTGGGAGTGTGTACAGTCAGCATTGGGCACGAAGTTAAAATTCAGCACAGCTTTCCATCCTCAGACAGATGGTCAGACGGAGCGAGTAAATCAGGTACTCGAAGATATGCTCCGAGCTTGTGCCCTAGATTTCAAGGGAAGTTGGTGCAAATATCTGAGTCTAGCAGAATTTGCATACAACAACAGCTTATCGTGCCACTATCGGCATGGCACCTTATGAGGCACTCTATGGGCGGAGGTGCGGATCACCAACTGGCCGGTATGAGAGTGGTGAGCAGAAGGAACTAGAGCTTGAGACAGATCTAGTAGCGCTACCACAAGACCATCAGATTCGCCAGAGGATAGAGATGAAGGTAAGAGCTATGCCGATACACGCCGCAGACCCCTAGAGTTCTCAGTTGGGGATACAGTCTTCCTCAGAGTAGCTCCCATGAAGGGAGTCATGCGTTTTGGAAAGAAGGGCAAGCTAGCCCCCAGATATGTGGGACCATACCTTATCACGAGGAGAGTGGGCAAGGTAGCATATGAGCTAGAGCTACCTCAGGAAATGTCAGCTGTCCACAACGTATTTCATGTCTCCATGCTGAAGAAGCATATTCCAGACGCCACCCAGGTGATTGAGCCCCAGTTGGTACAGGTCCGTGATGATCTCAGCTATGACAGTCGGCCTATTCAGATAATAGACCGAGCAGTAAAGAAATTGCGGAACAAGGAAGTACCATTAGTTAAAGTCAGCTGGCAAAATCACACAGCAGCAGAGGCGACTTGGGAGACAGAAGTACCCAGAATTGTTCTAAGTTCGAGGACGAACTTTTTATAAGGTATGGGGGATTGTAACGCCCGAAAATTCTCAAAACTGTTTTAGAAATATAGTATGATTTTTCTGGAATTTTTAGATATTTTTCCGGAATTTTCCGAGTAGCGGAAGTAGCAAAAATAAATATAAACGAAAACGGTCTAAGCGGGAATCGAACCCGAGACCTATCGTGTAGAGGATAATGTTAGTAACCAGTTGAACCCAGCAGGGCCGTGCTGAAAGGAAAGGGAGACAATTAAATTTATATTAGAGTTGGTTCGGGTTACCCACTTAATATAAATAGAGGGTTTAAGTGGGGTTTGGTTTATTTTAGTTTTGGTTCGGCAACTTCCTTCTCCTCACCCTAACTCACGCCGATCCTCTCCAAACCCTCACCGCCGCCCACTCCTCTTCCTCTTCCTCTTCCTCACGCACGACACACCAAGGCAAGGGTCCATAGGTTCACTTTCCGGCGACGACTCCAACACGAAAGAGGTTCTTCTCCGCGAGAGGAACGCGAAGACGTGATCGGATCATCGAGAGGATCATCTCCACCGGAACTCTAGCGAATAGAATCGTAAGAAATTAAGATCAGGAGGTAAGAAACCCCTCACCTGCGGTATAATAGCTCCGTTCGTTTATATGCATTAGTTATTAGCTATATGTGTAGTTTCCGGCACCTAGGATGTGTTTTAACCCTTCTCGAAGATTAGGAATTTAGTTAGCACCTTTAGATGGGCCGGACACGTTTATTCTCCTTCAGTTGGAGATCATAGACGCGGTTGGGTGCCTAGAGGTGTCTTTCCTAATGCAGAGAGGGGTTGAAGCACACCAAGTGTTCGAAAAAGGGGTTAGTTTAGCTAATTACCCTTCAGTTATGTTTATTAGCCCAGTTAAATGCATTAGTAGCATTTAAATTAGTAACTTTGCTCACTACAGCTTATATGGGACTATGGTCCAATGGGTAGGCTCCCACGCCTCTAGGTTCAGATAACCTAGCTCTAGGTTCAGATAACCTAGAACAGCATGTTATATCAGTTAGCTAAAGATATTAGTATTTTATTTTCGGTGGCCTGTCTTGGATTAGATATCCATTGGGTTGGACTCCCACAGTCGTCCCTAGGTTCGGACAACCTAGTAACCCTGCTAAATTCGGGACTTGCAACCCGGGTCTAGTAGGGATGCGCGTACAGCAAGTATAGTTGCCGGGCCCAACAGCATGTTTATTATTTTCACTTATTATGTATTAGTTTCAAACTCAAAATCAGATATGCTAGTGGAGTTTGTTTTCAGTTACAGCTTTAGTTCCAGTTAGCTTAACTTATGATTAGCTTAGTGTTATTACTTGCTATGCCATGATTCCAGTGTATATGCCATGCTTATATGTTATGCCATTAGATTTCAGTATGCCATGGTTTAGCTTTTCAGTGCATGTTTTCAAATAGCATGATTTAAATCCATGATTGCATCGTTGCATGTTTTGTGAGGTAGATGGTTTCTTACTAAGCTTAAGCTTACAGATTCTATTTTTCTTATACTGCAGATAAAGGTAAAGGAAAAGTGGACCAGTAGCGGAGGCTGGAGGTCAATGCGGAGATGGTGTGTGTGTGTGGAACTGGAATGAAAGATCTTAGGGATCTAACGAGCTTCATTTATACATTAGAACTCTTTAGCATTTACTTTCAGACTTTCAGTTTATTAGTTTGATACTGTCGTTTTCATGCACGTTAAGTTGTTAAAATGTGTTTTAGTGAGTGAAATGCCAGGAACCAGTTTAGAATTGCCACTACGTGTTATTAGAATAGTTTATTATGCAGTAGGTAGTTGTTGGATTGTATTGTGGCACACCGGAGTCCTGAAATCAGAGTTCGGCCGAAATCAGACACCGATCGGTCTCCAGACCGATCGGAGCACGATATCGGTCGGCCGACCGATCCGATGCAGATAACATCAGATCCTCTGGATCGATCGGCCGACCGATCCAAAGACTGATACAAGAGCCTCGAAGAGATTTTGTTCTGGATCGGTCACCGATCGATCCGCTATACCGGATCGGTGCTCGACCGATCGGCCTCGCTGGATCGGGTCGCCGACCGATCCAAAGACGATGAGCGAACCCAGTTCTCGGGTTTAAGGATCGGTCACCGACCGATCCAATGTCACCGATCGGTCTACCGACCGATCGAGGCACTCCCGGACCGATCCAGCCAGGAACAGAAGCAATGAAGCTTCAGGATCGGACAGCAGACCGATCCAGGGTCTTGTGACCGTACCAGTATCAGTAGATCGGTCTGTAAGGCGATTAGTTTATAAGAATCAATTAGTTAGCAAAAATTTTAATTAGCCCAGCTTTCCGCGCAGTATAGCTTAGCAGTATTGTAGCGATTCGCCTTACAGCTTAGTACCCAGAAGGCGGGTCGTTACAGGGGGGGGGAGTGAATCATGTGATTTTGAAAATGTTTCTTTTCTTTTGAAAATTAAGTTCATAGCGGAAATATAAAAAAAGAAAGCGAGATAAAAATAAAACAATAGCTAACACATGTTCAGTTTACTTGGTTCAGAGTCTTTGATGACTCCTACTCCAAGGTCCGCACTCGTTGAGTATTTTTGTTTGGTTGTTACTATAAGCTAATAAAGATTACAAAAGTTAAGTGCAAATGCAAGAATAATAAAAGAATATCGACAATAGAAGGAAAAAAACTTGATTGCTGGTTGTTGAAGTAGCTTTTTATTGTTATAGAAGCCTTTTTGGAGCAGAGCGCAAGAGCGAAAGTTGGAGTGAATGGTGTGTTTAAGCTTCTAGCCAAAGGCCTTTAATTAGGTCATCTCCAAGAACCTAGACCACCCTTGGGTGCCTCCAACAAGGCTTAATATGTCACTGACTTATCCTCTTTCGGGCACCCATACCACCCCCGGGGGCTTCGGTTGTTGACGTGGTAGCTGCTCGGTGAAACTTCATCTCTAAAAATTTATCCTTCTCAAGGCACCCCTGAGTGACCGGTCTGGGTGCCTAGACTGTGACATGTGGCTGCCAATCTGCATGCGCCACCTTAGCCTAAATAGGTGTCTGGATTTGCTCTAATCTGAGTGCCTGGACCATGTTCGGGCACCTAGACGCTTGGACGTTAGGGCGCTTGGATGCTCATTTTCCAGCCAACTTACAATTTCAATCACTTGCACCACAAAGTTAGCAATAGATAATAATATGTTAAAAAAGTAATATTTGATAGTCTCCAAATGGTCCGGTCCTGACATTGAGTTTTGCTAAAACTCTAGGTCAGATCGACGCCTACTATTCCCTCAGCTAGAAACGCATCCTCACTAGATCTCTCCTCCAGTTGCTTACCTCAACTAGAAACACATCCTCATTAGGTCAGATCGACTTTCTTGATGTTAGGTCCCTTGACCCACCAGGACTTCACCAGATTTCAACCAATTTAGACTTTAGCCAGTTGTCAACCCAATTGGACTTCCTTTTGTCAGATCCCAATCAATCTGGACTTTATACCAACTATCAACCTAGCTGAACTTTAGCCTGGTGCTTTGGTCCTCTAGACCCATCAAGTTCATATCCTGCACACTTGGTAGTCAAATTAGACAAACATAACATCTAACTTTAATCTATTTGTCATTTATTAGAATGTGAGTTTGACCATTGGTGCTAAGTATACCAACAATCTCCTCCTTTTTGATGTAATAACAACCTAAATTAAAGTTAGAAAAATAGGCACAGTAATATAGTAATATATGTAAAAAAAATGGTTTAAATTTGATTTTTCTATTTATATTGATTTTTCTATATATTTAACCTTTCCCTCCTCCTTTGGCATTCATCAAAAGAAAATAAAAACAATGTGTAATAATAGAGCAAAAAAGAAGTAAGTAGTAAAATACAATAGTCATAACATTAGGTCAACAGTCAAGTGTAGCAGAGAATACACATAAAAAACCAATAAACATAAGGTATGAAGAAAATGCAACAAAGATGATCTACTGAGAAGATGATGGAGGATGGCCCAAGTTCCAAGAGTGAAACATATCCATCAGCTCAATATAGCGAGTCCTCTCCTTCGCTCGAAGACTGGAAACATCCTGTCGAAGATCGGAGACCTACTGTTGAAGACTTTATTAGAATATACATGATGCGGATACGTGCTGAACATGTTTTGTAAACATGTGCAATAGAAAATAAAATAACAATAATTCCTAATTATTACATCACACACACCATACGCATACAAGGATACAACATGCCAAATATGATTGCATAATTAAAATTTTACGGAACGTAAATTTACACTAGGTATACCTTACGGATAACCTGTAATGAGAAGGGCATCAATCGTAGCAACGTTCTCAAACCTCACCTTTATTCGTATCCATGCCAAGCTCCTCAAGATAACTCCTTGAGTACAAGCCTCTCCTTTAGATGTTACTAACCACGAGCGAAGAAGAGGGATCAAGAAGAAGAAGAAAAGAAGCACAGAAGGGATTTTTTCTCCCTTGTGGTGGTCACGGCAACAAGAGGGAGCACCCTCTTATTGGCGCTGGGAGAGAGAGGAGATGTAGAGGAGGATTGGGTTTCCAAAAGCCAATCAACCAAATAATAAAGCTTGTGTCTAATTCTCTCCTAATTACATCTATATATAATACTCTTTAATGAGTTGGATTAGAAAGTACAAATCCAACCCATTATCCCTTAACCAAAAATTAGCCCATTAACCCCTTGGTTTGGTTCACAACTAAACCAAGTTGGTTCATGACTAATTCATGAGTAAACCAAATATGGTTCAACTCTACCATAAGAGATGTAGCACATCTGTACTTCTATCATGCCAAATATTTTCATATTTATCTTATGTATGGTCCAATCAAATATTTATCTCTTGATCTAAGAATCCTATTCTTTAACTTATTTTATGTCTTTTAGAGACTTGTTAGTGCGTGTGACCCAATAGGTTCCCGGTTTATCTTGGTCATCTATAATTAACTACTTAATTTTAGAATGAGCATGAGTAGCACCTAGTAGTACATCATAATTCTCAATTAGCTGAAAAATCATAATTGATCTTAGAACTAATTCTAAACCCTTTAGCAGCTTCAATGAGTCATGCCTTGATCCTTTCTCTCATCTTATACCCACTTGGCTCAAGACATGGAACTATGTGTCTGTCCCCACTAGACTGACTATATCACACCTAGCCCAAGTAATACTTCCTTATTCTACGGATTCAAATTACTTGTACATGTGTACCAGAGTCTCGTACTCTTAAGTCTTAATATGTGATGCTTTGGCCAAAGACTTTGAGTAATAATCCTAACAAGTGGCATCGAGTATACGTCTCCTTGCAAGGAGTGGTGAATCTTCTGTGGGCTATCCAAACATCTTCGGGCATTTTGACTTATACCCAATCATCCCGGGTCCACCCCTCAATGAGGAGCTTGCTTAAGATATCAAAGTATAAGTCTCCAAGACCAAGATAACTTGTATACCTCAAGTAGAAGGAAACTTGAACTCAAGCTGTAGTAAGGGCTTCATAAACATATCCATATATATATAGATAACCATATGAAGTCTTACAACGAGTCACTGTAATAAACTAGTTACCATAACTAGCGTTTAACTCTCGATATTCCAATGTCTCCAGCTAGTGAGAAAATAGCTGCTTAGCAAACCAAGGAGTATAACCCGTGCTAGTCTTATAGAATTGATGATGTCTGAATGTATCAATTCAACGAGTAGGAAAATTCTAATACGTTCATAATTGCACATGTAGAGATAATCACTAGTTGTGATCCAATCATAATTTCTCTCATGCTATGAATTGTATTGTGGTCATTCAGTAAATGAGTTTAAGATAATCAAACATATAATATGCACTTAAATAGTGAATCTATATTTAGTAAAAATCATAAGGTGGACAATTTTGCCTTAGAACATCCCTAAAAATCTAATACATCCACTTGGCCTAATGTCAATCACCACGGTGTCCTAAACTATAAGTATAGACATGTCTTTTAAACTTGCTTTGTGGTAGAGTCTTTATCAAAGGATCCGCTAGGTTCCTTTCAGTGAAAATTTTCTTAAATTGTATTTCTTTCCTACTAACGATCTCCCTTTAATATGAATATGAATCTAGACTAGGACTTGGAATCATCCTTGTCCATCTGGAAACTAGCATCCGTATATCCACGTATGATCATATCACAATCTCCATAAACTAAGAGCATATCCTTAGTTCTTCTTAAGTACTTAAGGATAGTCTTAACAGCCACCCAATGATCCAATCCTGAGTTTGATTGGTGTTTGCTCGTAACACTCAAAGCATACAATACATCGGGCCTAGTACATAACATAGCATACATGATAGATCCTATTGCGGACGAATAAGGTATCTTATCCATGCAAATCCTCTCGTCTTCTGTGCGTGAACACATAGACTTCGAAAGGTGAATTCCATGCCTTATTGGTATGAAATCTTTCTTGGACATGCTAAACCATTTTAGCACTCTGTCTATATATGATGACTATGAAAGACCAAGTAACCTTTTTGATCTATCTCTATATATTTCATCCCGAGGATGTAAGTTACTTCTCCCATGTCTTTCATGGAGAATATTTTGGACAACCAAACTTTTAACTGACTATAGAACTGGTACATAATTTCCTATAAGTAATATGTCATTAACATATAATATCAGGAATATGACCACACTCCTACTAAGCTTTTGATACACACAAGGATTGTCTAGAGTTTGTGAGAAATTAAATTCTTAATTGCCTCATCAAAATGGATATTGCAACTCCTGGATGCTTGCTTTAGAGCATAAATAGACCGTTGAATCGTGCATACTTTATTTTTATCAACAGATGTGAAACCTTCAAGTTGTATCATATACACATCCTCGACTAGATTTCCAGTAAGGAAAGTTGTTTTCACATTTATTTGCCATATCTCATATCATGACAAGCTAATATGGCTAGGAGTATCCAAATAGATTTAAGCATGGCTACAGATGAGAAAGTTTCATCATAGTCAATACATTGCCTTTGACAATAGCCTTTCTCTCCCAACTTTACCTTGTAAGTAATTACATAACCATCCATGTCAGTTTTCTTCTTGAAAACCCACTTGCACCCTATAGGTGTAATGCCCTCATATGGGTCCACTAAATTTTAAACTTGGTTTTCATACATGGAATCCATTTATGACTTCATGGCTATAAGCTACTTGTCCTTTTCTGAACTATTTAGAATCTCTTTGTAATCAACAGGTTACTCATTGATGAGTAACACATCATTCGATTCTCTTACAAGAGATCCATATCTCTCAGGAATATTACATGTCCTACTTGATCCACGAGGAGGTTGTGTCATAATTGATTGTGGTTCTTGACTAGGCATCTTGTTAGTGTTTATTGGAGTCTCTTAAATTTCATCAAGTTCAACCATACTCTCACTTGCTTCCTATAAGAGAAATTCTTTCTCTAGGAAGGTAGCATGCCTTGAAACAAACATCTTTTCTTCCAAGGGGTGATAGAATTAGTAACCCTTAGTTTCCTTAGGGTATCCAATAAATAAACACTTATCAGACTTAGCGTCCAACTTGTCAGATATAGTCCTCTTCACATAAGCAAGTCATCCCCATATCTTCAAATAAGATATGAGGGGTTTCTTACTAGTCCATACCTCATATGGAGTAGTTGAGATTACCTTCGTCGGGACTCTATTTAGCAAGTAAAAAACTATCATGAGTGCATAACCCCAAAAGATTTTGGGAAGATTTGCATGATCCATCATTAACCTAACAATGTCCAACAAGGTTCGGTTACGCCTTTCTGATACGCCATTATGTTGTGGCTTATATGGCGGAGTCTATTGAAATAATATACCATTGTCCCTTAGATAATCTTGAAACTCTTAGCTTAAATACTCATCACCTCCATCAAATCAAAGTATCTTGATCTTTTTTACCAAGTTGTTTCTCTACTTAATTTCTGAATTCTTTAAACTTTTCAAAAGTTTTAGACTTGTGTTTCATTAGATACACACACCCATAATGAGAGTGATCATCAATGAAAGGAATAAAGTAGCTATAACCTCCTAGTACATGAGTTGACATTGGTCAACATACATTAGTATGTACGAGCCCAAGTGATTCATCAACTCATTCACCCTTCCAAAAAAAGGTAACTTTGTTATCTTGCCTTTTAAACAGTAATCACATTTATCAAATGTATCTAATTCAAATGATTCAAGAACTACAATCTTTTGCAATTCGGACATGCATTTCTTACTTATATGGTCAAGGCGATAATGCCACGAGTAAGAGGTTAATTGATTATCTAATCGGACACGTTTATTGCTCGTATCGATATTGAATGCATTCCTAGATGTATCTAATGCGTAAATGTCATTGTATAAAGTTCTAGTGCCATAAAGAATACAATTCAACATTATATAACAACAATTGTTACTAAAAGTCAAATGGAAACATTTTCTATTTAAGCATGAAATAGAAACAATGTTCTTTATTAATGTGGAAACAAAATAACAATTATCTAGTTATAAGACAAGTCCATTAGGAAGCTATAACAAGTATGTTCCGATGGCGACTACAGCAACCTTTGCTCCATTCCCAACTCGCAGACTTGTTTCTTCCTTGACGAGTCTTCTGTTATTCCTTAGCGCTTTTATGTCATTACATATATGTGAGCCACACCCAGTATCCAATATCTAAGTATCTTAGGAAATTACATGACAATCAATAATGAAAATACCTGAAAAGGATGGAGCATCAGATGCCTTATTCTTCTTCACGGACTCAAGATAAATCTTGTAGTTTCTTCTCAAGTGTCTCATCTTGCCATAATGATGGCATGGGCCCTTTTATATCGGTTCTACTATCTTGGCCTTTTTACTCTTCCCCTTATAGACTGATGTTTTGGTTTTCTCTTAGTACCTTTCTTGGAGGAGTTTACTAACATCATAGTTTTATGTTCACCGTTAACATAAGGCTCTACAGTTTTGAGCATATTAATCATCTTAGAAATGGTCAATTCCAAATTGTTCATCTGATAGTTTATTATAAATTGTAAATGACTTTTTGGTAAACTGTGTATAATTGAGTCAATACTTAACTCATGATGTCACGCCCCAGAGGAATTCTTACCAGACAAAAATCCGACAACATCTCCCCTGTACGGGTGACAATCTGAAGCAATAAATACACATATAACATCTATATAACCATCAGCCCACACGGTTGGAACATACATAAAATAGAAACAACATAATCACGTAGTTTAATATACTCAGCCTACCTGACTGGACAAAAATGAAATAAATACAACCACACAGTTAAATCAAAGCTCACACGGTTAGAAATAAGCGCAGCGAAAAAAAAAGGAAGAGAAAACCCATAATCCACAACCAAGGGTTACTAGCCAATTAGGCTTACACAACCACAAGATCACGAAAAGAAAAATACCACGAATCAACTCCAAAACACAGAACAGTTCATACAATACTAAAAATCGTTGTATGCTAAAAATACAAGTAAAGCGGAAATAAAACCGATAAAACGGAGGACCCGAGACTGGCAGCTGGCATCTGGCATCTCTCCAAACATCAATGAATCATCTACTGCTACCTGGCGAAAGAAAAACTAATTTACGAGGTGGTGAGTATTAGAACTCAGTGGGTAAGAAAAGGTAGTGCATGAACATAATAAACAAATAGAGAATGAGCCAAGAGTATGCAGTCTTATAAAGGAAATAGCAGATACTTAAATAGAACCATAATAAATGCTCATACCTGAAACCATATCCTAGGCTAGATATAGAAGTTCAGAGGTAGTACTAATCTGCTACAGTACTGCTCATAACTACAGAGGAAATATGTAAGGTATATACAAACTTCCAATAGGTAAGTCAATCTAAACACCCACAACAGACATATATATATCTCAACATATATAAGCATATCAGCATAAGTCAACAACAGTAGCATAAGCTAGCAACAACAGCATGAGTAAGCAACAACAGCATGAGTAAGCAACAACAGCATATGCAAACAGCAGCAGCCAAAGCAAGTATAATAACAGCGTATGCACGGAAGGTCACCCCGCCCACCTCTCTGCACCACGACCCCTATATGGTCGAGACGTCGGATCGATGACAACTGTACCACCCAAAGGCCACCACTCTCTCGAGTGACCGGATGGACAGGTGCTGAGTAGCTAACTAGCTACACAGCGAAGGGGGTCCCTGCTGCTCGCAACTCCAGCTACCACCAACTGCAAGTGGCCGAGTGCTACACGATAGGACTAGCGGCATCAACTCCAGCTACCACTCTGTCGAGTGGCTGAGGATGCGGCCCTGGTCAACGACTCTCTCGACCGCAAGGGAGAATTGATCGTTAACATTCATGCTAGGATATGATGCGCAACATACAACAGTCATCATACAAATCAAAGCTGAAATTAGGTATGCTACATGAAGCCAGCATGCTCAATACGGAACATAAATAAACAACTATCAAAACATACAAACATTGTATCTAGTATCTACTACGCATCATGGATAACAACTAAAAACTGTATAGATATGGAAACGAGTTTCTCAAAGATCGCGTGGAAGTATCAAGTGCAGGAAAATAAGAGTGGAGTCAAGGTAAAACAGTCCTTATCCAAAAATAGCTCATGCACCAAGGTCAAAGTACTAAAAGAAACAAAGCAAGAAGTACCCGCCTTTAATAGAAGATCATGTCAAACAATCTCCGCGTTGGAGTGCTCTTCTCGAAATAATGTCCTACGAGTCATATACTGTACAATTTAGCTAATTTCATAAACAACAACTAGCTAAACCCAACACAACTTAATTAGGGAAAAACCCTAATCCAACTATGAACCTTGATTCACCCAAATCCTTCCATGATCACCTAGAACAAAGCAACCTAAACATCCCAAATAAATTTCAGATTACGTTTTCACCCTAAACCTCCAATATAGCAATTCTGCCCAGGATTTGCAAGAAGAACATGGAGAATAGCAAAATTAATACCATTCAAATCCACCAAAATTTTTACTAATGTTTCAACAATAATCTTTATGAAACAAACCATAGCAGGAACATCTCCCGAGATTAACTCACAACCTATTTAACCCTAGCCAATTTTATCCACCGTCCACAAACATAATATGTAGCCAAATGAATCCTTAACTCAACCAACAGCTACTATCTGTCCAGAAACCCAGAAGCTTAAATGTAATGTATGGTTGTTCAAACCCAAAACTATCCCTAATCGATCTCAAGCTTCCGAAATCAATTGAAAGAATCAAGCATCGTCAACCACAACTAAATCCCCAAAACTGAAATGCCTTACCAAGATTTTGTCTACCGCTTCCTCTCCGGCTAGAACTTACTTCAACTAAATTAGGGCACGGCAGGAAGTCTCTGGTGCTTGCGTGAGGAGAAGAGACAACGCGGCTATGACTCAGCAGAGAAGGGAAGGAAGATCATCGGTTGCGACGCTCGCGTGAGGGAGGAGAGGCCAGTGGCTAGGGTTCGTCGTAACCGGCGATGGCGTGGCGCCTCTAGTGCTAGCTGAGGAGGGGTTAGCAGCATACGAGGGTGCTCATGCGAGGAAGAGAGATCGTCGCTGTGGTAAGGGGCGGTGGCGGCGGTCGAACGGGGGCAGAGGTCGCGAGGTGGCGGCTAGGGTGCGGCGGTGGCGAACGATGGCGGCCGGTGGGGCAGCACCAATGTCCGCGGTCGAAGATTTGCAGCGATCGAGCGAGAGAGGAGAGGAGAGGGCAGCGGCGCGAGAGGGGAAGTTCGGGAGAGTTGAGGAAGTTGGCGTGATTGGGGAAAAAGAACTAGGTTAGATTTTTATACTTACACTTTAATTAACTAACTTTAGCTTAATTTAATCAATCAACTCCTAACATAATTGCAATATCTAAACGATCATTTACCAAGCCTATAGATTTATTCCCTTAAATTTATCATACGACTCCAATTAATTATCTAAAAATTTCTAAAAATTCTGTTAAGGTTTTTCGTCCATTAAACCTTATTATTTAATTATTATTTAGTTGGGTTATTTTACATTCTCCCCCACTAATAAAAAATTTGGTCCTCAAATTTATTGCTCAACCCAAGGATCCTCATCTAAGAGTAACATCCAAGCAACATTCAAGCAACATATCTCCAATCGTAAAAGATGACTCTGTGGGTTATGACCTTATCCTGCTTCCACTACTTTCACTCTATTGTCTAGCCAACTGTGAGTAAGTCAACTACCTCAGAAATCCATAATTCACTATCAACAGATCTTCCAACATCTAAAACCTCATTATCAAGAAAAATCACGATTAAAATCAACCAACGTGAATTGTATATACAAATGCTTGAGCACAGTGAACCACCATCTATCATGGTTTTCATCAAACGATAAGGAATAGCCAGAGTCTTTTAGCAACCTCAATTTAACAAACTTGGACTCTCACTTTAATTAACTCAGTCAAAGAAGCTAATCCACTTCAAATTCTCAGACTGCCATTCCACAGTTCACTCAAAGCTTAGTCAGTCATTTATCAACTTCTTAATACCGACCTACTACCACCGAGTACCACACTCCAGCATCCACAAACTTCATCTTTGTGGAATAACTAAATATCCGGATTCAATTTGACCAAATCATGATCTTGCCAAATGTAACAATACTTCAACATCTGAAATTATTTCGTTAAACACTTTAGTCAGGTTGTTTATCATTATCAGGCAAATAGCAACAAAGATCCACCAACTTGAATTGATATTAGCAAATGTCAATCTGGTATCTATCAGAGAATTGGGCAACTCATGTAGATCGATGGAAAAGTTCAAATATAAGCTATGAGTTGAAGAAATCAATCAAAAAAAATTTATTATATTTCACTATTAAGTGGAAAAAATTAGCCTAAATTTAATGAACCAAGGTTAAATTCAGAATACTCACCCAATATAGTTCACATTTCACTAATCACAAACTGAATCCTAGAAAATGCATATGAGAGAAAGAGGAGCCTTTATTGCTGGTTTAATCCCACGTAATATTCTACTAACCGAATCACCATAATATTTTATAGATATTATCCGCAACCAAACTAATAATAGCGCAAACTAGTAATACTGGTGATATGATAGGAGACATCCTATGAGACTATAATCCATGATCTCCAACAAGATTTGATGGACCTAAGCAATGGCTGACCCAACGCATATCATATATGATATAAACGACTAGACAAAACTAATAAGTATTTATGATAACAGTATACAAACATACCTCATATAGCTTGGAGATTCCTGTCGCTGCCTGGTCCGAAAACTCGAAAGTCACATCGAGGAATCAAACTACAAATGAAAAACAAAAAAATGAAACACCGAAAACCCAGCATTTAACTTGAAACATGCTATGATACCATAAAATTAGTATCAGATTAACTCAAAAATCATAACACGAAAAACAAGCATCGCAAACCCGCTCTGATACCATAAAATTGTCACGCCCCAGAGGAGTCCTTGCAAGACAAAAATTCGACACCATCTCCCCTGTACGGGTGACAATCTGAAGCAATAAATACACATATAACATCTATATAAGCATCAGCCCACATGGCTAGAACATACATAAAATAGAAACAACATAACCACGCAGTTTAATATACTCAGCCTACCCAGCTGGACAAAAATGAAATAAACACAACCACAAAGTTAAATCACAGCCCACACGGTTAGAAATAAGCTCAGCGAAAAAAAAACGAAGAGAAAACCCATAATCCACAACCAAGGGTTACTAGCCAATTAGGCTTACACAACCACAAGATCACGAAAAGCAAAACACCACGAATCAACTCCAAAACACAGAACAGTTCATACAATACTAAAAATCGCTGTATGTTAAAAATACAAGTAAAGCGGAAATAAAACCGACAAAACGCAGGACCCAGGACTGGCAGCCGGCATCTCTCCAAGCATCCATGAATCATCTACTGCTACCTGGCGAATGAAATACCAATTTGCGAGGTGGTGAGTATTGAAACTCAGCGGTTAAGAAAAGATAGTGCATGAACATAATAAACAAATAGAGAATGAGCCAAGAGTATACAATCTTATAAAGGAAATAGCAGATACTTAAATAGAACCATAATAAATGCTCATACCTGAAATCATATCCTAGGCTAGATATAGAAGTTCAGAGGTAGTACTAATCTACTAAAGTACTGCTCATAACTACAGAGGAAATATATAAGGTATATACAAACTTCCAATTGGTAAGTAAGTCTAAACACCCACAACAGACATATATATATCTCAACATATATAAGCATATCAGCATAAGTCAACAACAGTAGCATAAACTAGCAACAACAGCATGAATAAGCAACAAAAGCATATGTAAATAGCAGCAGCCAAAGAAAGTATAATAACAGCGTATGCACGGATGGTCACCCCGCCCACCTCTCTGCACCACGACCACTGTATGGTCGAGAGGTTGGATCGATGACAACTGTACCACCCAAAGGCCGCCACTCTCTCGAGTGACCGGATGGACAGGTGCTGAGTAGCTAACAAGCTACACAGTGAAGGGGGTCCCTGCTGCTCGTAAATCCAGCTACCACCAACTGCAAGTGGCCGAGTGCGGCACGATAGGACTAGCGGCATCAACTCCAGCTACCACTCTGTCGAGTGGCCGAGGTTGCGGCCTTGGTCAATGACTCTCTCGACCGCAAGGGAGAATTGATCGTTAACATGCATGCTAGGATATGATGCGCAACATACAACAGTCATCATACAAATATAAGCTGAAATTAGGTATGCTACATGAAACCAGCATGCTCAATACGGAACATAAATAAACAACTATCAAAACATACAAACATGGTATCTAGTATCTGCTACGCATCATGGATAACAACGAAACACTATATATATATCGAAAAGAGTTTCTCAAAGATCGCGTGGAAGTATCAAGTGCAGGAAAATAAGAGTGGAGTCAAAGTAAAACAGTCCTTATCCAAAAACAGCTCATGCACCAAGGTCAAAGTACTAAAAGAAACAAAGCAAGAGGTTCCTGCCTTTAATAGAAGATCATGTCAAACAATCTCCGCGTCGGAGTGCTCTTCTCGAAATAACGTCCTACGAGTCATATACTGTACAATTTAGCTAATTTCATTAACAACAACTAGCTAAACCCAACACAACTTAATTAGGGAAAACCCTAATCAAACTATGAACCTCGATTCACCCAAATCCTTCCATGATCACCTAGAACAAAGCAACCTAAACATCCCAAATAAATTTCAGATTACGTTTTCACCCTAAACCTCCACTATGAAAATTCTGCCCAGGATTTGCAAGAAGAACAGGGAGAATAGCAAAATTAATACCATTCAAAACCCCCAAAAATTTTACTAATGTTTCAACGATAATCTTCATGAAACAAACCATAGCAAGAACATCTCCCGAGATTAACTCACAACCTATTCAACCCTAGCCAATTTTATCCACCGTCCACAAACAATATATGTAGCCAAATGAATCCTTAAATCAACCAACAACTACTATCTGTCCAAAAACCCAGAAGCTTAAATGTAAAGTATGGTTGTTCAAACCCAAAACTATCCCCAATCGATCTCAATCTTCTGAAATCAATTGAAAGAATCAAGCATCGTCAACCACAACTAAATCCCCAAAACTGAAATGCCTTACCAAGATTTTGTCTACCGCTTCCTCTCCGGCTGGAACCTACTTCAACTAAATTAGGGCACGGCAGGAAGTCTCTGGTGCTTGCGTGAGGAGAAGAGACAACGCAGCTGTGACTCAGCTGAGAAGGGAAGGAAGATCATCGGTTGCGACGCTCGCGTGAGGGAGGAGAGGCCAGTGGCTAGGGTTCGTCGTGACCGGCGATGGCGTGGCGCCTCTGGTGCTTGCGTGAGGAGGGGTCAGCAGCATCCGAGGGTGCTCATGCGAGGAAGAGAGATCGCCGCTGTGGTATGGGAAGGAGGCAAGGCCAGCGGTTGGGGCTCGTCGTGACCGACGGAGGTGCTACGTCGCGAGGTGAGGGCGAAGACTAGTGGCTAGGGTGCGGCGGTGGCGAACGATGGCGGCTGGTGGCGCGGCACCAATGTCTCGGGTCGAAGATTTGCAGCGATCGAGCGAGAGAGGAGAGGAGAGGGCAGCGACGCGAGAGGGGAAGTTCGGGAGGGTTGAGGAAGTTGGCGTGATTGGGGAAAAAGAACTAGGTTAGATTTTTATACTTACACTTTAATTAACTAACTTTAGCTTAATTTAATCAATCAACTCCTAACATAATTGCAATATCTAAACGGCCATTTACCAAGCCTCTAGATTTATCCCCTTAAATGTATCATACGACTCCAATTAATTATCTAAAAATTTCTAAAAATTCCGTTAAGGTTTTTCGTCCATTAAACCTTATTATTTAATTATTATTTAGTTGCGTTATTTTACTTTCTCCCCCACTAATAAAAAATTTGGTCTCCAAATTTACTGCTCAACCCAAGGATCCTCATCTAAGAGTAACATCCAAGCAACATTCAAGCAACATATCTCCAATCGTAAAAGATGACTCTGTGGGTTATGACCTTACCCTGCTTCCACTACTTTCACTCTACTGACTAGCCAACTGTGAGTAAGTCAACTACCTCAGAAATCCATAATTCACTATCAACAGATCATCCAACATCTAAAACCTCATTATCAAGCAAAATCACGATTAAAATCAACCAACGTGAATTGTATATACAAATGCTTGAGCACAGTGAACCACCATCTATCATGGTTTTCATCCAACGATAAGAAATAGCCAGAGTCTTTTAGCAACCTCAATTTAACAAACTTGGAATCTCACTTTAATTAACTCAGTCAAAGAAGCTAATCCACTTCAAATTCTCAGACTGCCATTCCACAATTCACTCAAAGCTTAGTCAGTCATTTATCAACTTCTTAATACCGACCTACTACCACCGAGTACCACACTCCAGCATCCACAAACTTCATCTTTGTGGAATAACTAAATATCCGGATTCAATTTGACCAAATCACGATCTTGCCAAATGTAACAATACTTCAACATCTGAAATTATTTCGTTAAACACTTTAGTCAGGTTGTTTATCATTATCAGGCAAATAGCAACAAAGATCCACCAACTTGAATTGGTATTAGCAAATGTCAATCTGGGGCAACTCATGAAGATCGATGGAAAAGTTCAAATATAAGCTATAGAGTTGAAGAAATCAATCAAAAAAAAATTATTATATTTCACTATTAATTGGAAAAAATTAGCCTAAATTTAATGAACTAAGGTTAAATTCAGAATACTCACCCAATATAGTTCACATTTCACTAATCACAAACTGAATCCTAGAAAATGCATATGAGAGAAAGAGGAGCCTTTATTGCTGGTTTAATCCCACGTAATATTCTACTATCCGAATCACCAAAATATTTTATAGATATTATCCGCTACCAAACTCATAATAGCGCAAACTAGTAATACTGGTGATATGGTTGGAGACATCCTATGAGACTATAATCCATGATCTCCAACAAGGTTTGATGGACCTAAGCAATGGCTGACCCAACGCATATCATATATGATATAAACAACTAGACAAAACTAATAAGTATTTATGATAACAGTATACAAACATACCTCATATAGCTTAGAGATTCCTGTCGCTGCCTGGTCCAAAAACTCGAAAGTCACATCGAGGAATCAAACTACAAATGAAAACAAAAAAAACGAAACACCGAAAACCCAGCATTTAACTTGAAACATGCTATGATACCATAAAATTAGTATCAGATTAACTCGAAAATCATAACACGAAAAACAAGCATCGCAAACCCGCTCTGATACCATAAAATTGTCACGCCCCAGAGGAGTCCTTGCCAGACAAAAATCCGACACCATCTCCCCTTTACGGGTGACAATCTGAAGCAATAAATACACATATAACATCTATATATGCATCAGCCCACATGGCTGGAACATACATAAAATAAAACAACATAACCACATAGTTTAATATACTCAGCCTACCCGACAGGACAAAAATGAAATAAACACAACCACACAGTTAAATCACAGCCCACACGGTTAGAAATAAGCGCAGCGAAAAAAAAACGAAGAGAAAACCCATAATCCACAACCTGTAGGACCGTAGATTCGATAGAGGGGGGGGTGAATATCGATTCGAAAATACAGAGTATAAGCGCAGCGGAAAAGTAAAATAGACACAAATGTTTTTTTACTTCGTTCGGAGCCTGTGACGACTCCTACTCGAAGGCCCGTACTCCGTGAGTACTTTCGTTGGGCAATTCACTAGCAGTTCGAAATAATGATTACAAAAAATAGTACAATGAATTCTAATGAAAATGAAAAGCAAATACCGACAATAAAGACAAGAAAGGAGCGTAGTGTCGGAGCTTTGTTAGCGTCGCAGAAGTGCAGAGCAGTGGAAGACTTTTTCTTTTCGTTGTTGTTCTGAAGCTCTCCTCTGACCCTTCTTTTATATGAGGCTCGGGGCGCCCTGGATGCCTTCCGGGCGCCCTGGTGAGACGTGGCAAGTCCAACCAGCGAGCTCCACGTGGCGACGCGCGATCAGGATGAAATTTCCCTCCCGGGCGCCCGGATCCCTTCCGGGCGACCGGCGCTGCCTCCGGGCGCCGGATTCCTCCGGCGCCGGACCTGTTTTCCCGCAGAATCCGTCCTACAAGACAAACGTTAGTCCGGAGGCAAATTTACCCTGCAACACAGATTGTTAGCAAAAGCAAAGTGAGTATGAATTAGCAAAAAGGAGTATGACTTAGATTCCGTCTTTCCGAGACCGGAATCTAGTCACGATCTTGACTTAGATATCCGAAATGGATCTAAGCCGGATCGACGCCTAATGTTCCCTTCCCGGGAACGCGTCCTTGCAATCACTCCCCTCCAATGACTTACCTCACTTACCTGCCAGACGTCCGGTCAGCCCTTCGACCCGTCTGGACTTCTTGCCAGCTATCCGGTCAGCCCGTCGACCTAGTTGGACTTCTCGCCAAGCGTCCGGTCAGCCCGTCGACCCGCTTGGACTTCTCACCAGCTATCCGGTCAGCCCGTCGACCTAGCTGGACTTCGTGCCAGACATCCGGTCAGCCCGTCGACCTGTCTGGACTTCTCCTGCACACTCGATCAGAGTGTTAGATCAACAATAGACTAACTTAACCTGATTTGTCATTCATCAAAACCTGGGTTAAATCGTTAGTGCTAACCGCACCAACAATCTCCCCCTTTTTGATGGAATGACAACCTGGTTAAGTTAGTGAAAACATATGCAAGAAAAAAACAAGCATTTAATGGGTTTTTAAGTTAGTTTGTATTTTCAATTCTGGTTTAGCTAACTTAACCACTTAACCCTCCCCCTTTGGCATTCATAAAAAATAAGCATGAATTAAGTAATTATAGACTTCAGACAAAGTAAAAAAATGTCAAGTTAATCTGGGGGAGTTTAAAGCATAGAATATTTTTCTTTAAATCTTTGAAAAGAAACTAAGTCTTGAAAGATAGCTGATTTATAACTCTGTAATTTTGAAAGATAGCTAATTTTTTAAGGTCAAAGTTAAAAATTCAAGTTTTCAAACATAAATGCATAAGTTCTAAATTTCAAGATCAAGTTTTAAATTTTCAAAACAAGTTTCAACTTTGAAACGCTTTTCAAACATAAGTTTTCAAAAACCAAAATTCCAAAACTAAGTTTGAAAATTTTATTTTTCCAAAAACTGATTTATTTTTCAACACTAAGTTTGTAAACGATTTAATTTAAAACTTAAGTTTTGACAATGATTTAAGTTTGAAAAATCTAACTTTCATAATTTTCAACACTGAGTTTTTGCAAATCAAATTTCAGTTTGCAAATATTGATTTTGAACTTTACTTTCAGTTTTCAAAGACTAAGTAAAAAGGATAAAAAGTTTGTGATTTAAAACAAACAATTTTGAGTTGATTTTAAAAAATTTTCACAATTTTAAGCAAGTTGATTTTGAAGATTGATTTTTAAACTTTGATTTTCAAAATTAAGGAAAATGATTTTGAGAAGCTTAGTTTGTAAACTTAAGTTTTGAAAAATCTAATTTCCACAATTTTCAAAACTAAGTTAAATCTAATTTTCAAAATCAATTTTCAATAAAAAGTAAAACCCAATTCTTAAAAACAACTTAGTTTTATAAGAGTTAGTTTTCAAAAGTAGGTTTAAGAAATTTTTAAGAAAACATTTTTCAAACAAAATTTAAAATATTTTATATAAAGGGAAATTTTTAATTAATTCCTCCCCCTGAACCTGACATAAAATTTGAAAATATTTGCTAAAAATATTCAAAGTAGATATTTATTTTTTTTTTTCATTTTTTATTTTTTATTTTTTATTTTTTAAATTGAGGTAGAATTTTTTAGAGAGATTTTAAAGAGAAGATTAAAAAATAGCACTTAAGGAGATAATTAAAAAGTAAACTTTCCCCTGAATTTGATACTCCTTTAATTTATTAATCCTCCTTATTTATTACTCCCCCTTAATATAATGCTAAGGTTTGAGTGTGTTAAATTTCAAGCCCTAACACATGTATCTACCTAAGTGTTCTAAGGGATTTGGTAACACTTATATTATTTACATATTTTCTCTGTATCCTTGATATAATTGTTTATTTGAGTTTGATTAATCAATAATTAATATTAGATTCAGGTGGTTGAGCTTCAGTTTAAGGTTTAATAAGATAAATTTTATTAAATCAAAAACAGTTGGCCATTATCAATAATTTATTGATTAAGTTTTACTTGATTTAATGATTTAATATTTAATAAAATAATTTAAATTGATTGAGTTGTCAATGAAAGTGTTAGTTATAATTATTTTTTTTTTATTTACTTCCTTTTAAGTGGGATTAATTTAGTTTGAGGTTAGCATGAAATTAAAATTATTAGACACAGTTAAGTAAGGTTTAATTCAAGTCAATTTTAGTTCTCAAATGATGTTAAACTTAAACAGTTAAGTTCTACTTATTAATTACATAAATAAGTTTAAAGTTAAAGTTAAAGTTAATGGAATTTAAGTTTTTAAGTTAGGTGTCTACGTTTTAAATGGATTTAAAAGAATTATTATTTTCTTTTTTTATTTTTAAGGGATTTCTAACAGGATTTCTAAAATAGTGTTTAAAAGGATTTTAAAATAATTTTTATAATTATTTAATGGCAATTAACATACGTTCAATTCAGTTTTGATTTAAGATTAAAATTAATATTAATGATTAATTTAGGTTTAAGTTTTAAGTTTAAGTTAAATTTTTTAAATTTTAATTGTAATTTCAATATTGAGTTTTAATTTAAGTTTTAATATTCAGTTAGGTTAAATTAAGTTTAAAAATGTTAAAAAAGGTTTAAAATCTAAATAATACTTTTTAAAGTTTAGGAATAATTTTTTTTAATTTACAATGGTTTAAAAGAAGTTTTAAATAATTTGTAAAAGATTTTTAAATGAGTTTTTAAAAGAATTTTTTTTTTTAAAAAAAATATTTTTTTTTTTAAAAAGATTTTTTTTTTAAGGATTCTTAAAATAAATTTTAAAATAGTTTTTTTTTAATTTTAAAAGAATAATTTTTTAAATAGTTTTTAAAAGGATTTTCAAAGTTAAAATGCATTTTAAAAGAGTTTTTAAAATAATTTTTAAAATGTTAAAATTTTTAAAAGAATTTTTAAAAGTTTTTTTTTTTAAAGTGATTTTTAAAAGAGTTTTTAAAATGTTAAAATAAGTTTTAAAACAATTTTTTAAAGTTTTTTTTTAAATGATTTTTAAAAGAGTTTTTTTTAAAAAAAAATAATTTTTAAAATGTTAAAATAAATTTTTAAAAGAATTTTTTAAAGTTTTTAAAATGATTTTTAAAAGAATTTTTAAAATAGTTTTTAAAGAATTTTTAAAATAGTTTTTAAAGAATTTTTAAAATAGTTTTTAAAGAATTTTTAAAATAGTTTTTAAAGAATTTTTAAAATAGTTTTTAAAGAATTTTTTAAAATAGTTTTTAAAATAGTTTTTAAATAATTTTTAAAATAGTTTTTAAAGATTTTTAAAATAGTTTTTAAAGAATTTTTAAAATAGTTTTTTAAAGATTTTTTAAAATAGTTTTTAAAGAATTTTTAAAATAGTTTTTAAAGAATTTTTAAAATAGTTTTTAAAGAATTTTTAAAATAGTTTTTAAAATAGTATTTAAAGAAATTTTAAAATGTTTTTTAAAGAATTTTAAAAATAGTTTTTAAAATAGTTTTTAAAGAATTTTTAAAATAGTTTTTAAAGAATTTTTAAAATAGTATTTAAAGAAATTTTAAAATAATTTTTAAAGAATTTTCAAAATAGTTTTTAAAATAGTTTTTAAAGAATTTTAAAATAGTTTTTAAAGAATTTTTAAAATAGTTTTAAAAATAGTTTTTAAAGAATTTTTAAAATAGTTTTTTAAAGAATTTTTAAAATAATTTTTTAAAGTTTTTAAAATGATTTTTAAAAGAGTTTTTTTTTTAAATAATTTTTTAAAAAAATTAGAAATAATTTTAAAATAATTTTTAAGTTTAGAATAAAATTTTTAAGTTAAATATAAAATTTTTAAAGCTATATTTAAAACTATTTTTTAAAGTTAATTTTTGTTTTAAAATAATTTTTTAAAGTTAATTTAATTTTTAAAATAATTTTTAAAGTTAATTTGATATTAAATTTTTTAAAAAAATTAATTTAGTTTTAATTGGAAATTTAATTTTTAATTAATTCAAAATTTAATTTTAATTTGAAATTCAAAATTTAATTTTAATTAATTTTAATTTAACTTGAAATTCGAAATTTTATTTTAATTTGAAATTTGAAATTTAATTTTAATTTGAAATTCAATTTAAAATTTGAAATTTAATTTTAATTAATTTTAATTTAATTTGAAATTTAATTTGATCCTTATTCATCTCACCCGATTGAGATTATCAATCAGGGAATCCTATAATTTTGTGAGATGAATTAGATTTAATTACAGAGTTTGGTTTAACTTTTGTTAGATTCAGGTTTAGCTTTGGTCTCAACAAATAGGCATTCTTCAGATAAACTTCTAAGCTTGGTGAGTCACTTGGACGTCATTAGAAGTAGCCAACCTTTCGAGGTTTTCCGAATAGTCCTATCCACGGAGCTTAGTATTAAACCTTAGTCTAACTAGTTAGGATCCATTTAAGGGTAGCTTCGGTCAGTTCCACTTGGCCAAATGCACCAGATCGAAGCCATATCTTTCTAGACATGCGATGCCCAAGCTTCCCTAACGTACTATCATCCAAAAACTTCACCAGTACCATGATTCAAGTTAAACTTGGTCTCTTTTTAACTAATCCTAATTACCCTGCCGGGTTAGTTTGTTTGGGTTACCCTGTCGGGTAAGTTAGTTTTGGAGGTGCCAGCTATTCTGGAGCCTCCCCCTAAATCATTGGTCTTTAATTTAAGATTTTTGTATAATTAGAGTTGGTTTTAGTTAAGTTGTAATGTTTAATTTGTAATTTAAATTTAAGTTTTTAATTTTGAATTAATTAAATTGGTCAAATTATCTTTCTTTAAGAGAGTGTATTTAATATTTGAATGTTCTTTCAATTTCAATTTTATTGGGTTAATTGAATTATCTTTCTTTAATAGCTTATTTTTAAAGTTTAAGTTTTTATTTATTTTTAAATTTGAATTAACTAAACTGTTTGAATTATATTTTCTTAACGGCTTATCTTTTAGCTTTTTATTAATTGTTAATTTTGAAATTTCTAGATTATTTTTGTTTAATATGTTATCTTTAACATTTAATTTTAAGTTTGTTAAATTTCGTTTTGATTTTATCAAAGTATTTGATTTTATCCTTATATTTTCTTTGCCTTTTAAATTGATATGGTTAATTGAATTTATTAGATTAGTTTTATCTTTTAATTTCTTATTAATTAACTTATCTTGGTTTTGGATAGCATTTTCTAGACTGATTTTATCTTGATTATTAAATATTTTATCAAGGTATTTATTGATTTTATCCATTTTCTCATTTTTAGTATTTAAATTCAAATTTATTTTAATGTTTGACTTATTTATGTCTAAATGCTCACCTAATTTTAAGTTTTCTGAATTAATTAAATTATTTGAATTGATTTGGTCATTGTTCTGTTTGACCAAGTCAAGGTTGATTCCAAATTGATCAGAGTCTTGATTGACTTGATCAGAGTCTAGATTATTTTGTGATTTTGAATTTAAATCATTTAAATCTAGATTATCATGCACCATACTTGGACTAATTTCATACTTATCATCATGCTGATTATTTAAGCTACTATTAGCAGGGGTATTTTGGTAAATATTATTCACCTTGAGTGCAACCCCTAATTCAGTAGGCTTCTCCATTGGATTTGACTCGAGCCCATATTTGACATTAACTTGATCTTCTAGCTCCATCGGCGTCTCGTGAAGCTTGATCAACTGGGTCCACAACTCATATGCATTCTTGTACTTTTCTAATCTGCATAAAATATTGTTAGGTAAAACATTACAAATAATGTTACTTACCTTTTTGTTCAGTTCCGAGTTTTGAGAAGGTTTCCTCAAAATTAACATATAATCGATGTCTACGCTTCCTAAGAAGCATTCCATTAATCGCTTCCAGTAGTTGAAGTCTTCATGATCGTATGGTGGTGGTTCGCAGGGGTTCCGTCCTTCTAGAAGAGTCATAATTTCTTGCACACAAAGAAACAAACAAAAGATCCCAAGACTTGGTCTTGGATTAGCAGTGCTGAAAGAAAATAATATTTCACTATTTTCGAAAAAAAAACTAATAAAATATTATTAAAATATTAATAAAAAATATTATTTCAAATTTTTGAAAATGTAATATCTTGTCAATACTAAGCAATGGTGAAGAGATGGCGATGTAATTTTCAAAAATAATTTTAGAGGGAAAAAAACGAAAGGCGTAAGGTTTTATTTTAAAGACAAACGATATCTAATATTTCTTTCAAAAAGTCTCCCCTTTGCCTGACTGGTGGTTGCACCAAATCAGAGCGGTACCTGCTCTGATACCACTTGTAGGACCGTAGATTCGATAGAGGGGGGGGGTGAATATCGATTCGAAAATACAGAGTATAAGCGCAGTGGAAAAGTAAAATAGACACAAATGTTTTTTTACTTCGTTCGGAGCCTGTGACGACTCCTACTCGAAGGCCCGTACTCCGTGAGTACTTTCGTTGGGCAATCACAAGCAGTTCGAAATAATGATTACAAAAAACAGTACAATGAATTCTAATGAAAATGAAAAGCAAATACCGACAATAAAGACAAGAAAGGAGCGTAGTGTCGGAGCTTTGTTAGCGTCGCAGAAGTGCAGAGCAGTGGAAGACTTTTTCTTTTCGTTGTTGTTCTGAAGCTCTCCTCTGACCCTTCTTTTATATGAGGCTCGGGGCGCCCTGGATGCCTTCCGGGCGCCCTGGTGAGACGTGGCAAGTCCAACCAGCGAGCTCCACGTGGCGACGCGCGATCAGGATGAAATTTCCCTCCCGGGCGCCCGGATCCCTTCCGAGCGCCCGGACCCTGTTTTCCTGCAGAATCCGTCCTCCAAGACAAACGTTAGTCCGGAGGCAAATTTACCCTGCAACACAGATTGTTAGCAAAAGCAAAGTGAGTATGAATTAGCAAAAAGGAGTATGACTTAGATTCCGTCTTTTCGAGACCGGAATCTAGTCACGATCTTGACTTAGATATCCGAAATGGATCTAAGCCGGATCGACGCCTAATGTTCCCTTCCCGGGAACGCGTCCTCGCAGTCACTCCCCTCCAGTGACTTACCTCACTTACCTGCCAGACGTCCGGTCAGCCCTTCGACCCGTCTGGACTTCTTGCCAGCTATCCGGTCAGCCCGTCGACCTAGTTGGACTTCTCGCCAAGCGTCCGGTCAGCCCGTCGACCCGCTTGGACTTCTCGCCAGCTATCCGGTCAGCCCGTCGACCTAGCTGGACTTCGTGCCAGACATCCGGTCAGCCCGTCGACCTGTCTGGACTTCTCCTGCACACTCGATTAGAGTGTTAGATCAACAATAGACTAACTTAACCTGATTTGTCATTCATCAAAACCTGGGTTAAATCGTTAGTGCTAACCGCACCAACACAACCAAGGGTTACTAGCCATTTAGGCTTACACAACCACAAGATCAAGAAAAGCCAAACACCACGAATCAACTCCAAAACACAGAACAGTTCATACAATACTAAAAATCGCTGTATGTTAAAAATACAAGTAAAGCGGAAATAAAACCGACAAAACGCAGGACCCAGGACTGGCAGCCGGCATCTCTCCAAGCATCCATGAATCGTCTACTGCTACTTGGCGAAAGAAATACCAATTTACGAGGTGGTGAGTATTGAAACTCAGCGGTTAAGAAAAGATAGTGCATGAACATAATAAACAAATACAGAATGAGCCAAGAGTATACAGTCTTATAAAGGATATAGCAGATACTTAAATAGAACCATAATAAATGCTCATACCTGAAACCATATCCTAGGCTAGATATAGAAGTTCAGAGGTAGTACTAATCTACTAAAGTACTGCTCATAACTATAGAGGAAATATGTAAGGTATATACAAACTTCCAATTGGTAAGTAAGTCTAAACACCCACAACAGACATATATATATCTCAACATATATAAGCATATTAGCATAAGTCAACAACAGTAGCATAAACTAGCAACAACAGCAAGAATAAGCAACAAAAGCATATGTAAACTGCAGCAGCCAAAGCAAGTATAATAACAGCGTATGCACGGATGGTCACCCCGCCCACCTCTCTGCACCACAACCCCTGTATGGTCGAGAGGTCGGATTGATGACAACTGTACCACCCAAAGGCCGCCACTCTCTCGAGTGACCGGATGGGCAGGTGCTTAGTAGCTAACTAGCTACACAGCGAAGGGGGTCCCTGTTGCTCGCAAATCCAGCCACCATCAACTGCAAGTGCCCGAGTGAGGCACGATAGGATTAGCGGCATCAACTCCAGCTACCACTCTGTCGAGTGGTCGAGGATGCGGCCTTGGTCAACGACTCTCTCGACCGCAAGGGAGAAGTGATCGTTAACATGCATGCTAGGATATGATGCGCAACATACAACAGTCATCATAGAAATATAAGATGAAATTAGGTATACTACATGAAGCCAACATACTCAATACGGAACATAAATAAACAACTATCAAAACATACAAACATGGTATATAGTATCTGCTACGCATCATGGATAACAACGAAACACTGTATAGATTGGAAAAGAGTTTCTCAAAGATCGCGTGGAAGTATCAAGTGCAGGAAAATAAGAGTGGAGTCAAGGTAAAATAGTGCTTATCCAAAAATAGCTCATGCACCATGGTCAAAGTACTAAAAGAAACAAAGCAAGAAGTACCCGCCTTTAATAGAAGATCATGTCAAACAATCTCCGCGTCGGAGTGCTCTTCTCGAAATAACGTCCTGCAGGTCATATACTGTACAATTTAGCTAATTTCATAAACAACAACTAGCTAAACCCAACCCAACTTAATTAGGGAAAAACCCTAATCCAACTATGAACCTGGATTCACCTAAATCCTTCCATGATCACTTAGAACAAAGCAACCAAAACATCCCAAATAAATTTCAGATTACGTTTTCACCCTAAACCTCCACTATGGCAATTCTGCCCAGGATTTACAAGAAGAACATGGAGAATAGCAAAATTGATACCATTCAAATCCACCAAAAATTTTACCAATGTTTCAACGATAATATTCATGAAACAAACCATTGCAGGAACATCTCCCGAGATTAACTCACAACCTATTCAACCCTAGCCAATTTTATCCACCGTCCACAAACATAATATGTAGCCAAATGAATCCTTAACTCAACCAACATCTACTATCTGTCCAAAAACCCAGAAGCTTAAATGTAAAGTATGGCTGTTCAAACCCAAAACTATCCCCAATCGATCTCAAGCTTCTGAACTCAATTGAAAGAATCAAGCATCGTCAACCACAACTAAATCCCCAAAACTGAAATGCCTTACCAAGATTTTGTCTACCGCTTCCTCTCCAGCTGGAACCTACTTCAACTAAATTAGGGCACGGCAGGAAGTCTCTGGTGCTTGCGTAAGGAGAAGAGACGACACGGCTGTGACTCAGCAGAGAAGGGAAGGAAGATCATCGGTTGCGACACTCGCGTGAGGGAGGAGAGGCCAGCAACTTGGGTTCGTCATGACCGGCAGTGGCGTGGTGCCTCTGGTGCTGGCATGAGGAGGGGTCAGCAGCATCCGAGGGTGCTCATTGAGGAAGAGAGATCACCGCTGTGGTAAGGGAAGGAGGCAAGGCCGACGACTAGGGCTCGTCGTGACCGACGGAGGTGCGGCGTCGCGAGGTGAGGGCGAAGACCAGTGGCTTGGGTGCAGCGGTGGCGAACGATGGTGGCTGGTGGCGTGGCGCCAATTCTCGGGTCGAAGATTTCCAGCGATCGGGCGAGAGAGGAGAGGGCAGCGGCGCGAGAGGGGAAGTTCGGGAGAGTTGAGGAAGTTGGCATGATTGGGGAAAAAGAACTAGGTTAGATTTTTATACTTACACTTTAATTAACTAACTTTAGCTTAATTTAATCAATCAACTCCTAACTTAATTGGGATATCTAAACGGCCTTTTACCAAGCCTATAGATTTATCCCCTTAAATTTATCATACGACTCCAATTAATTCTCTAAAAATTTCTAAAATTCTGTTAAGGTTTTTTGTCCATTAAACCTTATTATTTAATTATTATTTAGGTGTGTTATTTTACACATGTTCCATTGTAAAATCGAGTGATGCTAAATGCTCTATGTAGCCATTCATATTTAGTACATATTGTACTGGGGACAAACCCTCCTTCATCTTTTAGAAAAAGAGAAGCTTAGAGACCTCGAACCTTTTGGATCTAGATTTCTCATCAAATAGCTCACGAAGATGATACACAATATCATAAGAATCCAAATGCTCATGTTGTTTTTGTAGTTCAGGAATCATAGCAGCTAACATGATATAACTTGTAAGTATAAAATCATTCTTATGTTTCTGAAGGGTTAACAATTGGTCTGCGGTTGCATCGACATCAAGACTTGTGGGAAGAAGTTGATTAAGGACATACGCTAGTTTTCCATCTTTGAGAATAATTCTCAAATTTTGAAATCAGTCCAAGAAGTTTGGCCTAGTCAGTTTATCCGAGTCTAAAATCGAACGCAGAATAACAGCAGTCATAATTAAATGATTAATTTAAAAAAACAAAAATGAGAATGTTTGAGAGACATGATATTATTTATGTAAACAATTTACATAAAAGCCCACTTATTCATCAAATTTAAATACCCTTATTTTGAATTTAGGAGATGGTAGGTTTTCTCTAAGTGGTTTGATATCCACTACAGATAAGAATAATCTTGACTTTGGCCAACAAGTCATTCTTTGCCATAGCGGTAGGTAACAAGTTTACCGATTGCATATCACTTATATGCAACTATCACATTATGCTAGCAAATGATTTATCTTCACATAAACATCAGGTTGTTATCACATTAACAAGTATACATCAAATGCATATCACTCAACTTCACCTCTATCCACATTGATCATGGCTTTGGCACAATAAATCAATGCTTCAAGTTTAAAATCAACCCGTTAATAATGAGATTGCATCTCTATGGTTTGAATATATTTAATTTCAAGTTTGAGCTTGACTTTAGCCAACAATGCAAATAAGAACTTAAACTCTGGTTCTTACCATATTAACGGAAGGTGTAGGTTTTAATATTGTGTATGGGATTTGGTCTCATCTATATCATGCAAATATTCTATCTACATAACTTTACACGCATGACATAAATGATGACATGACATGTCGCACGCTTGGCATAGCATGACACATCACACATATGGTAAGATCTAATCACATCACACGCATGACAAAATCTAATCATGTCATAATTAATGCATCTACATGACATATAATATGGTATGAACATGACATACATTTATATATATTATAATTCTATTTTGGAAATAAAAATATATTATAAATCTAATTTTAATAAATCAACACATATATAATCAAATTTGAAAACTAATTTGTAAATTTAATTAACATATTTCATCTAGAATCTTTTATCAATCAAGAATCTTTAATAATTTTAGAAATAAATTTCTTAATTAATTTCCTAACAATTTAGAAAATAAATAATTCATATTTCTTAATTTATTATAGAATAATTTAAATCTAGGTTTTTTATGATTTTTCAAATCTTTCCAAATTTGGCATTTCCTAACAATATAGGAACTTTTCAAAAATAAAATATTTTAATAAATATAAAAATTTCAAAAAAGATCAATTCTATAATTTAATTTAGGATATCTCAAATCTAGATTTTTTTATAATTTTTCAAAATTTTCCAAATTTGGTATTTTCAAAAAATTTAGGAAACTTTACAAAATATAATATTTTAATAAATCCAAAAATTCCAAAAAATATTAATTCTATAATTTAATTTAAAATATCTCAGATCTAAATTTTTAAAAAATTTTGAATCTTTCCATATTTAGTATTACCTAACAAATTAGGAAATTTTCCAAAAAAGAATATTTCTTAAAATTTTAGAAAATTATAGAAACGATCATTTCTAAATTAACAGAATATTTATAAATTTAATTTTCTAAAATTATATCAGAAACTTTCTAAAAATAGAATTTTCTAACAATTTAGGAAACTTCCAAAAATAGAAAAAGTCTTGATAATTATAGAAAAATTCAAAAAATAACTACAACACTAAATACAAACCATAAAATAATTTTACGATCATGTTAAAGTATGATCAGGCTCTGATACCATTGTTGGGATATGCCCGATGTGCGTGCATCCTTGAACACGTTTCGTAAACATACACGGCGAAAAATAAAATAATAATTCTTAATTATTACATCACACACACCACACACATACAAGGATGCAACAAGCCAAATATGTTCGTATAATTAAAATTTTACAAAAAGTAAATTTATACTAGGTATACCTTAAGGATAACCTATAATGAGAAGGACATCAACTGTAGTGATGTTGTCAAACCTCACCTCTATTTATATCCACGTCGAGCTCCTCGAGACAACTCCTTGAGTACAAGCCTCTCCTTCGGAAGTTACTAGCCACAAGTGAAGAAGAGGGATCAAGAAGAAGAAGAAGAGAAGCACACAAGAGAGAGTTTTTCTCCCTTGTGGTGGTCATGGCAACAAGAGGGAGCACCCTCTTGTTGGTGGCGGGAGAGAGAGGAGAGGGACAAGAGTATTGAGTTTTCAAAAGCCCATCAGACAAATAATGAAACTTGTGTCTAATTCTTTCCTGATTATATCTATATATAAAATCTTCTTTATTGAGTTGGATTAGAAAACTCAAATCCAACCCATTATCCCTTAACAAAAAATTAGCCCATTAACCCCTTGGTTTGATTCACAACTAAACCAAGTTGGTTCTGTTGGAACCCCAAAGTGTTTTGATGTGATCAAACAAGTTAAGTTAGGTCCTATTTGGATTCACCCTTGTGTCTAAGTGTGCAGGAGCTTAGGAGCACAAGAAGTCGAGCGGAATATGAGACTAGTGAGAAGGACGGCACGGGGAGAGAGCCAACGGGCTCGGTGCATCCGAGGGACGAGATGCCGCGGAAGAGTTCACCGTTGGATGAGAAGAGCGTACACGATGTTTGAGGGACAAGAAACCGGGGAGGAAGGCTGCTCGAGGAGAAGGCCGGAACTTAGGTTCGGGTGAGCCCTATTCCAGATGGCCGAGATCACCCAAGCTAACGATGCCAGAGCAGAAGACCCGGACTAGACGAGCTAATCCGGAGCAGAGGAACCAGAATACAAAAAGTCAACTTGATTGACTTATGTGGTCTGGGCGCCCAGAACCATACCAGGCGCCCAGAGCCTTTAATGTGGTCCGGGCGCCCAGAACCCTTTCGGGTGCCCAAAACCTAAATTATATCAGCGATGATGTGGATGCTGATTGTGTTAGTTAGAGCCCTAGAGCCAATCATTTGATGATTGTATTATGGACTTATTGTATCATATTCTTATATATAAATAAAGACATTTGTTTTGGTTATTATACTTACTTGTATTGGTGCCAAATAAACTAAGTATAATAGCGCCCTTAAGTAGAAGGTTCTAACCTATATCAATCGATTAGTTGAACCGATAGTGAGATAATATAGGAAACATTACTCTTATTCATGCCTAGTCGAGTATTGACATTCAGGGACAATGTTAATGCAATAAGACTAGCATGTAGGTCAACTCGATGACTTGATCTCACAAGTCATGCATATAGAGATATCAAGTTGACACATGGGTATGCATTGGAGAATGTATACTGAATGACCCGCCATGAGAAAGTATCATGGATCGTTATATGAGTGTCATATACTTTCTCATGTGGCTATTAGTATGGCTACTAGGCCTTAGACCTGAAGTCACCATGGTTCCCTACATAAGGAGTTATGTACTTTGGTTTCGTCAAACGTCACCCGTAATTGGGTGGACTATAAAGGCGATTACTAGGTATGTAATGAATTATGCAGAGGGATGTGAGTGATGTAAATGGGATCTATCCCTCCTATATGACGGGAGAGACATCGATATTCTTGATAGAGTTAGACCACGAAGTGCATGACCATGCCCAAATGAGTCAATATGAGATATTGAGCTCATTTGATTTAGTGAGTCTACTTGGAGTTCAAGATTTAGTTTGATCAGAGGATGACACGGTCTATGCCTCATATTGATCAATCTAGATGTCTAGGATATAAGGGCACTTGTCATATATTGTGAGGAGTCACAATTAGTAGTCATACGGTGATGTTGGATCTCAACATTCTTGTAACTTGGGTAGTAATTGTAGGACCGTGATCGTTCGATAGAGGGGGGGTGAATATCGATTCGAAAACTCGAGTGTAAAAGTACGCAGCGGAAAAGTAAATGAACACAATTGATTTTACTTCGTTCGGAGCCTGTGACGACTCCTACTCGAAGGCCCGTGGTCCTTGACCACTTTCGTTGGGCAATCACTAGCAATTCGAATGTGATTACAAAAAGAGTACAAGAAATGCTAATGAAACAAAGCACAAAGCTGTAACGACAGAAAAGAAAACTTAAGGAGCAAGGGCGCGTTGTCGGAGCTTTGTCAGCGTCGCTGGAGCACAGAGCAGCAAAGCAATCTGGGAATTCTGAGAGATGTTGTAATTGAAGCTCCACCCCTGGGGCTTCTTTTATATGCTGCTCCGGGTGCCTGGAACCCTTCCGGGCACCCTGGTGCGACGTGGCAAGTCCAGTCAGGATGCTCCACGTGGCGAGGTGACGCAGAGGATAAAACTTGCCTCCGGGCGCCCGGACCACCTTTTTCCAGAGATTCCTTCTCCTACAAAACAAGGTTAGTCCGTGGCAAAATATACCCTGCAACACAGATTGTTAGCACAATGAATTAACAGAAAAAGTATGACTTAGATTCCGTCTTTCCGAGACCGGAATCTAGTCACGATCTCGACTTAGATATCCGAAATGGATCTAAGCCGGATCGACGCCTAATGTTCCCTTCCTGGGAACGCGTCCTCGCAGTCACTCCCCTCCAGTGACTTACCTCACTTACCTGCCAGACGTCCGGTCAGCCCTTCGACCTGTCTGGACTTCTTGCCAGCTATCCGGTCAGTCCGTTGACCTAGCTGGACTTCTTGCCAAGCGTCCGGTCAGCCCGTCGACCTGCTTGGACTTCGTGCCAGCTATCTGGTCAGCTCGTCGACCTAGCTGGGCTTCGTGCCAGACATCCGATCAGCCCGTCGACCTGTCTGGACTTATCCTGCACACTCGATCAGAGTGTTAGATCAACAATAAACCTAACTTAACCTATTTGTCATTCATCAAAACCTAGGTTAAATCGTTAGTGCTAACCGCACCAACAATCTCCCCCTTTTTGATGGAATGACAGCCTGGTTAAGTTAGTGAAGACATTTGCAAGAAAAAACAGATAACATCATTATGTGGAGGTTTTTAAGTTAGTTTGTATTTTCAATTGGTTTGGCTAACTTAACCCACCTAACCCTCCCCCTTTGGCATTCATCAAAAAATAAGCATGTTTAAAGTAAAAAATATAGACTTCAGACAAAGTAAGGAATTATGTCAAGGTACTCTGGGGGAGTTAAACTTAGTAATTTATCTTTTGTAAAAGAGCTAAGTTTTGAGACAAGTTTAAAAGATCTATGTTTCAAAACTAGGTAAAATTGATTTTCTAAAACTGATTTGGTAAAGGATTCAACATAAAAGACTTGATTTTTTAAAGCTAGTTTTCAAAAATAGGTGTATATATAAAAAAATCCAGATTTAAAGGCTAAGTTTTGTGAAAAATAGCTAATTTTTCAAGTATAGCTTTTAAGGTTAAGGTTTAAGAATAAGTTCTAAACTAAGTTTAAGGTTAAGGTTTGTGAAAAACAGGTTTCAACTCTTTTCAAACATAAGCAAAATTTTAAAACTAAGTTTTAAAATATATTTCAAGATTGATTGAAGTTTAATTTTCAACACTAAGTTTGTAAAAGATTAAATTTTTTTTTAAAAAAAAAGACTTAGTTTATTAGCTTACACTTAGTTTACAAAAATTAAGTAAAGTCAAATTCTCAGAACTAGATTTTTAAATTCAATTTTCAAAACTACGTTAAATCTAATTTTGAAATTCAATAACTTAGTTTTCAAAAATATGTTTAAAAAATAAATAAAAATGTTGTGAGAAACCGAAAAATTTTAATTGATTCCTCCCCCTGGATCTGACATCAAATCAAATGTCTAACCAGTTAGTTACTGACTGACTTATCAAAAGATAGCAGCTTTCACTTGGTTAGTCAAGTTAAGGTCAATCTTAACTTGATTAATATATATTTTGTTTTTAACGCCCAGACTTATGTTGTTGCACTGAAATAAACATCTTAAGTCTTAGGCAAGTGGCCTATGCATCTCACCCCATTCTATTGTTTGGAAAACACAAGCAAGGTAAGCCTAGGGTTTTGGTGAGATGCTCAAAACTAGTCCTATGGGTGCATGTTCTCTAAGGATTTTGAACTAGTCTAAGGCTAAAAGTTTATTTAAAAATCTAAAAATAGGAAGGTTTTAAAAACTGACACACGTTTGAACTTATGAGTTAAAAACAATCATCTTTGAAAATATTTCTGAAATTCAAAATTCCTAGGCTACCAAGATAGAACATAATCAATGCCGGTCTAAAATATCACTAGATAGATCCAAAATATTTTACAGGTAGTGTAGCTACAGAAGTGAGTCATAACTAGAGCTACTGAGATGATGAATGGGGTGGTCCATGTTAGGATCGATGGTCGCGGCTAGAGAGGGGGGTGTGAATAGCCGACCCCAAATTCTTCGCGTTTCTTCCTACGATTAGGGTTAGCGCAGCGGAAATAAACAATAGAAACGATAAAGGAGAAGCAAACCTCAACACGAAGATGTAACGAGGTTCGGAGATGATACTCCTACTCCTCGGCGTGTCCGTGAGGTGGACGAACCCTATCAATCCGTCGGTGGATGAGTCCCCAGAAAACCGGCTAATAAGAACACTCCTTCTGGGTGGAGAAACCTTACCACAGAAACTTCTTGCAACAGCAAGAAAGATGTACAAAAATACAGCACAAAACAGAAGACAATATGAATGTACAAAACAAAGCTTGCCTACTGTTCTTGTCGACTGGAATCCGAAGCAGCAACTTCAGGAAACTCACAGCAGCAGCTGATCAGTCGAGGAAAGCTCACCCGAAGCTTCAAGAAGGAGCGAGCTCAGCAAAGCTCAAATCACAGCAGTGAAGAAGAAGAAGCAGAAGCTTCGGAGGAGAAGTTGAACTGTAGAAAGCCCTCGATCTCCTTTTATAACCTGCGCAAAGAAGACAGCGAAGAAGACGGAGATAGCCGTTGTCACTCACAACGGCTATACCTGGACCGATCAGGCTCCACCCTGATCGGTCCAGGGTGCTGCTGATCGGTCATGGGGACCGATCAGGCTCTATGCTGATCGGTCCCCAGACCGATCAGAACGCTTACAGAGAGTTGCCCAACTCTCTGTGCTACCCTGATCGGTCCCGGGGACCGATCAGCACCCTTTTCTCCCGAACTTCTTGCCTTCTGATCGTTGTTTCCTGATCGGTCTACAGACCGATCAGATAACACTCAGTAGGCTACTGTTTGGTTACTGATCGGTCACCAGACCGATCCAGATACCCAGTGTATCACTGGATCGATCCACTGATCGATCTAGAGCTTGATTTTTGCCCAAACCAAGTCCCAAGCCTTCCAAACCAACATCCGGTCAACCTTGACCTACTGGTACATCATGCTTAGCATCCGGTCACTCCCTTGACCTGCTAAGACTCCCCACCAAGTGTCCAGTCAATCCCTTTGACCCACTTGACCTTCTCAACACCAGATGTCTGATCATCCTTGATCCATCTAGATTTTTTCTTGCCCGGCTTCACTCACCAGGACTTTCACCTAGCTTCACTCACTAGGATTTTCACCTGGCTTCACTCACCAGGATTTCCAATCTGCCTGGCTTCACTCACCAGGACTTTTCCGTCTGCCTGGCTTCACTCACCAGGGTTTTCACAACTGCCTGGCTTCACTCACCAGGACTTTCCCACTGCCTGGCTTCACTCACCAGGATTTTCCCACTGCCTGGCTTCACTCACCAGGACTTATCCGTCTGCCTGGCTTCACTCACTAGGACTTTCCACATCCGGTCCAGAGAACGAGCTATCGAGCCCTCTCTGACCACAGTTCGGAGAATGAGCTACCGAGCCCTCTCCGACTTCCATCCGGTCCAGAGAACGAGCTCCCGAGCCCTCTCTGACCTAGTCTGGAGAACGAGCTACCGAGCCCTCTCCGACTTCCACTTGCCAAGTTCCCATACTTGGACTTCTCCGTGCCAAGTCTCCATACTTGGACTTTTCCCGTGCCAAGCTCCCTACTTGGACTTTTCCCGTGCCAAGCTCCCTGCTTGGACTTTTCCGAGTCAGGTCAACTCACCTCAAGTCAACCAGGTCAACCTTGACCAAGGGTTGCACTCACAACCTCCCAAGTTTCTGTTCTTGTCAAACATCAAGATACAACTTGAGTCAGGTCAATTCGAGTCAGGTCAACCAGGTCAACCTTGACCTAAGGTTGCACCAACAATCTCCCATCAAAATACAACTCTTTTGTTCTTGTCAAACATCAAAATACAACTCAAGTCAGGTCAACTCGAGTCGGGTCAACCAGGTCAACCTTGACCTAAGGTTGCACCAACAATCTCCCCCTTTTTGATGTTTGACAATACCTTTAAGTTAGGCTAATCCAATAGCCTCAACTTTCCTCATGCCACTAGGTAATGAAACATAAGTTACAACCTTACATTCTCCTTCTAAGAAGGCAACCTCCTTCTTAGATAATGAAGGCCTAACTTAAACCCTTCATTCTCCCCCTATTGGCACACATCAACAAACTCTCCCCCTGAAGAGTAAGTTATCGTTGTTCACAACTTCACTCGTCGTGATCAACAAACTCTCCCACTAACTCCAATGTTCTTCCTTGAACATTCTCTAGACATTCTTCCCCTTTTTGACACACATCAAAAGGAGTGAATCAAGGTCAAGAGTTTCTTCCTAATGAAAGTCCCATATCTTTCATTGAAACCCTTAATTTCCCCCTTGACACTAGAGTCAACAATTAACTTAGTGATAATCCCATATCACTTAAGTCTTTTAGGAATAAAAACTCCCCCTAAAAGTCAACTCCCCCTTGACTAATAGGTAAAACTCCCCCTTGACCATTGCACCAACAATGTCTCGGAGAGTTTCAAACCTTTAGAACTCTAAAACACCAATTCCCGAGCTGAAATTTCAGACAACCAGTCGAATTTCAGCAACTTGGCATGTCCTGATCGGTCACCAGACCGATCAGGGATTCCCTGGATCGGTCACGGTGACCGATCCAGGCACCCCTGGATCGATCAGAATCCCCTCTGATCGGTCCACAACTCTGATTTCTGATTTCTGATTTCTGATTTCTTCTCCCGAAATTTAGAAACCTCTAGAAAATCAAAGAAAATTTCAAAAATTGTAAAATTTTGAGGATACATTCCTCATAACATATACTATCATGGAAAAATAATTTTATATGAAAATAAGTTCCATTTTCAAATCTTGATACAAAGTTCAAAAGTCTTTGAAATAGCTCAAAGTTAACTCATTTTGTATCACTTTGCTCAATGATGAATGCTATCACTAGAAAAGCTTCATCAAGGTTTTTCAAATCAATTTTGAAATGATTTTAAACCATTTAATTTAGGACCACAATCTTTGGGCTAAATGTACATGACTTGTACATAAGCTTTCCCTATGATCCCCAATTTTGAAATAGGCTCATCTAGGTACAAGAACTATGCACCTTGTTCCTAACTCATCATCCTAATATCTCACACACATCTAAGGTGTATCAAACACATCCAAGTCAATTTTGATGTGAGATATGGGTTTAGGTTATCTTAGGCTAAGGTCTCATGCATTTTCTAAACATCAATTTGATCTCCATATCAAATTATGTTTTTAACCTTAAATCAATTTCATTGATTATAAATGCAAGAGAAGATGACATGGCATAAAATGATATCATACATAATAACATGCACCAATGTCATGATGTCATGGCATAAAAGTATGAAACTTAAATAAAGCATGACATTTAAACAACCTAAGCATTATCATGACATTTTAAATGATCATAAAATAAATATGATGTCATGACATGGCATATGACAAACAATATATGGCAAATAACATGTAAAGGTATAGGAAATACCTAATTTTAGTCTTAGTTGCCATTTTTGACAGTTTTGATCATTTTGCCATAGGTTCTATATTCCTAAGAGTAATAGACCTAAAATCATATACCAAAGATTTTTAGATCACTATGTGCCAATTGACTCTAGAGAACTCCTCGAATGTGATTGGCACATCCTAATCACCTTAGGAATAGCTTTCCATTTCATTTTCAAGGCTTGATTACACCTTGAAAATTCCTAAAGTGCCACCTTTTGCCATGATTAGGTTAACTACCTATTTAAGTAAGGTTGGCACACCCTAACTCATCTAGCGTGATGAAATCACGCTACTAGGAACCCAATACCTATTGGAGCTCATTGGGTTCACTAAGTATTCACTAGGGATGACTTCCCTAGCAACCCTTCTAATGACCCTCCTAGGCTTTGAAGCCTTGGTCATTTGGGACTCATCAAGATCAACTCTAGGGGTGACCCCCCTTGTGACCTTGGTGATGGTCTTTCTAGCCCTAGGTCTTGTTCCATAATCGAATGGAACATTGTGATAAGTGGGCTTGACCACTTGGGACTTAGGTTTGTGACCCAAACCTTTCATGTCCTTGGACTTGGGTTTTTGACCCTTAGACCCTAGAGTTGACTTCTCTAAATTTTTAAGGGTCTTTTCTAAAGTGTCAAGTCTTGACCTCAAGACTTGATTCTCCTTTTCTAATACCTCAAGTTTTAATTTGTCATTGTTCTTTGAGGTACTCCTAGGCATATGTCTAGTAGTTTTGGGATTCCTATCTAGGTTTCCCTTAACCTTAGATGAGTTGATCCTAGGGTTGGCTTTCCTAGTGTTATCCTTATCTAGGCTCACATGTTTGGCACCTAAGCATGTGTATCGATTTCTATAATTATCATGCTTATCATTATTGTCAATTGCAATCAAACTACTAGCATGCATCTTACTAGTATTGCAATAATGTGCCTTAGATATTACCTTAGGGTTTGCCTTAGCTCCCCCTATCGATGTGCTCGGTCTCTTGTCCTTGTGAGATTGCCTCCCCCTCGGACATTGGCTCCTATAGTGTCCCCTTCGCTTGCATTGGAAGCACACCACGTGCTCCTTGCCCTTGCGTGTTGGGACTCCGGCTTCCTTGACCTTTGGCGCCGGTGGAGTCTTTCTAACCCTCTTTGGACATTTACTCTTGTAATGTCCAATTTCTCTACACTCAAAGCACATTATGTGAAATTTGCTAGAAACTAAATGGCTTGAGTTACCTAGAGTTGAGGATGGATGAACGCTCTCTCCTTCATCACTTCTGGAGGTAGACGTTTCTTCTTCTTGCTCCGAACTTGAAGAAGAACTCTCCTCCTCTTCTTCTTTAGATGTTGAGTAGCCCTCAACTTCTAAATCCATCCCTCCATGATGTGAACTCCTTGGCTCGCTTGACTCCTCTTCATGGCTTGAAGTGGAGTTCTCCTCATGGAACTTTGCCAAGTTGTTCCACAACTCCTTGGCATCGTTATATCCACCTATCCTACACAAAACATCATTAGGTAAAGAAAATTCAAAAATTTTCAATACCTCATCGTTAACTAGGGATTGATGGACTTGTTCCTTGGTCCACTCCTTCTTCTCTAGGGTTTCTCCTTTCTTGTCCATCGGAGGCTTGAAACCTAATTGAACGCAACTCCAATTTTCAAGGTTAGTCATAAGAAAGTACTTCATTCTTACCTTCCAAAACGCGAAGTCGTCGCGATCGTAGAAAGGTGGAATTGTGGCGTCTTCTCCAAATAACTCCATTCTCTAGCTCGTGCTCCCCCGGGTGTTGATCCACCGAAGAGCGACCTCGCTCTGATACCAATTGTAGGATCGAAAAGAATTTAGATATCTCCACAATGACATGATATTGTCCACTTTGGGCCAAAGCCCTCATGGTTTTGCTCTTGGCCTCTACCCAAAAGGCCTCAAGCCAATGGAGATATCTTTCTCTTATAAACCCATGATCTTTTTCCATGTGTTTTCAATATGGGACTATGTTTGCAACCTTGCAATCCCAACAATCCCCCCCTCAAACAAAGGACCATGGGCTTCCCACGTCCGATCCTTGACCCACTAGGTCTTCCTGCCCCTCGGTCTACCCGACCTACTAGGACTTCCTGCCCCTCGGTCCACCCGACCTACTAGGACTTCCTTGCCTAGCCGCAACTAGGACTTCCTACCCCTCGGTCCTCCCGACCTACTAGGACTTCCTGCCTGGTGTCTGGTCCTCTTGATCCGAACATAGGAGCCCCCACTTTCTTTGTTCGAGGTCAATATTGTACTCACAATGTTCAATCAGACCATAGCTCTTGTGCACAGTCGGCGGTTAAACCTTCTGGCAGTCCGGGCTCTGATACCAATTGTAGGATCGAAAAGAATTTAGATATCTCCACAATGACATGATATTGTCCACTTTGGGCCAAAGCCCTCATGATTTTGCTCTTGGGCTCTACCCAAAAGGCCTCAAGCCAATGGAGATATCTTTCTCTTATAAACCCATGATCTTTTTCCATGTGTTTTCAATATGGGACTATGTTTGCAACCTTGCAATCCCAACAGTCCAGACCCCAAGGATCGGAGAAGCGCCATCAGCTCAGTGTGTCGGGTCTCCCCGGCAGCTCGTAACTCGGCAACCTCTCGCCGTATGTCCCGATGAAAATCAGAGTTCTCCCGCTGGAGACTCGCCATAGCTCTCTCTAGTCCGATCATACGGTCGGCTAGAGTGCGGAGAGCGTGACGTGGTGCTCGAGCTGGGGGCGGTGGTGGAGCCGGTGAGGCTTCCTCTGGAAACAGTGCAAGCATGAACTCGTCCCTGTGCGTCTGGATCGGGCTGGTGCTGTGCCCCCCTCCGCCAAGACATAGTCCCGTCATCCCTATCTACGTGGATACCAGCTAGGGAGAAGTTCCTAGCTGCTATAACATCGAACTCGGTCATATAGGCAATGTCTCCTCTAGTGACATCAATGTGCAACGAGGACATATATGTTGTCAGAATGTGACAGAATGACATGTGGACTCGTCTATCAGTCACGTATCCAGCCGAGTAGATAATGGTGGAGAAGATATGTAGGCTGATGTCAATATCTAACCTATGACTCAGGGAATAGAGTAAAAATGAATGGAATGGGCGCATCACAGTGATGTCCCGAGTAGTTAGTGGTAAAATGCAACAGACTAAGACCCTATAAAGAGCGTAGTCCTGGACTCGAAGTTCTACCGACCTAAACTGGGTCACAGTGGGATCTCGCTCTCCCCCGAAAAAATACGAATAAATCGTATCGAGAGTAATATGTGAGTAGGGATCTCCGAATGGTAGATCCCTGGGAGGATGGCACAGGAAAGGACAAGTAGATGGACGTAACTCTAAAAACTCTCAGATAGTCGTACGGGAAAACGTGATATCAGTACCCGCTGCCCTAGTGGTATAGGTGAGATCGTCTACTTTCACTAGGCTATTGCAAAATTCAGCACACAGACTTATGTTTACTGGACTGGTACATTCGACAAGGTTCATTAAGTTATAGTGGTTTATAACCTCTATAACTGAGGCACACGAACCTAGAAAGAACGATCTATCTATACATTTAGTCCTAATGGCCTTATAAATGGTTGACTCAAACTTAGTCCTTAGTTCATCTGTGGGAAACCTAGGGTCAGTGCTAGTAGTAGAGGGTCCAGCACCAGTATTTGTTCGTTTCCTACTGTATATATAAAAAAAATATTCTAAGAAAAAAAATGAGAAGACAAATTCTAATAAATTTTCAGATAGGGGAAGAAGATTTACCGAGGAGACATCGACAAATATATATCTGACGACCTCGGTTGAATCACAGCAGCGACTTCATCGCAAGAAAAATTTGATTTAAAATACTCTCGCACTGAGATTCGGAGTGAACCTTGGCAAAAGTGAAGATTTTGTGGGGCAAGGGTTGGGGGCGCCCGCTGCCCCTTATTTATAGGGAGCTCCGGGCGCTTGGAACCATTCCGGGCGCCTGGAGTTGATATTAGGAGGGGCGCCCGGATTCCGTCCCGGGCGCCCTGGAAGTGAATACCAGGGGCGTCCTTTTTTTTTGAGATTAGGTTTAAAATTAATTTTTAAGTTTTTAAAATTAAAATTTTGAAATTAAGTTTCAAAATTAAATTTTTGAAATTAATTTTTAAGTTTAAAATTAAAATTTTGAAATTAATTTTAAAGTGTAAAATTAAAATTTTGAAATTAATTTTTAAGTTAAAAATTAATTTTTAAGTTTAATATTAAAATTTTTAAATTAATTTTTAAGTTTAAAATTTAAAATTTTGAAATTAATTTTTAAGTTTAAAATTTAAATTTTGAAATTAATTTTTAAGTTTAAAATTTAAATTTTGAAATTAATTTTTAAGTTTAAAATTGAAATTTTGAAACTAATTTTTAAGTTTAAAATTAAAATTTTGAAATTAATTTTTAAGTCTAAAATTAAAATTTTGAAATTTATATTTAAGTTTGAAATTAAAATTTTGAAATTAATTTTTAAGTTTAAAAATAAAATTATGAAATTAATTTTTAAGTGTAAAATTAAAATTTTGAAATTAATTTTTAAGTGTAAAATTAAAATTTTGAAATTAATTTTTTAAGTTTAAAATTAAAATTTTGAAATTAAGTTTTAAGTTTAAAATTAAAATTTTGAAATTAATTTTTAAGTGTAAAATTAAAATTTTGAAATTAATTAAAATTTTGAAATTAATTTTTAAGTTTAAAATTAAAATTTTGAAATTAATTTTTAAGTCTAAAATTAAAATTTTGAAATTTATTTTTAAGTTTAAAATTTTAAAATTAATTTTTAAGCTTAAGATTAAAATTTTGAAATTAATTTTTAAGTTTAAAATTAAAATTTTGAAATTAATTTTTAGGTTTAAAATTAAAATTTTGAAATTAATTTTTAAGTGTAAAATTAAAATTTTGAAATTAATTTTAAAGTTTAAAATTAATATTTTGAAATTAAATTTTAAGTTTAAAATTAAAATTTTGAAATTAATTTTTAAATCTAAAATTAAAATTTTGAAATTTATTTTTAAGTTTAAAATTAAAATTTTGAAATTAATTTTTAAGTGTAAAATTAAAATTTTGAAATTAATTTTTAAGTGTAAAATTAAAATTTTGAAATTAAATTTTTAAGTTTAAAATTAAAATTTTGAAATTAATTTTAAAGTTTAAAATTAAAATTTTGAAATTAATTTTAAAGTGTAAAATTAAAATTTTGAAATTAAGTTTTAAGTTTAAAATTAAAATTTTGAAATTAATTTTTAAGTCGAAAATTAAAATTTTGAAATTTATTTTTAAGTTTAAAATTAAAATTTCGAAATTTATTTTTAAGTTTAAAATTAAAATTTTTAAATTTATTTTTAAATTTAAAATTTTAAAATTAATTTTTAAGTTTAAGATTAAAATTTTGAAATTAATTTTTAAGTTTAAAATTAAAATTATGAAATTAATTTTTAAGTGTAAAATTAAAATTTTGAAATTAATTTTTAAGTGTAAAATTAAAATTTTGAAATTAATTTTTTAAGTTTAAAATTAAAATTTTGAAATTAAGTTTTAAGTTTAAAATTAAAATTTTGAAATTAATTTTTAAGTGTAAAATTAAAATTTTGAAATTAATTAAAATTTTGAAATTAATTTTTAAGTTTAAAATTAAAATTTTGAAATTAATTTTTACGTCTAAAATTAAAATTTTGAAATTTATTTTTAAGTTTAAAATTAAAATTTTAAAATTAATTTTTAAGCTTAAGATTAAAATTTTGAAATTAATTTTTAAGTTTAAAATTAAAATTTTGAAATTAATTTTTAGGTTTAAAATTAAAATTTTGAAATTAATTTTTAAGTGTAAAATTAAAATTTTGAAATTAATTTTAAAGTTTAAAATTATTATTTTGAAATTAAATTTTAAGTTTAAAATTAAAATTTTGAAATTAATTTTTAAATCTAAAATTAAAATTTTGAAATTTATTTTTAAGTTTAAAATTAAAATTTTGAAATTAATTTTTAAGTGTAAAATTAAAATTTTGAAATTAATTTTTAAGTGTAAAATTAAAATTTTGAAATTAAATTTTTAAGTTTAAAATTAAAATTTTGAAATTAATTTTAAAGTTTAAAATTAAAATTTTGAAATTAATTTTAAAGTTTAAAATTAAAATTTTGAAATTAATTTTAAAGTGTAAAATTAAAATTTTGAAATTAAGTTTTAAGTTTAAAATTAAAATTTTGAAATTAATTTTTAAGTCTAAAATTAAAATTTTGAAATTTATTTTTAAGTTTAAAATTAAAATTTTGAAATTTATTTTTAAGTTTAAAATTAAAATTTTTAAATTTATTTTTAAGTTTAAAATTTTAAAATTAATTTTTAAGTTTAAGATTAAAATTTTGAAATTAATTTTTAAGTTTAAAATTAAAATTTTGAAATTAATTTTTAAGTTTAAAATTAAAAATTTGAAATTAATTTTTAAGTTTAAAATTAAAATTTTGAAATTAATTTTTAAGTTTAAAATTAAAATTTTGAAATTAATTTTTAAGTCTAAAATTAAAATTTTGAAATTTATATTTTAGTTTGAAATTAAAATTTTGAAATTAATTTTAAAATTAAAATTAAAATTTTAATTTATCAAATTTAAGCCTTATTCATCTCACCCGATCTATATTATCAATCAGGGAATCCTATGATTTTGTGAGATGAAATTGGATTTTTAATTATGGAGTTTTGGTTTAACTTGTGTTAGATTCAGATTTAGCTTTGGTCTCCACAAATAGGCAATCTTCGGATAAACTTCTAAGCTTGGTGAGTCACATGGACGTCATTAGTAGTAACCAACCTTTCAAGGTTTTCCGAATAGTCCTATCCATGGAGCTTAGTACTAAATCTTGGTCTAACTGGTTAGGATTCATTTAAGGGTAGCTTCGGTCAGTTCCACTTGGCCAAATGCACCAGATCGAAACCATATCTTTCTAAACATGCGATGCCCAAGCTTCCCTAACGTACTATCATCCAAAAACTTTACCAGTACCATGATTCAAGTTAAACTTGGTCTCTTTTTAACTAATCCTAATTACCCTGCCGGGTTAGTTAATTTTGGAGCCTCCCCCTGAATTATTGACCTTTAATTTAAATTTTTGTTTTAGGTTTGTGTCTGTTTCTTTTATAGTTATAATTAACTTGTTGATAGTTTATATTTTGTTGAGTTTTAAATTTTGAATTTTTTGATTTAGGTTTGTATTTTGGTTTTTTATTTAGTTTAATCGAGTTTATATAATATACTTTTTCTTTAGGTATATAATATTGATTAAGTCCTACTTGCGTGGTCAGACACGCTTTTGGAACCCAAGCTTGATTAGTTAATTTGTATTGAGTTATTGATGACTTAAAAGTTTTATTTGAGTTCGACTTGTATCCGAGTCCGATTTTATTATAACATGCTTTTTGATTGTTCAGGATTAAGTCAAGATTTTTTGATCTTGTTGTAAATTTTTCTAGCATTTCTTTTAAATTGTTAATATCATTTTTTAATGATAAATTCTCCTCCTCAAGTGTTAGATATTGAGTTGGATTTAAATTTTTGATTTGTTCCTTGAGCTTTTGGTTTTCCTCAAGAAGTGATTTGTTTTCATTTTCTATTTTAATTAATTTACTATTTAAACAGGAAATAATTCTAAAAAATTTTTTGTTTAAATTAAAATATTCCTCATTCGGGCCTTCGGAAACGAGTACGGACTCGTGGCTTGTTTCGAGTTCAGAACCGTCTTCATCTTCCGACTCGTCTTCTGTATCAGCTTCGCGGGCCATCAGTGCTAGGTGGCTCTGATGTTTCTGCTCTTCTTCCTCCGATTCGTCCAAGGAGTCGTCCCATGTTGCTTTGAGGGCATTCTTTTTGGTTGGCTTCGGTTTGTCGAACTTCAGTTTTGGGTATTCGTTCTTGTAGTGTCCCTTTTTATTGCAGCCAAAGCAAGTCACGTTCTTTTGTTCTGAGGGAGAACTGATCTTTTGAAGGTCCTTTTTGCTGAAGCTCCTTTTTCTCCTGGTGAACATTTTTCTTACCAAGTTCACCAGGTGTTCTTCGTCTTCGGAGTCTTGGTCGGAATATTCTTCATATTCAGGCTTGCTCTTCTTTTCTTTGGAGGAACCTGCAAATAAAGCTATACCTTTCTCGGCTCCAGCATTAGTTTGTTCATGTAATTCTAATTCACAGAAAAGCTCGTCTAATTTTAACTTAGAATGATTTTTAGAAATTTTGTAGGCATCTACGATTGATGCCCACAAACTATTACGTGGAAAAGCATTTAATGCGTACCTTATTAAGTCTCTATTTTCCATCTGGTGGCCTATCGCATGAAGCCCGTTGAGGATGTCCTTGATCCTCGCGTGGAGCTGATTCGTCGTTTCACCTTCCTGCATTTTTATATTAAGAATTTTATTTAAAAGCAGGTCTCGTTTTGTTACCTTGGCGTCGCTCGTTCCCTCGTGCAGCTCGATCAATTTGTCCCACAGCTCTTTAGCATTTTTGTGTGGACCGACTCTGTTCAGTTCTTCTCTTGTTAATCCGCACTGTAGAGTGTTGATCGCTTTATTTTCTGTTGACGCCTTTTTCTTCAAATCTGTTGTCCAGTCTCCAGGATCCAGTATATTCCCGGAGTTGTCCGCTGGAATTTTATAGGGTCTCGTAACGCTCATCCACTGGTCGAAGTCTGTTTTGAGGTAAACCTCCATGCGCTTCTTCCAGTACGGAAAATCATCCCCGTTGAAGAGTGGAGGTCGTACTGTGCTGAATCCTTCTGTCTGAGACATTTTAGTCCTGCGCACAGAAGAACGAAAAGAAAAAAAATCCCAAGACTTGGTCTTGGATTAGTAGTGCGGAAGAAGAAAAATAATAGAAGTATCTAAATTGGTGTTGCACCAATTTAGATTTAATTGCAACGAAAAAAGAATTCAAAACAGGTAATAATACCAATTTGAAATTAAATGTAAAACTGAAAACCGAAAAAAGATTAATTTTTCACCCCCTGCCTGATTGGTGGTTGCACCAAATCAGAGCGGTACCTGCTCTGATACCACTTGTAGGACCGTGATCGTTCGATAGAGGGGGGGGGGGGGGGGGGAACATCGACTCGAAAACTCGAGTGTAAAAGTACGCAGCAGAAAAGTAAATGAACACAATTGATTTTACTTCGTTCGGAGCCTGTGACGACTCCTACTCGAAGGCCCGTGGTCCTTGACCACTTTCGTTGGGCAATCACTAGCAATTCGAATGTGATTACAAAAAGAGTACAAGAAATGCTAATGAAACAAAGCACAAAGCTGTAACGACAGAAAAGAAAACTTAAGGAGCAAGGGCGCGTTGTCGGAGCTTTGTCAGCGTCGCTGGAGCACAGAGCAGCAAAGCAATCTGGGAATTCTGAGAGATGTTGTACTTGAAGCTCCACCCCTGGGGCTTCTTTTATATGCGGCTCCGGGTGCCTGGATCCCTTCCGGGCGCCCTGGTGCGACGTGGCAAGTCCAGTCAGGATGCTCCACGTGGCGAGGCGACGCAGAGGATAAAACTTGCCTCCGGGCGCTCGGACCACCTTTTTCCAGAGATTCCTTCTCCTGCAAAACAAGATTAGTCCGAGGCAAAATATACCCTGCAACACAGATTGTTAGCACAATGAATTAACAGAAAAAGTATGACTTAGATTCCGTCTTTCCGAGACCGGAATCTAGTCACGATCTCGACTTAGATATCCGAAATAGATCTAAGCCGGATCGATGCCTAATGTTCCCTTCCTGGGAACGCATCCTCGCAGTCACTCCCCTCCAGTGACTTACCTCACTTACCTGCAGACGTCCGGTCAGCCCTTCGACTTGTCTGGACTTCTTGCCAGCTATCCGGTCAGTCCGTTGACCTAGCTGGACTTCTTGCCAAGCGTCCGGTCAGCCCGTCGACCTGCTTGGACTTCGTGCCAGCTATCTGGTCAGCCCGTCGACCTAGCTGGGCTTCGTGCCAGACATCCGGTCAGCCCGTCGACCTGTCTGGACTTATCCTGCACACTCGATCAGAGTGTTAGATCAACAATAAACCTAACTTAACCTATTTGTAATTCATCAAAACCTGGGTTAAATCGTTAGTGCTAACCGCACCAACAGTAATGATGTGTTGCTAGATACCACTCATTACTTATGCTCCTAAATGGGTTTAGGGGCATTGCCAACGTTACAAGAACCTATAGGGTCACACACTAAGGACAATTAGATGAAGATTCGGTTCATATGATGAACCAAGAGGATTAGATTCATTTGATGAATCAAATTGGATTAAGAGTAATCCTAATTGGGCTAATTGAGTTGGACTCAAGTTGATTCATGTGTTCAATGAGTCTAATTTAGATTATGACTCATTGAATCAATTTAATTAAATGAATTAGATTCATTATATTAAATTGGCTTGAATTAAATGGTTGGCTTAGATCAACCATGAGAGATATTAAATCAAGTTTGACTTGACTTGGGAGGAAGATGAAGAGTCAAGTTTGACTTGACTTTATGCCACCTCATTGGTGAGTTGGCATTGAGTGGGCCAATGATGATGCTCCACATCATCATGGTTGCTTAAGTGGGATGCCACCTCATGGGAGTTACCAAGAGTTGTGACTCTTGGCATTCCATGGGAGTTACACATGTTCTTAATGTGGCCGGCCACCTGAATGGGAGAAATAAGTTTCATTTTGAGAATTATTCTCATTCATTCCATCTTCTTCTTCCTTGCTCCATTTTCTTCTCTCCCTCTCCTCATCTTGCCTAACCTAACTAAGGTGCTAGCACACTTTAGTTTGGTGATCTCCTTCTTGTGTTCGTGTGGATACTTCTAGAGGGTTGTCTACTTTGACAACCTTGAGAACCGGCACCATTGGACGAGCGGGATTCGCGTAGGGCGCGCATCAAGGGTATATTCTTTGTTTCCCTTTGTAGATCTACTGTAGATCGAAGTTTTGAAACTCGTACTCGTATTTTTCGAAAGTTTTTCTTTGCACGGATCTGGTGGCTGGGGCTTTCGGGGTTTTCGCGGCCCGAAAAACCCAACAGTGGTATCAGAGCCAGGTTCAAAGACTTTTACGAGTTTATTTTTGATTTTTATGAAAAATATAGATTCTGTGATTTTATGTAAATTTAGGTTTTTTATGGTTTTTATGGGTAATTTTCTCGTAGAAGCGAAGCACAAGTGTTTCGGCACTTGTAGGCTTTGGCTACCGGGAAGATTTTTCCAAAACGGCTTGGTTTTGCCCCAAAACTTTTTGGGACAGCTGGCTAAGGCGCTGTAGAATCGATAAGGAACCCTCGCGATGGTTAGATCGTGGGTAGGGGCGCTGCCCCTAGCCCCGCAAGGGGATTCGTTCTGCGATTGCGCCCGAAAACCGCTAAACGGGACCGCCGGGAATTTTTACTCGTAAAAATTGGTATTAAAATTGCAGAAAATTATAGAAAATACAAAATTTAGAATTATTTATAATTTGTGATAGTCATGGCCCAAAAGTCCCAATTGGATTGGAATAAATGTGTTGTAATTAATAATACGGCCTGCGTGCCGTGATGTGATGTGCGTGTTGTATTTTATTTTTTTTCGCGACCTGTGCGTCGTGCCTTTCTCTTTTATTCTTGTTGTAAATTAGTTTAGACTCGAATGTAACTCGAGTTTCAAAATTGTAATGTACAAAATTAGAGCTGTGGAAGGTCCACACGAGACGGAGTTACGAGGAGGGCGCGAGCAACACAAGGTGGTCAAAGGGAGAAGCTTGAGAAGCTGTTGACCTTAGGTTGACCATCCGATCTTCTCATTGGCTTGAGAAGATCGTAGTAGGGCCATGACTAAATCAAAAATTAATTTAATTAATTGCTTGTGTATATGTGATGCATGATTAAGTAATTAATTAGTGCCTAACGATTAGATTAGATCTAAGTCGTGCACATGATGCACCCCACGATTAGATTAGATCTATATCGAGTATATGATACGCATCATCGTTTAGATTAGATCTAAATCAACGTCAACTCTAATGCCTACCATGCCGTGATACCTATCACTACCTCAATCACATGTGTTGTTGAATATGCCAAAGCAGAGCAACACATATTATCTTGGTAGGGTACGGAGGGACAATCTTGGTCCCGCTTATCAACGCATGGGCGAATACAAACTCAATTAGATTGAGTATTCCTAGTTAACTCGGTTAGGTCGAGTATAACTATAGGCATTCTTCCAATGGTTGGAAAGATAGGACATAAATCACATTCATATTAATTCTTGGGCATATTAGCCAAAGCTAACTCAAGTTTTAATATAACTGCAGATAATGATCCTATAAACAAGAGTTACATAGAGATGTAATAAGTAAATCGTTACCTACCGATCATACTAAGTCTTGGGCTTATTAGCCAAAGCTAACTCAAGGGTTAGTATGAAGCGGATCATCTCCCACATGAATTATAGAATTCAGTGGGAGCATCATTTAGTTAAAGGCCTAATTAAATGATTTAAAGAATATGATATTTATTTTCTGCATTTTTCTGTTGTAGATAAACCATGACGTCGAATACGAACTCCTTCTCCCTGCGTTCAGTCCTTGAGAAGGACAAGCTCAACGGAGGAAATTTCCTGGACTGGTATAGGAACTTGAGAATAGTTCTCACCCAGGAACGTAAACTGTACGTTCTGGAGCAGCCCATTCCAGAGGCTCCTCCTGCCAATGCCCCGTGAGCTGACAAAGATACTTACAAGAAGCATCAAGATGACGCATTAGATGTGTCCTATCTAATGCTCGCGACTATGAACTCTGAGCTTCAGAAGCAACACGAGTTAATGGGCGCTTACGATATGGTTGAACATCTTCGTCAACTGTATCAAGGATAAGCGCGGCATGAGAGATTTGAAATCTCAAGGGCACTATTTCAGTGCAAGATGTCAGATGGGGCTCCCGTAGGCCCATATGTACTCAAAATGATTGGGTACATAGAAAACCTACAGAGGTTGGGATTCTCGCTTGGCCAAGAGCTGGCCACTGACCTGATCTTGCAATCCTTGTCGGATAGATATAGTCAGTTGGTTCTAAACTACAATATGAGTGAAATTGACAAGCCACTACCTGAGCTGCTTAGCATGTTGAGAACTGCTGAGCTGAACCTTAAGAAGGCAAAGCCCCACTCTATTCTAATGGTTCAGAAACACAAGGGCAAGGGCAAGCCCAAAGGCAAAGGAAAGTCCCAAGCCAAGGGCAAAGGCAAGACACTGAAGCCTAAAGGAGGGATCGCCAAGGATGCTACCTGCTTCCACTGCGGTCAGACCGGGCACTGGAAGAGGAACTGCAAGGTGTACCTGGAAGATCTTAAGAAGAAGCGAAGTGAGACTTCCACTTCAGGTATATATGTTATAGAAGTCAATCTATCTATTTCTTCATCATGGGTATTAGATACCGGATGCGCATCTCACATTTGTACTAATGTGCAGGCGTTGAGAAATAGCAGGGCATTGGCGAAGGGCGAGGTGGACCTACGCGTAGGCAATGGAGCACAGGTTGCTGCTGTTGCTGTAGGGAATTATCATCTATCTCTACCCTCTGGGCTTGTATTAGAATTAGATGAATGTTGTTATGTGCCTGCATTAACTAAGAACATAATTTCTGTTTCTTGTTTGGACAAGAAATGTTTCTCTTTTATTATAAAGGACAAATGTTGTTCTGTTTATTTAAAAGATATGTTCTATTGTAGTGCACCTCTGATGAACGGACTCTACATTCTAGATCTTGAAAGCCCTATCTATAACATAAATACCAAGAAGGTCAAGTCAAATGACCTGAACCAAACCTATCTCTGGCACTGTCGCTTAAGTCATATAAATGGCAAGCGCTTATCCCAGCTCCATAAGGATGGTTTGCTGGACTCATTTGAGTTTGAATCTTATGAGACGTGCGAGTCATGCCTACTAGGCAAGATGACCAAGACTCCCTTTAGTGGGCACAGCGAAAGAGCGAATGATTTGTTAGGACTCATACATAGTGATGTATGTGGCCCTTTCAATGTCGCTGCTAGAGGCGATTATAGGTACTTCATCACATTTACTGATGACTTCAGTAGATATGGTTATGTGTACTTGATTACACATAAGTCAGAATCCTTTGAAAAGTTCAAAGAATTCAAGAATGAAGTACAGAACCAGCTTGGTGAGAGTATTAAGATACTTTGATCAGATCGAGGTGGAGAATACCTTAGCCATGAGTTTCTTGACTACCTAGCTGAGTGTGGGATTCTATCCCAACTCACTCTACCTGGAACACCACAGTGGAATGGTGTATCCGAAAGGAGGAATCGTACCCTATTAGATATGGTACGATCTATGATGAGTCACACAGATCTTCCGACATACCTTTGGGGTTATGCTCTAGACACGGCAGCTTTTATACTCAACCGAGTTCCATCCAAGGTCGTTATAAAGACACCATATAGGATATGGACTGGGAGAGATGCCTAGGTGTCTTTCATGAGGATTTGGGGTTGTGTGGCTTACGTTCGACGTCAAGTCTCTGACAGGTTAGGACCCAAATCTGACAAGTGCTACTTTATTGGATATCCCAAGGAAACTAATGGATATTACTTCTACATTCCCAGTCAGCACAAGGTAGTTGTGGCAAAGACTGGGTATTTCTAGAAAGGGACTTTGTTTCTAGAAAGACTAGTGGGAGTACGTTCGATCTTGAAGAAGTTGAAGATGCGAACAATAGCACTGAAACCTCGATGGAAGTTGAACTTGAACCACAAAGTGTTGTAGATGATGTTGTTCCACAAGGAGTTGAGGAATAACAACCAGTTCAAGTAGACATACCTCTTCGCAGGTCTGATAGGGTACGTCGTCAGCCTAAGAGATACTCATTTCTCTTGTCTGACCATGATGACGTTGTGCTCATAGATGATGAGCCTACCACCTATCAGGAAGCTGTGATGAGACCAGATTCCGAGAAATGGCTAGAGGCCATGAGATCCGAGATGGAATCCATGTACACCAACCAAGTATGGACTTTGGTTGATCCACCTGAAGGGGTAAAACCCATTGGGTATAAGTGGGTCTTTAAGAGAAAGACTGACATGGATGGACTTATATATAAGGGTCGCTTGGTAGCTAAAGGTTTCAAGCAGATTCATGGTATTGACTATGATGAAACCTTTTCTCTAGTAGCGATGTTTAAGTCCATTCGGATCATGCTTGCTATTGCAGCTTACCATGACTATGAGATATGGCAGATGGATGTCAAAACCGCATTTCTGAATGGAAACCTGCTCAAGGATGTGTACATGATACAACCTGAGGGTTTTGTGGATCCACAGCATACTAGTAGAGTATGCAAGCTGCATAGGTCCATTTATGGACAAAAGCAAGCTTCTCGGAGCTGGAATCTTCGATTCGATGATGCAATCAAATAGTTTGGTTTCATCAAGAACAAAGATGAGCCTTGTGTCTACAAGAAGGTTGTAGGGGATATAGTTGTCATCCTCATATTGTATGTGGATGATATACTACTCATTGGGAAGGACATCCCTTTGCTTTAGTCTGTCAATACCTGGCTAGGGAGTTGCTTCTCAATGAAGGACTTAGGTGAGGCATCCCACATTCTAGGGATATAGATCTATAGAGATAGATCTAAGAGATTACTTGGCCTAAGTCAGAGTACATATATTGACAAGGTACTCCTTCGGTTTGCCATGCAGAACTCCAAGAAGGGTTTTCTGCCGATGTCACATGGCGTGAGTCTTTCGAAGACTCAAGGTCCCTCTTCTAGAGAGGAGAGAGACCGTATGGATCAGATCCCTTATGCCTCAACCATAGGATCTATCATGTACGCCATGCTATGTACTCGACCTGATGTCTCGTATGCTTTGAGCATGATGAGCAGATACCAGTCAGATCCAGGTGAAAGTCACTGGATAGCGGTCAAGAATATTCTTAAGTACTTAAGAAGGACTAAAGAATATTTCTTGATATATGGAGGCAATGATGAGCTAGGTAAAGGGTTACGGTGATGCTAGCTTCCAGACCGATGATTATCGATCGCAGTCGGGGTTTGTATTTTGCTGTGAGATGGAAGAGTTCGAAGCAGGACACAGTAGCTGATTCTACGACAGAGGCCGAGTACATTGCTGCATCAGAGGCAGCAAAGGAGGCAGTTTGGCTCCGTAAGTTCATCACTGAACTTGGGGTGGTTCCCAGTATCGCTGACCCTACTGAGCTCTATTGTGACAACAATGGAGCTATAGCACAGGCAAAGGAACCTCCCTCACACCAGCGGACCAAACACATACTACGGCGCTTCCATCTCATTCGAGAGATTATTGAGAGAGGAGATGTGAAGATATGCAGAGTACCTACAGAGGCTAATATCGCAGATCCCTTGACCAAGGCTTTGGCACAGAGGAAGCATGATGGTCACACTAGGTCATTGGGGCTTAGAGCCTACACTGATTGGCATTAGTGCTAGTGGGAGATTGTTAGTTAGAGCCCTAGAGCCAATCATTTGATGATTGTATTATGGACTTATTCTATCATATTCTTATATATAAATAAAGGCATTTGTTTTGGTTATTATACTTACTTGTATTGGTGCAAAATAAACTAAGTAGAATAGCGTCCTTGAGTAGAAGGTTCTCACCTATATCAATCGGTTAGTTGAACCGATAGTGAGATGATATAGGGAACACTACTCTTAATCATTCCTAGTTGAGTATTTACATTCAGGGACAATGTTAATGCAATAAGACTAGCATGTAGGTCAACTCGATGACTTGATCTCACTAGTCATGGATATAGAGATATCAAGTTGACACATGGGTATGCATTGGAGAATGTATACTAAATGACCCGCCATGAGAAAGTATCATGGATCGTTATATGAGTGTCATATACTTTCTCATGTGGCTATTAGTATGACTACTAGTCCTTAGACCTGAAGTCACCATGGTTCCCTACATTAGGAGTTATGTACTTTGGTTTCGTCAAACGTCACCCGTAACTGGGTGGACTATAAAGGTGATTACTGCGTATGTAACGAATTATGCAGAGGGATGTGAGTGATGTAGATGGGATCTATCCCTCCTATATGACGGGAGAGACATCGATATTCTTGATAGAGTTAGACGATGAAGTGCATGGCCATGCCCAAATGAGTCAATATGAGATATTGAGCTCATTTGATTTAGTGAGTCTACTTGGAGTTCAAGATTTAGTTTGATCAGAGGATGACACGGTCTATGCCTCACATTGATCAATCTAGATGTCTATGATAGAAGGACACTTGTCATATATTGTGAGGAGTCACAATTAGTAGTCACAAGGTGATGTTGGATCTCAACATTCTTGTAACTTGGGTAGTAATGATGTGTTGCTAGATACCGCTCATTACTTATGCTCCTAAATGGGTTTAGGGGCATTGCCAACGTTACAAGAACCTATAGGGTCACACACTAAGGACAATTAGATGGAGATTAGGTTCATATGATGAACCAAGAGGATTAGATTCATTTGATGAATCAAATTGGATTAAGAGTAATCCTAATTGGGCTAATTGAGTTGGACTCAAGTTGATTCATATGTTCAATGAGTCTAATTTAGATTATGACTCATTGAATCAATTTAATTAAATGAATTAGATTCATTATATTAAATTGGCATGAATTAAATGGTTGGATTAGATCAACCATGAGAGAGATTAAGTCAAGTTTGACTTGACTTGGGATGAAGATGAAGAGTCAAGTTTGACTTGATTTTATGCCACCTCATTAGTGAGTTGGCATTGAGTGGGCCAATGATGATGCTCCACATCATCATGGTTACTTAAGTGGGATGCCACCTCATGGGAGTTACCAAGAGTTGTGACTCTTGGCATTCCATGGGAGTTACACATGTTCTTAATGTGGCCGGCCACATGAATGGGAGGAATAAGTTTCATTTTGTGAATTATTCTCATTCATTCCATCTTCTTCCTTGCTCCATTTTCTTCTCTCCCTCTCCTCATCTTTCCGAACCTTACTAAGGTGCTAGCACACTTTAGTTTGGTGATCTCCTTCTTGTGTTCGTGTGGATACTTCTAGAGGGTTGTCTACTTTGACAACCTTGAGATCCGGCACCATTGGACGAGCGGGATTCGCGTAGGGCGCGCATCAAGTGTATATTCTTTGTTTCCCTTTGTAGAACTACTGTAGATCGAAGTTTTGAAGCTCGTACTCGTATTTTTCGAAAGTTTTTCTTTGCACGGATCTGGTGGTTGGGGCTTTCGGGGTTTCCGCGACGCGAAAATGCTGTTTTCGCGGCCCAAAAAACCCAACAGATTAAAGCATTGGGGATAAAGTTTTATCCCCTCCCTGGTGCCCGGAACCCTTCCAAGCGCCCGAAACAGTGCTATAAATATAGAACTAATTTCAACAGTTAGAGCAATTCACTTGTAATCCATTTCTCTGTGCAATACTTTTCTTCTGTGCTTTTAACACTGTAAGAGGTTACTCCACCCGAAGGAGATCTTCCGATAGTGTGCTGCATTCTCCTTGGATTAACAATCTTCTGATTGCAAATCAAGTAACTCCTTTGTGTCTGCTTTCTTTTAATTAGTCTCTTTCTTTTTAATTACAAGTATTCTTTATTTAGTTGATAGTCCGAGAAAGGGTAGATTTATTTTTTCTCAGGGCAATTCACCCCTCCCCTCTTGTCGGCCTCCAAAGGAACCAACAAGTGGTATCAGAGTGAGGACGCTTCAGAAGGACTAACTACCGACCGAAACAAAGCAACCAATGGTTGGACCAAGCATCATTCCACCAAAATTTGAGGGAGACTTCGTACACTGGAAAAGTCGTATGGAGGTATTTCTGAAAACCGATTTTGAACTTTGTTAAATAATAAAATATGGTTTTGTAGCTCCTACGAATTAAAATGGAGAAGAAAAAGAAGAGAGTCTTTGGATGAAGAAGGAGCAAAATGATTTCGTAGCGAATAACTGAGCAGAGTATCACTTGTTGAGCGTGTTACCGCCTCAAAAAGTCAACTGCATCAGAAGCTACTCATAGGCCATAGAACTCTAGGAAAAATTCCTAGAACTTCACGAAGGCATGTCCGAAGCCAAGCTCACTAGAAGAAATATACTTCGGAATAAGCTGACAAATATCCGTCTGGAAAAAGGTGAGAAGGTAGTCGGTCTACACGCAAAGGTAAAAGAACTAATTGTTAGAGTGTATACTAAAAGCCTAGCTTTTGTAAACATTTATTTTTGAAATAAAGGAATCACATTGGTCAAATGTCTACATTTATTTGTTAAGTGTAGTTGTTCAATTAATTTATATTGTCGATAACATGGTGTGTGGTGTCACACACAGAAGATCATGTTATCAGTTCTTTATAAATTATAAATAGTTGCTCACGACTAATATGGAAAGGAACAAACCATTGGAGTAGTCGTAGTGTAATTAGGTATTAGTTTATCTTGACTAATAAATTACACTAGTACACTCTAAGTGTATTGAGTAGGATAATTTTAGGTAAGTTCTTTTATACTGACTTAATAAAAGAACTAGACCTTAGTTATTATGAAAGTGTGTGCACTAAATCCTAATATAATAACAAGCATATATATTTAGTATTTATTTCTTTAACTTATTAAAGGGTGAGATTTAGCTCGATAAATCAATAGACCCGATAAGTTGGGAAATGATATTACTTATAGTGTGTGTTGTTGATTATAGAAGGAAACTGTGTCCTAGACATCAAGGTTGAGAATGTCCCCAAGAGGAGCTCATAAGAATTGTCATGTTAAACCCTGCAGGTAGATTTAGTCTGACATGACAATGAGGTTGAGTGGTACTACTCTTGGACTAAGACATTAATTAAAATGAGTTGTCAGTAACTCAATTAATTAGTGGATATTCGATATCTTAAACACAGGGAGACTAACACACTCATGATGAGAAGGAGCCCATAATGTAATTTGGGATTGGTGTGGTAGTGCAATAATAACTCTCTAGTGGAATGAGTTATTGTTGATGAACTTGAGTTGTGTGTTCGGGGCGAACACGGGATACTCAAGCTCGTCGGAAGGTCAAAACCAATTTCTCCTCTAGGTCCCTGTCGAGCCTCATTAAAGCCTCAAGTCCATCCAAATAAAAGCTCATCTTGGTGTCAAAGAAGGGGACCGACCCAAGGCTTGGTGACTAAGCCAAGGGACGGCCACCATCTCCTCAAGAGGGTCGCCCCTATGCTTGGTGCCCAAGCAAAGGAGGGGCCAACCACTATATTTCAAATTAGGAGGGGTGTTTTGAATTTTTAAAATTTTCTCTTTGTACATAACTACAAGTTTAAAAGAGAGATTTTAAAATGTAAAACTTTCCTTATTTGAATTAGGTCACATGGTTTAAAAGAGAGTCTTAAAAGTTTTAAAACTTTCCTTATTTAACCATCCTCATGGTTTATTTTTTTTTAAAAAAAGAGAGTTTTAAATTTAAAACTTTCCTTTTTTGTAACCATGTTAAAAAAGGAAATTTTAGAAGAGAAGTTTTAAATTTTAAAACTTGGTTTTAATTTTTTAAAACTTTCCTTTTTTAACATCCACATAAGGAAAGAGAGCTTGTAAAATTTTATAAGAGGATTTCTTCTTTTATAAAATTTTATAAAAAATTATTTCTCTTGATGATGATGTGGTCAGCCACCCTTGCTTGGTGTCCAAGCAAGGGGCCGACCATTAAAAGCATCCAATTATCCATGATTCAATCAATTGAATCAATGATTGATGATTGAATTAATCAAGAGGAAAGAAAAGGAAAAATAAAAGGAGAAAAGGAAAAACAAGAGGAAGATTTTAATTTTTGTAAAAAGTCTTTCCTTATTTGCCTTGGGCAAGTAATATAAAAGAAGGGGAGAGGAGGCCTCATGCATTATCAATTCTTATTCTCAAGTTGGTGCTCCCTCTTGTGGCCAGCTCTCTCCCTCTTCTTTTCCCCTTGGTCTCTTTTGTTCTCTTGTGGTGGTGGCCGGATTTTAGAGAAGAAGAAAGAAGGCTTTTGGGTGGTGTTCATCTTGGAGGATCGTCGCCCACACGACGTCCAAGGCGAAGTGAGGAATACGGCAGAAGATCTCGAGGTTATTAGCATACAAAGAAAAGGTATAACTAGTAATTGTTTTTCGGATCATGTTAGTTATTTTTCTTTGTATGAATTTCAAACACAAGAGGCATTAGATTCTAGTTTTTCGAATTTGTAATTCGAGTTGTGTTTTTTTTGTTTTTTGAATTTGTGATTCGATTGTTCTTTTCGGTTAAACCTAATATTATTTTAGGAAATTAAATATTGAATTTCTATTACAGGCTTTGTCGAGGTAGTGGTGGATGATCCCATACCCAAGAAGGCCTAGTGCCTTGCCATGTTTAACCTGGGAGCCGTTTTAGAAATTAATATTTAATTAACTTTAGAACATAGGTTGATTTGGATCAATAGTGTTAAGTTTCACTTGCGATCCAAATCTAAACCATTAAGAACAGATAAGTTAAATTTGGAATAAAAAATGTTAAGTTCCATTTGAGATTCCTAATTTAAGTTCTAAAGAACACAATAGGTTGTTTAGTAATGGTTCGACACTTGTACAAAATTTTTGTACAGTGGACCAGTACGATCTTCCTTGGACCAACCAACAATTGGTATCAGAGCTAGGGTTTGCCTCTGTGTGTTTTGGTTTTCTGTTAATTATGTACATGTCATACATAATTTAGGCAGGATCATAGTAGGATGTGCTGTTGCAGGCTCTAACTATTATGGCTTATGGTTATTGTGTCTAATTGGACCCTTGAACATGTCAAGGGCATTTTATTGTGTGTGCATGATTGTAATATTAAATATAGTAGGAGCTGTATTAGTTATTAGGATTTTACATTTTTGTTTCGATCTAGATTACATGTACATTCCCTTGTGGAATATAGGATCGATCAATGTAAAATTCTATTTTTATCGCAGATTGTATCCTTACGAGGCGTGGTACTATTGGAGCACCAGAGACACAGCGGAATAAGAAGCAAGATGGATGCGGCGACGGGACCCAATTGTGGTGGCCAAAGTTGGCATCAGCTAGAGTTTGCAGCACACGGAGGACAGTGATAGAAAATGCCATAATAGTTGGAAAAATATTTTTCCATATTTGTTGCTTTATTTGATGTGATGTGTGCTCGCATAGTTTAAAATTCCTCATCTTAAATAACTAAGTGGGAGAGGGATTTTTAAATAAATTTCACGGTCTCCATTGCTGGTTTGTAAGTGATGCAACAAGCTTGCGTGTTGGCTCTGAGTGCCTCCCTCCACAACGGATGGGTTTGTTGTGGATCACTATATCAAACTTCCTTTATGGATGGTTATAGGAAATTATATAGGAGTGTGTGATCTTCTCCAACTGAAGGGGGCAATTCTATTTAATGGACTAAGTATCAAGTAATGGTATACACTTAGACGCATTCAATAGTATCATCCCCAACGGAGTCACTGCTATTATTTTGTGTGACCAAAGGAAAACAAACTATTAATTTTATTTGTCATAAAGTTAGGATGACAAGATAATAAAATTAAAGGGTAAGACCCTCCTCTTACAAATGTTGAATTTGTATACGTCCACACTAACGTGGCATGCAATATTCACGGTGTTTTGAGGTGTTGGTAAATTTAAATAGTATTGTTTGGAGAATCAATATTATTCTAAATTTAGAGTCTTGACCAAAATTTATTTTGTGATTCTTAGGATGACTTTCAACCCATTGGCCATTATACTGAAAGAGAATAGACTTACTGGTCCAAACTATATAGATTGGAAAAGAAACTTGGACATTGTCTTAACTGCTGAAAGCTATAAGTTTGTACTGTCAGAGGTATGCCTAGATACACCTAACAGTGATTCTACCCCAGAGGAGATTGAGTATCATAAGAAATGGGTAAAAGCAGATGAGATGACATGGTGTTACATTTTGGCTTCAATGTCAAATGTATTGCAACATCAACATTAAGATTTACCAACTACTTATGATATAATGAACAATCTCAAAGAACTCTTTGGGAACCAGAGTCGGACTGCTAGGCAAGAGGTAATGAGAAAGTTAATGACAGCCACCATGTCAGAGGGGACACCCGTAAGGGATCATAACCTCAAAATGATGGCTTATCTGAATGAAATACAAGTCCTTGGAGGAGAAATCGATGGAAAAACCCAAGTCGATATTATTCTCCAAACGCTACCCAGAAGTTTTGAGCAGTTCCGCCTGAACTATAACATGAACAAAAGGGAGTATATATTGGGGGAACTTTTGACAGAACTACAGGCAGCAGAAGGTATATTTTGTCATAGTTCTCAGATTCACTATGCTGAAAATGGTTCTACTTCTAAGTCGAAGGGAAAGAAGAAGAAGAAACAGGTTATTTCAGTAAAGAAGGTGAATAAACCTCTAGGAACATGACCAAAAGCTAGAATGAAGAAGCTAAAGGGCAAGTGCTTCATCTGCAAGCAGGCTGGACATTGGAAAGCAGACTGTCCTCGTAGGAATCAGAACAATAAAGGTATATCTCATACTCTAGTAGTTGAAATATGTTTAGCGGTGTTATCTACCAGCACTTGGTGTGTAGATACAAGAGCCACTGATCATGTCTGCAACTCTTTGCAGGGGTTCTAGGAAACTTGACGACTATTTAAAGGAGAAATAACCGTCTACATGGGCAATGCTACTAAGGTGGTGGCTGTTGCAGTGGGAGACGTCTACTTATCTTTTGATAGGAATAGAAGTTTGGTTTTAAGAAATTGTCTTTATGTACCCAGTTTCAGAAAGAATTTAATTTCAGTTTCTAAACTGTATTTGGATGGATATTCTATTTCTTTCAGTAACAATGTAGTTATAAAGAGAAATAGAGTTATTATCTATTCTGGTGCATTGATTTGTAATTTATATACATTAAATCTAATTTCTCTTATAAAGCAACAAATGAAAATTAATAACACATCTTCTAACTCTAATAAGAGAAAAGAAGCTTCGGAAATGAACCAAACATATCTTTGCCATCTAAGGCTTGGTCATATTAAATTAAGTAGGATTCAAAGGCTTATAGCCGATGGACTCTTGGGTTCATTAGAGTTGGAAAACTTTCTAACCTGTGAATCTTGCTTGGAAGATAAAATGACCAAGAGACCTTTTAAGGACAAGGGGTATAGAGCCAAAGATGTGTTAGAACTGGTTAATTCTGATTTGTGTGGTCCTATGTCAATCCAGGCAAGAGGTGGTTATGAATACTTTGTCTCTTTTATAGATGATTATTCAAGATACGGATACATTTACTTGATGCGCCGCAAGTATGAATGCTTTGATAAGTTCAAAGAATATAGGGCTGATGTGGAGAAATGTCTTGGTAAAAGTATCAAGACACTACGGTCTGACCGTGGTGGCGAATACCTCTTTGGAGAATTTAGGAATTACTTATCAGAAGCCGGGATTCAATCCCAATTATCCACACCTAGTACACCCGAACAGAATGGTGTGGCAGAATGAAGGAATATGACTCTTATGGAAATGGTTAGATCAATGATGAGTTATTCAGAATTACCAAATTCGTTTTGGGGATATGCTCTGGAAACAACAGTGTACATTCTGAATATGGTACCTTCTAGAACAATTCCTTCTACTCCCATGGAATTATGGAATGGGCGTAAGCCTAGTCTGAATCATATCTAGATATGGGGTAGTCCAGAACAAGTGCTGAAGGGAGATACTGATAAGTTGGAATCACATATAGAAGTATGTCTGTTTGTGGGATATCCTAAGGGAACGAAAGGGGGTTTGTTTTATAATCCTAAAAATCAGAAGACCATTGTAAACACCAATGCTCGATTTTTAGAGGAAGATTATGTAATGAACTATAAGCCCATGAGTGAAATTGTACTAGAAAAATAAGAGAGGACACGTCTATTTTAGTACCAACAGTACAAGATGAAGTACCACAAGAGATTGCAACACGTGTCACACATGATACACAACCAGAGATAGTGCCTCGTCGTAGTGGGAGGGTTGTGAGGCAACCAGAGAGATTCATATTTTTGGGAGAGTCTTCGGACTTGATCCCGGGTAAACATGAACCCGATCCCCGGACATATGACGAAGCACTCCAAGATATAGATGCGGTATCTTGGCAAAAGGAAATGAATTCTGAAATAGAGTCTATGTATTCTAATAAGGTCTGGGAGCTTGTAAGAACCACTAGATGGTGTAAAAGCCATTGGATGCAAGTGGATCTACAAAAGGAAAAGAGAGACAGACGGGAAGATAGAAACCTTCAAAGCAAGGCTTGTTGCGAAAGGGTATACTCAAAAAGAGGGAATCGATTATGTGGAGACTTTTTCGTCGGTAGCCATGTTAAAGTCTATCCGGATACTCTTATCCATAGCCGCTCATTTGGATTATGAGATTTGGAAAATGGATGTCAAGACAACTTTCCTTAACGGAAGTCTTGAAGAAAACATCCGTATGAAGCAACCAGAAGGGTTCATTGAAAAGGCAAAGAGCATCTAGTGTGCAAGCTCAATCAGTCCATTTATGGACTGAAGCAAGCTTCAAGATCTTGGAGCATCCGGTTTAATAAAGTAATCCAGTTATATGGATTTAATCAGTATCCGGATGAGTCTTGTGTATACAAGAAGTGTAATAGAAACGTGGTGGTATTTCTTGTACTATATGTAGATGACATTTTGTTAATTTGCAACAATGTCAAAGTGTTATCGGACGTAAGGGTATGGTTGTCCAAATAATTCGATATGAAGGACTTAGGAGAATGTGCACACATCCTTGGGATCAAAGTCAAAAGGGATCTCAAGAAAAGGATGTTGTGCCTATCTCAAGCTTCATATATAGATAAAATCCTTACTCATTTTAGCATGCAGAACTCCAAGAAAGGTTTCTTACCTTTTAGGCATGGAGTAGCTTTATCTAAAGAGATGTCTCCGAAGACATCAAAGGAGATAGAGGACATGAAGGTAGTTCCTTATGCTTCGGTTGTGGGAAGCCTAATGTATGCAATGCTGTGTACGAAACCTGATATCTGTTTTGCCGTGGGCATGGTTAGCAGAAATCATAGTAACCCTGAACAAGGACATTGGACTACTGTAAAGCATATATTTAAGTACCTGAGAAGGACTAGAGATTATATGCTAGTTACCAAGCAGATGATTTGCTCCCTATGGGTAAAACGGATTCAGACTTCCAATCAGATAAGGACAATAGTAAGTCTACGTCAGACTATGTGTTTACTTTAGGAGGTGGAGTCATTGCATGGAGGAGTGTTAAACAGAAATGTGTTTCAGACTCAACCATGGAAGCTGAGTATGTGGCAGTCTCTGAGACAGCCAAAGAAACTATATGGCTCAGGAACTTCCTAATGGACTTAGATGTGATTCCTGGTTTGCCCAAAATCATCACAATTTATTGTGATAATAGTGGAGCAGTTGCAAACTCGAAGGAACCATGAGCCCATAAGGCAAGTAAACATATAGAGCGCAAGTACCACCTGATTTGAGACATCGTCAAGCGAGGAGAAGTTGTCATCGTCAAGATTGCATCAGTAGATAACCTGGCAGATCCTTTCACTAAGGCCCTTCCGGCGAAAGCTTTTGATTGGCATGCGGAGGAGATGGGAATTAGATGTATGGCAGCAGATATGACAGCTTAGAATTTTAGTATAAGTGGGAGATGGTTAGAGTGTATAATAAAAGTCTAGCTTTTGTAAATATTTATTTTTTTAAATAAAAGAATCACATTGGTCAAATGTCTACATTTATTTGTTAAGTGTAGTTGTTCAATTAATTTATATTGTAGATAACATGGTGTGTGGTGTCACACACAGAAGACCATGTTATTAGTTCTTTATAAATTATAAACAGTTGCTCACGACTAAGATGGAAAGGAACAAACCATTGGAATAGTCGTAGTGTAATTAGGTATTAGTTTATCTTGACTAATAAATTACACTAGTACACTCTAAGTGTATTGAGTAGGACCATTTTAGGTAAGTTCTTTTTATACTGACTTAATAAAAGGAATAGACCTTAGTTATTATGGAAGTGTGGTCTCTTAATCCTAATATAATAATAAGCATATATATTTAGTATTTATTTCTTTAACTTATCAAAGGGTGAGATTTAGCTCGATAAATCAATAGGCCCGATAAGTTGGGAAATGATATTACTTATAGTGTGTGTTGTTGATTATAGAAGGAAACTATGTCCTAGTCATCTAGGTTGAGAATGCCCCCAAGAGGAGCTCATAAGGATTGTCATGTTAAACCCTGCAGGTGGACTTAGTCTGACATGACAATGAGGTTGAGTGGTACTACTCTTGGACTAAGACATTAATTATAATGAGTTGTCAGTAACTCAATTAATTAATGGACATTCGATATCTTAAACACAAAGAGACTAACAAACTCATGATGAGAAGGATCCCATAATGTAATTTGGGATTGATGCAGTAGTGCAATAATAACTCTATAGTGGAATGAGTTATTGTTGATGAACTTGAGTTGTGTGTTCGGGGCGAACACGGGATACTCAAGCTCGTCGGAAGGCCAAAACCAATTTCTCCTCTAGGTCCCTGTCGTAGCCTCATTAAAGCCTCAAGTCCATCCAAATAAAAGCTCATCTTGGTGTCCAAGAAGGGGACCGACCCAAGGCTTGGTGACCAAGCCAAGGGTCGGCCACCATCTCCTCAAGAGGGTCATCCCTATGCTTGGTGCCCAAGCAAAGGAGGGGCCGACCACTATATTTCAAATTAGGAGGGGTGTTTTAAATTTTTAAAATTTTCTCTTTGTACATAACTACAAGTTTAAAAGAGAGATTTTAAAATTTAAAACTTTCCTTATTTGAATTAGGCCACATGGTTTAAAAGAGAGTTTTAAAAGTTTTAAAACTTTCCTTATTTAACCATCCTCATGGTTTATTTTTTTTTAAAAAAGAGAGTTTTAAATTTAAATCTTTCCTTTTTTGTAACCATGTTAAAAAAGGAAATTTTAGGAGAGAAGTTTTAAATTTTAAAACTTGATTTTAATTTTTTAAAACTTTCCTTTTTTAACATCCACATAAGGAAAGAGAGCATGTAAAATTTTATAAGAGGGTTTCTTCTTTAATAAAATTTTATAAAAAATTATTTCTCTTGATGATGATGTGGTCGGCCACCCTTGCTTAGTGTCCAAGCAAGGGGCCGGCCATTAAAAGCATCCAATCATCCATGATTCAATCAATTGAATCAATAATTGATGATTGAATCAATCAAGAGGAAAGAAAAGGAAAAATAAAATGGGAAAAGGAAAAACAAGAGGAAGATTTTAATTTTTGTAAAAAGTCTTTCCTTATTTGCCTTGGGCAAGTAATATAAAAGAAGGGGAGAGGAGGCCTCATGCATTATCAATTCTTATTCTCAATTTGGTTCTCCCTCTTGTGGTCGGCCCTCTCCCTCTTCTTTTCCCCTTGTTCTCTTTTGTTCTCTTGTGGTGGTGGCCAGATTTTAGAGAAGGAGAAAGAAGGCTTTTGGGTGGTGTTCATCTTGGAGGATCGTCGCCCACACGACGTCCAAGGCGAGGTGAGGAATACGGTAGAAGATCTCGAGGTTATTAGCATAAAAGAAAAGGTATAACTAGTAATTGTTTTCCGCATCATGCTAGTTATTTTTCTTTGTATGAATTCCAAACACAAGATGCATTAGATTCTAGTTTTTCGAATTTGTAATTCGAGTTGTGTTTTTTTTGTTTTTTGAATTTGTGATTCGATTGTTCTTTTCAGTTAAACTAATGTTATTTTAGGAAATTAAATATTGAATTTCTATTAAAGGTTTTGTCGAGGCAGTGGTGGATGATCCCATACCCAAGAAGGCCTAATGCCTCGCCATGTTTGAGCTGGGAGCCAATTTTAGAAATAAATATTTAATTAACTTTATAACATAGTGTAACACCCAGAAATTCTCAAAATAATTATTAGAAATATCCTAGTATTTTTCTGGAATTTTAGGATATTTTTACAGAATTTTTAGAGTAGCAGAAGTAGTAAAAATAAATAGAATCGTAAAATAGCCTACGCGGGAATTGAACCCGAGATCCATTGGGTCCAACGACTTATGGTGAACTCTAGTAACCAAGTGAACCCAGCAGGGTCGTGCTAAAAGAAGAGCGAATCAATTATATTTATATTTAAGTTGGGTGAATTAACCACTTAAGATAAGTAGGGAAAATAATTTGGCGAAGAGTTATTTTTGATCGTGATTTTCTTCTCTCCCTCATCCTCTCGGCGCCCAAGCCAAGGAAGACTAGGTTTCCGTCCCAAGGGTTCCAAGAACACCTTCCGGCAACGACTCCGATACGAGGGCGTTCCTCTCCGCGAGAAGAGTATATAGACGCAAGAGGATTGTCGAGGGAATCGTCTCCACCGGAAAACGAGCGACTAGAATCGTAAGAAAACTAGCACAGGAGGTAAGAAACCCCTCACCTGCAGTATAAGTAGTTCTCGTGTGATTTCATACTTTAGTTTAGTAGCATATGAATTTGTGACACATAGGTTGCGCAATAGCGCACACCAAGTGTTCGAGAATATGTTCAGCGCAGGAAAAAGAGCAACTTAGACGCTTTAATAGCTTAGCTAAATGCAATAAAGGCATTTACTTAGTGTATGCAGTTTATCACAGCTTATATGGGACTACGGTCCAATGGGTAGGCTCCCACAGTCGCCTCTAGGTTCAGACAACCTAGCTCTAGTTTCAGATAACCTAGAAATAGCAAGATAAGAAAAGAATTCAGTTATAAGCAGTATTTTATTTTCAGCAGTGGCACTGTACTGGACTAGATGTCCATTGGGCTGGGCTCCCACAGTCGTCCCTACGTTTAGATAACCTAGTAAACCCTACTAAATTCGGGACTTGCAAACCCGGGTCTAGTTAGGGATGCGCGCATAGCAAGTACAGTTGTCGGGCCCAAACAACAGCATGATTATTATTTTCATCTATCTATAATAAATAGTTTTCAAAAACTCACAAATTAGTTGGGTATACAGTTGAATTTAATTCTAGCTTAGTTTCAGTTTTAGCTCAGTTCATGCTTCAGCTTAGTTTTCATTATCGATACACGTGATAGTTCTATGATTAGTTTTGGCTTCTATGTTTGTGTGATACCATGCCATGCTCTCACCTGTTCAACATATATTTCAAATAGCATGTTTTCAGAGCATAAATTGCATCGTATGCATGTTTTGTGAGGTAGATGGTTTCTTACTAAGCGTAAAGCTTACAGATACTTATTTCCTTATACTGCAGATAAAGGTAAAGGAAAGATGGATTAGTGGAGGCTGGAGGTTAATGCGATGAAGATGTGTGTGGAAGGAACCTGGAATGAAGATCTTGGAGAAATTAGCAAACTAAGACTTTAGATTTTATATAATGTTATTTCCGCATTTCTAGTTATTTTAATGCCTTGAATCATGAAGGACTTGTTAGATTGTTAGTACTTATGCTCATAACCCTAGTTATGTGTTATTAGTATGTTCCCAGCTATTATAGAACTCTTGTAGGTGAGTTCGGTATGAAACAGTGCTGAAATCTCAGTTTTACTGTTAAATCAGAAACCCCTATCGATCAGCGGATCGATTGGGGGCCCTCAATCAATCAGCGGATCGATTGGGAGCCTGGTTCCATGAACAGTAAGCTTCTGGATCGATAAGCCGATCGATCCAGTCGCATTCTGTCGCAAACAGAAAGTTCCGGGATCGATCGTTCGATCGATCGGGAAATCGTTCCCGCGAACAGAGAGCTCCGGAATCGATCACTAGATCGATTAGTCATAGCTGGATCGATCAGCCGATTGATCCAAATTATTACCCCGAGCACAGTAGCGATCTGAATCGATCCATGGATCGATCCAACAGCTTGCAATCGATCGAGTTCAACCTGGATCGATTGAGAAGCTGGGTTTCGACCAAGAGACCTTGTAATTCAGCTTCTTGACCATAGGGGATGTAGGGTATGCCATGTATACCTTAGATTGCATCCCTTAGCACATGTAGTACCATGAACTTGTATTAGCTTAGCAAGGTTTTAAATTGGTACAGTTTTCCGCACCTAAAACTTAGTAATGGTCATAGATATAGCTTAGCACAGCATAATGTGACGGTCCGGCCTTACAGCCTAGCCAATAGAAGGCGGGTCGTTACAGAGTGGTATCAGAGCCGAAGGTTCCATACTTCCTACACACACATCAGCATTGAACCTGCAGCTTCCAAGTAAGAACATCTCTCACTTTATTTATGTTTCATGTTTTCATGTTTAGAGATAACTAAAGTATGTTTATTCATGATAGTAACTAACATGATAACCATAGTTATGCAAATATGATTGTCTTAGTTATGTATGTCCTCTATGTGTCTAGAAATGGCACGAGGACGCCCAGCTAGAAGGGCACCAGGTACTGAGCCCCAGCATGAGGCAGGCAGTTCAGTGCCTCCCCCAGACCTTACCGCAGTAGTCGCTCAGTTACAGAAGCAGCTAGCTGAACAATAGCAGGAGATAGCCACCTTAAGGGCTAGTCAGCAGAACACTCACACCGTCACTCCGGAACCTAACCTGGCAACCCCAGCAGTAATAGCGGTTCCACCAGTCCCACCTACAACACCAGTAGTCCCAGCAGCAGGGGCAAGGAGGGAAGCTTATCTGATCTAGTGGCAGAAAATTAAGCCAGAGAATTTCTCAGGCACCAGTGAACCATGGGATGCTCAGGCCTGGTTCAAAACACTGGAGAGTACGATGAAGCTTCTGGACTGGCTAGAATATGAAAAGGTGAAGTGTGCCTCCTTCTGCTTGACAGGGGATGCAAGTATGTGGTGGGAGAGAATTAAAGTGAAGCGCCTAGTGAACCAGATGGCATGGGCTGACTTCAAGAAGGAATTCTTCGAGGAGTTCTTTCACATGCGGGTGACAAACCGCCACTACGACGAGTTCACTGAATTTCGCCAGGGCAACCTTTCAGTGGAGGAAGCCGTGAAGAAATTCAACAGATTGGCTCGTCTATGCCCTGAGTTAGTCAGCACTGAAAGAGAACGAGTCCGGTTGATGCTCAAGATGCTAAGACCGGAAATAGCAATGAACGTGACCAGCGGCGTCCACAGGCCGCAAACCACTGAAGAACTAGTGAGCAGTGCTTTGACCACCGAGCACTACCAGAACAATATCAAACAGCAGAGGGTCAAGGAGGCTCAGGTACTCAGAAACACCATGGCCACAGCTCCCACAACTCTAACTGGAAAGGGAACTCCAGCAACAAATGCAAACCAGGGAGTTACCCAAAAGGAGGACCAGCTAGTAAACAGCCAAGTTATCCCAAATGTGCTACTTGTGGGAAATTCCACCCTGGAGTTTGTCGTAAGGGCACACGGGGATGCTTTGAGTGTGGACAGGAAGGGCATATGGCTAAGCAGTGCCCAAATAAGACTAGTCTTCCTCAACCGCAGCCGATTCAGTACGGAGGCCAGCCAGCTCAGTTACATCAGATGCAGGCCGCTTTAGATGGTCCACACATTAGCCAGGGTAGACTAGAAGCCCCCTCAGCCATGACGAATACGAGGATCTACTCACTCACCAGAGAGGACGTAGCGAATGCCTCGGCAGTTGTTACAGGTCAGATTAGTATTTTTCAGCAAAGTACAACTGTCTTGTTCGATACTGGGGCAACCCATTTATATATATCCAGGGCATTCACCGAAAGGTTGGCAATACCTCCAGAGGTACTTAGTAGCCAATTTTTGACGATGCTACCTTCAGGAGAAATTATGGCATCCACGCACTGGCTCATAGCAGTGCCAGTCATTATAGAAGACAGAGAACTCTTTTGTGATCTGATAGTGCTAGATATGACTGATTATGATGTCATCTTTGGAATGGACTTCCTAATCAGATACGGTGCCTCCATAGAGTGCCGTAAATAGAAAGTCGTATTCCAACCTGAAGCAGAAGTACAGTTCGAGTACATCGGAGAACCAAAGAGAAAGGCCAAGAAGTTTCTCTCAGCTCTAAAAGTACAGAAATTGCTAGATTCAGGATGTACGGGATTCCTAGCACATGTAGTCAATACCAGTCAGAACAAGGACCCACAGCTAGAAGGGGTCCGAGTTGTTTGTGACTACCCAGCAGTCTTCCCTGAAGAGTTACTAGGCCTAGCACCAGACAGGGAGATTGAATTCGAGATAGAACTCATTCCCGGTACGAATCCTATCTCCAAAGCACCTTACCGCATGGCTCCAGCAGAACTGAAGGAACTTTATGAGCAACTACAGGAGCTGCTTGACAAGGGCTTCATACGTCCTAGTCACTCGCCATGGGGAGCGCCTGTATTGTTCGTGAAGAAGAAAGACGGGAGCATGTGCCTGTGCATAGACTACCGGGCACTGAACCAAGTCACCATCAAGAACAGGTATCCTCTTCCCAGAATAGATGACCTGTTCGATCAGCTAAAGGGAGCAGCAGTGTTCTCTAAGATAGACCTCAGATCAGGTTATCATCAGGTGAAAGTTAAAGAAGGGGATATACCCAAGACAACATTCAGGACTAGATACGGACACTACGAGTTCGTAGTCATGCCCTTTGGCATGACAAATGCTCCAGCTACTTTTATGGACCTCATGAACAGAGTATTCAGGGACTACCTAGATAGATTTGTTATTGTGTTTATTGATGACATTCTTATCTATTCAGGAACTCAGGAAGAACACGCAGAGCACCTAAGAATAGTATTGCAGACCCTTCAGCAAAACCAATTGTACGCCAAGTTCACGAAATGTGAATTTTGGTTAGATCAGGTGTTCTTCCTGGGTCACATCATCTCAAAGGATGGTATCATGGTAAACCCCAGTAAGATAGAAGCTGTGAGTAATTGGAAAAGGCCCAAGAACGCCAGTGAAATCAGAAGCTTTTTGGGATTAGCAGGTTATTACAGAAAATTTGTAGAGGACTTCTCCAGAATAGCCTCCCCACTGACAGCTCTCACCAGGAAGAACAGAAAATTTCAGTGGACAGAGGACTGTGAGAACAGCTTCAGTGAGCTAAAGAGGAGATTGACCAGTGCTCCCATTTTGACTCTACCAGAAAACACAGACAACTTTGATATTTATAGTGACGCCTCTAAATTGGGACTAGGAGCAGTACTGATGCAAGATGGTAAGGTGATCGCCTATGCCTCCAGACAACTCAAAGACTATGAGAGGAACTATCCTACTCATGATCTTGAGCTTGCAGCAGTCGTGTTCGCTCTCAAAATTTGGAGACATTACTTGTATGGAGCTCAGTGTAGAGTGTATACAGATCATCAGAGTCTGAAGTATTTCTTCACTCAGAAGGATATGAATATGCGACAGCGCAGATGGCTAGAGCTAGTCAAAGACTACGACATAGACATCCTCTACCACCCAGGAAAAGCTAATAAGGTAGCAGACGCACTTAGCAGAAAGTCCAGTGCTACCTTACTATCCCTAGCAGCCATGTCACCGCCCCTACAGAAGGAGATCACAGATTTCGGTCTCGAACTTATAGTGGGACAGCTCTCTACTATGACATTAGAATCTACCCTGCTTGGTGACATCCAGACAGCTCAGGAACAGGATCCTGAAATTCAGAAAATCAAGCAAGGGATAGCAGAACCAGAAAGTGGAGAGTTCAGAATAGCTGATAGTGGGGCAGTATATTTCGGTGACAGACTATGTGTTCCAGATCAGAAGGAACTACAAAGAAAGATTTTAGATGAGGCTCACAGGACTCCCTATGTGATGCATCCTGGCTCCACCAAGATGTACCAGGACTTGAAGAGACGTTTTTGGTGGCCTGGGATGAAAAGAGATATCACTAGATATGTCAGCACCTGTCTAACCTGCCAGAGGGTCAAGGCAGAACACCAGAGACCAGGAGGAGTTCTGCAGCCTATTCAGATTCCAGAATGGACGTGGGAAGACATTTCCATGGATTTCATAGTGGGACTACCCAGAACCACGAATGGTTTTGACGCCATCTGGGTAATAGTAGATAGATTAACTAAATCAACCCACTTCTTAGCTATCAGGATATCCTATTCCATGGAGCAGCTAGCTCAGTTGTATCTCAAGGAGATCGTTAGACTACATGGAGTCCCACAAACCATTATTTCAGACAGAGATAGTAGGTTCACGTCACACTTCTGGGAGTGTGTACAGTCAGCATTGGGCACTAAGTTAAAATTTAGCACAGCCTTCCATCCTCAGACAGATGGTCAGACGAAGCGAGTAAATCAAGTACTCGAAGATATGCTCCGAGCATGCGCCCTAGACTTCAAGGGAAGTTGGTACAAATATCTGAGTTTAGCAGAATTTGCATACAACAATAGCTATCAGGCCACTATCGGTATGGCACCTTACGAGGCTCTCTATGGGCGGAAGTGTAGATCTCCAATCTGCTGGTATGAGAGTGGTGAACAGAAAGAACTAGAACTTCAGACAGATCTAGTAGCAGATACCACAGCAGCTATACAGCAGATCCGCCAGAGGCTAGAGACAGCTCAGAGACGCCAGAAAAGCTATGCTAATACACGGCGCAGACCTTTAGAGTTTTCAGTTGGGGATACAGTGTTCCTCAGAGTGGCTCCCATGAGGGAGTAATGCGTTTTGGGAAGAAGGGCAAATTAAGTCCCAGATATGTGGGACCATACCTTATCAGCAGAAGAGTTGGCAAGGTAACATATGAGCTAGAGCTACCCCAGGAGAAGTACCATTAGTAAAAGTTATTTGGCAAAATCACAAAACAGAAGAGGCAACTTGGGAGACAGAAGCCAGCATGAGACAGAAGTACCCAGAGTTATTCTAAGTTCGAGGATGAACTTTTTATAAGGTATGGGGGATTGTAACGCCCGGAAATTTTCAAAATAATTATTAGAAATATCCTAGTATTTTTCTAGAATTTTAGGATATTTTTATAGAATTTTTAGAGTAGCAGAAGTAGCAAAAATAAATAATATCGTAAAATAGCCTACGTGGGAATTGAACCCGAGACCTATTGGGTCCTACGACTTATGGTGAACTCTAGTAACTAAGTGAACCCAACAGGGTCGTGCTGAAAGAAGAGGGAATCAATTATATTTATATTTAAGTTGGGCGAATTAACCACTTAATATAAGTAGGGAAAATAATTTGGCGAAGAGTTATTTTTTATCGTGATTTTATTCTCTCCCTCATCCTCTCGGCGGCCAAGCCTAGGAAGACTAGGGTTCCATCCCAAGGGTTCCAAGAACACCTTCCGGCAATAACTCCGATACGAGGGCGTTCCTCTCCGCGAGAAGAACACATAGACGCAAGAGGATCGTCGAGGGAATCGTCTCCACCGGAAAACGAGCGACTAGAATCGTAAGAAAACTAGCACAAAAGGTAAGAAACCCCTCACCTGCAGTATAAGTAGTTCTCGTGTGATTTCATACTTTAGTTTAGTAGCATATGAATTTGTGACACATAGGTTGCGCAATAGCGCACACCAAGTGTTCGAGAATATGTTCAGCGCAGGAAAAAGAGCAACTTAGACGCTTTAATAGCTTAGCTAAATGCAATAAAGGCATTTATTTAGTGTATGCAGTTTATTACAGCTTATATGGGACTACGGTCCAATGGGTAGGCTCCCACAGTCGCCTTTAGGTTCAGACAACCTAGCTCTAGGTTCAGACAACCTAGCTCTAGGTTCAGATAACCTAGAAATAGCAAGATAAGAAAAGAATTCAGTTATAAGCAGTATTTTATTTTCAGCAGTGGCACTGTACTGGACTAGATGTCCATTGGGCTGGGCTCCCACACTCGTCCCTAGGTTTAGATAACCTAGTAAACCCTACTAAATTCGGGACTTGTAAACCCGGGTCTAGTTACGGATGCGCGCATAGCAAGTACAGTTGTCAGGCCCAAACAGCAGCATGATTATTATTTTCATCTATCTATGATAAATAGTTTTCAAAAACTCACAAATCAGTTGGGTATACAGTTGAATTTAATTCTAGCTTAGTTTCAGTTTTAGCTCAGTTCATGCTTCAGCTTAGTTTTCATTATCGATACACGTGATAGTTCTATGATTAGTTTTGGCTTCCATGTTTGTGTGATACCATGCCATGCTCTCACCTGTTCAGCATATATTTCAAATAGCATGTTTTCAAAGCATAAATTGCATCGTATGCATGTTTTGTGAGGTAGATGGTTTCTTACTAAGCGTAAAGTTTACAGATACTTCTTTCCTTATACTACAGATAAAGGTAAAGAAAAGATGGATTAGCGGAGGCTGGAGGTTAATGCGATGAAGATGTGTGTGGAAGGAACCTGGATTGAAGATCTTGGAGAAATTAGCAAACTAAGACTTTAGATTTTATATAATGTTATTTCCGCATTTCTAGTTATTTTAATGCCTTGAATCATGAAGGACTTGTTAGATTGTTAGTACTTATGCTCATAACCCTAGTTATGTGTTATTAGTATGTTCCCAGCTATTATAGAACTCTTGTAGGTGAGTTCGGCACGAAATAGTGCTGAAATCAGAGTTTTACTGCGAAATCAGAAACCCCGATCGATCAGCGGATCGATTGGGGGCCCTCAATCGATTAGCGGATCGATTGGGAGCCTAGTTCCGCGAACAGTAAGCTTCTGGATCGATCAGCCGATCGATCTAGTCGCATTCTGTGGCAAACAGAAAGTTCCGGGATCGATCGTTCGATCGATCGGGAAATCGTTCCCGCGAACAGAGAGCTCCGGAATCGATCACTGGATTGATTAGTCATAGATGGATCGATCAGCCGATTGATCCAGATTATTACCCCGAGCACAGTAGCGATCTGAATCGATCCATGGATCGATCCAACAGCTTGCAATCGATCGAGTTCAACCTGGATCGATTGAGAAGCTGGGTTTCGACCAAGAGACCTTGTAATTCAGCTTCTTGACCATATGGTATGTAGGGTATGCCATGTATACCTTAGATTGCATCCCTTAGCACATGTAGTACCAAGAACTTGTTTTAGCTTAGCAAGGTTTTAAATTGGTATAGTTTTCCGCACCTAAAACTTAGTAATGTTCATAGATATATCTTAGCACAGCATAATGTGACGGTCCGGCCTTACTGCCTAGCCAGTAGAAGGCAGGTCGTTACACATAGGTTGATTTGGATCAATAGTGTTAAGTTTCGCTTGCGATCCAAATCTAAACCATTATGAACAGATAAGTTAAATTTGGAATCAATAATGTTAAGTTTCGTTTGTGATTCCTAATTTAACTTCTAAAGAACACAATAGGTTGTTTAGGAATAGTTCGACACTTATACAAAATTTTTGTACAGTGGAACCGGTACGATCTTCCTAGGACCAACCAACATTAATTACTAGACTCGAGAACCTCGATGAAACGGTAACCAACCGAGACATGATACGCTACGCACTCAACTCTTTTGCTAGAACTCCAGAATGGACCTCAATCATCGATGCCTCCTACATCTCAAAGGACCTGGAGGTAAGTACCTTAGAGGAATTATTTTCTACTCTTGAATTACATGAAACCAGATGTGCAGGGACATCAAAAGACTCAAGCCAGACTATGGTGCTAAATGCAACGAAGAAGGATGAACCCGAGTCAGATTCAGAAGAAGATCAAGAAGCTTATATGGTAAGAAATTTTAAAAAGTTCTTTAGATCTAATAAATTTAAAGAAATGCAGAATAAGAAAAATCTAAGAAATAGATTTGTTGCTTAGTGTCAAAAGGAAGGACACTTAAAAAAAAAAATCCCAAAACTCAAGAAGGATAACGTCAAGTTACCCAAGAAGCACAATAACCCAAAAGCAACTTGGGACGACAGTTCATCATCTGAGTCTAAAATACAAGAATATGTCGGACTAGCGCTGATGGTGAGCTATGAAGGGAAAAGTACATCAGAAGCCAACATTGATGAAGGGGGAGCGACTTCAGATGAAAGTAGCGAAGCAGGGGGAGAGTCAAGCTTCAAGTGTGATATGGTAAGTGAGGTATGCCTCTTACTCCTAATCAGCTTTATTATGGTATTAAGTCTATGGCAAAATTCATATACAAATTAAAAATAATAAATTAAAAATGAAAACTTAGAAATAAAAAGAATTTTAGAAAAACCATGTTTGTTAGAAGATTTTGATAAAGTAAGACTTGAAAATGAAAAATTAAAAGAAGAAAAAGAAAACTTGAAAAATTCTAATTGTTCAATTATTTCTGCTTTTAGAAATTATAGAGGATTAAACTGGTACTATAGGTTTCACAAAAGTCATATTAGAAAAATATCAAGAGCCTATATACCTAGAAAATATCTGATTAAACCTGTTGGAAGGAACCTCTATTGGGGTCCAAAAACTTGTTTAATTTTAAAGTAAAATTAGACTTAGTACTTTTAGTGAGGAAATTAAACATTTAATTTCTTTATGAGGCTTTGTCAAGAAAGTGGTTGTTGCTCCAATAACCAAGAGGGTCTAGTGCCTCGCCACTGCTTGGAAGCCAAGTATTGAAATAAAAAGTTTAATTAACTAATTGAAAAAGCATTGAATTGAAATTACTTAATGCTTTTAAGGGTTATTCAATTTGTTTTAGAGAATTTTCAAAAATATTCATGTTTACAAAAACTTAGAAAATTAAATATTTTTTAAGGTTATTTATTCCGTTGCACAAAAATTTTTAACTTAGAAAATAATTTTTTTTTAGAAATTTTCTTAGAAATTTTTCTGCTTGAAAATTTTGTCACTTAGAATTTTTTACACTTAAAATATTCTAATTTATTGCATTTAAAGTAAATCTTAGATGTGTTAAGAACCCCATATTTTTATGTGATCAAAGGGGAAGAAGAATGTTAAGTTTAGGGGGAGGTATAATCAAACTTTTTTTTATTGACAAATCTTATTTGCACTTATTTTCAAAATTATTTGTCTTTACATTATGTTTGTTTTACCCTAGCTTAACTTGGGTTGCTCACATCAAAAAAGGGGAGATTGTTGGAACCCCAAGGTGTTTTGATGTGATCAAACAAGTTAAGTTAGGTCATGTTTGGTTCAACCCTTGTGTCTAAGTGTGCAGGAGTTTAGGAGCACAAGAAGTCGAGCGGAAGACGTGGCTAGCGAGAAGGACGGCACGGGAAGAGAGCCGAGAGGCTTGGTGCGTCAGAGAGACAAGGTGTCGCGGAAGAGTACACCGGTGGACGAGAAGAACGTACGTGACGTTCGAGGGACAAGAAACAGGGGAGGAAGGCTGCTCAAGGAGAAGGCCGGAACTTGGGTTCGGGTGAGCCCTATTCCGGATGGCCGAAATCACTCAAGCTAATGGAGCCGGAGCGGAAGGCCTGGACCAGGACAAGCTAAACCGGAGCAGAGGAACCGGACCGTAAAAAGTCAACTCGATTGACTTATGTGGTCTGGGCGCCCGGAACCATTCCGAGCTCGCGGAGCCTTTAATTTGGTCCGGGCGCCTGGAACCTAAATTCTATAAGCGATAATGAGGATACTTACTGAAACATCGGGGATCAAGTTTTATCCCGTCCCAGGTGCCCGGAACCCTTCCAGGCGTCGGAACAATGCTATAAATATAACACTGATTTCAACTGTTAGAGCAATTCACTTGTAATTCATTTCTCTGTGGTATACTTTTCTTTTGTGCTGTTAACATTGTAACACACCACCCTCCTCACTACTGGTCTGTGAGGGCAGAGCGCTACTGGACTACTAACTATACTTTAACTAAAATTGTTCGCATGAAAATATCTATACTTAAAACTCACAAAAACTCAAAACATGCAATTAACTAGCAGCGGAAGACTAAATGACTCATCTATTTAAATGAAAGAATTCTAAATACATGGCAATCTTAATAAATTCTTATGCTAAATCCCAAGGCTTCTATAGTCCAGGCATCACACATCCATCCGCACCTCCTTGTCGCCTTCCTTTGCTATAACTTTTCCTTTCCTTTATCTGCAGTAAGAGGAAATGCAACTATAAGCAAAATTACTTAGTAAGCGCTATCTAACTTAAAAAACTCGAATATGCATGTTGCTGGAAGAAATCTAAAACTGAATGCTCAGAAATAAATACTACTCATGCTCATCTAATAGCAAAAGAAACATAGCATACTGAAATACTAAACATGTAACCAAATCTAAACAACATGTCAGCATATAGGAAAACTAAATTTGCTGAATTCTAAACTTATGTGAAGCTCTTTTGTTTAAAAAAAACTTATACTTTAATACTTCAAAATAATAATCAACTTCTCTTGGGCCCAGGCGTAGTACCATCTTATGCACGTTCCCTAATAGGTTAGGGTAGCGAGCCACCAATCCTAAAAGAGCAAACCTCGGTCTACCAGGGCCAAGACCTCGGAATTAGACACCTGGATTTGTTTAACGACTGTAACGACCACCCTTCTTACTACTACTACTCTCTAAAGATGACCGTTACTTAACTACTAACTCTACTTAACCGGTATGATTAAATATCACATGGAAATCCTACCGAAAAATTTCGACAGAGTCTCCCCTGTACCGGTGACCAAATCTATAATACAAACATAGTATACGCAGCCACAGACGGCTGGAACATATTTTCCACAACCACACAGTAATAAAAATCACAATAAAAACAAAGAAACTACTCTAGCAATAGCAATGACTACAGCACTCCACAAATAATAAAAGAGACTAGCTAGACATGCGGAAATAAACTCAACTATAATCCCAAATGTAATACAACATTAACAGAGGACTAAAAGAAAGTCTAGACAATTTTGCCAGCTACTTCTGGATCTCTCCACAGTCCAGACATCACACACCTTCATCACCACCACCATCCTGTCGCCTTCCTTTCATATCTTAGCTTTTCCTTTATCTACGGTAGGAGGAAAAAACAAAAGATCTATAAGAGAAAACGCTTAGTAAGTACTAATCTATCTCACAAAAACATCGAAGTGCATAAAAAGAATGCAACAATACTAAAACTGAAATGCTAAAAGCAAAGCTGCATGTACTCATGGTATACAGAAATAAAACTGAATACTAAACATGCTCACTAACTGACAGGAAAGTAATGAAACAACTACTATAAGCTTAGAATTAAAGAACTAAACTTTTATTGATTCTAAGCATAAAACTTGTTTCATTTTCTTATATCTTTATACCAGAAATTAATCTTTTAATTTCTCTTTTACCTTCTTCTTCTTTTCTTCTTGCTTTACTTATACTAGAAATTAATCTTTTAATTTCTCTTTCACTTTCATCTTCTTGTTCTTCTTTTTTTTTCTTTTTTTTTCTTTTCTTCTTTGGGCCCAGGCTTAGTACCATCTTTGTTTTGCGCGCTCTCTAATAGTGACGGGGGTAGCGAGCCTCCAGCCCTATGAGGATAAAGACCTCGGTCTTACCAGGGCCAAGACCTCAGAATTGGTCACCTGGATTTGTTTAACGACAACCTCGGAAGTCGGGTACTAGCCTCTTACTTTAATTTACTAGTTATCTCTTTTTAACTAGACTCTAGTCTTTTCTTTGCTCATACTTCTCATACTCCTTTATTAGAACTTATTAGAATCCTGTAAATATTTCTAACAAGTATAAGATTACAACTAACCAAGCATGCTATATGAAAATACACAAGAGAAGAAGATCTGAACTCCCTAAGCATGTTATTAAATAAAGCAAAGGAAAGCAAATCTGAACTTACTAATCATGCTATAAAATAGAGCAAAGGAAAGCTAATTCAAACTTGCTAATCATGCTATAAAATAGAGCAAAAGAGAGCTAATTTGGACTTTCTAAACATGCTGTAAAATAGAGCAAAAGAAAGCTAACTTGGACTTTCTAAACATGCTGTAAAATAGGGCAAAAGATAGCTAACTAATCTTACTAATCATGCTACAAAATGGAGCAAAAGAAAGTGACTTTAAGCTTTCCATACATGGTGTAAAGTAGGGCAAAATAAACGAACTCTGAACTGATCTAATAAGGTTATTCTTGCCCTTAAAACAGTAACAAATAATCTATCCAAACTTACTAGTATACTAAGTTGTGCATGCTCATTTAGTGGCAAGGGAAACTAACCGTGCAGGGCTCAAGTTAATGGTTGTTCATGTTCATTGAAACTCAAGAAATCCAAAACTAAATGCTTAATCTCAGAATTGATCATGCACTAAACGGGAACGTAGTTTAAATCAAACCGTACAGCTAAGACTATAGCAAGAAGACTAACAGTATACTCAAAATATGAACCACTTCAAGCTCATTATGCAACCCATTTCATGCTCGTTGAATGTCAATCAAATTCTGATACTGCTTACTCATTTTAAGTGGTTGTTCATGCTTGTTCAACTACACAAGAAACATACAACTAAGAAATCTAAACTGTATGCTAGGATAACAGGACTGTTCATGTTCATGGAGGTAGCAAAGCAAAACCAAAAACTGCATACTAATTAATGAGACTGTTTACACACTTTGATTTGCAAGAATGCACCCTGAAAATACTACCAAGAAGATCTAAAGCAGCATATTAAGGTAGTAACAAAATTTAAACTACATGCCTGATCTATTGGCAGCATGCTTCAATATGATCTACACTGGAATTTTAAACCATAAGCTTAAACTAAAACTAAATCTTTTCCATGTTCAGTACCACAGCCAGAAGACAGAAAAGAAACCAATTGCTACAACAATTATTCCTCATATCATGTACTACGGCAGTGAAGAAGGAAAAAAAACCATTTGCCACAACAATTACTCTTCATGCTCAGAAAAAGGATATTCTGAAATTTATCTACACGGCACAACCCAATGGATCAAAACCGAGATCCGAACACTTCTAGAACAAACTATCCATTAAAACTCCTTCTCAATCTTCCTATAAGAACTCACGGCAGCAAGCACTACCAACAAATCTTCACAGAAAATTCGAGAACAAGCTAAAATACACTACAATACTTATACTTTACAGCACAACAGGATCTAAGATCTTGTTACAACAGCACTTAGGAAGAAGACAACCAAAAACGCATGCTGTACACAACCATTCGAAAGCAAAGAAAGCAAATCGAAGCTCGGAGCAACTCCTACCGCAGGTGAGTAGTACTTACCGAGCATTCTTGGACTTACAACCGAGAAGAGAAAGGAGAAGGCTCTTAGGGTTTTCGGAGGGCTCGGGTTTGCAGATTTTCCGGCTTCTTCTTGTGCCCGCGAGCTCTTCTCTGTCGGGATGACCACCCACGGGTGAGGGATGGCCGGAAGAAAGCTTCGCCGGCGCCGAAGACCCAAAAACCTAGCTTCTTCTTTGTTTCCGCCGAGGGAGAGGGCGCCGTCGCGAGGGAGAAGGAGAAGAAAGATTTCGGGAGAAAATGTTGGGTTTTTGGAAAATCCAAAACCTAATTCCCTTTTATATATAAGGGTTTTATTCCAAACTATACTATATCCTTAATTCTTTCTATATAGGGTTAACATAAATCTCCTAGCTTAGTTGGTCAGGCCGGTTTTGGCTTGGGTCAGTCTGACCCGAGGTCTCGGGTTCAAACCTCGCTTCCAACGCTTTTTGCCTAAACTTCTTTGGTTTTGTAAAAATGCTAAACGACATCCAAAAATTACGCAAAAATACTCTAAAATTTTTTATAAATCTCTAGAATATTTTAAAAGCATTTCTAAATATTTTTATGGACATTTGGAACTCAAAATAGGAAAAATTGGGTCGTTACAACGACAACCTCGGAAGTCGGGTACTAGCCTCTTCAAAGTAAAATATCTTAATTACTTCTTTAAATGTCTTGACATTTTAATAAGCACCATGTGTGCCAAAATCCTTAAAGTCTTGAATTTGGGATCTACTTAAGGCCTTGGCCTTTTTCTTTCTTTTCTTTATCTTTATTATACTTGTTAATACCTCTAATAAATGAACACTTCTTTAAAAATTGAAATGTTTAAACAAATTCTAACTTTGAAATGCATAAACAAAAATCTGCATACTATGCTAATCAAAATTCCGGATACTATACTTATCCTGGCTGAGAAGCTGGACAAAACGGAGAGCCGGGAGAAAAAACCCACTGCTGATGGAAAATAATACCTGTGGAACGCCGATCCGAGAAACCCAAAGCGGATCCAAGAAGATGAAGCTACAAGAGTACCCCCTCGATGCAAGATGCCAATGGCGATGAAGATATCCGATCGAAGAACACCTAAACTCGGAGCTCCCAAAGCTTCCTGCGCACAAGAGACCGACCAACACTACCGTCAGCGACCTAAGATCGGGGTGGGAATCTCTGGCTAGGCCCTTCGACGCTCAAGTCAGTGATCTCTATCCGTGTGAAAGAAGGAGGAAGAAGATGAACAGCAGTCGAAAATTAGGGTTATGAATGTACGCAGTGATGTGAACTTACCTAGCCAACGGAGAGGATTCCCCTTTTTATACCACTTCATATAACCTCCGTAGTCATGAAGTGGACCCCATTTTTGTAACGACCCAATTTTCCCTATTTTGAGTTCTAAATATCCTTAAAAATATTTGGAAATGCTTTTAAAATATTCTAGAGATTTTTAGGAATTTTTAGAGTATTTTTATGCAATTTTTGGAGTTCGTTTGATATTTTTACCCAGAGGAAGAAGTTTTAAAAATAAAATAAAATAAAAGAAAAATAAGTTTGTAGAAGCTGGGGTTCGAACCCACAACTTCGGACCCAAGCAAAACCAGCCCGACCAATCGAGCTACGCTCGTTTTGTTAACCTTATATGGTGAGAACTAAGTTTATAGCATAGTTAATGATTAGGGAATAAATTGAGAAAAAGTGCGCGGCTGAGGGATTGAAGCCGAGACCTTTGACTTGGTTAAAACTCGGTTGACCAGCTGTGCCAGCGAGTTTTGTTAATTAAGGAAATAATGGATTATATTTAAGGTATAGTAATTAATAAAAATCTTAGTTATAAGAAGAGGTTTAAGTTTTTCCCGAACCCTAAATTTTTCTCACCCGAACCTCTCCTCCTCTCTCGCGAACGGCGGCGGCGACTTCGCTGTTCGGGCGAAAAGGGCGACGGAGCTAGGCTTTTTCCGTCCGGTCTTCACCCGTGTGCGACCACCATCGTCGAGGAGAGCTTGTGAGCACGAAGAAGAGCCGAAATCCAAGCTATCCGAAACCCTAGCAGCATTAGAAGCTCCCCCTTTTCGGTTGTAAGTCCAAGAACAACGAGGTGAGTTGCTTCTCACCTGCAATAGGAGTAGTTCCGAGCTTCAATTTATTTTCCTTGCTTTTGGATTGTGTAGTACAGAATTCATGTTGTTGCCGTGAGATCCATTACTGGTTAGGGTTTTGTATTGATTCCGAAGCTTTGCATCATTTTGCTCTCCTGTTGAATTTTTGTCAGAAATTTGTTAGTTAGTTATTCATGAACATAGAATGGATTAGATAATTTTTTTTTAGCATGTAGTTTGGTTCATTGTCAATGCTTGGTTTCAGTTCGGGTTGTTGCTAACAGTGAGCATGAGGTGGCTGAATTTTGAGCTTGTGTGCCATTTTTGAGGGTTACTGTTGTTATACAATTGATCAGGCTTAAGAATAGTTTCAATTGGATTTCCTTCTCCCTTGCTAACGTTATTGCTGTTGGTTTTGAACAGGTTTTGATTGAAGCATGAGTAGATTTATCTTTAGTTTCATTTGCTATTTTAATAAGCAATGAACATAAGATAGTTTGATTAAATTTGAGCATGTAGTTAGTTTTCTTTATTACTGTTAGATTTAAGTTTGAACAGCCCTTATAGTTAGCATTTCAGATTTAGATTTCCTGATTTAGATTTCCTTGTTATGCTGCCATGAACCTCAATTTTAGGTTTTTCCTATGCTGTTTAGATTATTTCCTTGCTGTTTAGTTTCGTTTGCTGTTAGTAAAGCATGAGAAATTTTCCATTTGCTAATAATTAAGCATGATCAGTTCCCTTTGCCATTAGATGTGCACGGTGATACTTTCTAGTCTCTTTTGCTATTAGAATATCTTGAGCATGCAATTATTAGTTTCTTTGCTATTACATTAGCATGAGTTTCTATCTTTGAGAACTATAAGCAAGAAAGACTAAGGTCTAGACTTGATTTCAATTCCAGAAGATTGAATATCAAAAGCGCACATAAGGTGTTTGCTTAAATGCCAAGTAAGGGCAAGTATAAAGAAGTTATAGTTAAAAAGAAAGTATTTTACTTTTAATGGCATGTACCGGACACGAGGTCCAGGACACAAGGTCCATTGGGTGGGCTCCTAGATCGCCCCTAGGCACAAGATCGCCTAGAATTACCTTAGTAGTTTCGGGATTAGCTACCTCGACTCTTATTAAGGATGCGCGCAAATTGGTACAATACCGGGCCCAAAAGAAGTTTATTATTATTTTGAAGTATTAAAGTATAAGTTTTTGAAACAAATGAAACGAGCTTCAAATTTATCTAGAATTAGAAAGTTAGTTTCTTGTTATTTGAAGCATGCAGTAGTAGTTTCAATTGTTTCCTTGCTACTAGATTATTCAGCATGTTTAGTTTTACATGTTTAGTAGTTTTACATGTTTAGTAGCTTTACATGTTTAGTAGCTTTACATTTTTAGTATGCTTCTTTTATTGGTTTATGAGCATAATTAGCTATACAATGATTAGCATTTCAGTTAGCATGATTTCCTTTGCTATTTATGAGCATGAGTAATTTTATATGTTAGCATTCAGTTTTAGCATGTTTTTATTTATATACATGCATATCGAGTTTTTGTGAGTAGATAGCGCTCACTAAGCTTTATGCTTATAGACTGCACTTCCTCCTATTGCAGATAAAGGAAAGGAAAAGATTTAGCAAGGAAGGCGACAAGGTGGTGGTGATGAAGGTGTGTGATGGCTGGACTATGGGGAGATCAAGAGTTTGCTAAGGAATTGTTAAGACTTTTCTGTTTAGAGTTCTTTAGTTTTCTTTTAATGTTGTTATGAGTCAATAGTGTAATTAAGTTTATTCCACGTTTGTAGTTGGGTTCTATTGATGGAGTGATATTGATGTTTGCTATTGTTAGGGTAGTTTCCTTCTTTTATTTGTGATATTATACTGCGTGGTTGTGAAGATATATGTTCTAGCCGCCTGTGGCTGAGTATAGTTTGTTTGTATTTATGATTTGGTCACCGGTACAGGGGAGACTCTGTCGAAATTTTTCGGTAGAGATTTCTCGTAGTTAAGTAGCGTACCGGTTAAGTAGAGTTAGTAGATAAGTAACGGTCACTCTTACAGAGTAGTAGTAGTAGTAGTAAGAAGGGTGATCATTATAGTTGGTATCAGAGCAGTGTTCCATTCTCCTGCATCACACACACATCAGCATCATCCTTGCCGTCTCCAAGTAAGAAAGTATTTAAATTCTTTCTTTATTCTGCTTTCCTTATTAGTAACTGCAGTATAGAGTATTTGTTTTTGAATGCTTAAGTAAGATAGAAGATTTTGTTTCTCTTTTCTTTATTCATATATATATATATATATATATATATATATATATATATATATATGATTAGAAGGGTTAGAGAAGCTATTTAGTCTTTTTCCTCTGCATAATTAGATGTCAAAAAGAGGACGTCCCTGTACCGTTCGTACTGAGGACCGAGTTCAGGAGAACGAAGAGCCCAGAACCCCTGGGCCTATTCTCTCTGAAGTTGTTGCCCAACTTCAGAGACAAGTAGCGAGCAGCAGCAAGTAATTGCCAACTTGATGGCCAATCAGAAGCCAGCACCTCCCACTCCCCCAACCATTAATGTGGAGACCCCAGTAGTAACTGAAGTCCTATCGGTTGTCCTAGAAGTCGCCACAACACCTAGAAGACAAGAAGCATACCTCATCCAGTGGCTGAAGCTGAAACCAGAAAGATTCTCAGGCACGACTGAGCCCTGGGATGCCCAGGCTTGGTTCAAGACATTTGAGAGCACAATGGAGCTTCTTGATTGACCAGAAGTCGAGAAGGTTGATACCATTAAGTGTGCCTCTTTCTGGCTATCTAGAGATGCTTGTATGTAGTGGGAGTGAGTTAAGAGTAAGAGAGAAGTCAACCAGATGAGCTGGGTTGACTTTGAGATAGAGTTTTACTAAGAGTTCTTCCGCCAACGGATCACCAATAAACATTATGAGGAGTTTATAGAATTTAGACAAGGTGACCTACCAGTAGAAGAAGCGGTTAAAAGATTTAACAGGCTAGCTCACCTTTGCCTAGAGTTAGTAAGTACAGTGAAAGAATGAGTCAGACTGATGCTCCTAATGCTGAGACCAGAAATAACACCTAATGTGAGTAGTGAAACTCACAGACCATAGATTGGCGAAGAGCTGGTTAGCAGGGCATTAGTGAGCACTATCTGAACAGCAACAAGGCTCAACAAACGCAACACAAGCCAGTCAAGATAGAAGACAAGACAGCGGGAAAACAGAGAACCCAGTCAAGTAATCAAAATTGGAAGGACAAAGATAACAAGAAAGACCCAAGCAGGAAGATGTTGGGGTAGTCTGTGAGTATCCAGAGGTATTCCCAGAAGAGCTACCTGGACTACCTCCCAACAGAGAATTGGAGTTTGAGATTGAACTGGTTCCTGGTACCGGTCCAATTTCAAAAGCTCCATATCGCATGTCTCCAGCAGAGCTAAAAGAGTTACAAGAGCAACTTCAGGAGCTACTTGACAAAGGCTTCATCCGCCCTAGTCACTCACCTTGGGGAGCTCCTGTGTTGTTTGTCAAGAAGAAGGATGGATCTATGCGGATGTGCATAGATTATAGGGCTCTGAATCAAGTGACAATTAAGAACAAGTATCCACTGCCCAGAATCGATGACTTATTTGATCAATTGAGAGGGGCAACAGTGTTCTCCAAGATAGACCTGCGCTCTGGGTACCATCAGCTAAAAGTGAAAGAAAGAGACATACCCAGAACGACTTTCAGGACCAGATACAGACACTACGAATTTGTAGTCATGCCTTTTGGTGTGACTAATGCACCTGCAATTTTCATGGACCTGATGAACAGAGTGTTCATAGAATACCTTGACAAATTTGTCATTGTGTTCATTGACGACATTCTAATCTTTTCCAGAACCCCAGAGGAGCATGACACGCACTTGAGAATAGTATTGCAAACCCTTCAGCAAAAGCAGCTTTATGCTAAATTCTCAAAGTGCGAATTCTGGTTGGAGCAGGTGGCGTTTCTAGGTGACATCGTTTCTAGAGAAGGCATTCAAGTGGATCCAGCCAAAGTAGAAGCGGTCAGCAAGTGGAAGAGACCCAAGAATGCCAGGGAGATCAGAAGCTTCCTTGGTTTAGCTGGGTACTATAGGAAATTCGTGGAAGACTTTTCCAGAATAGCCTCTCCACTTACAGCCCTAACCAGGAAGAACAAGAAGTTTGAATGGTCAGATAAATGTGAGCAGAGTTTCCAAGTGCTAAAGAAGAGACTGACCAGTGCTCCCATTCTGACAGTTCCAGAGAGTGACAAGAGTTTTGACATCTACAGTGATGCTTCCAAGATGGGCCTAGGAGCTGTACTCATGCAAGAAGGAAAAGTTATAGCTTATGCTTCCAGGCAACTCAAAGACTACGAGAAGAACTACCCCACTCATGATCTTGAGCTAGCAGCTGTGGTTTTTGCACTGAAACTCTGGCGACATTATTTGTATGGAGTTTAGTGTAGAATCTTCACAGATCATCAGAGTTTTAAGTACTTCTTCACTCAGAAGGACTTAAACATGAGACAGCGCAGGTGGCTGGAGTTGGTCAAAGATTACGACTGTGAAATCCTCTACCACCCAGGCAAAGCTAACAAAGTAGCAGATGCACTCAGTAGAAAATCTAGTGCATCCCTGATGTCTTTGTCATCATTAGCTCTGCCACTGCAGGAGTTGTCAGATTTTGGACTTGAAATTATTGAAGGGCAACTCTCTGCATTGACCTTAGTGTCAACCCTGCTTGAGGATATACAAAGAAAGCAAAGTGAAGATCCAGACACTACAACAAAAGTAACTTTCCGCAGCGCATCATCAACAGCGTGCAGTTAAAACACGCCGTTAATAATAGTTTTTACGACGCGCCCAATTATGTGCGCTGCGGATAGTATAATATTTATACAAATGACAGCGTGTAAAAAAAATACGCTGTTAATAAACTTTTCTACGGCATGCAAAGTGTGCTGTTAAAACTTAATATTAACGGCGCGCAGAGCGTGCTGTTAATAATTATTATACATATATAAATGACGGCGTGTAAAAATGCACGCTACCAATAAATATTATAGAATTTTAACAGCATGCAATATGTGTCGTTAATAATCTTCAAACTTTTCTAATACTTTATGTTGAAACATCTCGTCTACCTAATTATTTTTCACCAAAACTTTTTATATGAAAATATTCCCACAATTATTTTTCCGCCAAAGTGCCTCACTCCCGAGAACCAAACTCCTCACGCGTGTACTACTAGAAATCACGACTATTGTTACATTTTTATACCGACATCTAATTTAAAATGTGACTATAAATATTCTTTAATGACACTTATTAAAAACAATCATTTTAAAAAATAAAAAACATCATATATTAGACACCTTATCATGACAAATTTCTAAATGTCATCTCAACCTGTTAATTTATTTTACCCTAAACTTCCCTCTCCCCCTTACCTCTGCCTCCTTTAATTTCCTTTCCTCTTCGCAGCTCTTCCCTCCCCGCAGCAAGCAAGGGGAGCTCAACAAGATCTTCTTCCCTCTCTATAACAAGCAAGGAGGAGCCCAGCGAGTGATGATTGCTTGTCGGAAGCCTGGCGAGGCAGAGGCCCCATCGCCTGCTGCCGCACGTGAAGCGGCTAGGGCGCTTTGGACCAACTGCTCCAGCACCTGTGCCATCAATGTCGTGTACTCCTCAAGCATCTCCGCTACAACCGCTACCAGTATCATGATCCCTTTTCTTCTTCTTGTTCTTCACCTTGGAAGGAGTCGATCCTCCAAACAGATCCCTAATCCGTTGCTAATCTAGGAAGTTTTGATGCACATATCTACAAGATCGCCATGATTTGATTATTCACTCACATTCCCTAATCAAGCATTCTTTCCACACAATCATTGAGTTAGAATTTGTATAAACATTAAGTTTTGTTTTTCATGGACAGAGGCAGGATGACTTTTTCTTGAGTGGAAGTTCAACTGATGAGGCAGAGGCAGATGATGAATGGATAGATAGAAGTACTAGGTATGTTATTTCATGAAAGCATGAGTTATTTCTAAGTTAATGGTTTTAGTGATTGGTGTAAGATTATCTCTTTGTTGAAAAACTGTTACATTCGATAAAAGTTTTTCTTTTATAGATTTGTGCAAAATATATTGTTTAAACCATCGCAAAAGGTTTTTTCTTATGAAATTATTGTTGGTGCAACCTCTCACATGTAATCGATCCTACAATTATATCTCACCCTATCGATCCTACAATTATATCTCACCCTGTCGACCTATTACTGTTATATTATCTCTTGTTTAACTCAATGTTGATTCTGAGGATGACATTAGATATTACTTCATGTTCGGGGAGAATAAGATCTTGTTTTTTGATTGTCTACTAATACACATCTAAATAACTTGCAACCTTCCTTTAATATGTTAGTATATGTCAATTTTAGTTGTCTTATCATATTTTACTCAAGGTTTTATAAAGAACTTGCTATGTCGAACCGAAATAAATGGACATTCTGGTGAAACTGCTAGGGGGAATAATAAGAGCATGTATGTGAATTGGGTAGTTTTGTAGTGTTTTTAGTCACTTACAACTTGCATAACTATATGTAAATCATAAGCCAAAAGCTAATCTTCATAGATGGCAGTGAATTTTTTTTTACCAATTATGGATTCTTCTTGTCTTCATGTTCTTATTGCTGGAAATCATTGAAGATAGTTTTTTCCACAATCACCAACTTAATTTTCTGAATCTGATATCAATTCATCTTTGGTGTCCACTTTCTAATTTCTTGAGCAAAGTTTTTCTAATTGGCTATATGGAAGTAGATATATGTAAGTCACATGTTTATACATAGAAGCGGGTATATTTCCCTTATCAATTTCTCCATCAATTCATCCACACAATCATTGAGTTAAAATTTTGTATCACAAACATGCTGTAATAGGATCACTTGTATGAGCACTTAGTGTACAGAATTAGATAAATACCTAACCCTTGTTCATAGCTATGCAAATCAATTTCTCTCCTTGTAGATTTTGGAAGTATGAAATCAAATTTGGGATCAATGTGGATTTCTTATTTTATTAAGAACATTTTATTATAAACTATTTTATTCGGCTATGCAACATTTTATTAGGAACGATTTTATTAGAAAAATTGATGATTCTTGATCTTATCAAAACTTGAAATGTTGATTTAGTTTGTAACTCTGTACTTGTTCTTCCCTGAAGCTAGTTAAAGAGTCTTAATTAGCTTCTTAGTGTTATATTATGATACTTGTTCTATAGTACTGAAGCTAGAGAATTTTGCTATATTTTTTTCTACAATTTGTTCACTAATTGTTAGAATTTTGCCATAACTTGTGCCAAAATTTCTGATCTGGTGCTAACAAAGAATAGGTTACTTATTTCTAACAAGTTGCTCTTCATCTTCCAGGGTTTTCTAACAATTTGTTCATCGCGTGCTTTGACAATTTTCCTAGGCTTATCTAATACTAATTTATGTCATTTGATTCTTGTAGGACTAGTCTCATGAATGTTACCTTGTGAGAACCGAGTGGTCTATTAATGTTATGACTATTTTATGTATTCCAATGCAAGAGAGTTAGAAGAACCAATGCAGCAATCAGAAATCAATGTGGACTTTGAACTACTTGCACTACTCCAGAGAGACATAGAAGGAAAGGAATTTGTGCCATATACATTAGATGGATGGAATGATATTGATGAAGAAGTGAAGGATAGGATGTGGAAGCACGGTCGCATGATGAAATGCAGTTTCTCGATGATGTAATAGGAAGTACGGTCGCATGGTTATCTAAATTTATATTATTGTGTGATTGATACATATTATACTAATTTGTGTGAATTGTAAGTTTAATTGTTGTTATGTAATTACTAGTTTGTTAGATATTTCATATTTTGTTTTAGATCTTTAGAGTTTTTTGGTATAATGAAAAACTATGACTTTTATTAATTTTGTATGGATTTGATTTGAACTAAATTTGTTGTAAAATTTTGGTTTATTATTTTCATCAAATTATTTTTTTAATATAGTTAAGACCATTAGCAGCGTACATTTGTACGCCGTAGAAAATATTATCCGCAGCGCGCAAAGCACGCCGCGGAAAATATTATCTGTGGCGTGTTTTGTGCACTGCGGAAAATATTATCCACAGCGCACAAAGCACGCCGCGGATAATATTTTTTGCGGTGTGCTTTGCACGCTGCGGATAATATTTTCTGCGGCGTGCAAAGCACGCCGCGGATAATTTATAGCTTTCAACAGCTTTTAATTGTGCAGCACGCAATGCGCGCCGTGAAAAGTGAATTTGCGCACTGCGAAAAGCCATTTTTGTTGTAGTGAGATATCCAGAAGATCAAGCAAGGGATACAGAAAGAAGAAAATTTAGAGTTTCGAGTATCAGACAGTGGAATTCTCTATCAGGGGAGCCGCCTTTGTGTTCCCAATGACGAAGAGCTGAGAAAGAAAATTTTGGAAGAAGCTCATAGTACGCCTTATTCCATGCATCCTGGTTCTACCAAGATGTATCAAGACGTGAAACAGAGATTCTGGTGGTCTGGACTCAAAAGAGATGTAGCTAAATATGTCAGTACCTGCCTGACATGTCAGAGGGTCAAAGCAGAACACCAGAGACCAGGAGGAGTTCTACAGCCTCTTCCTATACCAGAGTGGAAGTGGGAAGACATATCCATGCACTTCATAACAGGTCTCCCAAAAACCACGAATGGATATGATGCGATATGGGTGATAGTGGACAGATTGACCAAGTCTGCTCATTTTCTAGCCATTAAGGTGTCTCACTCTATAGAGCAGTTGGCACAGCTGTATGTTAAAGAGGTGATCAGACTTCACGGAGTTCCTAAATCTATTGTTTCTGATAGAGATGGGCGCTTCACCTCTCACTTTTGGGAGTGTGTTCAGACTGCACTAGGCACCAAACTTAAGTTCAGCACAGCCTTCCATCATCAGACTGATGGACAGACAGAGCGAGTAAATCAGATTCTAGAAGATATGCTCAGAGCTTGTACACTAGATTTCAAGGGAAGTTGGTGCAAGTACCTGTGCTTAGCTGAATTTGCCTACAACAACAACTATCAGGCCACCATCAAGATGGCTCCTTATGAGGCGTTGTATGGTAGGAAATGCAGATCACCCATTTGCTGGCAAGAAGCAGGTGAGAGAAAAGAAATGGAAGTAGAACTGGGCATTCAGACGGAGCTGATAGATGAGACTACTCAGGCTATTCAGAAGATCAGACAGAGAATTGAGACTACCCAGAGTAGACAGAAGAGTTATGCTGACACACGCCGTAGGCCACTTGAATTCCAAGTAGGGGATTCAGTTTTTCTCAAGGTCGCTCCTATGAAGGGAGTGATGAGATTTGACAAGAAGGGCAAATTAAGTCCTCGTTATGTAGGACCTTACCTGATCACATAAAGGATTGAGGAAGTAGCTTACAAGCTGGATTTACCACAAGACATGTCAGCAATACACAATGTATTTCATGTCTCTATGCTAAAGAAGTGTCTCCATGACCCGAGCCAAGTGATTCAGCCTCAGTCAGTGCAGATCCAAGAGGATCTTAGTTATGAGAGCAGACCTACACAGATAGTGGACAGAGCAGTCAAGAGACTAAGAAATAAAGAAGTACAACTAGTGAAGGTCGTCTGGCAGAACCAGAAGCACGAGGAAGTCACTTGGGAGCGGGAGGACAACATGAGACAGAAATATCCAGAACTATTCTAAGTTCGAGGACGAACTTTTTATAAGGTATGGGGAATTGTAACGACCCAATTTTCTCTATTTTGAGTTCTAAATATCCTTAAAAATATTTGGAAATGCTTTTAAAATATTCTAGAGATTTTTAGGAATTTTTAGAGTATTTTTATGCAATTTTTGGAGTTCGTTTGGTATTTTAACCCAGAGGAAGAAGTTTTAAAAATAAAATAAAATAAAAGAAAAATAAGTTTATAGAAGCTGGGGTTCGAACCCACAACTTCGGACCCAAGCAAAACTGGCCTGACCAATCGAGCTATGCTCGTTTTGTTAACCTTATATGGTGAGAACTAAATTTATAGCATATTTAATGATTATGGAATAAATTGAGAAAAAGTGCGCGGCTGAGGGATTGAAGCTGAGACCTTTGACTTGGTTAAAACTCGGTTGACCAGCTGTGCCAGCGAGTTTTGTTAATTATGGAAAGAATGGATTATATTTAAGGTATAGTAATTAATAAAAATCTTAGTTATAAGAAGAGGTTTAAGTTTTTCCCGAACCCTAAATTTTTGTCACCCGAACCTCTCCTCCTCTCTCGCGAACGGCGGCGGCGACTTCGCTGTTCGGGCGAAAAGGGCGACGGAGCTAGGCTTTTTCCGGCCGGTCTTCACCCATGTGCAACCACCATCGTCGAGGAGAGCTTGTGAGCACGAAGAAGAGCCGAAATCCAAGCTATCCGAAACCCTAGCAGCATTAGAAGCTCCCCCTTTTCGGTTGTATGTCCAAGAACAGCGAGGTGAGTTGCTTCTCACCTGCAATAGGAGTAGTTCCGAGCTTCAATTTGTTTTCCTTGCTTTCGGATTGTGTAGTACAGAATTCATGTTGTTGCCGTGAGATCCATTACTGGTTAGGGTTCTGTATTGATTCCGAAGCTTTGCATCATTTTGCTCTCCTGTTGAATTTTTGTCAGAAATTTGTTAGTTAGTTATTCATGAACATAGAATGGATTAGATAATTTTTTTTTAGCATGTAGTTTGGTTCATTGTCAATGCTTGGTTTCAGTTCGGGTTGTTGCTAACAGTGAGCATGAGGTGGCTGGATTTTGAGCTTGTGTGCCATTTTTGAGGGTTACTGTTGTTATACAATTGATCAGGCTTAAGAATAGTTTCAATTGGATTTCCTTCTCCCTTGCTAACGTTACTGCTGTTGGTTTTGAACAGGTTTTGATTGAAGCATGAGTAGATTTATCTTTAGTTTCATTTGCTATTTTAATAAGCAATGAACATAAGATAGTTTGATTAAATTTGAGCATGTAGTTAGTTTTCTTTATTACTGTTAGATTTAAATTTGAACAACCCTTATAGTTAGCATTTCAGATTTAGATTTCCTGATTTAGATTTCCTTGTTATGCTGCCATGAACCTCAATTTTAGGTTTTTCCTATGCTGTTTAGATTATTTCCTTGCTGTTTAGTTTCGTTTGCTGTTAGTAAAGCATGAGAAATTTTCCATTTGCTAATAATTAAGCATGATCAGTTCCCTTTGCCATTAGATGTGCACGGTGATACTTTCTAGTCTCTTTTGCTATTAGAATATCTTGAGCATGCAATTAATAGTTTCTTTGCTATTACATAAGCATGAGTTTCTGTCTTTGAGAACTATAAGCAAGAAAGACAAAGGTCTAGACTTGATTTCAATTCCAGAAGATTGAATATCAAAAGCGCACATAAGGTGTTTGCTTAAATGCCAAGTAAGGGCAAGTATAAAGAAGTTATAGTTAAAAAGAAAGTATTTTACTTTTAATGGCATGTACCGGACACGAGGTCCAGGACACAAGGTCCATTGGGTGGGCTCCTAGATCGCCCCTAGGCACAAGATCGCCTAGAATTACCTTAGTAGTTTCGGGATTAGCTACCTCGACTCTTATTAAGGATGCGCGTAAATTGGTACAATGCCGGGCCCAAAAGAAGTTTATTATTATTTTGAAGTATTAAAGTATAAGTTTTTGAAACAAATGAAACGAGCTTCAAATTTGTCTAGAATTAGAATGTTAGTTTCTTGTTATTTGAATCATGCAGTAGTAGTTTCAATTGTTTCCTTGCTACTAGATTATTCAGCATGTTTAGTTTTACATGTTTAGTAGTTTTACATGTTTAGTAGCTTTACATGTTTAGTATGCTTCTTTTATTGGTTTATGGGCATAATTAGCTATACAATGATTAGCATTTCAGTTAGCATGATTTCCTTTGCTATTTATGAGAATGAGTAATTTTATATGTTAGCATTCAGTTTTAGCATGTTTTTATTTATATACATGCATATCGAGTTTTTGTGAGTAGATAGCGCTCACTAAGCTTTATGCTTATAGACTGCACTTCCTCCTATTGCAGATAAAGGAAAGGAAAAGATTTAGCAAGGAAGGCGACAAGGTGGTGGTGATGAAGGTGTGTGATGGCTGGACTATAGGGAGATCAAGAGTTTGCTAAGGAATTGTTAAGACTTTTCTGTTTAGAGTTCTTTAGTTTTCTTTTAATGTTGTTATGAGTCAATATTGTAATTAAGTTTATTCCGTGTTTGTAGTTGGGTTCTATTGATGGAATGATATTGATGTTTGCTATTGTTAGGGTAGTTTCCTTCTTTTATTTGTGATATTATACTGCGTGGTTGTGAAGATATATGTTCCAGCCGCCTGTGGCTGAGTATAGTTTGTTTGTATTGATTAATTGGTCACCGGTACAGGGGAGACTCTATCAAAATTTTTCGGTAGAGATTTCTAGTAGTTAAGTAGCGTACCGGTTAAGTAAAGTTAGTAGATAAGTAACGGTCATTCTTACAGAGTAGTAGTAGTAGTAAGAAGGGTGGTCGTTACAGGTTTGTTAGAGTTTGTTATGAGATGACGTCAGCTGTGTACTTGTGGTGAATGACTTTTTAATGAATCTTCTTCGTACCCCAGATGTACCTTCTTTGTCGTCTAGCACATGCAAAATGGTCTGAAAACACATTTCCTGCTAAAATATATAACACTGGTTATGCAATCGTATACCGCAAACATATTTAGGAACTACTTTATTCGTAATATCACTTCTCCTCTGTCTTACCAGTTCTTTTTCAAAGTGTTCTTATCCTTCCTATTCACCCCTCCTATTTCTGTTACATCAAAGATAGCTTAATTTACTAATGTTTCTTGTCTCAGTCGGAACTGGGCCCAATTAGGTTTTATCAATTATTATTACCTCTCACGAGGTTCTTGGGGAAGTGCTCGTCCAAGCTCCTTTATTTATTATTTTAACTAGCATTGGGCTATATTTTATCAAATATCTTTTCAAGATATTAGTCAACCCGACTGATATTAACCTTCCTTCTTGGGGACATGTCTCGGTCGATACTAGTCTATTCACTTGGAAGTATATCCCGGCCGATACTGGCCTACTTCCTTTGAGGCTTATCCCGGCTGGTACTGGCCTACCCCCTTTGGGGCGTATGCCAATTGATATGGGTCTTCCTCCCTGGAGGCATATTTCGGTCGATATAGACCTTACCTCCTTTTGAGGTATATCTCGGCCGATACTGGCCTACCCCCTTTGGGGCGTATGCCAATTGATATGGGTCTTCCTCTCTGGAGGCATATTTTGGTCGATATAGACCTTACCTCCTTTTGAGGTATATCCCGGCCGATACTGGCCTACCCCCTTTGGGGCGTATGCCAATTGATATGGGTCTTTCTCCTTGGAGGCATATTTCGGTCGATATAGACCTACCTCCTTTTGAGGTATGTCTCGGCCGATATTAGCCTACCTCCTTTGGGGTGTATGCCAATTGATATGGGTCTTCCTCCCTGGAGGCATATTTCGGTCGATATAGACCTTACCTCCTTTTGAGATATATCCCGACCGATACTAGCCTACCCCCTTTGGGGCGTATGCCAATTGATATGGGTCTACCTCCCTGGAGGCATATTTCGGTCGATATAGACCTACCTCCTTTTGAGGTATATCGCGGCCGATATTTGTTGGTGCGGGAAGCATTCGACGATAGAACCTAAGTTTTGATAATGGCAAAGGATTCAAAGTTAAGGTGTGTTATTATCTAACATGTTGAATGAGTGTTTCAAGAAAGTCCTAACTGCGGTTAGGCAGGTGAAAACCCTAGGGGGTGGTAACCCTAGGTGGAGAAAAGTCCTAGTCGCGGTTAGACAAAGGGAAAACCCTAGGGGGTGGTAACCCTAGGTCATAGGGAGTGGTAACCCTATGAGGAAAGTCTTGACAGGTCGATGGCTTCAGGAAAAGGTCCTAGGGGGTGGTAACCCTAGGTGGAAAGTCCTGAAGTCGCGAACCAAGTGAAAGACTGGACTAGCCGGGAAGCGGATGTCCAGCAGAAAGTCCGGAAGCGTCGAGTGCTAAGCAAAAGTCCAGTCGATCTGGAGGATCGCACTACCAACAGGTAAATCTCCTGAGTGGAGTAGGTGAGGACGCGTTCCCCGTAGAGGAAACAGTAGGCGTCGGGTCGACCTAGGATTTCCGGACGGAAATCTGAAGTCAGACTCGGATAGTCTGATGACTATCGATAATATTTTGTTACCTTATTTATGACTTTATGTGCTAACTTTGTGTTGCAGGATATTGTTTGGGACTAACATGTCTTGCAGGTACAAAATAATAAAGTCTTCCCTCGGATGAACAGTGTCCGAGGCGCCTCCATGGAGCTTGGAGGCGCCTCGGGTGCAAAGCTGGAGCTAGCTGCGAAGCACCTTGGGAGGCACCTTGAAGGAGTCATAAGGTGCCTTGGAAGGCGCCTTGAGCAGATGAACTTCGACCAGTTCAAGCTTGATCCACGCGGGTGACTCGGCAGTATGGAGGCGCCTTTAGAGGCTTCCAAGGCTCCTTGAACACCCTTTATAAGGGGGTTTTGAGTAGCACCTCAATTCATCTGATTACAAGTGATTCTCTTGCCACGTGCTGCTCCAAAAGATGTTTCGAAGTGCTGCAACTTGTGCCCGACGACCCTGAGCTCCGAGATCTCATTTTCTGTCGTCAGTATAGATTTATTTAATGCACTTATTGTAATACTTAGTTTGGAATAATCGTGCTTATAGTTGTTGCCCATCGAAAGCGATCAAGGATCGCGAGCCTTCGAGTAGGAGTCGTCACAGGCTCCGAACGAAGTAAAATCCTTCGTGTCTGTGTTTCATTATTTCATTTCCGCTACTTTAATTTCTGAACGAATCTTTTTTACGATTCCGATAATCGAATACAAAAGCCGCGAGCGCTATTCACTCCCCCCCCCTCTAGCCCATTCTCGATCCAACAATTGGTATCAGAGCAGGGTAGTGTTGATCTGGTGCAACCACCAATCACGCAATTCTTTTCGCGGTGTTTTTAATTTTTCGAAGTCAACTGAAATTAGTATTCTTACTACATTCCAGTTTTTTTTCTTATCGATCTCTCTCGAAGTTGGTGCAACACCACTCGAGTTAGTTTTTTTTTAATCCCGCACTACTAATCCAAGACGTAGTCTTGGGACATATTTCTCTTTTTCTTTTTTGCATATTCTCTTAATGGCCCATCAAGAGGGTTTCAGCACTGTCCGTCCTCCACTCTTCTCCGGAGAAGATTTCGGATACTGGAAGGGACGGATGGAGACGTTTCTAAAAATCCAGTTCGAAATGTAGATGATCATTCGAACTGGATTTCAACTACCAACTGGCACTGATGGCAAACCTACCCCCTGCGAAGACTAGGAACCATCCATTATCAAGAAAGTGGAAGCCAACGCCAGAGCTACATGAACCCTCCAGTGTGGACTGGCCAAAGAAGAGCTCAACAGAGTCGGTCCATTCTCATCAGCAAAGGAGCTTTGGGAAAAGCTAATCGAACTCCACGAGGGCACCTTAGAAACCAAGGTAAGTAAGCATGACTTGTTATTTAATAAACTGTACAATTTAAAAATGCAGGAAGGAGAGACAGCGAGTTCGCTCCATGCACGGATTTAAGACATTCTCAATTCTCTATATGCGATCAGGCAGAAAGTCGAAAATCGGGACGTAATAAGGTACGCTCTTAATTCATTTCCAAGGAGTACATTGTGGGCATCAATGGTAGATGCCTACAAAGTCTCCAAGGACTTGTCTTGTTTAAAATTAGATGAATTATTCAGTGAATTTGAACTTCATGAACAAACTAATGCACAGCCAACCGAGAAGGGTATTGCTTTGGTTGCAGGTACTAGTCGAAAACGGGAACCAAGAGTTCGGCGAAAAATTGAACCCGACTCAGAAGATGAAGAAGACGAACTGACCAGCGAACTCGTGAACCTCGTAAAGAAGCTCTACAAGAAGAAGAAGAGCTTCAACAAGAAAGACCTGAAGAAGGCGGTACAATCCAAGGAGGCCCAACCGAGTTCGAAGGTAAAATTTAAAGTAACCTGCTACGGATGCAACCAAAAGGGGCACATCAAAACCAACCACTACAACAAAATCGCTCATAGACATCGGTTTTCCACCGGTGTCTATTTGATTTTCGACCGATGTCTATGAAGTCGATGTTAAAAGTCTGCCATTTTAGACATCGGGTTAAAACCGGTGTAGTATCACTTAACGACACCGGTTTTCGAATCGGTTATTTACCGGTGTAGTATCACTTAACGACACCGTTTCATACACGGTGTAAAACCGATGTAATATTGTATGTTAATAACACCAGTTTTGGCAGCGGTAAATGACCGATGTAATATTACTTTATAACACCGATTTTACATCGGTGGAAAACCGATGTAATATGTATTTTTTTTTTAACAACACAGATTTGATTTTAAAACCGACAATAACAAAAAAAAATACACAAATATTCACAAATTGTACAAATATTCTTCATTCAATAATATCTATAAAATACACAAATATTCACAAATTATATAAATAATCTTCTTACAACAATATCCATAAAATACCCAAACATTCTTTTTACATCAAAAGCTAGCTAATAGATATCAAAATCAAAGTATAACATTCTGTTAACACATCAAGGTACAACTGTCTCAAATGTAATCTAGCATGCATTCAGCCCGAACCGCACTTTATCAATTTCAACTCTGGAGTACTTGAGATTTGTAAACTGTAAAAATACATAAATTCACCATATGTCAAATAACTAAAACAAATGTGTGCATGTATCAAATAAAATAGAATACTGAGTTTTTAAAGGCTGCTGTGGAAGATAACGAATATAACAGTGAAGGAAGCATAGAAGAACAAAGAAAATGTTCATAGTTAACAAGCAAATGAAGAGATATTCTATTTATTGTACTACCTCTGATGCCATCTTCCAAATCTCATAAGCAAGAATGCAACTGTGCCCTTTGTATACACATGGCTAATAGACATAATACAATAAGGAGCAAAAGCTATAAAATTCACCATCACCACACAATCAATGAAGCAGGCAAACACAAGGTGGGTTGATATGCAGTGAAAGTGTTAATTAAGTGGAACTGCAGCAAATCATGACTCAAGTCTGAGCACTATTTTAACAATACATTGCAAGGATATCTGAAGAATGTGAACACTGTATTAGAATTGTACAAGGCATCACAAATCAAAATATTTCCCTACGAGCAAGGTTTAGACAAATTAGCCTCCTGGTCAAGAATGTTTTTGAAAGAAGCATTAACCACCAACCGAAATCACGAACAGTACCAGATGCGTTTACAAGAGGTAAATGGATATTACTTGCAAAGAAAAATCATGTCTGAACATTCATAAATTTGGAGTTTTGTTCAGGTGGATTATGCTCTAAATTTTCCGATTTGGTCCAATGTGGAACGTTTAGAGCATAAAAATACCATTGAGAACTTCACTCTTGGCAACTTGCAAGTTCTCAAAACTTCATACGAGTAAGATTCCAATATAATGTGTGGCAATAATGATATCTTCAACTTTCTGCATATTATGCTCCTGATTTTTTTGAACCTGTAAATAGGCGTTATAGCATAAAGGATAGGGATCTAGTGGAATTGGCATTGGGTTCCTTTGAAACTTCTCAGCGTAGATATCAGGAAGAACTCCAAATACTTGACAAGTATTTCCACTGTTCTATTACCTACATGACTAGATAGTTTAATCCTCCTCTTTTTCTTTTTCAGTGATCATATTTCTTGAATTTGACAGTTGGGTGAAAGATAACAAACTAGATCAACTGGAACATAAAGAACATATCCCAAATTCAAGAACATAAAGATCCTAACATATCACACTTACAAAAAAAACTTTCTCTAATAAAGAAACATGATAGCATCTAATAAAGTAGGGTCATACTTGATGGTAGAGGTCGAGCTTGTAGCCTAAATAATGTAGTTAGGGGTCTCTATCTGATTAATGAAAAACATGAATATAGGTGAAAACAAAAGAGGTGAGTAAAATAATGAAGAGGGGTTAAATCATAAAAACAAAGAGTTCCCTATTCTTGAGGTGCCCACAGACATATTGACACTCACTCTTACTTCTAGTTGAACTTGAAATTTATTGGTATAGCTAAATATGGTAATGGGTACCCTTTAGGTTTGATTACCCATTTATCTTAATAGGTTAGGTTAAATTCGAGTATCAATGTGTTAGATATTTAGAGGAAGTTGAGCAGGTTAAAAAAATGTAATCAATACTTTAATCCTAAGGTTACCATTTAAGATAGCTTATCCAGCCACTCTACTCACTGCAGCTCCTAATCTCTAATTCCTTTCTTCTTAGGCAATCATTTAGTCTCCAACTAGTATCTGGTTTGTAACAAAAGCATAGCATCCAGTTTGTAACTTATTTTAGGCAAATAAAGCAACCATATAAGCTTATGAAATGAGAGAATGCTACACTCATTAATGGTTGCATAAGGATTGCTTAAGTCAACATATAAATTTTCTTTAATGGGATGTAGGTCAATTAATATGGGTTGTTTAATTCATGTGTTTTATGTTGTGTGAATTGCTTAAGGTCATCCCTAAGCTACTGTACATGCTATGTCAGAGCTAAATTTGTCCCAATTTGTGTGGGTTCTTTTCTCCTTTTCACCTAAGCCATATGCATAAACCATGTACATATTAAGTAGAAGCAACTAGTTTTCACTCTTGTGAAACAAAACATCTAATGCTTTTTGTAAACGTTTACATGCTATCAAATTAAGAGTGTCAAGTTTTGATTGGAAGTGTGGATGTTGACAGGTGTAGAGAAGGCATATGAAAGCCAAAGTATCAGAAAGGACAATATCTAATGGAAAAAAATTGTATTCACTAATGCATTGAAACCCCCATTGAATCAAGAACACAAACAAGTACTTATGAACTTTTGATGTAGCCTGATGTGGGCATATAGTGAAATATACTGCCCTAATTCCATTGTTGGAAATAAAATTGTCAGTATAGATTTTGGCAAAAGTTGGAATGTAAAATTTATTTATTTATCTCCTCATAATTTTTTTTGATAGGATATAAATAATTTAACCTGAAAAATCCAAAAAAGTTAATGTAGGTTGTACACTCAGAGCTAATATCAATTAATTTCAATATTCCTAGTGATAAAATATTGCATATAGTTCAATGGAAAGATAAGATCCATATAGTTAAGCCCAAATAATTAAGACAAACACATCACGTAAATTATATTAAAATTAACAACCCCCGACAATAGAGGCGATGGAAGATTGCAGTGATGCTTATTTCACCAAAAAAAATGCCTTTAGTGTTGAGCATGAATGGCATCATCACATGGACAGAAGACGAGTGTGGTCCTCTATTGTCTTTAAAGACTCGCTTCAAAAAAATATATGGGAAAATGACTTTCCAAAACCTTCATTATAGATAAACAAATATCTTCATAATCCCATATATTGAGAAAGTCATCCTCAGCAGCTCTTCTAAAAATTGATGCTTTGTCAAGAAACCACTGGAATAAAGTCAAAAGGACAGTAAATTATAGCAGCAGTTAACAGAAGTATTCCAATGCTAATAGACATCATGTTCTAAAGGACAGTAAGTCAAAAGGAAGCAAAAGAAAGAACTCCCTTGTTCTAAGAGACACCATGTCTGGGCAATGGTGCTTGGGATCATCTTGGCATGCCTCGCCATGTAAGCCTGTTATTATGAGATGAGAATGTTTATCCAAAAACAAATGTTGTAAAAAAGTTAATATGCAGAGTAGCATCTGGTATTGTGCTTGGTGGAAGCTCTAAGTTTCATTCAAGAGTGCGATCCATCAAGAACATCATCGTAAAAACATCACAAGAGGCTTCCCAAACCATAAACAACGTGACAAAAGCTATAGGCGACATGGAAAGTGTTGCAGCACAATATCAATATGGCAGCCTTGAAGGATCCAGCTATTTGAATTCCAGGTCGCAAATTCTTAATGACGAAGCTGCAAACATGCAGCAAAAGGCTGAGAAGAGCATGCACCTGGTCGATAGGGCAATTGGCATATTGTAAGAACTGAACACTAAACAAAGAGGGAAATGAACATCAAACTGTTGTCTTTAATAACATTGGCAATGGTCCATTTTGCAGGAAAATGATGACCATCTTCATCATTGTGCCAAATCTTATAGTTGTTCTTGCAGTTGTTGGTAAATCTTGCGTTAACCATCTTTTATTAATTTTTTTACCACATTAATTTTACATCTAATTGTTTTATTTCCTTCCTTGTTGCAGTCTTGAGGCCTCTGAGACTAAGACTTAGCCGGACTTTTTCTCTGTAAGTAAGCAAATTTAACTAGTCGTCAAGTCAGTTAAGAGTTCAGATCTCACTGTAAAATAACAGAGATCATAAAGATCTCCAAAAATCCAATTCGTATTTTTAATGTAAAATCCAACATTATCTTTCTAATCTGACAGGTCTATCATCTTTTGCTGGCTACTTACATTTGCCTTGTGGGTATTCTTTGGAATATATTTCTTCCTATCTAAGTACGTAAAAAATGTACTCTGTATGAGCACTTGTTTTTTCACAATTACGATCAAGTTAATTCTCCTAAATTTGCAGGTTCTATGTTAGACACCACTGGAATAAGGTCTGGCTCCCTGGATTCAACTACCATTTTCCAGATTTTTCCACTTCGTGAAACCAGAGGGAACTTAGGACAACAATATGCAAAAATTGAAAAGGAAGTTATGAAAAACAATATCAAGATATGTCTGCAGAGCCAGTTTAAGAATGTATACCTTGTGCAATAGGAATGATTGGCCATCCACATAAATAGTTACATCCCCAGCAACGTCCGAGAATATCCTACACAAAACAAAACGGCATTTCTTTATAGAGGAAACGCAGCGATGTCACAATTCTAAAGATGCTAAGAACGATACCAAGTCATCAGACTGGCTATTCTCTTTGTCATTGAAATTAAAGAAAGAAAGGCAAAACGACAGGATAATCTCAAGAAACCATCAAGAACCATAAAGATTTGAAGCGATAAGAAGAGACAAGTTTCAGGAAAAAAAAAAGAAGAGGTTTTCACGAAAAGAGCATTTGCAATAGATGTCCTTCAAAACCAATTAAACGCCATTAAATGCGTGCTTTATTTGACATTAATTGATCATCCATTATATCATCCCCTGGCAATCGCAAGAACAAGATAGTCGTGATATCACAAGAAAGCGAAGTCGAAGTGGATGACCTCCTGCTGATCGGTGCACATAACCGGGAGAGAGTAAAGAGGTGTCCGGCGTAGCTCCCATGACCTCCTCCCTTCACTTCACTTCACTTCACTTATCCTCTCTCTCTTTCTCCTTCTCTAAACACACTGCAAGATAAAGAGAAAGCGAAGACAGGGTCGTGTTTAGGGACTGAGGGAACAGAAAGAAACTCAAGTGCAGTTCCAACTGTGACCCTCGATAATTCTATAGTTCACAGTATGAATCTCATCAAACCCCTTGGCTACGAATTACAGATCTAAAGTAGATAAAAAGAAAGAGACCTGTAAAGCGGACCTACTGCCAATGTTCGAACAGGTGTAAGAATATACGAGCGTTGACCCCTCGTGCTCGAACCGCTCGATGCGCGACACCAGCTTCAGAATCTCGTCGTCCGCCTGGAATCCGAGGCAATCCTTTACGATCAACGTTTCCAGCTTCCGGCAGCCGCCGATGACCACCAACAGCTCGTCCTTGGTCAAGTAGGACTTGCTCAACTCCAGGTGCTTCAGTTCCGGCAGGCACCGCGCCAGGGCCTTGGCGTCCTCGCGCCTGATTAGCCCGCGCACCTTCAACCCGACGAACCGCGGGCAGTTACGGCCGATCTCGGCGACCGCCTCCAGGAATGAGGAGGGCTTGGTCTCCATCTCCAGATGCTCCAGATCCTTCCACCGCCACACCAGCTCCGGGATTCGAAGGTCGTCCTCCAGCATCAGGTTGTCCGGCAAAGCCAGCGCCTTCAATCTCAGGCATCTGCGCTAATAATCGATGAGCAAATTCGTCGAACAGGTAGTGAGCGATGAGGGCGACGAAACCAGAAGGAGGCGTAGACTCACTTGACAGAGGCATAGGCAAGGTCGTGGATGGAGACGGCAGAGGAAAGGGGGAAGGCGAGTTGGTCGACGACGCAGCATGAGCGGTGGAGGGCGAAACGGAGGAAGGCGGAGAAGGAGAGGGGGGAGAGGAGGCGGTAGCGGAGCGCAAAGGCGCGGGAGAAAGGGCTCCAGGGTGTGAAATCGAGGGAGCGGAAGTTGAGGCGGCGCCAGCAGCTAGGGTCGAGGGAGGCACGGTACCAGGACTTGCAGACGAAGGGGACGGCGACGGCGAGATCTCCGAGGGCGAGGCGGCGGAAGGGGAAGAGGGAGATGAGGCTGAGGTTTAGGTTTAGGCTGAGAGAAGGGATAATGGTTTAGGTTTGGAGGGAATTTTTTGAAATGTTGTAAATTTTGGCCGGTGAAAAAATTAAATTATTTTTTTTTTGGTTCATTAACATCGGATTTAAAAAACCGCTGTTAAAATCGGTGTCTATTAACAAAAAAAAGGGCGCTCATAGACACCAGCTAAAAAACCGATGTCTATGAGCGAAAATCTGTGCTCATAGACATCAGTTTTTAGAAAAATCGGTGTAAAATACTCAAAGACATCGGTTTTTGCTTAAAACCGTTGTTGTTCCACCGATGTCTATGAGCGATTTTGTTGTAGTGAACTGCCCAACCAAAAGGAAGACAAAAAGCAAAGAAGAAAGAAGGCCCTAAAGGCGACGTGGGATGAATCTTCTTCGGAGGACGACGACGACGAACTCGATCAGACGAGTTTACTCGCATTGATGGCCCGGGACCAGATCGTCGAATCCGAGAGCGAGAGCGAGTCAGAGGCCGAGTCTGAGTGAAGCCACGGATCTGCATCCGTTTCTAAAGGGCCAGACTCCACTGTATGTATTCCTAGACTTAATAATTTAGTCAATTACTTATTACACAAGTTATCTAAGTCAAACCTTAAGATTAAGTCACTTCTAAAGGAAGTAGCTGCCCTTAAAGAAGTGACTAACACTAAATCCTTACCTGATCAAGTTCAGACTGGAAATTCAACTCAAGAACTTGAGGAAGAAAATTCTAGTTTGAAAAATCAGGTCAAGGATTTAAAAAATACCTTAGAACGGTTTTCTTTGGGCTCCAAGAATCTTGACCTAATTCTTGGGACACAAGGAGCCGTTTACAATAGAACTGGGCTAGGATATAAAACTAAAAAGAAATATAAATCTTATTTATCCTTAATAAACAAACAAAATAGTAAATCAGTCCAAGCATGGGTCCCCAAGTCCAAATTGGTCAATCAAGTTGGACTTGGTCAATACTGGGTCCCGAAGGATCAAATACACTACCTCGATAGACCATATCGAGGATATGATCCAGGGGGAGTTAAAAGAAAAACGATCTTAATAAAACAAAATTCAAAATTAAATTATAAATTCAAAAATCAAAATCAAATTAAAAATTCGAAATTAAATTATAAATTCAAAATTCAAAAATCAAAATCAAATTAAAAATTCGAAATTAAATTATAAATTCAAAATTCAAAATTCAAATTCAAAATTAAAAATTAAATTATAAATTCAAAATTCAAAAATCAAAATCAAATTAAAAATTCAAAATTAAATTATAAATTCAAAATTCAAAAATCAAAATCAAATTAAAAATTTGAAATTAAATTATAAATTCAAAATTCAAAATCAAATTCGAATTCAAATCAAATAAAATATAGATGGAGGATCCAGAATAGCTGGTACCCCCAACTGAACTACCCGATAGGGTAACTGAACTTAATCTACCCTAAATGGGTAAAACAAGAGTAGATTACCCGGCAGGGTAATTAAGGTTAGATTAAAACGGGCTAGGTTTAACTTGACCCACAGTACTGGTGAAATTTTTGGATGATAGTACGTTAGAGAAGCTTGGGCATCGCATGTCTAGGAAGATATGACTTCGACCTGGTGCATTTGGCCAAGTGGAACTGACCGAAGCTACCCTTAAATGGATCCTAACTAGTTAGACCAAGGTTTAGTATTAAGTTCAATGGGTAGGACTATTTGGAAAACCTTGAAGGCATGGTTACTTTAATGAGTTCCTTGTGACTCACCATAGCCCAGAAGTTTATCCAAAGAATGCTTACTTGTTGAACCCAAAGCTAAACCTGAATCTAACACAAAGTTAAACCTTACCCTAAAATTCAACCATAATTCATCTCACAACAATTATAGGGTTCCCTGATTGAAAATTTAGATCGGGTGAGATGATTAAGAAATTAAACAATTAAAATTAATTTTAAAACTTAATTTCAAAACTATTTTAAAACATAATTTCAAAACTAATTTTAAAACATAATTTCAAAATAATTTTAAAATGTAATTTCAAAATGATTTTAAAACTTAATTTCAAAATAATTTTAAAACTTAATTTCAAAATAATTTTAAAACTTAATTTCAAAATTATTTTAAAACTTAATTTCAAAATAATTTTAAAAACTTAATTTCAAAATGATTTTAAAACTTAATTTCAAAATAATTTTAAAATATAATTTCAAAATAATTTTAAAACTTAATTTTAAAATGATTTTAAAACTTAATTTCAAAATGATTTTAAAACTTAATTTCAAAATTTTTTTAAAACTTAATTTCAAAATGATTTTAAAACTTAATTTCAAAATAATTTTAAAACTTAATTTCAAAATAATTTTAAAACTTAATTTCAAATGATTTTAAAACTTAATTTCAAAATGATTTTAAAACCTAATTTCAAAATAATTTTAAAACTTAATTTCAAATTGATTTTAAAACTTAATTTCAAAATGATTTTAAAACTTAATTTCAAAATGATTTCAAAACTATTTTAAAACTTAATTTCAAAATAATTTTAAAACTTAAATTAATTTCAAAATTATTTTAAATCTTATTTAAAACCTTTTCATAAACTTTTCAAAATGTTAATTAAAAACAACCATAGGATTAATTGCTTGCTTAGATTGGGTGAGATAGAAAACTAAAGAGTCTACTTCAATTAAGCTATCTTTAAATCCATTAAATCAATTCAACTACTTCATGTGTAGGAATTGGACCAATGGATGTTGGATAGTGGAAGCTCTAGACACATGACTGGAGATAAATTGAAGTTTACTAAACTCAAGTACAAGAATTTAGGATCGGTTGCATTCGGCAACGTCGGTAAACTTAAAGTAATCGGAAAAGGTAATATTGAACTTAGTTCCGATTTCATTATTCGAAATGTTTTATTGGTTGAAAATTTTAACTTTAATTTACTAAGTATAAGTCAATTGTGTGACAGTGGATATCTAGTCAATTTTGATAAATCTGGGTGTCTAGTTAAAAACATCGAAAACCCTGAGATTAGACTTAAGGGGCTTAGGAAGAATAACATCTACACAATTGACCTATCAATATCCTCAATAAAGTGTCTCTTGACACAACAAGAGGAAACTCAATTGTGGCACAGAAGACTGGGTCACACTCACACTAGACTCATTTCAAAAATGAGTCAAAATGGTCTAGTTAGAGGTTTGCCCAAATTAAAATTTATTGAAAACTCAATCCGTGATGCATGTCAAAAAGGAAAACAAACCAAGTCAACCCACAAGTCAACCAACCTAGAAAGAACTAACTCCCTACTTGAGCTCCTTCACCTTGACCTATTTGATTCACATGGAGCCAAATCACTAAGCAAGAACCAATATTGCTTGGTGATAATTGATGACTTCTCTAGGTACACATGGGTAAAATTCCTAAAAACAAAAGATGAAACCTATGAAACATTTAGTAATTTTTTCAAATTAACGGAAAATGAAAAAGATACTAAAATTAAAAGAATAAGAAGTGATCATGGGGGGGGGGGGGAATTTGAAAATCATAAGTTTACCCAATTTTGTAAAATAAATGGATACCAACATGAATTTTCATGTCCTAGAACCCCCCAACAAAATGGTCTAGTGGAATATAAAAATAGAACACTACAAGAAGCCGCTAGGACTATGTTAAACGAATATAATTTAAATCATCAATTTTAGGCTGAAGCAATAAATACTGCAAATTATATTCAAAACAGAATTTTAATTAACAAACCTCACAATAAAACACCCTATGAACTTTATTACCATAAAATTCCCAACCTAAACTATTTAAAAGTATTTGGTTGTAAAGTTCACATTTTAAATACTAAAGATTATTTAGGAAAATTTACACCCAAGTCTAACCAAGGAATATTCTTGGGATACTCCTCAACCAATAGGGCCTTTAGAGTATATAATCAAAATACCTTAAAAGTTGAAGAAACAACTAATGTTATCTTTGATGAAGAAACCAACCCATGTAATATAATTGAAAATATTGACATCAATCCAAGAACTATAGAAGATGATGAAATCCAACCTAACCTTAATAAACCAGAAGAACCAGTTTCTGATCCACACATAAGACCAACTAGAGTAAGTACCTCTCACCCACCTGACCAAATTTTGGGTGACCCAAACCTAGGAGTCAGAACTAGATCCTCCTATAGAAATCTTAGTCAGATTGCCCTTATTTCTAAAATTGAACCCAAGACTATAGAAGAAGCCCTACCTGACCCAGACTAGATCATTGCAATGCAGGAAGAATTAGCACAATTTGAAAGAAACCAAGTCTGGGACCTTGTACCTAAACCCATAGATAAATCAATAATAGACACCAAATAAGTTTTTAGAAACAAGTTGGATGATTAGGGTAATATAATAAGAAACAAAGATAGACTAGTAGTCGAAGGGTTTAGTCAAGTTGAAGGCTTAGACTATGATGAAACCTATGCACCGGTAGCTAGACTCGAATCCATTAGAATGTTATTAGCCTATGCAGCAAATAAAGGGTTTAAGTTATACCAAATGGATGTTAAGTCAGCCTTTATAAATGGGTTCATCAAGGAAGAGGTCTATGTAAGCCAACTCCCAGGATTTGAAGACCTAGACTACCCAAACCATGTATTTAAACTAAAAAAGGCGTTATATGGACTAAAACAAGCCCCTAGGGCATGATATGAAAGATTATCTAACTACTTAATATCCAAAGGCTTTAACCAAGGACAAATAGATCCAACCCTATTTGTAAAAACTATAGAGAAAGATATCTTTATAGCTCAAATCTATGTTGACGATATAATTTTTGGCTCAACTAACTCTAAGTTTTTAAAAGAATTCGTTAAATTAATGGAAAATGAATTTGAAATGAGTATGGTTAGGGAACTCAACTTTTTCTTAGGCTTACAAATAAAACAAACCAAAGATGGAATCTACATTTATCAAACTAAATATGCTAAGGAATTAATTAAAAAATTTTGCATGGAAAATTCAAAAATTATAAATACTCCAATGGCAACCAACATTAACATTGACTCTGACCCTGAAGAATAACCAATAGATCCAAAGTACTATAGGAGTGCCATAGGTAGCTTACTCTACCTAACTGCAAGCCGACCCGATATATTGTTTGTAGTAGGAATGTGCGCAAGATACCAATCCTGTGCAAAAGAGTCACACCTAACATATGTTAAAAGAATACTTAGGTACATTAAAGGAACTCTAAATGTAGGACTCTGGCACCCTAGAACTTGCACCTTTGACCTTTATGGCTCTTCTGATTCGGACTATGCAGGGTGCAAACTAGACAGAAAAAGTACAAGTGGTAGCTGCCAAATTCTAGGTCAGTGCCTAGTCAGTTGGTCAAGCAGAAAGCAACATTGTGTTGCTCTATCCACCACAGAAGTTGAATACATAGCTCTAGGAGAATGTGCATCTCAAATGTTGTGGATGATGCATACATTAAAAGACTATCAACTAGAATATAAAAATATAAAAATATAAAAATCTTTATTGATAATATCAGCTCAATTAATCTGACCAAAAATCCTATTCACCATTCTAGGACTAAACACATAGAGGTAAAACATCATTTTGTAAGGGATCACGTAGCTAAGGGTGAAATTGCACTCAACCATGTTGAGTCCAAATCAAACCTAGCTGACATTTTTACAAAACCCTTACCTGAACTTGAGTTCAGTGCACTTAGAAGGCAAATAAGAATGTGTTGGGTAGAGTAGGTGTCTCGTTTTATTTAATTATCTTGTTTTTTTTAATTCTAGGAAAAATAATTTTCAAAATTTCAATTTATTAGATTTTTCAAAAATTGGACTTAGCCTAAGTTTACCCCCTAGAAATCATGTTCCCCTAGACTTAAGCCAGAGCATCTCACAAACACCTAGGTATACCTTGATTGTGTTTGAAAGACATAGAACGGTGTGAGATGCATAGGGTACAGCCTGGACTCAAGAATACTTATATCTGTGCATCAATATGAGTCTGGGCATTAAACACGTAATATACATCAATCAAGTCAAGTTTTCCAGCTCTAGTCAAATCTAACTGGACCAAATTAACTTAACTTGACTAACCATGTGAAAGCTGTTGCCCTGTAGGCAATCAGCAAGTAGCTAAAGGTTAGACAGTTGGTAAAGGATACTCAGTTTTCTGGTTAAGCATGTTTGATCTTTAGGGCTCTGATACCTCTTAAAGTCAATCTATTTAACTTGACTCATGCTTGGACTTAAGGACCAACCAATTTGATTAAATAAACTAAATTAAACATCATAGTTTTGCAAAATTCTTACTCATTGCCATTGAAATCTAACTCTTTATAAATTCTTACTAAGCTAATTTTTTTTACCTTAAAGTATTAAAAATCATAGTTTGCAAAATTCTTACTCATTGCCTTCAAAATAATTTTTGCTAAGTAAAAAGAGACTTCAATATTCTTTAAGATTTTCAAAATCTAGCTAAGTATATTTCAAAAATCAACTAAGTTTCAAAAGTGGCTAAAATCGTTCTTAATAGTCTACTAAATATTAGCCTTTTAAACTTAGTTAAAAATTTTTCCAAAGTAATTTACCATTCATAAGCCTAATCTATTTTTTTCCTAAGAAAAATTAAAAATTGCTTGAAACTGGCTTATTTTTTGATAAATGGCAAAGGGGAAGAGTAGGGAAATTCAAAGTAAAACAAAATAAAAATCTAATTCAAAAGTAAAAGGAAGCTCTGTATTGAGGGGGAGCTTCACAAAAGTTTATGCTTTTATTTAAATTTATATACTTAAGCTTGTTCACTTAAAATCTATTAATATATTAATGCATCTATTTTACTTAGCTTTGAATTTGGGTTGCCATAATCAAAAAGGAGGAGATTGTTGGTGCGGGAAGCATCCGACGATCGAACCTAAGTTTTGATAATGGCAAAGGATTCAAAGTTAAGGTGTGTTATTATCTAACATGTTGAATGAGTGTTTCAAGAAAGTCCTAACTGCGGTTAGGCAGGTGAAAACCCTATGGGTGGTAACCCTAAGTCCTAGGGGGTGGTAACCCTAGGTGGAACAAAGTCCTAGCTGTGGTTAGGCAAAGGGAAAACCCTAGGGGGTGATAACCCTAGGTCATAGGGGGTGGTAACCCTATGCGGAAAGTCTTAGCAGGTCGATGGCTTTAGGTAAAAGTCCTAGGGGTGGTAACCCTAGGTGGAAAGTCCTGGTGTCGCGAACTAGGTGAAAGACTGGACTAGCCGGGAAGCGGATGTCCAGCAGAAAGTCTGGAAGCGTTGAGTGCTGAGCAAAAGTCCAGTTGATCTGGAGGATCGCACTGGCAACAGGTAAATCTCCTGAGTGGAGTAGGTGAGGACGCGTTCCCTGTAGAGGGAACAGTAGGCGTCGGGTCGACCTAGGATTTCCGGATAGTCTGATGACTATCGATAATATTTTGTTACCTTATTTATGACTTTATGTGCTAACTTTGTGTTGCAGGATATTGTTTGGGACTAACATGTCTTGCAGGTACAAAATAATAAAGTCTTCCCTCGGATGAACAGTGTCCGAGGCGCCTCCATGGAGCTTGGAGGCGCCTCGGGTACAAAGCTGGAGCTGGCTACGAAGCACCTTGGGAGGCGCCTTGAAGGAGTCATAAGGCGCCTTGGAAGGCGCCTTGAATGGGGCATAAGGTGCCTTGAGCAGATGAACTTCAACCAGTTCAAGCTTGATCCACGCGGGTGACTCGGCAGTATGGAGGCGCCTTCGGAGGCTTCCAAGGCGCCTTGAACACCCTTTATAAGGGGGTTTCGAGCAGCACCTCAATTCATCTGATTACAAGTGATTCTCTTGCCACGTGCTGCTCCAAAAGACGTTTCGAAGTGCTGCTACTCGTGCTCGACGACCCAGAGCTCCGAGATCTCATTTTTGGTCGTCGGTATAGATTTATTTAACGCACTTATTGTAATACTTAGTTTGTAATAATCGTGCTTATAGTTGTTGCCCATCGAAAGCGATCAAGGATCGCGGGCTTTCGAGTAGGAGTCGTTACAGGCTCCGAACGAAGTAAAATCCTTCGTGTCTGTGTTTCATTATTTCATTTCCGCTGCTTTAATTTCTGAACGAATCTTTTTTACGATTCCAATAATCGAATACAATAGCCGCGAGCGCTATTCACCCCCCCTCTAGCGCGTTCTCGATTCAACAATATTAACCTACCTCCTTTAAGGTATATGCCAATTGATATGACTCTTCCTCCTTGGAGGCATATTTCGGTCGATATAGACCTACCTCCTTTCGAGGTATATCCCGGCCGATATTAGCCTACCTTCTCCGTTTGATTATATCCTTTTCCCTTCTTATCGGGGACCCATGAAACCTAACCCATATCATATACTAATCAAGATTCTACATTCTATGCTACACTATTTCTGCATATTATGCAAACATAAATTCTGCACTATAATACTTAACCAAACTGCACTATAATCTTTTTTTTTTAAAAAACTGCACTATAAGTTCCACCAAAAATCTGCATTACAAGGTCCACCAAAAATCTGCTCTATTAATTCCACCAAAAATCTGCACTACAAGTTCCACCAAAAATCTGCACTATAAAGTTAATTAAAATCTGCACTATAAAGTTAATTAAAATCTGCATTATAAGCTTACATAAAAATTTATACTATTAGCTTAATTAAAATCTGCACTATAGACTTAATTAAAATCTGGACTATAAATTACACCAAAAACTACACTATAAACTTAATTAAAATCTTCACTATAAGCTTAATTAAAATCTGCACTATAAGCTTACATAAAAATCTGCACTATAAGCTTAATTAAAATCTGCACTATAAATTCCACTAAAAATCTGCACTACAAGTTTCACCAAAAATCTGCACTATAAACTTAATCAAAATCTGCAATATAAGCTTAATTAAAATCGGCACTATAAGCTTACATAAAAATCTGCACTATAAGCTTAATTAAAATCTGCACTATAGGCTTAATTAAAATCTGCACTATAAGCTTACATAAAATTCTGTATTATAAGATTAATTAAAATCTGCACTACAAGCTTAATTAGAATCTGGACTATAAGCTTACATAAAAATCTGCATTATAAGCTTAATTAAAATCTGCACTATAAGCCTACATAAAAATCTACACTATAAACTTAATTAAAATCTGCACTATAGGCTTAATTAAAAATCTGCACTATAAGCTCACATAAAAATCTGAATTTCTAATTACAAGGGGAAAACAAATCTTGGATCTACTCTAAATTCCCAAGCAACCACAATCCTTTATAGCATATTCCGAAAACTAAAAGAAACACCAAATCAAAGCTCGAAACTACCCTTACCGCAGGTGAGTAGCACTTACCTTGGTGTTCTTAGACTCACAACCCAACAAGAAGGGCTTCTATGACCTTGGCCGGTCGCCGGAGACGATGCCCTAACTCCCTTTTGTTTTCTGCCCGAGTTCCGTCGTCGCACGCAGAAGAGAAGGAGAGAATGGTTTAGGTCACGGGAAAACAGAACATCAACTTATCCCTTTTTATAACTCAATATTTCTGTTAACTCCTTAAATAAATTTTTCTATCTTTACTAAACAGAACCGCCCACTTGGGCACTTGGTCAGCCGGATCTGCTTAAGGTTCAGGTCGAGTTGGAGGTTGCGGGTTCGAATCTCGGCTGCATCCCTTTTATTCCTATTTATTTTATGGTTTCCTATTAACTATTACTTAAATAAATTCCATTCCCCTTTTTAATCAGCAATGCTCTCTGGTACACTTGGCAGCCACGCTTTGCTAAATTTTAACCCGGTCAGAGGTCGCGGGTTCGATTCCTCAACCGCCCCTTTTATTCCCATTTATTTTCTGTTTCCTATTAACTATTACTTAAATATATTTCATTCCCCTTTTTAATCGGCAACGATCGCTGGGACACTTGGTCAGCCATGTTTTGCTAAATCTTGACCGGGTCAGAGGTCGCGGGTTCGATTCCTCAGCCACCCCTTTTTATTTCAATTTATTTCCTATTCCTCAACTACTGCTTAAATAGATTTTGCTCCTTCTTTAATCAGCAGCGCCCGCTTGGGCACTTGGTCAGTCGGATTCGCTTAAGAGTTGGCTCGGCCGGAGGTCTCCGGTTTGAATCTCGGCTTGGATATTATTTTTGTCGAAACTTCTTTCGTTTAGTAAAAATACCAAACGACCTCCAAAAATTACATAAAAATACTCTAAAAATTTCTAAAAATCTCTAGAATATTTCTAAAGCATTTCTAAATATTTTTACGTACTATTAGGACTCGTAATGAGGAATTTTGGGTCATTACAATTCTCCATATCTTATAAAAAGTTTGTCCTTGAACTTAGAATAATACTGGGCATTTCTGCCTCATGCTGTCCTCACGCTCCCTTGTAATTTCCTCGCGCTTCTGATGCCAAATGACCTTTACTAGTGATACTTCTTTGTTCGTTAATCTCTTAACTTCTCTGTCCATTATCACCTTTATTGCATTGTACTCATTAGTGGTCCTTGGAAGACATGTTATAAAGTCCCTGTAGACTGTAGGTGCATTAGTCACACCAAATGGCATGACTACAAACTCGTAGTGTCCATATCTGGCACTGGGAACTGTTCTGGGTGTATCTCTTCCTTTCACTTTCAACTGATGGTTCCCAGAATGTAGGTCTATTTAAGAGAACACTGTTGCTCCCTTTTAGATGATCAAATAGATCATCTATTCTGGGAAGAGAGTACTTGTCCTTAACTGTTACTTTGCTCAGCGCTCAAAAACTTTTATCTCACTTTAGCACTTATAAACAAATATTTATAAGGGTTTCTCTATGCTACAATTAATATGGAAAAGCATACTAAAAAAAAAATTTAAATACTTTCTTACTTGAAGACGGCAAGGCTGGTGCTGATGTGTGATGCTGGAGAATAGGTACTGCTCTGATACCAACTTGTAACACCCCACCCTCCTCACTACTTGTCTGTGAGGGCGGAGCGCTACTGGACTACTAACTATACTTTAACTAAAATTGTTCGCATGAAAATATCTATACTTAAAACTCACAAAAACTCAAAACATGCAATTAACTAGCAGCGGAAGACTAAATGACTCATCTATTTAAAAGAAAGAATTCTAAATACATGGCAATCTTAATAAATTTTTATGCTAAATCCCAAGGCTTCTATAGTCCAGGCATCACACATCCATCCGCACCTCCTTGTCGCATTCCTTTGCTATAACTTTTCATTTCCATTATCTGCAGTAAGAGGAAATGCAACTATAAGCAAAATTACTTAGTAAGCGCTATCTAACTCACAAAACTTGAATATGCATGTTGCTGGAAGAAATCAAAAACTAAATACTCAGAAAGAAATACTACTCATGCTCATCTAATAGCAAAAGAAACCTAGCATACTGAAATTGTGAGATATCAGAAAATAATTAAATAGGGTTATTTGAGGAATAGCCTTATAAAATTTTTCCGAAGTTGTTAGAAATTTTCTAGGAATTTTTCGGAGTTCGTAAGATGGGTTTTGAGGGGATCAATTTCAGGCGCGGATAAAGCATGTTTAGGATATCTATTTAAGAGAGAAAATGTTTATTATATAAATTGTTTTTTTTCCTTTTTCTTTTATTCCCTTCCCAAAGCGTCGTCCCCCCCCCCCAAACCCGAGCCTCCTTCCCGATCTCTCTTCAGTTTCCCCTCTCCTCCTCTGTTCTCTCTCGCGGACAAGCGACGACGACGGGAGCAAGGCTCCAGCTCCGGCGATCTTCCTTTACCAGCATCGACGCCCGTTGAGCACAGATCCGGGCGGCGCTGTTCCTCTCCGGATCGCATACATGGCGTCGCATCTCCTCTAGCCGACCTTTCTTCCCCGAACCAATTCCACTGTATCGATCCAGATCCACCTGATCGTCGGCGTGGAAGGGTCTTTAGGGCTCTGAGGGTAAGAAACCTCGACCGATCCTTTCTTCTTTACTTTCTTGTCTCTGCCCTAGATTACCGATGCACCTCCTTTTCTTTGAGGTTGATTTAGGTCACGGATTGGAGATGTTGCGATCATTGAGGTGTCAGACAGGGGCAAGAAGGATTGTTGCTTGATTTGTGATCTACACTGGTTGATCTCTTCTCTTGATCTGATCAGTGCGGTAAGTTTTGGTTACTATGATGTTCTGGTGTTGTGGTGTTCTTTGAGCCAGTAGGTTGTTGTTCTGTGGTGTTCTTGATCTCACCTTGATCCGAATGGTAGGGAAGAAATCCAGCAGAGAGGAGGTTCTGTTCCATTCTGTTGGGATCTGTGGATTTGCTTGGTTCCAGCCTCAACAGTAGGTTGTTTGCTGTGGTAAGTTGCTGTTGTCGATCACCACCTCCGCCTTCTTGATCCGGTTGATTTCAGTGAGGTGAGTTCTATTTTCTATGACCTGAAATTGTTAAAGTGTTAGCAAGAATTGGGATTATGAGATCTTTCCAGTAGCTTAATTAAGGTAATTGTAGGAGTAATTGAGTACATGATGTATTGATGAATTAGATTCATGTATTAGAGTAGGGTTGAATTGGATTACTAGATGGTTAGTATATCATTAGATGATACATGTTAATTATAGATTATGAGTTGATACATGAGTGATTGTGATTAGATTTGTTTGCTTAGATTAAACTAATGGAATGATTAGGGTTAAGACAATTAACCCTAGTCAACTATTGGATTTAATCTAAGTTTGGATTTCTAATCTAATTGGTGATTAGGGATTTGGAAACTAATCCTAATTAACCATTGGATTAATTATATAGGATAAGGTTGTGTGATTAGGGTTTTGCCCTAATTTAGTTTTAGGGATTTTATTTAGCTATTCATTTGGATTTAGCTAAATAAAATATATATATGTTCTTGACGCAGGACTTTGATTCGAGACGGGCGTCTCGACCTTGGATTGCTTGAGTGTACCTTCTTTTTGAGGCGGGTACCCTTTGACTTATCTTTTTGATAATATCTTATGATATGTGTAGTTTATATATAATTACTAGTGGTAGATGGTAGATTATCTCTTCCCTGGTCTTGGCTTAGTTGATACCTATCACATGCTTCTTCTATTAGTTGCTTTACTTTAGAACTGGATGCCTTTATCTTTTGTCGTGTGTATATGTGTTAATAGAGATAGAGATATTTATTGTGTTTCCCTCTATACTGGATTAGTTGATAGATATGTTGGATATGTGATATTGGATTCATGTTGTTTATTATCCTTGTTATATATGTGTTTATCTTTTTGACATCTACCCATATGGAGGAGGATATGTTCAGGTATGACACACTGTAGCCGCATGCACCATATTGCATGATTGCATGCTGGGCGATTGACGACTCCATTATTGTTGAGCTCGTCGGCCGGCTACATGGACCTCTGTACAAGTGACCACTGCATGGGTAGTGGCACAACACTTAGGGTGTGTATGGTAGGTTGCCCGGTGGTGCTCCGCTAGGACGCTCATGGGAAGCATGACAGGAGCGTGGTAGCACGCCGGGGTCCCTCCCCATCATTGCTTACCGGGAGATGAGAGCGTTACGCTCCTCACTATGTTTGAGGTAGGAGGATAGGTGTACTCTGACAGCATCCCGTCCACTCGGTCACTCATCAGGGGTAGTGACGACAGAGTGCACGGTTGTCACAACCCTACCCACTCGGTCTCACCATTGTGTGTGAGATGGCTGACTGGCAGTATGGGTGACCAGGACATGTCATTTGCATCATATGCACAGATTGCATTATTTATGATTGATGCATTTTGGTGATTGCATATGATTGACATGCATACAGGTTATATGCTTTTGCTATGACTTTTTTTATTTGTGTATGTTCACAGTCAGTTGCACAAGCCTCGCAGGCGAGTATAGTTTATTTCAATTATGCACTTCTTATTATTCTTGCAGTAGACTGTATTACATGCTTATTGTTGGTTACTGCAGTTTATTCAGTTATGCATACCTGTTATACTTAGGAGACTTTATTATATGTTATACTGTTAGGATACTGTACCATAGGATCGTTGCTGGTAGTAATATGTTGTTGTACATATCTATTGGATTACCTGCTGAGTTCTTTGAACTCACCCCGTTGTTACTATTTTTCAGGTTGAGGCCGTCAGGAGAGATTCCAGTTGATAGCCCCTTTGTTATAAGGATTTCTTATTTTAGATTTCTGTTATTGTTTCTATGCATATACTGATGATGTGGGTTTGTATTGTGGACATTGAACCTTCGGGTTTGCTACTTTTGTTTTCCGCTGCGGTTTTCTCATTACTTCGTGGATTTGTTTTCTTCGTTGTAGTGGAGTAGGATGTTTACATATATCTTCGAGGATTCTACATCGTCCTTCCTTATTAAACTGCGTGGATTGATTATATGTTGAACTGTGTGGAATGTTGATATAAACTGCGTGGTTTGTTTCTTATTTGTATTGTATTGTTTCGGCCTTGTGGGTCGATGTATAGATATATGTATTATCGATTCATATTGTCACCCGTACAGGGGAGATACTGCCGAAATTTCTTCGGACAGGGACTACCTGGGGCGTGACAATATTTTTGGTATCAGAGTAACGTACACGATACTTGCTCTTCGTTTTAGATTTTCGAGGTTTATCTTCTACCAATTTAATTGGTATCAGAGCAGGTTACGATACTTGCTAGGCATTTTGGATTTTTGAGTTTATCTGATACAAATTTATTTGGTATCAGAGCTAGGCTCCGATTTCAGATTTTTGTGTCCTGGAGTTTGCGAGCGTATTTGGATATTTTCAGATTTGTACGGATTCTATCGATTTTTTTTCGTTTCGGAATTCCGAGGTATTTTGATGAGGTTTTATTGGTTCTATTTGGGACTAAGCAGCGATAGGACATCTCCAGACAGCAAATAGGTAAAATAAGTAATTTTATAGTTTTCATACTTGTAGTGATATTTGGGTAACATTTTGTTTACAGATATGACACATACACGTGTTCCGGTACCGAGACGTGGAAGTCCACGTAAGAGGGCGATAGATTATCCTGAGACAGAGTCTTCGGAGAGATCTGCTATGGTCGAGCTTGTCCGTTAGGGTCAGACTCGTTAGGATATTATAGGCACGTCAGATTATAAGATCCCGACGGTTCCGACTTTAGAGGTACATACCTTGACTGTACCACTAGTGGTATCACCTTCAGTATATCTGGCTCCCCCTCCAGTCGTGCCTACTACTGCGTACTTGAGGTACGAGATGAGGCAGAGATCTGGTGGGACATGCAGCGCTCGATTATAAGCGAGCAGCATATTACCTGGACGAGATTTAGGGAGGCATTTAAGAGTCAGTATTTTCCCCGTGCGTATCAGATGACACGTCGGCAGGGAGAGGTAATTAGGGCTCCGAGGGTAAGTTAGCTTGGATTTCTCCTCTTCTCTGGAATTTCTCCGATATGTGCCCTAGCATTTTCTGCGATTCCTCAATCCTCTTCTTGTTTCACCGATACACATTCTTGATCCTCATCTTCTTGTGGTTGATTAGGTTTAGGTTAAAGATGATGGGATCAATTGTAGCTTTCTGCAGAGGCAAGTATGGTGGAATCCGGTAGAGGGGTGTTGTTGGGTGGCTTTCTAGGTTTCGGCAACAACTATCCAGGTTGTGGTAAGACGACTAGGTTATTTTCTTGAAGTAGTTCTTGTTGGAATGTTTGGTTGAATCCGTGATCTCCTTTATATTTGATCTGAACAGAGGAGTGGATTTTCCAACAAGTGTTGTTTCTGTGGATTTAGAATTGTGTAACGTGGGTGTTCTTGGTTCAGCTCTCCTTGTTCCAGAATCAACAGTAGCTGGGAATTGAGGTATGTGTAGAGATTTTTGATACATGTGTAGTTTTGATTTAGGGTTAGGTTTGAATTGAATTTTGGTTGGAACATATTGTAGATCATGTTTCGAATTTCGATATTTGTTAGATGATCATGTGTTAGATGATTAGGTATGATCTTGATACCTATTGATAATTAATCATCATTAGGTTGTGTAGATTAATTAGGTTATATGGATTTAGGTTTTGGATTTCTATCTAAAGGGTTGTTTGGGGTTAAGGTAATTAACCCTAATTAACCATTAGAAAAGTTGAGGGATATGGTTTAGGGTTTATCCCTAAATTTCTATTTAGGATTTATTTAGCTATTTGGTTGTATTCTAGCTAAATAAAAGTAAATGTATTTGTTTACACAGGACTCTGATTCGAGACGGGCGTCTCGACTTCGGATTTGGATTGACTATACCTTCTATTTGAGGCGGGTACCCTTTGACTTATCTTTTGATACTGTCTTGTGATATGTATAGTTTATATATAATTACTAGTGGTAGATGGTAGATTTATCTCTTCCCTGGTCTTAGCTTAGTTGATACCTATTACATGCTTCTTCTGTTAGTTGCTTTACTTTAGAACTGGATGCTTTTATCTTTTGCCATGTATATATATGTTTATGGAGATGGATAGGTACATTTAGTGTTACTTTCCACTGGATTAGTTGCTGTAGGTACTTGTTATATGTTGTTGGATTTATGTTGTTTATATCTCTGTTATATATGCGTTTACCTTTTTGGCACCTACGCATATGGAGGAGGATATGTTCAGGTATGATATACTGTAGCCGCACGCACCATATTGCATGATTGCATGCTGGGTGATTGACTACTCCATTATTGTTGAGCTCGTCGGCCGGCTACATGAGGGCCTGCACACAGCGTGACCACTGCATGGGTAGTGGCACAGCACTCAGGGTGTGTATGGCAGGTTGCTCGGTGGTGCACCGCCGCGGTGCTCATGGGTAGCGCGATACAGCGGGGTTGCAGCCGGGATCCCTCCCCGTCATCGCGTACCGGGAGATGAGAGCATTGCGCTCCCTCACTATGTCTGAGGTAGGAGGATAGGTGTACTCCGACAGCATCCTGTCCACTCGGTCACTCATCAGGGGTAGTGATGGCAGAGTGCACGGTGTCACAACCATACCCACTCAGTCTCGCCATCGCGTGTGAGACGGCTGACTGGCGTCAGGGGTGACCATGTCATATTGCATCATATACACGGATTGCATTCTTTATGATTGATGCATTTTGGTGAGTGCATATGATTGACATGCATACAGGATACATGCTTTTGCTCTGACTATTTTTATCTGTGTATGTTCACAGTCAGTTGCACAAGCCTCGCAGGTGAGTACAGTTTATTTCAGTTATGCATTTTCTTATTATTCTTGCTATATACTGTACTTTATGCCTATTGCTGGTTATTACAGTTTATTTCAGCTATGCATATCTGTTATATTGTTAGGAGACTGTACCATAGGTTGTACTGTTAGGAAACTGTACTGTAGGCTCTATGATTTAGTGTACTGTACCATAGGATGTTACTGGTGGTTATATGTTGCTGTACATATCTATTAGATTACCTGCTGAGTTCTTTGAACTCACCCCGTTGTTACTATTTTTCTGGTTGAGGCTGTCGGGAGATATTCCAGTCGCTAGCCCCATTATCGCGAGGATTTTCTTTGTCGGATAGTATTTTACTTTTGCATCTTATACACTTGTATTGCGGGGTTGTATTGTGGACATTGAACATTCTGGTTTACTACTTTTGTTTTCTGCTGCGGATTTTCTCACTACTTCGTGGATTTTATTTTCTTCGTTGTAGTGGAGTAGGATGTTTACATATATCTTCGAGGATTCTATATCGTCCTTCCTTATTAAACTGCGTGGATTGATTATATGTTGAATTGTGTGGAATGTTGATATAAACTGCGTGGTTTGTTTCTTATTTGTATTGTATTGTTCCTGCCGTGTGTGGCCGAGGTATAGATATATGTTTTCTGGATTCATATTGTCACCCGTACAGGGGAGATGCTGCCGAAATTTCTTCGGACAGGGACTACCTGGGGCGTGACACTGAATGCTCAGAAAGAAATACTACTCATGCTCATCTAATAGCAAAAGAAACATAGCATACTGAAATTGTGAGATATCGGAAAATTTAATTAAATAGGGTTATTTGAGGAATAGCCTTATAAAATTTTTCCGAAGTTGTTAGAAATTTTCTAGGAATTTTTCGGAGATCGTAAGACGAGTTTTGAGGGGATCAATTTCAGGCGCGGATAAAGCATGTTTAGGATATCTATTTAAGAGAGAAAATGTTTATTATATAAATTATTTTTTTTTCCTTTTACTTTTATTCCCTTCCCAAAGCGTCGTTCCCCCCCCCCCCCCAAAAAAAACCCGAGCCTCCTTCCCGATCTCTCTTCTGTTTCCCCTCTCCTCCTCCGTTCTCTCTCACGGACAAGCGACGGCGACGGGAGCAAGGCTCCATCTCCGGCGATCTTCCTTTACAGGCATCGGCGCCCGTTAAGCACAGATCCGGGCGGCGCTGTTCCTCTCTGGATCGCAGACATGGCGTCGCATCTCCTCTAGCCGACCTTTCTTACCCGATCCAACGCCACTGTATCGATCCAGATCCACCCGATCGTCGGCGTGGAAGGGTCTTTAGGGCACTTAGGGTAAGAAACCTCGACCGATCCTTTCTTCTTTACTTTCTTGTCTTTGCCCTAGATTACCGATGCACCTCCTTTTCTTTGAGGTTGATTTAGGTCACGGATTGGAGATGTTGGGATCATTGAGGTGTCAGACAGGGGCAAGAAGGATTGTTGCTTGATTTGTGGTCTACACTGGTTTATCTCTTCTCTTGATCCGATCAGTGAGGTAAGTTTTGGTTACTATGATGTTCTGGTGTTGTGGTGTTCTTTGAGCCAGTAGGTTGTTGTTCTGTGGTGTTCGTGATCTCACCTTGATCCGAATGGTAGGGAAGAAATCCAGCAGAGAGGAGGTTCTGTTCCATTCTGTTGGGATCTGTGGATTTGCTTGGTTCCAGCCTCATCAGTAGGTTGTTTGCTGTGGTAAGTTGCTGTTGTCGATCACCACTTCCGCCTTCTTGATCCGATTGATTTCAGTGAGGTGAGTTCTATTTTCTATGAGCTGAAATTGTTAAAGTGTTAGCAAGAATTGGGATTGTGAGATCTTTCCAGTAGCTTAATTAAGGTATTTGTAGGAGTAATTGAGTACATGATGTATTGATGAATTAGATTCATGTATTAGAGTAGGGTTGAATTGGATTACTAGATGGTTAGTATATCATTAGATGATACATGTTAATTATAGATTATGAGTTGATACATGAGTGATTGTGATTAGATTTGTTTGCTTATATTAAACTAATGGAATGATTAGGGTTAAGACAATTAACCCTAGTCAACTATTTGATTTAATCTAAGTTTGGATTTCTAATATAATTGGTGATTAGGGATTTGGAAACTAATCCTAATTAACCATTAGATTAATTAGATAGGATATGGTTGTGTGATTAGGGTTTTGCCCTAATTTAGTTTTAGGGATTTTATTTAGCTATTCATTTGGATTTAGCTAAATAATATATATATATGTTCTTGACGCAGGACTTTGATTCGAGACAGGCGTCTCGACCTTGGATTGCTTGAGTGTACCTTCTTTTTGAGATGGGTACCCTTTGACTTATCTTTTTGATAATGTCTTATGATATGAGTAGTTTATATATAATTACTAGTGGTAGATGGTAGATTATCTCTTCCCTGATCTTGGCTTAGTTGACACCTATCACATGCTTCTTCTATTAGTTGTTTTACTTTAGAATTGGATGCCTTTATCTTTTGCCATGTGTATATGTGTTAATAGAGATAGAGATATTTATTGTGTTCCCTCTATACTGGATTAGTTGATAGATATGTTGGATATGTGATATTGGATTCATGTTGTTTATTATCCTTGTTATCTATTTGTTTATCTTTTTGACACCTACCCATATGGAGGAGGATATGTTCAGGTATGACATACTGTAGCCGCATGCACCATATTGCATGATTGCATGCTGGGCGATTGACGACTCCATTATTGTTGAGCTCGTCGGCCGGCTACATAGACCTCTGCACAAGTGACCACTGCATGGGTAGTGGCACAACACTTAGGGTGTGTATGGTAGGTTGCCCGGTGGTGCTCCGCTAGGACGCTCATGGGAAGCATGACAGGAGCGTGGTAGCACGCCAGGGTCCCTCCCCATCATTGCTTACCGGGAGATGAGAGCGTTACGCTCCCTCACTATGTTTGAGGTAGGAGGATAGGTGTACTCCGACAGCATCCCGTCCACTCGGTCACTCATCAGGGGTAGTGATGGCAGAGTGCACGGTTGTCACATCCCTACCCACTCGGTCTCACCATTGTGTGTGAGATGGCTGACTGGCTGTATGGGTGACCAGACATGTCATTTGCATCATATGCACATATTGCATTATTTATGATTGATGCATTTTGGTGATTGCATATGATTGACATGCATACAGGTTATATGCTTTTGCTATGACTTTTTTTATTTGTGTATGTTCACAGTCAGTTGCACAAGCCTCGCAGGTGAGTATAGTTTATTTCAATTATGCACTTCTTATTATTCTTGCAGTAGACTGTATTACATGCTTATTGTTGGTTACTACAGTTTATTCAGTTATGCATACCTGTTATACTTAGGAGACTGTACTATATGTTATACTGTTAGGATACTGTACTCTTGGATTGTTGCTGGTAGTAATATGTTGCTGTACATATCTATTGGATTACCTGCTGAGTTCTTTGAACTCACCCCGTTGTTACTATTTTTCAGGTTGAGGCCGTCAGGAGAGATTCCAGTTGATAGCCCCTTTGTTATGAGGATTTCTTATTTTAGATTTCTGTTATTGTTTCTATGCATATACTGATGATGTGGGTTTGTATTGTGGATATTGAACATTCGGGTTTGCTACTTTTGTTTTCCGCTGCAGATTTTATCATTACTTCGTGGATTTGTTTTCTTCGTTTTAGTGGAGTAGGATGTTTACATATATCTTCGAGGATTCTACATCGTCCTTCCTTATTAAACTACGTGGATTGATTATATGTTGAACTGTGTGGAATGTTGATATAAACTGCGTGGTTTGTTTCTTATTTGTATTGTATTGTTTCGGCCTTGTGGGTCGATGTATAGATATATGTATTATGGATTCATATTGTCACCCGTACAGGGGAGATGCTGCCGAAATTTCTTCGGACAGGGACTACCTGGGGCGTGACAATATTTTTGGTATCAGAGTAACGTACACGATACTTGCTCTTCGTTTTAGATTTTCGAGGTTTATCTGATATCAATTTAATTGGTATCAGAGCAGGTTACGATACTTGCTAGGCATTTTGGATTTTTGAGTTTATCTGATACAAATTTATTTGGTATCAGAGCTAGGCTCCGATTTCAGATTTTTGTGTCCTAGAGCTTGCGAGCGTATCTGGATATTTTCGGATTTGTACGAATTCCATCGATTTTTTTTTGTTTCGGAATTCCGAGATATTTTGAAGAGGTTTTATTGGTTCTATTTGGGGCTAAGCAGCGATAGGACATCGCCAGATGGCAAATAGGTAAAATAAGTAATTTTATAGTTTTCATACTTATATTAATATTTGGGTAACATTTTATTTACAGATATGACACATACACGTGTTCCGGTACCGAGACGTGGAAGTCCACGTAAGAGGGCGATAGATTCTCCGGAGATAGAGTCTTCGGAGAGATCTGCTATGGTCGAGCTTGTCCGTTAGGGACAGACTCGTTAGGATATTATAGGCACGTTAGATTATAATATCCCGACGGTTCCGACTTCAGAGGTACATACCTCGACTGTACCACTAGTGGTATCACCTTCAGTATATCTGGCTCCCCCTCCAGTCGTGCCTACTACTGCGTACTTGAGGTACGAGATGAGGCAGAGATCTGGTGGGACACGCGACGCTCGATTATAGGCGAGCAGCATATTACCTGGACAAGATTTAGGGAGGCATTCGAGAGTCAGTATTTTCCCCGTGCGTATCAGATGACACGTCGGCAGGATTTTCTTAGTCTTCGGCAGAATAACCGCTCAGTGATGGAGTATAATGCCGAATTTAATCTGTTGGCCAGATTCTATCCAGAGTTAGTTATCGAGGACAGATCTCGTATGCTTCAGTTTGTTCAGGGACTGAACGGACATCTTCAGGTGAAGATTGCCGGTCTTGGTATAGTATCATACACAGAGGCACTGGATAGGGCTCTTATGATTGAGTCAGCTCAGCAGAGAGCAAATGCGGACAAGAAGAGAAAACAGACTGATCGGACTTTCGGACAGATTCAGCAGCCACAGACCACAGGTCAGGGTACTTCTAGGACATCTGGTCGGCACTAGAAGTTAGGACAATCTTCATATGGATGCTCCCGATCTGCTCAGCAGAACCGGAAACAGTCCATTGGTGACCCTTACTGCACCCGATGCGGATCCCGAGACCACATCACCTCTGCGTGCACCCTAGGACAGCCAGTTTGCTATTATTGCAAACTGCCTAGGCACTTGAGCCGAGATTGTTCCCTGAAGGCTCAGCATGTAGCCTCCGGGGTCTCTGTTCCGGGAGGACAGTTAGGTCAGTCCGGGACTCAGCGAGGTGGCCCGAAAGCCCAATCTTCACATAGTCAGTAGAGGACAGTTCCCCCTGCAGCAGCTGCATATGGAATGCACGGGCAGGAGCATTCCGGTGTCCTTGTGGAGAACCCCACGGTATTCCACCTTAGTGTTCTCCTGTACTATTCGTCAAGAAAAAGGATGGTACTCTGAGGTTGTGCATCGATTATAGGCAGTTGAATGCAGTGACTATCAGAAATAAGTACTCCTTGCCAGAGATTGAGGATTTATTTGATCAGCTCAGAGATACATCAGTGTATTCTAAGATTGATCTGTGGTCTAGATATCATCAGCTGAGAGTCAAAGATTCTGATATTCAGAAGACAACATTTCGCACTAGATACGGATATTATGAGTTTTTGGTGATGCCATTTGGGCTTACCAATGCTCCCGTAGTATTTATGGATATGATGAACCGTATCTTTCTAGAGTATCTAGATCAATTCGTTATTGTGTTTATCGATGACATATTGATCTATTCGCGTTCCGAAGAGGAACATGCACAGCATCTTCGCATATTCTTGGAGACTCCTCGATGATATCATCTGTATGCGAAGTTCAGCAAGTGTGCATTTTGGCTATCTTCAGTTGGTTTTCTGGGACACGTGGTGTCAAGCCGAGGTATTTCAGTAGATCCTCAGAAGATAGAGGCTATCCCTAGTTGGGAGCAGCCTAAGTCAGTCCAGGAGATCTGTAGTTTCTTGGGATTGGCTGGATATTATAGACGATTTGTTGAGGGTTTCTCCACTATTGCTATGTCGTTGACACGTCTGACTAGGAAAGGCGTGAAGTTCACGTGGTCAGAGGCTTGCGAGACCAGCTTCTAGGAGCTGAAGCGGAGATTAGTATCAGCACTAGTTTTGGTTTTACCTTCTGGTGATGACGGATTCGTACTTTACACAGACGCATCTCTTCAGGGCTTGGGCACTATTTTGATGCAGCACGGTAGGGTAGTCTCCTATGCTTCTCGTCAGTTGAAGGAGCATGAGAAGAACTACCTAGTACATGATTTAGAGCTAGCAGCTATTATCTTTGCTTTGAAGATTTGGCGACATCATCTTTATGGTATTACTTTTGAAATTCTTACTGATCATAAGAGTCCCAAATATATTTTCACACAGAAGGAACTCAATCTCCGATAGAGGAGATGGATGGAGTTCCTGAAGGACTATGATTGTACTATTAGCTACCATCCGGGTAAAGCTAATGTGGTTGTTGATGCACTTAGCAGGAGGTCCAGACGGACTTTATCTTGTCACCGAGTTTTAGTCACGGACTTGATTCAGGGATTCTCCGAGTTGGGCCTTGAGGAGCAGGGACGGACAGAGCAGGGTATTCTTGTTACCATGGTTGCTCAGTCGTCGATTAGGATGAGGATTCGAGAGGCCCAGGCCAGAGATCAACATTTACAGTTCATTGGCAACTAGATAGCTTCCGGACAGCAGACCGAGTTTACACGAGATGATGAGGGGATTGTTTATTTCCGAGGCAGATTATGTGTACCTCAGTCTCACCCGGTCATGGAGGAGTTACTTCAAGAGGCTCATCATTCTAGATTTGTTATCCACCCAGGTGGGACCCGCATGTATCGTGATTTGAGGCGTTCCTATTGGTGGAACGGTATGAAGAAAGACATTGCAGATTTTGTAGCTAGATGTCTTGTTTGTCAGCAGGTGAAGGCTGATCATCAGAGACCTGCTGGTTTACTTAAGAGGATCCCTATTCCAGAGTGGAAGTGGGAGCATATTACTATGGATTTTGTGGTACGATTGCCTAGGACTCGACGAGGCCATGATGCGATTTGGGTAATCGTTGACCGATTAACCAAATCCGCACATTTTATAGCGATCCGGAAGACTGATTCTCTGGATCGATTAGCAGAGCTATACTATCATGAGATTATCAGGTTGCATGGTGTTCCTTTGAGTATTATATCAGATAGAGACCCACGATTCATGTCTCGGTTTTGGCAGAGTCTGCAGCAGACCTTGGGCACAGAGCTTTGTTTCAGTACGGCATTCCATCCGCAGACAGATGGACAGTCAGAGCAGAGCATTCAGACTTTGGAGGACTTGCTGAGGTCTTGTGTTATGGATTTCGGAGGCAGTTGGGAGGACCACCTGCCCTTGGTGGAGTTCGCCTACAACAACAGTTATCATTCGGCTATCCAGATGGCACCATTTAATGCGTTGTATGGTAGACCGTGTCGGACACCCATCCTCTGGGAGGAGGTTGGGGAGGCCCAACTGTTAGGACCTCAGAGAGCTCAGTAGGAGGCAGAGTTGGTTCGTACTATTAGACGGAGGATGTCTGAGGCTCAGGACCGTCAGAAGAGTTATGCTGATCAGAGACGGAGACCCCTGGAGTTCTCCATTGGTGATCATATATTTCTTAAAGTTTCTCCCACGAAAGGGGTGAAGAGATTTGGTCTCCGAGGTAAGCTAGCTCCCCCGATATATTGGGTCATTCCAGATCTTGGAGAGGATTGGAGCAGTAGCTTATCGGCTGGCGCTACCACCATCTCTAGCTGGCATTCACGATGTATTCCATGTATCTATGCTGAGGAGATACGTATCTGATCCGGCACATGTTCTGTCAGATATTTCAGTTCTCAGTCAACCTGACGTTACTTACGAGGAGGTTCCATAGAGAGCGTTAGTTGCGGAACAAGACAGTCCGACAGGTTAAAGTCGGATGGCAGCATCATTCCAACGAGGAGGCTACTTGGGAGTTAGAGGATACGATCCGAGCTCGATACCCTCATCTGTTTACTTGAGGTATGTGGGTTAGAGTTTCTTTCAGCATTTATACTGTTTAGTTATATTATAGTGTTTGCTGTTGGTTATAGCAAAATTTGGGGACCAAATTTTTATTAGTATGGGAGAATATGAGATATCGGAAAATTTAAATAAATAGGGTTATTTGAGGAATAGCCTTATAAAATTTTTCCGGAGTTGTTAGAAATTTTCTGGGAATTTTTCGGATATTGTAAGACGGGTTTTGAGGGGATCAATTTCAAGCGTGGATAAAGCATGTTTAGGATATCTGTTTAAGAGAGAAAATGTTTATTATATAAATTGTTTTTTTACCTTTTTCTTTTATTCCCTTCCCAAAGCGCCGTCCCCCCCCCCCCCAAACCCGAGCCTCCTTCCCGATCTCTCTTCTTTTTCCCCTCTCCTCCTCTATTCTCTCTCGCGGACAAGCGACGGCGATGGGAGCAAGGCTCCAGCTCCGACGATCTTCCTTTACCGGCATCGGCGGTCGTTGAGCACAGATCCGGGTGGCGTTGTTCCTCTTCGGATCGCAGACATGGCGTCACATCTCCTCTAGCCGACCTCTCTTGCCCGATCCGACGCCACTGGATCGATCTAGATCCACCCGATCGTCGGCGTGGAAGGGTCTTTAGGGCTCTGAGGGTAAGAAACCTCGACCGATCCGTTCTTCTTTACTTTCTTGTCTCTGCCCTAGATTACCGACGCACCTCCTTTTCTTTGAGGTTAATTTAGGTCACGGATTGGAGATGTTGGGATCATTGAGGTGTCGGACAGGGGCTAGAAGGATTGTTGCTTGATTTGTGATCTACACTGGTTGATCTCTTCTCTTGATCCGATCAGTGAGGTGAGTTTTGGTTACTATGATGTTCTGGTGTTGTGGTGTTCTTTGAGCCAGTAGGTTGTTGTTCTATGGTGTTCTTGATCTCACCTTGATCCAAATGGTAGGGAAGAAATCCAGCAAAGAGGAGATTCTGTTCCATTCTGTTGGGATCTATAAATTTGCTTGGTTCCAGCCTCAATAGTAGGTTGTTTGCTGTGGGAAGTTGCTGTTGTCGATCACCACTTCCTCCTTCTTGATCCGGTTGATTTCAGTGAGGTGAGTTCTATATTCTATGAGCTAAAATTGTTAAAGTGTTAGCAAGAATTGGGATTGTGAAATCTTTCCAGTAGCTTAATTAAGGTATTTGTAGGAGTAATTTAGTACAGGATGTATTGATGAATTAGATTCATGTATTATATTAGGGTTGAATTGGATTACTAGATGGTTAGTATATCATTAGATGATACATGTTAATTATAGATTATGAGTTGATACATGAGTGATTGTGATTAGATTTGTTTGCTTAGATTAAACTAATGGAATGATTAGGGTTAAGACAATTAACCCTAGTCAACTATTGGATTTAATCTAAGTTTGGATTTCTAATCTAATTGGTGATTAGGGATTTGGAAACTAATCCTAATTAACCATTAGATTAATTAGATAGGATAAGGTTGTGTGATTAGGGTTTTGCCCTAATTTATTTTTAGGGATTTTATTTAACTATTCATTTGGATTTAGCTAAATAAAATATATATATGTTGTTGGCGCAGGACTTTGATTCGAGATGGGCGTCTCGACCTTAGATTGCTTGAGTCTATCTTCTTTTTGAGGCGGGTACCCTTTGACTTATCTTTTTGATAATGTCTTAAGATATGTGTAGTTTATATATAATTACTAGTGGTAGATGGTAGATTATCTCTTCCCTGATCTTGTCTTAGTTGATACCTATCACATGCTTCTTCTGTTAGTTGCTTTACTTTAGAACTGGATGCCTTTATCTTTTGCCATGTGTATATGTGTTAATAGAGATAGAGGTATTTATTGTGTTTCCCTCTATACTGGATTAGTTGATAGATATGTTGGATATGTGATATTGGATTCATGTTATTTATTATCGTTGTTATATATGTGTTTATCTTTTTGACACCTACCCATATGGAGGAGGATATGTTCAGGTATGACATACTGTAGCCGCATGCACCATATTGCATGATTGCATGCTGGGCGATTGACGACTCCATTATTGTTGAGCTCGTCAGCCGGCTACATGGACCTCTGCACATGTGACCACTGCATGGGTAGTGGCACAACACTTAGGGTGTGTATGGTAGGTTGCCCGGTGGTGCTCCGCTAGGATGCTCATGGGTAGCGTGACAGGAGCGTGGTAGCACGCCAAGGTCCCTCCCCGTCATTGCGTACCGGGAGATGAGAGCGTTATGCTCCCTCTCTATGTTTGAGGTAGGAGGATAGGTGTACTCCGACAGCATCCCGTCCACTCAGTCACTCATCTGGGGTAGTGACGGCAGAGTGCACGGTTGTCACAGCCCTACCCACTCGGTCTCACCATTGTGTGTGAGATGGCTGACTGGCAGTAGGGGTGGGGTGACCAGGACATGTCATTTGCATCATATGCACAGATTGCATTATTTATGATTGATGCATTTTGGTGATTGCATATGATTGGCATGCATACAAGTTATATGCTTTTGCTCTGACTATTTTTATTTGTGTATGTTCACAGTCAGTTGCACAAGCCTCACAGGTGAGTACAGTTTATTTCAGTTATGCACTTCTTATTATTCTTGCAGTAGACTGTATTACATGCTTATTATTGGTTACTGCAGTTTATTCAGTTATGCATACCTGTTATACTTAGAAGACTGTACTATATGTTATACTATTAGGATACTGTACCGTAGGATCGTCGCTGGTAGTAATATGTTGCTGTACATATCTATTGGATTACCTTCTGAGTTCTTTGAACTCACCCCGTTGTTACTATTTTTCAGGTTGAGGCCGTCAGGAGAGATTCCAGTCGATAGCCCCTTTGTTATGAGGATTTCTTATTTTAGATTTCTGTTATTGTTTATATGCATATACTGATGATGTGGGTTTGTATTGTGGACATTGAACGTTCGGGTTTGCTACTTTTGTTTTCCGCTGTGGATTTTCTCATTACTTCGTGGATTTGTTTTCTTCGTTGTAGTGGAGTAGGATGTTTACATATATCTTCAATGATTCTACATCGTCCTTCCTTATTAAACTACATGGATTGATTATATGTTGAACTGTGTGGAATGTCGATATAAACTGCGTGGTTTGTTTCTTATTTGTATTGTATTGTTCCGGCCATGTGGGCCGATGTATAGAAATATGTTTTCTGGATTCATATTGTCACCCGTACAGGGGGGATGCTGCCGAAATTTCTTTGGACAGGGACTACCTGGGGCGTGACAGAAATACTAAACAACATGTCAGCATATAGGAAAACTAAACTTGCTGAATTCTAAACTTATGTGAAGCTTGTTTCTTGTGTTTAAAAAAAACTTATACTTTAATACTTCAAAATAATAATCAACTTCTCTTGGGTCCAGGCGTAATACCATCTTATGCGCGTTCCCTAAGAGGTTGGGGTAGCGAGCCACCAAACCTAAAAGAGCAGACCTCAGTCTACCAGGGCCAAGACCTCGGAATTGGACACCTAGATTTGTTTAACGACAACCTCGGAAGTCGGGTACTAGCCTCTTCAAAGTAAAATATCTTAATTACTTTTTCTTTAAATGTCTTGACATTTTAATAAGCACCATGTGTGTCAAAATCCCTAAAGTCTTCACTTTGGGATCTACTTAAGGCCTTGACCTTTTTGTTTCTTTTCTTTATCCTTCTTATAATTGTTAATACCTCTAATAAAAGAATGCTTCTTTAAAAACTGAAATGTTTAAACAAATTCTAACTTTGAAATGCATAAACAAAAATCTGCATTCTATGCTAATCAAAATTCTGCATACTATACTTATCAAGATTCTGCATTCTATGCTACACTATTTCTGCATATTATGCAAACATAAATTCTACACTATAATACTTAACCAAACTGCACTATAATCTTTTTTTTTAAAAAAAAAACTGCACTATAAGTTCCACCAAAAATCTGCACTACAAGTTCCACCAAAAATCTGTACTATAAATTCCACCAAAAATCTGCACTATAAGTTCCACCAAAAATCTGCACTATAAACTTAATTAAAATATGCACTATAAGCTTAATTAAAATCTGCACTATAAGCTTACATAAAAATCTGTACTATAAACTTAATTAAAATCTGCACTATTAGCTTAATTAAAACCTACACTATAAATTCCACCAAAAATCTGCACTATAAACTTAATTAAAATATGCACTATAAGCTTAATTAAAATCTGCACTATAAGCTTACATAAAAATCTGCACTATAAGCTTAATTAAAATCTACACTATAGGATTAATTAAAATCTGCACTATAAATTCCACCAAAAATCTGCACTACAAGTTCCACCAAAAATCTGCACTATAAACTTAATCAAAATCTACGCTATAAGCTTAATTAAAATCTGCACTATAAGCTTACATAAAAATCTGCACTATAAGTTTAATTAAAATCTGCACTATAGGCTTAATTAAAATCTGCACTATAAGCTTACATAAAAATCTGCATTATATGCTTAATTAAAATCTGTACTACAAGATTAATTAGAATCTGCACTATAAGCTTACATAAAAATCTGCATTATAAGCTTAATTAAAATCTGCACTATAAGCTTAATTAAAATCTGCACTATAAGCCTACATAAAAATCTGCACTATAAACTTAATTAAAATCTGCACAATAGGCTTAATTAAAAATCTACACTATAAGCTCACATAAAAATCCGAATTTCTAATTACAAGGGGAAAACAAATCTTGGATCTACTTTAAATTCCCAAGCAACCACAATCCTTTACAGCATATTCCAAAAACTAAAATAAACACTAAATCAAAGCTCGAAACTACCCTTACCGCAGGTGAGTAGCACTTACCTTGGTGTTCTTGGACTCACAACCGAACAAGAAGCTTCTAGGGTTTTCGGAGAGCATGCAACTCCCCTTTTTTTCGTGCCTCGGATTCCCTCGAAGAGAGGATTAGGACGGAGAAGAACATCCCTTTTTATAACTCAATATTTCTGTTAACTCCTTAAATAAATTTTTCTATCTTTACTAAACAGAATCGCCTGCTTTGACACTTGGTCAGCCGGATCCGCTTAAGGTTCGGGTAGGGTTGGAGGTTGCGGGTTCGAATCTCGGCTGCATCCCTTTTATTCCTATTTATTTTCTGTTTTCCTATTAACTATTACTTAAATAAATTTCATTCCCCTTTTTAATCGGCAACGCTCGCTGGGACACTTGGTCAGCCGTGCTTTGCTAAATCTTGATGGGGTCAGAGGTCGCGGGTTCGATTCCTCAGCCGCCCCTTTTATTCCCATTTATTTTCTGTTCCCTATTAACTATTACTTAAATATATTTCATTCCCCTTTTTAATCGGCAACGATTGTTGGGACACTTAGTTAACCACGTTTTGCTAAATCTTGACCGGGTCATAGGTCGCGGGTTCGATTCCTCAGCCGCCCCTTTTTATTTCAATTTATTTCCTATTCCTCAACTACTGCTTAAATTGATTTTACTCCTTCTTTAATCAGCAACGCCCGCTTGGGAACTTGGTCAGCCGGATTCGCTTAAGAGTTGGCTCGGCCGGAGGTCTCCGGTTTGAATCTCCGCTTGGATATTATTTTTGTCGAAATTTCTTTCGTTTAGTAAAAATATGAAACGACCTCCAAAAATTACATAAAAATACTCTAAAAATTTCTAAAAATCTCTAGAATATTTCTAAAGCATTTCTAAATATTTTTACTTACTATTAGGACTCGTGATGAGGAATTTTGGATTGTTACAAACATTGTAAGAGGCTACTCTACTCGAAGGAGATCTTCAGATAGTGCGCTACATTCTCCTTGGATTAGCAATCTTCTGATTGCAAACCAAGTAACTCATTTGTGTCTACTTTCTTTTGTTTAGTCTCAGTCTTTTTAATTACAAGTATTCTTTATTTAGTTGATAGTCCGAGAAAGGGTAGATTTATTTTTTTCCAGGGTAATCCACCCCTCTCCTCTTGCCGGCCTCCTAAAGGACCAACAAGTGGTATCAAAGTGAGGAGGCTTCAGAAGGACTAACCGCTGACCGAAGCAAAGCAACCAATGGTCGGACCAAACATCGTTCCACCAAAATTCGAGGGAGACTTCACACACTAGAAATGTCATATGGAGGTATTTCTGAAAACCGATTTTGAACTTCATTTAATAATAAAATATGGTTTTATAGCTCCTACAAATCAAAATGGAGAAGAAAAAGAAGAGAGTCTTTGGATGAAGAAGGAGCAAATTGATTCTGTAGTGAATAACCGAGCGGAGTATCACTTGTTGAGAGTGCTACCACCTCAAGAAGTCAACCGCATCGCAAGCTACTCGTCGACCAAAGAACTCTGGGAAAAATTCTTGGAACTTCATGAAGGCACGTCTGAAGCCAAGCTCGCTAGAAGAGATATACTTTGGAATAAGATGACTAATATCCATCAGGAAAAAGGTGAGAAGGTAACTGATCTACACACAAAGGTAAAAGAACTAATTACCGGACTCAAGAACCTCAATGAAACGATAACCAACCGGGACATGAAACGCTACGCACTCAACGCATTTCCCAGAACTTCAGAATGGACCTCTATCTTCGATGCCTACTACATCTCAAAGGACCTGGAGGTCAGTACCTTAGAGGAATTATTTTCTACCCTTGAATTACATGCAACCAGATGTGTAGGGACATCAAAAGAGTCAAGCCAGATTATGGTGCTAAATGCAACGAAGAAGGATGAACCCGAGTTAGATTCAAAAGAAGATCAAGAAGCTTATATGGTAAGAAATTTCAAAAAGTTCTTTAGATCTAATAAATTTAAAGAAATGCAGAATAAGAAAAATCCAAGAAATAGAACAAGGCTTTGTTGCTACTAGTGTCAAAAGGAAAGACACTTAAAAGAAGATTTCCCAGAACTCAAGAAGGATAAAGTCAAGATACCCAAGAAGCACAAGAACCTAAAAGCAACTTGGGACGACAGTTCATCATCTCAGTCTGAAATACAAGAATATGCTGGACTAGCACTGATGGCGAGCTATGAAGGGAAAAGTAGATCAGAAGCCAGCATCGATGAAGGGGGAGTGACTTCAGATGAAAGCAACGAAGCAAGGGGAGAGTCAGGCTTCAAGTCTGATATAGTAAGTGAGGTATGCCTCTTACCTCCTGATCAACTTTATTATGGTATTAAGTCTATGGCAAAATCCATGTACAAATTAAAAAGTAAAAATAATAAATTAAAAAAATAAAAACTTAGAAATAAAAATAATTTTAGCAAAATCATGTTTGTTAGAAGATCTTTATAAAGTAAGATTTGAAAATGATATATTAAAAGAAGAAATAGAAAACTTGAAAAATTCTACTTGTACAAATATTTCTTCTTTTAGAAATTATAGAGGATTAAACTAGTACTATAGGTTTCATAAAAGTCAGTTCAGAAAAATATCAAAAGCCTATATACCTAGAAAATATCTGATTAATCCTGTAGGAAAGAACCTCTATTGGATTCCAAAGACTTGTTTAATTTAAAAGTAAAATTAGACTTAGCACTTTCAGTGAGGTAATTAAACATTCAATTTCTTTATAAGGCTTTATCTAGAAAGTGGTTGTTGCTCCAATAACCAAGAAGGCCTAGTGGCTTGCCACTGCCTGGAAGCCAAGTATTGAAATAAAAGGTTTAATTGACTAACTGAAAAAGTGTTGAATTGAAATTACTTAATGCTTTTAAGGGTTATTCAATTTGATTTAGAAAATTTTCAAAAATATTCATGTTTACAAAAAGTTTGAAAATTTGTTAAAATTTTTAACTTAGAAAATTAATTTTTTTTTAGAAATTTCTTACTTAGAAATTTTTCTGCCTGAAAATTTTATCACCTAGAATTTTTTACACATAAAATATTCTAATTTATTACATTTAAAGTAAACCTTAGACGTGTTAAGAACCCCATATTTTTATGTGATCAAAGGGGGAGAAGAATGTTAAGTCTAGGGGGAGGTATTGTCAAAATTTTTGCATTGAAAAATCTTATTTGCACTTATTTCAAAATTATTTATCTTTACATTATGTTTGTTTTACCCTAGCTTAACTTGGGTTGCTCACATCAAAAAGGGGAGATTGTTGGAACCCCAAGGTGTTTTGATGTGATCAAACAAGTTAAGTTAGGTCTTGTTTGGTTTAACCCTTGTGTCTATGTGTGCAGGAGGTTAGGAGCATAAGAAGTTGAGCGGAAGACGTGGCTAGTGATGTGCATAGATTTTATACACTTGTTTAGCATGTTTTGACGCACATTCTTATGTTTTATACATGCTTTATCTATGCACTTTCATGTTCCTTGCTTTGCCTTTAGCATAAATACTTTTCTTTGTCCGGAGATATGCTTTTGTGTGTTTTATGCTTTCAGGAGTCGAATTTGGAGAAGAATTGATGTCAGTGGTTGATTCTACAACCAAATGGAGGAGAAACAACTTTGGCAATGAGTGCCACACGACATTGCAAAGGGGAATGACCCTGGCCGTGTGGTCATGACAGCGCCATGTAGCATCAACAACAAGGGAGAATGCCTTGGTCGTGTGAAGTTACACGGTCGTGCCACCTTCTTCAGCTAGCTAGTACACGACCGTGTATGGTTACACGGCCATGTAGCCTTTCCAGTGACAGAGATTGCCCTAGCCGTGTATGATTACATGGCCGTGTAGCCTTTCCAAAGCCGAAGAATGGCATGGTCGTGTGTGCCACACGACTGTGCAACCCTTCCAGAGACAAGAATTAACCAGGCCGTGTGGTTTCACACGGCCGTGCAAGCAGGCAGGAATGGAACATGGCACGACCATGTGAGCATCACACGGTCGTATAACCTTGACCAAGAGGAGGAATGCCCTGGCCGTGTGGATCTGACACGACCATGTCCTGAGCTGTGTGGCACCCAAATTTCCTCCTCTATATATAGAGCTTCTTCCTCTTTGAAAGGGGGAAGCTCTCCCTTTGGGGAGATCTGTTCTTGGGCAAATTCCCAACATTCAAAAGGAGATTTCTGTCCAAGATTCTACTCCAAGAGCGGAGGATTGGTTCCGAAGATCACTTGTCGTATTGAGATAAACATTCCTTTCTATTCTTCTTAATTTGGATCGGAATATCCTGGATCTTCTTGTCTTTGATTCTTTCTTCATTCTCTATGGAGTAGATCCTTCGTTCTAGGAAGGAGGGAGTATTTGTGATGTAATTTTATGTAAGATTCATGGATTTTTTATCTTCTTGATTCAAGGATATTGTTATGTTTTGTATCAACCAATCTTGTATGGATTGTTGTGTTTTGTGCCTAATTACCATTCTTGATTGGTTGTTTGTATTTCTTGTGGAATCTTGTTGAGGAATTCGCTGAATTGTATGACTGAGGGGCATCGTGACAGGGTTGCCCCGCTAACAGACTTTTTAGGGGATCACCTTTAGGGGTAAAGCAATAACATACAAAGAAGTAGGATGGATTGATATGCTTAATTCTATATCTTAAGGTGAATTAATTAGTGATGCGTTTCTATATCGTATGACCGAGGGGCATCGTGACAGGGCTGCCCCGCTAACGGACTTCATAGGGATCATAACTTTTTTATTACTTAAGGTTTAGATTTGAGTCCTTGATCGGTGTTTTCTGCAGAAGATAACCGGTGACTTCTTACGAATACATTACAATTAAGGACAAGGTTTGGTAGATTGCATTACATTGATGAATTTCACAAAGAAACCAAAACTCCTAGAACCTTTATAAAACTAGATTTCTGCATTTAACTCTTACTTTTAATCTTTAGTTGTAAATGATCTTTTAATAATTTGTTTAGATAATTTGCTTTTGAGTCACCTTTAGTGATTATAACCAGTTCCTGTGGGTACGATATCTTTTATTATCACTAACGACGTAACCGTACACTTGTGGTTCGTAACAAGTTTTTGGCACCGTTGTCGGGGAATACACTTATAACATTAGGGATTATCAATTGAGTTAGACTAAACGTTTCTTTTCTTTTCTTACATCTGATTTGTAATTAGTTTTCTAATTTTGTTTTGTATTCCTCCATTTGCATTCGTTCTTTGTTTCCATTCATTCCATTCTTTCATTCATTCATTACATTGTTCTTTAATTCTTTTTGTAAACTACATTCTTTCTATTCTTGTATTCTTTTCCTTTCTTTGTATCAAATTCTTTGATCTTGTTCTTGTATGTGAAGATCTAACTTTGCAGGAGAATTACTTCCTCTTGATCCCGAAATTGATAGAACATTCCATAGAAGGAAAATCTTGCAAAGACATCAAGAAGAACAAGAACAATCAACAATGGCTAATAGACCACTTAAGAATTATGCAGCGCCTTATGCTAGAGGGTTTTGCTCAAGCATTACAAGACCCTTTGTTGAAGCAAATAACTTTGAGATCAAGCCTTCAATAATCAATATGGTGTAGCAAAATTAGTTTAGAGGTGGACCGCATGAAGATCCTAATCAGCATTTGGAGGTCTTCTATGAAATTTGCGGTACCATGAAAATGAACGGTGTTCCTTCAGTAGTAGTTAGACTATTATTATTTGGGTTTTCTTTAAGGGATAAAGCTAAACAATGGTTGAATTCCTTACCCCCAAATAGTATTTCCACTTGGGAATAATGTGAGCAGTAATTCTTAGATAAATTTTATCCTCCTAGCAAGACAGCTCATATGAGAAATCTTATCACAAGCTTCATACAATCCGATTCAGAATCTTTATTTGAAGCATGAGATAGATACAATAATATGCTCAGACAATGCCCACATCATGGTTTAGAGAAATGGTTGGTGTTGCACACTTTTTATAATGGCATTTACTATCATACTAAAGTGTCCCTAGATTTAGCAGTTGGAGGGGCACTTATGAACAAAAGTTTAGATGAAGCCAAAGAAATCATTGAGAGTGTAGCATAGAATCATCATCAATGGGCAACAGAGAGAAGTGGAGGCTATTCTTATTGAAACCCAATAAAAGTATCAGGAAAATTTGATGTAGATGCAGTCATTCTAATGACTGCAAAGCTGGATGCTCTTACAAAGAAACTAGAAAATATGGGGATTAGCACTAACACAGTAAATGCTATAGTTTGCTGTTGTGAAACATGTGGAAGTTCTGATCATTCTCAAGACTCATGTCCTTTGGGAGCTATCTCTACACAAATAAATCAATTAGAGCAATGTGACGCTATCATGGGTTTTAATCAAAGGCAGAACAATCCATATTCCAACACATACAACCCTGGGTGGAAGAATCATCCTAATTTCTCTTATAGAAACAATCAAGAACAAGGACCATCCATGGGAGGCAAACAAATTTTCCAGTCCGGGCAACAGAATTTTCAGCAACAACAACAATCTTCTCAAGGCTATCAATTTTCTAAAATTGAGAAGATGCTTGAGGAAATTATCTCCAATCAAAATGAAATGAAGCAAGACATTTTGAAGCTAACTCAGAGAATAGATAATTCTGAAAAGCATCAAAAGATTCAAGATATCCAAATTGCCTAGCTAGCCTCATCATCTTCAAGAGCACCAGGGCAATTTCCTGGAAAATCTTATGTTAATCTAATAGAGCATTGCAATCTGAATGAGCTTTGGAGTGGATGAACCTTGGGGGATCCTCAAGTGATTGCTCCAAAAGGGATGAAAGCTGAAGAAGAGCTCTCTCCTCCAGCACTTGAACCAAATCAGATTCAAGAAAATGAGGAGAGTACCATTAAGGTTGAAGAGACTCTTCCACTAAACCGATAGAGTCAAGTAATCCCTTTTCCTTAGAGATTAGTAATGTTAAAGAAGGATGAAGAGTTTGGCATATTTTTGGATAAAGTCAAAGAAATTTGTGTTGAAGTTGTTGGATCGAGACGCGCTAGAGGCGGGGGGGGGGGGGGGGGGGGGGGAATAGCGCTCATGGCTTTTTCACCAATTTAAAACTACGAGTAGAAACGCAGCAGAATAAAGAGAACAAACAAACACAGAGACACGAGGAATTACTTCGTTCAGAGCCTGTGACGACTCCTACTCGAAGGCCCGCGATCCTTGATCGCTTTCCGTGGGCAACAACTATAAGCTCGATAAGGTTTTACAAGTATTACAATAAGTGCAATTAAAAAAGATAGTTATACTGACAACAGTATAGTTATCAGAAGATTTGGAGCTCCAGGTTGTCGGTGTCAAGTCGCAGCACTTCTAGGTTGTCTGGTTAGTAGCTAGTTGCAAAGGGATCGCTTGGAATTCGTTGATTAGAGCTGCTGGTCGAGACCCTCTTATAAAAGGTGTTCAAGGCACCTCCATCAGGCTCCAAGGCGCCTTGAATCCCTAAGTTTTATCCCAGAAATGACTCTGCGATGAAGCTTTGACCGCTGCCTTTTATCCATCTCAAGGCGCCTTCATCACTGTCCAAGGCGCCTTAAGCCACCTGTTCAAGGCGCCTTGAGCTTCCTTCAAGGCTCCTCCAACCCTTCTGGACAGTTGGCTTCGGCTCGCACTCGAGGCGCCTCCAAGCTCCATGGAGGCGCCTCGGTACTGTTCATCCGAGGTTATTCTTTGCAGTTTGGTCCCTGTAAGATACATTAATCCCAAATATACCCTGCAGTACAAAGTTAGCACATAAAACATAATAATATAAGTGACCGACAATCATCGGACTGCCCGAGTCTGACTTCGGATTTCCAACCAGAAATCCTATGTAAGATACCGCAAAAATTAAATAATAAATGTTATTGGATGAAAAAGCTTAACGGAATTTTTCGGAATTTTTAGAAATTTTCTGGGAATTTTTCGGAGCTCTTACAACGAATTTTGAGGGGACGAATTGACGGGTTCGGATACAGCCTGTTTGGAATACCCATATAAGTAGGAATTGATTTGGGAATAAACTTAGACTTTAATTAGTCTAACCTAGGTTTAAATCCGATTTCCCTAATTTCTTTCCCGATTCTTATTCTTTCTCCCCAAAAACGCTTTTTCCCTCTCCGGCGATTTCTTCTTGAGATTCCCCGACGCCGATCGACATGGGCTCATTGTCGGCAGCAGCAGTCCTCCCCTCGTCCTTCCCTCTGCGTGCTTTACCGACACCCTCTTCTTTCCTCTCGCTTGTGTCTCTGCTCTAGATCGTCGACGGGGGAGCCTACTCCACCTGCGATCCCGACTTCGTCGCTTCATCGGAGGGTAAATGTCATCGGATCTCAATGGGAATCGGTCGTCTCTAGTTGAGTGGTCGTCTCCTTGGACGTTCTTATGCATGATCGGCATCTGCTCGGCATCTAGGGCATTGCGGGTGGCTTTGGTCAAGAAGGGAAACCAACCCTAGCTTCAATTCGATGTTGTTTTCTTCTTCTTGGTTTGATCCTACTGTGAGTATTACCCGACGGCCATCTGATCTCTCATTCCTCCACCTGATTTCGTCGCCTCTTTGCTAGTATAGCTCGACGGTAGCCAGGTATCACAGTGCGAACCTCTACTATTCCAGTAAGATCAAGAGTTTGATTTAAGGTATGATCTCTGGATTAAGAAGATTATTGATCAATAATTAACCTTGGTTTCTAATGTGGAGTGTTCTCCATGGATTAGGAGGTTGAAATGAAGGGGGCAGCGGGTTTACTAGGGTTTCGTCCATGAGTTTCCAGCAGGATACCACTTCAGCTCTTCAATTGTGGGTCAACAGCAATTCATCTAGATTTAGGTGAGTTTTTGAAGATTAATTACATGTCTATGTTTGAGGATATTAGGGTGATGTTGGTTGCATTGATTATGGATTTGATTAGTTGAAATGGAAGAATTATGTGAGGTTGACTCATGGTTAGGGAATTGGAATTCGGCTGTGATATATTGATCTGGATTGAATCTTGGACTGATTAGTGGATTTAAAAGGATTTATGATGAGTTTAGATTGGTGTTTGATGATAATGAGTTATGTGAGTTGGATTTAAGATGTGTTGATTAGTGAGTTTTGGATGGATTATTAGATTATGGATTATGTTTGGATCTAGAAGGAGCTGGATTAAGGAATTAGGTAAACTATTTCGATTAGGGTTTTACCTAATTAGGTTGGAGAGTTTATTTGGCTATTTGCTACCTATGTAATTAGCTAAATATATTATGTGATCGCAGGACTTGGATTCGGGACGAGCATCTCGACATGGGATGGTTTGACTCGATCTACAGATAAAGGGGGGTATTTCTTCCTTGGCCTCTATGTAGATTTTCTTGTACTTAGTGCATGGTTATTATTAGATGAAATAGGCAGCTTTATCTTATATCATAATCGGTTGTTGTTTTTCCTGCATGATACTTATGCTTGACCCTTGTGATGATCTATTTAATTCATATACAGTGTCCACTCTTGATATCTACTCTGTTGTGATTACACGTGTAGAGTAAGTCTTGTAGGGATTGTCGGGTTGTTGGTATTCCCATGCTGATTGGGTATATGACGTGGATTGTACATAAGTGGGTATGTGTTATAGGAGTTATCTTGTTGACCGTGCATTTACATGTGGTGTGTACATACGTATTTGTCATGTACTTTTGGAGGAGTTGTGTTGATTGTATGTTTGGGGTATATACACATGTCTGTTGTCTTTTTACTGGAAGATGCATGTTGATTGTACTTATATTTTGTGTATATGTGTCTGGTGGGATTATTGGAGATTTTTGGTTGATTATACATGTGTAGTGTGTACATATGTTTGGTGGGATACGTGGAGGTATCATGACGATTATATTCATGTTGGAGGTATTTATGATGTTTGGGGTGTTGCATGGATGATGATTATATATATATATATATATATATATATATCATGTTCATCATTCATTGTATCTGATGACTATTGTCTCCCTTGTGGTTGAGAGAGTCATCGGTTTGGTTTAGCTTCGCACACTCGGCCACTCATGGGTAGTGGTAGCTGGAGCAGTTGCCGCTCGTCCTGTCGTGCCACCCGGTCACGAGGTTTAGTGAGATCCGGCGTTGTAAGCAGTCAGGGACCCTGATGCTATATAGCTAGATAGCTACTAGTGGACTATCCGCCTCGACCACTATATAGTGGGCTGGAGGGTAGTACAATTGTCACGGACCCAAGCCTCTCGGCCATACTGGGGTCGTGGTGTCTAGAGAGGTGTCGGGGTGACCATGGAGCATGCATACGCAGTTATTATTCCTGCATTTGATGCGCGGTGCATCTGCATTTGCATACATGCCTAGTAGATACTAGTTGCATGTGATTGTCATTGTTGTACTTGATTGAGATATGATTGTTGCATATGGTTGTTATGCTACATACATGTCATTTATTTTACATGTATATGCAGTCGTATTTATATTGCACAGGTATCACGGGTATATATGTTGCAGATCCGATGAGTTTACTGATTATTGTACCATGTGTCGATTCCAGATTGGGTATGTATCTGTCATTATGTTAATTGTGGTTTGTACGATTTATTTGTCAGGTTATTTTGTCAGATAAGTTTAGGTGCATTGATTATGATAGTATGATCATGTTCTTTATTCCTTATTGAGAATGTATACTTGTGATCTCCATGTTGTTTATGGACCATGCACTATCTTGTCTATTACCCGCTGAGTTATCTATACTCACCACCGCATGTATACATTTATGTTTTCAGGTAGCTTGTAGATGGTTGGTGTCGCTCGGAGTATCCTGTCTGTCGGGTCCTACGTCACATCCGAAGATCGTGCTTGTTTTCTTTTGTATATTCTTTTCTTATTTTTGGCATTGTATTTGTGTATAGCCATGTGGCTATCTTGTGGTTTTGGTGTTGTATTTGTGTTTAAGCCGTGCCGGCATGCATTGTATTTATTTGTGTTGTGTGGGCTTTCCTTCATTTTTCTGCTGTGTTTTAGTACAGCCATGTGGGTTGTTTTATATATAACTACGTGGTTGTGATTGTTTCATTCCAGCCGAGTGGGCTGCTATTATAACTGCGTGGTTGTGTATATAAATATTCCAGCCACATTTGGCTGATGTATTTTGCTTGTATGGATGCTTCAGATTGTCATCAGTACAGGGGAGATGCTGCCGGATTTTTGTCTGGCAGATACTCCTTTGGGGGCGTGACAATTTTTGGTATCATAGCAGGTTTACGATACTTGCTATGTGTTTTGGATTTTTCGAGATTTATCTGATACCAATTTTTGGTATCCGAGCAGGTACGATGTCTGTTATTCGTGTTTTGGATTTCATAATTTGATTTTCTTGATGTGACTTTTCGGGTTTTGGGACCAGGCAGCAGCAGGACATCTCCAAGCTATAGGAGGTATGTTTGCATATTGTTATCATACATTTCTGTTGGTGTATGTATTGTTGCCCATGATAGTTAGTTATGACATGTGTTAGTACTCTTGTTAGTACCTGTCTATTTGTTTGTAGCATGCATTGCATATGTTGGGTCAATCACTGATCACGGTTGACCTAATGGAGATCAAGGATTATAGTCTCAGTGAAATCCTCATATCATACTACCAGTAGTTTGTGTCAGTTACTATTAGTTGGTTGAGTGTTAGAGTCACATATCAGCCTCTGTTATTATTAGCTCGATAGTGGATGATATCTGTATACTCAGGTGGACTCAGTTAGTAGGGTACTGGTTTACTCCTGTTAGTTCAGTCAGTTTAGGATTAATTTACCCTTGTTGACTTAGGTAGTTTTGTATCGATTTAACTTAGTTAGTTTCATCAGTAGATGATGGAGTTACTTTTGTTGGATCATATAGTAGTTGATCGATTCATTTTGTTGGTCCAACCAGTAGGGGACTGACTTACTCTATTTTTAGAGATTCCTATCTTTGGGATGTTTCATACTTGGTTAGATATTTTGACTTGTACCGGTGTATAAAGGACTGAATTAGCCATATACTATTATCGGCTTAGTCAGTCTATAGATGGTTGATGTATCCTATTCCATGGGGACTATGATCATGGATTTCCTGTATCTGATTGGATTACTTGGAAGGTACATTCAGATATGATACCCCAGTGCTGTGGAAAAGTGTAAAGCTACTTGCTTAACACTTTGACACACAACCGTTACTAGGGTATAACTTGAAGAGTACATTCGGATATATGATTTGTACTGACGTGAGAGAGTTGATGTTAGCTGCTTAACCTTTACGTGACCCGGTACCACGTGATGGAAGAAGCAGAGAATGTTTTTGGAGATTAGGTCATCACTTAGTGATTTCCTTGAGGTGTTTGGAGAGAGAGTAGTTCTCTACTTCTTCGTTAGCATGATGGATTATAAGGCGATGATCAGTCGACTCGCCTAACGTTGTTCCATGGGAGATCCTGACTCATGGAACTATTGGATATGATTAGATATCCATGATGTACTTAGGGATATATATACCCCGCAATGGTGCGGAGGAAGTGGTGTTAGTTGGGTAATACCTAGGAGGTCCGACCGTAACTAGGTATGATTTCAGATGATGATCTTTGAGGGGTAGAGCGTCGATTGACAGATATTTTGACCAGTTATCTAGGATAGAGGATTCGATCTTTTATCAGCTTTTGTCGAGGGGATTATATAGGATGATTATGAGGGTGATGGAGATACTCTTTTGATGGGTAGACTCTTAGTCAAGAGATTGTGTGACCCTTTGACTCTGCATTGACATTCCTCTACTATAGTATTTGATTGTTGGAAAAGATGAGATGATAAAATTTGACAGACTTTTTGGATACGTTTAGTTTGCTGGTAGTGAGTGTTGAAGGTTGGTTGATTTTCTTTTACTCTATCATTATTTAGGAGATTATCTGGTATGATTCTTTGATGATGCGGATGATTATGATTGGTGGATATTGGGATATCAGATGTGGTGATAGGTTGTCCTTTGATGATCTATTGGTGAATATTTGATTTGATGATATACTATTTAGTGCTTGAGGTTGATAATGACATGGAGTGTGATATGTCTATGATATTTATGGATTTGACGATTTGTTGTTGGTGATCCGATCATAGGTTTGCTGTTGGAGATCTTACAGGTGAGTGTACTTGTACAGATATTATGAGTCCTTGGTGTTACCATTTAGGCATACCGTGCCTAGATGTTTTCATGGACTTGATGTATTTGGTATTCCTAGGGCGTTTGGATTAGATTTCATTATCTTCATGGATGATGATGTGATCTATTCTCGATCCGAGGTGGATTATGTACGCTATCTTCGCATAATTCTAGAGATGTTTCGACAGGGACATCTATATGCGAAGTTCAGTCGTGCATATTGTGATCGTCTTTTACGAGTTTTTGGGACACGTTGTGTTTAGTAGAGGGATATTAGTGGATATACAGGAAATATAGGCTATTACCAGTTGGGAGTAGTCGTAGTCAATACAGGAGACTCGTAGTTTTCTTGATCTTTCTAGATATTATCGGAGATTGGATGAGGGTTTCTCTAGCATTGATATGTCGTTGATTGGACTGTCTAGGAAGGGAATAAAACTTTCCTGGATGGATGCTTACGAGATCTATTTTGGGAGTTGGACGAAAAGTTGTTAACTGCGCCGTCTTAGTTATGCTTTCTTGTGCAGACGGATTGGTACTCTACATAGATGTATCGTACCTGGGGCTAGGTGCAGCTCCGATATAGCAAGAGCGGAGGAGTCTCGTGCCCGCAGTTAGAATTCTCGTGTAATGAAAATGGGATTCTTATTTTCGTGGAAGATTGTGTGTGTTTCCGAGACACTTCTTATCTGGGAGGAGTTATCGCAGGAAACACATTGATCTGGATTTGTTATACATTCGGTTGACACCTGATGTAGGGAGACTGAGAGCATTCTGATGGGTGGAACGTCATGAAAAAGACATCGCGGATTTTGTAGCTTGAGGTCTAGCATGTCAGCAAGAGAAGGTTGAATATCAGAGGTTAGTAGGATGATCTCCATTGATTTGGATACTAGAGTATAGTTGGGAGCATGTTATGATGGATTTTGTTGTGGGACTATCCAGGACATGGAGAGGATATTTTGGTTTGGGTAATCATTGTATTGGTTGACTACTTTTCTTTTTTTCTATGGATTTGTAGGACGGATTCTTTTGGATTGAGTAGCAGGATTATATTGTAGAGAGATTATTAACCTCATGGTATATCTCTGAGTGTTGTATTAGATGGAGATCAGTGATTTCACATCATGATTTTGGCTGTGGTTATAGTAGACCTTGGATTAGGAGCTTCGCTGTAGTATAGCTTTTTATCCTCAAACTGGTGGATAGTTTGAGCGCCTTATACAGATGTTGGAGGATCTGATGATAGTGGATTTTAGATTTTATAGATAGTTGATTTATCTATAGTTGGTTAGGCAGTAGTGTGGGAGTAGTGGAAGCAGGATGGACTCATGACTCACAAAGTCATCGCTATTCACTTGGAGGTGGATTGCCATGTTTGGAGATATGTTTATAATACTAGGGTGGAGTAGTACATGAGGATGTTGTTTGGTTATTATACTTGGAGTTAGTGGTATATGAGTAGGTGATTTGGATGTTATCCTTGGATGAGGATCCCTAAGTTGACCAATAAATTTGGGGACCAAATTTTTATTAGTGGGGGAGAATGTAAGATACCGCAAAAATTAAATAATAAATGTTATTGGACGAAAAAGCTTAACAGAATTTTTCAGAATTTTTAGAAATTTTCTGGGAATTTTTCGGAGCTCGTACAACTGATTTTGAGGGGACGAATTGACGGGTACGGATAAAGCCTATTTGGAATACCCATATAAGTGGGAATTGATTTGGGAATAAACTTAGACTTTAATTAGTCTAACCTAGGTTTAAATCTGATTTCCCTAATTTCTTTCCCGATTCTTATTCTTTCTCCCCGATTCCTTCTCCCTGAAAACCCTTTTTCCCTCTCCGGCGATTTCTTCTTGCGATTCCCCGACGTCGATCGCCACTGGCTCATTGTCGGCAGCAGCAGTCCTCCCCTCGCCCTTCCCTCTGCGTGCTTTACCGACGCCCTCTTCTTTCCTCTCGCTTGTGTCTCTGCTCTAGATCGTCGACGGGGGAGCCTACTCCACCTGCGATCCCAACTTTGTCGCATCATCGGAGGGTAAATGTCAACGGATCTCAACGAGAATTGGTCATCTCTGGTTGAGTGGTCGTCTCCTTGGCCTTTCTTATGCATGATCAGCATCTGCTCGGCGTCTAGGGCATTGCGGGTGGCTTTGGTCAAGAAGGGAAACCAACCCTAGCTTCAATTCGATGTTGTTTTCTCCTTCTTCGTTTGATCCTGCTGTGAGTATTACCCGACCGCCATCTGATCTCTCATTCCTCCACCTGATTTCGTCGCCTCTTTGCTAGGATAGCTCGACGGTAGCCAGGTATCACAGTGCGAACCTCTACTACTCCAGTAAGATCAAGAGTTTGATTTAAGGTATGATCTCTAGATTAAGAAGATTATTGATCAATAATTAACCTTGGTTTCTAATGTGGAGTGTTCTCCATGGATTAGGAGGTTGGAATGAAGGGGGCAGCGGGTTTACTAGGGTTTCGTCCATGAGTTTCCAGCAGGATACCACTTCAGCTCTTCAATTGTGGGTCAACAGCAATTCATCTGGTTTTAGGTGAGTTTTTGAAGATTAATTACATGTCTATGTTTGAGGATATTAGGGTGATGCTGGTTGCATTGATTATGGATTTGATTAGTTGAAATGGAAGAATTATGTGAGGTTGATTCATGGTTAGGGAATTGGAATTCGGCTGTGATATATTGATCTGGATTGAATCTTGGACTGATTAGTGGATTTAAAAGGATTTATGATGAGTTTAGATTGGTGTTTGATGATAATGAGTTATGTGAATTGGATTTAAGATGTGTTGATTAGTGAGTTTTGGATGAATTATTAGATTAAGGATTATGTTTGGATCTAGAAGGAGCTAGATTAAGGAATTAGGTAAACTATTTCGATTAGGGTTTTACCTAATTAGGTTGGAGAATTTATTTGGTTATTTGCTACCTATGTAATTAGCTAAATATATTATGTGATCGCAGGACTTGGATTCGGGACGAGCGTCTCGACATGGGATGGTTTGACTCGATCTAGAGATAAAGGCGGGTATTTCTTCCTTGGCCTTTATGTAGATTTTCTTGTACTTAGTGCATGGTTATTATAGGATGAATTAGGCTGCTTTATCTTATATCATAATCGGTTGCTGTTTTTCCTGCATAATACTTATGCTTGACCCATGTGATGATCTATTTAATTCATATACAGTCTCCACTCTTGATATCTACTCTGTTGTGATTACACGTGTAGAGTAAGTCTTGTAGGGATTGTCGGGTTGTTGGTATTCCCATGCCGATTGGGTATATGACGTGGATTGTACATTGGTGGGTATGTGTTATAGGAGTTATCTTGTTGACCGTGCATTTACATGTGGTGTGTACATACGTATTTATCATGTACTTTTGGAGGAGTTGTGTTGATTGTATGTTTGGGGTATATACACATGTCTGTTGTCTTTTTACTGGAGGATACATGTTGATTGTACTTATATTTTATGTATATGTGTCTGGTGGGATTATTGGAGATTTTTGGTTGATTATACATGTATAGTGTGTACATATGTTTGGTGGGATACGTGGAGGTATCATGACGATTATATTCATGTTGGAGGTATTTATGAGGTTTGGGGTGTTGCATGGATGGTGATTATATATATATATATCAAGTTCATTATTCATTGCATCTGATGACTATTGTCTCCCTTATGGTTGATAGAGTCATCGCTTTGGTTTAGCGCCGCACACTCGGCCACTCATGTGTAGTGGTAGCTGGAGCAGTTGCCGCTCGTCCTGTCGTGCCACCCGGTCACGAGGTTTAGTGAGATCCAGCGTTGTAAGCAGTTAGGGACCCTGATGCTATATAGCTAGATAGCTACTAGTGGACTATCCGCCTCGACCACTATATAGTGGGTTGGAGGGTAGTACAGTTGTCACGGACCCAAGCCTCTCGGCCATACTGGGGTCGTGGTGTCTAGAGAGGTGTCGGGGGTGACCATGGAGCATGCATACGCAGTTATTATTCCTGCATTTGATGCGCGGTGCATCTGCATTTGCATACATGCCTAGTAGATACTAGTTGCATGTGATTGTCATTGTTGTACTTGATTGAGATATGATTGTTGCATATGGTTGTTATGCTACATACATGTCATTTATTTTACATGTATATGCAGTCGTATTTATATTGCACAGGTATCACGGGTATATATGTTGCAGATCCGGTGAGTTTACTGATTATTGTACCATGTGTCGATTCCAGATTGGGTATGTATCTGTCATTATGTTAATTGTGGTTTGTACGATTTATTTGTCAGGTTATTTTGTCAGATAAGTTTAGGTGCATTGATTATGATAGTATGATCATGTTCTTTATTCCCTATTGAGAATGTATACTTGTGATCTCCATGTTGTTTATGGACCATGCACTATCTTGTCTACTACCCGCTGAGTTACCTATACTCACCACCGCATGTTTACATTTATGTTTTCAGGTAGCTTGTAGATGGTTGGTGTCGCTCGGAGTATCCTGTCTGCCGGGTCCTACGTCACATCCGAAGATCGTGCTTGTTTTCTTTTGTATATTCTTTTCTTATTTTTGGCATTGTATTTGTGTATAGCCATGTGGCTATCTTATGGTTTTGGTGTTGTATTTGTGTTTAAGCCGTGCCAGCATGCATTGTATTTATTTGTGTTGTGTGGGCTTTCCTTCGTTTTTCCATTGTGTTTTAGTACAGCCGTGTGGGCTGTTTTATATATAACTGCATGGTTGTGATTGTTTCATTCCAGCCGAGTGCGCTATTATTATAACTGCGTGGTTGTGTATATAAATATTCTAGCCGCGTGTGGCTGATGCATTTTACTTGTATGGATGCTTCAGATTGTCACCGGTACAGGGGAGATGATGCCGAATTTTTGTCTGGCAGATACTCCTTTGGGGGTGTGACACCCTAGGTCGACCCGACGCCTATTGTTCCCTCTGCGGGGAACGCGTCCTCACCTACTACACTCAGGAGATTTACCTGATACCAGTCCGGTCCTCCAGACCGACTGGACTTTCCGCCTAGGGTTACCACCCCCTAGGACCAAGGATTACCGCCCCCTAGGGTTTTTCTCCACCTAGGGTTACCACCCCTAGGACCTAAGGTTACCCCCCTTAGGATTTTCCTCCACCTAGGGTTACCACCCCCTAGGACCTAAGGTTGCCACCCCTTAGGATTTTCCTCCACCTAGGGTTACCTCCCCCTAGGACCTAAGGTTGCCGCCCCTTAGGGTTTTCCTCCACCTAGGGTTACCTCCCCCTAGGACCTAGGGTTACCACCCCCTAGGGTTTTCCTCCACCTAGGGTTACCTCCCCCTAGGACCTAGGGTTACCACCCCCTAGGGTTTTCACCTGCCTAGCCGCAGCTAGGACTTTTGCCTAAATATCACTTAGGACTTTCCTGCAAGCTCCATGAACCTTGTTAGATAACACCACAGCTTAACTTTGAGCCCTTTGGCATAATCAAAACTTAGGTTCGATCATCTGGTGCTCACTGCACCAACAATCTCCCCCTTTTTTATTATGGCAACCTTGGTTCAAAGTTAAGTAAAACATAACATTAAATAAAGGAATAAATAATGGAAGTTAACCATGAGCATCAATGCAATTTAAAGTTTATGCTCCCCCCTTTCATTATGTTTAATTTCTTGATTTCTTAACTTTGACTTTTCTTTCCCCCTTTGACATAAATCAAAAAGAATTAACACAAGAGAGAAATAGTCTATTTAATTTTAAGCTCCCTATAAAGGGTAACATAGTTAAGTACTTAGACTTTGATAAAAAAATTTGGTTAAGTACTTTAGCTTAATTTATAAGGCTTTTGAAAATAATAGTTTTTGTCACGTATTTAGTCTTAAAAATACTTTTCTTTTCAAAAAGAATTGTTTTGAAAACCACTTAGCTAAATTTGAAATGTTTAGCTATGTTTTCAGCTTAAAAATGATTGCATTGAGAAAATATCTTGCCAAGTAGCTAAGTTTAGAAAATAATTTAACTAAGATTAGTTAGATAAAACTTAATTAAGTACTTAGCTTTGAAAACATTTAGCTTCTAGAGGAGTTATAATTTAAAAGTCAGGTCATAAATAATTTTAATTTTAAAGCAAAGTTAAAAATAACCTGAATTTTTGAAGATAAGGAAAAAATAGTTTTTAATTTTTAAGTCAAGTCAAAGATAATTTTTATTTTAAAAACCAAGTCAAAAAAAATTTACTTTAATGAAAAACTAACTTTAAGACCAACTCAAAATCACTCCCCCTTAATTAATGCCTTAATAAATTCTTAGGGTCCTGGAGTCCAAGTCTGAGAGGTCAATAAACATAAGTAATAAAATAATGTTCTAATTTTCCATCTCACCTATTCTAGGTTGCCAATCATGTTCAGCTTATAAGTGAGTGTGAGATGGAGTTAACTCTACTTTAATTGATATTTAAATTAAGTTAGAGTTTCAAAAGACTAAGCATTTAAAGTTTTGAAGATTTTCAAATAATTAAGTTTGAAATCATGATTTGAAAAGAATTAAAATTTTAATAACTTGAAATTTGATTATAATTTGAAAAACTATAATTTTGTAGATAGAGATTTTGAATATTTAAAATTTTTTTCAAACGATTTTTAAGATGATTTTTTAAATAATTTTTCAAATAATTTTTAAAATGATTTTTAAAATAAATTTTCAGAAAATTTTTAAAATCACTTTTATAGAATTTTTCAAATATTTTTTTTTAAAATGATTTTTAAAGAATTTTTCAAATAATTTTTTAAAATATTTTTCAAGTAATTTTGAAATTAAGTTTTAAAAGATTTTTAAATAATTTTTAAAAAGATTTTTCAAATAATTTTTAAAAGATTTTTCAAATAATTTTGAAATTAAGTTTTAAAAGATTTTTAAATAATTTTTAAAATATTTTTCAAATAATTTTGAAATTAAGTTTTAAAGTATTTTTAAATAATTTTTAAAAGATTTTTTAAATAATTTTGAAATTAAGTTTTAAAAGATTTTTAAATAATTTTTTTAAAAAAATTAAATAATTTTTGAATTAAGTTTTAAAAGATTTTTAAATAATTTTAAAAAGATTTTTCAAATAATTTTGAAATTAAGTTTTAAAAGATTTTTAAATAATTTTTAAAAAGATTTTTCAAATAATTTTGAAATTAAGTTTTTAAAGATTTTTAAATAATTTTTAAAAAAATTTTGAAATATTTTGAAAATAAGTTTTAAAAGATTTTTAAATAATTTTTCAAAGATTTTTCAAATAATTTAGAAATTAAGTTTTAAAAGATTTTTAAATAATTTTTAAAAGATTTTTCAAATAATTTTGAGATTAAGTTTTAAAATATTTTTAAATAATTTTTTAAAAGATTTTTCAAATAATTTTGAAATTAAGTTTTAAAAGATTTTTAAATAATTTTTAAAATATTTTTCAAATAATTTAGAAATTAATTTTTAAAAATTTTTTAATTAATTTTTAAAAAGATTTTTCATATAATTTTGAAATTAAGTTTTAAAAGATTTTTAAATAATTTTTTAAAAGATTTTTTAAATAATTTTGAAATTAAGTTTTAAAATATTTTTAAATAATTTTTTAAAAGATTTATCAAATAATTTTGAAATTAAGTTTTAAAAGATTTTTAAATAATTTTAAAAGATTTTTCAAATAAATTTTAAAATGATTTTTAAAGAATTTTTCAAATAATTTTGATTTAATTTCATTTTAAAAAAATAATATTAATTATGAATTTAATTTGAATTTGAATTAATTATAATTATGAATTTAATTTTGAATTTGAATTAATTTTAAATTTGAATTTCTATTCCTTAGTCATCTCACCCGATCTAAATTTTTAATCAGGGAATCCTATTATTTTTGTGAGATGAATTATGGTTCAATTTTAGGGTTTGGTTTAACTTTGTTTTAGATTCGGGTTTAGCTTTTGGTTCAACAAGTAGACATTCTTTGGATAAACTTCTGGGCTATGGTGAGTCACAAGGACATCATTAAAGTATCCATGCCATCGAGGTTTTCCAAATAGTCCTACCCATTGAACTTAGTACAAAACCTTGGACTAACTGGTAATGATCTATAAAGGGTAGCTTCTGTGAGATCTCGGAAAAATTTAAATAAATAAGGTTATTTGGGAAATAGCCTTATAGAATTTTTCCGGAATTTTTAGAAATTTTCTGGGAATTTTTCGGAGCTCGTACGGAGGGTTTTGAGGGGATCAACTTTCGGTTCGGATAAAACCTGTTTAGGATACCCGTTTAAGTGAGGAAATGTGTTAATATATAAATTCATTTCCTTTATTTCTTTTCTCCCCCAAACCCCATCGCCGATCCTTCTCTTTCCCCGATCTCCTCCCCTCTCTGCCCCGACGCGATCCCGATCTCCCCTCTCTTCCTTCTCTGTTCTCTCTCGCGGACGATCGTCGCCGACGGGAGCAAGGCTTCAGCTCCGGTGATCTTCTCTGGCGGCAGCGATCCTTTAGCTCAGATCCTGCCGAAGCCTTCTCCTTCTCGCTCTAATCTCTTTGTTCTCTCACGGGGACGAATCGACGCCGAGCGTGGACGAACCGACGCCGACGATCGTCGGTGTAGGTAAGCTAGCTTTAACCGAATATTCTTCTTCGTTGAATTTCCGTCGACTCCTGCCCTAGCACCATCGTGATTTCTTCTTCTCTTGATTCTTTCCGCACTATGCCCTAGGTTCATTGCCGGTGCTTTGCATTCGGATCATTGCTTCGTGTGAGTAGAGCTTCGATCAGGAAGGGGGTCCTAGCCCTAGCCTCGATCCTCCTCTGTTCTTGGTGTTGTGCCCTAGCTCTGAATTTCACCTCCTTGTCAGAGCAATGGGGTTCCGACAATGAGACAGCGAGGTAAGATTAAGGTATTGATTGATTGGTGATTTCCTTGTTTGATCTTGGGTCTCCTCTGCCTTGCTGTTGATTAGGGTTACGGGATTTGAGAAGAAGAAGAGTGAGGTTTTGTTCTATGGGGATTCGATTGAAGAGGTGTTTATTGAGTTGTGGTTTGTGCTTGATCAGTAGTGTTTCCGTGCCAGCAGCAATCTCATCTAACAGATTGCTTGGTTTCAGCAATCCACAGTAGCTTGATTTAAGGTAAGGTGTAGGAATTAGGGATTTTGATACTTGTTGTGTTGATGAATTAGGTATGTATTGAATTAGGAATGAATTGGATTGGTACATGATTAGTTAGGGTAATTGATCTTAGTTGTAGATCATGTTTCGAATTTGAATATTAGTTTGATTATCTTGTTCTAAATGGATTAGGTTAAGTGTGATTGATTAGCCATTTATGTGTAGGAATAAATTTGGAGATGATATGTTAGTATATCATTAGTTGATACATGTTGTAATTAGTTGTTAAATTGTGTAGAATAAATCTAATGGAATGGTTAGGGTTAGGGTAATTAACCCTAGTCAACCGTTGGACTTATAATCTAATTGGTGATTAGGGATTAAGTAATTAACCCTAATCGACCATTAGATTTAAATTAGGTAGGTTGAGATGATTTGATTAGGGTTTTGCCCTAATTTGTTATTAGGGATTTTATTTAGCTATTCTTTTGGATTTAGCTAAATAAAAAATATATATATTGTTTGACACAGGATTCTGATTCGAGACAGGCGTCTCGACGTTGACTTCGGATTTGGGATTGTACCTTCTATTTGAGGCGGGTACCCTTTGATTTATCTTTTGATACTGTCTTATGATATATATAGTTTATATATAGTTACTAGTGATAGATGGTAGATTTATTTCTTCCCTGGTCTTAGCTTAGTTGATACCTATCACATGCTTCTACTGTTAGATGCTTTACTTTAGTCTGGTTTACTTTTATCTCTTGCCATGTGTATATGTGTTCGTGGTTATGGTTACTTATAGTGCTTATCTACCCATGATTAGATGCTGGAGATACTTGTTATATATTGTTGGATTCATGTTGTTTATATCTCTGTTATATATCTGCGTTTACCTTTTTGGCACCTACGCATATGGAGGAGGATACGTTCAGGTATGACATCAGAGCCACATGCACCATACCGCGTGATTGCATGCTGGGCGATGGGCGACTCCATTATTGTTGAGCTCGTCGGGCGGCTACATGAGGGCTGCGCGTGTCTCTGCGTGGGTAGTGGCACGGCACTTAGGGTGTGTATGGCGGGTTGCTCGGTGGTGCACCGGGGTGCTCGTGGGTAGCACGATTCAGCGGGATTGCCCCCCGTCATCGCGTCTGGGAGTTGAGAGCATTGCGCTCCCTCACTATGTTTGAGGTAGGAGGATAGGTATACTCGATCGTCCGTCCACTCGGTCACTCTTGAGGGTAGTGACGCGTCGAGTGGTGTCACCCCTACCCAGCGGTCTCACCATGTTGTGTGTGAGATCGGTAGCGTCGGGGTGACCGTGTCATATCGCATCATACGCACAAATTGCATTTATTGTGATTGTTGCATATTGGATGATGCACTTGGATCGACATGCATACAGGATACATGCGTATTTGTTCTGACTATCTTTATCTGTGTATGTCCACAGTCATTCTCTCAAGCCTCGCAGGTGAGTACAGTTTATTTCAGTTATGCATTTTCTTATTATTCTTGCTATAGACTGTACTTTATGCCTATTGCTGGTTATTACAGTTTATTTCAGCTATGCATATCTGTTATACTGTTAGGACACTGTACCGTAGATTGTACTGTTAGGAAACTGTACTATAGATCCTATGGTTTAGGAGACTGTACCTTAGGATATTGCTAGTAGTTATATATTGCTGTACATATCTGTTGGATTACCTGCTGAGTTCTTTGAACTCACCCCGTTATTACTATTTTTCAGGTTGAGGCAGTCGGGAGAGATTCCAGTCGCTAGCCCCTTTATCAAGAGGATTTCCTGTTGTCGGGATCTGTTTTGTTTTTTGCATCTTATATACTTGTGATGTGGGTTTGTATTGTGGACTTTATATCGACCACTTGGGTTTACTACTTTTGGTTTTTCCACTGCGGATATATTTTCATTACTTCGTGTATTTTGTTTTCTTCGTTGTAGTGGAGTAGGATGTGTACGTATATCTTCGTTGGTTTCTATATCATCTTTTCTTTATATAACTGCGTGGATTGTTCATATTATATGTGTAGAAATGTTGAATATAACTGCGTGGATTGTTTACTATTTGTGTGTATTGTTCCGGCCGAGTGTGGCCGAGGTATAGATATATGTATACTGAGATTCATATTGTCACCCGTACAGGGGAGATGCTGCCGAAATTTCTTTGGACAGGGACTACCTGGGCGTGACAGCTTCGGTCAGTTCCACTTATCCAAATGCACCAAGTCAAAGTCATATCTTCCTAGACATGCATAGACTAAGCTTCTCTAACGTACTATCATCCAATAATGCACCAGTACCGTGGGTTAAGTTAAGCTTAGCTCTTTTTTAATCTAGTCCTAGTTACCCTACCGGGTAGTTTGGTTTGGGTTACCCTGCCGGGTAGTTTGGTTTGAGTTACTCTGCCGGGTAAGTTTGTTTTGGAGGTGCCAACTATTCTGGAGCCTCCCCCTACATTATTGATAATTTTATTTAAATTAGGTTAGAGTTATATTTAAATTAAGTTTAGTAAATAAAATGTACTTGATTATAGCTTAGTTTGTAGTGTTTAAGTTTTACTTTAGACTTGTAATCTAAGTCTAGATTTTATGATTTGACTAAATTATTAACAATCTTCTCTAATTTATCAATTTTATCTTTTAAAATATTATTTTGTATTCCTAATTTTATTAAAGTTAGTTTCTTATTTTTACTTAATAATTTTGAGTTACTCTTGTTTAGATATGAATCAAATTTAATCATGGCATTATTAGCATGCGTATCTAATTTTGAAGAAAAATCTATACTAGAGCAAGCAAGATTAGTTGAACTACTGCAATCATGTGTTGTAAAAATAGGATTTTCATATAATGTAAATTTATTTACCTTGATTTCTCCCTCTGGAATATTGGGTCTTCTTTCTGGGCATTGTTTTTTGCAGTGACCCATTTGTTTGCATTTGGAACATTTAATTTGTTCCTTCCCTCTTTTGATCATTTTCTCCTTCTCCTTCGATTGTACCGGCCGAGTCTTATGAGTAGGACACTCGTTTTTATAGTGCCCTCTCTCCCTACACTTAAAACAAGTTATGTGACATTTGCATTTTGAATTTTCAATCTTACCTCTCAAATTCATGACAGGATCCTCCCCCTTAACTATTGCCACCTCGAGTTCAGACTCAGATTCAGTAATTTCCTCTCTGGCCATTAGTGTTATGAAATCGGTCTGATCTGATTCTTCTGAGTCTGGTTCGGAGGTTGACTCTGGAGATTCGTATTTGGGTTCGTAATCTTGATCAATTTTTGACTCTGAAGGAATCTCATGAAGTTTGAGTAGTTTCTCCCAAATCTCTTTAGCAATGTCGAACCTTCTGACTCGATCAAGCTCTGAATTTGATAGTCCGCCTAGGAGAATACATGTTGTCGTTGCATTTGTCTCAAAGTTTCTTATCGTTTGTGCATCCCACTTGTCACAGGTGATGGGTACACCTTCTTCAGTTGGGAGAATGAGTCCGATCTGGACTATGGTCCATGTCTCCACTTGGGTTTTCAGTTGGTGCTCCATCTGGTCTTTCCAGTAACCAAAATTTTCGCTGGACAATAGTGGTAGGCTTGCGGTGTTGTATCCATCTTCATAGGCCATTTAAAAACCTAGCACGCAATATAAACAAAAAACTTGTTCCAAAACTTGGTCTTGGATTAGTAGTGCAGAATAAAGATAGAAATAGCAATTTACAAATTTTGAAAAAAAGTAATAAAATAATAAAAAATATTATTAAAATAATATAAAAAATATTTTTCAAAATTTGCTAAATACGATATTTCGTTAATCCCAATCAATTGTGAAAAGATGAAAATGAATTTTTTTTAAAATTGTTTTGGAGGGAAAAAATGAAAGGTTTTATTTTTAGCCTAAATAGACGAAAAAGCCACAAAAGAAATGCTCGAATGGTGGTTTCACCTATTTGAAGCGACCCCGCTCTAATACCAATTGTTGGATCGAGACGCGCTAGAGGAGGGGGGGTGAATAGCGCTCGTGGCTTTTTAACCAATTTAAAACTACGAGTAGAAACACAGCGGAATAAAGAGAACAATCAAACACAGAGACACGAGGAATTACTTCGTTTGGAGCCTGTGACGATTCCTACTCGAAGGACCGCGATCCTTGATCACTTTCCGTGGGCAACAACTATAAGCTCGATAAGGTTTTACAAGTATTACAATAAGTGAAATTTAAAAAGACAGTTATACCGACAACAGTATAGTTATCTGAAGATTTGGAGCTCTGGGTTGTCGGTGTTAAGTCGCAGCACTTCCGGGTCGTCTGGTTAGCAGCTAGTTGCAAAGCGATCACTTGGAATTCATTGATTAGAGCTGCTGGTCGAGACCCTCTTATAAAGGGTGTTCAAGGCCCCTCCATCAGGCTCTAAGGCGCCTTGAATCCCTAAGTTTTATCCCGGAAATGACTCTGCGATGAAGCTTTGACCGCTGCATTTTATCCATCTCAAGGCGCCTTCATCACTGTCCAAGGCACCTTAAGCCACCTGTTCAAGGCGCCTTGAGCTTCCTTCAAGGTGCCTCCAACCCTTCTGGACAGTTGGCTTCGGCTCGCACCCGAGGCGCCTCCAAGCTCCATGGAGGCGCCTCGGTACTGTTCATCCGAGGCTATTCTTTGCACTTAGAGCTCTACAAGATACATTAATCCCAAATATACCCTGCAGCACAAAGTTAGCACATAAAACATAATAATATAAGTGACTGACAATCATCGGACTGTCCGAGTCTAACTTCGGATTTCCAACCGGAAACCCTAGGTCGACCCGACGCCTACTGTTCCCTTTACGGAGAACGCGTCCTCACCTACTCCACTCAAGAGATTTACCTGATGCCAGTCCGGTCCTCCAGACTGACTGGACTTTCCGCCTAGGGTTACCACCCCTAGGTCCTAGGGTTACTGCCCCCTAACATTTTTCTCCACCTAGGGTTACCACCCCCTAGGACCTAAGGTTACCCCCCCTTAGGATTTTCCTCCACCTAGGGTTACCACCCCCTAGGACCTAGGGTTGCCGCCCCTTAGGGTTTTCCTCCACCTAGGGTTACCTCCCCCTAGGACCTAGGGTTACCACCCCCTAGGGTTTTCCTCCACCTAGGGTTACCTCCCCCTAGGACCTAGGGTTACCACCCCCTAAGGTTTTCACCTGCCTAGCCGCAGCTAGGACTTTTTCCTAAGTATCACTTAGGACTTTCCTGCAAGCTCCATGAACCTTGTTAGATAACACCACAGCTTAACTTTAAGCCCTTTTCCATAATCAAAACTCAGGTTCGATCATCTGGTGCTCACTGCACCAACAGAAGTGCCTTTAATTGATGCAATCCTATAAATGCCAAAGTTTGCTAAATTTCTAAAGGACATTATGTTGAATAAAAGAAGAAGGGGAGATATTGAGACCATTGCACTTACCGAAGAATGCAACGCTTTATTTGAGAAGAACATGTCCCCAAAGCTTAAAGATCCAGGAAGCTTTTACATTCCTTGCAACATAGGATCTGAATTCATAGAAAAAGATTTTTGTGATTCGGGGCCAAGTGTTAGCCTCATTCCCTATTCAATCTGTAATAAGTTAGGTCTTAAAAACATGAAACTTACTACCATGACACCTCAATTAGCTGATCATTCTTGCAAATATCCTATGGGCATTATTGAAGACGTGCCAGTAGAGGTTGGTGGGATTACAATTCCCACAGATTTTGTAGTTCTGGACATGGTAGAGGACCTGAAGATTCCAATCATATTAGGAAGACCTTTCCTTGCAACAACTGGAGCAATAATTGATGTTAATGTTAGAGTGTATACTAAAAGTCTAGCTTTTTTGTATAAACAATCTTTTTAAAATAAGAATCACATTGGTCAAATGTCTACATTTATGCTAAGTGTAGATGTCTATTTAATTTATATTATAGATAACATGGTGTGAGGAGACACACAGAAGATCATGTTATCAGTTCCTTATAAATTATAAATAGTTACTCACAACCAAGATGGAATGGGACAAACAATTGGAATGGTTGTAGTGTAATTTGGTATGAGTTTATCTTGACTATAAATTACACTAGTACACTCTGAGTGTATTGAGCAGGACCATTTGAGGTTGTTCTTTTTATACTCACTGTTAAAAAGAATAAGACCTCTGTTATTATGGAAGCGTGTACTCTTAATCATGATATAATAACAAGTACGTATACTTAATATTTATTTCTTTAATTTATCAAAGGGTGTGATTTAGTTCGTTAAATCAATAGACCCGATAAGTTGGGAAATGATATTATTTATATGGTGTGTTATTGATTATAGAATGAAACTGTGTCCTAGTAATCTAGGCTGACGATGTCCCCTTCAGGAGCTCATAAGGATTGTCATGTAAACCCTACAGGTGGACTTAGTCCGACATAACAATAAGGTTGAGTGACACTACTCTTGGAGCTAAGATATTAATTGAGTTGTCAGTAACTCATTTAATTAGTGGGCATTCGATATCTTAAACACAAGGATATTAACACACTCATGATAAGAAGGAGCCCATATTGTAATATGGGATTGGTGCGGTAGTGCAATAATAACTCTTTAGTGGAATGAGATATTATTGATGAACTTGAGTTGGGTGTTTGGGGCGAACATGGGAAGCTCAAGCTTATCTGGAGACCAAAATCAATTCCTCCTCTCGGACTCTATTGTAGTCTCTTATTTATAAAGCCTTATATCCACTTAAAGTCAAGACTCTTACTCATCTTATGGTGGTCGGCCAAGCCAAGCTTGGAGCCCAAGCTAGGGCCGACCAAGCCAAGAATTGGAGCCATGTTATATGGCCGTCCAAGCTTGGAGCCTAAGCTAGGTGGCCGACCACATCACATTAAAAGGGTATTTTAATTTTTAAAATCTTTCCTTTTGTGGAAGCCATGGTTTTATATGAGAGTTTTAAATTTTAAAATCTTTCCTTTTTATAGTTTTCTATAAAGGATTAAGAGAAAGGTTTCATATCTTTCCTTATTTGTAGTTAAAAGAAAGATTTTAATTTTTTGATAAAACTTTCCTTTATGGTAACCATCCACATGTTTTAAAAGAGAGATTTTAATTTATAAAATTTTCCTTTTATAACCAACAAGGGATTTTAAAGAGAAAATTTTCTATTAAAATTTCTTACTAGAAAAAAATAAGGAAGTTTTAATTTTGTATTTAAAACATTCCTTGTTTGGAGCACAAGGAGGTGGCCGACCATGACAAGAAGAAAAGGAAGTTTTAATTTTTTATTTTAAAACTTTCCTTTTTAGTCATTGTTAAGGAATATAAGGAAGTTTTAATTATGTTTAAAACTTTCCATTTTTGCCAAGACCAAGGATTATAAAAGAGATGGAGGGATGCCTCATGATATTAACACATCTTCTATTCCTCTCTTCAATCCTTGGTAGCCGGCCCTTGTCCTTCTCTCTTCTCCTTTTGCTTTCTCTCTTGGTGGCCAGCGGTATCTTGTGTGTTGATCTCTTGGCGGCCGATTGCTTGAAGGAGAAGAAGAAGAGAAGGAAGCTCTCTTGTCTATCATCCCTTGGAGGTTTGTTGGTGGCCAGATCTTGGAAGACTTGGAAGATCGTCGCCCACACGACGTCCAAGAGAAGGAAAGGAATACAATAGAAGATTAAGAGGTCTATAAGCTTCAAAAGGTATAACTAGTTATTAGTTTCCGCATCGTGACTAGTTCATCTTTTGTATAGATCTTGAAAAACCAAACACAAGAGGTTATCGATTTTAAGTTATCATTTTTGTTATCAATTTTATTGTTCGATTTCATGTTTCGATATTGTGTTTCTATTGAGGTCTCTATAGTTAAATCTAGTTTACTGTAAGAAGTTAAATATCCAATTTCTTTGAAAGACTTTGTTTAGGAAGTGGCGGATGATCCCATACCCAAGAAGGCCTAGTGCCTCACCATGTTTAACCTGGAAGTCGATCTTTTAAATAGATATTTGATAACTTTTGTAATATGGTTTAACTTAGGAAGATCACATCGGTTAAACTTGGAGTAAAAATGTTAAGTATCGTTTCCAATCCAAATTTTACTTTTGAAAACAATTTGGATTAATAATGTTAAGCATCATTTGCAATCCAAATTTAACTTCAGTAGAGCACATGGGTAGCTAGGATAGTTCTATGCTGGTATAAATTTTTGTATAGGGGAGCTAGGACGGTAGCAACTAACAGTTAAAAACCATAAGCTTTCAGTGGTAATCGGTAAGGAAAGGTTGGAGTATGATTTGTCTAACTCTTCTAACCATGTCTCTTCTTTCTTATTAAGTGTTCACAGCGGGGCGGGCGCTTATCAACTTGAGGAGTGGAATTTCCATCCTCATGGGAGGCCACCGGATGAGGAACATGATCCGACAAGTAATATTGGGAGGAGGCCTTCCAATAAAAATGAGAAATATGTCTGCCCTCCTAGGGCAAGAAAAAGATGAAAGGATCAAGGAGAACGGTCGAGCTAAAGACCTTAAACAAGCGCTTCTTGGGAGGCAACCCAAGAGTTCCTTTAGTGTTTTTTGAGTTTTAGTTTTTTTTTATTATTTCATTAGTAGTAGTTTTAAATTTGTGTTACTTTTGTTTTCAAGTTGAAATTTGCTTCCATGAGCTGGCCATGACTACTTCATGGGCATGGAAGCATTGGAGAATCAGGGAAGGAGTAGAACTATCCTTTGGAGCAAAACAGAGCTCGATCGTGTGTCAAACATGGTTGTGTATGACCTGCAGAGAAGGAGGATGCATGGGCCATGTCTCTAAGACAAGACCATGTAAGGACTCCTGAGAAGAAAAACTACTCGGTCGTGTCCCACACACGACCGTGTAAATAGACCGAGAAGAAGATGGAGGTGGTCATGCCAATTGGCACGGCCATGCTGACCAACCTGACAAGGAGAGGGTCGGGGTCGTGTAGATCTACACGACCCGCGTGAGCTATTTACTTTGGCCGTGTCTAGAAGACACGGCCAGACCTAGGCCGTGTCGGCCATACACACCCCTCATCCTCAAGACATTCATCTCTCCCAAACTCCTCTCTTCTTCAATCTTTCTCGTCAAATCCTCTCAGATCTAGATCTCTAACTCATTATTCTCCACAAACTTCTCAAGATCTGGATTCTAAGAACACTTCTCTCCTCTCCTATCTTTAAGATCCTTAAATCCTAGTCCCAAAGATCTTGTCTTTCAAGATCTATCCTCACAAGAACTTACTTCTCCAACAAAATAGCACCTTTCCTTACTCAAGCTTGACAACATGTCCAATATTTTGAAGAGACTTTGCAAAGGAAGCGGTGGATCAAGCGGAGGAAGGGAGCCAACCAAAGAAAAAGGAAAGCAAGCAGTAAAGGGCAAGGGAAAGAGGATAGCATGCAATGAAGGTAACGACAAAGAATTCAATATTATTTTTAGAAATGAAGATCATAAGTCTAGATTTGAAATTATTGTCAATAGAAAGATTGTGTGTACATGATATATGGACCCAACTATTTTGGACATGCTAGGAATTAGAGATGATGTAGATTGGATGATTGGGTCCCTTGATTGGAACGATATTATGTATACACATCTACCTACATATCCTCATGTCATACTGGAGTTTTTGAGTTCACTAGATGTTCACTTTGCTAATGAAGATGATTTTGTTGGCAAAATAACTTTTAGACTTATGAACCAAGAGTTTCAGTGGACATTTAGTGATTTCAATAATTATTTTGGATTATCTACCGGTAACTCTCATAGGTTTAACTCAAGATTTAATTAGAATCATTTCTGGAATTTGATTACTTGATTACACCAACCTTATGAGCCCTCTAGAGCTAAAGCTTCTCATATGCAAACCCCTATTTTTAGATACTTGCATCGTGTTATGAGTAAAACTATTTTTGGTAGAGGGGAAAATGATGGAGTTATAAAGAAAGTAGAACTTTATGCTCTGTGGGCTATGTTACATAAGGTTGACATTGATTCTGATTTTCATTTTTTACAAACCTTGGTGAGAGCCGGGAGGGCATCCTCGGGATCAATTATTTTTGGTGGGTTGATTACTCAAATAGCTATAAATTTGGAACTTGATCTAGATGGGTTGGAAGTCATTCATGGCAATGACATGATTGATATTGATGCATGTCTTGCTATGAAAATGATTTGTCGGGATGAGAATGGTTTTTCTTTCCCTAGGAAGAATGGTTTTCCTTTACCCCTTCCTTATCCCGAACGCACTTCTATCTGCAACCCTGCTAATTGGGTAATCACTGATAGAGATCCTGAGAATGTTCCTTCTATATCCGGAGACACAGAGCCCCAACTTGAGCCCTTGTCGTCTAAACATCCATAGCCTTCCGATCATCCGGAACCTGCTAGGAACTCTTTTGCCTATGGTACGAGTAGTTCCAGATTTGATTTCTCTGATTTTCATGCATCTCTAGACTCGCTTCATGGAAAGAAGGATGCCCAACGAGTAATGTTGGAGGGTCGTTTTTCTTTATCAGATGACCAGTTTAGAGAAGTACGGAATCATTTTCAGTTCATGAGGAATTTTCAAGGTCAAGTGGCCGAATTTGTGCAGGACTATGATACTGATCAAGCTAGAATAAGAGAATTTATATAGGGCATGAGTATTACTAATCAACAAGTAGATGCCCTCTATGAGTATCATAGGATCCTGAGTGAGACTTCAGGTTTTCCCTGCTTTCCTATTGGACGTCCACGTAGACCTCCTTTCCCTCGTCCACCTCTACCACCATATTGATTTCATCAAGATGATGAAAAGTGTTTGGGGGGTGGTTTGTAACCTGAAAATTTTTGCATCTTTTCTGCGCTTTCAATTCGTTTTTGTTTTGCATTTGTTTTGCTTTGTTTGGATTATTTTTTATAGTCATTTGACTATCTTTTGAAAAATTTTGTGGCATCTCCATTGAAAAAAACATCAATCCTCACTTTTATGCTTACTTGTTCAAAAGCAAAATTGTTAGCACGTCCTCTATCCTGATTCATGATATTGTAAATGATGCTAGTATGTTTAATGTACCTCTTTTCTCTATCTTGAGTAGCATAATTTGAGCTAAGTATCATATAGAAATAAGTTTGAGTTTTGACTTAACCTTAAGGATCTTACCTTCACTTCACTTCACTTGAACTTGAATAGCTGATATCATTGAAATAATCATGATTCATCCTATTTGTTTAGTACTTGGTTTCCATGGTGATTTCTCAAACTTCATTTTGGTTACTGGATGAGGCTCAAATCTTGAAAGCTCATTTGGAAAAATCAAAATATCCCAACTTTTGTGCCTGTGAACTTATGTGTTTAAGTGTTGCATAATGCAATCACTTAGTGAAAAAAAAGGTGCATAATGATGAAAAAAAGAGAAAAAAAAGTGTTGAAAAAAAAGGGATATAAAAACAGTTGTCATGAATAGAAACTAGCAAGTCACCCCTTTGAGACCAAGTTAGGTTACTGGGGAAATGACTTCTATGGTTCTCCTGATATTGAGCATGCCATTGAGACCCTAGGTTGATTGAGAAATATAAACCAAGTGTGTGGTAGGTAAGTGTCTATCACCGGAAACATTAGGAACTCAATGGGATGATGACATGACAAGGACAAAGATTGAAACTTGAAGGGGTTTGAGTTACTTATTTGCGCCGTGCAGAGGAGACTTATGCTTAAGCCATATTTGATCTGTTTCTATGATCATGCTTATTAATGAAACTTTTAGATAGAGTCGGAAAAGTGCATTGAGGATTATGATGCGTTATTAAGTACATGAATCTTGATTGAAACATTTTGCTTGAGGACAAGCAAAAGTCTAAGTCTGGGGGTGTGATGTGCGTAGATTTTATATACTTGTTTAGCATGTTTTGACACACATTCTTTTGTTTTATACATGCTTTATCTATGCACTTTCATGGTCCTTTCTTTGCTTTTAGCATAAATACTTTTCTTTGTATGGAAATTTGCTTTTGTGCATTTTATACTTTCAGGAGTCGAATTTGGAGAAGAATTGATGTCTGTGGCTGATACTACAACCAAACGGAGGAAAAATGACTTTGGTAATGAGTGCCACACGACCTTGCAAAGGGGAATGGCCCTAGCCGTGTGGTCATGACAGGGTCGTGTAGCATCAACAACAAGGGATAATTCCTTGGTCGTGTGAAGTTACACGGTCGTGCCACCTTCTTCAGCCAGCCAGTACACGACCGTGTATGGTTACACAGTCATGTAGCCTTTCCAGTGACAGAGATTGCCCTGGCCGTGTATGATTACACGGCCATGTAGCCTTTCCAGAGCTGAAGAATGGAATGGTCGTGTGTGTCACACAACCGTGCAACCCTTCCAGAGACAAGAATTGACCAGGCCGTGTGGTTTCACATAGCCATGCAAGGAAGCAGGAATGGAACATGGCATGACCGTGTGAGGATCACATGGTCGTGTGACCTTGGCCGAGAGGAGGAATGCCCTGGACGTGTGGATCTCACACAACCGTGTCCTGGGTCATGTGGTGCCCAAATGTCCTCCTCTATATATAGAGCTTCTTCCTCTTTGAAAGGGGGAGGCTCTCCCTTTGGGGAGATCTATTCTTGGGTGAATTTCTAGCATTTGGAAGGAGATTTCTGTCCAAGATTTGACTCCAAGAGCAAAGAATTGGTTCCGAAGATCACTCGTCGTATTGAGATAAGCATTCCTTTCTATTCTTCTTGATTTGAATCGAAATGTCCTGGATCTTCTTGTCTTCGATTCTTTCTTCATTCCCTATGGAGTAGAGCCTTCATTCTAGGAAGGAGGGAGTATTTGTGATGTAATTTGATGTAAGATTCAAGGATTTACTATCTTCTTGATTCAAGGATATTATTATGTTTTGTATCAATAAATTTTGTATGGATTGTTGTGTTTTGTACCTAATTACCATTCTTGATTGGTTGTTTGTATTTCTTTTGGAATCTTGTTGAGGAATTCACTGAATTGTATGACCGAGGGGCATCGTGATTGGGCTGCCCCACTAACGGACTTTTTAGGGGATCACCTTTAGAGGTAAAGCATGAACATACAAAGAAGTAAGACGGATCGATATGCTTAATTCTATATCTTAAGGTGAATTGATTAGTAATGTGTTTCTATGTTGTATGACCAAGGGGCGTCGTGACAGGACTGCCCCGTTAATGGACTTCATAGGGATCATAACTCTTTGATGACTTCAGATTTAGATTTGAGTCCTTGATCAGTGTTTTCTACAGAAGATAACCTGTGACTTCTTACGAATACATTACAATTGAGGACAAGGTTTGGTATATTGCATTACATTGATGAATATCACAAAGAAATCAAAACTCCTATAACCTTTATAAAAACTGAATTTCTACATTTAACTCTTACTTATAATCTTTAGTTGTAAATGATCTTTTAATCGTTTGTTTAGCTAATTCACTTTTGAGATATCTTTAGTGATTATAAGCAATCCCTGTGGATACAATATCTTTTATTATTACTAACGGCGTAACCGTACACTTATGGTTTGTAACAGCTAGCGAGAAGGACGGCATGGGGAGAGAGCCAACGGGCTCGGTGCGTCCGAGGGACAAGGTGCCGTGGAAGAGTACACCGGTGGATGAGAAGAACGTATGCGACGTTCGAGGGACGAGAAACTGGGGAGGAAGGCTGCTCGAGGAGAAGGCCGAAACTTGGGTTCGGGTGAGACCTATTCCGGATGGCCGAGATCACCCAAGCTAACGGAGCCGGAGCGGAAGACCCGAACCGAGATGAGCTAAACCGGAGCAGAGGAACTGGACCGTAAAAAGTCAACTCAGTTGACTTATGTGGTTCGGGCACCTAGAACCATTCCGGGCTCCCGGAGCCTTAATGTGGTCCGGGCGCCCGGAACCTAAATTCTATCAGCGATGATGTGGACACTGACCGAAGTATCGGGGATAAAGTTTTATCCCCTCCCAGACGCCCGGAACCCTTCCAGGAGCCCGGAATAGTGCTTTAAATATAGCACTGATTTCAACAGGTAGAGAAATTCACTTGTAATCCATTTCTCTGTGCTATACTTTTCTTCTGTGTTGTTAACGCTGTAAGAGGCTACTCTACCCGAAGGAGATCTTTAGATATTGCACTACATTCTCCTTGGATTAGCAATCTTCTGATTGCAAACCAAGTAACTCCTTTGTGTCTGTTTTCTTTTAATTAGTCTCTGTCTTTTTAATTACAAGTATTCTTTATTTATTTGATAATCCAAGAAAGGGTACATTTATTCTTTTTTCAAGGCAATTCACCCCTCCCCTCTTGCCGGCCTCCAAAAGGACCAACAGGTTCATGACTAATTCATGATTAAACCAAATATGGTTCAATTCTACCATAAGAGATGTAGTCCATCTGCACTTCTATCATGACAAATATTTCCATATTTGTCTTATGTATGGTCCAACCAAACATTTATCTCTTGATCTAAGAATCCTATTCATTAACTTATTTTACGTCTTTTACAGACTCGTTAGTGTGTGTGACCCAAAAAGTTCCCTCTTTATCTTGGTCATCCATAATTAACTACTTAATTCTTGAACAAAAATGAGTGACACCTAGTAGTACATCATGATCCCCAATTAGCCAAAAAATTATAGTTGATCTTAGAACTAATATGAATCCCTTCAGCAACTTTAGTGAGTCATGCCTTATTCCTTTCACTCATCTTATACCCACTTGGTTCAAGACATGTTCTGTCTCTGTCCCCACCAGATTGACTATGTCACACCTAGCCTAAGGAATACTTTCTCATTCTATAGATTCAAATTACTGGTACACTTAACATGTGATGCTTTGGCCAAAAACTTTGAGTAATAATCCTAACGAATGACCATAGGGTATACGTCTCCTCACAAGGACAAGTGAATCCTTTATGGGCTATCCAAACATCTTCGAGCATTTCGACTTATACCCAATTATCTCGGGTCCACACCTCAATGAGGTGCTTGCTTAAGATGTCAAAGTATAAGTTTTCATGACCAAGATGACTTATATACCTCAAGTCAAAGGAAACTTGCACTCGAGCTATAGTAAGAGCTTCACAGACATATCCATATATATAGATAACCATATGAAGTCTTACAATGAGTCACTCCAATGAACCAGTTACTATAACTAGCATCCACGTTTAACTCTCGACATCCCAATGTCTCCATCCAGTAAGAAAATAGCTGATTGGCGAACCAAGAGTATAACTTGTGCTAGTCTTACAGAATTGATGATGTCCGAATGTATCAATTTGATGACTAGGGGAATTCTAATACATTTATAATTGCACATGTAGAGATACTAGTTGTTATCCAATCACAATTTCTATCATGCTATGAATTGTATTGCAGACATTCAGTAAATGTGTTTAAGACAGACAAACATATAATATGTACTCAAATAGTGAATCTATATTTAGTAAAAATGGTAAGGTGATTGTCTTAGGATATCCCTCAAAATCTAACAGACTTGTCATAGACTCCTCAAATCTGGTAACTCTGTCATCTATAGTAGGAGGGGTTGGAAGTGGAGATAACTCAAGAAGATCAGCAATGATATCAAGCATCTTACCTCGTCTACTGGAGTTGGTTCAGGTTGAGGTGGGCTACAGGGTCATGCTAATGATGGGCCTCTCTACTCCAAGATAGGTCTCCATGATCATCTATATGAACACTAGCTAAGGATAGGTTCCTAGCACCTACTATGTCAAACTCATTTAGTGCTTAAACATCACTAGTGGCGACATCAAAACCTAATGATAATAAGTAGGAGGTTAAAATATGGTAATAAGGCATATGGACCCGTCAGCTAGTGCTAATACTAGTTGAATAAATGATGGTATGAAAGATATGCAAATTAATGTCTATGTCTAACCTCTGGCATATTACATAGAGAAGGAATGAGTGAAATGGGCACATCATGGTTACATCTTTGGTAGTCATCAGAATGCATATGACTAGGACTCTATAGAGGGCATAGTCCTAGACCATAAGGGTGAAAGACCTAAACTAGGTGCGCGATATCCCCCCAAAAAATATGAATATATTGTATCTAGAGTAACATGCAAATAAAGATCACCAAATGGTAGATCCCTAAGGGGGTAGCACAAAAAGGGCATGCAGAGGGTCGTAATCCTAAGAAGTCTCTAATGATCATAGGAGATAGTCTAATGTCAGTACCTGCAACCCTGGTAGTGTATGTAACATCATTGACTTTAACTAAATTGTTGTATAGTTCAACACACAAACCTATGTTTACTAAACTAGAAAAATATGCTAAATTCTATAGTCTATAGTAGTCAATGACCTCTACACAGGGAATGTATGACCTCATAAAGAAACTCCTATCAAGATATCTAAAATGCAAAGGAATATAGGAAGTTGATGAAAACCTAATTCTAAGCTTCTTTGTAGGAAACCTAGGATTCATACTAGGAGTTTGAGAAGGACCAACATCAACATTTGACCTCTTCCTATTTTTTTTTTTAAATATAAGAATGAAATTCTAAATTAAACAAACAATAAATAAATAAAGTTTAAGTTTAAAATTTTATCGATGCATGTTGAATATTTATAAAAAGAATTGACAACCTGGTTGCTTCTAAATCCCCCGCACGCTTGAAGGCTGGGAGTAAAAAAACTTAAATTGTGAACATTTTAATTTTTTTTTTAGACATTTGCTTTGTGCAAACACCAGTGGATATGCACCTAGCACTGAGCCTCAGGTGCCTTATAATGGCATGTCCGGGCGCCTAGACACCATCTAGGTGCCTAGACTAGGAGGCGAGGTGGGTTGCCCAAACCAAATCTGGGCACCCTGACCCCAATACCATAGGTGCCTACTGTAAACCCACGGGCTAGTTTTTTCAAAACGAGGGGGTGCCTAGACCTTGTCCAAGTGCCCTGAATTGGAAGTACAACTTTGATTAAGTTTTTAATTAAGCATCATTGATAAAGATTGAATTTGGTGTGAAATAAGATAAGTTTTAATTAAGTTTAAACTAGGTTTTAAATTAACTTTAATTAATTTTAAACAAGTTTAACTTAAGTGTTAAATGAAGTTTTAATTTTATTAAGTTTAACTTATGCTTTAGATTATGTTTTGATGAGGTTTAACTTAAGTTGTAAATTAAGTTTTTAATTAAGTGAAAATTTTGATTATCTTTAAAATTTAAAATTATAACTTTTAAATTTGTTTTGTTTTAATTAGGTTTTAATTAATTTAAATAAAAAAACTTTAAATCAAATTTTAAATTAAGTTTTAATTAAGTTAAACTTAAGTTCAAAATTTAAATTAAGGTTTAACTTAAGTTTTAAAATTTAATTTTAATTAAGTTGAATTTAAATTTTAAATTTAATTTAAGTTTAGCTTAATTTTTAAATTTTAATTAAGTTAAATTTAAGTTTTAAATTCTATTAAGGTTTAACTTAAGTTTAAAAGTTTGATTAAGTTTAAAAGTTTGATTAAGTTGAATTTTAAGTTTTAAATTTTATTAAGATTTAACTTAAGTTTAAAGTTTAATTGAGGTTTAACTTAAGTTTAAAAGCTTATTTAAGTTGAATTTAAATTTTATTAAGATTTAACTTAAATTTAAAATTTTAATTATGATTAATTTAAGTTTTAAATTAATTTTAATTTAAAATCCAAAAATATCTAGTTTAAAAATAATCATCTAAGAATAATATCCTTAGCATATGTTTAACTTTAGTTACTGACTAGCTACCAGAAGATAGTAGTGTTTACTTATTTAGTCAAGTCATGTACTTTTATCCAGTTAGTTATTTACTAAAGTGATTGCTTAACTTGATCAATGTGTTTTAGTATTTTTTTTACCCAGACTTATAGTGATGAACTCATATAAGTATCTGAAGTCTAGGTATTGCCCTATGCATCTCACATAATTCTATGTTTTTGAATACACGAGCAAGGTAAACCTAATGTGCTTCTGAGTTGTTGGTTGCCTAAAACTATAGTTGCATGCTTTCTAGGGGAAAACTTGGGCTAAGTCCATAAAATTTGAAAGTATGAGTTAATAAGTTTTGTAAAAGATAAGTTTTGAAAGACATGAATTTTAAATAGAATAAGTCCTAATCTATCGTGCACATTCTAAATTATCTCCTTAAATTACTAAACTTGGATTCTAGTAGTCGTTTAGTGAAGATGTTAGTCAGATTTGATTTAGACTCAACATAGTTAAGTTTAATGTCTCATTTAGCGACGTGATTTCTAATAAAGTGATATTTGATTTCAATATATTTAGTTCTTGAATGACGCACTAGATTCTTGGTTATGTTAATTGAGCTAATATTATCAATAAAGATTTTTACATTTTTATGTTCTAAGTTAATGTTTTTAATGTGTGCATCATCAATAACACTTGTGTTACACACTCGCCTATTGCTATGTACTCTACTTCAGTAGTAGATAAAGCAACACAATATTATTTTTCATTAAACCAGCTAACAAGTGATGGTCCAAGTAGTTTACATCCACCACTTGGACTTTTTTGATCTAGTTTACAGCTAGCATAATCTGACTCAGAGTAACCTATAAATTTAAAATTAGGTGTTTTAGGGTACCAAATTCCTACATTTGGTGTTCCTTTCAAGAATCTAAAGATTCTTTTTACATTAGTTAGGTGAGATTCCTTAACATAGGTTTGGTATTTAGCACACATACTAACTACAAATAAAATATCAGGTTGACTTGCAATTAAGTATAAGAAGATGCCTATGGTACTCCTATAACATTTTAGATCTACTGATTTTCCATTTAGATCACTATCTAAAGTTGTGTTGGTTGCCATTGGTATTTTTATTTCTTTAGTATTTTCCATTCTAAACTTTTAAGTAATTCTTTTGTGTATTTTTATTGGTAAACATAATTTCCTTCATTTATTTGTTTAATTTGTAAACCTAATAAATAGGTTAGTTTTCCTACTAAGCTTATTTCAAATTCATGTTCCATTAAGTTGATAAATTTGATGTGAGCCCACAAGTATACGGGTGTCATCAAGTAATAAAAGATTATCGATCCCATAAGGACTAGTTATGAGTACAAGCTGACAACGAATTAGCTAAAAAATCGAGGGTTGAGAGTCACACACTAAGAGAATAGAAGTAAATTGAGAAAGAGAGAAAAAGAGAAAGAGTATTGAGGAACTTAGCTTGGGAAAATGTTCTAGGGGTTTGGTTTCATTGTGATGCTAATCAATGTATCATAGATCACCTATTGCATATTCTCTATTCTTATGCACTTGTAGGAAGTTATATTCATTACCATCTCTTCGCCATAGAGGTCAAGCCAGAATGTTATCTTAATCCATATCCTAGGTTATCAAATGGAAGTGACTTCTATGAAGTCTGGTAATGGGATACCCCTGCCACTAGGGCCCTTCAAGCATAAATTACAAGAACACACTAACACTCAATAATAGAAATAGAAATAATAATTATGTTCAATTCCCTACTTCCTTGTGGAGGATTGCCTCTCCTTGCAATGTAATGCCCTAGATGTTCGAAAATGGGATACCCTTGTCACTAGGGCCCCTCGATCATATGATCTAGAGTATTCCCTCTATGGGATTAGTAAATCAATACAAACATTCAATCAAACATGGTAATTAAGCTCAAGCACAATATATACACATAAGATCAAATAGATACAAGGCATAGCAATTTCATATAGATAGGAAATTGGCAAATCCATGAGTTCTTACATCAATCCATATCACAATTACTCCCTTAATCCTAGAATAATAGATCTACTCTATAACACAAAGGAAAGAATCCAAAGACATTGGAATTAAAAGCATCAAAACTCAAATTAAAAGAAGAAGGGAGAAGAGGCTTATCTGATGCATTGAGTGATCTTCGGATCTAACCCTTTGCTTCTGGAGTCTATGAGATGATGAAAATGGCTCTGGATCATTGAACAGAGTATGGAGAGGGTGTAGATTGGAACCAAGCTGGATCTCCCAAATGGGAGAACCTTCCCCCCTTGAAGAAGACGAAGAAGTCACCTTAAATAGGGTAGGGCACGGGCCAAGCACAGCCTGTGCCACGGCCGTGTGAAATCCACACGGCTAAGGTATACCTGGGCTCTAGTCTCGTGGCATGGCCATGTGGATTCACATGGACAAGGTCGGCTCTAGCTCTAGAAAATCTACATGGTCGTGTGGATCCACACGGTCGGGGTCTGTTCCTTCTCTAGAAAATTCACACAGTCGTGTGGAATCTGCATGGTCGGGGTATACTTTGCCTCTACTTTATGGCATGGCCATTTGGGTTCACATGGTTGGTGCCTTCTCCTCCTCTAGAATGTGACACGGACATGTGGATTCCACACAGTCGGACCCTTATTCATTGTTTGTTCTTCGAGTCGTCTACCAGTAAGTTTTTGCTCAAAAAGTGCATCCTTTCAATAGAAAAATACACAAAGAGCAGATCTCTGATAAAGAAGAGTAATTATGCTAAAAATATGATACGAGGTGTAAAAATGCATAGATGAATCATAAATAAAGTACATGAGTGTGAGTCAAAATATGCATAAAAGTGTATATAATCTATGCATATCAAAATTCTTGTAAAAATTTTGAATTTTTTGAGCCAAAATTATGTCATCTATATACACTTAGGATATAAAAATATCTTTCTTAAGAGTTTTTACAAAAAAAGTTAGATCAATTCGACCTTGGTTGAATCCTTTTAGAATTAGATAGCAAGTTAACCTTTCATACCAGGCCCTAGGTGCTTGTTTAAGACCATACAATGCTTTCTTTAGTTTAAACACATGCTCAGGATGTTCTAAACTCTCAAACCCAGGTGGTTGACCTATAAACACTTCTTCTTTGATTATCCCATTTAAGAAAGTGAATTTAACATCCATCTGATAAAGTTTAAATCCTTTATGGGTTGCATAGCTTAGTAGCATTTTAATAGACTCAAGTCTAGCTACTGGGGCATAGGTTTCATCATAGTCAAGTCTCTCTACTTAACTAAACCCTTTAGCTACTAATCTAGCTTGGTTTTTAACAATTTCCCTATTTTCATTTAGTTTATTTCTAAACACCCATTTTGTTTCTATGACCTTTTTATGTTTGTGTAATGGTACTAAATCCTAAACTTCATTTTTTTTTCAAATTGCACCAGTTCTTTTTGCATGGCTATAATCTAATATGGGTCAAGTAGGGATTGTTTTACTATTTTGAGTTCAATCTTAGAAATTAAAGTTATTTGACTTAAATTTCTAAATAATGATCTAGTTTAAACCCTTAGGTCTGGGCCACTTATTATTTATTCAATTGGGTGGTTTGAGATGACTCTTATTATTTTAGATTCAGTATGTTGGAGTGTATACTAAAAGCCTAGCTTTTGTAAATATTTATTTTTGAAATAAAAGAATCACATTGGTCAGTATATGTATTTATTTGTTAAATGTAATTGTTCAATTAATTTATAAAGTAGATAACATGGAGTGTGGTGTCATACTCAGGAGATCATGTTGTCGGTTCTCTATAAATTATAAACAGTTGCTCACGACTAAGATGGAAAGGAACAAACCATGAGAATATTCGTAGTGTAATTAAGTATTAGTGTAAAATACCGAAAATAAGAGAATATTAATAAGGGAATTTTCCGGAATTTTTGGAAATTTTTCGGAAATTTTTCGGAGCTCGTACGAACGAGTTAACGGTGATGAAAATGGGGTCCGGGAGAGCCTGTTTAGGCTACCCATTTAAGCGAGGAAATGTTTAATTCTTAAATTCTTTTTTTTTATTTCCTTTTTATTTGTTTTCTCTAGTTACTGTGCTTTCTCCTTTTTCCCCGCTAATTCCTTTCTCCCTGCCGAACTCGCGCCGACGCCAAGCCTCCTCCCGATCCTTGCCCTAACCGCCTCGGTGGTTCTTTTTTTTTTCTCTTTCCTCGCGGCAAAAACCCTCGGCGACATCTTCTTCTCATTTATTCGTTCCTCTTCTCGGCCCCGTTTACTTCCTCTCCTCTCTACGCCTTCTCCACCCGATAGCACCGTCGGGTGCTCTTTCTCCTCGCCGAGCGACGTGCCGCCGCCACCACAGTCGACAGCCGACCGCCTTTCCAGTGTCGGCACTCCTTCCTCCTCCCTGTCCAAGCGCCGGCAACGTGCGGGCACAGCCCTAGCGCCGGCCACCGCGTGCCCTATGTATCGCCTCTGCTGATTCACCACTACTGAGCCTCTCTGCCGACGCCGACCCACCTTCACCGGCCACCAGGTTCTGCCGAGCCCTAGTCTTGATCTTCTTATTGATTCCTTTGATTCCAGCACTGAGGGTTTGTTCTACCAGGATTTTGTGCTGTGGAGTACCTGATTTCCAGGCGCTAATCCTCTCCGGTAGTAAATTGCCTTGGCTGTGATTGAAGGTGAGGTGCACAGATTGATCTAGAATTATGTTATCATTAGTGTGATGATTTCTTAAGCTCTATTTTGATATAGACAGTGAACCGCAGGTTATTGCTTGGGTTCCAACAACTACCTCTGTTCCGGCAGCAACGTTACCGGTTGAGGCTTCAGAATTAGGTAAGTGGAGGAGGTAATTTTGAATACGAACTAGATTTAATTCTAGCTATGAAAAGGATAGGGTTATTGGGGCGATAAGAAATGATTAGGGTTAAGAACTAACCCTAGTTGACCAATTGATTTTATTTAATTAAGGTTCGTTAATTGTGTTGGGTGGATTAGTTGGATCCAATTTATAACTTCTTAAATTGGATTAGAATTTAATTTGGCTAATTTTGGTATGATAGAATTAGCTAAACTAGACCTTATGTTTAATACACAGGACTTTGACACAAGATGAGTATCTCGACGTCAGATTTGGACCGATTGGACTTTTCCTATTGGAGGCGGGGTACTTTGACTTATGTCTTTTGATATGCATAATAATGTGTTTAACATATAGCAATGATTGTGTTTTCCATTTGTTTCGGTTGGTCACTACATGATCTGTTACATGTTGCTTGTTTACTTATTATGCACTGTATGTTATTATTTATCTGACCATACATGCTTTAGGTAGTGACCCAACCATATGATATATTATATTCAGGACCTAGGGTTTATTTGATACCCTATCTGTTTGTGTATCCTCCATTTGATACATTGTCATGCGGTATACATTTTATATTTATGTATGGATCATGCTATACTATTCGTGATATTGTCATGTTTAGTATCATGCATCATCTTGCATGATTGCATGCTGTGCGATTGTCTGCTCCATTATTGTTGAGCACATCGCTAGTTACATGTATCTGTACACACCACCACTCATGGGTTAGTGGTATATCAGACAGGTGTGTGGCAGTTCTACTGTTTGGCTCCGTTGGTCTGGTGACTCAGCGTGGTAGCCGGCAGACAGTTCCGCTCTGTTTGGCTCCGTTGGTTTAGTGTAGCAGTGTTGTAGCCGGCAGGCAGTTGGACTTTGTTTGGCTCCGTTGGTCCGCTCATGGGTAGTGTGACTCGGCGTGGTAGCCTTCAGAGAGTTCTCCCCGTCATTGTGTACCGGGGGATGAGAGCATTGCGCTCCCCCATTTATTATTTCGGGGTAGGAGTATGTGTGTACTCCGACAGCATCCCGTCCACTTGATCACTCATCAGGAGCAGTGATGTCAGAGTGCACGGTTGTCACAACCCTACCCACTCAGACTCACCATTGTGTGTGAGATGGCTGACTGCGTCAGGGGTGACCATGTCATTGGCATCATATGCATGATGCATTTATTGTTTGTGTTTGCTGCATTTACTTGCTGCATTTATATGAATGCATTTGATTGGCATGCATACAGGATTATGACACCGTCGGTCTGACGACCCTGTTACCTTTTTACCTTGATCTTGGTTAGTACAGTTTTCTCCTATTTTTGTTTCAGTTGCATTTATCCTTCTTGTATCCAGGAGACTGTACGTATGATTAGTGTTGTCTGTTATTTACTTTATTTTGCATATCAGTTGTACCTGCTGAGTGTTGGACTCACCCCGCCTCCATTGTTGTTATATTTTCAGGTTGAGGCTGTCCGGAGTAGTTCCAGTCGCTAGTCCCCATTGCACGTAGTGCTAGTCCTCTACTGATCACGAGTAGTTGTTTTAGTTTCTCTTTTGACTATGTTTAGACTTGGTTTGTTTGATACTTGGATATTATATGGATTCTTATCGTTGATGGATTTTGGTATGATTTGGATATGTTTTACTCCATGCCTGCCTGGACGGCAGAAGAGGTGAGTTTATCGGATTTGAGTTTTACGAGTGTAGTTGAGTAGGGTTGATTTTGAGTCATGGTATTACTACTTTGGTTTGCTTATATTTATATAAACTGCGTGGTGATGGTTTATTTACATGTTATTATTCTAGCCGCATGTGGCTGAGGTATATGAGGATGTAGAAAAGTTTCAGATTGTCCGCCGTACAAGGGAGATGCTGCCGAAATTTTCTCGGACAGGGACACCTCCGGGGCGTGACAATTAGTTTATCTTGACTAATAAATTACACTGATACACTTTAAGTGTATTGAGTAGAACCATTTAGGTAAGTTCTTTTTGTACTGACCTAGTAAAAGAACCAGACCTTAGTTATTATGGAAGTGTGTGCTCTTAATCCTAATATAATAACAAATACATATATTTAATATTTATTTCTTTGACTTATCAAAGGGTGAGGTTTAACTCGATAAATCAATATGCTCGATAAGTTGGGAAATGATATTACTTATAGTGTGTGTTGTTGATTATAGAAGGAATCTGTGTCCTAGTTATCTAGGTTGAGAATGTCCCCAAGAGGAGCTCATAAGGATTGCCATGTTAAATCCTACAGGTGGACCTAGTCCGACATGACAATGAAGTTGAGTGGTACTACTCTTGGAGCTAGATATTAATTAAGTGAGTTGTCAGTAACTTAATTAGTAGACATTCGTAATCTTAAATACAGGGAGACTAACACACTCATGATAAGAAGGAGCTCATAATGTAATTTAGGATTGGTGTGGTAGTGCGATAATAACTCTCTAGTGGAATGAGTTATTATCGATGAACTTGAGTTATGTGGTCGGGGCGAACACGGGATACTAAAGCTCATCGGAAGGCCAAAACCAATTTCTCCTCTAGGTCCCTGTCGTAGCCTCATTATAGCCTTAAGTCCATCCAAATGTATGGCTCTTCTTGGTGTCCAAGAAGTGGGCTGGTCCAATGCTTGGTGACCAAGCATGAAGGGGCCACAATATTCAAACAAGGGAGGGTTGTTTTGAATTTTTAAAATCTTCTCTTTGTAGAAAACTATAAGTTTTAAAAGAGAGATTTTAATTTTTAAAAAACTTTCCTTATTTGAATTAGGCCACATGTTTTAATAGAGAGTTTTAAAAGTTTTAAAACTTTCCTTTTTTAGCCATCCTCATGGTTTAAGAAAAAAGAGAGATAAGTTTTAAAATTAAAATTTTCTATCATCATGTTAAAAAGGAAATTTTATAAGAGAAGTTTTAAATTTTAAAACATGGTTTTAATTTTTAGAACTTTCCTTTTTTAACTCCTACTTTAGGAAAGAGAGCTTGTAAAATTTTATAAGAGTTTTTCTTGTAAAATTTTATAAAAATATATTTCCTTTTTCCCCTTGATGAGGTGGTCGACCACCTTGCTTGGTGCCCAAGCATGTGGCCGACCATATTAAATTAATTAAAATCATCACAAAATTAAAATTGGTGATTGATTCAATCAAGAGGAAAGAAAAAGAAAAATAAAAAGGAAAAAGGAAAAACTCTTGGATGATTTTATTTTTTGTAAAAACTTTTTCCTTATTTGTCTTAGGCAAGTAATATAAAAGAAGGGGTGAGGGGGCTACATGAGATACAACTCTTATTCTTTGGCTTGGAGACCCTCTTGGTGCCCGGCCCCTCTCTCCATCTCTTCTTCCTTTGCTCTCTTTTCTATTGTGGTGGTGGTGGCCGAATAGTACAAGGAGGAGAAGCTCTTTTGGGTGGTGTTCATCTTGGAGGATCATTGCCCACACGACGCCCAAGGCGAGGTGAGAAATACGACAAAAGATCTCGAGGTCATTAGCTTACAAAGAGAAGGTATAACTAGTAATTTTCTTCCGCATCATACTAGTTATTTTCTTTGTAAAAATTCTAAATACAAGAGGCAATTAGATCTAGTTTTTCGAATTTATTTTTCGAGTTTGTGTTTTCTTCTTTTTCGAATTTGTGATTCGATTGTTCTTTTTGGTTAATGTAACGACCACCCTTCTTACTATACTATACTACTCTCTAAGGATGACCGTTACTTATCTACTAACTCTACTTAACCGGTGTGATCGAAACCACGAGGAATCCCTACCGAAAAATTTCTACAGAGTCTCCCCTGTACCGGAGACCTTAAACTGAGATACAAACACTATATACATCAGCCACAGGCAGCTGGAACATATATCAAACAACTCACGCAGAAATTTTAAAACAACTAGTGTAGTAAGTTGTACTAAATGTTCCTAGAAAACTTAAAATTTCGGCAGAGTATCTGCTGTTCAGCGAACTAAAATCCAATACATACATCACATGCATTTATAACATAACTATACTAACAGAAACATATCAAAACTATAACTCAAGAAAGTATCAAAGTACTAACTTACTAACAATTACATCATAGCATGCAATCTAGAACCCAAAGATAATCTCAAGGACCTAGAATAAATGATACAGTCTCAAATGTTTTCACCAAAGCTCAAAATAACTTAATAATGTTCCCAGATCTCTCCCATAGTCCAGACACCACACACCCTCATGCATCTCCTTGTCGCTTTCCTTCGTATACTTTAACTTTTCCTTTATCTGCAGTAGGAGGAAAATAAATCTATAAGCGAATCGCTTAGTAATTACTAATCTATCTCACTAAAACTCGAAAGTGCATAAGATACAAAGGATTCTAAAACTGAAATGCTAGAAAGAAAAGCTAAACATGCTCATCTAATAGCAAAGCACTAAAATAATCTGCATACTCATGATATATAAGAATAAATCTGTATGCTGGAAATAAAGCTAATCATGCTCAATAAAGTCATAAGGAAAGTAAATGAAAACTAATACTGTATGCTTAGCATTATAAGAGCTGAACTTTACTGGTTCTAAACATAGGTGATACTTGTTTCATTTACTTATAGCCTTATACTTGAAATTAAGATTTAACTTTCTTCTTCTCTTTCTTGGGCCCAGGATTAGTACCAAAATGCGCGCTCTCTAATAGAGACAGAGGTAGCGAGCCTCCAGTCCTATGAGGGTAAAGACCTCGGTCTTACCAGGGCCAAGACTTTGGAATTGGTCACCTGGATTTGTTTAACGACAACTTCGGAAGTCGGGTACTAGCCTCTTTAAAAGATTTACTTGTTATCTTTTCTTCTTTAGATCTTGTTCTTTTCTTACTTATAGCTTCTCATAATCCTCAAAAGGTTTAATAGGGCACATAATCATTCCACTAAAATACATGGCTATTCATCTTATTAAAATAACAAAGACAACTAGCTATATGCTTTAGATTAAAGAGCTATTAAAAGCTAACTAACACATACATGCATATGTATCAAAACAAGAAACTAGAAACTGAATTATAATTCAATACCACTCATGCTATTCTAATACTGCAAGTGAAAAAGAATTAAGAACTAATACTGCTCATGCTATTCTAATACTACAAGTGAAAAAGAATTAAGCACCAATACTGCTAATGTTCAAGAAAACCAAGAAACTAACACTACATACTGTAAATAAAGGTTGTTTTTATCTTTTTGAGTAGCAAGGTAAATGCAAAACTCATTCTAACTAAATAATGGGTTGTTCTTAATCTTCAAATACTGAAATTTGGGATCCTATCTTGACCTTGGACTTGATTTGCTTAGAACTTCTCATAAACCCCTAAACAGATTAAATGGAGCACTTTACCATCCTTTCTACCTACAAATTCTAAGGTTTCCTAGCACAACCATGCTCCTTATGTAACACCCCTAGAAAGCCTAGATAAGAAAGTAAGGATAATGAGAGTTTGAAGGTAGTGAAAAGAAGGTGTAAATATTCTAAGTTGAATATTAAGATGGGAAGGATTTAGATGATTAAAACTTTATGAAAGAAAATAAAGTTGAGAATATAAACCATCTATATTTATAATACATGGAATTAATGTAAACAAAAGGAAGGAATATGAGATAATATATATGTGTATGAAATATTTATGCATAATGCATAATATGGTGATATATGAATTATTATGTACAAAAGAATATCAATAATATGTTAGAAGAGAAATAGGATTGAACCTTGGACCTCTTGTAAGGAACATGTATAGGATATCAAAGGGGATAGGAGAATTATTGATAAGGAGAGAAAGGACTAAGCAGTTAAGAATAAGAAAGGATTCTTTTTACTTAAAAGGAAAAGGAAGTAAAAAGAAGTAAAAATATACATAACCAAGTTTTGATCCTTGGTTCTCTTGTGGATGCATGCATATGTTAACCAAGTGTGATAGGAGAGGATATTGTAAGAGGAGAGATAGGAATTTTAATTAAAGGAAAGAAAGAGAGAAATTAAAGGAAAGAAAAGAGAGAACTCAAGAAGCATTTCTCTAGAATATTCTTATCATTAAAGAGGAGAAATAAATAAGGAGGATGAATCAAGTCAAGTTTTCCTCCCCTCATTTTAGTATAAATAGGCATGGAGGGGTGGCTTCATCCTCAACTCACTCTCCTCCTCTTCTCCTAGAGGTGCCGAGACACTCCCTCTTTTCTTTCTTTCTTTTGTTGCCGAGCAACACAAGAGGAAGAAGCCTCCTCTTCTTCCTCCTCCTCTCCACCAAAAGACCTAGCCACTTCTTCCTCCATTGGTGCCGAGCAAAGCAAGCAAGGAAGAAAGGTCCACAAGCAAGTTCTCAACTCTAGGAAACTTAAGCAAAGAAGGTAAGCTTCCCCTCACCTGTGGTACAAGGCTTTTATGTGATTTTCGGATTTATAAGGATTAGAAAACCTAGGAAATAATTTAAGAAAATTCGGCTAAAGAAAAGGTTTTCAAATCTAAGATGATTTAAACAAGACCTCATTTCATGATAAGATTTTCTATGCTATGTAGAAGGATTCTTTTCCATGATTTTATACTGATATGATGTATGATCAGAGGAGTATCTAACCCTAGGATTTAACCAAAAATATTTTAAAGAGGCTAGGAAGATTATAGTCTAACCAAACTAGTGCAAGGTTCCTTCTATGAAATGCTAAGGACCTTTCTATGGTTTTCTTGCTTGGAAATTAATTGGAACCAAAAGAAAACTCACTTGTATGCTTCGGACCAGAAAGGTTAAGGGTTAGAAAGACTAAACATGCTCCTATGATAGGATATAAAGTTTCTTAAAGGGTGTTCACATTGCTAGAAACTCATGAACTCTTTTTAGGGTTTTTCGGCCATGATAAAAGGGATAGCTTAGATTAGCCTAAACAAAAATATTAATATGCTCAAGACCTCTGTGATATTATGATATGAAAGTTGATTAATGCTCTCATGTTTAATTGGAATGTAGAAAATTAGTTACATGATATAAGACATATAAGATCACAAGAGTCCTAGCTTGTTTATGATCCAATTTTGTGTATGATGTTCTTAGTAACTTTTGCCATAATATTTACTTAGGCTTTCCATGCTTTAGGCCACTTAAGAAACCTAGCTTAAGGACTGGTAGGTTTCGGCCATGAAGGAAAATAAAAGAAAAAGGGAAAGAAACCTAGGAAATGCTATACATAATGAGAAGAAATGAAATTATGTTATGTAATATGCCATGATATGTTATAGCATAGGAAATGCTATACATAATGAGAAGAAATGAAATTATGTTATGTAATATGCCATGATATGTTATAGCATAGGAAATGCTATACATAATGAGAAAAATGAAATTATGTTATGTAATATGCTATGATATGTGATAGCATAGGAAATGCTATACATAATGAGAAGAAATGAAATTATGTTATGTAATATGCCATGATATGTTAGAGCATAGGAAATGCTATACATAATGAGAAGAAATGAAATTATGTTATGTAATATGCTATGATATGTTATAGCATAGGAAATGCTATACATAATGAGAAGAAATGAAATTATGTTATGTAATATGCCATGATATGTTATAGCATAGGAAATGCCATACATAATGAGAAGAAATGAAATTATGTTACGTAATATGCCATGATATGTTATAGCATAGGAAATGCTATACATAATGAAAAGAAATGAAATTATGTTACGTAATATGCCATGATATGTTATAGCATAGGAAATACTATACATAATGAGAAGAAATGAAATTATATTACGTAATATGCCATGATATGTTATAGCATAGGAAATGCTATACATAATGAGAAGAAATGAAATTATGTTACGTAATGATATGTTATAGCATAGGAAATGCTATACATAATGAAAAGAAATGAAAAAGGAAATGCATGAAAGATTGTTAGGGACATGATATGATAGTTATGCATGATAAGTTATTTTTGTATGGTTTGTACCAAGGGTGGGCTCCGTAAACGCCCCGGGGTCGATGGAGTAAGACTCGGGCCTCGTCAGTAATGGGCCTCTGAATGCCCTAGGTCGATGGAGTAAGACTCGGGCCTAGTATGTATGCATGGTAGGGTTCAAGACTTGCTACCTTGGACCTACCTATGAAGCGCGCGCATTATGTATGTGGTACAAACTGGGATCCCCTCTAATGATGATATTAATTTCAAGTACTTATAAGTATAAGTTTTCAAATTCATGATGCATTGCCTACATATGTGCTTGAATTATCTGATGATTAGATATAATGTCATGTGATATTATATGAATATGAATATGATACCCTTGTATATCGTATGCTTATGATACCTCGCATGATATTGATATGCAATGATATGAATTCGGTTTTAGTGAGTAGGAAAGGAACTTACTGAGCCATGAGTGCTCATAGCTTACTTTCCTTGTACCGCAGATATGGGGGACGGATATTCGGAACGACGGAGCAGCAGGAGGAGCAGATAGTGATGTGTGTGGTGGTGGCTCGGCAAGAACGATTCGGACAAATTAATATTTTTAGTTATATGATCAATATATGCACATTCGAACTAATCAGAATACGTGATATCATGCTTATTTAAATAAAAGGAATGATTTAAAATTTTCCGCTGTTATAGTATAACTAAAGCATGTACGTAAGTAGTATAAGATCGTAGCGCCGCCCTTGGGTAAGAAGGGTGGGCGTTACACCTTAGGCTATGCTGCAAAGAATAAAACAACTTAAATATGTTGTGAAAGCAAAACTAAGCATGCTGTGGAGTTCAAGCTGTGAAAGTAAATCAAATACAACTACTAGGCATGTAGTGGAAATCACGCTAAGCATATTGGGAAAATCAAAAATTAAAATACTAAACTTAAATCTAATCATATTCATGGAATTAGCAAATAAAAACTAAGCTACAAGATACACTATGTATAGCTATTTGTGCCCAGTAGTGGCAAGGAAAACTAAGCTACAAGGTACACTATATATATGTTGTTCGTGCCCAGTATAGCAAGGTAAAACTAAGCTACAAATAGGCAGTTCAAAACTAAACAATTTAAATTGAGTTTCATGGTAGCAAGGAAAAGCAAGCACCCTAACTATACAGAGAATCTGAAACAAGGAAAATAAGAAGTCTAAACTAAGGTACTACCCAATGCAACCAACTACATGTTCCAAATTAACCCATTTCATGCTCCATATTTAAACCACCTTTACCAGGCCAATTACAGTAACAATAGGGAGATATAACTAAGATGTGCAGATCTAAACTGAAAATTCAGAATACTTATTATATATATATATCAGTAACAATGATATGCTACAGCTGGGATGCTAAAACTGACATCAGAAGGAAAACAAGATCAAAGCAAGCATGCTACTCTTAACCTCTAACAAATCCTAAATTCTTCAATGCCTAATTAACAAATTTCAGCAGGAAACAACAAGAGGCAAATTCAATCTAAAATCTTGTAAAGATTCTGGAAACGAAACTAAACCATCACAAAGCAGCAGACCTCATAGCAAAGGAAATCACAAACTACTAATCTTATCCACCGAATCCAAACTACAATTCGAAAAAATACAATCTGTTTCCCTTCCTTCAAATTCTCGACAGCAAAGTGAAGAAATTCTGCTTAGTGAAGAAAAGCTAGGGTTCACGGCATCAAGATGTGAAACTAGGGTTCACGTGTGCTTCGGAAGCAAAGTGAGAAACTAAAGAAATTCGGATCTATCCTGCTGCAGGTGAGTAGCAACTTACTGAGCATTCTTGGACTTACAACTAAGAAGAGGAAGACTCTAGGGTTCACGGAGAGGGTAAGATCTTGGCGGCTCCTTTGTGCTTCCGAGCTCCCTTCGTCGGGATGACCACGCACGGGTGAAGACTGGCCGGAAAAGCCCTCGCCGGCGCCGGAGAAACCCTTGCTCACTGTTGCGATTTCATCCGAGATGGGAAGGTGCCATCGGGAGAGAACGGGGAAAGGTAGATCAGGTTTTCGTGAGAAAGGGAAAACCTAATCCCTTTATAACTGGGTTTAAATTTTTTGTTCCAATTATAACTTAACTATATTTGTTCCCCTTCCTTTTCAAGAAAAAATCTTCTGACCACTTGGCTAGCTCGACCCGCTAAAGACTTGTACAAGCCGGAGGTCGCCTGGTCGAGTTTCCGCTCGGCCATTTTTCTGCAGCCTTTTTAAACCTAAGGTATTTCTGTATCAATTAGAACTTATATACATCTTGTTCCATAATCGTTCACGAAACACTTGCGGAACAGTTGGCTAGCTGGGTTCGGTTAAGGTTTGGTTCAGGTCCGAGGTCTTCGGTTTGAATCTCAGCTTGAATATTTTTTTTGTCAAAACTTCTTTCGTTTAGTAAAAATACCAAACGACCTCCAAAAATCACATAATAATACTCTAAAAATTCCTAAAAATCTCTAGAATATTTTAAAAGTATTTCCAAATATTTTTAAGGACATTTAGAACTTGAAATAGGAAAAATTGGGTTGTTACAATTCCCCATACCTTATAAAAAGTTCATCCTTGAATTTAGAATAGTTCTGGATATTTCTGCCTCATACTGTCCTCACGCTCCCAAGTGACTTCCTCGTGCCTCTGGTTATGCCAGATGGCCTTCACTAGTGTCACTTCTTTGTTTCTTAGTCTCTTGACTGCTCTGTCCACTATCTGTGTAGGTCTGCTCTCGTAGCTAAGATCCTCTTGGATTTGCACTGACTAAGGCTGAATCACTTGGCTAAGGTCGTGAATACACTTCTTTAGCATAGAGACATGAAATACATTATGTATTTCTGACATGTCCTGTGGTAAGTCCAGTTTTAAGCTACTTTCCCATTCCTTTCTGTTATCAGGTAAGGTCCTACATAACGAGGACTTAATTTGCCCTTCTTGCCAAATCTCATCACTCCCTTCATAGGAGCAACCTTGAGAAAGACTGAATCCCCTACTTGGAATTAAAGTGGCCTTCGGCGTGTGTCAGCATAACTCTTCTGTCTACTCTGGGCAGTCTCAATCCTCTGTCTGATCTTCTGGATATCTGAGTCTTCCCTTTGCTTTCACTATATATCCTCAAGCAGGGTTGACTCTAAGGTCAATGTAGAGAGTTGCCCATGAATAATTTCCATTCTAAAGTCTGACAACTCCTTCTGCAGTGGTAGGGCTAATGATGACAAAGACATCAGGGATACACTAGATTTTCTACTTAGTGCATCTGTCACTTTGTTAGCTTTGCCTGGGTGGTAGAGGATTTCACAGTCATAGTCTTTGACCAACTCTATCCACCTACGCTGTCTCATGTTTAGGTCTTTCTGGGTGAAGAAATACTTCAAGCTCTTGATGATCTGTGAAGATTCTGCACTGAACTCGATACAAATAATGTCGCCAGAGTTTCAGTGCAAAGACCACAGCTGCCAGCTCAAGATCATGAGTGGGGTATTTCTTCTCATAGTCTTTGAGTTGTCTGGAAGCATAAGCTATAACTTTTCATTCTTGCATGAGTACAGCTCCTAGGCCCATCTTGAAAGCATCATTGTAGATGTCAAAACTCTTGTCACTCTTTGGAACAGTCAGAATAGGAGCACTGGTCAATCTCTTCTTCAATGCTTGGAAACTTTGCTCACATTTGTCTGACCATTCAAACTTCTTATTCTTCCTGGTTAAGGCCATTAGTGGAGAAACTATCCTGGAAAAGTCCTCTACGAATTTCCTGTAGTACCCAGCTAAACCAAGGAAGCTTCTGATCTCCATGGCGTTCTTGGGTCTCTTTTAGTTGTTGACCACTTCTATTTTGGCTGAATCTACTTGAATACCCTCTTTAGAAATTATGTGACCTAGAAACGTCACCTGATCTAACCAAAACTCACACTTTGAGAATTTAGCATACAGCTGCTTCTACTGTTGGGTCTGCAGTATTATTCTCAAGTGTGTGTCATGCTCCTCTGGGGTCCTTGAATAGACTAGAATGTCGTCGATGAATACGATGACAAATTTGTCAAGGTATTCTCTGAACACTCTGTTCATTAAGTCCATGAAGACCGCTGGTGCATTAGTCACACCCAAAAGGCATGACTACTAACTCGTAGTGTCCGTATTTGGTCCTGAAAGTCGTTCTGGGTATATCCCTTTCTTTCACTTTCAACTGATGGTACCCAGAGCACAGGTCTATCTTTGAAAATACTATTGCCCCTCTTAACTGATCAAATAAGTCGTCAATCCTAGGAAGGGGGTACTTGTTCTTGATTGTCACTTGATTCAGAGCTCTATAATCTATGCACATTAGCATGGATCTGTCTTTCTTCTTAACGAACAACACTGGAGCTCCCCATGGTGAATGACTAGGGCGGATGAAACCCTTGTCAAGCAGCTCCTAGAGTTGTTCTTGTAACTCTTTCATCTCTGCTGGAAACATGCGATACGGAGCTTTTGAAATTAGACTGGTACTAGGAACCAATTCAATCTCAAACTCCACTTCTCTTCTGGGAGGTAGTCCAGGTAGTTCTTCTGGGATTACCTCTGGGTACTCACAGACTACCCGAACCTCTTCCTGCTTGGGTCTTTCTTGTTCTTCTGTACTCACAATGTGCGCAAGAAAACCAACACACCCTTTAGCTAACATCTGGTGAGCTGTGAGAGAAGAGAGGAACTTCTAGGTCTTCCTCTTTGGTACTCCCGTGAACTCAAAAGATGGTTCACCTTCTGAATTCTATAAACTCTTCATAATGCTTATTGGTGATCCGTTAGCGGAAGAATCCTTCGTAAAACTCTATCTCGAAGTCAACCCAGCTCATCTGGTTGACTTCTCTCTTACTATTAACTTGCTCCCACTACATACGAGCATCTCCAAATAGACAGAAAAAGGCACACTTAACCTTTTCAACTTCTGGCCAGTCAAGAAGCTCCATTGTGCTCTCCAGTATTTTGAACCAAGCCTGGGCATCCCAGGGCTCAGTCGTGCCTGAGAAGCTTTCTGGTTTCAGCTTCAGCCACTGGATGAGGCATGCTTCTTGTCTTCTAGGTTTTGTGGTGACTTCCAGGGCAACTGATGGGACTTCAGTCACCATTGGGATCTCCACATTAATAGTTGGGGAAGTGGGAGAAGTTGGCTTCTGATTGGCCATCAGAGTGGCAATCACCTATTGCTGCTCTACTACTTGTCTCTGAAGTTGAGCAACAACTTCAGAGAGATTAGGCTCAGTTGAGCCTGGGTCTTCGTTCTCCTGAACCTGGACCTCAGTACGAGCAGTACGGGGACGTCCTCTTCTTGCCATTTAATTATGAAAAGAAAAAGGCTTGATATCTTCTCTATCCTTTCTAAACAAACTTATGTATGAACAAAGAAAAAACAAACTTCTATCTTACTAAAGCACATATATATAAGCTATTAGTCTCTACTGCAAATAATAAAGAAAGCATAAAAGGAAAAACTTAAATACTTTCTTACTTGAAGACGGCAAGGATGATGCTGATGTGTGTGATGCTGGAGAATGGGATCTGCTCTGATACTAACTGTAACGACCACCCATCTTACTATACTATACTACTCTCTAAAGATGACCGTTACTTATCTACTAACTCTACTTAACCGGTGTGATCGAAACCACGAGGAAACCCTACCGAAAAATTCGACAGAGTCTCCCCTGTACCGGTGACCTTAAACTGAGATACAAACACTATATACATCAGCCACAGGCGGCTGGAACATATATCAAACAACTCACGCAGAAATTTTAAAACAACTAGTGTAGTAAGCTGTACTAAATGTTCCTAGAAAACTTAAAATTCTGACAAAATATCTGCTGTTTAGTGGACTAAAATCCAATACATACATCACATGCATTTATAACATAACTATACTAACAGAAACATATCAAAACTATAACTCAAGAAAGCATCAAAGTACTAACTTACTAACAATTACATCATAGCAAGCAATCTAGAACCCAAAGATAATCTCAAGGACCTAGAATAAATGATACAGTCTCAAATGTTTTGACCAAAGCTCAAAATAACTTAATCATGTTCCTAGATCTCTCCCATAGTCCAGACATCACACGCCCCTCATGCATTTCCTTGTCGCCTTCCTTCGTATACTTTAGCTTTTCCTTTATCTGCAGTAGGAGGAAAATAAATCTATAAGCGAATCGCTTAGTAAGTATTAATCTATCTCACAAAAACTTGAAAGTGCATAAGACACAAAGGATGCTAAAACTGAAATGCTAGAAAGAAAAGCTAAACATGCTCATCTAATAGCAAAGCACTAAAATAATCTGCATACTTATGATATACAAGAATAAATCTGTATGCTGGAAATAAAGCTAATCATGCTCAATAAACTCATAAGGAAAGTAAATGAAAACTAATACTGTATGCTTAGCATTATAAGAGCTGAACTTTACTGGTTCTAAACATAGGTGATACTTGTTTCATTTACTTATAGTCTTATACTTGAAATTAAGATTTAACTTTCTTCTTCTCTTTCTTGGGCCCAGGCTTAGTACCAAAATGGGCGCTCTCTAATAGAGACTGAGGTAGCGAGCCTCCAGTCCTATGAGGGTAAAGACCTCGGTCTTACCAGGGCCAAGACCTTGGAATTGGTCACCTGAATTTGTTTAACGACAACCTCGGAAGTTGGGTACTAGCCTCTTTAAAAGATTTACTTGTTATCTTTTCTTCTTTAGATCTTGGTCTTTTCTTACTTATAGCTTCTCATAATCCTCAAAAGGTTTAATAGGGCACATAATCATTCCACTAAAATACATGGCTATTCATCTTATTAAAATAGCAAAGACAACTAGCTATATGCTTTAGATTAAAGAGCTATTAAAAGCTAACTAACACATACATGCATATGTATCAAAACAAGAAACTAGAAACTGAATTATAATTCAATACTGCTCATGCTATTCTAATACTGCAAGTGAAAAAAGAATTAAAAACTAATACTATTCATGCTATTCTAATACTACAAGTGAAAAAGAATTAAGCACCAATACTGCTAATGTTCAAGAAAACCAAGAAACTAACACTACATACTGTAAATAAAGGATGTTCTTGTTTTTTTGAGTAGCAAGGTAAATGCTAAACTCATTCTCACTAAATAATGGGCTATTCTTACTCTTCAAATACTGAAATTTGGGATCCTATCTTGACCTTGGACTTGATTTGCTTAGAACTTCTCATAAACCCCTAAACAGATTAAATGGAGCACTTTACCATCCTTTCTACCTACAAATTCTAAGGTTTCCTAGCACAACCATGCTCCTTAGGCTATGCTGCAAAGAATAAAACAACTTAAATATGTTGTGAAAGCAAAACTATGCATGCTGTGGAGTTCAAGCTGTGAAAGTAAATCAAATACAACTACTAGGCATGCAGTGGAAATCAAGCTAAGCATATTCGGAAAATCAAAGATTAAAATACTAAACTTAAATCTAATCATATTCATGGAATTAGCAAATAAAAACTAAGCTACAAGATACACTATGTATAGCTGTTCGTGCCCAGTAGTGGCAAGGGAAACTAAGCTACAAGGTACACTATATATACGTTGTTCGTGCCCAGTATAGCAAGGTAAAACTAAGCTACAAATAGGCAGTTCAAAACTAAACAATTTAAATTGAGTTTCATGGTAGCAAGGAAAAGCAAGCACCCTAACTATACAGAGAATCTGAAACAAGGAAAATAAAGAAGTCTAAACTAAGGTACCACCCAATGCAACCAACTGCATGTTCCAAATTAACCCATTTCATGCTCCATATTTAAACCACCTTTACCAAGCCAATTACAGTAACAATAGGGTGCTATAACTATGATGTGTGGATCTAAACTGAAAATTCAGAATACTTATTGTTAGGATCGTCGTACTCGGCTAGAGAGGGGGGTGTGAATAGCCGATCCCAAATTGCTCGTTTCTTCCTACGATTAGGGTTAGCGCAGCGGAAATAACTAAATAGAAACACAAAAAGGAAAGATCAAACCTCAAACTCAAACTCGACGATGTAAGGAGGTTCAGAGATGAAACTCCTACTCCTCGGCGTGTCCGTAAGGTGGACGAAGCCTATCAATCCGTCGGTGGATGAGTCCCCGGAAAACCGGCTAATAAGAACTCCTTCTGGGTGGAGAAACCTCACCACAAACTCTTGCAACAGCAAGATCAGAGTACAAGTACAAGAAGCACAGCAAGATACAAATATAAAGATGAATGTAACAACTCTTGCTTGCCTTCTCGTCGTCGACTGAAATCTGTAGATGAAGCACCAACTTCACAGAATCACAACAGCAGCTGAAACCAGTCGAAGAAGTCGAGGAAGCTCACGCGAAGCTTCGGAAGCGAGCTTAACAAAGCTCTAGAACAGCAGAAGCAATAACTTGTAGAAGCAAGAAGAAGATCAAGAAGAAGCAGAAGCTTCGGAGAAGAAGAAGTAAGAAGTAATTTTTTGTCTGTAGGAGCCCTCAGCCTCTTTTATACCTGCATCCACCTACGAAGAAGAAGCCAGAAGAGAAGATGGAAGACCGTTGTGAGCCAACGGATAGTTACAGACCGATCGGTGGCTGATCGGTCGGCTCGATCGGTCCCGGGACCGATCAGGCCCTCGATCGGTCCCGGACGATCCCACCTCTGTAAGAGAGGTGGCTGCGTCTCGATCGATCGTGAGACCGTCGAGACTCCTGCTGATCGGTCCCAGATCGAGTTCACTCACGAAAGTTGGCTCAACTCCTCCGATCGGTCTCCGGCCGATCGGATGACTCTGAACCCTTCATTTGTTATCTGATCGGTCACCAGACCGATCAGATACTCAGGCGTATCGCTGGATCGGTCACCAGACCGATCCAGGTTTAGAGCTCCAGCCCTAAACCCTAAATGGTCCTGAGAACGAGCTACCGAGCCCTCTCTTGACCTAGTCCGGAGAACGAGCTACCGAGCCCTCTCCGACTTCGTCCGGTCCAGAGAACGAGCTACCGAGCCCTCTCTGACCACAGTCCGGAGAACAAGCTACCGAGCCCTCTCCGACTTTCCGTGCCAAGTCTCCAACTTGGTCTTTCCCCTGCCTGGCTTCACTCACCAGGTCTTCCCAACTGCCTAGCTTCACTCACCAGGACTTTCTCCAACTGCCTGGGTTCACTCACCAGGACTTTCACTTTCACCTAGCTTCACTCACTAGGATTTTCACCTGACTTCACTCACCAGGATTTTCCCTCACTCACTAGGATTTTCACCTGACTTCACTCACCAGGATTTCCTGACTGCCTGGCTTCACTTACCAGGACTTTCCGAACTGCCTGGCTTCACTCACCAGGACTTTCCGAACTGCCTGGTTTCACTCACCAGGACTTTCCGAACTACCTAACATCCCAGTTAGGACTTCCCAGTCAAGTATCCGGTCAACCTTGACTTACTTGACTCTTCTTCATCCAACCTGATCAGACCCTGATTAGTATCTCTCCGTATGGACAACTGCACCTGCATTGTCCATGTCTACATGTCCTTCTGTATTGTCAAACATCGAAACCATGACCAAGGTTTACGCTTGGTCAACTAGGTCAACCTTGACCTACTGGAAATTGCACCAACAATCTCCCCCTTTTTGATGTTTGACAATACCTTTAAGTTAGGCTAATCCAATAGCCTCAACTTTCCTCATGCCACTAGGTAATGAAACATAAGTTACAACCTTACATTCTCCTTCTAAGAAGGCAACCTCCTTCTTAGATAATGAAGGCCTAACTTAAACCCTTCATTCTCCCCCTATTGGCACACATCAACAAACTCTCCCCCTGAAGAGTAAGTCATCGTTGTTCACAACTTCACTCGTCGTGATCAACAAACTCTCCCACTAACTCCAATGTTCTTCCTTGAACATTCTCTAGACATTCTTCCCCTTTTTGACACACATCAAAAGGAGTGAATCAAGGTCAAGAGTTTCTTCCTAATGAAAGTCCCATATCTTTCATTGAAACCCTTAATTTCCCCCTTGACACTAGAGTCAACAATTAACTTAGTGATAATCCCATATCACTCATGACAACTCCCCCTAAAGGTCAACTCCCCTTGACCAATAGGTAAAACTCCCCCTAAAAGTCAACTCTCCCTTGACCATTGCATCAACAATGTCTTGGAGAGTTTCAAACCTTTAGAACTCTAAAACACCAATTCCCGAGCTGAAATTTCAGACAACCAGTCGAATTTCAGCAACTTGGCACGCCCTGATCGGTCACCAGACCGATCAGAAGTCCCCTGGATCGGTCACCAGACCGATCCAGCCTTCCCTGGATCGGTCCAGTGACCAATCCAGGTACTGATAGGTTCTGATTTCTGATTTTCCTTCAGCGAAATTCAGAAACCGCTAATAAATTACATAAAACTCCAAAAATTGTGAAATTTTGAGGATACATTCCTCATAACATATACTATCATGGAAAAATAGTTTTCTATGAAAATAACTTCCATTTTCAAATCTTGATACAAAGTTCAAAAGTCTTTGAAATAGCTCAAAGTTAATCACTCTTTGTATCACTTGTTCAATGATGAATGCTATCACTAGAAAAGATTCATCAAGGTTTTTCAAATCAATTTTAAAATGATTTTAAACCCTTTAATTTGGGACCACAATTTTAGGGCTAAATGTACATGACTTGTACACAAGCTTTCCCTATGATCCCCAATTTAGAATTAGGCTCATCTAGGTACAAGAACTATGCACCTTGATCCTAACTCATCATCCTAATATCTCACACACATCTAAGGTGTATCAAACATATTCAAGTCAATTTTGATGTGAGATATGGGTTTAGGTCGTCTTAAGCTAAGTTCTCATGTATTTTCTAAACAACAATTTGATTTCCATATCAAATTATGTTTTTGTCCTTAAAGCAAATTAATTGATTATAAATGCAAAAGATGATGACATGGCATAAAATAGTATCATAAATGAAAACATGTGCCAATGTCATGATGGCATGGCATAAAGTGTGAAACTCTAACTAAGGCATGACATATAAATAACCTAAGTATTATCATGACATTTCAAATGATACTAAATTAAATATGATGTCATGACATGGCATATAACAAAAAATATATGGCAAATAACATGTAAAGGTATAGGAAATACCTACTTCTAACCTTAGTTGCCATTTTTGATAATTTTGATCATTTTGCCATAGGTTCTATATTCCTAAGAGTAATAGACCTAAAATCATATACCAAAGATTTTTGGTTAATTATGTGCCAATTAGATTGACTCTAGGAAACTCCTCAAATGTGATTGACACATCCTAATCACCTTAGGAATAATTTTTCCATTTCATTTTCAAGGCTTGATTACACCTTGAAAATTCCTAAAGTGCCACCTTTTGCCATGATTAGGTTAACTACCTATTCAAGTGAGGTTGGCATACCTTAAACCATCTAGCGTGATGGAATCACGCTCCTAGGAACCCAATACCTATTGGAGCTCATTGGGTTCACTAAATATTCACTAGGGATGACTTCCCTAGCAACCCTCCTAATGACCCTCCTAGGCTTTAAAACCTTAGTCATTTGGGACTCATCAAGATCAACCCTAGAGGCGACTCCCCTTGTGACCTTGGTGATGGTCTTCCTAGCCCTAGATTTTGTTCCATAATCGAATGGAACATTGTGATAAGTGGGCTTGACCACTTGGGACTTAGGTTTGTGACCCAAACCTTTCATGTCCTTGGACTTGGGTTTTTGACCCTTAGACCCTAGAGTTGACTTCTCTAAATTTTTAAGGGTCTTTTATAAAGTGTCAAGTCTTGACCTCAAGACTTGATTCTCCTTTTCTAATACCTCAAGTTTTAATTTGTCATTGTTCTTTGAGGTACTCCTAGGCATATGTCTAGTAGTTTTAGGATTCCTATCTAGGTTTCCCTTAACCTTAGATGAGTTAATCCTAGGGTTGACATTTCTAGAGTTGTCCTTATTCAAGCTAACATGTTTAGCACCTAAGTACATATATTGATTCCTATGATTAACATGCTTATCATTATTAGCAATTGCAACAAAACTACTAGCATGTGTCTTATTGCAAGAATGAGACTTAAATGTTACCTTAGGGTTTGCCTTAGCTCCCCCTATTGACGTGCTCGGTTTCTTGTCCTTGTGAGGTTGCCTCCCCCTCGGACATTGACTCCTATAATGTCCCTTTCGCTTGCATTGGAAGCACACCACGTGCTCCTTGCCTTTACGTGTCGGGACTCTGACTTCCTTGACCTTTGGCGCCGGTGGAGTCTTCCTAATCCTCTTTGGACACTTACTCTTGTAATTCCCAAATTCCCTACACTCAAAGCACATTATGTGTAATTTGTTTGAAATTAAATGGCTTGAGTTACCTAGGGTTGAGGATGGATGTGAGCTCTCTTCTTCATCCCTTCCGGAGATAGAAGCTTCTTCTTCTTGCTCCGATCTTGAAGAGGAACTCTCCTCCTCTTCTTCCTTAGATGTTGAGTAGCCCTCAACCTCTAAATCCATGCCTCCATGATGTGAGCTACTTGGCTCACTTGACTCCTCTTCATGACTTGAAGTGGAGTTCTCCTCATGGAACTTTGCCAAGTTATTCCACAACTCCTTGGCATCGTTATATCCACCTATCCTACAAAAAACATCATTAGGTGAAGAAAATTCAATGATTTTCGTTACCTCATCATTGATGGTTGATTGGTGGATTTGCTCCTTCGTCCACTTTTTCTTCTCGATAGGTTTTCCTTCTTCATCCATTGGAGGAGCGAAACCTACTTGGACACAACTCCAATTCTCAAGATTAGTCATAAGAAAATATTTCATTCTTACCTTCCAAAACGCGAATTCGTCGTGATCGTAGAAGGGCGGGATCGTGACGTCTTCTCCAAAACGATCCATTCTCTAGCTCGTGCTCTCCCGGGTGTTGATCCGACGAAGAGCGACCATGCTCTGATACCACTTGTTAGGATCGTCGTACTCGGCTAGAGAGGGGGGTGTGAATAGCCGACCCCAAATTGCTCGTTTCTTCCTACGATTAGGGTTAGCGCAGTGGAAATAACTAAATAGAAACGCAAAATAGAAAGATCAAACCTCAAACTCAAACTCGACGATGTAACGAGGTTCGGAGATGAAACTCCTACTCCTCGGCGTGTCCGTAAGGTGGACGAAACCTATCAATCCGTCGGTGGATGAGTCCCCGGAAAACCGGCTAATAAGAACTCCTTCTGGGTGGAGAAACCTCACCACAAACTCTTGCAACAGCAAGATCAGAGTACAAGTACAAGAAGCACAGCAAGATACAAATATAAAGATGAATGTAACAACTCTTGCTTGCCTTCTCGTCGTCGACTGAAATCTGTAGATGAAGCACCAACTTCACAGAATCACAGCAGCAGCTGAAACCAGTCGAAGAAGTCGAGGAAGCTCACGCGAAGCTTCAGAAGCGAGCTTAACAAAGCTCTAGAACAGCAGAAGCAAGAAGAAGATCAAGAAGAAGCAGAAGCTTCGGAGAAGAAGAAGTAAGAAGTAATTTTTTGTCTGTAGGAGCCCTCAGCCTCTTTTATACCTGCATCCACCTACGAAGAAGAAGCCAGAAGACAGCAGAAGACAGAAGACCGTTGTGAGCCAACGGATAGTTCTGGACCGATCAGGCCTCAGCCTGATCGGTCCAGGGCACCTCTGATCGGTCCTGGGGACCAATCAGGCCCCAGTCAGATCGGTCCCCGGACCGATCCCACCTCTCTTACAGAGAGGTGGCTGCGTCTCTGATCGATCGTGGAGACCGATCAGACTCCCTGCTGATCGGTCCCCAGACTGATCAGTTCACTCACAGAACCCTTCGGTTTGTTATCTGATCGGTCTCCAGACCGATCAGATACTTATCGATCGGTCACTGCACCGATCGATACTCAGCGATCGGTCACCGACCGATCCGGTTTAAACTCAGCCCTAAACCCTAAATGGTCCTGAGAACGAGCTACCGAGCCCTCTCTTGACCTAGTCCGGAGAACAAGCTACCGAGCCCTCTCCGACTTCGTCCGGTCCAGAGAACGAGCTACCGAGCCCTCTCTGACCACAGTCCGGAGAACAAGCTACCGAGCCCTCTCCGACTTTCCGTGCCAAGTCTCCAAATTGGTCTTTCCCCTGCCTGGCTTCACTCACCAGGTCTTCCCAACTGCCTAGCTTCACTCACCAGGACTTTCTCCAACTGCCTGGCTTCACTCACCAGGACTTTCACTTTCACCTAGCTTCACTCACTAGGATTTTCACCTAGCTTCACTCACCAGGATTTCCCGACTGCCTGGCTTCACTCACCAGGACTTTCCCAACTGCCTGGCTTCACTCACCAGGACTTTCCGAACTGTCTGGTTTCACTCACCAGGACTTTCTGAATTACCTGGATTCACTCACCAGGACTTTCCGAACTGCCTGGTTTCACTCACCAGGATTTTCCGAACTGCCTAACATCCCAGTTAGGACTTCCCAGTCAAGTATCCGGTCAACCTTGACCTACTTGACTCTTCTTCATCCAACCTGATCAGACCCTGATCAGTATCTCTCCGCATGGACAACTGCACCTGCATTGTCCATGTCTACATGTCTTTCTGTATTGTCAAACATCGAAACCATGACCAAGGTTTACGCTTGGTCAACTAGGTCAACCTTGACCTACTGGAAATTGCACCAACACTTATTATATATATATATATTAGTAATAATGAGATGCTACAGCTGGGATGCTAAAACTGACATCAGAAGGAAAACAAGATCAAAGCAAGCATGCTACTCTTAACCTCTAACAAATCCTAAATTCTTCAATGCCTAATTAACAAATTTCGACAGGAAACAACAAGAGGAAAATTCAATCTAAAATCTTGTAAATATTCTGGAAACGAAACTAAACCATCACAAAGCAGCAGACCTCATAGCAAAGGAAATCACAAACTACTAATCGTATCCACCGAATCCAAACTACAATTCGAAACAATACAATCTGTTTCCCTTCCTTGAAATTCTCGGCAGCAAAGTGAAGAAATTCTTCTTAGTGAAGAAAAGGTAGGGTTCACGGCATCAAGATGTGAAACTAGGGTTCACGTGTGCTTCAGAAGCAATGTGAGAAACTAAAGAAATTTGGAGCTATCCTACTGCAGGTGAGTATCAACTTACTGAGCGTTCTTGGACTTACAACCGAGAAGAGGAAGACTCTAGGGTTCACGTAGAGGGGAAGATCTCGGCGGCTCCTTTGTGCTTCCGAGCTCCCTTCGTCGTGATGGCCACGCACGGGTGAAAACAGGCCTGAAATGCCCTCGCCGGCGCTGTAGAAACCCTTGCTCACTGCTGTGATTTCGTCCGAGATAGGAAGGCGCCGTTGGGAGAGAACGGGGAAAGGAAGATCAGGTTTTCGCGAGAAAGGGAAAACCTAATCCCTTTATAACTGGGTTTAAATTTTTGGTTCCAATTATAACTTAACTATATTTGTTCCCCTTCCTTTTCAAGAAAAACTCTTCTGACCACTTGGATAGCTCGACCCGCTAAAGACTTGTACAAGGCGGAGGTCGTCGGGTCGAGTTTCCGCTCGGCCATTTTTCTGCAGCCTTTTTAAACCTAAGGTATTTCTGTATCAATTAGAACTTATATACATCTCATTCCATAATTATTCACGAAACACTTGCGGAACAGTTGGCTAGATGGGTTCGGTTAAGGTTTGGTTCAGGTCCGAGGTCTTCGGTTCGAATCTCGGCTTGAACTTTTTTTTGTCAAAACTTCTTTCGTTTAGTAAAAATACCAAATGACCTCCAAAAATTGCATAAAAATACTCTAAAAATTCCTAAAAATCTCTAGAATATTTTAAAAGTATTTCCAAATAATTTTAAGGACATTTAGAACTTAAAATAGGGAAAATTGGGTTGTTACAGTTAACCTAGAGTTATTTAAGGAAATTAAATATTAGCTTTCCTTAAAAGCCTTTGTCTAGGCGGTGGTGGTTGCTCCCATATCCAAGAAGGTCATGTACCTCACCATGCAGTCCTGGAAGCTAATTTTGGAAATTAATATTTAATGGAATTAATAACTTAGGTAGATTTGAATCAGTAGTGTTAAGTTCCGCTTGCGATTCAAATCTAAACCATTAAGAACAGATAAGTTAAATTTGGAATCAATGATGTTAAGTTCCGTCTGTGATTCCTAATTTAACTTCTAAATAATACAATAGGTTATTTAAGGAATGGTTCGACACTTGTACAAAAATTTTTGTACAGTGGAACCGGTACGTTTTCCTAGGATTAACCAACACAGTCTATATTTGTTCATTTTCTTGTGATTGATTTTGTTCATCTTCATATTCATCTATTTGATTTAGGTTTTCACTTGCTCCCCCTAGATCAGTGCTAGATCTAACAAAGTCAATTGGTTGAAATTGAGTTTGATTTGAGTTTGTTTCCTTAGATTTTTCATCAAATTTTACATTTGTTGTTTCTTCAATTCTTAGTGTATTTTTATTATAGACTATGTATCCTCTACTATTTAGTGAGTATCGTACAAAAATTCCATTTTCAATGTTTAAGATGAACTTTTCTAAATGTTCTCTTGTATTTAACATATAAACTAAACATCCAAATATTTTAAAATATTTAATATTAGGTATTTTATTATAGTAAATTTTAAATGGTGTTTTATTATGTTTCTTATTTATCGTTGTTATATTTTGTACATAGTAGGTTATACTAACATCTTCTATGTAAAAATATTTTGGTAGTTGATATTCATTAAGCATTGTCCTATTAGTTTTTTGTAGTATTCTATTTTTTCTTTCAACTATTCTATTTTATTGAGGTATTTTAGGATATAAAAATTCATGGTGATAATCATTTTCTAAGCAGAATTTGTTAAAACAATAATTTTTAAATTTACCCCCATTATCACTTCTAATTCTTTTGATTTTTAGATCTTTTTCATTTTTAGTTTATTTTAAAAAATTACCAAAAATTCATCATTGTTTCATCATCATTAGTTTACCTAGGTGAATTTTGAATGATCATCAATTATTACTAGATAATATAAGCTTCCATTAATGGATTTAATTCCATGTGAGTCAAATAAATCTAAGTATAATAATTTAAGTATTGAATTGGTTTGAGTTTGATTAGTTGGTTTGTAAGTTGATTTGGTATGTTTTCGTTGTTGACAAACATTATAAATTATTGAGTCTAAGTTAGGTAATTTTGATAATCCTCTAACTAAGTCATTTAGTTTAGTGAGATTTCTAAAGTGAGTCTAGGACAGTCTTCTATATCATAACTAGGTTTCCTCTTTTTCTGTCAAGTGATAGTTAAATAAGGAGCTAGTTAGGTTAATTACATAGATATTGTTCCTTCTAAACCCTTTAAGTCTTATGTTAGGATTGACTGTGTTGGTGTAGTTGGCACTAATCATTAAACGTAAGTTTTGATGAATGATAAATGGATTAAAATTAGATGTATTGTGTGATCTAACCTTTCTACCAAGTAGGACTTGACTGATCTAACACTAGGCTGAAATCTAGCTAGGTCTGAAGGATCTAATAGCTGGTGTAGAAGTCCAGATAGGTCAAGGAGTGACCCAATATTTGGCAGGAAATTTGGCTAGGTCCATGGGACTTGACAATTGGCTAAAGTCCAGTTAGATCTGCAGATCTGACAACTAAAGGGAAGACCTGGTGGACCTTAAGGGAGTTAAGAAATTCTACGTACTAAGTAAGGTAAGTCAATGGAGGAGAGTGTTCCAGTGAGGATGAATCCCAATTAGGGTAAGGGAGTCAAGCGATTCTATGTACTAAGTAAGGTAAGTCAATGGAGGAGAGTATTCCAGTGAGGATGAATTCCAATTAGGGACTTTAGGTGTAGGTCCAGTTTAGGTCCATTTCCGATCTCTAAATTGAGTTAGAAAGCAAATTCAACTTTGGTGAACAGTGCTCAAGGCACCTTCGGGTTGATTGAAGGGACCCTGGATAGTGGTTCAGAGGTACCTCGAATGCTTCAACTGCAGGTTCACGCTGAAAGGCACGAAGGTGCCTCCTGTGTAATTGGAGGTGCCCTGGAGCAAGGAGTGGAGGCACCTCAAACTGCTTGAAGGCGCCCTCGAGTGAATAGAAATTGAAGCTCACGAAGCTTATCGAGACCATGTCTTTCGGGATGAGATTTCAAGCTGGAGGCACCTCCAATGAGCTTGGAGGCACCCTCAACACTCTTTAAAAGTGGTGTTCGAGCAACACAAACTCAACAACCTGAATACAAGCTTCAACGACTCTTTCGGTGCCTCGACTACACCCTTCTGGTGCACTGCTGCTCTGAGGGCATCTGACCATTGCCGGTAGACTGTCATAGACATATGAGTGCTCTCAATTCAACATCTTCGTGTTGGTAACTAGTATTTAAATCTGTGCTAACTTTACACATTTGAAAAAGAAAAGTGTATGTTTGTTACACTTTCCTATTCCGTGTTGGACCCCGTGGTTATTTTAATGTGATCAACCAAGTTAGTTTTGTCCTTCTTGTTATTTGATCCCTGTGTCTAAGTGTGCAGGAGCTTAGGAGTGAAGGAAGTCGAATGGAAGACGTAGCTAGCGAGAAGGACGGCATGGGAAGGGAGCTGATGGGCTCGGTGCATCCGAAGGACGAGAGAGCTGCGGAAGAGTACACCGGTGGGTGTTAAGAACGTGTGCGACGTTTGAGGGACGTAAAGCAAGGACAGAAGTCTGCTCGAGGAGATGGCCGGAAATTGGGTTCGGGTGAACCCTATTTCGGTTGGCCGGAATCACCCAAAAGAACGGAACTTCAGAAGTTGAAGCAAAGAAGCAAGTGTGCTGGAAACACTACTCAAGGTGCCTTCATCATAACTTGAAGGCACCTTCACCTTGAAGGCACCTTCAAGACTTCATAAAGGTGCCTTCATCTGTTCAAAAGTGACCGTTTGAGCGCAGATAAAGTTTTATCCGCTGACTTGGTTAGAGGCACTTGAACCTTGTTGGAGGCGCCTTATACCCTCAGGATAGACTTTCCAGGAGCTATTTAAAGGCCCCTGGAGTTAGGAAATATTCATTAATTCAAGCAATCAACTCTGTAGTCATTCCTAGCAATAGTTCTAACCTTCCAAAGTGTAAAAGACTTCTCCACCTTCAGAGAAGGAGATCTTTCAGAGCTTTTCCTACTACCTTGGATTAACAACCTTCTTGGTTGTAACCAAGTAAATTATTGAGTTCTTTTTCTTTATTTCTGTTAATTTACTTGATTACTATTGCACTATTTGAGTTGAAAGAATCGAGGAGGGTGTACTTTTTTGCAGGCAATTCACCCCCCTTTTGTTGGCCCCTTCTGCGCCAACAAGTGGTATCAGAGCCCGACAGTCTTAGAAGGACTAACCACCAACTGAAGCACAAAGATCGAGACAATGGCCGACGCGAACATTCATTCCCCGAAGTTCGACGGAGACTTCGCTACTTGGAAGAGAAAAATGGAGGTATTTTTTAAAACTGAATTTGATATACTTTTAATAATGAAATATGGATATGAAGCGCTAAAAGACAAAAAAGAATTCAACTGGACAAAGAAGGAGCAGACCGATTTCGTGTCCAACAGAAAGGTGAAATTTCACCTGCTCAGTGTTCTACTGCCTCAGGAGGTAAGTTGGATTGGAAGCTACGACTCCGTGATAGACCTTTGGGAAAAATTCCTTGAGCATCACGAAGGTACCTCCGAAGCAAAGCTTGCAAGATGTGACATCCTCCGGACTCAGCTTACGAACCTCCGGATGATCAATGGCGAGAAGGTAGCATAACTCCAAGCAAGGATTAAGGAGCTAATAACTCAACTAAGCAACCTTGGAGAAGAAGTAACGAACCGGGATTCGATCCGGTACGCGCTCAACGCCTTCCCTAGAACTCCAGAATGGGCGTCCTTAGTATATGCATATTACATCTCTAAGGACTTCGAGGTAAGTACTTTAGAAAATTTATTTTCTACTTTTGAACTTCATGAATCTCGAGTTACAAAGCCTAAACAAGTAGAAAAGTCGAACCTCAACATTGCCCTACAAGCTGAAAAGGACGATCCCAACTCCGGAGCGTCGATCGACGAAACTGAAGCGACTCTTCTGGTAAGAAAGTTAAATAAGTTCGTTAAAACTAATAAGTTTAAATCACAGTCGAGGAAACATCAACGAAACAGAAGGATGGTCCGATGTTACAACTGCAACGAAGAAGGGCACATCAAGGATGACTGCCCCAAGTTAAAGAAAAGGCACAAGGAGAAGCCTCAAAGACCGACGTCCTCTACACGCAAGAATCTAAAGGCCACTTGGGATGATTCTTCATCCTCCAAATCAGAAGCCGAAGCCTTCTCAGGATTAGCACTGATGGCCAACCATCTCTTCGAAGATGACTCAAGTTCAGAGATCAGCATAGATGAAGGGGGAGGAACATCAGAAGAAGAAGAAAACTGCGACGAAGGGGGAGCATCACCAAGTAAGATAAGTAAGGTACGTGATCTCACTTCTAATCAGTCCTTTCAATTTATCAAATTACTTATAAAAGATCTAGCAAAAATAGAGAAAGAAAATGCTGAATTGAAATTGAACTTAGCAAAAGCATGCCCACTAGAAATGTTTGATAATTTAAATTTAGAAAATTAAAAATTAAAAATTGAAATTGAAAAATTAAAAAATCATGCATGCTTAAATAACTTTCCAAAATCAAAACTAAGGATTTATGGAAAATTAAATTGGTACATTAGAAAACATCAGGGACAACTTAGGAAAGTTCCTAGAAACTATGTACCCCCTAAGTTTTTAAATAACCCGGTAGGAAGGAACCTTTACTAGGTTCCAAAATCATTTCTAGACTAAATTTTTCCTTAAGTTAGGGCTTACAGTGAGAAAATTAAACATTACAATTTCTTTACGAGGTTTTGTCTAAGGAAGTGGTTGTTGCTCCAATAACCAAGAAGGCCTAGTGCCTCGCCACGACCTGGAAACCAAAATATTGAAATAAAATGTTTAATTAACTTTCTGGTAAAGAATTAAAATTGAAATTAAATAATGCTTTAGAAAGTTTTTCTTTAATATCTTTTTAATTCAACAAAAATAATTCTTGCATAAATTTTTTTTTTACTTAGGAAAATTCTCTATAATATTTTTTTGCCTAAGTTAAAAAATTTCTTCTGAAATTAGAACTAAATTAGAAATTCTTTTTCTTGCCTAAAGTTTTAACATAGAAAATTCTTTCAAAATTCTCATAAAGTTGTTGTACATGACTTAGGAATTTTTTTTCCCTCATTTTTGCTGTGATCAATGGGGGAGAGTTTAGGTAGTAACAAGTTTAGGGGGAGTTAGTTTAGGGAGTGTTAGGAACTAAATATTTTTTTTATGCAAATTCTATTATTGCAACTTATGTGCTTAAAATGTTAGTTTAGTAATTTTCTTAAAATTACTATTTGTTTGTTTGACCCTAACATGAACTTGGGTTGATGCACATCAAAAAGGGGAAGATTATTGGACCACGTGGTTGTTTTGATGTGATCAACCAAGTTAGTTAGGTCCTGCTTATTATTTGATCTCTATGTCTAAGTGTGCAGGAGCTTAGGAGCATAGGAAGTCGAGCAGAAGATGCAGCTAGCGAGAAGGATGGCACGGGAAGGGAGCCGACGGGCTCGGTGCGTCCGAAGGACGAGAGAGCTGCGGAAGAGTACACCGGTGGGCGAGAAGAATGTGTGCGACGTTCGAGGGACGTAAAGCCAGGACGGAAGCTTGCTGGAGGCGAAGGCCGGAAATTAGGTTCGGGTGAGCCCTATTTCGGTTGGTCGGAATCACCCAAAAGAACGGAACTTTGGAAGTTGAAGCAAAGAAGAAAGTGTGTTGGAAACACTGCTCAAGGCGCCTTCATCATAACTTGAAGGCGCCTTCATCTGGTCAAAAGTGATTGTTTGAGGGCCGATAAAGTTTTATCCGCTGACTTGGTTAGAGGCGCCTTGAACCTTGTTGGAGGCACCTTGGACCCTCGGGATAGACTTTTCAGGAGCTATTTAAAGGCCCCTAGAGCTAGGAAATATTCATTAATTCAAGCAATCAACTCTGTAGTCATTCCTAGCAATAGTTCTAAGCTTCCAAAGTGTAAAAGGCTTCTCCGCCTTCAGAGAAGGATATCTTTCAGAGCTTTTCCTACTACCTTGGATTAACAACCTTCTTGATTGTAACCAAGTAAATTGTTGAGGTCTTTTTCTTTATTTTTGTTAATTTACTTTATTACTATTGCACTGTTTGAGTTGAAAGAATCGAGGGGTATACTTTTTTGCAGGCAATTCACCCCCCTCTTGTCGGCCCCGCTGCGCCAACATTTCGTTCCTTTGTATTCGATTACTCTTCCGACGGTTCCGGAAGAGGCTTTAGTGGATTGTTCATTGATACAATCCAAGGGATCGTGGGTCTTGGAGTAGAAGTTACCAAAGGCTCCGAACAAAGTAACTCCTCGCATACTTGTGTCTTTCGATTTTCTGCTTTATTTTTTCACTGCGTACTCACTTTTTAAAAATCCAAAAAGATAGTTATTTAAAAACCATGTAATTAACCCCCCCTCTCATGTTCATAACAATCCAACTAATAGTATCAGAGAAAGACCGCTCTGAATTGGTGAAACCACCAATCAAGCAGGTATATATATATATATATATATATATATATATATATATATATATATATATATATATATATATAATATTCTTATGCCTTTTTTCAATTTTATATTTTTATTTTTTCTCAATTAGTCATAATTGGTGCAATCACATTTTCTGACAAATCTATCATTATTTTTTAAATTTATTATTTTATTATTTTTTCTCAAAATTGGTGTCACACCAATTGAGTCTCCTTAGCTCCCGCATTACTTACCCCAAGATATAGTCTTGGAATCTTTGTGAGCTTTTTTTAGTGTTGAAAAATAGTGAACAAATAAATGCTCGAATGAAATGTCAACGAATCACCACCATACGATCAAGAAGATTTCAATTACTGGAGATGAGGAATAGAGTGCTTCTTGGGAAGTAAAAATATTGACAATTTGTTGATATTGAAAAAGGCTTCTCGAAACTCAGAATTAAACAAAAAGATAATTTAATTAATTTATACTATTTTACCTAATAATGTATTATGCAGATTAGAAAAATTCAAGATTACATACGAGCTTTGGACTAAGTTATCTAGCTTCAGGAGGAGCCGTTGAAACTAGAGAATCAAGTCAAAAGTGAATATAAACTTAAGTAATACCCAACGAAGAAGTCTACTGAATTAGGAGTTACGCTTAAGGTTAGTATAATTTACTAAAATGGCCCTATTAGTAGTGATTTAAATAATTTACATGATAATTTAGATAATTACAAAATTATCCCTAGTATGGTGCATGATAATCTAGATTTACATAATTAAAATTTAATCAAAAATTCAAAACAAAAAAATAAACTTGATTTGGTCGAGTCAATCAAGACCTTGATCAAATTGATATTAACATTGGTTTGGTCAAACAAAACATTGACCAAATTAATTCAAGTAAATTAATTAAATTAAAAAATTTTAAATTAAATTAAAATTCAGAAATAATTAATAACTTAATCAACTCAAATATTAAGATAAATTCGAATTTAAAACTTAAAATGACAAAATAGATCTAGAAAAAAATTAATTAATACCTTAATAAAATATTTAAGAATCTAGATATTGTTAATCTTAAAGTTTTTATCCAAAAATAAGATAATTCAATTAATAAAGTTTTAAATCTTAAGGATAATAATATAGATAAAACTAATTTAATAAATTTAACTAATAATATGAACTTAAAAGATAAAAAATATGGATATAAGGATAAATTCAACCACTATGATAAAATCAAAACTAAATCTTATAAATTCAAAATTAAAAATTAATAAAAATTTAAATAATAAAGATAAACTTTTAACCAAAAATAATTCAAACAATTTAGCAAATTCAAAATTAAAAATTAATAAAAACTTAAATATTAAATATAATCTTTTAAACAAAGATAATTCAAACAATTTAATAAATTCAAAATTTAAAACTAATAAAAAGTTAAATATTAAAGATAATATTTTTTAAAAAATAATTTAACAAATTCAATATTAAAAGAAAATTTAAATCTTAAATAAACTTTTTAAAAGAATGAGAATTTAACCAACTTAATTAATTCAAAATTTAAAATTAAACTAAACTTAAACTACAATTAAATAAAAGATTAATTAAACCTTAATGAAAACTTGATTAAGCTTAATTAAAACTTAATAAAATATAGTTTAATAATTTTAGGGGAGGTACCAAATTCGTTGGCACCTCTAAAATATAGTTAACTAGTTGGGTAAATTAGGTCAAGACTATAAAGATAACTGGACTCTTATAAAACTATAGTATCAGGGTGGAGTGAGATGAAAGTATGTTAGAAAAACTTGGTTTAGGGAGTCAAGTAGGGTAAGGTGTGTAAGTATCTTGTGGTAGTTTTGATGTAGTTAACCAAATTAAGTTAGGTCCTATTGTGTATGATCCTTGTGTCTAAATGTGCAGGAACTTAGGAGCATAAGAAGTTGAACGAAAGAAATAGCTAGTGAGAAGGATGACATGGGAAAGAGTCGACAGGCTCAGTGCGTCAGAAGAACGAGGTGCTGCAAAAGAGTACATTGGCGGAAGAGAAGGAAGAGTGCGACATTACTGAGGGATGAGAAGACGGAATAAAATATTCGAGGAGCTTATCTGCCTTGTGAAAGGAGCCTTCCATGGGCTGGAAGAGGCCTTTAATGCTTCATGGAAGCCGCCTTCCAACCTATGTAAGGCACCTTCTAGCCGTTTGCTGAAGATAAAGTTTTATCTTTGGTGGATAAAACCTATCCGATTAAAGGCGCCTTCTACCACTTTGAAGGAGCCATCAAGCTACAGATAACATTTTCTAGGAGGTATAAAAAGGCCCCTGGACCTAGGAAATAAACAATAACTTTTGTAATCAATTCCTAGCTTAATTTAAAGTGTTCAAAGAGTATAAAAGGCTTCTCCACCTTCATCGAAGGAGATTTTCTAGTGATTTCATTTGCCTTGGATTAATAACCACCTAGGTTGTAACCAAGTAAAATCTCTACCTCTTTAATTTTATGTTGTTCATTTATTTTATGTTATTTATCTAATATTTGTTTCCATACTAAGTTTCAAGCAAAATAAATTCCTAACTCTTTTTTTTAGGTCAATTCACCCCCTTTTACTGACCTCACCGGGACCTACAATTGGTATCAAAGCCCAACCACTTTAGAAAGACTAACTGCCGACCAAAGCATATAAGACAATGGCCAGAACAAGTATCCACCCGCCTAAGTTCGAGGGAGACTTCGCCCACTGGAAGAAGAAAATGGAGGTATACTTCAAAATAGATTTTGATATTTTTCTAATTTTTGAAAAATGGTTTTGTAGTACCTATCGATAGCAATGGTGATCTAAAGAAAGAGGAAAAGTGGACAAAGAATGAACAAGCTGAATTTGTGACCAATTGAAAAGCAGAATTCCATCTGCTGAGTGCTCCCGCCATAAGAGGTCAACAAGATCGGAGTTTGTAAGTCTATAAAAGATCTATGGAAAAATTTCTTGGAGCTTCACAAAGGATCCTCCGAAGCCAAGCTTGTAAGAAGAGATCTACTTCAGAAGTAACTGATGTATCTTTAACTGAAGGAAGGTGAAATAGTCCCATAACTGTATGCCAAGTGAAAGGAACTAATCACTGAACTCACGAATCTTAGAGAAATGGTAACCAACCGAGATTCACTAAGATATATACTTAAGGATTTTCCAAGAATACCAGAATGGTCATGTAACGACCCGACCCTTTGGCCTCTTGGGCGGCCCTTGTGGCGGCCAACTGGTGGCCCTTATGTCGTCGGCCCATTTGGTGACCTCTCATGTCGTCGACCGACGACCCTTGGCCGTGTCGTTACTCACTAGGACTTTCCACCCCTGGCAGTGGATTTTTTCCTTCCCCAGGATTCGAACTCTAGACCTCCAGGCTAAGTAGTAGAGTTTATGAATCCTGATAGCCAAGTGAGCGCCGCTCACTTGTCTACCAGGATTCATAAACTCTAGTACTTAAGCCTAGAGGTCTAGAGTTCAAATCTTGGGGGACGTAAAAATCCACTGGCCAGGGGTGGAAAGTTCTAGTGAGCAACGGCATGACCGACGGTCAATGGTCGACGACCCGAGGGTCGCCAAATGGGCTGTCAAATGGGTCGGGTCGTTACAATAAAAAGGAACATTTTTATTATAACAACCCGGCCCTTTGGCCTCTTAAGCGGCCCTTGTGGCGGACCAACTGGCGGCCCTTATGTCATCGGCCCATTTGGCGACCTCTCATGTCATCGACCGACGACCCTTGGCCGTGTCGTTACTCACTAGGACTTTCCACCCCTGGCAGTGGATTTTTTTTATTGTAACGACCCGACCCCTCAACCCCTTGAGCGGCCCAACTGGCGGCCCCTTGGCGGTCCCTTGGGCGACCCAACTGGAGGCCCCTTATGTCGTCGACCGACGACCCTTAGCCATGCCGTTACTCACTAGGACTTCCCAACCCTGGCCAGTGGATTTTTTGCCTTCCCCAGGATTCGAACTCTAGACCTCCAGGCTAAGTACTAGAGTTTATGAATCTTGGTAGCCAAGTGAGCGCCACTCACTTGGTTACCAGGATTCATAAAATCTAGTACTTAGCCCGAAGGTCTAGAATTTGAATCCTGGGGAAGACAAAAATCCACTGGCCAGGGGTGGGAAGTCCTAGTGAGAATGGCATGGCCAAGGGTTGTCGGTCGACGACATAAGGGGTCGGCAGTTGGGTCGCCAGTTGGGTCGCCCAAGGGACCGCCAAGGGGTCGCCAGTTCGGCCGCCCAAGGGGTCGAGGGGCCGAGTCGTTATAATAAAATGACATCTTTTAATTATAATGACCCGACCCTTTGGCCTCTTGGGCGGCCCTTGTGGTGGCCCACTGACGACCCCTTATGTCGTCGGCCCATTTGGAGACCTCTAATGTCATCGATCGACGACCCTTGGTCGTGCTGTTACTCACTAAGACTTTCCAACCCTGGCAGTGGATTTTTGCCTCCTCCAGGATTCGAACTCTAAACCTCCAGGCTTAAGTACTATAGTTTATGAATCCTAGTAGCCAAGTGAGTGGCACTCACTTGGCTATCAGGATTCATAAACTCTACTACTTAGCCTGGAGGTCTAGAGTTTGAATCCTGGGGAAGGCAAAAATCCACTGTCAGGGGTGGAAAGTCCTAGTGAGTAACGGCACGCCCAAGGGTCGTCGGTCGACAACATGAGAGGTCACCAAATAGGCCGACGACATAAGGGCCGCCAGTTGGGCCACCACAAGGGTCGTCCAAGAGGCCAAAGGGCCGGGTCGTTATAGGTCAACCTTAGTAGATGCATACTACATCTCTAGGAACTTAGAGGTAAGTAATTTAGAAGACTTATTTTCTACCTTTGAAATTCATGAATCTAGATATGTAGAACTAAAGAAGCAGCCAAATCAAAACATTGCCTTAAAGGAAAAAATGGACAAACTAGATTCTAAAACTTTGATCAATGAAAATGAAGAAGCACTAATGGTAAGAAACTTTAGTAAATTTCTTAAAACTAATAAGTTTCAAAAGTCACAGGCAAAGAAACACCTTCAAGTAAAAGGAAGGTTTGATGCTGCAACTGCCAAGAATAAGGGCACATCAAGATGTTAGAATGTATACTAAAAACCTAGCTTTTTGTATAAACATTTATTTTGAAATGAGAACCACATTGGTCAAATGTCTACATTTAGTTAAATGCAGTTGTCCATTTAATTTATATTATAGATAACATGGTGTGTGGTGCCACATAGAAGATCATGTTATCAGTTTCTTATAAATTTTAAATAGAAGCTAACAACCAAGATGGATTGGGAAAAACCATTGGAATGGTTGTAGTGTAATTTGGTACTAATTTATCTTGATTATAAAATTACACTAGTACACTATGTGTGTATAGAGTAGGACCATGTGAGGTTGTTCCTTATATACTGACTACATAAAAGAACATAACTTCTATTATTATGAATGTGCGTACTCTTAATCCTGATATAATAATAAGCACATGTACTTAGTATTTATTTCTTTAATTTATCAGAGGGTGAGATTTATTCGTTAAATCAATAGGCCCGATAAGTTGGGAAATAATATTATTTATATGGTGTGTTGTTGATTATAGAAGGAAACTGTGCCCTATTTATTAGGATGATGCGTTGGTGAGTGGGGACCGGCAAGAGGGGGTGAATTGCCTGCAATAAAAAATTATACCCTCCTCAAACTTTCAACTCTAAAATAAAGCAACACCAATAATTAAAGTAATTAACAGAAAAGAAAAGAGAGACAACTCAGCTATTTGACTTCGTTACAACTGAGACGGTTGTTAATCCAAGGCGGTGGAAAGACGCACTAAAAGAGTCTCCTTCTTTGAAGGTGGAGAATCCTTTTACACTTTAAGAGTACAAAGGTTGCTTAGAAAAGAATTACAGAGTTGTATCTGTTGGTCCCTTTGGAGGCCGGCAAGAGGGGAGGGGTGAATTGCCCTACAAAATTGTAACGACCCAATTTTCCTTATTTCGAGTTCCAAATGTCCATAAAAATATTTGGAAATACTTTTAAAATATTCTAGAGATTTTTATAAATTTTTAGAGTATTTTTATGTAATTTTTGGAGGTCGTTTAATAGGGTTACAAAAAGAAAGAAGTTTTGATAAAAAACGTTGAAGGTGAGATCGAACCCACGACCTCGGGTCGGACTGACCCAAGCAAAACCGGCCCAACCAGCTGAGCTACGCTCGTTTTTTTAATTATATATGGAGCGATATATATTTAAGTAATAGTTAGGAACAGTAAAATAATAGGAAATAAAATGGTTGCAGCTGGGATTCGATCCCTCGAGTTGGGCTTTAAGCAGAACGCAGCCCACCAACAGACCAGCCGCGGGTTTGTTAATAAAACCCGAATCAAGTTGTATTTAAGCAATAGTTAGTTAACAGAATATTAAAGTTATAAGAAGAGAACTTAGGTTTTTCCCCGTGACAAAAATCTTCTCTTCTCCTCTTCTCACGCGACGGCGCATCTCTCCACGGGGGAAACCGCAGCGAGCAAAGCTAGGGCATTGCGGTGGCCGGCGAGCACTCTTCTCCGAGAGGTCATCACACCACCGAGCTCCTCTCGTCAAGAAGAGGCGCGAGCACAAGAAGAAGCCGAGTATTTCAAGCCTCCGAGCCCTAGATCTTCTTCCTCTCCTTCGGTTGTAAGTCCAAGAACCGAAGGTGAGTTGCTTCTCACCTGCAGTAGGAGTTGTTCCGAGTTTTAAGTTGATTCCGTGTTTTCGGATTGTATTTTATGGCATTCATGTTGTTGCCGAAGCTTTGCATTCTTTTATTGTTTTCTTGCCGTGGCACAAGATGTGGGAAGTGATGGCTGAAGCATGTTTTTAGGAATTGGAAGCTTGAAGGGAAGTGGATAGATTTAAGATTTTTGATTGCTTTGTTGCTAACCTGTTGAAGTGTGTTTAGAGCTTAGAACAACATGTTTTAAGGAGCTTTTGATTCCAGGTCATGTTTACCCTTTTTGTTGAGGCATACGATTCTTAGATTCTTGGTTACTGCTGTGAGCATGAAGTGGTCTTCATCTATAGTAGCAAGTTTTCTTTAAAGGATTTTATTACCCTAAGTAAATCCTAAAATCTGTGTGCATGTGAAACCTAGGTATCCTGTTAAAACTTGTTGAGGCTTAAGAGCAGTTTTGAGATTTTGATTCTCCTTCTTTACTGTAGTAGTTTGCTATAGAGATTTTGGTTGCTCTATGGAAACCGAATTCCATTAAGTTTAGTTAAGGAGGTTCAATTGCAATTATGTGTTGAATAGGTTCTTATTAACAACATGCATGTGTAGAACCTTCCTTATTCAAAGAATATGAACAACCTAGCATTTAGTAAGCATGAACAACCTTAAAATTAGCCTTGCGGATTTAGTTTCCTTGCATATTAATAAGCACTAAACATCCCTTTATTTTGAGTAGATGGTTTTAGAAGTTTGTTAGTTTAACAAGCATGAATAGACTCTTATTATGTTGGTATGAATAACATTTTAGTTAGATGTTCCTTGGAGTTCAAGTTTCTAGTTTTAGACTTCCTTGCTTTAACAAACAGAATTGTTTTGTTTCCTTTTTAAGCAAATGCAGATTTTAGTTTTGTTCCTTGCTATTTCCAGTAAGCATGAAATGGGTAATCATATTTGGATCCTTAGTATGTTTAGCATTTTTAGTCTTGGATCCCTATGCTCAACGAACATGAACAGCTTAAGCTTAAAGTATGCATAGTTAATTCTTTTTTTTAGCAATTCAATATCTATTTCTTGAGCATTTTACAAGTACGAACAGCACCTTGTAGCATTTCAGATTTAGTACTTATTGTTGATTTAGTAGCATGAGCAGCCCTGCCATTTTAAAGTATCAGTTTAAATTCTTAGTATTTCCTGATGAAGCATGATATTCTGTTAATTCCATGCAGCAACGATTCCTTTATTTTCTAGATTCTATTGCATGCCTAGTAGTTGAATTGGTTTTACTTTCACAACATGCTTAAGTTGTTCTAGTTTCCTATTTGCTATTGGAATAACATGAGCAGTTCTATTTTTATAGCATGCAGATTTTTATAAGTAAAGTATGCAGATTTTGATAGGCTTAATATGCAGATTTTTGTTAGGCTTTGCATGCAGATTTATGTTAAGCTTTGTATACAGATTTTCAGTACGTAGGGTGTGTTCTAGTGCACACCAAGTGCTTGATAAAATGCTTAGCTCAATATAATGCTACAGTAGGCATTTTAATAGCTCAGTTAATGCAGTAGAAGCATTTAAAATAACTTATTTAGTCTTGCTTCAGCTTATATGGGACTACGGTCCAATGGGTGGGCTCCCACAGTCGCCTCTAGGTTCAGATAACCTAGTTCTAGGTTCAGATAACCTAGTTCTAGGTTCAGATAACCTAGTTAAAGCAAGGTAAGAAAATTAGCTATGAAATCAGTATTTTATTTTCAGCAGTGACACTGTACTGGATTAGATATCCATTGGGTTGGGCTCCCACAGTCGTCCCTAGGTTTAGATAATCTAGTAAACCCTACTAGAACTTGCAATCCCGGGTTTAGTTAGGGATGCGCGCACAGCAAGTACAGTTGTCGGGCCCATCAGCAGCATGATTACTATTTTGATCTATTATGTAAATAGTTTTCAAAACTTCACAAATTAGTTATGTGAATACAAGTTAGACTCAGTTTAGCATTAATTAGTTCAACTTATGTATCACTTCAGTTTCCTATTGATACACAGGATAGTTCTATGATTAGCTTTACATGTTTAGTAGTTTTACATGTTTAGTGGCTTTACATGTTTAATAGTTTTACATGTTTAGTAGCTTTACATGTTTAGTAGTTTTACATGTTTAGCTTTACATGTTTAGTAGTTTTACATGTTTAGTGGCTTTACATGTTTAATAGTTTTACATGTTTAGTGGCTTTACATGTTTAGTAGTTTTACATGTTTAGTAGTTTTACATGTTTAGCTTTACATGTTTAGTAGTTTTACATGTTTAGTGACTTTACATGTTTAATAGTTTTACATGTTTAGTGGCTTTACATGTTTAGTAGTTTTACATGTTTAGTAGTTTTACATGTTTAGTATGCTTCTTTTATAGTTTTATTGGTTTGTGAGCATGACTAGCTATACATGTTTAGTATTTCAGTTAGTATGATTCCTTTATTGCTATTTATGAGCATGATTAGCTATACATGTCTAGTATTTCAGTTAGTTAGATTCCTTTGCTATTTATGAGCATGATTATCTTTACATGTTAGCTTTTCAGTTAGTTTCTTTGCTATTTATGAGCATGAGTAGCTTTACATGTTAGCATTCAGTTTTAGCATGTTTTTATTTATATACATGCATATCGAGTTTTTGTGAGTAGGATAGCGCTCACTAAGCTTTTAGCTTATAGATACTATTTTCCTCCTACTGCAGATAAAGGAAAAGCTAAAGTATAAGGAAGAAGGCGACAAGGAGATGCTGTGACGGTGTGTGATGTGTGGACTATGGAGATCCTTGAGACTTAGCTAAAGAACTCACTTAGTTTAAGAATTTGTTTAGCTTAATTTCTTATTAAGTTGATAAGAAAATTTTATAGTAGGAAGTTATGTTTCCGCTTTTCATTACTTACATGATTTGATTTATTAAACTGCGTGGTTGTGAAAATATATGTTCCAGCCGCCTGTGGCTGAGTATACTCTGTATGTATTTACGGATATGGTCACCGGTACAGGGGAGATTCTGCCGAAATTTTTCGGTAGAGATTCCTCGTGGTTTCGATCACACCAGTTAAGTAGAGTTAGTAGTCAAGTAACGGTCATCCTTAGAGTGTAGTAGTAGTAAGAAGGGTGGTCGTTACAAAAATAAAACTCGAACCTTTCTCGGATTTCAACTATATAATGAACACTTGTAATAAATAAATAAAAGAGACTAAGTAAAGATAAGCAGACACCAGAGTTTTACTTGGTTTACAATCAGGGGATTGCTAATCCAAGGGAAGTAAGCGCACTATCTAATTCTCCTCTGGGCGGAGTAGCCTCTTTACAACGTTGACAGCACAAATGAAAAGAACAGAATTGAAAGCACAGAAAGAATTGATTACAAGTTCGTTGTATAAGCTGTGCAGACCAGTGCTATATTTATAGCACTGGTCGGGGTGCCCCGAAGGGGTTCCGGGCGCCCTGGGGGATAAATTTTATCCCCCAACGGTCGGATCGAGTCAAATCTCGATCTTGGTCAAAAATTCATCTCTGAGCGCCCGGAAGGGTTCCGGGCGCCCCGGGCTGCTCAGGGCACCCCGGGCTGCTCAGGGCACCTTGGACTGCTCAGGGCGCCCTGAGCCCTGAAGTCAACACAGTTGACTTTTTCGCTCCAGCTCAGCTCGTCTCGGTCCGGGTCTTGTTCGCTCCGGCTCCGCTAGCTTGGTTGATCTCGGCCATCCGGAATAGGGCTCACCCGAACCCAAATTTCGGCCTTCTCCTCGAGCAGCCTTCCTTCCCGATTTCTCGTCCCTCGAACACCGCGCACGTTCTTCTCGTCCACCGGTGTACTCTTCCGCGGTCACCTCGTCCCTTGGACGCACCGAGCCCGTCGGCTCTCTCCCCGTGCCGTCCTTCTCGCTAGCCGCGTCTTCCGCTCGACTTCCTGTGTTCCTAAGCTCCTGCACACTTAGACACAAGGGTTAAACAAACGCAGGACCTAACTTAGCTTATTTGATCACATCAAAACACCTTGGGGTTCCAACAATCTCCCCCTTTTTGATGTGAGCAACCCAAGTTAAGTTAGGATAACCATATGCAATAAAAATAATTTATATTCAAATAAGTCCAAATATTTTTCAATTGAAAAATTATAGTATTATAGTACCTCCCCCTAGACTTAACATACTTCTCCCCCTTTGATCACATAAAAATTGGGGTTATAAACAAGTCTAAGGTCAATTCAAACATGAATTTTTTTTTTTTCTAAAAAAAATCCTAAGTGAATATTCATAAGAAACAATTCTAAGTCAATAAAAAAAATGATAAGGCAATATTATAAAAAAAACTCTAAGTTTACTTTTATAAAAAAAAATCTAAGTCAATTTTCATAAAAATTTCTAAGATAAAAAAAATTTCTAAGTTAAGTTAAAAAAAAATTTTAAATATTTTCTAACACAAATTGAATAACTCTTTTAAAGCATTAAGTAATTTAAATTAATATTTTTTCAGTTAATCAATTAAACTTTTCATTTCGATACTTGGCTTCCAGGTCGTGGCGAGGCACTAGGTCTTCTTGGTTATTGGAGCAACTACCACTTCCTTAGACAAAGCCTCATAAAGAAATTAGTTGTTTAATTTCCTTGCTGAAAATGCTAAGTCTAATTTTAATTTTAAATTAAATAGGTTTTTGGAACCCAATAGAGGTTCCTACCTACAGGATTAACCAAGTATTTCCTAGGTATATAGATTTTTGATATATTTCTAATTTGACTTTGATGAAATCTATAATATCAATTTAAACAATTATAATTTCTAAAAGTAGAAATATTTGAACAATTAGATTTTTTCAATCTTTCTATTTCTTCTTTTAGTTTTTCATTTTCAATTTTCAATTTTTCAAAATCCTCTATAAGACATGATTTTTCCAAAATTCTCTTTGTTTCTAAAATTTCATTTTCTAATTTGGCATTTTTATTTTCTAATTTATACATGGATTTAGTCATAGCTTTGATACCAAAGTAAAGTTCATCAGGGGGTAAGAGGCATACCGCACTTACCATATCAGACTTGAAGCCTGAATCTCCCCCTGCTTCGCTACTTCCATCTGAGGTCGCTCCCCCTTCATCGATGTTGGGTTCTGATGTACTTTGTCCTTCGTGGCTTGCCATCAGTGCAATCCCCGCATATTCTTGAGCTTCTGATTCAGATGAAGAAGTGTCATCCCAAGTTGCTTTTAGGTTGTGTTTCTTGGGTGTCTTCATTTTGACCTTCTTGAGTTCTGGACAGTCTTCCCTTAGGTGTCCCTCCTTCTGACACTGGTAGCACCGTACCTTTCTTCTACCTTTTTGATTCTTTTTATTCTGCATTTTAAATTTATTAGATCTAAAAAACTTTTTAAAGTTTCTTACCATGCACGCTTCTTGATCGTCTTCGGAGTCTGACTCGGGTTCATCCTTGTTGGTTGCGTTTAGCGCCATAGTCTGGGTTGTGTCCTTTGATATCTCTGCATATCTAGTTTCGTGTAATTCAAGGGTAGAAAACAACTCTTCTAAAGTACTTACCTCCATCTCTTTTGAGATGTAGTAAGCATCGACGATTGATGTCCACTCCGGAGTTCTTGGAAACGCATTGAGCGCGTAGCGCATAGTGTCCCGGTTTGTTACCGTTTCACCAAGGTTTTCGAGACCAGTAACTAGTTCTTTTACCTTTGCATGTAGACCGGCTACTTTCTCACCTTTCTCCAGACGGATATTCATCAGTTTGTTGCGGAGGATGTCCCTTCTAGCGAGCTTTGCTTCGGACGTGCCTTCGTGGAGTTCCAAGAACTTCTCCCAAAGTTCTTTAGCAGATAAATAGTTTCCGATGCGGTTAACCTCTTGAGGAGGTAACACGCTCAGCAGGTGATGTTTCGCATGACTGTTTGCTACCGACTCATTCTGCTCCTTCTTTGTCCAATCGCTCTCTTCTTTTTCTTTTCCATCTTTATCTATTGGAGCTACAAAACCATATTTCATAATAAACCGAATTTCAAAATCTATTTTTAGGAATACCTCCATACGACGTTTCCAGTCTGCGACGTTCCCCTCGAATTTTGGTGGGACGATACTTGGTCCAGCCATCTTGTTGCTTCGATCGGCGGTTAGTCCTCCTGAAGTGCCTTGCTCTGATACCACTTGTTGGTCCCTTTGGAGGCTGGCAAGAGGGGACGGGTGAATTGCCCTACAAAATAAAACTCGAACCTTTCTCGGATTTCAACTATATAATGAACACTTGTAATAAATAAATAAAAGAGACTAAGTAAAGATAAGCAGACACCAGAGTTTTACTTGGTTTGCAATCAGGGGATTGCTAATCCAAGGAAAGTAAGCGCACTATCTGATTCTCCTCTGGGCGGAGTAGCCTCTTTACAACGTTGACAGCACAAATTAAAAGAACAGAATTGAAAGCACAGAAAGAATTGATTACAAGTTCGTTGTATAAGCTGTGTAGACCAGTGCTATATTTATAGCACTGGTTGGGGCGCCCTGAAGGGGTTCTGGGCGCCCTGGGGGGATAAATTTTATCCCCCAACGGTCGGATCGAGTCAAATCTCGATCTTGGTTAAAAAGTCATCTCCGGGCGCCCGGAAGGGTTCCGAGCACCCTGGGCTGCTCAAGGCGCCCTGGAATGCTTAGGGCGCCCTGAGCCCTGAAGTCAACATAGTTGACTTTTTCGCTCCGGCTCAGCTCGTCTCGGTTCGGGTCTTGTTCGCTCGGCTCCGCTAGCTTGGGTGATGTCGGCCATCCGGAATAGGGCTCACCCGAACCCAAATTCCGGCCTTCTCCTCGAGCTGCCTTCCTTCCCGGTTTCTCGTCCCTCGAACGCCACGCACGTTCTTCTCGTCCACCGGTGTACTCTTCCGCTGTCACCTCGTCCCTCGGACGCACCGAGCCCGTCGGCTCTCTCCCCGTGCCGTCCTTCTCGCTAGCCGCGTCTTCCGCTCGACTTCCTGTGTTCCTAAGCTCCTGCACACTTAGACACAAGGGTTAAACAAACACAGGACCTAACTTAGCTTGTTTGATCACATTAAAACACCTTGGGGTTCCAACAGTATCATTGTGCAGAAAGGCTGTTCGAGACGCCTTTATATAGGGGTTCCAAGACTTATCTAGTTCACCTGATCTTCGGGATTAGGATTGACTCGAGAGGGATCGGTCGACCGATCCCCAGGTTCAGTCGACTGAACCTGTGCCCAGTCTTTCATACAGGTGTAGTCTCTCTTGATCGAGCTAAGGTTCGGTCGACCGATCCTTGTGTTCGGTCGACCGATCAGCCAATGGTCTCCACTCGATCTGACCCGATCAAAGCGCTCGACCAAGTCTCTGATTATCTTCGGTTCGGTCGACCGATCAGAAGGTTCGATCGACCGATCAGCCATTGGTTGCTGATGTGGCTACTGATGTGTCTCCAATGCTGGCTTCTGATGAAAGGGGTTCGGTCGACCGATCAGAAGGTTCGGTCGACCGAACACTTGTCAAGTCAACTTCCCGGTTGAGTTGCTCTAGTTCGACTTGCTTGGGTGATTTTGGCCATCCGAAATAGGGCTCACCCGAACACAATTCCCGGCCTTCTCCTCGAGTAGTCTTCCATCCCGGCTTAACGTCCCTCGAATGTCGCGCACGTTCTTCTCGCCCACAGGTGTACTCTTCCGCAGCTCTCTCGTCCTTCGGACGCACCGAGCTCGTCGGCTCACTTCCCGTGCCGTCCTTCTCGCTAGCTGCGTCTTCCGCTCGACTTCCTGCGCTCCTATGCTCCTGCACACTTAGACATAGGGATCAGACAAACAGGACCTAACCTAAACTTGGTTGACCACATCAAAATCACCACGGGGTCCAACAATCTCTCCCTTTTTGATGTGCATCAACCCAAGTTTAAGTTAGGGTAAAAAATAAACAAATAGTAATTTTAAGGAAATTACTAAACAAACATTTTAAGTACAGAAAAATAAAATTTTCAACATAAGCTAGAAAAATAAAAAAATTTAATTTCCTAACTCTTCCTAAACTTGTGTCTTTTAACTCTCCCCCTTTGATCACAGCAAAAACGGGGAAAAAATAATTTTCTAAGTCATTTTGTTTTTTTTGTCTCAAAAAAATTCCAAAAGTTTAATAAGTCATTTGAAAATTTTGCAAAGTAAACAATTTAAGATTATTTTTTTAAAAAATTCAACTTAAACCAAAAAACTTTCTAACTTTAGAAAAGCTTTTAGCGAAAATAGTTTTAAAGATTTTTCAAGTGTAAATAAAATAATTTCTAATTTCAAAATAGATTTAAACTTAGTTAAAAATACTATTTGAGAATTTTTCAAAATTCATGTGCAGCATTTAAAAATGATAAAAAAAATATTTAAGTAACCTTTTAAAGCATTGTTTTATTCTAATTTTAATGCTTTTACCAGAAAATTAATTAAACATTTTATTTCGATATTTCGGCTTCCAGGTCGTGGCGAGGCACTTGACCTTCTTGGTTATTAGAGAAACAACCACTTCCTTAGACAAAGCTTCATAAAGAAATTCATTTCTTAATTTACACGTTGTAAGTTCTAACTCATGAGGTTTTACTCTAGAAAAGATTTTGGAACCCAGTAAAGGTTCCTTCCTACAGGGTTGGTTAAAAACTTAGGGGGTAGATATACTTTCAGTATTTTTCTTAGTTGACCCTGATGTTTTCTTATATACCAATTTAATTTTCCGTAGACCTTAATTTTTGATTTTTGTAATCGATTTGGTCTTAAGCATGCATTTTCAGTTTTAAATTTTTCAAGTTCTAAATTTAATTTTTCATTTTCTAAGTTCAAATTCTTTAACATCGTTTTCAAGTTGGCAATTTCTTTTTCTCATTTGCCTTAGTCTTTAGTAAGCACTTTGATAAAATTAAAAGACCGAGGAGTGAGGTCACGTACCTTACTTACCTCAACTGGTGATGCTCCCCTTTCATCGTAGCTTTCTTCTTCTGATTTTCCCCCTTGATCAATGCTCATCTATGAGTCCGAGTCATCTTCGAGGAGGTGGTTGGCCACCAGTGCTAGTCCCGAGAAAGCTTCAGCTTCTGACTCAGAGGATGAAGAGTCATCCCATGTAGCCTTCAGGCTCTTGCGTGTAGAGGACATCGATTTTTGAGGCTTCTCTTAGCTCTTTTTCTTCAGTTTGGAGCAGTCATCCTTGATGTGCCCTTCCTCGTTGTAGTTGTAGCATCGGACCATCCTTCTGTTGCGTTGATGCTTTCTCGACTGCAATTTAAATTGTTAGTTTTAACAAATTTATTTAGCTTTCTTACCAATAATGCTGCTTCATTTTCATCGATCGATGCTTCGGAGTCGAGATCGTCCTTTTCGGCTTGTAGGGCAATGTTAAGGTTCGACTTCTCTACTGGTTTCTCTATAAGTCGAGACTCGTGAAGTTCGAAGATAGAAAATAAGTTTTCTAAACTACTTACCTCAAGGTCCTTAGAGATGTAGTATGCATCTACTAAGGACGCCCACTCTAAAGTTCTTGGGAAGGAGTTGACCGCATACCGGATGGAATCTCGGTTTGTTACCGTTTTGTCGAGATTTGTTAGTTGCGTTATCAGCTCTTTGATCCTCGCTTGGAGTTGCGCAACCTTCTCGCCGTTGTTCATCCGAAGATTTGTTAGTTGTGTCTGGAGGACGTCGCGTCTTACTAGCTTCGCTTCTGAGGTGCCCTCGTGGAGCTCCAGGAATTTATCCCAGAGGTTTTTGGCGGAGTCATAGCTTCAAATCCGACTTACCACTTGGGGCGCCAAGACACTGAGCAGGTGAAATTTGGCCTTTCCGTTGGCCACGAAATCAGCCTGCTCCTTCTTCGTCCAATTGCATTCTTCTTTATCTTTTGGCGCTGCATATCCATACTTCATTATTAAAAGTATATCAAATTCAGTTTTAAAGAATACCTCCATTTTTCGCTTCCATGTAGAGAAATCTCCGTCGAACTTTGGGGGATGAATGTTCGCGCCGGCCATTGTCCTGATCTTTGTGCTTGTAACGACCCTACCCTCCTCTTAACTAGTCTGTAAGGGTGGGACATTACTTAACTAGTGTTGCTCACGCTATTAATAGTGATACTTAGAACTCTCAAAAACTTGAACATGCAGTTATTCAGCAGCTGAAACATACATGAATGTAGGTACTTGCTACGGTTCATCATGATATGCAATTCATAAAGAGACAAAAATGGTTCATCTTGACACGCCACTTCAGATTTTAAAGCAATTGAAATATCACAATCTGTACATGCATACTACTGTGATACAACTGGGGTAATGGGACTAATGTGTATAGCAATTTAAACGGAAGAATTCTATGAACAAAACCAGCAATATGAAAAGAACAATTCCAGCAATGCAAAAAGGAATTGAACCCTCTATGTTTCCCTATCACTCTAAAGGCAGAATCTTAATAAACTTTTGAGGCAGTGTCCCAAGGCTTCCATTCATCAGTCACCACACACCCATCGCACATCTCCTTGTCGCCTTCCTTCACTATAGCTTTCCTTTTCCTTTATCTGCAGTAAGAGGAAATGAAACTATAAGCGGATGCTTAGTAAGCACTATCTAACTCGCAAAACTCGGATATGCATGTGTACAAAAAGGAATCTAGAAACTGAATGCTTTAAAAGAAAAGCTGCTCATGCTCATCAAATAGCAAAGGAACCGAAATCAACGAAATCAATACTGCAAAGCTAAAGGATCGGCTGGTCATACCTGTCAAGCTAATAGATGAATCAAAACAAACAGAAATGCTAAACATATAAGGTTGCTCATGCTTGAAAATAGCAGTAAGAAAGTCTAAACAACATGCTAGAATAAAAGAGCTAAACTTGATGGTTTTTTTTTTAAACCTATGTGAAGCTTATTTCATTTATTCCCAAACTTCTACTCTTATACTTCAAAATAATAATCTCTTGGGCCCAGGCTTAGTACCATTGCGCGCTCCCTAATAGAAACTGGGGTAGCGAGCCACCAGTCCTAATTGGGTAAAGACCTTGGTCTTACTAGGGTCAAGACCTCGGAATTGGTCACCTGGATTTATTTAACGACAACCTCGGAAGTCGGGTATAGCCTTTTCAAATAAAATACATATTATCTTAAAATACTCCTAAAATGAAGTGCCTCAGCATTTCTTCCAACACTTGGTGTATGTTTGATCTCAAATTCTGAAATTTGGGATTAAATTAAATCCTTGTTCTTTTCTTACTTATAACTACTCAAATATGTGATCTATTCATGCTCAATAACTCAACACGAACTAAAAACAAGCAAACTGGGATGCTAAAGGAACATCTAAAACTGCATGCTGGAGTGTAGGTAAGGCTGTCCGTGCTAATTGGAAAGTAGAAAAGGTCTAAACGGCATGGTTCAAATAAAGTTGTTCTTATTCATTGCAGTAACAGAGCAAACCAACATGGTATACTTAAAACACAGGCTGTTCATGCTCCCTAAATCAGTAACAAAACTAAAAATTGAAATACTAACATGCACAATCAAGAAGCAAGAAAACTCAACTAACGTGCTAAGGGTAAGGGGTTGTTCGTACCCCATAATTAGCAAAAGAAAATCTAAACTTGCTGGCATTAGACTTCTATTAATTGTTAGTTGAAAAACTCAAACTAAAGAAGGAAACAAAGATCCAAAAACTACTCCTACTGCAGGCAAGAGCACTTACCTATGTGTTCTTGAACTTACAGCCGAGAAGAAAAACTTCTAGGGTTTCAGAGGGCTTGAAATCTCGGCCTCTTATTCGTGCCTACGGGTTCTCCTCGACGAGAGGGTCTCGAATCTGTGAAGAGCTCACGAAATTACCCCTTGGCCGGCCGCCGGAGACGAAGCCCTAGCTTCGGCTTTGTTTTCGCCCGAGTAGCGCCGTCGTACGCGAGAGAGGAGAGGATGAGAGGGTTTTGGTCGTAAGGAAATAACCCGATTCCTTTTTATACCAATGGGTATTCTCGGTTTCAGTTATTACTTAAATTTATTTCGCCATCACTTTGATCACGAAACACTTGCTTGAGCACTTGGCTATCGCGCTTTGCTTAAGTCTTGGATCGGGTCGGAGGTCGCGGGTTTGAACCTCGGCCGAACATCTTTATTTTTTGCAACTTCTTTCTTTTGGTAAAAATACCAAACGGATTCCGAAAATTTCATAAAAATACTCTAAAAATTCCTAAAAATCTCTAAAATATTCCTAAAGCATTTCTATATATTTATAAGCAATTTTAGAACTCCAAACAATTGAAATTTGGGGTGTTACAATTCTCCGTACCTTATAAAAAGTTCGTCCTCGAACTTAGAATAATTCTGGATATTTCTATCTCATGCTGTCCTCACGCTCCCAAGTAACTTCCTCGTGCTTCTGGTTCTGCCAGATGACTTTCACTAGTGGCACTTCTCTGTTTCTTAGTCTCTTAACTCCTCTATCCACTATTTGTGTAGGTCTGCTCTCATAGCTAAGATCCTCCTAGATCTACACTGACTGAGGCTGAATCACTTGGCTAAGGTCGTGGAGGCACTTCTTTAGCATGGAGACATGAAATAAATTGTGTATTGATGACATGTCTTGAAGTAAGTCCACCTTGTAAGCTACCTTCCCAATCCTCTCTGTGATCAGGTAGGGTCCTACGTAGCGAGGACTTAACTTGCCCTTTTTGCCAAATCTCATCACTCCCTTCATAGGAGCGACCTTGAGAAAGACTGAATCCCCTACTTAGAACTCAAGTGGCCTACGGCGTGTGTCAGCATAACTTTTTTGTCTGCTCTGGGCTGTCTCAATTCTCTGTCTGATCTTCTGGATAGCCTGAGTGGTCTCATCCATCATCTCTGTCTAAATGCCCAACTCCACTTCCATTTCTTTCCTTTCACCCACTTCTTGCCAACAAATTGGTGATCTGCACTTTCGGCCATACAATGCCTCGTAAGGTGCCATCTTGATAGTGGCCTGATAGCTATTGTTGTAGGTGAATTCAGCTAAATACAGATACTTGCACCAACTGCCCTTAAAATCTAATGCACAAGCCCGGAGCATGTCTTCTAAAATATGATTTACTCGCTCTGTCTGTCCATCAGTCTGGGGATGGAATGTTGTGTTGAACTTGAGTTTGGTGCCTAATGCATTCTGAACACACTCCTAAAAATGGGAAGTGAAGCGCCCATCCCTATCAGAAACAATCAACTTCAGAACTCCATGAAGTCTGATCACTTCCTTAACATATAGCTGTGCCAACTGCTCTATAGAGTGGGACACCTTGATGGCTAGAAAATGGGCAAACTTTGTCAACCTGTCCACTATCACCATATCGCATCGTACCCATTAGTGGTCCTTGGAAGACCTGTTATAAAGTCCATGGATATTTCTTCCCACTTCCACTCTGGTATTGGGAGAGGTTGTAGGACTCCTCCTGGTCTCTGGTACTCTGCTTTGACTCTCTGGCATGTCAGGCAAGTACTGATATATTTTGAAGCATCTCTCTTGAGTCCAGACCACCAGAATCTCTGTTTTAAATCTTGATACATCTTGGTGGAACCAGGATGCATGGAGTACAGTGTACTATGAGCTTCTTCTAGAATCTTCCTTCTCAATTCCTCATCGTTGGGGACATAAAGGCGGCTCCCCTGATAGAGGATTCCACTGTTTGATACTCAAAACTCTGAATTTTCTCCTTTTTGTATCCCTTGCTTGATCTTTTGGATATCTGGATCTTCACTTTGCTTTCTCTGTATATCCTCAAGCAGGGTTGACTCTAAGGTCAATGCCGAGAGTTGCCCATAAATAATTTCAACTCCAAAGTCTGACAATTCCTTCTGCAGTGGCAGTGCTAATGATGATAAGGGCATCAGGGTTGCACAGGATTTTCGGCTTAGTGCATCCGCCACTTTGTTAGCTTTACCTGGGTGGTAGAGGATTTCACAGTCATAATCTTTAACCAACTCTAGCCACCTGCGCTGTCTCATGTTTAAGTCTTTCTGGGTAAAGAAATACTTCAAGCTCTGATGGTTGGTGAAGATTCTGCACTGAACTCCATACAAATAATGTTGCCAGAGTTTTAGTGCAAAGACAACAGCTGTCAGCTCAAGATCATGAGTGGGGTAGTTCTTCTCATAGTCTTTGAGTTGTCTGGAAGCATAAGCTATAACCTTCCCCTCTTGCATGAGAATAGCTCCAAGGCCCATCTTGGAAGCATCACTGTATATGTCAAAACTCTTGTCACTCTCTAGAACAGTCAGAATGGGAGCACTGGTCAGTCTTTTCTTCAATGCTTGGAAACTTTGCTCACATTTGTCTGACCATTCAAACTTATTGTTCTTCCTAGTTAGGGCTGTTAGTGGAAAGGCTATCTTGGAAAATTTCTCCACGAATTTCCTGTAATACCCAGCTAAACCAAGGAAGCTTCTGATCTCCTTGGCATTCTTGGGTCTACACTAGTGGTTGACCGCCTCTATTTTGGCAGGATCCACCTAGATACCTTCTTTAGAAACGATGTGACCTAGAAACGCCACCTGCTCCAACCAGAACTCGCACTTTGAGAATTTGGCATAAAGCTATTTTTTGCTGAAGGGTCTACAGTCGTATTCTCAAGTGTGTGTCATGCTCCTCTAGGGTTCTTGAATAAATCAGAATGTTGTCGATGAAAACAATGATGAATTTGTCGAGGTATTCTCTGAACACTCTGTTCATTAAGTCCATGAAGACCGCAGGTGCATTAGTCACACCAAAAGGCATGACTACAAACTCGTAGTGTCCATATCTGGTCCTGAAAACTATTCTGGGTATATCACTTTCTTTCACTTTCAACTGATGATATCCCGAGCGTAAATCTATCTTTGAGAAAACTGTGGCCCCTCTTAGCTGATCAAAGAGATCATCTATTCTGGGAAGAGGGTACTTGTTCTTAACTGTTACTTTATTCAGCGCTCTATAATCTATGCACATCCGCATAGATCCATCTTTCTTCTTAACGAACAACACTGGAGCTCCCCATGGTGAATGATTGGGATGGATGAAACCTTTGTCAAATAGCTCCTGGAGTTGTTCTTGTAGCTCTTTCAGCTCTGCTGGAGACATCCGGTACGGAGCTTTTGAAATTGGACTGGTGCCAACAACCAACTCAATTTCAAGCTCCACTTCTCTGTTGGGAGGTAGTCCAGGTAGCTCTTCTGAAAATACCTCTGGATACTCACAGACTACCCGAACATCTTCCTGCTTGGGTCCTTTTTGTCCTTCTGTATTCACAATGTACGTAAGAAAGCCAGCACACCCTTTAGCTAACATTTGGTGAGTTGTTAAAGAAGATAGGAACTTCTTAGTCCTCCACTTTGGGACTCCCGTGAATTCAAAGGGTGGTTCACCTTCTGGGCTGAAGATCACTTTCCTTCTGCGGTAGTCCACCGAAGTACTGTACTTGCTGAGGAAATCCATACCCAGAATAACATCAAAATCCTGCATCGTAAGGACTAGAAAATTAACATATAGCTCTCGGTCAGAAATTTTGACCGGTACAGGCCGAAGCCACTGGTTGGACTCCATGACTTCCCCAGAAGGTAGGGTTGTCAAGAACTTGGAGTTCATGCTCTCTGTAGGCACCTGAAATTCCTTGGCAAAGGGCACTGATATAAAAGAATGGGTCACTCCAGTATCAAATAGTATCGTAGCTAAATGCTAAAAATAACTACTTGACCTATTACGACCGTGGAGGCACTAGCAGCTTCCTCTTTAGTGAGGGAGAATACTCTGGCACTGGCTGGAACTGGTGGGGCTTCCAACCTCCCTTGACTGAGCTGAGGTCCGTCCAGAGTTGCAGGCATGTAGTGTAACTGAGGCTTGCTCCCGCATGGTGCTGCCTGTTGCTGAGGTGCTTTGAGCTTGTTAGGACATGCCTTAGCCAGGTGTCCTTCTTGATGACACGAATAACATCCAGTCATACCCAAAAGATAGGCTCCTGGATGTAGTCTCCCATATTTAGGGCAGGGAGGGAACTTAGCCTGCTTGTCTACTGGACCTCCCTTTTGGCTGCTTCCTGTATTTCATCGTTTCCTTTTGTTATCCTTGCCCTTCCAGTTCTGCTTACTTGCCTGGGGTTTCTGACTCCCTGCTGTCTTGTCCTCTATCTTGATTGGCTTGAGTTGCGTTTGTTGTGCCTTGATGCTGTTCAGATAGTGCTCAGCGACTAATGCCCTGTTGACCAGCTCTTCACCAGTCAGTGGCCAGTGAGTTCCACTACTCACATTAAGTGCTATTTCTGGTCTCAGCATTCGGAGCATCAGTCTAACTCGTTCCTTCTCTGCACTCACTAACTCTGGACAGAGCCGAGCTAGCCTGTTGAATCTTTTGACTACTTCTTCTACTGGCAGGTCACCTTGTCTGAATTCTATAAACTCCTCATAATGTTTATTGGCGATCCGTTGGCGGAAGAATTCTGCGTAAATCTCTATCTCAAAGTCAGCCCAGCTCATCTGGTTGGCTGCTCTCTTGCTCTTAACTCTCTCCCACCACATACGAGCATCTCTAGATAGGCAGAAGGAGGCACACTTGACTTTCTCGACGTCTGGCCAGTCAAGAAGCTCCATTGTGCTCTCTAGTATCTTGAACCAAGCCTGGGCATCCCAGGGCTCAGTCGTGCCAAAGAAACTTTCTAGCTTCAACTTCAACCACTGTATCAGGAATGCTTCTTGTCGTTTAGGTGTCGTGGCACCTTCCAGGACAGCTGGTGGAACCTCAGCCACCATTGGGGTCTCTACATTGATAGTTGGGGGAGGAGGAGGAACTGGCTGATTTGCCATCAGATTGGCGATTACTTGTTGCTGCTCTGCTACTTGTCTCTGGAGTTGAGCAACAACTTCAGAGAGATTAGGCTCAGTTGTTATGGGCTCTTCGTTCTCCTGAGCTCAGTCCTCAGTACGAGCGGTACGGGGACGCCCTCTTCTTGCCATCTAGTCATGCAGAGAGAGAAAATTTGAAATCATCTCTATACTCTCTAGACATATATAAATATAAACATAGAAAGAAAACAAAAACAAGAACTTTTATCTTACTTAAACCCATATAAGCAAATACATCTAAGGATTTCTCTATACTGCAATTAATAAGGAAAGACATAATAAATAAAAACATTAAGTACTTTCTTACTTGAAGATGGCAAGGCTAATGCGGATGTGTGTGTGATGCTGGAGAATGGGGACTGCTCTGATACCAACTTGTAACGACCCTACCCTCCTCTTAACTAGTCTGTAAGGGTGGGACATTACTTAACTATAAACTCTACTTAACTAGTGTTGCTCACGCTATTAATAGTGATACTTAGAACTCTCAGAAACTCGAACATGTAGTTATTCAGAAGCTAAAACATACATGAATGTAGGTACTTGCTACGGTTCATCATGACATGCAATTCATAAAGAGACAGAAATGGTTCATCTTGACGCGCCACTTCAGATTTTAAAGAAATTGAAATATCGCAATCTATACATGCATACTACTGTGATAAAACTGGGGTAATGGAACTAATGTGTATAGCAATTTAAACGGAAGAATTCTATGAACAAAACCAGCAATACGAAAAGAACAATTCTAGCAATGCAAAAAGGAATTAAACCCTCTATGTTTCCCTATCACTCTAAAGATAGAATTTTAATAAACTTTTGAGGCAGTGTCCCAAGGCTTCCATTCATCAGTCACCACACACCCATCACACATCTCCTTGTCGCCTTCCTTCACTATAGCTTTCCTTTTCCTTTATATGCAGTAAAAGAAAATGCAACTATAAGCGGATGCTTAGTAAACGCAATCTAACTCGCAAAACTCGGATATGCATGTGTACAAAAAGAAATCTAGAAATTGAATGCTTTAAAAGAAAAGCTGCTCATGCTCATCTAATAGCAAAGGAACCGAAATCAAAGAAATAAATACTGCAAAGCTAAAGGATCGGCTGGTCATACCTGTCAAGCTAACAGAGGAATCAAAACAGACTGAAATGCTAAACATGTAAGGCTGCTCATGCTTGCAAATAGCAGTAAGAAAGTCTAAACAACATACTAGAATAAAAGAGCTAAACTTGCTGGTTTTTTTTTAAAAAAACCTATGTGAAGCTTATTTCATTTATTCCCAATCTTATACTCTTATACTTTAAAATAATAATCTCTTGGGCCCAGACTTAGTACCATTGCGCGCTCCCTAATAGAAACTGAGGTAGCGAGCCACCAGGCCTACTAGGGTAAAGACCTTGGTCTTACCAGGGCCAAGACCTCGGAATTGGTCGCCTGGATTTATTTAACAACAACCTCGAAAGTCAGGTACTATCCTTTTAAAATAAAATACATATTATCTTAAAATACTCCTAAAATGAAGTGCCTCGGCATTTCTTCAAACACTTGGTGTATATTTGATCTCAAATTCTGGAATTTGGGATTAAATTAAATCCTTGGTCTTTTCTTACTTATAACTACTCAAATATGTGATCAGTTCATGGTCAATAACTCAACACGAACTAAAAACAAGCAAACTAGAATGCTAAAGGAACATCTAAAACTGCATGCTGGAGCGTAGGTAAGGCTGTCCGTGCTAATTGGAAAGCAAAAAAGGTCTAAACGGCATGGTTCAAATAAATTTGTTCTTATTCATTGCAGTAACAGAGCAAACCAACATGGTATACTTAAAACACAGGCTGTTCATGCTCCCTAAATCAGTAACAATACTAAAAACTGAAATACTAACATGCACAATCAAGAAGTAAGAAAACTCAACTAACGTGCTAAGGGTAAGGGGTTGTTCATACCCCATAATTAGTAAAAGAAAATCTAAACTTGCTGGAATTAGACTTCTATTAATTGTCAGTTGAAAAACTCAAACAAAAGAAGGAAACAAAGATCCGAAAACTACTCCTACTGTAGGCGAAAGCACTTACCTATGTGATCTTCAACTTACAGCCGAGAAGAGAAACTTCTAGGGTTTCTGAGGGCTTGAAATCTCGGCCTCTTCTTCGTGCCTACGGGTTCTCCTCGACGAGAGGGTCTCGAATCTGTGAAGAGCTCACGGAATTACCCCTTGGTCGGTCGTCGGAGACAAAGCCCTAGCTTCGGCTTTGTTTTCACCCGAGCAGCGCCCTCGCACGCGAGAGAGGATAGGATGAGAGGGTTTTGGTTGTGAGGAAATAACCCGATTCCTTTTTATACCAACGGGTATTCTCGGTTTCAGTTATTACTTAAATTTATTTCGCCATCACTTTGATCACGAAACACCTGCATGAGCACTTGGCTATCGCGCTTCGCTTAAGTCTTGGATCGGGTCGGAGGTCGCGGGTACGAACCTCGGTCGAACCTCTTTATTTTTTTGCAACTTCTTTCTTTTGGTAAAAATACCAAACGAACTCCGAAAATTTCATAAAAATACTGTAAAAACTCCTAAAAATCTCTAGAATATTCCTAAAGCATTTCTAAATATTTATAAGCACTTTTAGAACTCCAAACAATTGAAATTTGGGGTGTTACAGTACTTCAAACGGCCGTTAGTCCTTCTGAGGCTGTTGGGCTCGGATACCATTTATTGGTGCAGCGGGGACCGGCAAGAGGGGGGGGGGGTGAATTTCCTACAATCAAAAATTATACCCTCCTTAAACTTCCAACTCTAAAATAAAGCAACACTAATAATTAAAGTAATTAACAAAAAAGAAAAGAATGACGACTCAGCTATTTGACTTGGTTACAACTGAGAAGGTTGTTAATCCAAGGCAGTGGAAAGGCACACTAAAAGAGTCTCCTTCTTTGAAGGCGGAGAAGCCTTTTACACTTTAATAGCACAGAGGTTACTTAGAAAAGAATTACATAGTTGTATCGTTGTGCAGAAAGGTGTTCGAGACCCCTTTATATAGGGGTTCCAAGACTTATCTAGTTCACCTGATCTTCGGGATCAGGATTGACTTGAGAGGGATCGGTCGATCGATCCCCAGGTTCAGTCGACCGAACCTGCTGTACCTACCCAGTCTTTCATCCAGGTGCAGTCTCTCTGGATCGAGCTCAGGTTCGGTTGACCGATCCTTGTGTTCTGTAGACCGATCAGGCAACGGTCTCCACTCGATCTGACCCGATCAAAGCGCTCGACCAAGTCTCTGATTATCTTCGGTTCAGTCGACCGATTAGAAGGTTCGGTCGACCGATCAACCATCGGTTGCTGACATGGCTACTGACGTGTCTCCAATGCTAGCTTCTGATGAAAGGGGTTCGGTCGACGGATCAAAGGGTTCGGTCGACCGAACACTTGTCAAGTCAACTTCCCGGTTGACTTGCTCTGGTTCGTCTTGCTTGGGTGATTTCGGCCATCCGGAATAGGGCTCACCGGAACCCAATTCCCAGCCTTCTCATCGAGCAGTCTTTTGTCCCAGATTAACGTCCCTCGAACGCTGCGCACATTCTTCTCGCCCACCGGTGTACTCTTCAGCAGCTCTCTCGTCCTTCGGATGCACCGAGCCCGTCGGCTCCCTTCCCGAGCCGTCCTTCTCGCTAGCTACGTCTTCCGCTCGACTTCCTACGCTCCTAAGCTCCTGGACACTTAGACACAAGGATCAGACAAACAGGACCTAACCTAAACTTGGTTGACCACATCAAAACCACCACGGGGCCCAACATGATGATGTCCCCTTGAGGAGCTCATAAGGATTGTCATGTAAACCATATAGGTGGACTTAGTTCCGACATGGTAATGAAGTTGAGTGGTACTACTCTTGGAGCTAGATGTTAATTAAGTGAGTTGTCAATAACTCATTTAATTAATGGGCATTCGATATCTTAAACATAGGGAGATTAACTGTAGCGACCACCCTTCTTACTACTACTACACTCTACTTAACCGGTATGATAAAAAATCACATGGAAACCCTATCGAAAAATTTCGGCAGAGTCTCCCTTGTACCGGTGACCATATTCGTAAATACATACAGAGTATACTCAGCCACAGGCGGCTGGAACATATATTTTCACAACCACGCAGTTTAATAAATCAAATCATGTAAGTAATGAAAAGCGGAAACATAACTTCTTACTACAAAATTTTCTTATCAACTTAATAAGAAATTAAGCTAAACAAATTCTTAAACTAAGTGAGTTCTTTAGCTAAGTCTCAAGGATCTCCATAGTCCACACATCACACACCGTCACAGCATCTCCTTGTCGCCTTCTTCCTTATACTTTAGCTTTTCCTTTATCTGCAGTAGGAGGAAAATAGTATCTATAAGCTAAAAGCTTAGTGAGCGCTATCCTACTCACAAAAACTCGATATGCATGTATATAAATAAAAAAACATACTAAAACTGAATGCTAACATGTAAAGCTACTCATGCTCATAAATAGCAAAGAAACTAACTGAAAAGCTAACATGTATAGCTACTCATGCTCATAAATAGCAAAGGAATCATGCTAACTGAAATACTAAACATGTATAGCTAATCAAGCTCATAAATAGCAAAGGAATCAACTAACTAAAAAACTAAACATGTATAGCTAATCATGCTCATAAATAGCAAAGGAACTAACTGAAAAGCTAAACATGTATAGCTAATCATGCTCATAAATAGCAAAGAAATCAACTAACTGAAAAACTAAACATGTATAGCTAATCATGGAACTATCATGTGTATCAATAAGAAACTGAATTGCTACCTAAGCTAAACTAATTAATGCTAAACTGAGTCTAACTTGTATTCACATACTAATTTGTGAAGTTTTGAAAACTATTTACATAATAGATTAAAATAATAATCATGCTGCTGATGGGCCCGGCAACTGTACTTGCTGTGCGCGCATCCCTAACTAAACCCGGGATTGCAAGTTCCGAGTCTAGTTGGGTTTACTAGGTTATCTAAACCTAGGGACGACTATGGTAGCCCAACCCAATGGATATCTAATCCAGTACAGTGCCACTGCTGAAAATAAAATACTAATTTCATAGCTAATTTTCTTACCTTGCTTTAACTAGGTTATCTGAACCTAGAGGCGACTGTGGGAGCCCACCCATTGGACCATAGTCCCATATAAGCTGAAGCAAGACTAAATAAGTTATTTTATATGCTTCTACTGCATTAACTGAGCTATTAAAATGCCTACTGTAGCATTATATTGAGCTAAGCATTTTATCAAGCACTTGGTGTGCGCTAGAACACACCCTACGTACTGAAAATCTGTATACAAAACTTAACATAAATCTGCATGCAAAGCTTAACTAAAATCTGCATAATAAGCCTATCAAAATCTGCATACTTTACTTATAAAAATCTGCATGCTATAAAAATAGAACTGCTCATGTTATTCCAATAGCAAATAGGAAACTAGAACAACTTAAGTATGCTGTGAAAGTAAAACCAATTCAACTACTAGGCATGCAATAGAATCTAGAAAATAAGGAATCGTTGCTGTATGGAATTAACATAATATCATGCTTCACGGAACTTAAACTAGCTTCAAAGGAACTAACAAATAAAAATCTAACTCATGCATAGGGAAGTAAAAGATGGATCAAGAAAATTGCTACTAGAAATCAAAACTTCATGCATGGATTAACTACTAAGAATCCAACTGAAACTTTCCGAATTAAATCAGTTCATCAAAATCATTGTTTCATTGACCTAACAACATGGAATTTTCTTATACTAAAAAGAACCAAAATCGATAATCCTTCTTCATGTTCGATACTACAAAGATTTGCTACTAAGAACTTATGAACATAGCTGTTTGTCACATTCTGTTAACAAGGTATACTATTCTGCAATCTACTGGAATTCAAAACAAAAGGAACATTGGCCTATTTCCCTTCTTTGAGGCACACGACAACTAAACAAAAGGAACTTAAATTGCAACTATTCTACATGCCTTGTAGCACAGCAAGGAAAAAACCAAGATGCAACTAATAAGAGAACACTACTACGGGAAATCTAGGACCATATTTGTAACTGTTCTTCAGGCTTAAACTGCACTAATCCTTCTCTTCTTTCTTTAGGGTTCACGGTGGAACATCAAAACCAAAAACCTTACAACATGCTTCGAAATTCAAAGGAACGAAAATCCGAAAGCCATGAAAACAAATCAAAGCTCGGAACAACTCCTACTGCAGGTGAGAAGCAACTCACATCGCTGTTCTTGGACTTACAACCGAGAAGAAGGAGGCTTCTAGGGCTTCGGATATATGCTTCCTCGACAATCTCTTGGTATCCTCTTGCTCTCCTCGACGAGAGGATCACAAAGGTATGAAGAACTCACGGAGAAGGGTGCTCGCCGGCAGCCGAAGCCGTCTCTGTTTTCGCCCGAGAGGAGAAGCGTCGTTCGCGTCAGGAGAGAAAGGGAAGAGAAATCGTGAGATTAGGTCACGGCTAATCAAGCCCTAAGTTCTCCCTTTATAACTCCAATATTTCTATTAACTACTCTTGCTTAAATACAACTTGATTCGGGTTTTATTAACAAACCCGCGGCTGGTCTGTTGGTTAAGCGAACCTCTGCTTCACCCGAGGTTCACGGTTCAAGTCTCGGCTTGGACAATTTTTTGTCGAAACTTCTTTCGTTCAGAAAAAATACCAAACGAACTCCAAAAATTACGTAAAAATATTCTAAAAATTTCTAAAAATTTCTAGAATTTTTCTAAAGCATTTCTAGATTTTTATAAGGACTTTTAGAACTCGAAATAGGGAAAATTGGGTCGTTACATTAACGCACTCATGATAAGAAGGAGCCCATAATATAATATGAGATTGGTGCGGTAGTTCAATAATAACTCTTTAGTGGTATGAGTTATTATTGATGAACTTAAGTTGGGTGTTCGGGTGGAACACAAGAAGCTCAAGATCATCAGGAGGTCAAAACCAATTCCTCCTCTAGGTCCTTGTCGTAGCCTCTATGTATAAAGCCGAGCATCCACCCAAGTCATCCTTATGGCCGACCACATCCTTGATTGGTGTACAAGCAAGGGATCGGCCAAGATGGGTTTAAAAGTGGGTTTTTAATTTTTTAAATCTTTCTTTTTGTAGCCATCTACAATGTTTTAAAAGAGAGATTTTAAATTTTAAAAACTTTCCTTTTTTGAAGTCATCCACATTGCTTTAAAAGAGAGTTTTAATTTTAAAAAAATCTTTCCTTTTGTAGCCATCTACAATGGTTTAAAAGAGAGATTTTGTTTTTGTTAAAACTTTCCTTTTTTGTAACCATGATTTAAAAGAGAGGTTTTAATTTTAAAAATCTTTCCTTTTTATAGCCATCTACAATGTTTAAAAGAGAGATTTTTAATTTTAAAACTTTCCTTTTATAGCCATCCATAATAGGAAATTTAAAAGAGAGATTTTAATTGTTGTTAAACTCTTTCCTTTTTAGCCATTACCAAGGATTATAAAAGAGGATAGATGGTGCCTTAGAGGTAATAATCATCTACACAATTTCTATTCCTCTTCTATTCTCCTTGTGGTCGGCCCCCTCATATTCTTATTCTCCCCTTGCTTTCTCACCTAAGGCCAGCGGCATCAAGAGGCTTCAACCATCTTGTGGCTGGCGGGTGGCAAGGAAGAAAGAAGAACAAGAGGTGGTGTTCCTAGCTTTGATCCCTTGGTGGCCGAAAGTCTAAGAAGAAAGAAGGACTTGGGTGGTTTTTACGTCTTGGTAGATCGTCACCCACACGACATCCAAGAGGAAGAGAGAAATACACCAGAAGATCAAGAGGTCTTTAAGCTACAAAGAAAGGTATAACTAGTTAATTGTTCCCGCTGTGTACTAGTTTATTTTTCCTTTGTATGGATCTTGAAGTACCAACACAAGAGGCTAGAGATCTTGTGCTTTGATTGAGGTCTCTGTAGTTTAACCTAGGGTTTATTGTAAGGAGTTTAAATATTCAATTTCTTTGAAAAGCTTCGACTAGAAAGTGGTGGATGATCTCATACCCAAGAAGGTCGAGTGCCTCACCAACGACCTGGAAGCCAATCCTTGAAATAGATATTTAATCAACTTCTGTAGTATGGTTTAACTTCTGATGAACACATGGGTTAAACTTGGATTAATAATGTTAAGTTTCGTTTACAATCCAAGTTTAACTTCTGAAAAGTACATGAGTTGCTAGGAAAAGTTCTGTGCTTGTACAAATTTTTGTACAGGGGAAATAGAACGGAATTCTGAATAGCGCCAACAATTAGCATCAAAGCTAGTTTTCTGCCTCTGTGTTTTTGGTTTTTAGTTAAATTATGCACTTTTCATACATAAATTTAGGCAGGATAATAGTAGGATGTGCAAATAGATTAACTCTGTGGTTGCAGGCATCCTAGTTCCAACTATTATGGCCCTATTGCGTTTGTGTGTGATTTGGACCCTCGAGCATGTCGAGGGCATTTTATGTGTGTGCATGATTGTAATTATTAAATACAGCAGGAGCTGTATTAGTTTTAGGATTTTACATTCTATTCGATCTAGATTATATGTACATTCCCTTGTGGAATATAGGATCGATAAATGTAAAATTTTATTTTTGTCGCGGATCGTATCCTTGCGAGGCATGGTGCTATTTGAGGACCAGAGGCGCAGTGGAAAAGGAAGCAAGATAGATGCAACGACATGACTCGTTGGCAGTGGCTAGGGTTGGTGGCACACGAAGGACAGCTACGGATGAGGCCATAATAGTTGAAAAATTATTTTTTTATATTTATTGCCTTTTATGCTGTTTATATGTGGGTGTGTGTGTGCATGTTAAAATTCCTTGTTTTAAATAACTAAGTGGGAGAGGAATTATTTAAACTCCACGGTTTCCATTACTAGTTTGTAAGTGATGCATTCAAACTTGCGCGTTGGCTTTGAGTGCCTTCCTCCACATCGGATGAGTTTGTTTGTGGATCACTGGATCATACTCCCTTTATGGATGATTATAGGAAATTATTTAGGTTTGTGTGATCTTCTCCATCTGAAGGGGTACAATCCTATTTAATGGACTAAGTATCAAGTAATGATATACACTTAAGCGCATTTAATAGCATTCTCTCCATCGGAGTCACTGCTATTATTTGTGTGACCGAAGAAAAATCAACTATTAATTTTATTTGTCATAAAGTTAGGTTGACAATATAATAAAATTAATGGGTAAACCCCCCTCTTACAAATGTTTGAATTTGTATACATCCACACTATCGTGGCAAACAAAATTCACGGTATTTTGAGGTGTTGGTGAATTTAAATGATATTGTTTGAGGAATCAATATTATTTTAAAATTCCAAGGTTTTGACCAAATATTTTGTGATTCTTAGGATTTCAAATGGCTTTCAATCCTCTTGCTGTTATATTGAAAGAAAACAAACTTACTAGTCCCAATTACATTGATTGGAAATGAAACTTGGGCATTGTCTTAACTGCTGAAGGTTACAAGTTTGTACATTTTGAGATTTGTCTAAGCCTGCCTAATAGCGATTCTAGTGAAGAGGAGATTAAGTATCATAAGAAATAGGTCAGGGCAGATGAGATGGCGCGGTGTTATATTTTGGCTTCTATGTCAAATGTGTTGCAACATCAACATTAGGTCATGCCTAACGCTTATGACATGATGTGCAATCTCAAGGAACTCTTTGGACACCAGAATCAGGTTGCTAGGTTGGAAGCTATGAGAAACTTGATGACGACCACCATGACTGAGGGGACACCCATAAGGGAGCATATCCTCAAAATGATGGCTCTTTTGAATGAGATGGAAGTCCTTAGAGTAGAAATCGATGGGGAACCCAAGTCGATATCATTCTCCAAATGCTGCCTAAAATTTTTTAGCAGTTCCGCCTGAACTACGACATGAACAAAAGGATTTATTCGTTGGTGGAACTTCTTATAGAACTTCAAGCAGCAGAAGGCCTATGTCGTTAAAGTTCTCAAATTCACATTGCTGAAAATGTTTCTGCTTCTAAGATGAAAGGCAAAAAGAAGAAAAAGAAACAAGCTGGTTCAACAAAGAAAGTGAATCGATCTCTAGGGACTGGGCCGCATGCAGGTGTGGAGAAGCTGAAGGGCAAGCGCTTCATATGCAAGCAGTCTGGACATTGGAAAGTGTACTGTTATCATAGAAAGGAGAACAATAAAGGTATATCTTATTCTCTAGTAGTTGAAACATATTTAGTGGTGTTATCTACCAGTACCTGGTGTGTAGATACGGGAGCCACTGATCATGTCTGTAATTCATTGCAGGGGTTCCAGGAAACTCGATGACTACATGAAGGGGAGATCACCGTCTACATGGGAAATGCTACAAAAGTGGCGGCTATTGCAGTGGGAGATGTTTATTTATCTTTTGATAGAAATAAAACATTGATTTTGAGAAATTATCTTTATGTACCATATTTTAGAAAGAACTTGATTTCAGTTTCTAAACTGTTTATGGATGGATATTCTGTTTCTTTTGATGGCAAAGTAGTTGTCAAAAAAAATAGGGTAGTTATCTGTTCTGGTATGTTGGTTGGCAATTTGTATACTCTAAATCCAATAACTCTCACGATACAACAAATGGAAATTAATAACACATCTTCTAATTCTAATAAGAGAAAACAACCTTCAGAAATAAACCAAACATATTTTTGGCATCTAAGCCTTGGTCATATTAACTTGAGTAGGATTCAAAAGCTAATAGTCGATGGACCTTTGGGTTCATTAGTGGTGGAAAATTTTCCAACTTTCAAATCTTGCTTGGAAGGAAAAATGACGAAGAGACCTTTTAAGGCCAAGGGGTATAGAGCCAAAGATATGTTGGAATTGGTTCATTCTGATTTGTGTGGACCTATGACTATCCAGGCAAGAGGTGGTTTCAAATATTTTATCTCTTTTATAGACGACTATTCGAGATACGGGTACATTTACTTGATACGCCGCAAGTTTGAGTGCTTTGATAAGTTCAAAGAATACAAGGCTGATGTGGAGAAACATCATGGTAAGGGTATCAAGAGACTACGGTCTGATCATGGTAGTGAGTACCTCTGAGGAGAGTTTAGGAGTTACATATCAGAGGCCGAGATTCAATCTCAACTGTCTGCACCTGGTACACCCCAACAGAATGGTGTGGCAGAACGAAGGAATAGGACTCTTATGGAAATGATTAGATCAATGATGAGTTATTTAGAATTACCAAATTCGTTTTGGGGATATGATCTGGAAATGGCAGTGTGCATTCTGAACTTGGTACCTTCTAAGTCAGTAACCTCTACTCCCACATAATTGTGGAATGGGCGTAAGCCTAGTTTGAAACATATTCGGATTTGGGGTAGTCCAGCACATGTGCTGAAGGGAGACACTGATAAGTTGGAATCACGTACAGAAGTTCGCTTGTTTATGGGTTATCCTAAAGGAATGAAAGGTGGTTTATTTTATAGTCCTAAAGATCAGAAGGACATTGTTAGCACCAATGCATGATTTTTAGAAGAGGACGATGTAATGAACCACAAGCCCATGAGTAAAATTATTCTTGAGGAAATAAGAGAAGACACATCTACTTTAGTACCAACGGTACAAGATGAGATACCACAAGAAACTGTAACACGTGTCAGAAATGATGCATAATTACAAGTAATGTCTCGTCGTAGTGGGAGGGTTGTTAGGCAACCTGATAGATTCATATTATTGGGAGAATCTTCAGACTTGATCCCTAGTGAACATGAACCTGATCCCTGGACATATGATAAAGCACTCCAAGATAAAGATGCAACATCTTGGCAAAGTGCAATGAACTCTGAAATAGAATCTATGTACTCTAATCAGGTTTGGGAGCTTGTAGAACCACCAAATGGTGTAAAAGCCATTGGATGTAAATGGGTCTGCAAAAGAAAAAGAGGGACAGACGGGAAGGTGGAAACCTTCAAAGCAAGGCTTGTTGCAAAAGGGTATACTCAGAAAGAGGGAATCGATTATGAGAAAACCTTTTCGCCGGTAGCCATGCTTAAGTCTATCCCGATTCTTTTATCTATTGTCGCTCATATAGATTATGAGATTTGGCAAATGGATATCAAGACAACTTTCCTTAATGGAAGTCTTGAAGAAAATATCCATATGAAGCAACCAGAGGGATTCATTATGAAGGGCAAAGATCATCTTGTATGTAAGTTCAATCAGTCTATCTATGGACTGAAGCAAGCTTCGAGATCTTGGAACATCTGGTATAATGAAGTGATCCAGTCTTATGGATTTATTCAATGTCCGGATGATTCTTGTGTATATAAGAAGAGTGACGGAAACGTGGTGGTATTTCTTGTACTATACGTAGATGACATTTTACTCATTGGCAACAATGTCAAAGTGTTGTCAGACGTAAGGGTATGATTGTCCAAGAAGTTTGATATGAAGGATTTGGGAGAATGTGGACATATTCTTGGGATCAAAGTAATAAGGGATCGCAAGAAAAGAATGTTGTGCTTATCCCAAGCTTCATACATCGATACTATTCTAGCTCATTTTAGCATGCAAAACTCCAAGAAAGGTTTTCTACCTTTTAGGCATGGAGTACCTTTATCTAAAGAGATGTCTTCTAAAACATCAAAGGAAATAGAGGACATGAAGGCAATTCCTTATGCTTTGGTTGTAGGAAGCCTAATGTATGTGATGCTATGTACGAGACTGGATATCTGTTTTGTCGTGGACATGGTTAGTAGATATCAAAGTAACCCAGGACAAGGACATGGGACTGCCGTAAAGCATATATTGAAGTACCTAAAAAGGACTAGAGATTTATGCTAGTTTACTAGGCAGATGATTTACTCCCTATGGGTTATACGGATTCGGACCTACAATCAGATAGGGGCAATAGTAAGTCGACCTCAGGGTATGTGTTTACTTTGGGAGGTGGAGTCATAGCATGGAGGAGTGTAAAGCAGAAATATGTTTCGGACTCCACCATGGAAGCTGAGTATGTGGCAACCTCTGAGGCAGCCAAAGAAGCTATATGGCTCAGAAACTTCTTAATGGACATAGATGTGATTCCTGGTTTGCCCAAAATTATCACAATTTATTGTGATAATAGTGGTGCAGTAGCAAACTCGAAGGAACCATGAGCCCATAAGGCAAGTAAACACATTGAGTGTAAGTTCCACCTAATACAAGATATCGTAAAGCGAGGAGAAGTTGTTGTCGTCAAGAATGCATCAGAAGATAACCTAACAGATCCTTTCACTAAGGCCCTTCTGGTGAGAGCTTTTGATGGCCATGTTGAGGGGATGGGGATCAGATGTATGGCAGCATAGTCTTTTAGTATAAATGGGAGATTGTTAGAATGTATACTAAAAGCCTATCTTTTTGTATAAACATTTATTTTGAAATAGAATCACATTGGTCAAATGTCTGCATTTAGTTAAATGCAATTGTCCATTTAAATTTTATTGTAGATAACATGGTGTGTGGTGTCACACAGAAGATCATATTATCAGTTCATTATAAATTATAAATAGAAGCTCACAACCAAGATGGATTAAGACAAACCATTGGAATGATTGTAATGTAATTTGGTACTAATTTATCTTGACTATAAAATTACACTAGTACACTATGTGTGTATAGAGCGGGACTATTTGAGGTTGTTCCTTTTATACTGACTGCATAAAAGAACAGACTCTCTGTTATTATGGATGTGCGTACTCTTAATCCCGATATAATAACAAACACATGTACTTAGTATTTATTTCTTTAATTTATCAAAGGGTGAGATTTATTCGTTCAATCAATAGGCCTGATAAGTTGGGAAATAATATTATTTATATGGTGTGTTGTTGATTATAGAAGGAAACTGTGTCCTATTTATTAGGATGATGATGTCCCCTTGAGGAGCTTATAAGGATTGTCATGTAAACCCTACAAGTGGACTTAGTTCCGACATGACAATGAAGTTGAGTGGTACTACTCTTGGAGCTAGATGTTAATTAAGTGAGTTGTTAGTAACTCCTTTAATTAATGGGCATTCAATATCTTAAATATAGGGAGATTAACGCACTCATGATAAGAAGGAGTCCATAATATAATATGGGATTGGTGCGGTAGTTTAATAATAACTCTTTAGTGGTATGAGTTATTATTGATGAACTTGTGTTGGGTGTTCGGGTCGAACACATGAAGCTCAAGCTTATCAGGAGGCCAAAACCAATTCCTCCTCTAGGTCCATGTTGTAGCCTCTATGTATAAAGCCTCGCATCCACCCAAGTCATCCTTATGGCAGGCCACATCGTTGCTTGGTGCCCAAGCAAGGGGTCGACCACCCCTTGCTTGGTGCCCAAGCATGGGGCCTCCCAAGATGGGTTTAAAAGTGAGTTTTTAATTTTCTAAATCTTTCTTTTTGTAGCCATCTACAATGTTTTAAAAGAGAGATTTTAAATTTTAAAAGCTTTCCTTTTTTGAAGTCATCCACATGGTTTTAAAAGAAAGTTTTAAATATAAAAAAATCTTTCATTTTGTAGCCAACTACAATGGTTTAAAAGAAAGATTTTATTTTTGTTAAAACTTTCTTTTTTTGTAACCATGATTTAAAAGAGACGTTTTAATTTTAAAAATCATTCCTTTTTGTAGCCATCTACAATGTTTAAAAGAGGGATTTTTAATTTTAAAACTTTTCTTTTGTAGCCATCCACAATAGGAAATTTAAAAGAGAGATTTTAATTATTGTTAAAATCTTTCATTTTTAGCCATTAACAAGGATTATAAAAGAGGATAGATGGTGCCTTAGAGGTAATAATCATCTACACAATTTTTATTCCTCTTCTATTCTCCTTGTGGCTGACCCCCTTATATTCTTATTCTACCCTTTCTTTCTCACCTAAGGCCAGCGACATCAAGAGGCTTCAACCATCTTGTGGTCGGCGGGTTGCAAGGAAGAAAGAAGAACAAGAGGTGGTGTTCCTAGCTTTGATCCCTTGGTGGCCGAAAGTCTTGGAAGAAAGAAGGACTTGGATGGCTTTTGCATCTTGGTAGATTGTCGCTCACACGACATCCAAGAGGAGGAGAGGAATAAGCAGAAGATCAAGAGGTCTTTAAGCTACAAAGAAAGGTATAACTAGTTAATTGTTTCCGCTGTGTACTAGTTTATTTTTCCTTTGTATGGATCCTGAAGTACCAACACAAGAGGCTAGCGATCTTGTGCTTTGATTGAGGTCTCTATAGTTTAACCTAGGGTTTACTATAAGGAGTTTAGATATTCAATTTTTTGAAAGACTTTGACTAGGAAGTGGTGGATGATCTCATACCCAAGAAGGTCGAGTGTCTCGCCAACGACCTGGAAGCCAATCCTTGAAATAGATATATAATCAACTTCTGTAATATGGTTTAACTTCTGATAAACACATGGGTTGAACTTGGATTAATAATGTTAAATTTCGTTTGCAATCCAAGTTTAAATTCTAAAAAGCACATGGGTTGCTAGGAAAAGTTCTGTGCTTGTACAAGTTTTTGTACAGGGGAAATAGAATGGAATTTCGAGTAGCGCCAACACAAGGATAACTGCTCTAAACTAAAGAGAAAGGAAAAAAGAAAAAGACAAAAGACCAAGACGAATGAATGAAACACAAGAACTTAAAAGCTACGTGGGATGAATCATCATCCTCCGAGTCTAAGATTGATGCCTATGTCGGACTGGTACTAGTGGCGAACCATTAGAGGAATTTAGAAAGTATATAGAGATGAGCATCGATGAATGGGGAGCGTCATCAAAAGAAAGCATCGACGAAGGGGGAGCATCATCAGAAGTAAGCATTGATGAAGAAGGAGCATCAGAGCATGAGATAAGTGAGGTACATGCCTTATCATCTGAACAATCATTTCAGTTTATTAAAGTACATACTAGAAATATGGTCAAAATAGAAAAATAAAATGAAAAATTAAAGTTAACATTAGCAAATTCATGTAGACTGGAAGATTTTGATAATTTAAAAATTGAAAATAAAAAAGTTAAAAGAACAATTAGAAAAATTAAACAAGGATGTTGCATGCTCGCATGTTCAACAAGTTAGAAATTATCAAGGATTAAATTGGTATTTTAGATATCATAAAGATTAAATTTGAAAATTATCACTGAAATATGTTCCAAAAAATTTTTTAATTAATTCAGTAGGAAAGAACTTGTATTGGGTTCAAAAATCATGGTTAGATTAAACACATTATGCATGTTTTAATTTCCTTTAATATTTTTTTCATGTTTAAATTTGTCTATTTTTTTCAAATATATTTTTTTGTATGCATTGTATTTGAAATCAATTCTTAATTTTTTTTCCCAGTGGAAAAGAATTTTAATATCTATCTGTAAGAAAAATTTTAAAATATTTTGATCGATATATTACTTTTTATAATTTTTTTAATAAAATTCATATCTTTAAATTTAAAATTATTTCACAAAGTTATTTTTTGAAAAAAATTTTTTGATAAAATATCATGTTCTCTTTCAAAAGAAATATTTTTTAAAAAATCTTTACTGTTATATAATTTTCTATGAATTTATTTATCAAAAAAATAATTTTAATAATTAAAAATTCTCAAACGTTCAAATTTTGAAAATTTATTTTTTTATAGATATACTTTTTTATTTTACATACTTAAAATGTTTTACAAAATTTTTCAAGCTTAATATCTATTTTTTAAAATATTTTTTAACAAATTATATCTCTCTGAATAGAATAATTAATTATTGTTTATTTCAATTTTGTTTATTTTTGAAATTTTATCACTATTTTGGATAAGTATTTTTAACTGTTACAAAAATTTCCAAAATTTTTCAACGATTAAAAATAATTTTAAACTTATTTCTTCTAAACCTAGTTTATAAATAGAAAAAAAACTTATTTTCAAAATATAAGCTTCAAAATTTTTCTAAGTGTTGTCATGATTTGTGTTTCCCTTAGAATTTTTACACCTATTGTTAATATGATTAAAGATGGAGAATATTATATTAAGTCAAGGGGTACGTATAATTTTTTTGCATATTAATTGTTTTAATATTGAATACTTATTAATTGCATAGCATGATCATTAATTGTAATTATTTTACCCTAACTTAACTTGGATTGCTCACATTAAAATGGGAGAGATTGTAAGTACCCCCATAGTAGTTTTGATATGGTCAACCAAGTTAAGTTAGGTCCTGTTGTGTTTGATCCTTGTGTCTAAGTGTGCAGGAACTTAGGAGCATAAGAAGTCGAGTGCAAGGCACAGCTAGCTTGAAGGATGGAACGGAAAAGAGTCAACAGGCTTGGTCCATCTGAGAGACATGGTGCTGCGGAAGAGTATGCTTGTAGACGAGAAGGAAACGTGCGATATTTTCAAGGGACGAGAAGCCAGAGCAGAAGATTGCTTGAAGAGTTTATTTGCCTTATGGAAGGCACCTTCCATAAGCTAGAAGGTGCCTTCAATGCTTCATGGAAGGCGTCTTCACTAGCCGTTAGCCAATGATAAAGTTTTATCTTCAATGGATAAAACCTATCTGATTGAAGGTGCCTTGGACCACTTTGAATGCGCCTTCAAGCTGCGGATAACATTTTCTAAGAGGTATAAAAATGCCCATAGACCTAGGAAATAGGCAACAACTTCGATAATCAATTCCTAGCTTATTTCTGAGCGCTCAAAGAGTGTAAGAGGCATCTCCACCTTCAACGAAGGAGATTTTCTAGTGCTTTCATCTGTCTTGGATTAATAACAACCTATGTTGTAATCAAGTAAAATCTCTGTCTCTTTTATTTTAAGTTATTCATGTATTTTATGTTATTTATCTAATATTTGTGTCCTTGCTACGTTCCAAATAAGAGAAATTTCTAACTCTTTTTGTAGGTCGATTCACCCCTTCTTGCCAGCCTTATCAGGACCTATAAGGCGTACCCTACTTAGTTTACTTAGTTAAGTGGAACTAACCGAAGCTATCTTGCAACATCCTAGACTAGTTAGACAAAGTTTTATCAATAGGAAAAATTAAATGTCCAATTTCTTAAAAAGACTTTGTCTAGAAGTGATGGTTTCTTTGATAACCAAGAAGGCCCCTGTGTCTAGCCACAATCTAGAAGCCAACTTTTGAAAGGTACATTTAATTAACTAATGGTTAAACCTGAACCTATCATTGTAACGCCTCGCCTCCTACTGACTAGACTGTAAGGCCGGGGGTTACAATCGCTGTGCTAAACTTTACTATAAGGTGCGAAAACTGAACTAATTTAAGACCCTTTGCTATTTGCTATTTGCTATCAAATCTGGAATCCTATGTTCAGAGTACCTTTCTAAGGTTGTACACATACTAAGAGGGGAAGACAAACTTGCTATCTGAGCGCAAACCTGAAAACAGACGCTTCTGGCTGAAATCAGACATTCCAATCGATCGACTGATCGATTGGAGTTATTTGATCGATCCACTGATTGATTCAACGTGCTATTGTGCATGAAAGTCCCGTCTGGATCGATCGGCTGATCGATCCAGTCTGGCCAATCGATCCGGAGATCGATTCAGAAGCTCTCTGTTCGCGGGATTTAAATTCCCGATCTATCGGATGATCGATCCATGGCCGATCGATCAGCTGATTGACTCATCAGCTCTCTGTATGCGGCAGATCATTTCCCAATCGATTGGCTGATCGATCGAGGGCTCCTCAATTGATCAGCTGATCGATTCCATAGTGTTCTGCACGCGGGGACTTCATCCAATCGATCGGTTGATCAATTGAGAACTACTCAATCGATCGGCTGATCGATTGGGTTTCTGATTTCTGCAGAAATCAGACCCGACATCATACAGAACTTCCAGAAATCACTAAAACATAACATCACTCACATTTTACTATCTATTAACAAGACAGTTAGCAGTCTAAGCATGGCAAAACCCTTAGGTTCACAAATCATGAGACTTAGCATCCTAAACGTGCAGAAAAGTAACTAAAAGCTGAAATTCTAAGTCTTTAGGTGGGCTACTCCCCAAGAGTCTTTATTCCAAGTTCCTTGCACACACATCTTTATCACATCGCCCTCCAGCCTCTGCTAATCCATCTTCCCTTTACCTTTATCTGCAGCATAAGGAAAAAGGGAAACTATAAGCTTGTGAGCTTAGTAAGAAACCATCTACCTCACAAAAACATGCATACGAAGAAATCATGCTCTTTAAAAGATGCTATGCTGATATACATAATGAGAATCATACTAAAAGAGCTAGGAGCATGGTATATGGGCATGTAAATCATAGCAATCACATACTGAACATAAACTAATTACTGTACCATCAAGGAAGCTAAATCGATACATGAGCTAAGCAAAGACTTGTATCAGATTACTGCTGTCACTGAACTGTATTCATATATCTGATTTGTAAAGGTTTGAAAACTATTTCCATAATAGATAAATATACTAAACATGCTGTTGATGGGCCCGACAACAGTACTTGCTGTGCGCACATCCCTAAATAGGCCGAGGTAGCAAGTCCCGAATCTAGTAGGGTACTAGGTTATCTAAACCTAGGGACGACTATGGGAGTCCAACCCATGGACAACTGAAGTCCAGTACAATGTCACTGATAAAGTAAAATACTGATTCATAGCTAATATATCTTATCTTACTTTTACTAGGTTATCTGAACCTAGAGCTAGGTTATTTGAACCTAGAGGCGACTATGGGAGCCCACCCATTGGACCGTAGTCCCATATAACTGAAGCAAGACCATGTATGTTAATGAAATGCATCTATTGCATTTAACTGTACTATTAAAAATGCCTACTGTGGTATACGACTATACTAGTCATTTTATTGAGCACCTGGTGTGCTCTAATTCTGCATACGACTACACTAAGGTCATAAAAGCGATCTAGAATCATAAAAGCATGCGAATAGCTACTTATGCTGCAGGTGAGGGTTACTTACATCCTGTGCTAGTTTCCTTTCGAATCTGATCGCTAGGTTTCCAGAGATGATGATCGTTTCGGTGATCCTCTTGTGTCTACGCTTCCTTCTCGCGGAGGGGAGCGTCCTCATGCCGGAATTGTCGTCGGAAGGTGCTCCTACGACCCTAGGAACGGAACCCTAGGCTTTTTGGGCTTGGGCGCCGAGAGGGTGAGGAGGAGAAAGAGGTTCTGCGGTGAGGGTTTGAGGGTGAGCGAAATTGTCGTTCAGAAAATAAAATCTCCCACTTAAATTCTCTATTTATATTAAGTAATTAATTCGGCCCAACTCAATCATAAATAAAATTCCTCTCCTCTTCTTTCATCACACCCCTGTTGGGGCCCCTTGGTTACTAAAGTCACCCTATATGTCGTAGTGTCCATAGGTCTCGGGTTCGATTCCCGCTTAGACTATTTTACGTTTTTATTTAATTTTGCTACTTCGGCTATTTTAAAAATTTCAGAAAAATATTCTAAAATTCCAGAAAAATAATAGAATATTTCTAAAATTAATTTGAGAATTTTCGGGCGTTACAATCCCCCATACCTTATAAAAAGTTCATCCTCGAACTTAGAATAACTCTGGGTACTTCTGCCTCATACTAGCTTCTGTCTCCCAAGTTGCCTCTTCTGTCGTGTGATTTTGCCAAATAACTTTTACTAATGGTACTTCCTTGTTCCGTAATTTCTTAACTGCTCAGTCTATTATCTGAATAGGCCGACTGTCATAGCTGAGGTCTTCGCGGACTTGTACCGACAGGGACTCAATCACCTGGGTGGCATCTGGGACATGCTTCTTCAGCATAGAGACATGAAATACATTATGAATAGCTGCTATCTCCTGGGGTAGCTCTAGCTCATATGCTACCTTGCCAACTCTTCTAATGATAAGGTATGGTCCCACATATCTGGGACTTAATTTGCCCTTCTTCCCAAAACGCATTACTCCCTTCATGGGAGCCACTCGGAGAAATGCCGTATCTCCAACTGAAAACTCTAAAGGTCGACGCCGTGTATCGACATAGCTTTTCTGCTGGCTCTGAGCTGTCTTTATCCTCTGGCGGATTTGCTGTATAGCTGCTGTGGTATCTGCCACTAGATCTGTCTGAAGTTCTAGTTCTTTCTGTTCACCACTCTCATACCAACAGATTGGAGATCTACACCTCCGCCCATAGAGAGCCTCGTAAGGTGTCATACCGATAGTGGCCTGATAGCTATTGTTGTATGCAAATTCTGCTAAGCTCAGATATTTGCACCAACTTCCCTTGAAGTCTAGGGCACATGCTCGGAGCATATCTTCGAGTACCTGGTTTACTCGCTCCGTCTGACTGTCTGTCTGAGGATGGAAGGCCGTGCTAAACTTTAACTTGGTGCCCAACATTGACTGTACACACTCCCAGAAGTGTGACGTGAATCTACTGTCTCTGTCTGAAATGATGGTCCGTGGGACTCCATGCAGTCTGATGATCTCCTTGAGATACAATTGAGCTAGCTGCTCCATGGAGTAGGATATCCTGATAGCTAAGAAGTGGGCTGACTTAGTCAATCTGTCGACGATCACCCAGATGGCATCAAAACCATTCGTGGTTCTGGGTAGTCCCACTATGAAATCCATAGAAATATCCTCCCACTTCCATTCTGGGATCTGAATAGGCTGCAGAACTCCTCCTAGTCTCTGGTGTTCTGCCTTGACCCTCTGACAGGTTAGACAGGTACTGACATATCTAGCGATGTTCCTTTTCATTCCAGGCCACAAAAAACGTCTCTTTAGGTCTTGGTACATCTTGGTGGAGCCATGATGCATCGCATAAGGAGTCCTGTGAGCCTCGTCTAGGATCTTCCTTCGTAGTTCCTCCTAATCCGAAACACATAGTCTATCACCAAAACACAATACCCCACTATCAGATACTCTGAACTCTCCACTTTCTCATTCTGCTAACCCTTGCTTGATTTTCTGAATTTCAGGGTTCTGATCCTGAGATGCCTGGATGTCACCAAGAAGGGTAAATGCTAAGGTCATAGTAGAGAGTTGCCCAACTATAAGCTCAAGATCAAAATCTGTAATCTCCTTTTGTAGGGGCGGTGACATGGCTGCTAGGGATAATAAGGTAGCACTGGACTTCCTGCTAAGTGCATCTGCCACCTTATTGGCCTTTCCTGGATGGTAGAGGATGTCTATGTCATAGTCCTTGACCAGCTCGAACCATTTGCGCTGTCGCATATTCAGATCCTTCTGAGTGAAGAAGTATTTCATACTCTGATGATCTATATACACTCTGCACTGAGCTCCATACAGGTAATGTCTCCAAATTTTAAGGGCGAACACAACTGCTGCTAGCTCAAGGTCATGAGTAGGGTAGTTCCTCTCGTAGTCCTTGAGTTGTCTAGAGGCATAGGCGATCACCTTGCCATTTTGTATCAGTACTGCTCCTAGTCCTAATTAGAGGCATCACTATAAATATCAAAGCTGTCTGTGTTTTCTGGCAGAGTCAGAATGGGTGCACTGGTCAATCTTCTTTTGAGCTCCATGAAACTGTTCTCACAGTCCTCTATCCACTGAAATTTTCTGTTCTTCCTGGTGAGAGCTGTCAGTGGGGAGGCTATCCTGGAGAAATCCTCTACAAATTTTCTGTAGTAACCTGCTAGTCCCAAAAAGCTTCTGATTTCACTGGCGTTCTTAGGTCTCTTCCAGTTACTCACCGCTTCTATCTTATTGGGGTCTACCATGATACCATCTTTGGAGATGATGTGACCCAGAAAGGATACTTGATCGAGCCAGAATTCGCATTTCATGAACTTGGCGTATAGCTGGTTCTGCTGAAGGGTCTGCAGTACTATCTTCAGGTGCTCTGCGTGTTCTTCCTGAGTTTTGGAATAAATAAGGATGTCATCGACGAACACGATGACATACTTATCTAAATATTCTCTGAATACTCTGTTCATGAGGTCCATGAAGGTAGCTGGAGCATTCATCACACCAAAGGGCATGACTACGAACTCGTAATGTCCGCATCTGGTTCTGAAAGCTGTCTTGGGTATATCACCCTCTTTAACTCTCACTTGGTGATATCCCGATTTGAGGTCTATTTTAGAGAACACTGCTGCTCCCTTTAGCTAATAAAACTGGTCATCTATCTTGGGAAGAGGATACCTGTTCTTAATCGAGACTTGGTTTAGTGCTCAGTAGTCTATACACAGGCGCATGCTCCCGTCCTTCTTCTTCACGAACAATACAGGTGCTCCCCATGGTGAGTGACTAGAGCATATGAAGCCCTTGTCGAGCAGCTCCTGTAGTTGCTCCTGAAGTTCCTTCAGTTCTGCTGGAGCTATGCGGTAGGGTGCTTTAGAGATGGGGTTTGTACTGGGGATAAGTTCTATCTCAAATTCAATCTCCCTGTCTGGTGCTAGACCTGGTAACTCCTTAGGGAAAATTGCTGGGTAGTCACACACAACTCGGACCTCTTCTAACTTTTGGTCCTTGTCCTGACTGGTATTGACTACATGTGCTAAGAACCTCGTACATCCTGAATCCAATAGTTTCTGTTCTTTCAGAGCTGAGAGAAACTTCTTGGCCTTTCTCTTTGGTTCTCCGATGTACCCAAACTGCACTCCTGCTTCGGGTTGGAATACAACTCTTTGTTTACGGCACTCTATGGAGGCACCGTACTTGATCAGAAAGTCCATTCCCAAGATGACGTCATAGTCAGTTATATCTAGCACTATCAGATTACCAAAAAGCTCTCTGTCTGCTATAATGACTGGCACTGCTCGAAGCCAGAGTGTGGATGCCATGATTTCTCCTGACGGTAGTGTTGTAAGAAATTGGCAACTGAGTACATCTGAAGGTATTGCTAACTTTTCGGCAAATACTCTAGATATATAAAAATGGGTTGCCCCAATATCGAATAAGACAGTTGCACTAATCTAACCTGTAACAATCGTCGAGGCATTCGCTACGTCCTCTATGGTGAGTGAGTAGATCCTCGCGTTCGTCGTGGCTGAGGGGGCTTCTAGTCTGCCCTGGCTGATGTGTGGTTCATCTATAGCAGCCTGCATCTGATGTAACTGTGCTGGGTTACTTCCGTACTGAATCGGCTGTGGTGTAGGAGCACTGGTCTTGTTTGGGCATTGTTTAGCCATATGCCCCTCCTGGCCACATTCGAAGCATCCTCGTGTGCCCTTGCGACAAACTCCAGGGTGGAATTTCCCACAAGTTGAACACTTGGGATAGCTAGGTTGTTTACTAGCTGGTCCTCCTTTTGGGTAACTCCCTGATTTACGTTTGTGACTGTAGTTCCCTTTCCAGTTAGAGTTGTGACCCTGGTGTTTCTGAGTACCTTAGCCTCCTTGGCCCTTAGACTCTGAAACGGCTTGCTTCTGCAGTTTGATGCTGTTCTAGTAATGCTCGGTGGTCAGAGCACTACTTACCAGTTCTTCAGTAGTTTGCCGCCTATGTACGCCGCTGGCCACATTCATTACTATTTCCGGCCTTAGCATTTTAAGAATCAACCGGACTCATTCTCTTTCAGTGCTGACTAATTCAGGGCATAGACGAGCCAGTCTGTTGAATTTCTTCACGGCCTCCTCAACTGAAAGGTTGCCCTGACGAAATTCAGTGAACTCGTCATAATGGCGGTTTGTGACCCGCATGTGAAAAAATTCCTCAATGAACTCTCTCTCGAAGTCGACCCATGTCATCTGGTTCACTGGGCGCTTCACTTTAATCCTCTCCCACCACATACGTATGTCTCCTGTCAGGCAGAAAGAGGCGCATTTCACCTTCTCATGTTCTGTCCAGTCCAGAAGCTCCATCGTACTTTCCAGTGTTTTGAACCAGGCTTGGGCATCCCATGGTTCACTAGTGCCTGAGAAATTCTCTAGCTTGATTTTCTGCCACTAGATCAGATAGGCTTCTCTTCTTGCCCCTGCTGCTGGGGCTACTGGTGCTGTAGGTTGGACTGGTGGAACCTCTATAACTACTTGGGTTGTTAAGTTCAATTCTGGAGTGATAGTGGGAGTGTTCTGCTGATTATCCCTTAGGGTGGCTATCTCCTGTTGCTGCTCAGCTAGTTGTTTCTGTAACTGAGCCACTACTGCTACAAGGTCTGGGAGAGGCACTGAGCTGCCTGCCTTATGTTGGGGCTTAGTAGCTGGTCTTTCTAGCTGGGCGTCCTCGTACCATTTTCTAGAGTAATAGAGGGCATACATAACTAATACAATCATAGGTACACAACTACTATTATCATGTTAGATGTTGTCATATATGATCAAGCTTTAGTTTCTATATACATGAAAGCAAACAAAACATAAATAAAGTGAGAGGTATTCTTACTTGGAAGCTGTAGGTTCAATGCTGAAGTGTGTGTGAGGAAGTATGGAACTTGCTTTGATACCACTCTGTAACGCCCCGTCTCCTACTGACTAGACTGTAAGGCCGAGGGTTACAATCGCTGTGCTAAACTTTACTATAAGGTGCGGAAACTGAACTAATTTAAACCCCTTTTCTATTTGCTATCAAATATGGAATTCTATGTTCAGAGTACCTTTCTAAGGTTGTACACATACTAAGAGGGGAAGCCAAACTTTCTATTTGAGCGCAAACCTGAAAACAGACGCTTCTAGCTGAAATCAGACATTCCAATAGATCGGTTGATCAATTGGAGTTATTTGATCGATTCAACGTGCTACTGTGCATAAAAGTCCCGTCTGGATCGATTGGCTGATCGATCCAGTCTGGCCAATCGATCCAGAGATCGATTCAGAAGCTCTCTGTTCGCGAGATTTAAATTCCCGATTGATCGGCTGATCGATCCATGGCCGATCGATTAGCTGATCGACTCATCAACTCTCTGTATGCGGTAGATCGCTTCCCAATTGATCGGCTGATCGATGGAGGGCTCCTCAATCGATCAGCTGATGGATTCCATAGTGTTCTGCACGCGGGGACTTCATCCAATCGATCGGCTGATTGATTGAGGACTGCTCAATCGATCGGATGATCAATTGGGTTTCTGATTTCTCATGAAATCAGACCCGACTTCATACAGAACTTCCAGAAATCACTAAAACATAACATCACTCACATTTTACTATCTATTAACAAGACAGTTAGCAGTCTAAGCATGGCAAAACCCTTAGGTTCACAAATCATGAGACTTAGCATCCTAAACGTGCAGAAAAGTAACTAAAAGCTGAAATTCTAAGTCTTTAGGTGGGCTACTCCCCAAGAATCTTTATTCCAAGTTCCTTGCACACACATCTTTATCGCATCGCCCTCCAGCCTCCACTAATCCATCTTCCCTTTACCTTTATCTGCAACATAAGGAAAAAGGGAAATTATAAGCTTGGGAGCTTAGTAAAAAACCATCTACCTCACAAAAACATGCATACGAAGAAATCATGCTCTTTAAAAGATGCTATGCTGATATACATAATGAGAATTATACTAAAAGTGCTAGGAGCATGGTATATGGACATTTAAATCATAGCAATCACATACTGAACATAAACTAATTACTGTACCATCAAGGAAGTTAAACCGATACATGAGCTAAGCAAAGACTTGTATCAGATTACTGCTGTCACTGAACTGTATTCATATATCTGATTTGTAAAGGTTTGAAAACTATTTCCATAATAGATAAATATACTAAACATGCTGCTGATGGGCCCGACAACTGTACTTGCTATGCGCGCATCCCTAACTAGGCCCGAGATAGCAAGTCCCGAATCTAGTAGGGTACTAAGTTATCTAAACCTAGGGACGACTATGGGAGCCCAACCCATGGACAACTGAAGTCCAGTACAGTGCCACTGATAAAGTAAAATACTGATTCATAGCTAATATATCTTATCTTGCTTTTACTAGGTTATCTGAACCTAAAGCTAGGTTATCTGAACCTAGAGGCGACTATGGGAGCCCACCCATTGGACCGTAGTCCCATATAACTGAAGCAAGACCATGTATGTTAATGAAATACATCTATGGCATTTAACTGTACTATTAAAAATGTCTACTGTGGTATACGACTATACTAGTCATTTTATCGAGCACCTGGTGTGCTCTAATTCTGCATACGACTACACTAACGTCATAAAAGCGATCTAGAATCATAAAAGCATGTGAATAGCTACTTATGCTGCAGGTGAGGGGTTACTTACATCCTGTGCTAGTTTCCTTACGAATCTTATCACTAAGTTTCCGGAGAAGATGATCGTTTCGGCGATCCTCTTGCGTCTACTCTTCCATCTCGCGGAGGGGAGCGTCCTCATGCCGGAATTGTCGTTGGAAGGTGCTCCTATGACCCTTGGAACGGAACCCTAGGCTTCTTGGGCTTGGGCGCCGAGAGGGTGAGGAGGAGAAAGAGGTTCGGCAGTGAGGGTTTGAGGGTGAGGGAAATTGTCGTTCAGAAAATAAAATCTCCCACTTAAATTCCCTATTTATATTAAGTGATTAATTCGGCCCAACTCAACCATAAATAAAATTCCTCTCCTCTTCTTTCAGCCCACCCCTGCTGGGGCCCCTTGGTTACTAAAGTCACCCTATATGTCGTAGAGTCCATTAGTCTCGGGTTCGATTCCCGCTTAGGCTATTTTACATTTTTATTTAATTTTGCTACTTCGGCTATTCTAAAAATTCCAGAAAAATAATAGAATATTTCTAAAATTAATTTGAGAATTTTCAGGCGTTACAATCATAAAGTCAAATTATTTTCAAACTAATACTTCAACATAACTCATTTCACAGTACAATAGGAATACCTTGGTTGATAAATTAAACCAAATTTAATTAAAAATATTAATTAAACATTTTTTATTGATTAACCTTTTAAAATTTAATTAAGGATTAAATATTAACTTAATCAAACTATAAATAATAATTGAATTAAAATTCAAATTTAACTTAATTAAGTCTTAAATTTTAATTAAAACCTTAAATTAGAACTTAATTTCTTAATTAAAATTCTATAAATTAAGCGAATTAAAATAAATCAAATGTCCAAATTAAAGTTAACTAAACTTTAAAACTAAAATCAAATTAATCTTATATTAGAAAATAATTAAAATTAAATATAATTTAAATTTAACTTAATTAATTTAATCAAACTTAAACTCCGAATTATTTTTTAAAAATCTATTTAAAATTCTTTTAAAAATTCATTTAAATATTATATTAAAATTACTTGAAAATCCTTTTAAAAAAATATTTAAAAAATCCATTTATAAACTATTTTAAAGACCTTTCAAAAATTATTTTAAAAAATCCTTATAAAATTTATTTTTAAATAATTTTAAAAATCATTTTAAAAATTAAACTTTCTAAAAATTATTTTCAAAATACTTTATAACTAATTTTTAAAAAAAATATTTTAAAAAATCTTTTTATAAATTATTTTCAAAATCCTTTAAAAAATTAATATGGAAATCCTTTTAAAAATATTATTTTAAAAATACTTTCAAAAATTATTTTTAAAATATTTTTTAAAATTATTTTAAAATAAAATTTAAATTATATTTTAAAATTTTTAAAAATCATTTTAAAATCCATTTAAAATTTATTTTTTTATTAAAAAAAACGTTTAAAAATTATTTGAAAAATTAATTCAAAAATATCTTTAAAAATATTTTTAAAATTATCTTAAAAATATTTTAAAAGTTTATTTAAAAATTATTTTCAAAATATTTTCAAAAAGTAATTTTTAAAAATTATTTATATATGTTTTTTAAAAAAATTTTAAAAATCTTTTAAAAATTATTTAAAAATCTTATAAAATTTATTTTTAAAACCTTTTTAATATAATTTTAAAAAATATTTTAAACCCCATTTAAAAACCTTTTTAAAATAATTTAAAATTTTCTTTAAAATTCTTTTAAAAATTAAAATATTTTTATATTTATTTTCAAATATCTTTTAAAAATTATTTCAAAAGTACTTTTAAGTCTTTTATTAAACTTTTATCTTAAAAACTTGGTTAAAATTTAAACACTTAGCTAAAACTTAAAAATTTAATTAAAACTTATATTTATATTCAAATATTAATAAAATCTAATTTAAATTAAAATCTAAAATCAATTAATTATGAATTATTCATCCTAAAATAAATAATAATAATATTAAAATTTAAAAAAAACTTAAACCTTTTACTAAATCAAAAATTAGTAAAAAAAATACTTTTTAAAACCTGATTTTAAACCTCTATTAAATCTATAAAAGAAAAAAATAAAAACTTTAATGAAATTAATTTAAACTTAGTGTTTACTTAAATAAATAAATTTAGAACTAAATCTTAATAAAACAAATAATTAAATCAATTAAAATTTAATTAGTCTAAACTTAAAACTGAATTAAATAAATCAAATTACTAATCAATCATCTAAAATCTCAATTAATAACTACGTATTATTAATTCAAAATAAATAAATAATTATACTAAAAATTAATCAATCATTACAATGTAATCCTTAATTTAACCTAATTAAAACTTCAAACTAACTTAATTTAAATCAATCAAATTATAAATCAATTAACTTAAATCTCAATTAATAACTAAGTATTATTAATCTAAAATAAATAATTAATTATACTAAAAATTAATTAATCATTACAATGTAAGTCTTAATTTAACCTAAATTAAAATATAATTAAACTTGGATTAATACAATTAAAACTAAAATAAAAATAAATATTGATAATAAACAATCCAATTTAGTTTCAAGTAAACAATCAATCCAAAAATAAACTTAATAAATACACTTAATTCGAACTTAAGAATTCGAACTTAACTTATCTTTAACTTGATTAATAAAATATTAGTAACCAATTGATTTATCTAATCTTCCAGGAATACTTAATTAATGTTTCTCATTTAATAAAGTTCTCTTTTTTAAAAAAAATATTCCTTTAGTCAATTATTATAGAGTTAAACTCTGTAACTGTCAAGAAGAAGTGTCAATTTAAGAGGAGAGGATTTGTTTGATCAACTTAAAAATATTTTAAAATTGGCTTTGAAAACCCCTTTTTAAACTTTGTTTGAAAAATATTCTAAAAATATTTACAAAACTTTTTTACTAAATATTTTTGAAAAATGTTTGCAAAAACTTGCTTTTCCAAAGCATGCCCTAAAAATTAAACTTTAAAAATTACTTTGCGTCACTACTTTGAAACTTGCTTTCAAAGTGTTTTAAAATTTGCCTTGGAAAACTTCTCTGAAAACACTTTGAGAAATGGTTTATAAAATTCTTGCAAAATTTTAATTTCCAAAATTTTGAAAACCATTTTGAAAATTCCTATAAGAAATACTTTGAAAATTTTCTTGAAATCATTAACTCCTCCCTGAAATAGACCTACAAGTTTTTATGAAAAACTTACTTGCTCTATTTACCTGCTTTATACTTAATAAGTTATACTTTTTTTAAGAATTCCAAAGGAGGAGGGTAAGGATTAAGTAAGAAAAACTAAAGACAAATATGAAAATTTAAAAATCTTAACCCCAAATGATCCAGAGAATAAAATTGAAATTGAACTTACTTAGTTTTCTCCTCTTGAATCAATTTTTTTTTTCTATTTTTATTTGAATATTTTTATATAACTTTAACTCAGGTTGTCATTACATCAAAAAAGGAGAAATTGTTGGTGCAATTGGCACTAATGATCAAACCTAAGTTTTGATGAATGATAAATGGATTAAAGTAGATGTGTTGTGTGATCTAATCTTTCTACCAAGTGTGTAGGACTTGACTAGTCTGACACCAGGCTAAACTCCAAGTAGATCTAGAGAACCTAATAGCTGGTGTAGAAGTCTAAATAGGTCAAGAAGTGACTCGATATCTGGCAGGAAGTCTGACTGGATCCATGGGACCTGACAGCTGGTCGAAGTCCAGTTAGGTCTATAAACTTGACAACTAGCGGAAACACCTGGTGGACAATAAGGGAGTCATGCAATTCTACATGGTAAGGTAAGTCATTGGAGGAGAGTATTCTAGTGAGGATGAGTCCCCATTAGTAGCTTTAGGAGTAGGTCCAGTGTTTGTCCATTTTAGATCTCTAAACTGAGACCTTGAATAGATCCTGGTTTTAATAGACAGGGTCTACTTAATACTGCTTATTTTCTTATTGTGCTATCTCCATTTTGTAGGTTACACTTTGCTTTTGGACTAACATATTTTTATAGAATTTAAAAAGAAAATTTAGCTTTGGGGAACAATACTCAAGGCGCCTCCTATCGATTAGAGGTGCCCTGGATAGTGGCACGGAGGAACCCCGAATGCTTCAGCTACGGGTTTAAGTAGAAAGGCGTAAAGGCACCTCCTGTATGATTGGAGACACCCTAGAGTAAGGCGTGAAGGCACCTCAAACTACTTGAAGGCACCCTTAAATGGATAGAAATTAAAGTCCAAAAAGCTTATCAAGACTGTGACTTTCAGGATGAGATTTGGGGTTGGAGGCGCCTCCAATAAGCTTGGAGGTGCCCTCAACACTCTTTAAAAGTGGTGCTCGAGTAGCACAAACTCAACAACTTGAATATGAACTTCAAAGACTCTTTCACTACCTCAACTACACTCTGCTAGTGCATTGCTACTTTGAGGGCATCTGAGCGCTGCTGGCAGACCATCACCGACACACGAGTGATCTCACTTTGACATCTTTGTGTTGGTAACTAGTATTTAAATCTGTGCTTACTTTACATATTTGCATAAGTAAAGTGTAGGTTTGTTACACTTTTCTATTTCATTCCTTTGTATTTGATCACTCTTCTAAGGGTTTTGGAAGAGGATTTAGTGGATTTCCCGTTGATATGGTCTGAGGGATCATGGAGTCTTGGAGTAGGAGTCATAGAAGGCTCTAAACCAAGTAACTCCTCATGTACTTGTATTTTTTTTTGGGTTTTTGCTTTATTTTTCCGCTACTTACTCACTTAAAAAAAACAAAAAAGATAGTTATTTAAAAACCACGTGATTCACTCCCCCTCCCCTCTTACGTGTGTAATGATCCTACAATCTGTGTGCTTAATCAAACATTCAGAGGATAAAAACTTAACCTTATAACCAGAATCATACAATTGACTAATACTAAGTAAATTAAATTTAAAATTATCTACAAGTAATACTTTTCTAATAATAAAATTAGATTCAAGTTCAATATTACCTATCCTAATTATCTTAAGTTTGACGTTGTTTTCAAATGCAACAGTTCCTAAGCTCTTGTAATTTTAATTTAGTCAACTTGATGTGATCCCCAGTTATATGTCTGGAGCAACCACTATCCAATATTCACTTGGATTCCTACAAAAAGTAGGAGTCTCTATTAATTTGAATCATTATTAAGCTTAAGTTAAGTCTAATTAAAGTTTGTTAAATTTATTCTAATTTAAGTTATTAGTTTAATTTAATTTTATCTTAAGTTATTTATTTTTAGTTTCTTTTAAATTTATTTAATTTTACTTTTCTTAATCATCTCACTCGGTCTAATTGTTCAACCAAGGTATCCTTAAGTTTTGTGAGATAAGTTGGTTAAGTTTTGAAGATGATTTAACTTTGTGTTAGATTTAGGTTTGACCATTAGTTAATTAAATGTATATTTTAGTAATTGGTTTCTAGGCTATGGTGAGGCACAAGGGCTTTCTTGGGTATCAGAGCATTGACCACTTCTAGACAAAGTTTTTTTAAGAAATTGGACATTTAATTGACTTTTTGAGAAAACCCTAGTCTAACTGGTCTAGGATATGGTGAGGTAGCTTTGATTAGTTCCACTTAGCTAAGTAGACCAAGAAGGGTATGCCTTACCCCACTTAACTCCCTAGACTAAGTTTTCCTAACGTACTATCATCTCTCTCTACCCTGGAACTATAGTTGGATAAGAGTAAAATTATCTTTATAGTCTAAACCTAGTTACTCAACTAGGTAGACTATTATTTTAGAGGTGCCAACAAATTTGGTGCCTCCCCTTGAATTGTTGAACTAGGGTTTTATTTTTAGATTTATATCAATTTGTTTTGTAATTGTAGTAGACTTGATTATAGTTTAAGTTTGGTTTAAATTTAAATTTTTAGCTTAAGTTAGGATTTGATTTACTGTTTAAGTTATATTTGGGTTTATAGTTTATTTTTGGACTAGGTTTATCTTGTTTCATTTTTAGGTAGTGGATTTCATTTTGGGGTATATAATATTGGTTTAGTCCTACTTATTTTGTTAAATAAGCCTATAGAACCCAAGCTTTTATTTTTTTTATTTTGACCAATTAATGAAATAAATAATTTATTTGTTAAACTACTGAATCCAGACTTATTATATATAGCTTTTTGTGATCCAAGGATTAAGTCTAAATTCTTTAATCTTGTTGTGAAGGTTTCTAATAATTCTTTAAGTTTATCGACTTCACTTTTAAAAATAGAATTTTTCTCCTTAAGTTTTACAACTTAATTTGGGTTTCAATTTTTTTTTAAGAATTAATTTGTTCCTTGAGGTGTTGATTTTCCTCAAGGAGTGTTTCATTTTTTTGTTTAGATTTTATTAATTTTTTATTAAACATGCAATAATTTTAAAAAATTTTGCAGTTAAAATAGATTATACCTCGATAGAACCTTCAGAAACAAGTACAAACTCATGGCTTGATTCATATTCATACTCTTCTTCTTGATCTGAGTTGCTTTTCGAATCGAGTTTGGTTGCCATGAGCGTGAGGTAGCTTGTTTGCTTTCGATCTTCAGTGTATGATTCTTCTGAGAAGATTCATCCAAGGTGTGGAGTGTCTTCTTCCTTTTCATCTTCTTGGATTTTCCCTCTTTTTGATTCGGACATTCATGCTTGAAATGTCCCTTCTTGTTGCATCTGAAGCACGTCATCTTAGCCTTTGCGTCATTGGATGTAGATTTGATCACTTATTGTAAGTCCTTCTTTGTGAAGTTGTTCTTTCTTCTAATGAATATTTTTCTTACCATGTTCACTAGTTTTTCTTCTTTGTCTATTTCTGAGTCAGATTCATTTTCTGACTTAGGCTAGACTCGAGCTCTAGTCTTTATTTCCTTTGATGAACCTGCAAGAAAAACCACAACTTTCTCGACCTGTTTTGAGTTAGTCTATTCATGGAGCTCAAGTTCATAAAATAATTCATCTAATTTTAATTTGTTTAAATTCCTTGAAACTTTGTAGACATCTACTATAGATGTCCATAGTACATTTCAAGGAAAAGAGTTCAAGGCGTACCTTATTACATCCCTGTGCCCCAGTTGGTAGTCGATTAACTAGAGCCCATTTAGAATGTCCTTGATTCTCGCATATAGCGAGTTGCTATTTTTCTATCCTACATTTTAATATTAAATAAATTATTTAATAGTAAATCACACTTTGTTACCTTTGCATTGCTTGTGCCTTCATGTAGCTCAATCAGTTTTTCCCATAGTTCCTTAGCATTCTTGAATGGTCCGAACCGGTTAAGTTCTTCCTTGGTCAGCCCGCATTGAAGAGTGTTTATAGCTTTGATCTCAATTTTTGCCTTCTTCTTCATCTCTAGGTTCCAATTTTCTAGGTCGAGAGGTACTTTTGTTTCTTTGTCCATTGGCACCTTGTATCCTCATTGAATGGTGAACAATTGACCGATATCTATCTTCAAGTATATCTCCATTCTTCTCTTCCGATAGGGGAAATCATCCAGCTGAAGAGAGGAGGGAAAGAAGTGTTGTAACCTTCATTTTGGGTCATTAAAAAAAGAGTCTTGCACACACAAAAAGTAAACTGACAAAGAGATTCCAAGACTAGGTCTTGGATTAGTGGTGTGGAAGATGATAAAAAAATAAAATACATGATTGGTGTTGTACCAATTTAGAGTGTTTTGCAATGACAAAACTTTGTCCAAAAGAGGTGATTGCACCAATTTGAACTAGATAGAAAAACAAAAAACCAAATGTGTTAGAACTTTCAAGCCGTAAAAATCGCTTTTTGCGTTGCGGAAACCCCGAAGTTCTTAGCCATTGGATCCGTGCGAAGATAAATTTTTTTTTCATGTACTTAGTTTTTGACTCTAGATCTACTTTAGATCTACATGTCAAGGGATATGTTGTTGAAGCGAAGCCCTTCGCAAATCCCGCTCATCCAAGGTTCTTCAGATCTCAAGTGTGTTCAAGCGGACACACCTCTAGAAGTATCCACACGAACAAGAGATGGAGAGAACAAACTAAGAGTGTACTAGCACCCTTAGAAGTCACGTCAAGGATGAGAGGGAGAGGGAAGAAGAGAGGAGGAGGAAAATCACTTGAATGAGCACACCAAAAATTATTCACACACTTGTAACTCCTCTCCTCTTTAACTGGTCGGTCACTCATGGAAGACCAAGAGTCATGGCTCTTGGTTTTCCTCGTGAGGTGGCACACACTTGAGCTAGCTTTGATGATGTGGAACACCATCATTGGGCGGCCACATGCCATGCCACAAATGAAGTGGCAAATGGTCAAGTCAAAATTGACCCTTCATCTTCCCTCTCAAGTCAAGTCAAACTTGACCTCTTATCTCCCATGGTTGAATATATCCAACCTTTGATTCAAGTCAATTTTAATTTAATGAATCTCTATTCATTGAATTAAATTGACTCAATGAATCATAATCTAAATTAGACTCATTGGACACATGAATGAAATTGAGTCCAACTCAATTAGTTTAATTTGGATTACTCTTAATCTAATTTGGTTCATCACATTAACCTAATCCTCTAGGTTCATCAAATAACCTAATCTCCATCTAATTGCCCTTTGTGTGTGACCCTATAGGTTCTTATAACGTTGGCAATGTTCATAAACCCATTTAGAAATATAAGTAATGAGTGGTATCTAGCAGCACATCATTACTACCTAAGTTACAAGAATGTTGAGATCCAACATCACCTTGTGACTACTAACTCTGACTCTCATAATATATGACAATGTCCTTCTATCCTTGATATCTAGATTAAACAATTGAGGCATAGACTGTGTCATCCTCTAATCAATCTATATCTTGAACTCCGAGTAGACTCACTCTAATCAAATGAGCTCAATATCTCATATTGACTCTCTTGGGCATGACCATGCACTTAGTGGTTTCACTCTATCAAGAATCATGATGTATCTCCCGTCATATAGGAGGGATAGATCCCATCTACATCACTCACATCCCTCCACATAATTTGTTACATACTCAGTAATCGCCTTTATAGTCCACCCAGTTACAGGTGACGTTTGACGAAGCCAAAGTATGCAACTCCTTATGTAGGGAACTATGGTGACTTCAGGTCCAAGGACTAATAGTTATACTAATAGTCACATGAGAAAGTATATGACACTCATAAAATGATCCATGATACTTTCTCATGGCGGGTCATTCAGTATACATTCTCCAATGCATACCCATGTGTCAACTTGATATCTCTATATCCATGACTTGTGAGATCAAGTCATCGAGTTGACCTACATGCTAGTCTTAGTGCATTAACATTGTCCCTGAATGTTAATACTTGACTAGGAATGATTAAGAGTAGTGTTCTCTATATCATCTCACTATCGATTCAACCAATCGATTGATATAGATAAGAACCTTCTACTCAAGGATGATATTATACTTAGTTATTTGGCACCAATACAAGTAAGTATAATAACCATAAAGAAATGCCTTTATAAACATATAGGATATGATACATCAAGTACATACAACAATCATCACATGATTGTTGGAGTGTATATTAAAAGCCTAGCTTTTGTAAACATTTATTTTTGAAATAAAAGAATACATTGATCAATATCTACATTTATTTGTTAAATGTAATTGTTTAATTATTTATATAGTAGATAACATGGAGTGTGGTGTCACACTCAGAAGATCATGTTGTCAGTTCTTTATAAATTATAAATAGTTGCTCACGACTAAGATGGAAAGGAACAAACCATCAGAATAGTCGTAGTGTAATTAAGTATTAGTTTATCTTGATTAATAAATTACACTGATACACTCTAAGTGTATTGATTAGGACCATTTAGGTAAGTTCTTTTTGTACTGACTTAATAAAACAACTAGACCTTAGTTATTATGGAAGTGTGTGCTCTTAATCCTAATATAATAACAAACAAATATATTTAATATTTATTTCTTTGACTTATCAAAGGGTGAGGTTTAGCTCGATAAATCAATATGCCCGATAAGTTGGGAAATGATATTACTTATAGCGTGTGTTGTTGATTATAGAAGGAATCTGTGTCCTAGTTATCTAGGTTGAGAATGTCCCCAAGAGGAGCTCATAAGGATTGCCATGTTAAACCCTGCAGGTGGACTTAATCTGACATGACAATGAAGTTGAGTGGTACTACTCTTGGAGCTAGATATTAATTAAGTAAGTTGTCAGTAACTTACTTAATTAGTAGGCATTCGTTATCTTAAACACAGGGAGACTAACACACTCATGATAAGAAGGAGCCTATAATGTAATTTGGGATTGGTGCGGTAGTGCGGTAAAAACTCTCTAGTGGAATGAGTTATTATCGATGAACTTGAGTTGTGTGTTCGGGGTGAACACGGGATACTCAAGCTCATCGGAAGGCCAAAGCCAATTTCTCCTCTAGGTCCCTGTCATAGCCTCATTAGAGCCTCAAGTCCATCCAAAGAAAGCCCATCTTGGTGTCCAAGAAGGGGGTCGGTCCATTGCTTGGTGACCAAGCAATGGTCGGTCACATCTCCTCTTAAAGGGTCGGCCCTATTGCTTGGTGACCAAGCTAGTAGGTGTCGGCCACAATAATTCAAAAAGGGAGGGTTGTTTTGAATTTTTAAAATCTTCTCTTTGTAGAAAACTATAAGTTTTAAAAGAGAGATTTTAATTTTAAAAACTTTCCTTATTTGAATTAGGCCACATGTTTTAAAAAAAAGTTTAAAAGATTTTAAAACTTTCCTTTTTTAACCATCCTCATGGTTTAAGAAAAAAAGGAAGATAAGTTTTAAAATTTAAATTTTCTATCACCATGTTAAAAAAGGAAATTTTATAAGAAAATTTTTAAATTTTAAAACATGGTTTTAATTTTTAGAACTTTCCTTTTTTAACTCCTACCTTAGGAAAGATAGCTTGTAAAATTTTATAAGAGTTTTTCTTCTTGTAAAATTTTATAAAAAATTTTATTTCCTTCCTCTTATAGGGGTCGGCCACTCTTGCTTGGTGCCCAAGCAATGTGGTCTGCCAAAACAATTAAAATAACGTCATCATCAATTAATTTTGGTGATTGATTCAATCAAGAGGAAAGAAAAGGAAAAATAAAAGGGAAAAGGAAAAACTCTTGGAAGATTTTATTTTTTTTGTAAAAATTCTTCCCTTATTTGCCTTGGGCAAGTATTATAAAAGAAGGGGTGGGGAGGCTTCATGAGAGATAATTCTTATTCTATTGCTTGGAGATCATCAAGTGGTCGGCCCTCCCTCTGCCTCTCTTTTCCCTTTTGCTCTCTTCTCCTTGGTGGTGGTGGTGGCCGATTTTTGAAGAAGAGGAAGGAAGCTTTTGAGTGGTGTTCATCTTAGAAGATCGTCGCCCACACGACGTCCAAGGTGAGGCGAGGAATACGGTAGAAGATCTCGAGGTCATTAGCTTGTAAAGAGAAGGTATAACTAGTAATTTTCTTCCGCATCATACTAGTTATTTTCTTTGTAAGAATTCCAAAAACAAGAGGCATTAGATCTAGTTTTTTGAATTAGTTTTTCGAGTTTGTGTTTTCTTCTTTTTTGAATTTGTGATTCGATTGTTCTTTTTTGTTAACCTAGAGTTATTTAAGGAAATTAAATATTAGCTTTCCTTAAAAGGCTTTGTCTAGGCAGTGGTGGTTGCTCCCATATCCAAGAAGGCCACGTGCCTTGCCATGCAGTCCTGGAAGTCAATTTTGAAAATTAATATTTAATTGAATTAATAACATAGGTGGATTTGAATCAATAGTGTTAAGTTCCTCTTGCGATTCAAATATAAACCATTAAGAACAGATAAGTTAAATTTGGAATCAATGATGTTAAGTTCCGTCTGCAATTCCTAATTTAACTTCTAAAGAACACAATAGGTTATTTAAGAAAAGGTTTGAAACTTGTACAAAATTTTTCTACAGTGGAACGGTACGTTTTCCTAGGACTAACCAACAATGATTGGCTCTAGGGCTCTAACTAACAATCTCCCATTAGCACTAGTGTCAATCAGTGTAGGCTCTAAGGCCCAATGACCTAGTGTGACCATCATGTTTTCTCTGTGTTAAAGCCTTGGTCAAGGGATCAACGATGTTAGCTTTTTTGGGTACTATGCAAATCTTCACATCTCCTCTATCGATAATCTCTCAAATGAGATGGAAGCGTCGTAGTATGCGTTTGGTCCGCTGGTGTGAGCGAGGTTCTTTAGCCAGTGCAATTGCTCCATTGTTGTCACAATAGAGATCTATAGGATCAGCTATTCTAGGAACCACCCCAAGCTCAGTAATGAATTTGCTGATCCAAACTGCCTCCTTTGCTTCTTCTAATGCAGCAATATACTCGGCCTCTGTTGTAAAATCAGCAACTGTTTCCTGCTTCGAACTCTTCCAGCTCACAGCACCACCATTTAAGAAAAACATGAACCCTGACTGCGATCTATAATCATCATGGTCAGTTTGGAAGCTGGCATCACTGTAACCCTTTACAGCTAGCTCGTCATCGCCTCCATATATCAAGAAATATTCTTTAGTCCTTCTCAAGTACTTAAGAATATTCTTGACCGCTATCCAGTGACCTTCACATGGATCTGACTGGTATCTGCTCGTCATGCTCAAAGAATACGAAACATCAGGACGAGTACATAGCATGGCATACATAATAGATCCTATAGCTGAAGCATAAGGGATCTTATCCATGCGGTCTCTCTCCTCTCTAGAAGAGGGACCTTGAGTCTTCGAAAGACTCACACCATGTGACATTGGCAGAAATCCTTTCTTAGAATTATACATGGCAAACCGTAGTAATACCTTGTCAATATATGTACTCTGACTTAAGACAAGCAATCTTTTAGATCTATCTTTATAGATCTTTATGCCTAGAATACGGGCTGCTTCACCTAAGTCCTTCATTGAAAAACAATTCCCTAGCCAAGTCTTTACAGACTGTAGTAAAGGAATGTCATTCCCAATGAGTAGTATGCCATCCACATAGAATACAAGGAAGACAACTGTGCTCCCAACAACCTTCTTGTAGACACAGGATTCATCTTCAATCTTGATGAAATCAAACTATTTTATTGCATCATCGAAACAAAGATCCCAGCTCCGAGAAGCTTACTTTAGTCCATAAATGGACTTATGCAGCTTGCATATTCTGCCAGTATGCTGTGGATCTACAAAACCCTCAGGTTGTGTCATGTACACATCCTCTAGTAAGTGTCCATTCATAAACGCAGTTTTGACATCCATCTGCGAGAACTCATAATCGTGGTATACTGCAATAGCAAGCATGATCCGAATGGACTTAAACATCGCTACTGGAGAAAAAGTTGCATCATAGTCAATACCATGAATTTGCTTGAAACCTTTAGCTACCAGACAACCCTTATATATAAGTCCATCCATGTCAGTCTTTCTCTTAAAGATCCACTTACACCCAATGGGTTTGACCCCCCAGGTGGATCAACCAAAGTCCATACTTGGTTGGTGTACATGGATTCCATTTCGGATCTCATAGCCTCTAGCCATTTCTCAGAATCTAGTCTCATCACAGCTTCCTGATAGGAGGTAGGCTCATTCTCAATGAGCATAGCGTCATCATGGTCAGACAAGAGAAATGAGTATCTCTTAGGATGAAATGAGTATCTCTCAGGATGACGACGTACCCTATCAGACCTGCGAAGAGGTATGTCTACTTGAACTGGTTGTTGTTCCTCAACTCCTTGTGGAACAATCTCATCATCCACAACACTTTGTGGTTCCAGTTCAACTTCCATCAAGGGTTCAGTGCTATGGTCCATATCCTGAACTTCTTCAAGATTGAACGTACTCCCACTAGTTTTTCTAGAAACAAAGTCCCTTTCTAGAAATATCTCAGTCTTAGCCACAACTACTTTGTGTTAACTGGGAATGTAGAAGTAATATCCCTTCATTTCCTTGGGATATCCTATAAAATATCACTTATCAGATTTGGGTCCCAATTTGTCCGAGACTTGACTTGACGTCGAACGTAAGTCTCACAACCCAAAATCCTCATAAAAGACACCTGGGCATCTCTCCCAGTCCATATTCTATATGGTGTCTTTATCACAGCCTTGGATGAAACACGGTTAAATATGAAGGTTGTTGTGTCTAGAGCATAGCCCTAAAGAGATATAGGAAAATCTGTGTGACTCATCATAGATCACACCATATCTAATAGGGTATGATTTCTCCTTTCAGATACACCATTCCACTATGGTGTTCCAGGAGGAGTGAGTTGGGATAGAATCCCACACTCAGCTAGATAGTCACGAAACTCATGGCTAAGGTATTCACCATCTCGATCTGATCGAATTATCTTAATACTTTTGCCAAGCTGGTTTTGTACTTCATTCTTGAATGCTTTGAACTTTTCAAAGGATTCAAACTTATATGTCATCAAATACACATAACCATATCTACTGAACTCAACAGTAAATGTAAAGAAGTACCTATAACCACCTCTGGCAGCGACATTGAAAGGTCCACATACATCACTATGTATAAGTCCTAGCAAGTCAGTCGCTCTCTCGCTGTGTCCACTAAAGGGAGCCTTGGTCATCTTGCCCAGTAGGCATGACTCGCATGTCTTATATGATTCAAAATCAAATGAGTCCAGTAAACCATCTTTATGGAGTTGGGATAAGTGTTTGTCATTTATATGACCTAAGTGACAATGCCAGAGATAGGTTTGGTTCATTTCATTTGACTTGAACCTTTTGGTACTTATGTTATAGATGGGGTTCTCTAAGTCTAAAAAGTAGAGTCCGTTCATCAGAGGTGCACTACAATAGAACATATCGTTTAAATTGACGGAACAATATTTGTTCTTTATTATAAACGAAAAACTTTTCTTGTCTAAACAAGAAACTGAAATGATGTTCTTGGTAAGAGCAGACACATAACAACATTCATCTAATGCTAGTACAAACCCAGAGGGTATAGATAGATAGTAAGTCCCTACAGCAACAGCAGCAACCCGTGCTCTATTGCCTACTCGTAGGTCCACCTCGCCCTTTGTCAATACCCTGCTATTTCTCAACGCCTGCACATTAGTACAAATGTGAGAAGCACATCCGATATCCAATACCCATGATGCAAAAATAGATAGATTGACTTCTATAACAGATATACCTGAAGTAGAAGTCTCACTTCTCTTCTTCTTGAGATCTTCCAGATATACTTTGCAGTTCCTCTTCCAGTGCCCGGTCTGACCGCAGTGGAAGCAGGTAGCATCCTTGGCAACCCCTCCTTTAGGTTTCAGTGTCTTACCTTTGCCCTTGACTTAGGACTTTCCCATACCTTTAGGCTTGCCCTTGCATTTATGCTTTTGCACCATCAAAATGGAGTTGAGATTTACCTTCTTAAGGTTTAGCTCAGTAGTTCTCAACATGCTTAGCAGCTCGGGTAGTGGCTTGTCAATTTCATTCATGTTGTAATTCATGACAAATTGACTGTAGCCCTCTGGCAAGGATTGCAAGATCAAGTCTGTGGCCAGCTCTTGGCCAAGTGGGAATCCCAATCTCTGTAGGTTTTCTATGTACCCAATCATCTTGAGCACATATGGACCTACGGGAGTCCCATCTTGCATCTTGCACTAAAACAGTGCCTTGGAGATCTCGAATCTCTCGTGCCTTGCTTGTCCTTGATATAGTTGACGAACATGTTCAACCATATCATAAGCTGACATCAACTCATGTTGCTTCTGAAGCTCAGAGTTAATGGTTGCGAGCATAAGGCATGACACATCTAATGTGTCATCTTGATGCTTCTTATAAGCATCTCGGTCAGCTCGCGTGGCAGTGGCAGGAGGTGCCTCCGAAATGGGCTGCTCCAAGACATACAGTTTTCTCTCTTGAGTGAGAACAATTCTCAGATTCCTGTACCAGTCTAGGAAATTAGCTCCATTGAGCTTGTCCTTGTCAAGGACAGAACGCAAGGAGAAGGTATTCGTGTTTGTCGACATGGAAATCTATAACAGAAATAATACAGAAAATAAATATCATATTCCAAATAGCATTTAATTAGGCCTTTAATTAAATGATGCTCCCACTGAATTATAGAACCTTTTGTAGAATCAAGTCATGGATGTGGTCAAACCACACTTACTAGATTCTTCCAACTAGCTATAATTCTTGTGGGACAAGATCCACATCATACTACGCCTTGAGTTAGCTTTGGCTAAATCGCCCAAGACTTAGTATGATCAGTAGGTAACTAATTACCAATTACATCTCTGTAACTCTTGTTTAAGATCCTCACTTATATTAAAACTTGAGTTAGCTTTGGGTAAATCGCCCAAAATTTAATATAAATGTGATTTTATCCTATCTTCCAATCATTGAAAATGTCTATAGTTATGCCCAATCCAATTGAGTTAACAAGTTATACTCAATCTAATTAAGTTTGTACTCTCCCAAGCATTGATAGGCGGGATCAAAATTGTCCCTCCGCACCCTACCAAGATAATATGCGTTGCTCTGCTTTGGTAGATTCAACAACAACAAATGATTGAGGTAGTGATGGGTATCAGAACTTGGTAGGCATTTCGAGTTGATTTGATTAAGATCTAATCTAATCGTTAATGTGTATCATATACGCATTACGCATCAAGGCACTAATTATCCTACACTAGCATGTATCACATACACACAAGCAATGAATAATTAAATTTTGATTAGGTCATGGCCCTACTACGATCTTCTCAAGCCAATGAGAAGATCGGACGGTCAACCTAGGGCCAACAGCTTCTTCAAGCTCCTCCCTTTGACCGCCATGTGTTGCTCGCACCCTCCTCGTCGTTCCTTCTCGAGTGGACCTTCCACCGCTCCATTTTTGTACATTACAAATATGAAACTCGAGTTACATTCGAGTCTAAAATGATTTTACAATAGGAATATAAAAGGAGAGGTACGACGCGCAGGTTGCATATAACAAATACAACACGCACAACACACAAAAATGGCATGTAGGCCATATTATGAATTACAACACACTTTGTCCAATCAAATTGGGTTTTTTGGGCCATGACCATCACAAAATCATACATAATTCTAAATTATGTATTTTACATAAATTTTTGTAATTTTACTACTGTTTTTATAATTTTATGAGTTACAATTTCCCGGCAGTCCCGTTTAGCGATTTTTGGGCGCGATCGCGGGACAATGCCCCTTGCGGGGTTAGGGGCAGCGCCACTTCTCGTGAAATGAGTATCACGAGTGTCCTACTATGATCTAACAGCGCCTTAAGCCACTGTCCCAAACAATTTGGGTGAGAACTTGCCGTTTCGGAAAATTTTTCACGGTAGTCGAAGCCTACAAGTGTCCTAGCACTCGTTGCTTTGCCTCTGCGAGAAAAATATTCATAAAAACCATAAAAATTGTAAACTTACAGATGTGTAATTTTTCATAAAAATTAAAATAAAAATAAGTACATGCTTCGCACGTGGCTCTGATACCACTGTTAGAACTTTTGAGCCGCAAAAATCGCTTTTTTGCGTTGCGGAAACCCCGAAGTTCTTAGTTATTGGATCCGTGCGAAGATAAAAAAAATTTTCATGTACTTAGTTGTTCTACTCTAGATCTACTTTAGATCTACATGTCAAGGGATATACCTTTGAAGTGAAGCCCTTCGCAAATCCTGCTCGTCCAAGGTTCTTCGGATCTCAAGTGTGTTCAAGCGGACACACCTCTAGAAGTATCCACACGAACAAGAGATGGAGAGAACAAACTAAGAGTGTGCTAGCACCCTTAGAAGTCATGGCAAGGATGAGAGGGAGAGGGAAGAAGAGAGAAGGAGGAAGATCACTTGAATGAGCACGCCAAAAATTATTCACACACTTGTAACTCCTCTCCTCTTTAGTGGTCGGCCACTCATGGAAGACCAAGAGTCATGGCTGTTGGTTTTACTCATGAGGTGGCACACACTTGAGCTAGCTTTGATGATGTGGAATACCATCATTGGCCGACCCCATGCCATGTCACAAATGAGGTGGAAAATGGTCAAGTCAAACTTGACCCTTCATCTTCCCTCTCAAATCAAGTCAAACTTGACCTCTTATCTCCTACGGTTGAACAAATCCAACCTTTGATTCAAGTCAATTTTGATTTAATGAATCTCTATTCATTTAAGTAAATTGACTCAATGAATCATAATCTAAATTAGACTCATTTGACACATGAATGAAATTGAGTCCAACTCAATTAGTTTAATTTAGATTACTCTTAATCCAATTTGGTTCATCACATGAACCTAATCCTCTAGGTTCATCAAATGAACATAATCTCCATCTAATTGCCCTTTGTGTGTGACCCTATAGGTTCTTGTAATGTTGGCAATGTTCCTAAATCCATTTAGAAACATAAGTAATGAGCGGTATCTAGCAACACATCATTACTACCCAAGTTACAAGAATGTTGAGATCCAACATCACCTTGTGACTACTAATTATGACTCTCACAATATATGACAATGCCCTTCTATCCTTGACATCTAGATTGATCAATTGAGGTATAGACCGTGTCATCCTCTAATCAATCTATATCTTGAACTCCAAGTAGGCTCACTCTAATCAAATGAGCTCAATATCTCATACTGACTCACTTGGGCATGGCAATGCACTTAGTGGTCTCACTCTATCAAGAATCACGATGTATCTCCCATCATATAGGAGAGATAGACCCCATCTACATCACTCACATCCCTCCGCATAATTTGTTACATACCTAGTAATCGCCTTTATAGTCCATCCAGTTACGGGTGACGTTTGACGAAGCCAAAGTATGCAACTCCTTATATAGGGAACTATGGTGACTTCAGGTCTAAGGACTAATAGTTATACTAATAGTCACATGAGAAAGTATATGACACTCATATAATGATCCATGATACTTTCTCATGGCGGGTCATTCAATATACATTCTCCAATGCATACCCATGTGTCAACTTGATATCTCTATATCCATGACTTGTGAGATCAAGTCATCGAGTTGACCTACATGCTAGTCTTAGCGCATTAACATTGTCCCTGAATGTTAATACTTGACTAGGAATGATTAAGAGTAGTGTTCTCTATATCATCTCACTATCAATTCAACCAATCGATTGATATAGATAAGAACCTTCTACTTAAGGACGATATTATACTTAGTTATTTGGCACCAATACAAGTAAGTATAATAACCATAAAAAAATGCCTTTATAAACATATAGGAATATGATACATCAAGTTCATACAACAATCATCACATGATTGGCTCTAGGGCTCTAAATAACAAAATGAGGCTTAAAGAAAAAGAAAATAAGAGAACCCCCTGCTCGATTGGTGGTTGCACCAATTTAGAGCATACCTCGCTCTGATACCACTTGTTGGATCATGAGCACGTGAGAGGGAGGGTGAATCATGTGATTTTGAAAACATTTCTTTTATTTTAAAAATTAAGTTTACAGCGGAAATATAAGAAAATAAAGCGAGACAAAAATAAAACAATCGCTAACACATGTTTGGTTTACTTAGTTTGGAGCCTTTGACAACTTCTACTCCAAGACCCGCACTCATCGAGTACTTTCGTTGGGTAATTACTATAAGCTCGTAATGATTCCAAAAGTTAAGTACAAATGCAGGAATAATAAAAGAGTACCTACAATAAAAGGAAAAGAAAACTTGATTATTGGTTGTCGGAGTAGCTTTTCGTTGTCGTAGATGCCTTTTCGGAGCTGAGCGCAAGAGAGAAATTTGGAGCGAGTGGTGTGTTGAAGCTTCTGGCTGAAGTCCTTTTTTATAGGTCATCTCAAGGCACTCGAACCACCTCTAGGCGCCTCCAATAGGGCCAAATATGTTGCTAACTTATTCTCCTTTGGACGCCCGGGCCACCCCGAGCGCCTGGGTTGCTAATGTGGTGGATCCTCGATGAAACTTCATCATTGAAAACTTATCCTTTTTTGGTGTGCCACCTCAACCCACATAGATCCCTAGATTTGCCCTAGTCTGGGCACCTAGACTATGTCCAGGCAGTGGGCGTCTAGGCGGCTAGACCTAGTCCGGATATCTAGATACTCATTTTTTAACCAACTTACAATTTCAATCACCTACACTACAAAGTTAGAGATAGACAATAATATGTAAAAAAAGGTAATATTTGACTGTCTTTAGATTATCTAGTTCTAACTTTGAGTTTCGCTGAAACTCTAGGTCGGACCGATGTCTATTGTTCCCTCAACCAGGAACGCGTCCTCACTGGATCTCTCCTCCAATTGCTTACCTCCACTTACCAATCGTAGACTTCCTTGATGTCAAGTCTCTTGACCCACCAGGACTTCCTGCCAGATCTCAACCAATCTGGACTTCAGCAGTTGTCAACCCAATTAGACTTCCTTTTGCCAGATCTCAACCAATTTGGACTTCGTGCCAGCTATCAATCTAGTTGGACTTCAACCTGGTGTTTTGATCCTCTAGACCCATCAAGTTCATATCCTACACAATTGGTAGACAAATATAATATCTAACTTTAATTCATCTATCATTCATCAAAACTTGAGTTTGATCATTGGAGCTAATTACACCAACAGGAGCATGCTTTGAGGGGAGGTTCTCCTTAACGACATGATTTCAATAAAAAGGGAGAGATTTGAAAGATTAAGGATAGTGCAAGAATTTAAGGATGAGTAAACAAATAAAGGATGATAGATGTGTGCTCAAGATTGAGTGTAAAATATAGCAAATTAATAATAAATGTTATTTGAGAAATAACCTTATATAATTTTCTAGAAATTTTTAGAATTTTTTAAGATTTAAATGGAGTCCATATGATATGTTTAAGGGTATTAATGAATTAGGCTTAGAGAAAACCTTCTTGAAATATCTGTTAAATAGGAGTTGATTGTTTTTATTAACCTAGGTTAAACTCATTAACCTAAGTTACATATATTAAAACCCAATCCTATTCACTCACTCAATTCTTTTTCTTATCCTGATTCGATTCAATACCGTCGATTCCCCCTCTTCCCCTCTAGTGATCTTGATTCGTCGCCAATTGCCTGATGTCACCTCTCTCTTGACCCTCTCCACCTCTATCCATCGAGTGAGGCTTACGCGATGATGTTGTCGTCACCGTCATAAGACACTGCCGCCTCTCCCTTAAGCATCTTCTTTGCTCGACGTCACACCATCATACGTTGAGCACCCATCGCCGCCGGCCCTTTTCCAGCCACAAGTGAGGTCGCTGATCTCCATGTCCACCATCACCCTATCTGTTGTGTCGAGTTTAGCTGATCATTTCATCTCCACCGTAGCCATGGTCATGCCCTAGGACTTGATCTGCCATCACCATAGGCACGAGTCGACACTGTCAGCTTCTCTACTACCATGAGCAACAGCTCATTGGCTCTCGACTCGGCAAGGTCATCACCTTTACCCTCTTCGTCTATGTAGAGGCCAGCCAACGATTGTTGCTATCCTAGAGGTTGTTGTTGTCTTGAGGGTAGTAGCTGCTCAGTCTACCATTTTCGATCAGGAATAGCCTCTGTGAGTAGTCCCAATTTTGTCAACCACCACGGTTGTTTCTAGCTCTGATCACCAACCACTACATCTAGGTTATGTGCAACTGCTAATCGGGTGAGCCATCGTCGAGAGAGTTAATTGCTGTCAAATTGGGGTAACAAATTAATCTCACTAGTTTAGTAGGATGATTAATCTTAGATTTATTTGGATCTTGTATCATATTTGAATTCATTTTAGTACTAGATTGATTAACTAGGTGATGATGGGGAGTTGTGGTTAGAATTGGAAGTTTATTGAATTGTATCCATTTTTTCTGTATTGATTTGGTTAATTAGTTGTGAATGGAGATTGGTTGATTTGGATAAAGGATATCGGATTAACAGAGGGGTGAAATCTAGAATTGGTTAATGCATAATTGATTAAGGGTAAAATGCATGATATTAAATGATTATGTAAACAGTTAGTTGTAACCTAATTATAGTTGCAAATTATTTGTATAATGAGATTGGAAATTAAGAATAAGAAAATGATTAATTAATGATCGTTTGGTTAGTGTTTTCCCTAATTAGTTTGGGTTTTGGATTTAACTAGTTGTTACTTATGTAATTAGCTAAAATGTACATCATGTAATTTGTAGGACATTGATTTGAGATGAGCATCTTGACGTGGGATTATTTAGCACAATTGACAGATAAAGGCGGGTACTTCTTCCTGGGCCACTTTACTTCATTGAACTTAGTGCATAGTTGTTTTGATTGATGGATTAGGTTATTTTATCTTAAATCTGTAAGTTGTTATCCTATTTAATACTTATCTGCTGACCTTAGAGATGATTTTGTTATTTCATATATAGTATTATCTTTGAATATATATACTCTGTGATGTATACACATGTAGAGTATGTGTTGTAAGGGATATCTTGTTGATTGAGTTAACATGTTGATTATGTATATGATATTGAGTGTACACATGTTTGGTATGCACTATAGGAGCTATCATGTTGATTGTCCATTTGTATGTTGGGTGAGCACACATGTCTAGTGTGATTATTGGAGGTTTTTATGTTGACTATACCTATGTTATGATGTACATGCATGTCTGATGAGGCTATTAGAAGTATCATGTCAATTAAACCTATATTGGGTGCGTACACAGGTTTGGTGTGTACTTTTGGAGGGTTGATTAAACTTATGATGTCGCGTAACCACTTGTGTAGGGTGTATGATAGGTGTTACGTGTTAGTATTAACCCTAGTACCAATTATGAGATGATTGTAAATGGCTCAATTTGTATCATATGTTATTATTAATAAAAGGCAAAGTTGGTTATTATATTTATTTCAGTTCAGTGCCAATTGAATAAGTATAATAATGTCCTTGGGTAGTAGGTTCTTATCTATAGTATATCAATTGGTTGAATTGATAGTGAGATATTGTAGAGAATACTACTCTTAACTATTCCTAGTCGAGCATTAATATACAAGGATAATATTAATGCGTTGAGACTAGCATGTAGGTCAATGGATGACTTGATCTCACAAGTCATAGATATGAGATATCAGGTTGACACATGGGTATATATTAGAGAATATATACTAAATGACCCACCATGAGAATGTTTCATGGATCGTTATATGAGTATTGTTGGGGTTGCAAGGTTGCAAACATAGTCCCATATTGAAAACACATGGAAAAGATCATGGGTTTATAAGAAAAAGATATCTCTATTGACATGAGGCCTTTTGGGTAGAGCCCAAGAGCAAAACCATGAGGGCTTAGGCCCAAAGTGGACAATATCATGTCATTGTGGAGATATCTAAATTCTTTTCGATCCTACAATTGGTATCAGAGCCCGGACTGCCAGAAGGTTTAATCGCCGACTGTGCACAAGAGCTATGGTCTGATTGAACCATGTGAGTACAATATTGACCTCGAACAAAGAAAGTGGGGGCTCCTATGTTCGGATCAAGAGGACCAGACACCAGGCAGGAAGTCCTAGTAGGTCGGGTGGACCGAGGGGCAGGAAGTCCTAGTTGCGGCTAGGCAAGGAAGTCCTAGTAGGTCGGGTAGACCGAGGGGCAGGAAGTCCTAGTAGGTCGAGTAGACCGAGGGGCAGGAAGACCTGGTGGGTCGAGGATCGAACGTGGGAAGCCCATGGTCCTTTGTTTGAGGGGGGGATTGTTGGGGTTGCAAGGTTGCAAACATAGTCTCATATTGAAAACACATGGAAAAGATCATGGGTTTATAAGAAAAAGATATCTCTATTGGCATGAGGCCTTTTGGGTAGAGCCCAAGAGCAAAACCATGAGGGCTTAGGCCCAAAGTGGACAATATCATGTCATTGTGGAGATATCTAAATTCTTTTCGATCCTACAAGTATCATAAACATTCTCATGTGACTATTGGTATGAATAGTCCTTTGACCTGAAGTCACTACGGTTCCCTACATAAAAAGTTGTGTACTTTGATATCGACAAACGTCACCTGTAACAAGGTAGATAATAAAGTCGATCACTGGGTATACAATGAATTATGTGGAGGGATGTGAGTGATGTAGATGAGATCTATTCCTTCCATATAATGGAAGTAATATCTGTGGGCCCCTTAATTAGTAGGACACAAGAAAGCATGACCATGCGTAAATGAGTCAATATGAGATATTGAACTTATTTGATTGAGTGTATCTACTTAGAGATCAAGAAACAGAAAGGTTGATAAGAGGATGACACGGTCTATGCCTCATTGATCAATCTAGATATCAAGGATAGAGGGATCAAGTCATACAAGATAATAGTCATGGACAGGTTAGGTCGAATCTTGACTTTCTCGTCACTTGGGTAGCAATGATGCCTTGCTAGATGCCACTCATTGCTTATGTATCTAAATGTTGATTTGGGTACATTGCCAATGTTACGAGAACCTATTGGGTCATACACAAAGAACAAGTAGATTTAGAGATGTATTCATATGATGAATAATTGGATTAAGTCTAATTTGAATTGGACTTATTGAGTTAGACTCAATTGGATCTAATTATTGGATTAAGTCAAATTCAAACTAGACTAGAGAAAGTCAATTCAAATTAATGAAATAGTGATTTATTGTATTTGAATTGCATGAGAATTAATTGAGTAAGACTCGATTGAATTAGACTTGAGTTAGACTCGAGTGAGTTAGACTTGAGTTAAACTCAAGTGAGACCTAATGATGATATTTATTGAATTTTGACTTCAATGATAAATGGTGACATTCATTGAATTTTGAATTCAATGAATCATTTGATTCAATTTTTTGAAATTGAATATGAAAGATGAGGAGTTTCAAAATAGCTCTTAATGAAGAGTGAATACTCATTAAGGCTCATTAATGGAGTTAATGAGCATTAAGTATTTTCATTAGATGAAAATACTTAAGCCAATTTTACTCTCATTTTTCTCACTTCTTCATCATCTACTCCCTCTCTTCGCCTCTTGGTCGAATCCTCCTTCATAGGTTGCTAGCACAACCTTAGGTGGTAGGCATCTCCACTTAGTGAGTTTGTAAGACAAACAAACCCTTGTTCGTGTGGATACCATAGAGGCGTGAGCATGTGTTTGTGCTGAGATCCGAGCTGTCGGGAGTCCGTGAGCATGCAATAAAGGTATACTCTATCATGTTCTTAGATATAAACTTAGTATATAATTTTGTTTCCCTTTGCATGGATCTTCTAGAGGAAATATGTTTTTCTGCTACACGTTTGCGTGTTTAGCAACATATTTCCTTACATTACGTTGTACCTTATGTGTTGATTAGTAGACACCTGTTAGATTTATTCATACTTATAGACTTAGGTGACTGATGGATCATGTACTGGAGGTATTTATGATGATTGGGTTGCTACATTGATGATGACTGTGTCGGTATCATGATTATTTACATCATGTTCATCATTGCACTATATGCATACTGACGACCATTGCTCCCTTGTGGTAGAGCTAGTCGATAGTCATATATATGCATGATGACTACCATTGTTCCCTAGCAATATGAGCTAGTCCTCAATCATGTTAACTGCCCATTCGGCCACTGAGGGAGAGTGATAGATTGTAGTGGAGCTAATCTTGTCCTGCCACCTGCTACTCAAGGGTAGTGATATCCGGTGTTGTGAGCAGTCAGGGACCCCATTGCTATGTAATTAGATAACTATTTAGCAAACTGTTTACCTCAGTTACTCTATAGTAGTATCTAGAGGGTAGTACAATTGTCAAAGATCTGGCCTCTCGGCTACATAGGGCTCATAGTGTCTTGAGAGGTGGTCGGGAGTGACCATGATGCATGCATGGATATGCATATGATGTGCGGTGCATCTTTTAGAGATATATTTTACTTGTGATTGTTATATTTACTTGAGATATGATTGTTGTATATGATTATCATGCTTCATACATGTTCATTTATCATACATGTATATGCTATCAGTTATATTGCTCAGGTGTTACGAGTAGATATGTTGTTGATCCCTAGTGAGTTTACTGATAACTATATCTAATGTGTTAGATCCAGATTGGGTGTGTGCATTTATTATATCAGTTATGATTATGTGTAGTTATTATGTCAGTTATGAGTACGTACAATCATTATGTCAGTTATGATTATGTGCATTTATTATGTCATATATAATCATATTCTTATTTCCTTACTGAGACTATATACTTTGATCTCTATATTTTATATTAATCATTCATTGTCTATGTCTATTACATGCTGAGTCACTTAGACTCATCGCCCTATTTTATATTGTTTCTTCTCATGTAGCAGGAAGAAGATTGTGGAGTCGCTTGAAGTATCCTATATACCAATCTCATGTCACATCTGAGGACGGTCTTTACTTCACTTTTGTTTTCTTGCATGCTTTTTGTTAGTTAGAGCCCTAGAGCCAATCATATGTTGATTGTTGTATGAACTCGATGTATCATATTCCTATATACTAATAAAGGTGTTTCTTTATGGTTATTATACTTACTTGTATTGGTGCCAAATAACTAAGTATAATAGCGTCCTTGAGTAGAAGGTTTTTATCTATATCAATCGATTGGTTGAATTGATAGTGAGATGATATAGAGAACATTACTCTTAATCATTCCTAGTCAAGTATTAACATTCAGGGGCAATGTTAACGCGATGAGACTAGCATGTAGGTCAATTCGATGACTTGATCTCATAAGTCATGGATATAGAGATATCAAGTTGACACATGGGTATGCATTGGAGAAGGTATACTGAATGACCCACCATGAGAAAGTTGCATGGATCGTTATATGAGTGTCATATACTTTCTCATGTGACTATTAGTATGACTATGAGTCCTTGGACCTGAAGTCACCATGGTTCCTTACATAAGGAGCTGCATGCTTTGGCTTCGTCAAACGTCACCCGTAACTGGGTGGACTATAAAGGTAATTACTGGGTATGTAACAAATATGTAGAGGGATGTGAGTGATGTAGATGGGATCTATCCCTCCTATATGACGGGAGTGACTTCATGATTCTTGATAGAGTGAGACCACGAAGTGCATGACCATGCCCAAATGAGTCAATATGAGATATTGAGCTCATTTGTTTTGAGTGAGTGTACTTGGAGTTTAAGATATAGATTGATTAGAGGATGACACCGTCTATGCCTCAATTGATAAATTTAGATGTCTAGGATAGAAGGACATTATCATACATTGTGAGAGTCACAATTAGTAACCATCACAGAGGTGATGTTGGATCTCAACATTCTTGTAACTTGGGTAGTAATGATGTGTTGCTAGATACCGCTCATTACTTATGTTTCTAAATGAGTTTAGGAACATTGCCAACATTACAAGAACCTATTGGGTCACACACAAAGGGCAATTAGATGGAGATTGGGTTCATATGATGGACCAAGATGATTAGGTTCATGTGATGAACCAAATTGGATTAAGAGTAATCCGATTAGATTAATTGAGTTGGACTCAATTTGATTCATGTGTCCAATGAGTCTAATTTAGATTATGACTCATTAAATCAATTTAATTTAATGGATAGAGATTCACTAAATTAAATTAACTTGAATCAAAGGTTGGATTTAATCAACCATGGGAGATAAGAAGTCAAGTTTGACTTGACTTGAAAGGGAAGATGAAGGGTTAAGTTTGACTTGACCAAATGTCACCTCATTTGTGACTTGGCATGGGCCGGCCAATGATGATGGTCCACATCATCAAGGCTACATCAAGTGTGTGCCACCTCATGAGGGAGACCAAGAGTCATGACTCTTGGTATTACATGGAGGTTTAAAACCTCTCAAGAGTGGCCGACCACACATTGATTGGAATTCAAGTTGGAAATCAAGTCTTCTTCTTCCTCCTCTCTTATTCTCTTCTCCCTCTCATCCTCCATTACCGTGACCACCAAGAGTGCTAGCACACTCTAAGTGGTTTTTCTCCACCTTTTGTCCGTGTGGATACATATAGAGGGGTGTACACTTGACACCCTACGAGATCAGGCAACTCTTGGACGAGCGGGATATGCGAAGGGCTTTGCTACAAGGGTAACTCTCTTTTCATGTAGATCTAAGGTAGATCTAGGGTAGAAACATGTACATGATTTAATTTTAAATATATCTTCGCACGGATCCGTGGCTAGCTTCGGGATTTTCGCAACGCAAAAAGCGGTTTTTACGGCTCGGATTGCTAACAGTGGTATCAGAGCCACGTGCGAAGCATGTACTTGTTTGTATTTTGTTTTTACGAAAAGATATCAGATCTGTAAGTTTTTGTAAGTTTACTATTTTTATGGATTTTGCGAGTATTTTTCTCGTAGAGACGAAGCAACAAGTGTTTGGACACTTTTAGGCTTCAACTACCGAGAAAAACCTTCCGAAATGGCAAGGTCTCACCCATATTGTTTTGGGACAGCGGCTTAAGGCACTGTTAGATCAAGATGGGACACTCATGATATTCATTTCGCGAGAAGGGGCGCTGCCCCTAACCCCGCAAGGAGCATTGTCCCGCGATCGTGCCCGAAAATCGGTAAACGGGACCGTCGGAAAGTTGTGACTCATAAAATTGATAAAAATAGTAGTAAAATTATATAAATTTACGTAAAATACATAATTTAGAATTATGTGTGATATTGTGATGGTCATGGCCCAAAACCCCCAATATAATTGGTTAAAATGTGTTGTAATTCATAATATGGCTTGCACGCCATTTTTTTGTTGTGCGTGTTGTATTGATATGCGACCTGCGCGTCATACCTTCTTTTTATATTCCTGTTGTAATTAGATTTTAGACTCGAATGTAACTCGAGTTTCATATTTGTAATGTACAAAATGAGGCGGTGGAAAGTACACTCAAGAAGGAGTTACGAGGAGGGTGCTATCAACACATGGCGGTCAAAGGAGGCGTTTGAAGAAGCCGTTGACCCTAGGTTGACCATTCGATCTTCTCATTGGCTTGAGAAGATCGTAGTAGGACCATGACCCCATCACAATATATATATATCTTGATATATTTGCTTGTGTGTATGTGATGCATGCTAGTGTAGGGTAATTAGTGCCTTAATGCGTATATGATACACATTCATTATTAGATTAGATCTTAATCAAATCAACTCGAAATACCTACCAAGTTTTGATACCCATCACTACCTCGATCATTTGTTGTTGTTGAATCTACCAAAGCAGAGCAACGCATATTATCTTGGTAGGGTGCGGAGGGACAATCTTGGTCCCGCCTATCAAAGCTTGGGTGAGTACAAACTCAATTAGATTATGTATAACTAGTTAACTCAATTTGATCGGGTATAACTATAGGCATTTTTCCAACGGTTGGATGATAGGATAAAAATCACATTTATATTAAATCTTGGGTGATTTAGCCAAAGCTAACTCAAGTTTTAATATAAATGGCGATCTTGATCCTATAAACAAGAGTTGCATAGAGATGTAATTGATAATTAGTTATCTACCGATCATACTAAGTCTTGGGCGATTTAGCCAAAGCTAACTTAAGGCATAGTATGATGTGGATCTTGTCCCGTGAGAATTATAGCTAATCGATATGAATCTAGTAGTGTGGTTTGACCACATCCATGACTTGATTTTACGAAAGTTCTATAATTCAGTGGGAGCATCATTTAGTTAAAGGCCTAATTAAATGATAAATGGAATATGATATTTACTCTCTGCTTTATTTATGTTGTAGATAGTCATGTCGACAAACACGAACATTTTCTCCCTGCGTTCTATCCTTGACAAGGACAAGCACAATGGAGCTAATTTCCTGGACTGGTATAGGAATCTAAGAATTGTTCTCATACAAGAAAGAAAATTGTACATCCTGGAGCAGCCCATTCCCGAGGCACCTCCTGCCACTGCCACGCGAGCTGATCGAGATGCTTATAAGAAACATCAAGATGATGCATTAGATGTGTCATGCCTCATACTCTCGACCATGAACTCTGAGCTTCAGAAGCAACATGAGTTGATGTCTGCTTATGATATGGTTGAACATCTTCGTCAACTATATCAAGGACAAGCGAGGCACGAGAGATTCGAGATCTCCAAGGCACTGTTTTAGTGCAAGATGCAAGATGGGACTCCCGTGTTGGGAATTTCGGGCCGTAAAAACTGCTTTTTCGCGTTGCGGAAACCCCGATTCCCATGTCACCGGATCCATGCGAAGTAAAATAAAACAAAAATTCGAGTACGAGTTTACTAAAGTCTAGATCTACACTAGGAGAAGAGCCTTTTACCCTTGATGTGTTGCCCTTCGCAATCCCGCTCGTCCAAAGGGTGCTGGATCTCGAGAGTGTCAAAGTAGACACTCATCTAGAAGTATCCACATGAACAAATCAATGGAGGGAGAGCCTTAGAGTGTGCTAGCACTCCTAGAGGGTCTCGGCCAAGGAGGAGGAGAGGGAGAGCAAGAAGATGCAAGGAGGAAGATGATGGAATCAATTGGCTTGAATGAAAACTCAATCTCATTCACTCACAAAAGTGGTCGGCCACATGTGTAACTCCTTCTCATTTAATGTGGCCGACCACATTAAATTGAAAGGGGATTTGTAACCTCCATGAGGTGGCACACACATGTGCTAGCCTTGATGATGTGGCATATCATCATTGGTTCTCCTAATGCCAACTCACAAATGAGGTGGCAATTAGTCAAGTCAAACTTGACCTTTCATCTTCCTTCTCAAGTCAAGTCAAACTTGACCAAATTTCTCTCATGGTTGATCTAAACTAACCATTTGATACAAACCAACTTAATATAATGAATCTAATTCATTTAATTAAATTGATTCAATGAGTCATATTCTAAATTAGACTCATTGAATACATGAATCAACTTGAGTCCAACTCAATTAGCTCAATTAGGATTACTCTTAATCCAATTTGATTCATCACATGAATCTAATCCTCTTGGTTCATCATATGAACCTAATCTCCATCTAATTGCCCTTTGTGTGTGACCCTATAGGTTCTTGTAACGTTGGCAATGCTTCTAAACTCATTTAGAAGCATAAGTAATGAGCGGTATCTAACAACACATCATTACTACCCAAATTACAAGAATATTGAGATCCAACATCACCTTGTGACTACTAATTGTAACTCCTCATAAAATATGACAAGTGTCCTTCTATCCTTGACATCTAGATTGATCAATGTGAGGCATAGACCGTGTCATCCTCTAATCAATCTAAATCTTGAACTCCAAGTAGACTCACTCAATCAAATGAGCTCAACATCTCATATTGACTCATTTGGGCATGGTCATGCACTTAGTGGTCTCACTCTATCAAGAATATTGATGCCGCTCCCGTCATATAGGAGGGATAGATCCCATCTACATCACTCACATCCCTCTGCATAATTTGTTACATACCCAGTAATCGCCTTTATATTCCACCCAGTTACGGGTGACGTTTGACGAAACCAAAGTACATAACTCCTTATGTAGGGATCCATGGTGACTTCAGGTCCAAGGACTAGTAGTCATACTAATAGCCACATGAGAAAGTATATGACACTCATATAACGATCCATGATACTTTATTATGGCGGGTCATTCAGTATACATTCTCCAATGCATACCCATGTGTCAACTTGATATCTCTATATCCATGACTTGTGAGATCAAGTCATCGAGTTGACCTACATGCTAGTCTCATTGTATTAACATTGTCCCTGAATGTTAATACTCGACTAGGAATGATTAAGAGTAGTGTTCACTATATCATCTCACTATCGGTTCAACTAACCGATTGATATAGGTAAGAACCCTCTACTCAAGGACGCTATTATACTTAGTTTATTTGGCACCAATACAAGTAAGCATAATAACCAAAAAACTAAATGCCTTTATATATAAGAATATGATATAATGAGTCCATACAATAATCATCAAATGATTGACTCTAGGGCTCTAACTAACAATCTCCCACTAGCACTAGTGCCAATCAGTGTAGGCTCTAAGCTCCAATGACCTAGTGTGACCATCATGCTTCCTCTGTGCCAAACCCTTGGTCAAGGGATCTGCGATGTTAGCCTCTGTGGGTACTCTGCAAATCTTCACATCTCCTCTCTCGATAATCTCTCGAATGAGATGGAAGCGCCGTAGTATGTGTTTGGTCCGCAGGTGTGTGCGAGGTTCCTTCGCTTGTGCTATAGCTCCATTGTTGTCACTATAGAGCTCAATAGGGTCAGCAATGTTAGGAACCACCCCAAGGTCAGTGATGAATTTGCGGATCCAAACTGCCTCATTTGCTGCCTCTGATGCAGCAATATACTCGGCCTCTGTTGTAGAATCAGCGACTGTGTCCTGCTTCGAACTCTTCCAGCTCACAGCACCACCATTAATGAAAAACACGAACCCTGACTGCGATCGATAATCATCTTGATCGGTCTGGAAGCTGGCATCACTGTAACCCTTTATAGCTAGCTCATCATTGCCTCCATATATCAAGAAATATTCTTTAGTCCTTCTCAAGTACTTAAGAATATTCTTGACCGCTATCCAGTGACTTTCACCTGGATCTGATTGGTATCTGCTCGTCATGCTCAAAGCATACGAGATATCAGAATGAGTACATAGCATGACGTACATGATAGATCCTATGGCTGAGGCATAAGGGATCTGATCCATGCAGTCTCTCTCCTCTCTTGAAGAGGGACCTTGAGTCTTCGAAAGACTCACGTCATGTGACATCGGCAAAAATCCCTTATTGGAGTTCTACATGGCAAACCGAAGGAGTACCTTGTCAATGTATGTACTCTGACTTAGGCCAAGCAATCTCTTAGATCTATCTCTATAGATCTGTATGCCTAGAATGCGAGATGCTTCACCAAAGTCCTTCATTGAGAAGCAACTTCGTAGCCAGGTCTTAACAGACTAAAGCAAAGGGATGTCTTTCACAATGAGTAGTATGTCATCCACATACAATATGAGGAAGACAACTATGTCCCCTACAACCTTCTTGTAGACACAAGGTTCATCTTCATTCTTGATGAAACCAAACTGTTTGATTGCATCATCGAATTAAAGATTCCAGCTCCGAGAAGCTTGCTTTAGTCCATAAATGGATCTATGCAGCTTACATACTCTGCTAGTATGCTGTGGATCTACAAAACCCTCAGGTTGTGTCATGTACACATCCTCGAGCAGGTTTCCATTCAGAAACACGGTTTTGACATCCATCTGCCATATCTCATAGTCATGGTATGCTGCAATAGCAAGCATGATCCGAATGAACTTAAACATCGCTACTGGAGAAAAGGTTTCTTCATAGTCAATACCATGAATCTGCTTGAAACCTTTAGCTATCAAGCGACCCTTATAGATAAGTCCATCCATGTAAGTCTTTCTCTTAAAGACCCACTTACACTCAATGGGTTTTACCCCTTCAGGTGGATCAACCAAAGTCCATACTTGGTTGGTGTACATGGATTCCATTTCGGATCTCATGACCTCTAGCCATTTCTCGGAATCTGGTCTCATCACAGCTTCCTGATAGGTGGTAGGCTCATCCTCTATGAGCACAACGTCATCATGGTTAGATAAGAGAAATGAGTATCTCTCAGGCTGACGATGTACCTTATCAGACCTGCGAAGAGGTATGTCTACTTGAACTGGTTGTTGTTCCTCAACTCTTTGTGGAACAACATCATCCACAACACTTTGTGGTTCCAGTTCAACTTCCATTGAGGCTTCAGTGTTATGGTCCGCATCTTGAACTTCTTCAAGATCGAACATACTCCCACTAGTTTTTCTAGAAATAAAGTCTCTTTCTAGAAAGACCCTAGTCTTTGCCACAACTACCTTGTGCTGACTGAGAATGTAGAAGTGATATCCCTTAGTTTCCTTGGGATATCCAATAAAGTAGCACTTGTTGGATTTAGATCCTAATTTGTCAGAGACTTGACGTCGAACGTAAGCCTCACAACCCCAAATCCTCATAAAAGACACCTGGGCATCTCTCCCAGTCCATATTCTATATGGTGTCTTTATCATGACCTTGGATGGAACTCGGTTGAGTATAAAAGCTGCCATGTCTAGAGCATAGCCCCAAAGAAATGTAGGAAGATCTTTGTGACTCATCATAGACTGTACCATATCTAATAAGATACGATTCCTTCTTTTGGATACACCATTCCACTGTGGTGTTCCAGGAGGAGTGAGTTGGGATAGAATCCCTCACTCAGCTAGATAGTCACGGAACTCATGGCTAAGGTATTCACCAACTCGATCTAATCGAAGTACCTTAATACTCTTGCCAAGCTGGTTTTGTACTTTATTCTTGAATTCTTTGAACTTTTCAAAGGATTCAGACTTATGTGTCATCAAGTACACATAACCATATCTACTGAAGTCATCAGTAAATGTAATGAAGTACCTATAACCACCTCTAGCAGCGACATTGAAAGGGCCACATACATCACTATGTATAAGACCTAACAAGCCAGTCGCTCTCTCACTGTGCCCACTAAAGGGAGTCTTGGTCATCTTGCCTAGTAGGCATGACTCACACGTCTCACAAGATTCAAAATCAAATGAGTCCAATAAACCATCCTTATAGAGCTGGGATAAGCGCTTGCCATTTATATGACCTAAGCGACAGTGCCAGAGATAGGTTTGGTTCATGTCATTTGACTTGAATCTCTTGGTATTTATGTTATAGATAGGACTCTCAAGGTCTAGAATATAGAGTCCGTTCATCAGATGTGCACTACAATAGAACATATCTTTTAAATAAACAGAACAACATTTGTCCTTTATTATAAAATCGAAACCTTTCTTGTCCAAACAAGAAACTGAAATTATGGTCTAAGTTAAAGCAGGCATATAACAATATTCATCTAATTCTAATACAAGCCCAGAGGGCAGAGATAGATGATAAGTCCCTACAGCAACAGCAGCAACCCGTGCTCCATTGCCTACGCGTAGGTCCACCTCGCCCTTTGCTAATGCCCTGCTATTTCTCAGCGCCTGCACATTAGTACAAATGTGAGAAGCACATCCGGTATCTAATACCCATGATGAAGAAATAGATAGATTGACTTCTATAACATATATACCTGAAGTGAAAGTATCACTTCGCTTCTTCTTAAGATCTTCCAGGTACACCTTGCAATTCCTCTTCCAATGCCCAGTCTGACCGCAGTGGAAGCAGGTAGCATCCTTGGTGACCCCTCCTTTAGGCTTCAGTGCCTTGCCTTTTCCCTTGGCTTGCGACTTTTCCTTGCCTTTGGCCTTTCCCTTGCCCTTGTGTTTCTGAACCATCAGAACAGAGTGGGGCTTCACCTTCTTAAGGTTCAGCTCAGTAGTTCTTAACATGCTAAGCAGCTCGGGCAGTGGCTTGTCAATTTCGTTCATGTTGTAGTTTAGAACGAATTGACTATATCTATCTGGCAAGGATTGCAAGATCAGGTCAGTGGCCAGCTCTTGGCCAAGCGGGAATCCCAACCTCTGTAGGTTTTCTATGTACCCAATCATTTTGAGTACATATGGGCCTACGGGAGCCCCATCTGACATCTTGCACTAAAATAGTGCCCTTGAGATCTCAAATCTCTCGTGCCTCGCTTGTCCTTGATACAGTTGACGAAGATGTTCAACTATATCGTAAGCACCCATCAACTCGTGTTGCTTCTGAAGCTCAGAGTTCATGGTCGCAAGCATTAGACAAGACACATCTAATGCGTCATCTTGATGCTTCTTGTAAGCATCTCTGTCAGCTCGCGTGGCAGTGGCAGGGGGAGCCTCCAGAAAGGGTTGCTCCAGAACATACAGTTTACGTTCTTAGGTGAGAACTATTCTCAGATTCCTGTACTAGTCCAGGAAATTTGCTCCGTTGAGCTTGTCCTTGTCAAGGACGGAACGCAGAGAGAAGGTGTTCATGTTTGACGTCATGGTTATCTATAACAGAAAAATGTAGAAAATAAATAAACATCATATTCTAGTAATCATTTAATTAGGTCTTTTAATTAAATGATGCTCCCACTGAATTATATAATTCATGTGGGATAAGATCCACATCATACTAACCCTTGAGTTAGCTTTGGATAATACACCCAAGATTTAGTATGATCGGTAGGTAACAATTTACCAATTACATCTCTATGCAACTCTTGTTTATAGGATCATTATCGACAGTTATATTAAAACTTGAGTTAGCTTTGGCTAATACGCCCAAGAATTAATATAAATATGATTTATGTCCTATCTTTCCAACCGTTGGAAGAATGCCTACAGTTAAACTCAATTTAACTAGTTGTACTCAATCAAATTGAGTCTCTATTCACCCATGCGTTGATAGGCGGGACCAAGATTGTCCCTCCGTACCCTACCAAGATAATATGTGTTGCTCTACTTTGGCAGATTCAACAACACATGTGATCGAGGTAGTGATAGGCATCACGGCACGGTAGGCATTTGAGTTGACGCGATTGAGATCTAATCTAATCGAGAGGGTGTATCTTGTACACGATTTAGATCTAATCTAATCGTTAGGCACTAATTAATTACTAATCTAGCATGCATCACATAAACACACACAAGAAATTAATTAAATTTTTGTGATTAGTCATGGCCCTACTACGATCTTCTCAAGCCAATGAGAAGATCAGATGGTCAACCTAGGGTCAACAGCTTCTCAAGCTCCTCCCTTTGACCACCTTGTGTTGCTCGCTCCCTCCTCGTAACTCCGTCTCGAGTGGACCTTCCACCGCTCCAATTTTGTACATTACAATTTTGAAACTCGAGTTACATTTGAGTCTAAACTAATTTACAACAAGAATATAAAAATAGAGAAAGGCACAACGCGCAGGTCACGAATCAAATATACAACACGCACATCACATGACGGCATGCAGGCCGTATTATGAATTACAACACATTTCCAATCAGATTGGGTCTTTTTGGGCCATGACTATCACAAAATAATACATAATTCTAAATTATGTATTTTCTATAATTTTATGTAATTTTTACTACAATTTTTACAACTTTTATGAGTAAAATTCCCGACGGTTCCGTTTAGCGGATTTTCGAGCGCAATCGCGGAACGAATCCCCTTGTGGGGCCAGGGGCAGTGCCCCTACCCACGATCTAACCATCGGGAGTGTTCCTTAGTGATCCTACAGCGCCTTAGCACGCTGTCCTAAAAAGATTTGGGGTGAAACCTTGCCATTTCATGAAAATCTTCTCGGTAGTCGAAGCCTACAAGTGTCGAAACACTTGTGCTTCGCTTCTACAAGAAAAATACCCATAAAAATTATAAAAATAGGAAATTTATAGAATATTACAGAACTGCTATTTTTCATAAAATATAAAATAAACTCGTACAAGACTTCGCACGTGGCTCTAATACCACTATTAGGAATTTTGGGCCGCAAAAACCGCTTTTTCGCGTTGCGGAAACCTCGATTCCCATGCCACCGGATCCGTGCGAAGTAAAATAAAACAAAAATTCGAGTACGAGTTTACTAAAGCCTAGATCCGCACTAGGAGAAGAGTCTTTTACCCTTGATGCATTGCCCTTCGCAATCCCGCTCGTCCAAAGGGTGCTGGATCTCGAGAGTGTCAAAGTAGACACTCCTCTGGAAGTATCCACTCGAACAAATCAATGGAGGGAGAGCCTTAGAATGTGCTAGCACTCCTAGAGGGTCTCGGCCAAGGAGGAGGAGAGGGAGAGCAAGAAGATGCAATGAGGAAGATGATGGAATCAATTGGCTTGAATGAAAAACCAATCTCATTCACTCAAAAAAGTGGTCGGCCACATGTGTAACTCCTTCTCATTTAATGTGGTCGGCCACATTAAATTGAAAGGGGATTTGTAACCTCCATGAGGTGGCACACACATGTGCTAGCCTTGATGATGTGGCATATCATCATTAGTTCTCCTAATGCCAACTCACAAATGAGGTGGCAAATGGTCAAGTCAAACTTGACCTTTCATCTTCCTTCTCAAGTCAAGTCAAACTTGACCAAATCTCTCTCATGGTTGATCTAATCTAACCATTTGATTCAAACCAACTTAATATAATGAATCTAATTCATTTAATTAAATTTTTTCAATGAGTCATAATCTAAATTAGACTCATTGAACACATGAATCAACTTGAGTCCAACTCAATTAGCTCAATTAGGATTACTCTTAATCCAATTTGATTCATCACATGAATCTAATCCTCTTGGTTCATCATATGAACTTAATCTCCATCTATTTGTCATTTGTGTGTGACCCTATAGGTTCTTGTAACGTTGGCAATGCTTTAAACCCATTTAGAAGCATAAGTAATAAGCGATATCTAGCAACACATCATTACTACACAAGTTACAAGAATGTTGAGATCCAACATCACCTTATGACTACTAATTGTGACTCCTCACAAAATATGACAAGTGCCCTTCTATCCTTGACATCTAGATTGATCAATGTGAGGCATAGACCGTGTCATCCTCTAATCAATCTAAATCTTGAACTCCAAGTAGACTCACTCAATCAAATGAGCTCAACATCTCATATTGACTCATTTGGGCATGGCCATGCACTTAGTGGTCTCACTCTATCAAGAATATTGATGTGGCTCCCGTCATATAGGAGGGATAGATCCCATCTACATCACTCGCATTCCTCTGCATAATTTGTTACATACCCAGTAATCGCCTTTATAGTCCACCCAGTTACGGGTGACGTTTGACGAAACCAAAGTACATAACTCCTTATGTAGGGATCCATGGTGACTTCAGGTCCAAGGACTAGTAATCATACTAATAGCCACATGATAAAGTATATGACACTCATATAACGATCCATGATACTTTCTCATGGCGGGTCATTCAGTATACATTCTCCATTGCATACCCATGTGTCAACTTGATATCTCTATATCCATGACTTGTGAGATCAAGTCATCGAGTTGACCTACATGCTAGTCTCATCGTATTAACATTGTCCCTGAATGTTAATACTCGACTAGGAATGATTAAGAGTAGTGTTCCCTATATCATCTCACTATCGGTTCAACTAATCGATTGATATAGGTAAGAACCCTCTACTCAAGGACGCTATTATACTTAGTTTATTTGGCACCAATACAAGTAAGCATAATAACCAAAAAACCAAATGCCTTTATATATAAGAATATGATACAATGAGTCCATACAACAATCATCAAATGATTGGCTCTAGAGCTCTAACTAACATCCCGTAGGCCCATATGTGCTCAAGATGATTGGGTACATAGAGAACCTACAGAGGTTAGGATTCCCACTTGGCCAAGAGCTGACCACTGACTTGATCTTGCAATCTTTGCCATGAGAACTACAGTCAATTTGTCATGAATTACAACATGAACGAAATTGACAAGCCACTGCCTGAGCCGCTAAGCATATTGAGAACTGTTGAGCTCAACCTTAAGAAGGTAAAGCCCAACTCCATTTTGATGGTACAAAAGCATAAAGGCAAGGGTAAGCCTAAAGGTAAGGGAAAGTTCCAAGTCAAGGGCAAAGGCAAGATAATGAAACCTAAAGGAGGGATTGCCAAGGATGCTACCTACTTCCACTGCGGTCAGACCAGGCACTGGAAGAGGAACTACAAAGTATATCTGGGAGATTTTAAGAAGAAGAGAAGTGAGACTTCTACTTCAGTTATATATGTTATAGAAGTCAATCTATCTATTTCTGCATCGTGGGTATTGGATACCGGATGTGCTTCTCACATTTGTACTAACGTGCAGGCGCTGAGAAATAGCAGGCCATTGACGAAGGGGGAGGTGGATCTACGAGTAGGCAATGGAGCACGGATTGCTGCTGTTGCTGTAGGAACTTACTATCTATCTCTGCCCTCTGGGCTTGTACTAGAATTAGATGAATGTTGTTATGTGTCTGCTCTTACAAAGAACATCATTTCAGTCTCTTGTTTGGACAAGAAAGACTTTTCTTTTGTAATAAAGAACAAATGTTGTTCCGTTTACTTAAATAATATGTTCTATTGTAGTGCACCTCTGATAAACGGACTCTACATTCTAGACTTAGAGAATCCTATCTATAACATAAGTACCAAAAGGTTCAAGTTAAATGATATGAACCGAACCTATCTCTGGCATTGTCGCATAGGTCATATAAATGAGAATCGCTTATCCCAGCTCCATAAAGATGGTTTGCTAGACTCATTTGATTTTGAATCATATAAGACATGCGAGTCATGCCTACTGGGCAAGATTGTTGGTGCAACCTTAGGTCACGGTTGACCTGGCTCGAGTTGACCTGACTCGAGTTGTATTTTGATGTTTGACGAGAATAGAAAAGTTGTATCTTGATGTTTGACAAGAATACAAACTTGGGAGATTGTGGGTGCAACCTTTGGTCAAGGTTGACCTAGTTGACCCGACTTGAGTTGACCTGATTCGGGAAAAGTCCAAGTATGGAGACTTGGCACGGGAAAAGTCCAAGTATGGAGACTTGGCACGGGAAAAGTCCAAGTATGGAGACTTGGCACGGAAAAGTCCAAGTATGGAGACTTGGCACGGAAAAGTCCAAGCAAGGAGCTTGGCACGGGAAAAGCCCAAGTATGGAGACTTGGCACGGAAAAGTCCAAGTATGGAGACTTGGCACGGAAAAGTCCAAGTAGGGAGCTTGGCATGAGAAAAGACCAAGCAGGGAGCTTGGCACGGGGAAAAGTCCAAGTATGGAAGCTTGGCATGGGAAGTCAGAGAGGGCTCGGTAGCTCGTTCTCTGAACTGGATGGAGTCGGAGAGGGCTCGGTAGCTCGTTCTCTGGACTAGGTCAGAGAGGGCTCGGGAGCTCGTTCTCTGGACCGGACGAAGTCGGAGAGGGCTCAGTAGCTCGTTCTCCGGACTAGGTCAGAGAGGGCTCGGGAGATCGTTCTCTGGACCGGACGTGGAAGTCGGAGAGGGCTCGGTAGCTCGTACTCCGGACTAGGTCAGAGAGGGCTCGGGAGCTCGTTCTCTGGACCGGACGAAGTCGGAGAGGGCTCGGTAGCTCGTTCTCCGGACTAGGTCAGAGAGGGCTCGGGAGCTCGTTCTCTGGACCGGACGTGGAAGTCGGAGAGGGCTCGGTAGCTCGTTCTTCGGACTAGGTCAGAGAGGGCTTGGGAGCTCGTTCTCTGGACCGGACGAAGTCGGAGAGGGCTCGGTAGCTCGTTCTCCGGACTAGGTCAGAGAGGGCTCGGGAGCTCGTTCTCTGGACCAGACAGAGTTGGAGAGGGCTCGATAGCTCGTTCTCCGGACTAGGTCAGAGAGGGCTCGGTAGCTCATTCTCTAGACCAGATGAGGAAGTCGGAGAGGGCTCGGTAGCTCGTTCTCTAGACCGGGAAGGCTTTAGGTTTAAGGCTGGGAAATTGGATCGGTCTGCAGACCGATCCAGTGATACTATGGGTTATTTGATCGGTCTGGTGACCGATCAGTAACCAAACAGTGGCTCACTGTAAGGTATCTGATCGGTCTGGTGACCGATCAGTAACCAAACAGTGGCTCACTGTAAGGTATCTGATCAGTCCCAGACCGATCAAGAAACGATCAGGAGGCAGAAAAAGGTAGGGGGATCGGTATGTGGACCTATCCACCTATAGCCTGATCGGTCCACAGACCGATCAGGCTTCGAAGCCAACTCTCACAGAGAGTTGGTTGATCGGTCTGGGGACCGATCAGCCTAGGGCCTGATTGATCCCCAGACCGATCAGGGATGTCCTAGACCGATCAGGTTGGAGCCTGATCGGTCCAGGCCTAGCCGTTGAGACACAACGGCTAGATTTCTGTGTTGTTCTTTGTCTTCTTCTTCGCAGGTGCAGATATAAATCAGATGCTGAGCGCCTCTATAGATGATAACTACTTACTCACTCTTGCGATCTGAGGTTTGCTGAGCTTCCTATTCCTGAAGCTTCGTGTGAGCTTCCCTCGACTGGGTGATCAGCTGCTGTTGACATCGTGAAGTTGCTGCTTCATCGAACTCCAGTCGACGAGAAGGCAAGCAAAGTGTTTTTACATTTATATTGCTCTTGTTTTCTTTCTCTATTGGTTGTACTCCATTCTTGCTGTTGCAAGAGAGATTGTAGCGAGGTTTCTCCACCCAGAAGGAGTTCATATTAGCCGGTTATCCGGGGTCTCATCCAGCGACGGATTGATAGGCTTCGTCCACCTTATGGACACGCCGAGGAGTAGAAGTATCATCTCCGAACCTTGTTACATCATCGTGTTTGAGGTTTGATCTTCTCCACTTTCGTTTCTACATTGTATTTCCGCTGCGCTAACCTAAATTGTAGGAAGAAACGATAATTTGAGGTCGGCTATTCACACCCCCCCTCTCTAGCCGCTATCCGAAGGTCCTAACAAGTGGTATCAGAGCTAGGTTGCTCTTCGTCGGATTAACACCCAGGGGAGCACAAGCTAGAGAATGGATCTACTTGGAGAAGACATCACGATTCCACCCTTCTACGATCGCGACGACTTCGCGTATTGGAAGGTAAGAATGAAGTATTTTCTTATGACTAACCTAGTGAATTTGAATTGTGTACAAGTAGGTTTTATTCCTCCGGTGGATAAAGGAGGAGAACCTCTCGAGAAGAAGAAGTGGACGAAGGAACAAATCCACCAATCCATAATCAACGACGAGGTAACGAAAATCTTTGAATTTTCATTACCTAATGATATATTGTGTAAGATAGGTGGATACAACGATGCCAAGGAGTTGTGGAACAACTTGGCTAAGTTCCATGAGGAGAGCTCCAATTCAAGTCATGAAGAGGAGTCAAGTGAGCCAAGTAGCTCACATCATGGAGGTATGGAATTAGAAGTTGAGGGCTACTCAACATCTAAGGAAGAAGAGGAGGAGAGTTCTTCATCAAGATTGGTGCAAGAAGAAGCCTCTACCTCCGGAAGGGATGAAGAAGAGAGTGTATACCCATCCTCAACCCTAGGTAACTCAAGCAACTTAATTTCAAATAAATTACATATAATGTGCTTTGAGTGTAGGGAATATGGGCATTACAAGAGTAAATGTCCAAAGAGGATTAGGAAGACTCCACCGGTGCCAAAGGTCAAGGAAGCCGGAGTCTCGATACGCAAGGGCAAGGAGCACGTGGTGTGCTTCCAATGCAAGCAAAGGGGACATTATAGAAGCCAATGTCCGAGGGGGAGGCAACCTCACAAGGACAAGAGACCAAGCACATCTATAGGGGGAGCTAAGGCAAACCCTAAGGTACCCTTTAAGGCACATTATTGCAATTCTAATAAGAAGCATGCTAGTAGCTTTATTGCAATTGTCAATGATGATAAGCATGATAACCATAGAAACCGATACATGTGCTTAGGTGCCAAACATGTTAGTCTAGGTAAGGATAATACTAGAAATGCCAACCCTAGAATTAACTCATCTAAGGTTAGGGAGAACCTAGATAGGAATCCCAAAACAACAAGACATATGCCTAGGAATACCTCAAAGAAAAATGACAAATTAAAACTTGAGGTATTAGAGAAGAAAAATCAAGTCTTAAGGTCAAGACTTGACACTTTAGAAAAGACCCTTAAGAATTTGGAGAAGTCAACTCTAGGGTCTAAGGGTCAAAAACAAAAGCCCAAGGACATGAGAGGTTTGAGTCACAAACCTAAGTCTCAAGTGGTCAAGCCCACTTATCATAATGTTCCATTCGATTATGGAACAAGACCTAGGGCTAAGAGGATCATCACCAAGGTCACAAGGGGAGTCATCCCTAGAGTTGATCTTGATGAGTCCCAAATGACCAAGGCTTTAAAGCCTAGGAGGGTCATTAGGAGGGTTGCTAGGGAAGTCATCCCTAGTGAATATTTAGTGAACCCAATGAGCTCAAGTAGGTTTTGGGTTCCTAGGAGCGTGATTTCATCACGCTAGATGGTTTAGGGTGTGCCCACCTTATTTGGATAGGTAGTTAACCTAATCATGGCAAAAGGTGGCATTTTAGGAATTTTAAAGGTGTAATCAAACCTTGAAAATGAAATTTAAAATTTTACTCATTCCTAAGGTGATTAGGATGTGCCAATCACACTTGAGGAATTTTCTAGGGTCAATCTAATTGGCACATAGTGATCTAAAAATCTTTAGTATATGATTTTAGGTCTATTACACTTAGGAATATAGAATTTGTGGCAAAATGATCAAAATTATCAAAAATGGCAACTAAGGCTAGATTTAGGTATTTTCTATACCTTTATATGTTATTTGCTATATATTGTTTGCCATATGCCATGTCATGACATCATATTTATTTTATTATCATTTGAAATGTCATGATAATGCTTAGGTTAGTTATATGTCATGCCTTATTTAAGTTTCATATTTTATGACATGACATCATGACATTGGCACATGTTTTCACTTATGATATTATTTTATGCCATGTCATCATCTCTTGCATTTATGATCAATTAAATTGATTTAATGATAAAAACTCAATTTGATATGGAAATCAAATTGTTGTCTAGAAAATGCATGAGAACTTAGTTTAAGATGACCTAAACCCATATCTCACATCAAAATTGACTTGGATGTATTTGATGCACCTTAGATGTGTGTGAGATATTAGGATTATGAGTTAGGATCAAGGTGCATAGTTCCTGTACCTAGATGAGCATAATTCGAAATTGAGGATCATAGGGAAAGGTTGTGTACAAGTCATGTACATTTAGCCCTAAGATTGTGGTCCTAAATTAAATGGTTTAAAATCATTTCAAAATTGATTTGAAAAACATTGATGAAGCTTTTCTAGTGATAACATTCATCATTGAGCAAGTTGATACAAAGATGGATTAACCTTGAGCTATTTCAAAGTTTTTCGAACTTTGTATCAAGATTTGAAAATAGAAGTTATTTTCATATAAAACTATTTTTCCATGATAATATATGTTATGAGGAATGTATCCTCAAAATTTTACAATTTTTGGAATTTTCTGTGAATTTTTAGGGGTTTCTGAATTTTGGGAGAAAAATCAGAAATTCCTATCAAAGCTTTGTGGACCGATCAGAGGGGATGCTGATCGGTCCAGGGAGGTCTGGATCGGTCACTGGACCGATCCAGGGAAGTGTGGATCGGTCTGGTGACCGATCCAGTAAAGGGCCGAGCGTGCCAAAATGCTGATTTTCAACTGATTGTCTGAAATTTCAGCTGGAAGTTGGTGTTTTAGATTTCTAAAGGGTTGAAACTCTCCAAGACATTGTTGGTGCAATGGTCAAGGGGGAGTTGACCTTTAGGTGGAATTTTACCTATTGGTCAAGCGGGAGTTGACTTTTAGGGGGAGTTTTTACTCGTCAAGATTAGTGATATGGGGATTGTCACTATGTTGATTGTTGTATTTAGTATCAAGGGGGAAATTAAGGGTTTCAATGAAAGGTATGGGACTTTCATTAGGAAGAAACTCTTGACCTTGATTCACTCTTTTTGATGTGTGTCAAAAAGGGGGAGAATGTCTAGAGAATGTTCAAGGAAGAACATTGGAGTTTGGGGAGAATGTTCAAGGAAGAACATTGATTGGAGAACTATTGGAAAACCTAAGTTAAGTTATCGGGTTAACCTAACTTGATTATGGTTTTTGTCAAACATCAAAAAGGGGGAGATTGTTGGTGCAACCTTAGGTCAAGGTTGATCTGGTTGACCTGGCTCGAGTTGACCTGACTCGAGTTGTATTTTGATGTTTGACGAGAATAGAAAAGTTGTATCTTGATGTTTGACAAGAATACAAACTTGGGAGATTGTGGGTGCAACCTTTGGTCAAGGTTGACCTGGTTGACCCGACTTGAGTTGACATGATTCGGGAAAAGTCCAAGTATGGAGACTTGGCACGGGAAAAGTCCAAGTATGGAGACTTGGCACGGGAAAAGTCCAAGTATGGAGACTTGGCACGGAAAAGTCCAAGTATGGAGACTTGGCACGGAAAAGTCCAAGTATGGAGACTTGGCACGGAAAAGTCCAAGCAGGGAGCTTGGCACGGGAAAAGCCCAAGTATGGAGACTTGGCACGGAAAAGTCCAAGTATGGAGACTTGGCACGGAAAAGTCCAAGCAGGGAGCTTGGCACGGGAAAAGACCAAGCAGGGAGCTTGGCACGGGGAAAAGTCCAAGTATGGAAGCTTGGCATGGGAAGTCAGAGAGGGCTCGATAGCTCGTTCTCTGAACTGGATGGAGTCGGAGAGGGCTCGGTAGCCTATTCTCCGGACTAGGTCAAAGAGGGCTCGGGAGCTCATTCTCTGGACCGGACGAAGTCGGAGAGGGCTCGGTAGCTCGTTCTCCTGAATAGGTCAGAGAGGGCTCGGGAGCTCGTTCTCTGGACCAGACATGGAAGTCGGAGAGGGCTCAGTAGCTTGTTCTCCAGACTAGGTCAGAGAGGGCTCGGGAGCTCGTTCTCTGGACCGGACGAAGTCGGAGAGGGCTCGGTAGCTCGTTCTCCGGACTAGGTCAGAGAGGGCTCGGGATCTCATTCTTTGGACCGGACGTGGAAGTCGGAGAGGGCTCGGTAGCTCGTTCTCCGGACTAGGTCAAAGAGGGCTTGGGAGCTCGTTCTCTGGACCGGACGAAGTCGGAGAGGGCTCGGTAGCTCGTTCTCCGGACTAGGTCAGAAGGGCTCGGGAGCTCGTTCTCTGGACCAGACAGAGTTGGAGAGGGCTCGATAGCTCGTTCTCCGGACTAGGTCAGAGAGGGCTTGGTAGCTCGTTCTCTAGACCGGATGAGGAAGTCGGAGAGGGCTCGGTAGCCCGTTCTCTAGACCGGGAAGGCTTTAGGTTTAAGGCTGAGAAATTGGATCGGTCTACAGACCGATCCAGTGATACTATGGATTATCTGATCGGTCTGGTGACCGATCAGTAACCAAACAGTGGCTCACTGTAAGGTATCTGATCGGTCCCAGACCGATCAGGAAACGATCAGGAGGCAGAAAAAGGTAGGGGGATCGGTCTGTGGACCGATCCACCTATAGCCTGATCGGTCCACAGACCGATCAGGCTTCGAAGCCAACTCTCACAGAGAGTTGGTTGATCGGTCTGGGGACCGATCAGCCTAGGGCCTGATCGGTCCCCAGATCAATCAGGGATGTCCTGGACCGATCAGGTTGGAGCCTGATCGGTCCAGGCCTAGCCGTTGAGACACAACGGCTAGATTTCTGTGTTGTTCTTTGTCTTCTTCTTCGCAGGTGCAGATATAAATCAGATGCTGAGCGCCTCTACAGATGATAACTACTTACTCACTCTTGCGATCTGAGCTTTGCTGAGCTCCCTATTCCTGAAGCTTCGTTTGAGCTTCCCTCGACTGGGTGATCAGCTGTTGTTGACATCGTGAAGTTGCTGCTTCATCGAACTCCAGTCGACGAGAAGGCAAGCAAAGTGTTTTTACATTTATATTGCTCTTGTTTTCTTTCTCTATTGGTTGTACTCCATTCTTGCTGTTGCAAGAGAGATTGTGGCGAGGTTTCTCCACCCAGAAGGAGTTCATATTAGCCGGTTATCCGGGGTCTCATCCACCGACGGATTGATAGACTTCGTCCACCTTACGGACACGCCGAGGAGTAGGAGTATCATCTCCGAACCTCGTTACATCATCGTGTTTGAGGTTTGATCTTCTCCACTTTCGTTTCTACATTGTATTTCCGCTGCGCTAACCTAAATTGTAGGAAGAAACGATAATTTGAGGTCGGCTATTCACACCCCCCCCTCTCTAGCCGCTATCCGAAGGTCCTAACAAAGATGACCAAGACTCCCTTTAGTGGACACAGCGAAAGAGCGACTGACTTGTTAGGAGTTATACATAGTGATGTATGTGGCCCTTTCAATGTCACTGCCAGAGGTGGTTATAGATACTTCATTACATTTACAGATGACTTCAGTAGATATGGTTATGTGTATCTGATGACACATAAATCACAATCCTTTGAAAAGTTCAAAGAATTCAAGAATGAAGTACAAAACCAGCTAGGCAAGAGTATTAAGATACTTTGATCAGATCGAGGTGGTGAATACCTTAGCCATGAGTTTCGTAACTATCTAGCTGAGTGTGGGATCCTATTCTAACTCACTCCTCCTCGAACACCACAGTGGAATGGTGTATCCAAAAGGAGGAATCGTACCCTACTAGATATGGTACAGTCTATGATGAGTCACACAGATCTTCCTATGTCCTTTTGGGGATATACTCTAGACACAGCAGCCTTCACACTTAACCATGTTCCATCCAAGCCTATGATAAAGACACCATATAGGATATGGACTGGGAGAGATGCCCAGATGTCTTTTATGATGATTTGGGGTTGTGAGGCTTATGTTTGACATTAAGTCTCAGACAAACTGGGACCCAAATCCGATAAGTGCTATTTTATTGAATATCCCAGGGAAACGAAGGGATATTACTTCTACATTCCCAGTCAACACAAAGTGTTTGTGGCTAAGACTGGGGTATTTCTAGAAAAGGACTTTGTTTCTAAAAAACTAGTGGGATTACGTTCGATCTTGAAGAAGTTCAAGATATGGACCATAGCACTGAAGGCTTGATGGAAGTTGAACTGGAACTACAAAGTGTTGTGGATGATGAGATTGTTGCTCAAGAAGTTGAGGAACAAGAACCAGTTCAAGTAGACCTACCTCTTCGCAGGTCTGATAGGGTACGTCGTCAGCCTAAGAGATACTCATTTCTCTTGTCTAACCATGATGACGTTGTGCTCGTTGAGAATGAGCCTATCTCCTATCAGGAAGCTGTGATGAGGCCAGATTCTGAGTCATGGCTAGAGGCCATGAGATCCGAGATGGAATCCATGTACACCAACCAAGTATGGACTTTGGTTGATCCACCTGAAGGCGTCAAACCCATTGAGTGTAAGTGGGTCTTTAAGAAAAAGACTGACATGGATGGACTTATTACCTATAAGGGTCGCTTGGTAGCTAAAGGTTTCAAGAAAATTCATGGAATTGACTATGATAAAACTTTTTCTCCAGTAGCGATGTTTAAGTCCATTCAGATCATGCTTGCTATTGTAGCATACCACGATTATGAGATCTGGCAGATGGATGTCAAAACCGTGTTTCTGAATGGAAACTTACTCGAGGATGTGTACATGACACAACCTGAGGGTTTTGTAGATCCACAACATGCTGGCAGAGTATGCAAGCTGCATAAGTTCATATATGGACTAAAGCAAGCTTCTCGAAGCTGGAATCTTCGATTCGATAATGCGATCAAACAGTTTGGTTTCATCAAGAATGAAGATGAACCCTGTGTCTACAAGAAGCTTGTTGGGAACACAGTTGTCTTCCTTGTATTGTATGTGGATGACATACTACTCATTGGAAATGACATCCCTTTGCTGTAGTCTGTAAAGACTTGGCTAGGGAATTGTTTCTCAATGAAGAACTTAGGTGAAGCAGCCTGTATTTTAGGCATAAAGATCTATAGAGATAGATCTAAGAGATTGCTTGGCCTAAGTCAAAGTACATATATTGACACGGTATTAGTACAGTTTGTCATGTAGAATTCCAAGAAAGGATTTCTGCCGATGTCACATGGTGTGAGTCTTTCGAAGACTTAAAGTCCCTCTTCTAGAGAGGAGAGAGACCACATGGATAAGATCCCTTATGCCTCAGCCATAGGATCTATCATGTTGGAGTGTATACTAAAAGTCTAGCTTTTGTAAACATTTATTTTTGAAATAAAAGAATCACATTGGTCAATATCTGCATTTATTTGTTAAATGTAATTGTTCAATTAATTTATATAGTAGATAACATGGAGTGTGGTGTCACACTCAGAAGATCATGTTGTCGGTTCTCTATAAATTATAAACAGTTGCTCACGACTAAGATGGAAAGAAACAAACCATCAGAATAGTCATAGTGTAATTATGTATTAGTTTATCCTAACTAATAAATTACACGTATACATTTTAAGTGTATTGAGTAGGACTATTTAGGTAAGTTCTTTTTGTACTGACTTAGTAAAAGAACTAGACCTTAGTTATTATGGAAGTATGTGCTCTTAATCCTAATATAATAACAAACACATATATTTAATATTTATTTCTTTGGCTTATCAAAGGGTGATGTTTAGCTCGATAAATCAATATGCCCGATAAGTTGGGAAATGATATTACTTATAGTGTGTGTTGTTGATTATAGAAGGAATCTATGTCCTAGTTATCTAGGTTGAGAATGTCCCTAAGAGGAGCTCATAAGGATTGTCATGTTAAACCCTGCAGGTGGACTTAGTCCGACATGATAATGAAGTTGAGTGGTACTACTCTTGGAGCTAGATATTAATTAAGTGAGTTGTCAGTAACTTACTTAATTAGTTGATATTCATAATCTTAAACACAGGGAGACTAACACACTCATAATAAGAAGGAGCCCATAATATAATTTGGGATTGATACGGTAGTGCGGTAATAACTCTCTAGTGGAATGAGTTATTATCGATGAACTTGAGTTGTGTGTTCAGGGCGAGCACGTGATACTCAAGCTCATCGGAAGGCCAAAACCAATTTCTCCTCTAGGTCCCTGTCGTAGCCTCATTGTAACCTCAAGTCCATCCAAATATAAGGCTCTTCTTGGTGTCCAAGAAGTGGGTCGGTCCAATGCTTGGTGACCAAGCAAGGGCTGGCCACATCCTCTTTATAGGGGCCAACCCTTTGCTTGGTGACCAAGCATGAAGGGGCCAACCACAATATTCAAACAAGGAGGGTTGTTTTTGAATTTTTAAAATCTTCTCTTTGTAGAAAACTATAAGTTTTAAAAGACAGATTTTAATTTTAAAAACTTTCCTTATTTGAATTTGGCCACATGTTTTAATAGAGAGTTTTAAAAGTTTTAAAACTTTCCTTTTTTAACCATCCTCATGGTTTAAGAAAAAAAAGGAAGATAAGTTTTAAAATTAAAATTTTCTATCATCATGTTAAAAAAGAAAATTTTATAAGAGAAGTTTTAAATTTTAAAACATGGTTTTAATTTTTAGAACTTTCCTTTTTTAACTCCTACTTTAGGAAACAGAGCTTGTAAAATTTACAAGAGTTTTTCTTGTAAAATTAAAAATATATTTCCTTTTTCCCCTTGATGAGGTGGCCGGCCACCTTGCTTGGTGCCCAAGAAAGTGGTCGGGCATATTAAATTAATTAAAATCATCACAAAATTAAAATTGGTGATTGATTCAATCAAGAGGAAAGAAAAGGAAAAATAAAAAGGAAAAAGGAAAAACTCTTGGATGATTTTATTTTTTGTAAAAAGTTTTTCCTTATTTGCCATGGGCAAGTAATATAAAAGAAGGGGTGAGGGAGCTTCATGAGATACAACTCTTATTCTTTGGCTTGGAGACCCTCATGGTGGCTGACCCCTCTCTCCATCTCTTCTCCCTTTGCTCTCTTTTCTATTGTGGTGGTGGTGGCCGAATATTACAAGGAGGAGAAGCTCTTTTGGGTGGTGTTCATCTTGGAGGATCGTCGCTCACACGACGCCCAAGGTGAGGCGAGGAATACGGCAGAAGATCTCAAGGTCATTAGCTTACAAAGAGAAGGTATAACTAGTAATTTTCTTCCGCATCATACTAGTAATTTTCTTTGTAAGAATTCTCAATACAAGAGGCAATTAGATCTAGTTTTTTAAATAAGTTTTTCGAGTTTGTGTTTCTTCTTTTTCGAATTTGTGATTCGATTGTTCTTTTTGGTTAACCTAGTGTTATTTAAGGAAATTAAATATTAGCATTCCTTAAAAGGCTTTGCCTAGGCGGTGGTGGTTGCTCCCATATCCAAGAAGGTCATGTGCCTTACCATGCAGTCCTAGAAGCCAATTTTGAGATTAATATTTAATGAAATTAATAACTTAGGTAGATTTGAATCAATAGTGTTAAGTTCCACTTGCGATTCAAATCTAAACCATTAAGAACAAATAAGTTAAATTTGGAATCAATGATGTTAAGTTCCATCTGCGATTCCTAATTTAACTTCTAAAGAACACAATAGTTATTTAAGGAAAGGTTCGACACTTGTACAAAAAATTTTGTACAGTGGAACCGGTACATTTTCCTAGGATTAAGCAACAATTGGTATCATATCTAGGGTTTGCCTCTGTGTGTTTAGAATTCAAATAGGTTATGCACATGTCATACATAATTTAAGCAGGATAATAGTAGGATGTGCTAACTCTTTGGTTGCAGGCTCCAACTATTATGGCATTTAGATATTGTGTGTGATTGGACCCTTGGACATGTCAAGGGCATTATTTTGTGTGCATGATTGTATGTATCAAATACAGCAGGAGCTGTATTATTTTTAGAATTTTATTTTTTGTTCGATCTAGAATACATGTACATTCCCTCGTGGAATATAGGATCGATATATGTAAAATTCTATTTTTGTCACAGATCGGATTCTTGCGAGGCGTGGTACTATCAGAGCACCAGAGGTGCAACGGAATAAGAAGCAAGATGGATGCGATGACTCGACCCGATGGTGGTGGCTATAGATGGCAGCAGCTAGGGTTGAAGCATACTGAAGACAGTGAAGGAAAAGGCCATAATAGTTGGAAAATTAATTTCCAAATTTATTGATTTTATTTACTGTGATGTTTATGTGCATGTGATGTATGCTAGCATAGGTTAAAATCCTCATTTTTAAATATCTAAGTGGAAGAGGGATTTTAATAAATCACATGGTCTCCATTACTGGTTTGTAAGTGATGCAACAAGCTTGCGTGTTGGCTCTGAGTGTCTCTCTCCACAACGGATGGGTTTGTTGCAGATCACTAGATCAAACTTCCTTTTATGGATGGTTATAGGAAATTATTTAGGAGCGTGTGATCTCCTCCAACTGAAGGGGCACAATCCTATTTAATGGACTTAGTATCAAGTAATGGTATACACTTAGATGCATTCAATAGTATCCTCCCCAACGGAGTCACTGCTATTGTTTTGTGTGACCAAAGTGAAACCAACTATTAATTTTATTTGTCATAAAGTTAGGATGACAAGATAATAAAATTAATGGGTCACACCCTCCTCTTACAAATGTTGAATTTGTATACGTCCACACTAACGTGGTATGTAATATTCACGGTGATTTGAGGTGTTAGTTAATTTAAAATAGTTTTGTTTGAGGAATAAATATTATTCTAAATTTAGAGTCTTGACCAAAGTTTATTTTTGTGATTCTTAGGATGACATTCAACCCACTGGACATTATACTGAAAGAGAACAAACTTATTGGTCCAAACTATATAGATTGGAAAAGAAATCTAGACATTGTTCTTACTGCTGAGAGCTATAAGTTTGTACTGACTGAGGCTTGCCCTAATGCACCTGACGGTGACTCTACCCCAGAGGAGATTGAGTATCATAAGAAATGGGTAAAAGCTGATGAGATGGTGCGGCGTTACATTTTGGCATCAATGTCAAATGTATTGCAACATCAGCATCAAGATTTACCAACAGCTTATGATATAATGAACAATCTCAAAGAACTCTTTGGGCACCAGAGTCGGACTGCTAGGCAAGAGGCAATGAGAAAGCTAATGACATCCACCATGTCTGAGGGGACACCCGTAAGGGACCATATCCTCAAAATGATGACTTATTTGAATGAAATACAAGTCCTTGGAGGAGAAATCGATGGGGAAACCCAGGTCGATATAATTCTCCAAACGCTACCAAGAAGTTTTGAGCAGTTCCGCCTAAACTATAACATGAACAAAAGAGAGTATACGTTGGCGGAACTTCTGACAGAACTACAGGCAGCAGAAGGTATTTTTCGTCAAAGTTCTTAGATTCACTATGCTGGAAATAGTTCTACTTCCAAGTCAAAAGGCAAGAAGAAGAAGAAACAGGTCTTTTCAGCAAAGAAGGTGAATAAACCTCATGGTACAGGACAGAAAGCTGGAATGAAGAAGTCGAATGGCAAGTGCTTCATCTACAAGCAGTCTGGACATTGGAAAGCGGACTATCCTCGTAGGAACCAGAACAATAAAGGTATATCTCATACTCTAGTAGTTGAAACATGTTTAGCGATGTTATCTACCAGCACCTGATGTGTAGATACGGGAGCCACTGATCATGTCTACAATTCTTTGCACGGGTTCCAGGAAACCCGGCGACTATTTGATGGAGAGATAACTGTCTACATGGGCAATGCTACTAAGGTGGCAGCTGTTGCTGTGGGAGATGTCTACTTATCATTTAATAGGAATAGGAATTTGATTTTAAGAAATTGTCTTTATATACCCAGTTTTAGAAAGAATTTAATTTCAGTTTCTAAACTGTATTTGGATGGATATTCTGTTTCCTTTAGTAACAATGTCATTATAAAAAGAAATAAGGTGATTATCTATTCTGGTGCATTGGTTGGCAATTTATACACTTTAAATCCAATTTCTCCCACAAAGCAAAATATGAAAATTAATAACACATCTTCTAACTCTAATAAGATAAAAGAACCTTCGGAAATGAACCAAACGTATCTTTGGCATCTAAGGCTTGGACATATTAACTTAAGTAGGATTCAAAGGCTTGTAGCCGATGGACTCTTGGGTTCATTAGAGTTGGAAATTTTTCCAACATGTGAATCTTGCTTGGAAGGTAAAATGACCAAAAGACCTTTTAAGGCCAAGGGGTATAGAACCAAAGATGCGTTAGAACTGGTTCATTCTGATTTGTGTGGTCCTATGTCTATCCAGGCAAGAGGTGGTTATGAATACTTCGTCTCCTTTATAGACGATTATTCAAGATACGGATATATTTACCTGATGCATCGTAAGTCTGAATGCTTTGACAAGTTCAAAGAATATAGGGCTGATGTGGAGAAACGTCTTGGTAAAAGTATCAAGACACTACGGTCTGACCGTGGTGGCGAATACCTCTTTGAAGAGTTTAGGAATTACTTATTAGAAGTCGGGATTCAATCCCAATTGTCTGCACCTGGTACACCCCAATAGAATAGTGTGGCAGAACAAAGGAATAGGACTCTTATAGAAATGGTTAGATCGATGATGAGTTAATCAGAATTACCAAATTCATTTTGGGGATATGCTCTGGAAACAGCAGTGTACATTCTGAATATGGTACCTTCTAAAACAGTTCCTTCTACTCCCATGGAATTATGAAATGGGCGAAAGCCTAGTCTGAATCATATCCGTAGTCCAGCTCATGTGCTGAAGGGAGATACTGACAAGTTGGAATCACGTACAGAAGTTTGTCTGTTTGTGGGATAACCTAAGGGAATAAAAGGTGGTTTGCTTTATAATCCTAAAAATCAGAAAATCATTATTAGCACCAATGCTCGATTTTTAGAAGAAGAACCATACGCCCATGAGTGAAATTGTTCTAGAAGAAATTAGAGAGGACACGTCTACTTTAGTACCAACAGTACAAGATGAAGTACCACAAGAAACTACAACACGTGTCACACATGATACACAGCCAGAGAAAATGCCTCGTCGTAGTGGGAGGGTTGTGAGGCAACCTGAGAGATTCATGTTTTTGGGAGAGTCTTCGGATTTGATCCCAGGTAAACATGAACCTGATCCCCGAACATATGACGAAGCACTCCAAGATATAGATGCAGTATCTTGGGAAAAGGCAATGAATTCCGAAATAGAATCTATGTATTCTAATAAGGTCTGGGAGCTTGTAGAACCACCTGATGGTATAAAAGCTATTGGATGCAAGTGGATCTACAAAAGAAAAAGAGGGATAGATGGGATGGTAGAAACCTTCAAAGCAAGGCTTGTTGCGAAAGGGTACACTCAGAAAGAGGGAATCGATTATGAGGAGACTTTTTCACCGGTAGCCATGCTTAAGTCTATCCGGATACTCTTATCCATTGCCGCTCATATGGATTATGAGATTTGGCAAATGGATGTCAAGACAGCTTTCCTTAATGGAAGTCTTGAAGAAAACATCCATATGAAGCAACCAGAAGGGTTCATTGAAAAGTGCAAAGAGCATCTAGTGTGCAAGCTCAATCGGTCCATTTATGGACTGAAGCAAGCTTCAAGATCTTGGAACATCCGGTTTAATGAAGTAATCCAATCATATGGATTTATTCAGTGTCTGGATGAGTCTTGTGTATACAAGAAGTGTAACGGAAACGTGGTGGTATTTCTTGTACTATACGTAGATGATATTTTGTTAATTGGTAACAATGTCAAGGTATTATCATACGTAAGGGTATGGTTGTCCAAACAATTTGATATGAAGGACTTAGGAGAATGTGCACACATTCTTGGGATCAAAGTTATAAGGGATCGCAAGAAAAGAATGTTGTGTCTATCCCAAGCTTTATATATAGATACAATCCTTGCTCATTTTAGTATGCAAAACTCCAAGAAAGGTTTCTTACCTTTTAGGCATGGAGTAGCTTTATTTAAAGAGATGTCTCCGAAGACATCAAAGGAGATAGAGGACATGAAGGTAGTTCTTTATGCCTCGGCTGTAGGAAGCCTTATGTATGCAATGCTGTGTAAGAGACCTGATATCTGTTTTGTCGTGGGCATGGTTAGCAGATATCAGAGTAATCCTGGACAAGGACATTGGACTGTGGTAAAGCGTATATTAAAGTACCTAAGAAGGACTAGAGACTATATGCTAGTTTACCAAGCAGAGGATTTGCTCCCTGTGGGTTACACGGATTCAGACTTCCAATCAGATAGGGATAACAGTAAGTCTACATCAAGCTATGTGTTTACTCTAAGAGGTGGAGCCATTGCATGGAGGAGTGTTAAGCATAAATGCGTCTCGGACTCAACCATGGAAGCTGAATATCTGGCAGCTTCTGAGGCAACCAAAGAAGTTGTAAGGCTCAGGAACTTTCTAATGGACTTAGATGTGATTCCTGGTTTGCCCAAGATCATCACAATTTATTGTGATAATAGCGGTGCAGTTGCAAACTCGAAGGAACCACGAGCCCATAAGGCAAGTAAACATATAGAGCGCAAGTACCACCTGATACGAGACATCATCAAGCGAGGAGAAGTTGTCGTCGCCAAGATTGCATCAGCAGATAACCTGCAGATCCTTTCACTAAGGCCCTTCCGACGAAAGCTTTTGATCGGCATGTGGAGGGGATGGGAATCAGATGTATAGCAACAGATATGGCAGCTTAGTCTTTTAGTATAAGTGGGAGATTGTTGGAGTGTATACTAAAAGCCTAGTTTTTGTAAATATTTATTTTTGAAATAAAAGAATCACATTGGTCAATATCTGTATTTATTTGTTAAATGTAATTGTTCAATTAATTTATATAGTAGATAACATGGAGTGTGGTGTCACACTCAGAAGATCATGTTGTCGGTTCTCTATAAATTATAAACAGTTGCTCACGACTAAGATGGAAATGAACAAACCATCAGAATAGTCGTAGTGTAATTAAGCATTAGTTTATCTTAACTAATAAATTACACTGATACACTTTAAGTGTATTGAGTAGGACTATTTAGGTAAGTTCTTTTTATACTGACTTAGTAAAAGAACTAGACCTTAGTTATTAAGGAAGTGTGTGCTCTTAATCCTAATACACTAACAAGAACATATATTTAATATTTATTTCTTTGACTTATCAAAGGGTGAGGTTTAGCTCAATAAATCAATATGCCCGATAAGTTGGGAAATGATATTACTTATAGTGTGTGTTGTTGATTATAGAAGGAATCTGTGTCCTAGTTATCTATGTTGAGAATGTCCCCAAGAGGAGTTCATAAGGATTGACATGTTAAACCCTGCAGGTGGACTTAGTCCGACATGATAATGAAGTTGAGTGGTACTACTCTTGGAGCTAGATATTAATTAAGTGAGTTGTCAGTAACTTACTTAATTAGTGGACATTCATAATCTTAAACACAGGGAGACTAACACACTCATAATAAGAAGGAGCCCATAATGTAATTTGGGATTGGTGCGGTAGTGCGGTAATAACTCTCTAGTGGAATGAGTTATTATCGATGAACTTGAGTTGTGTGTTCGGGGCGAGCACGGGATACTCAAGCTCATCGGAAGGCCAAAACCAATTTCTCCTCTAGGTCCCTGTCGTAGCCTCATTATAGCCTCAAGTCCATCCAAATGTAAGGCTCTTCTTGGTGTCCAAGAAGTGGGCCAGTCCAATGCTTGGTGACCAAGCAAGGACCGGCCACATCCTCTTTATAGGGGTCGACCCTTTGCTTGGTGACCAAGCATGAAGGGGTCGACCACAATATTCAAACAAGGAGGGTTGTTTTTGAATTTTTAAAATCTTCTCTTTGTAGAAAACTATAAGTTTTAAAAGAGATATTTTAATTTTAAAAACTTTCCTTATTTGAATTTGGCCACATGTTTTAATAGAGAGTTTTAAAAGTTTTAAAATTTTCCTTTTTTAACCATCCTCATGGTTTAAGAAAAAAAAGGAAGATAAGTTTTAAAATTAAAATTTTCTATCATCATGTTAAAAAAGGAAATTTTATAAGAGAAGTTTTAAATTTTAAAACATGGTTTTAATTTTTAGAACTTTCCTTTTTTAACTCCTACTTTAGGAAAGAGAGCTTGTAAAATTTTATAAGAGTTTTTCTTGTAAAATTTTATAATAATATATTTCCTTTTTCCCCTTGATGAGGTGGTCGGCCACCTTGCTTGGTGCCCAAGCAAGTGGCCGGCCATATTAAATTAATTAAAATCATCACAAAATTAAAATTGGTGATTGATTCAATCAAAAGGAAAGAAAATGAAAAATAAAAAGGAAAAAAGGAAAAACTCTTGGATGATTTTATTTTTTGTAAAAAGTTTTTCCTTATTTGCATTGGGCAAGTAATATAAAAGAAGGGGTGAGGGGGCTTCATGAGATACAACTCTTATTCTTTGGCTTGGAGACCCTCTTGGTGGCCAGCCCCTCTCTCCATCTCTTCTCCCTTTGCTCTCTTTTCTATTGTGGTGGTGGTGGCCGAATATTACAAGGAGGAGAAGCTCTTTTGGGTGGTGTTCATCTTGGAAGATCGTCGCCCACACGACATCCAAGGCGAGACGAGGAATACGGCAGAAGATCTCGAGGTCATTAGCTTACAAAGAGAAGGTATAACTAGTAATTTTCTTCCGCATCATACTAGTTATTTTTTTTGTAAGAATTCTAAATACAAGAGGCAATTAGATCTAGTTTTACGAATAAGTTTTTCGAGTTTGTGTTTCTTCTTTTTCGAATTTGTGATTCGATTGTTCTTTTTGGTTAACCTAGAGTTATTTAAGAAAATTAAATATTAGCTTTCCTTAAAAGGCTTTGCCTAGGCGGTGGTGGTTGCTCCCATATCCAAGAAGGTCATGTGCCTCGTCATGCAGTCCTAGAAGCCAATTTTGGAAATTAATATTTAATGGAATTAATAACTTAGGTAGATTTGAATCAATAGTGTTAAGTTCCGCTTGCGATTCAAATCTAAACCATTAAGAACAGATAAGTTTAATTTGGAATCAATGATGTTAAGTTCCATCTGCGATTCCTAATTTAACTTCTAAAGAACACAATAGGTTATTTAAGGCAAGGTTCGACACTTGTATAAAAAATTTTGTACAGTGGAACCGGTACGTTTTCCTAGGATTAACCAATAGATGACATACTACTCATTGGAAATGACATCCCTTTGCTGCAGTCTGTAAAGACTTGGCTAGGGAATTGTTTCTCAATGAAGGACTTAGGTGAAGCAGCCTGTATTTTAGGCATAAAGATCTATAGAGATTGATCTAAGAGATTGCTTGGCGTAAGTCAAAGTACATATATTGACACAGTATTACTACGGTTTCTCATGCAGAATTCCAAGAAAGGATTTCTGTCAATGTCACATGGTGTGAGTCTTTCGAAGACTCAAATTCCCTCTTTTAGAGAGGAGAGAGACCACATTGATAAGATCCCTTATACCTCAGCCATAGGATCTATCATGTACGTCATGCTATGTACTCATCCTGATGTTTCGTATGCTTTGAGCATGACGAGCAGATACTAGTCAGATCCAGGTGAGCGTCACTGGATAGCGGTCAAGAATATTCTTAAGTACTTGAGAATGACTAAAGAATATTTCTTGATATTTGGAGGTGTTAGTTAGAGCCCTAGAGCCAATCATTTGATGATTGTATTATGGACTTATTGTCTCATATTCTTATATAAATAAAGGCATTTGTTTTGATTATTATACTTACTTGTATTGGTGCCAAATAAACTAAGTATAATAGCGTCCTTGAGTAGAAGGTTCTCACCTATATCAATCGGTTAGTTGAACCGATAGTGAGATGATATAGGAAACACTACTCTTAATCATTCCTAGTCGAGTATTAACATTCAGGGGCAATGTTAATGCAATAAGACTAGCATGTAGGTCAACTCGATGACTTGATCTCACAAGTCATGGATATAGAGATATCAAGTTGACACATGAGTATGCATTGGAGAATGTATACTGAATGACCCACCATGAGAAAGTATCATGGATCGTTATATGAGTGTCATATACTTTCTTATATGGTTATTAGTATGACTACTAGTCCTTAGACCTGAAGTCACCATGGTTCCCTACATAAAGGAGTTATGTACTTTGGTTTCGTCAAACGTCACCCGTAACTGGGTGGACTATAAAGGCGATTACTGAGTATGTAACGAATTATGCAGAGGGATGTGAGTGATGTAGATGAGATCTATCCCTCCTATATGACGGGAGAGACATCGATATTCTTAATAGAGTGAGACCACGAAGTGCATGGCCAGGCCCAAATGAGTCAATATGAGATATTGAGCTCATTTGATTAAGTGAGTCTACTTGGAGTTCAATATTTAGATTGGTCAAAGGATGACACGGTCTATGCCTCACATTGATCAATCTAGATGTCTAGAATAGAAGGACACTTGTCATATATTGTGAGGAGTCACAATTAGTAGTCACAAGGTGATGTTGGATCTCAACATTCTTATAACTTGGGTAGTAATGATGTGTTGCTAGATACCGCTCATTACTTATGCTTCTAAAAGGGTTTAAGAGCATTGCCAACATTATAAGAACCTATTGGGCCACACACAAAGGGCAATTAGATGGAGATTAGGTTCATTTGATGAACCTAAAGGATTAGGTTCATGTGATGAATTAAATTGGATTAAGAGTAATCCAAAGTAGGCTAATTGAGTAGGACTCAATTTGGTTCATGTATTAGATGAGTCTAATTTGGACTTAGACTCATTGAATTAATTTAATTCAATGAATATAGATTCATTAAATTAAAATTGACTTGAACCAATGGTTAGATTAGATCAACCAAGAGAGAGAAGTGGTCAAGTTTGACTTGACTTGTGAGGAAGATAAAAGGTCAAGTTTGACTTGACCATTTGCCACCTCATTGGTGAGTTGGCATTGAGTAGGCCAATGATGATGCTCCACATCATCATGGTTGCTTAAGTGGGATGCCACCTCATGGGAGTTACCAATAGTTGTGACTCTTGGCATTCCATGGAGGTTACTACATCTCTTAATGTGGCCAGCCACATCAATGGATGAATAAGTTTCATTTTGTGAGTAATTCCCATCTTATTCCTTCATCTTCTTCCTTGCTCCAATTCTTCTCTCCCTCTCCTCCTTTCTTGGCCGAACACTCTAGGTGCTAGCACACCTTTGTTTGGCTTCTCCACCTATTGTGTTCGTGTGAATACGCATTGAGAGTTGTCTACCTTGACAACTTGAGATCCGGCACCTTGGACGAGCGGGATTCGCGAAAGGCACGCATCAAGGGTAAAAATGTCTTAACATATAGTTGTAGTGTAGACCTATAGGTAGGTAAACTCGTACTCGTAATTTTGTTTTCGAAAGTTTTTACTTCTCACGGATCCGTGGCTGGGGGTTTCGGGGTTTCTGAGACGCGAAAAGTGATTTTCGCTGCTCGAAAAACCCAACAGGAGGCGACGGTGAGCTAGCTGTCAAGGGTTATAGTGATGCCAGCTTCCAAACTGACCAGGATGATTATAGATCACAGTCTGCGTTCGTGTTTTGCTTGAATAGTGGTGCTGTGAGCTGGAAGAGTTTGAAGCAGGATACAGTTGTTGATTCTACAACAGAGACCAAGTATATTGCTGCATCAGAAGCAGCAAAGGAGGCAGTTTGGATCCGCAAGTTCATTACTGAGCTTGGGGTGGTTCCTAGAATAGTTGATCCTATAGATCTCTATTGTGACAACAATGGAGCAATTGCACAGGCTAAAGAACCTCGCTCACACTAGCGGACCAAACACATACTACGGCGCTTCCATCTCATTCGAGAGATCATCGATAGAGGAGATGTGAAGATTTAGAGAGTACCCACAGAGGCTAACGTCGTTGATCCCTTGACCAAGGCTTTAGCACAAAGAAAGTATGATGGTCACACTAGGTCATTAGACCTTAGAGCCTACACTGATTGGCACTAGTACTAGTGGGAGATTGTTAGTTAGAACCCAAGAGTCATTCATATGATGATTGTTATATGGACTCGATGTATCATATTCCTATATAATAATAAAGGCGTTTCTTTATGGTTATTATACTTACTTGTATTGGTGTCAAATAACTAAGTATAATAGCGTCCATGAGTAGAAGGTTCTTATCTATATCAATCGATTGGTTAGATTGATAGTGAGATGATATAAAGAACACTACTCTTAATCATTCCTAGTCAAGTATTAACATTCAGGGACAACGTTAATGCGATGAGACTAGCATGTAGGTCAACTCGATGACTTGATCTCACAAGTCATGGATATAGAGATATCAAGTTGACACATAGGTATGCATTGGAGAATGTATACTGAATGACCCACCATGAGAAAGTATCATAGATCGTTATATTAGTGTCATATACTTTCTCATGTGGCTATTAGTATGACTACTAGTCATTAGACCTGAAGTCACCATGGTTCCCTACATAAGGAGTAATGTACTTTGGTTTCGTCAAACGTCACCCGTAATTGGGTGGACTATAAAGGCGATTACTGGTATGTAACGAATTATGCAGAAGGATGTGAGTGATGTAGATGGGATCTATCTCTCCTATATGATGGGAGCGACATCGATATTCTTGATAGAGTGAGACCACGAAGTGCATGGCCATGCCCAAATGAGTCAATATGAGATATTGAGCTCATTTGATTTAGTGAGTCTACTTGGAGTTCAACATTTAGATTGATCAGAGGATGACATGGTCTATGCCTCACATTGATCAATCTAGATGTCTAGGATAGAAGGACACTTGTCATATATTGTGAGGAGTCACAATTAGTAGTCACAAGGTGATGTTGGGTCTCAACATTCTTGTAACTTGGGTAGTAATGATGTGTTGCTAGATACCGTTCATTACTTATGCTCCTAAATGAGTTTAGGGGCATTGCCAACGTTACAAGAACCTATAGGGTCACACACTAAGGACAATTAGATGGAGATTAGGTTCATATGATGAACCAAGAGGTTTAGATTCATTTGATGAATCAAATTGAATTAAGAGTAATCCTAATTGGGCTAATTGAGTTGGACTCAAGTTGATTCATATGTTCAATGAGTCTAATTTAGATTATGACTCATTGAATCAATCTAATTAAATGAATTAGATTCATTATATATTAAATTGGCTTGAATTAAATGGTTGGATTAAATCAACCATGAGAGAGATTAAGTCAAGTTTGACTTGACTTGAGAAGAAGATGAAGAGTCAAGTTTGACTTGACTTTATGCCACCTCATTGGTGAGTTGGCATTGAGTGAGCCAATGATGATGCTCCACATCATCATGGTTGCTTAAGTAGGATACCACCTCATGGGAGTTACCAAGAGTTGTGACTCTTGGTATCCCATGGAGGTTACAAACCACATAAGTGTGGCCGGCCACTTTAATGGAGGAAAAGAGTTTCATTTTGTGTGTAATTATCATTCATTCCCACATCTTCTTCCTCCTAGTGCTCTCTCTTCTTGCTCTTCCTCTCCTCATCTTGCCGAACCCTACTAAGGTGCTAGCACACTTTAGTTTGGTGATCTCCTTCTTGTGTTCATGTGGATACTTCTAGAGGGTTGTCTACTTTGACAATCTTGAGATTCGGCACCATTGGACGAGCGGGATTCGCGAAAGGCACACATCAAGGGTAAAACTCATACTCTAATGTAGATCTAGAGTTTGTAAACTCGTACTCGTAATATTTTTGAAGTTTTATTCTTCGCACGGATCCGGTGGCGGGGCTTTCGGGGTTTCCGCGACGCGAAAAAGCAGTTTTCGTGGCCCGAAAAACCCAACACTTTGGGGCGTGACATTGAGCATTGAAGACAATGGAAGGTAGGAACCTTCATAGTGATGTTGGAAGTTTAAGATGAATAGATCTTGAGAAAAGATTTTTGATGTGTGTCAAAGGGGGAGAATATGGAATTTAAGTTAAGAAACTCTTATTCATGCTTTGGCATGAGAAGAATGATGAAGGAAAGTTGGGCTAATGAGTTAGTTTAACTTAAACATATTGTCAAATATAAAAAAAGAGAGATTATTGGTGCAATAGACCTCATGTCAAGGTTGACCAAGTTCAGGTTGACTCGAGTTTAGGTTTCAATGTTTGATCGATATGTTAATAAGAAGTCAAGTAGGTCAAGGTTATTGGATACTTAACCACAAGAGAAAAGTCCAAGTGGGTCACGGAGAACTTAACACTTGGTAATCGGAAGTCCAACAGGAGTTGGCAAGAGAAAAGTCCAAGCAGGTCACGGAGGACCGAACACTTGGTGATCGAAAGTCCAATGGGAAGTTAGCAAAAGAAAAATCCAAGTAGGTCACAGAGGATTGCACACTTAGTAATCGAAAGTTCAATGGAAAGTTGGCAAAAGTAAAGTCTAAATGGGTCATAGAAGACCAAATACTTGACATGAGATGGAAAGTCTAAGTGGGATCACGGAGGATCGGACAGTTGGTGATGACAGAAGTCTTGGTAGGTCACGATGGACCAGATGTTGAGTGCACAAAGGAAGTCTTGATAAGTTGAAGTCAATCAAATACTAGGAAAGAGAAAGTCCTTGCAAGTCGTAAGGTTGGATACATGGCAAGGAAAGTCCAAGCATGTTGAGGCCTAGATTCTTGATGAGAGATGGAAGCCCAAACTAGTCGTTGGATCGGATGCAAGGATGGTAATAATCCAGAAGCAAATTGATTCAACTAGTTGGAAAAATCAATTGAATTGATTTAATCCAAAAGCAAACAAAAGTAAATCGATTCAATTTATTAGGAAAAATCAATCGAATCAATTTAATCCATAAGCAAGCAAAAGCAAATCAATTCAACTAATTAGAAAAATCAATCGAATCGATTTGATCTAAAAGAAAATCAATGCGATTTATTTCAGAAATCAGTTGACTGATATGGTCAAACTGGTAAAAAAAAGTTGTTTTGTAGGTTTCAACTATCAAATTCATCAAATCAGTCGATTGATTGGTAAAATCAATTGACTAATAAGCATAAATTAGCCTGAGCAGTATCCTTTAAAAGGTGATTTCGAAGAGGTTTGAAGGTACTGGTTCTTGAAGGTTTGAGGGTGAAATGTTGTTGCCTTTCAAGACCAAAAAGAGGCACTTTGAAGCTATCAACAATGGTCAAAGTGAAGTTCTCATCTTGTAAAGTTGTTTTCTTTCATTTGTAAGTTGTATTCACTTTCGTTGTTGTATTGTCATAAATTTGTTGTAAGAGACTTCTCCGCCTCTAGAGATTTTTGAGAAGGAGGAACTTATTAGTGAAAGTGAAAAGCTAGAAGTGGACCCTTGTATTAATCGCCTAGAAGATACCAAGTAAAATTAAAGTGTTGTGTATGTGGAGTTAGTTTTGAATCAAAATTTTGTTGTGCATTCAAATAACGAGCATAAGATCGAGATGAAGCCGCTAGCTCTCATAGTCCTAACAACCTAAATATGGTAGCAAAAGGTGGAATCTACCACCCGAGCGACCCCACACAGTGGGCCTGATGACCATCCGTAAGGAGATAAATCGGGAAGTTGTAATTGAACAATACGGGGAGGACTTTTTCCTTGGCTTTGTCAAGATTCGAATTCTTACCCTATGATAACAACTCTTGTTAGTTAGAGCCCTAGAGCCAATCATATAATGATTGTTGTATAGACTCATTGTATCATATTCCTATATATATATATATATAAGTATTTGTTTTGGTTATTATACTTACTTATATTGGTATCAAATAACTAAGTATAATACCGTCCTTGAGTAGAAGGTTCCTATCTATATTAATCGATTGGTTGAATCGATAGTGAGATGATATAGAGAACACTACTCTTAATCATTCCTAGTCAAGTATTAACATTCAGGGACAATGTTAATGCGACGAGACTAGCATGTAGGTCAACTCGATGACTTGATCTCACAAGTCATGGATATAGAGATATCAAGTTGACACATGGGTAAGTATTGGAGAATGTATACTGAATGACCCACCATGAGAAAGTATCATGGATCATTATATGAATGTCATATACTTTCTCATGTGGCTATTAGTATAACTATTAGTCCTTGAACCTGAAGTCACCATGGTTCCCTACATAAGGTGTTACATACTTTGGCTTCGTCAAACGTCACCCGTAACTGGGTGGACCATAAAGGTGATTACTGGGTTTGTAACAAATTATGCGGAGGGATGTGAGTGATGTAGATGGGATCTATCCCTCCTATATAACGGAAGTGACATCGTTATTCTTGATAGAGTGAGACCATTAAGTGCATGACCATGCCCAAATGAGTCAATATGAGATATTGAGCTCATTTGATTAGAGTGAGTCTACTTGGAGTTCAAGATTTAGATTGATCAGAGGATGACACCGTCTATGCCTCAAAGTGATCAATCTAGATATTAAGGATAGAAGGGCACTTGTCATATATTGTGAAGAGTCACAATTAGTAGTCACAAGGTGATGTTGGATCTCAATATTTTTGTAACTTGGGTAGTAATGATGTGTTACTAGATACCGCTCATTACTTATGCTTCTAAATGGGTTTAGGAGCATTGCCAACGTTACAAGAACCTATAGGGGCACACACAAAGGGCAATTAGATGGAGATTAGGTTCATTTGATGTACCTAGAGGATTAGGTTCATGTGATGAACCAAATTGGATTAAGAGTAATCCAAATTAGATTAATTGAGTAAGACTCTATTAAGGTTAGACTTGAGTAAGACTCAAGTGAGGTTAGACTTGAGTTAGACTCAAGTGAGGTAAGAATTGAGTTAGAGTCAAGTGAGGCTAGACTTGAGTTAGACTCAAGTGAGACTTAATGATGATATTCATTGAATTTTGAATTCAATGATAAATGGAATTCAATTTGAATTTTAGATTCAAATTTTGAATGAGTTTCAAAATGATCATTTAATGAAGAATATTAAATACTCATTAAGGCTCATTAATGAGGCTCATTAATGGTGTTAATGTACATTAAGTATTTTCATTAGATGAAAATACTTAAGCCATTTTTTTACTCTTATTTTCATTATCTATCATGATTATTCCTCCTTGCTTCTTCTTCTCTCCCTCCCCTCCTCCTTGGCCGAAACATCCAAGAGTGCTAGCACACTCTAAGTGTTTTTCTCCACCTAATCGTTCATGTGGATACACATAGAGGGGTGTTCACTTAACACCCTTAAGATCCGGCATCCTCTTGGAGGAGCGGGATTCGCGAAGTGCTTCGCTATAAGGGTAATCTCTTAACCATGTAGATCTAATGTAGATCTAGGATAGAAAAATATGTACACGAAGTTTTTGTTCTTTTAATCTTCGCACGGATCCGGTGGCATGAGATTTCGAGATTTCCGCAACAAAAAAAGTGATTTTTACGGCTCGGAAATCCCAATAACTCTGTCCCACATTAACCAACTCAATCCTATACCTGGGGTTCTAACAACCTAAACATGATATTAGAGAGGCAAGACCTAATCATGACAAGGATTGAATTGGGTTGTAAACTGATTGAACCGTCATCTTATTAATTATAAGGTTCCATTTAATTACAATGCTAGATCATTTGAATCCTCTAGGTATAGGAATGCTAGCCAGGAAATAGACTTACGATGATAACTAGGAGGTTATTTCTAATGAATATTAAGTAATCCAATTAAAACCAATAACTATTGGATACTAAAGAATGAAATTTCATCTTATTATAAAAGAGGTTGGTACCATCAACTATTGTCAAATTTTAGCAAAGAACTTATCGGTATGGACCATGCAAAGAGGAAGTGCCTTTACTATGGTGTGAACAGGCTCCTAGCCTTGGTCCATGAGGTGCTACACATCATGCATTCCCTTATCAGGGATAATGTGATCATTGGACTTGGTCAACGTGACACATCCTATGTGCCCGACGTGAGAAAGAGGATCCTCTGTCCATTTTTTTATGGATAATGAGATTATCAACTAAATAATCTAACTGTGGTAGGATTATAATCATGACTCAATCGTAATCGTAATCGTAATCGTAATCGTAATCATAATCATAATTAATTATGATTTTTTTTATTCATCTTTCCATCTAGATTGTAGTTTGGATTAAGATAGGCGACTGAAGGCCACCTAGATGCCACTGGTGGTGGGCGGGTGGCCAGGCATCGAGCAGGAGACGACCTTCGAACAACCTCTGAGTCTACCCTGATCCAAATTATAACTTAGATGGAAAGATGAACTCAGGAAAGGATCGTAATCAATTGCGACTGAATCACGATCATGACTACAATTATATTGTGAACCATCCCGTGAACCATAAAAAGTGGACTAGAAGATTTAATCTTCCGACATGATCACTAGACTCAATCTGTGAAGCAGAGCTGATACACCCTCACCAATAATTAAGGCGGTAAATAAATGAGCCTATGTTCATAGGTAATCATGGTATTTAACTTGATAAAAATGTGTTTATGTTTCTTCACTACACGTAATATTAATTAAATCTACCCGTTTGAATAACTTAGAAAAAAATTAAATATGTTTAGCATATGAATGTTTATGAATAATTATTATAAAATGGATTTGTTACAATCTATCTGGAATGTAATCATCTTTGCTACAATAAATAAGTATTATGAAATATTTATGAATAATATTTACGAATAAATTTTATGAATCATATTTATCAATAAAATTTATATCAATACGTTAAATAAATAAAGAAATTTTCAATACGATAAATACATAAATAAAGAAATTTTCAAAATAAATGAATAAACTTGTATTATCAAACTTAATAATTAATCAAATAAGTTTAAAATTATAAATTTTTTAAACAATCAAACAAACTTAAACTGAAAACTCGATAATATCTAAATGAAACAAACCTAAACTAAATTTAAATTAACCAAGCTCAAACTCATAAAACAAAAATAAAGTCAAATTTGAAAAATTATTTTAATGATTTAATTTAATTTATTTTAAACTCAACTTCACTTGACTAAATTACTTTATTAAATAAATTTAAACATCATAAAAATTTAATTTGGCTGGATTCTATCAATAATAATAATAATAATAATAATAATAATAATATAAATGACAAGTCATAAAAAAAAAAAATATGCTCGAATATTTTAAGTTTCAAATTCAAAATCAGATATGGTAATATTCCATATTTTAACCTATGCACCACCCCAAAAACATGTCCACTACAAACAGTGTTTGTGGTCTTTGCTGCCATGATATATCGCTATAACAGGTCCACGCGACACGTGGCAATGTGACTAGGTTCGCATAATATCTCAAAGTGTATGCTCGTTGCATCGCATGCACCCATCATGCAAAGGAACGATAAAGTCTTTTGATGCTCCACCATTGCATTTGGTCTAGTTGATATAGTCTTTTGGTCATTTCGACTAAGACCACTTGATCATAGAAGCCCTTTTTGAAGTTGCGACAGTCTCTCACTTAAGTGGCTTACCGCTAACTCAATCCATCGACTCATATATTTTTTAGTTATCTTTTATGTCATTTTTGATGATGCAAGCTAATTTAATATTCAAATCATCTTACACTATAAAATTATAAGTTTATCTTCACTTCAGTTTCCATACACCAAGTTGAACATTTCAAGTGTTAAGTGTTCAAATATATAAGGACAAGTTAATTTATGTTACAAAATTATAAATTTATTTTATATTTTAATTTTTAGAAATTCCAAGTTGTGCATATCAAGTTATATATATATAGCTTTAAATCTTATCGGAAAATGATTTAGCTTATGGTATCTTCTAATAATAAAAAGTTAGCTGTGGAACATCTTTGTAAACAAAAAAAAATATGGATGCGCCCCTCAAATGGAATAACATATGACATCTTCTACAAACTATGTATCATATCTTCAGTATACTTATCTTTACTGGAAAACAGACCTTTCACATTACTATTCAATTGCAAAGGTTGAGAGTAGAATCTTGATATAATATAAGCAATAGGATGAAGAAGCAGAAAAGAAATATCATATGCTTTCTGTGAACACTTTTCAACTAAAGAATGATGAAGAGTGAACAAACAAAGTGTAAGAAAGCAAGTGGAGGACATGGCAATGTGACCTTTCCAACCAAATCAGTTCCAACTTTTGGTAATGGAAGACTTTTAAAAGAAAGGAAGAGCAGAAATGCCCAGGAAAAGCATAAAAGCAAAAGCAAAGATGCACCTTTTGGAATTATTTAGTGGAAAGAAAGTAAATGATTAAAGCAGTGAGGAAGCTTTTAATTTGTTTAACTATATTTTTTTGTTTTCTTTTTTCACCTCTAATTATGCAAGTAACTCAATCTCATGCACTGATGAGTCAACTTAACCTTGATATTTATTCAGAAATATGAAAGACAATCTTGATATTTAATATTATTAGATATTGAGCTCAATATGTCAGTTGTTTTTTTAAATAAATATGTTTGAATGGGGGGATTGAGTAGGCTTAACTTAGTTGGCCCATGTGACCCTTGATCCAATTCTTATATGTCATTCTTGGCATTTATGTTTGTCTGCTCCTCCCATGAAACACAAGAAGTTGGGGAAAACAGAGTTTAAGCTTTTGGCAGAGAAATCCAATGCTGCTGGTAACGGCAACTTTTTTCCAACTTTCTTTTCTTTTCTTTTCTTTTCCTTTTTTTTTCTTGCAAAAAGAAGATTCTGACAACCTTTTCTAGTCCTATGAACTTGGCAAACAGCTTCAGAATCATATTTGCAATTTATGTCCTTGCATAACCTTCACTAGCTTCGCAATTATGACATAAAAATAATAGCTCAAAAATCAAAAGGTGTCTTTATTATCATTTTCGTCAAAAATATATCCATATTTTAAAAAATATATATCAAAACAATACTATAATATATTCCTCATCCTAAAATATATCTTTATTTTAGTATTACTATAACAATTATAATGTAAATTTTGATCAAATTAAAAAATAATTAATTAAATTGATAAATAAATATTTTAATATAATAATATTTCATGTATAATAATTTTGATTAAGTTAGAGTAATTTTTTTTAATAATTCAGATATTCGGACATACTAAACTTAGTGGAAGTTGAACAATTTTACTATATATAACAAATATAATTTTAACTTTTGTTAATATTTTTTACTTTATTATTTTTTATGTCTATATATCTATTTTAATATTTTTTTATCTTTATGAGATTACGATACTAGTTTAATATTTTCTTTTGACACAAAGTCCTTTCAATTTTTTTTTGGTCAAAATAATATTAGTTGTCTATTGGACCTTCCAAGCATATATTGTTGGATGAGTTTGCAAACCAATTTTTTTTATTGGTCAAAAACCAATATGACATTTTTTTTATTGGAATTGTTAGAAGGGTGCCAATTTTTTTTTTTCAAAAATCAATATGACATTTTTTTTATTGGCCTCTCGGAATGACATTATTACCCTTAAGTTTGTTCTTTTAAGAAAAATCAAATTGGACCGTCAACTTAGGTCATTTCTAAAGCTCAAGATGATTCGAATTCTGTCCAACTCACTTGCTCACCTGTCATCTTCGCTAGTCAAATACAACATTTATCTTCATAAGCTTCCTCTCTGTCAACTTATTTGGATTTGATCAACTTAGAATTTCCTCGTGTTGTACAGATTAACTTATTTAGGTTTAGGATTGAAAAAATCCCTCCTAAACAGTATATTATTGTTATATTGATTTTCAACAAGTGAACTTGTCATCTTTCAAGCTTTTTTGTCTAAAATCATCAAACATATAAGAAAAAAAAAATCTTATTCTTCCCGTTCATCTAAGTGTTCTCATATATGTGCTATTCTTCTCTTATTTATGTTTTAAGTTTCTTCCTTGTCTTATTATTTAGAGTTTAGGCTTTGGAATTTGTTCAGGGTTCAATTATCCTTTGTGTGTCTGAACATTTTATAATCCTCTCTCTTTATTTTTTAATGTTCCTACATATGATTGAAGCACTTGAGTGCATTGTAGGCATCCAAATGTCATTGTTTAGTAGATATGATTTTGTAACCGTGAAACAACATTGTAATAATTTTGGAACCATACTCTCAAGACGAGGACTAAGCTAGTAGTTAAATTATTTGTTATCCTTAAATACTTTTATTTTATTTCTTTTCCTTAACTCACTTTATTTGTTTTCATAGATTCACTAGTTTCTACTGATATTCTCTCTTATATTGAGAGTCTCAGCAACAATTAGTATCTTTCCCACGTTAGTTCTTATGTAACATAAACCGTATAAATTCTAGACAACCGAAATAAAAATTTAAATAGAAAAAATAAGATAAGAAGATCTAGTTTCAACATAAAACATGACATAATAAAGTAAAACAAAAACATGACAAAAAACCTTATTAAAGAGTCATTCTTTGTCTTTTAGCGTCATCTAGAAAATCCTAAAGAAAGAGCAGAAGCAAACAAAGAGGATCTTTCAAGGGGTTTAGGGGATGACGCGTCGAAAAATTTATTATTAAAGGGGAATAGGAAATTAGGTCAAGATAATTCCCTAAACCTTTGTGAAGCTCCACCTTATATAGGAATGCAATCTGTTATCAGCATATAGATAATAATGGATTGGGCTAAAGAGTTTTTTTACACATTAAACTCATATCCAATAACCCAAAATCTAATAACCTTAAGTTAGATCACTTAATAGGTTTTAGTATCGCAAGTTTCTTAAATCACATGTGAGTCCATCTTAAGGGATATTAAATCCAATAATCTCTCACTTTAGATATATCTGATTATATACAACACGCTAATGTAACTTTAGTTGATATCATACTTTATGGGTATAAGATATCCCTATAAATAATCTAGTCCATTAACTTAATTCATTAGTATATGAATAAAAATGACATAGTTGTAAGTACCTCATGTTGATTTTGATATGATCAACTAAGTTGAGTTAGGTCTTGTTTGTTTTTTATCTTTGTGTCTAAGTATGTAGGAGCTTAGGAACACAAGAAGTCTAGCGGAAGACATAGCTAGTGAGAAGGATGACACGAGAAAGGAGCAAATGGGTTTAGTGCATCTGAGGGGCGTGGTGTTGCGGAAGAGTGCACTAGTGATGAGAAGGATGTGCATGACGTTTGAGGGACGAGAAGGCGGGGAGGATGCCCGCTCAAGGAGAAGGTCAAAGTTAGGTTTGGGTAAGCTCAACTCCGATTAGCTGGAGCATCACCCAAGTGAAGAAAGATCAGCTAAGGAGCTGATCTGTCTCGATGAATAGTACCAAAGGTGTCTTTTAAGCTGTTGAAGGGGTCTTCCCTAGTCGTTAATCAAAGATAAAGTTTTATCTTCAATGATAAAACTTAACTAATTGAGCGCGCCATGAACCCTCTTGAAGGCGTCTTCCACCCTCAAATAAGATTTTTTATGAGATATAAAAAGGTCTCTGGAGCTAGGAAATATTCAATAACTTATGTATTAATCTTCTAGCAACCTTCTAAGCTTTTCAAAGAGTGTAAGAAGCTTATCCACCTTCATCAAAGGAAATAATTTTAGTGAAACTTTGCAATTGTTTTAGATTAACAGCCACCTAAGTTGTAACTAAATAAAAAATCCTAGTCTCTTATCTATTTATTTTTAAGTTGTTATTTATATTAATGTTGTATTTAGTTAACTAATATTGTGTCCCTACTAAAACTAGCTCAAGATTATTCTAACTTATTTTTAGGGTAATTCCCCCCCCCCCCCCCCCCCCCCCCCCCCCCCCCACTCTTGTCGGCCCCACCGGGGCCAATAAGTGGTATTAGAGTCCAACTGCTTTAGAAGTACTAACCACTGACTAAAGTACAAAAATGATGGCTGGTCCCAACATCTACCCACCTAAGTTCAAGGGGGGGGGGGGGGGGGTTGCAATATAGAGGAAACACATTGAGGTATTTTTTTTTTAAATTGATTTTGAATTACTTTTAATAATTAAATATAGTTTTATAGCCCCCAAGGACCAACAAGGAGCTGAAAAAGAGGAATACCAATGAACAAAAAAAGAACAAGCTGACTTCATAGAAAATGGATGAGTCGAATTCCACCTGCTGAGTGTACTTCCACCCTAGGAAATCAGTCGAATTGGAGCTTATGAATCAGCAAAAGATCTTTGGGAGAAGTTCCTGGAGCTACATGAAGGAATGTCCGAAGCAAAGCTCATGAGATAGGGCCTGCTCCAGAACCAAATCAACAACCTCTGGATGGAAGAAGGCGAATGAGTTGGCCATCTACACGGAAGAATCAAGGAACTAATCACTGGATTAAAGAACCTCGGAGAAATGGCAACTAATCGGGACTTGAAAAGGTATGCTTTAAATGTATTCCCGAGAACACCGGAATGAACATCTATAGTAGACTCCTACTATATTCTCCAATGCTAGAAATTTTTTTTTTACTTTTGAATTACACGAGTCTCAGTGTGCAAGACAAAGAAAGGGACCAAATCAGAACATAGCATTGCAAGCCCAAAAAAGCGAACCAGATTCAGACTCATTGATTGACGAAGACGAAGCAGCCTTCATGGTAAGAAAATTCTCTATATATTTTAAATCTAGCAAATTTAACAAGTCATAGGCCAAGAAGTTTGTTCTGGGAAAATTGAAAGTAAGATGCTATAACTGCCAAGAACAAGGGCATATCAAGGATAATTGCCCGAAAAAAAAGGAAAAAAATAAAGGGTCAAGGAAACTAAAGTATAAAGATTTGAAGGTAGCGTGGGATGAGTCATCGTCGAAGTCTGAACTAAAGGAGTATGTCAGACTAGAACCCATGGTGAGTCACCAAGAGGAGAGCATCGATGAAGGAGAAACTACATCCGAGGGAAGCAACAGCGAAGGGGGAGCATCCAACTTCGAACATGATATGGTAAGTGAGATATGTCTTCTACCTCCTAATCAACTTTATTCTGGAATAATATTAATGTCTAAATCCTTATATAAGCTAAAGTTTAAGAATAATAAATTAAAAAAGAAAAATGTTGATTTGAAAAGAAATTAGTCAATGCATGCCCACTAGAATTGTTTGATAAAATCAAAAATAAAAATAAAAAATTAAAAGAAAAAGAAGAATCACTCAAATAAAATTTTGCATAATCAAATACCTCTCAATATTCAAAAGTTACATATAATACTAGACTTAACTAGTATTTACAATTTTACAAGGGCCAAATTACAAAAATAACTTAAAATTATATTTCTAAAAATTATTTGATAAATCCAGTAGGTAAAAATTTATATTGGATTCTCAAATCATGCTTAATATAATTTAAATTAATTTTATGTATGTCTTCAAATTTAATGTGTTTTATTTTCCACATTCTTTAAAAATTAATTATTTAGCATGCCTACTCTTTGTATTTCAAGTTGGAAAATTTTATCATGTTATTTGATGATTAGATCTACTAACTGAAAATTATTTAAAAATATCTTACTTTTATATTATTTTTTTGAATTTTTTAATAAAATTTGTATTGTTGAAATTAAAAATTGTTTGGAAGATCAATTTTTGGAAAAATGTATTTCTATGATAAAACATGATGTTCCTTATCTCAACAAATTTTTTCAAGATATTTTGATAATTATATAAATTATTTTTAAATTTTTTTACTAAAAATACTATTTTCTTATTAAAAAGTATTAATTCTTTATTTCTGCAAAATTTAATTTGTATGAACAGAACCATCAGATTTTATATGCTTAGAAAAAGTAGCAAGCTTTTTCAATGTATAAAACTATTTTTCATTATTATATTTTCAAAAAATGTATGGCTGTCTTAAAATATTAATCTTGAAAATTAAACAAAATTAGATGCTCATGAAAATTTTTGTACTAATTCAAAACCTTATCTTTGATATTGATAAAAATATTCATAATTTTTCAACAAGTTAAGTACTATTTAAAATTTTATTTAAAAAATCTGAAATGTAATTCTTAAAAATTAATTTCTTAGTAAAATAATTTCAATGAAAATACAAATTTCATGGAATATTATTTTCAAACCCCTAGCAAAATTTTTGACTTATTTCCACTCTTTTGTTATTTTCCCTAGTTTTTTTTTTTTTTTTTGATGTGATCAAAGGGAGAGAATATATAAATGTTAAGTTTAAGGGGAGATTTTATTGTTTTTAATTTTAAATTACATTAATTTTAATACATTTCATATTTACAATAATATGATATCTGTTGCACTTTTTATTGTTATACTTTAATTCATGTTAGTTTAACTTAACTTAACTCGGGTTGATGCACATCAAGAAAGGGGAGATTGTAATTATTCCAGGTTGGTTTTGATGTAATCAACCAAGTTGAGTTAGGTCCTATTTATGTTAAATCCTTGTGTCTAAGTGTGTAGGAGATTAGAAATACAAGAAGTCGAGCAGAAGACGTAGCTAGTGAGAAAGATGACACGGGAAACGAGCCGATGGGCTCGGTGTATCTAAGAGACGAGGTGTTGCAGAAGAATACACCGGTGGATGAAAAGGATGTGCATGATGTTCGAGGGATGAGAAGCTGGGGAGAAAGCCTGCTCGAGGAGAAGGTTAGAATTGGGTTCAAGTGAGCTCAACTCTGGTTAGCCTGAGCATCACCCATGCGAAGAAAGATCATCTAAGGAGATGATCTACCTCTTGGAAGGCGCCTTCCATAGCTTGTAAGGTTCCTTTGATGAATAGTACTGAAGGCGTCTTCCAAGCTGTTGAAGGCGCTTTCCTTAGCCGTTAGCCGAAGATAAATTTTTATCTTTAGCAATAAAACTTAACCAATTGAAGGTGCCCTCTTAAAGGCGCCTTCCACCCTCGGATAAGATTTTCTAGGAGTTATAAAAATACCTCTGAAACTAGGAAATATTCAATAACTTCTGTATTAATCTCCTAACAACTTTCTGAGTTTTTCAAAGAGTGTAAGAGACTTCTCTGCCTTTATTAATGGAGATATTTTTAGTGGAGCTTTGCAACCGCTTTAGATTAGCAATCACCTAGGTTGTAACCAAGTAAAAAAATTTTAGTCTCTTATCTATTTATTTTTAAGTTGTTATATGTGAATGTTGTATTTCGTTAACTAATATTGTGTCCCTACTAAAACTAGCTCGAGATTATTCTAACTTATTTTCAGGACAATTCATCCCCCCCCCTCCTGACAGCTGCATTAGGACAAACAATATCTACTATATATGATCGAAACAAGCACCAACAGTAATCACAACACCAATGTCATTAATGACATAGATCAAGATGTGGATGTGTAGAGTGGAAATTACATCAAATGTGATCAATACATGTTAATTTTCAACTGGTCCTAAGTGACCCAAAAGGATCTGATCATATTTACAAATACTGTATGCTAAACTACAATAGCAAATAATAATCAAACCCTTATGATTCCTAAATAGAATCTATATCATTTTTATAAACACCAAATGCTAAAAAAAAGTAATAAATCATGATATTATATTTCATAGTGTCCAACAAACAAATAAAATCCTATGAATATTTTGAACTTTAAGTACTTACAATAATCAAAATAAAATATTTGTCTTTATTATCAAATATAGAGCAATGAAATAAATATAAACTCTCACTAGATAAGTTCTTCTTCGATAAGGACTCTCATATCCACAACATGCACATGAAACACTTTAGGCACCAAGCCTTTGATGAGTGGATCAGCCAACATTGAATTTATGCTGATGTGCTCTACCATGATATAACAACTCTAAACTCTTTCTTTAACCGCTGGAAACTTGATGTTGATGTGCTTATACTTCGACAAACTGCAGTTATTCTTAGCATAAAGTTCTACAGCTTTATTATCACAGTAGATCCTTAGTGACTTGTTAATGCCATCAATGATTGCAATACTGTGATGAAGTTCTGTAACCAAATCCCATGATTGAATGCTTCATAGCATGCTACCAACTTTGCCTCCATAATAGAAGTGGCTACTAGCATCTACTTGACGCTTTTTCATGATATAGCCCCTCCAACAAGCATAAAAATATAACCTGAAGTGGACCTCCTACTATCCAAGTATCCAGTAAAATCAAAGTCTAAATATCTAATCACCTCCAAGTGATCTGACCTCCGATACATGAACATATGTCCTTTAGTTTTCTACAAATACAGCATCACTCTCGTTTTAGCTCTCTAGTGTGATGGTCCTGGGTTACTAACATATTTACTAATATCCCCACTATAAATGCTATATCTGGTCGACTACAAACTTGTGCATATATTAGACTTCCCACTGTTGACACATATGGAAATTGTTCCATCTCCTTTATTTCAAGTTCAAGCCATGAACAGTGTTGCAAGCTAAATTTGTCATCTCTTGACACAGGTGTGTCACCAGGTGTATAGTTCTGCATGACATACCCCATAAGCATCTTTTCAATATAGGTCTGTTGTGAAAGTCCAAGAATGTCTCTTGAATGGTTATGACTAATCTATATACCTAAGACAAATGATGCTTCACCAAGATCTTTCATTTCAAAATTACCGGATAGAAATAACTTGGTTTAATGCAGTAGACCCTTATTATTGCTCGTAAGCAATATATTATCCCCATACAGAATAAGTGTAATAAATTTGCTCCCATTGAACTTGACATATATGCACTGATTAACAGGGTTCTCTTTAAATTCAAATGAGATAACCACTTGATCAAATTTTTTATACCACTAACGGGATACCTATTTTAAACCATAAATAAACTTCTTTAATCTACATACTAGGTACTTTAAATTCTTAGACTCAAAGTTCTCTAGTTATACCATATATATATATAATCCTCTATGTCTCCATTAAGGAGTGTAGTTTTTATGTCGATTTGATATAGCTCTAAATCATAATGAGCTACAAGTGCCTTGATTACTCTAAGGAAGTCTTTTGTCGATACATGTAAGAATGTCTCCTTGTAATCAATGTCTTCTTTCTGAGTGAATTCCCTGGCAACAAGATGAGCCTTTTACTTTTCACCATTACCCCTTGAATCCCGCTTGGTTTTAAATATTCATTTACAACCAACGGGCTTCTTACCTTCAAGTAATTCGACAATTTCCCAAACGTCATTGTCTGCCATAAACTTCAACTCTTCTTGCATGGAGTTAACCTACCTTTCAAGGTTAGAACATTGTTTGACTGCTTGGAAAGATGTAGGATCACTTTTTAACCCTATGTCAAAATTATACTTTGGAGATAAATATAATCACGAGAATTTGTGGTTCTCCATTCCCTTGTAGATTGCCTTAAAAGCACTGTTTGAGGTGTTTGAGGTACTTGCTCATCAATATGAGACAATACCTCAATTTCAATGGTAATCTCCTCCAATTGCATTGGAGAAGTCATGAGAATATCTTAGTTCACTATGCTCACTGGATGTATGATACTCATAATGTGTGGTATGGTAACCACACCGCTACTGATCGCACTAGTAGTGACCACAAGAGAATTACCAATGTATTTTTCAAAAGATACTTCCCTAACCTTATCAGTCTCATTGTCCTCAATGAAGTTGGCATTTCCTATTTCGAAGAAGGACTAGTAAAGGGATCATAAAATTTATGTTGGATCGTAAAGTCGCTAGAGGGGGGTGAATAGCGATCGTCAAAAATATTGATTAAAAATCAGTTATGCAACGGAATAAAGAATATGGAGAAATAAAAGCCAAGTGCTAACACAAGTAGTATTTTACTTGGTTCGAAACCTTTGTCGACTCCTACTCTAAGGCTCGCACTCATCGAGTGATTTCATTGGGTAATCCACTAATAGTTCGAATGATTACAAAATTTAAGTACAAGAACTATAAGAAAATATTAATGACAATAGAGAAAATAAATAGATCTTGATCGACGGTTGTTAGAGGAGCTTTATAGTGTCGTAGGAGCTTTTCTAGAGCATCGCACAAGAATGAAAGTTGTAGCAGATGATTGTCTGTAGCTACTGGTTGAACGCCCTTGTATAGACCCATTCTAGGCATCTAGAACCCCTCCGGGCACCTGGACCATTGCTAACATGGCGATCTCTCATTGAAACTTCATCCATGAAGTTTATCCACTTTCGAGCACCCGGACCCCCTCCGGGCTCCTAGACCGTTGACGTGGGTTTGGTCAGTCATCGCGCTCTAATTCAGCTTCGAGATGAAATTTGTGATTCATGTGCCTCGACCATCTCTGGGCACCCGAACCGCCCGGTACCTACGACATCCGCTCGAGCGACAATGATCCGGGCTCCACGATCCCTTCCAGGCATGCAAACTCCCTTTTTTCATCCTTTGAATTCCTACAAAAAGGAGTTAGTCCAGGCAAATAAAACTATATTTATCTCGTAAAATAGAGTTAACACAACATTAATAAAATAGGAGTAGTAATTAGATCCTATCTCCCCAAGACCAGGATCTAGCCAAGATCTCAACTTAAGTTTTCCAAATGGACCTAAGTTGGACTGACACCTATAATTTCCTCAATTGGGAACACGCCTTCACTAGTTCTCTTCTCCAGTTGCTTACCTTCACTTACCACTTGTAGTTACTTGACTTGTCTTTTACCCACTAGGTCTTCTAGCCAGTTGTCAGGTATTGTGGACCCAAATGGATTTTAGGCGGTTGTCAAGTCCCAAGGACCCAACTAGACTTCCTGCTAGATATCGGTTCCCACGGACCTATCTAAACTTCCCACTAGCTATCAGGTCCCACAGACCTAGTTGGATTTCAACCTAGTGTCAAGTCTTTCAGACCCGTCAACTCCTACACACTTGGTAAAGTAATTAGCCCATAAAATACTATAACTTTAATCTACTTGTCATTCATCAAAATCTAAGTTAGATCATTAGAGCAAATTGCACCAACATATTATACCCTCTTGACTTCTTAAAGTAACCTATAAAATTACAGCTAACTATTCTTGAGTCTAGTTTTCCTTTACTAGGTATGTAAGGCCTAGCTTCATCTGGATAACCCCAGATGTATAAATACCTAATGCTATGCTTCCTACCCGTCCACATCTCGAATGAGATTTTAGTTACTATCTTACTAGGTGTAGGAACTTTCGAGCCATAAAAACCGCTTTTTGCGTTGCGGAAACCCCGAAGTTCTTAGCCACTGGATCCGTGCGAAGACAAAAATTTCATGTACACAGTTTTCTACTCTAGATCTACTTTAGATCTACATGATAAGGAGTATACCTTTGAAGCAAAGCCCTTCGCAAATCCCGCTCACCCAAGGTCCTTCGGATCTCAAGTGTGTTCAAGCGTACACACCTCTAGTAGTATCCACACAAACAAGAAGTGATTCTCAAACCACTCTAGATGGAGAAAAGAGCACCACAAGTGTGCTAGCACTCCCAAGGGCTCTCGGATGGGATTGGAAGAAAAAGGAGAAAAGAAGAAAGGAGAAAAGAAGAAGAGAGAATAAATCTCATACACATCTCTAAAGCCCTCTATGTGACTTTCACTTACCCTTTCTTCTTTGAATTAAACTAACTCACCTTCACCTCTCTTGCTTGGAAATCTCGGCCAAGAGAAGATGGGAACAAGAAAGAGCTAAGGAGGAAGAAGACATTCATCACACCCAAATCAATGCCAATGAATCTCTTATTCATTTTGGCCGGCCACACATGGAATGCCAAGGGTCTTTGGCTCTTGGCATTCCATGCCTCTTGCTCTCCCTTGATGATGTGGAGATGATGTGGCAAGGATGTATTGGTTAGTCATGCCATGTAGAATGAGTCAACCTTCATCAAGTGGCATTTGGTCAAGTCAAACTTGATGTTTCAACTTCCTATTTGTTCAAGTCAAAATTGACCACTTCTCTTCCTTGTTGAGTTAAATCCAACCTTTGATTCAAGTCAATTTCAATTTAATGAATCTTAATTCATTAATATAAATCGACTCAATGAATCAACTTTAAATTAGACTCATTCAACAATTGAATCTAATTGAGTCTAACTCAATAAGTCTAATTTGAATTAATCCTAATCCAATCTTTGGTGCATCACATGAACCTAATCTAATTGGTTCATCATATGAACCTAATCTCCATCTACTTGTTCTTTGTATGTGACCCAATAGGTTCTTGCAACGTTGGCAATGTTTCTAATCCTATTTAGAAACATAAGCAATGAGCGGTATCTAGAAATACATCATTGCTACCCAAGTTACAAGAATATTGAGATCCAACATAACCTTTGTGACTAATAATTGTGACTCTCACAATATGTGGCAATGCCCTTCTATCCTTGACATCTAGATCAATCAATTGAGGCATAGACCGTGTCATCTTCTAATCAATCTATATCTTGAACTCCAAGTAGACTCACTCCAATCAAATGAACTCAATATCTCATATTGACTCATTTGGGCATGGTCATGCACTTAGTGGTCTCACTCTATCAAGAATCATGATGTCACTCCCGTCATATAAGAGGGATAGATCCCATCTACATCACTCATATCCCTCCGCATAATTTGTTACATACCCAGTAATCACCTTTATAGTCCACCCAGTTACGGGTGACGTTTGACGAAGCCAAAGTATGCAACTCCTTATGTAGGGAACCATGGTGACTTCAGGTCCAAGGACTGAAAGTCATACTAATAGTTACATGAGAAAGTATATGACACTCATATAACGATCCATGATACTTTCTCATGGCGGGTCATTCAGTATACATTCTCCAATGCATACTCATGTGTCAACTTGATATTTCTATATCCATGAATTGTGAAATCAAGTCATCGAGTTGACCTACATGCTAATCTCATCGCATTAACATTGTCCCCGAATGTTAATACTTGACTAGGAATGATTAAGAGTAGTGTTCTCTATATTATCTCACTATCGATTCAACCAATCGATTGATATAGATAAGAACCTTCTACTCAAAGACGTTATTATACTTAGTTATTTGGCACAAATACAAGTAAGTATAATAATCATAAAGAAATGCTTTTATAAACATATAGGAATATGATACATCGAGTCCATACAACAATCATCACATGATTGGCTCTAGGGCTCTCAATAACAATCTCCCACTAGCACTAGTTTCAATCAGTGTAGGCTTTAAGGCCTAATGACCTAGTGTGACCATCATGCTTTCTCTGTGCCAAAGCCTTGGTCAAGGGATCAGCGATGTTAGCCTCTGTAGATACTCTAAAATCTTCACATCTCCTCTACCGATGATCTCTCAAATGAGATGGAAGCACCGTAGTATGTGTTTGGTCCGCTGGTGTGAGCGAGGTTCCTTAGCCTGTGCAATTATTCCATTGTTATCACAATAGAGTTCTATAGGATCGGCTATGCTAGGAACCACCCCAAGCTCAGTAATGAACTTGCGAATCCAAACTGCCTCCTTTGCTGCTTCTGATGCAGCAATATACTCGGCCTCTGTTGTAAAATCAGTAACTGTGTCCTTTTTCGAACTCTTCCAGCTCACAACACCACCATTCAAGCAAAACATGAACCCAGACTGCGATCTATAATCATCCTTGTCAGTTTGGAAACTGGCATCACTATAACCCTTTACAACTAGCTCGCCATCACCTCCAAATATCAAGAAATATTCTTTAGTCCTTCTTAAGTACTTAAGAATATTCTTGACAGCTTTCCAGTGACACTCACCTAGATCTGACTGGTATCTGCTCGTCATGCTCAATGCATACGAAACATCAGGACGAGTACATAGCATGGCGTACATGATAGATCCTATGGCTGAAGCATAAGGGACCTTATCCATGCGGTCTCTCTCCTCTCTAAAAGAGGGACTTTGAGTCTTCGAAAGACTCACACCATGTGACATCGGCAGAAATCCTTTCTTGGAATTCTGCATGGCAAACCATAGTAATATCGTGTTAATATATGTACTTTGACTTAGGCTAAGCAATCTCTTAGATCTATCTCTATAGATCTTTATGCCTAGAATACAGGCTGCTTCACCTAAGTCCTTCATTGAGAAACAATTCCCTAGTCAAGTCTTTATAGACTGCAGTAAAGGGATGTCATTTCCAATGAGTAGTATGTCATCCACATACAATACAAGGAAGACAACTGTGCCCCCAACAACCTTCTTGTAGGCACAGGGTTCATCTTCATTCTTGATGAAACCAAACTGTTTGATTGCATCATCAAATCGAAGATTCCAGCTCCGAGAAGCTTGCTTTAGTCCATAAATGGACTTATACAGCTTGCATACTCTACTAGTATGCTGTGGATCTACAAAACTCTTAGGTTGTGTCATGTACACATTCTCGAGCAAGTTTCCATTCAGAAACGTGGTTTTGACATCCATCTGCTAGATCTCATAATCGTGGTATGTTGCAATAGCAAGCATGATCCGAATGGACTTAAACATCACTATTGGAGAAAAAGTTTCATCATAGTCAATACCATGAATTTGCTTGAAACCTTTAGCTACCAAGCGGCCCTTATAAGTAATAAGTCCATCCATGTCAGTCTTTCTCTTAAAGACCCACTTACACCCAATGAGTTTGACGCCTTCAGGAGGATCAACCAAAGTCCATACTTGATTGGTGTACATAGACTCCATCTCGGATCTCATGGCCTCTAGCCATTTCTCAGAATCTGGTCTCATCATAGCTTCCTGATAGGAGGTAGACTCATTCTCAATGAGCATAACGTCATCATGGTCAGACAAGAGAAATGAGTATCTCTCAGGCTGACGACGTATCCTATCAGACCTACGAAGAGGTAGGTCTACTTGAACTGGTTGTTGTTCCTCAACTCCTTATGGAACAACCTCATCATCCACAACATTTTGTGGTTCCAGTTCAACTTCCATCAAGGTTTCAGTGCTATGATCCATATCTTGAACATTTTCAAGATCGAACGTACTCCCACTAGTTTTTCTAGAAACAAAGTCCCTTTCTAGAAATACCCCAGTTTTAGCCACAAACACTTTGTGTTAACTCGGAATGTAGAAGTAATATCCCTTCATTTCCTTGGGATATCGAATAAAATAGCACTTATCGGATTTGGGTCCCAATTTGTCCGAGACTTGACATCGAACGTAAGCCTCACAACCCCAAATCCTCATAAAAGATATCTGGGCATCTCTCCCAGTCCATATCCTATATGGTGTCTTTATCACAGCCTTGGATGGAACACGGTTAAGTGTGAAGGCTGCTATGTCTAGAGCATGCCCCCAAAAAGACATAGGAAGATCTGTGTGACTCATCATAGATCGTACCATATCTAATAAGGTACGATTCCTCCTTTCGGATACACCATTCCACTGTGGCGTTCCAGGAGGAGTGAGTTGGGATAGAATCCCACACTCAGCTAGATAGTCACGAAACTCATGACTAAGGTATTCAACAACTCGATCTAATCGAAGTATCTTAATACTCTTGCCTAGCTGGTTTTGTACTTCATTCTTGAATTCTTTGAACTTTTCAAAGGATTGTGACTTATGTGTCATCAGATACACATAACCATATTTACTGAAGTCATCAGTAAATGTAATGAAGTACCTATAACCACCTCTGGCAGTGACATTGAAAGGGTCACATACATCACTATGTATAAGTCCTAACAAGTCAGTCGCTCTTTCGCTGTGTCCACTAAAGGGAGTCTTGGTCATCTTGCCTAGTAGGCATGACTAGCATGTCTCATATGATTCGAAATCAAATGAGTCCAGCAAACCATCTTTATGGAGCTGGGATAAGCGATTCTCATTTATATGACCTAAGCGACAATGCCAAAGATAGGTTTGGTTCATATCATTTGACTTGAACCGTCTGGTACTTATGTTATAGATGAGGTTCTCTAAGTCTAGAATATAGAGTCCGTTCATCAGAGGTGCACTATAATAGAACATATCATTTAAGTAAACGGAACAACATTTGTTCTTTATTACAAAAGAAAAGCCTTTCTTGTCCAAACAAGAGACTGAAATGATGTTCTTTGTAAGAGCAGGCACATAACAACATTCATCTAATTCTAGTACAAGTCTAGAGGACAAAGATAGATAGTAAGCTCCTACAGCAACAGCAACAACCAGTGCTCCATTACCTACTCATAGGTCCACCTCGCCCTTCATCAATGCCCTGCTATTTCTTAGCGCCTGCACATTGGTACAAATGTGAGAAGCACATCCGGTATCTAATACCCATGATGCAGAAATAGATAGATTGACTTCTATAACATATATACCTGAAGTAGAAGTCTCACTTCTCTTCTTCTTAAGATCTTCCAGATATACTTTGCAGTTCCTCTTCCAGTGCCCAGTCTAACCGTAGTGGAAGCAGGTAGCATCCTTGGCAACCCCTCCTTTAGGTTTCATTTTCTTGCCTTTGCCCTTGGATTGGGACTTTTCCTTACCTTTAGGCTTGCCCTTGACTTTATGCTTTTGCACCATCAAAATGGAGTTGAACTTTACCTTCTTAAGGTTGAGCTCAGCAGTTCGCAACATGCTAAGCAGGTGAGGCAGTGGCTTGTCAATTTCGTTCATGTTGTAATTCATGACAAATTGACTGTAGCTCTCTGGCAAGGATTGCAAGATCAAGTCTAAGGCCAGCTCTTGGCCAAGTGGGAATCCCAACCTCTGTAGGTTTTCTATGTACCCAATCATCTTGAGCACATATGGACCTACGGGAGTCTCATCTTGCATCTTGCACTGAAACAGTGTCTTGGAGATCTCGAATCTCTCGTGCCTCGCTTGTCCTTGATATAGTTGACGAAGATGTTCAACCATATTATAAGCAGTCATCAACTCATGTTACTTCTGAAGCTCAGAGTTCATGGTTGCGAGCATGAGGCATGACACATCTAATGCGTTATCTTGATGCTTCTTATAAGCATCTCGGTCAGCTCGTGTGGCAGTGGCAGGAGGTGTCTCAGGAATGGGCTGCTCCAGGACATACAGTTTTCTTTCTTGAGTGAGAACGATTCTCAGATTCCTGTACCAGTCCAAGAAATTAGCTCCATTGAGCTTGTCCTTGTCAAGAACAGAACGCAGGGAGAAGGTGTTCGTGTTTGTCGACATGACAATCTACAACAAAAATAATGCAGAAAGTAAATATCATATTCCATTTATCATTTAATTGGGCCTTTAACTAAATGATGCTCCCACTGAATTATAGAGCTTTTGTAGAATCAAGTCATGGATGTGGTTAAACCACACTACTAGATTCATACCAATTCGCTATAATTTTCGTGGGACAAGATCCACATCATACTATGACTTGAGTTAGCTTTGGCTAAATCTCCCAAGACATAGTATGATCGGTAGATAACGAATTTATCAATTACATCTCTATGCAACTCTTGTTTATAGGATCAAAAATTTCATTTATATTAAAACTTGAGTTAGCTTTGGCTAAATCGCCCAAGATTTAGTATAAATGTGATTTTTATCCTATCGTCCAACCGTTGGAAAATGCCTATAGTTTTACTCGATCTAATTGAGTTAACTAGTTATACTCAATCTAATTGAGTTTGTACTCACCCAAGCTTTGATAGGCAGGACCAAGGTTGTCCCTCCGCACCCTACTAAGGTAATATGCGTTGCTCTGCTTTGGCAGATTCAACAACAACAAATGATTGAGGTAGTGATGGGTATCAAAACTTGGTAGGCATTTCGAGTTAACTTGATTAAGATCTAATCTAATCGTGAATGTGTATCATATACGCATCAAGGCACCAATTACCCTACATTATCATGCTTCACATACACAAGCAATGATAGATAATTAATTATTTTGTGATGAGGTCATGGCCGTACTACGATCTTTTCAAGCCAATGAAAATATCGGGCGGTCAACCTAGGGTCAACGACTTCTTCAAGTGTCTCCCTTTGACCGCCATGTGTTGAATCACCCTCATCGTAACTCCTTCTTGAGTGGACCTTCCACTGCTTCATTTTGTACATTACAAATGTAAAACTCAAGTTACATTCGAGTCTAAAATCTATTTACAACAAGAATATAAAAGAGAGGCACGACGCGCAGGTCGCATATAATATATACAACACGCACAACACAAAAATGGCGCGCAGGCTATATTATGAATTACAACACATTTTAACCAATCATATTGGGATTTTTGGACCATGACCATCACAAAATCACACATAATTATAAATTATGTATTTTAAATAAATTTCTATAATTTTACTACTGCTTTTATGAATTTTATGAGTCACAACTTCTCGGCAGTCCCGTTTAGCGATTTTTCGGGCGCGATCGTGGGACAATGCCCCTTGCGGGGTTAGGGGCAGTGCCCCTTCTCACGAAATGAATATCGCGAGTGTCCCATCTTGATCTAACAGTGCCTTAAGCCGCTATCCCAAAATAATTTGGGCGAGACCATGCCGTTTCGGAAGGTTTTTCTCGGTAGTCGAAGCCTACAAGTGTCCAAGCACTTGTTGCTTCGCTTCTATGAGAAAAATACTCACAAAATCTATAAAAATAGAAAACTTACAGAAACTTACATATATGAAATATTTTCATAAAATTAAAATACAAACTTGTACATGCTTCGCACGTGACTCTGATACCACTGTAGGAACTTTCGAGCCACAAAAATCGCTTTTTGCGTTGCGGAAACCCTGAGGTTCTTAGCCACTGGATCCGTGCGAAGACAAAATTTTCATGTACATAATTTTCTACTCTAGATCTGCTTTAGATCTACATGATAAGGAGTATACCTTTGAAGTGAAGCCCTTCGCAAATCCCGCTCGTCCAAGGTCCTTCGGATCTCAAGTGTGTTCAAGCGTACACACCTCTAGTAGTATCCACACGAACAAGAAGTGATTCTCAAACCACTCTAGATGGAGAAAAGAGCACCATAAGTGTGCTAGCACTCCCAAGGGCTCTCGGATGGGATTGGAAGAAGAAAGGAGAAAAGAAGAAGAGAGAATAAATCTCATACACTTCTCTAAAGCCCTCTATGTGACTTTCACTTACCCTTTCTTCTTTAAATTAAACTCACTCACCTTCACCTTTCTTGCTTGGAACTCTCGGCCAAGAGAAGATGGGAACAACAAAGAGCTAAGGAGGAAGAAGACATTCACCACACCCAAATCAATGCCTATGGATCTCTTATTCATTTTGGCCGGCCACACATGGAATGCCAAGGGTCTTTGGCTCTTGGCATTCCATGCCTCTTGCTCTCCCTTGATGATGTGGAAATGATGTGGCAAGGATGTATTGGTTAGTCATGCCATGTAGAATGAGTCAACCTTCATCAAGTGGCATTTGGTCAAGTCAAACTTGATGTTTCAACTTCCTATTTGGTCAAGTCAAAATTGACCACTTCTCTTTCTTGTTGAGTTAAATCCAACCTTTGATTCAAGTCAATTTTAATTTAATGAATCTTAATTCATTAATATAAATTGACTCAATGAATCAACTTTAAATTAGACTCATTCAACAATTGAATCTAATTGAGTCTAACTCAATAAGTCTAATTTGAATTAATCCTAATCCAATCTTTGGTGCATCACATGAACCTAATCCAATTGGTTCATCATATGAACCTAATCTCCATCCACTTGTTCTTTTTGTGTGACCCAATAGGTTCTTGCAATGTTGGCAATGTTTCTAATCCTATTTAGAAACATAAGCAATGAGCGGCATCTAGCAATACATCATTGTTACCCAAGTTACAAGAATATTGAGATCCAACATAACCTTTGTGACTAATAATTGTGACTCTCACAATATATGACAATGTCCTTCTATCCTTGACATCTAGATCGATCAATTTAGGCATAGACCGTGTCATCCTCTAATCAATCTATATCTTGAACTCCAAGTAGACTCATTCTAATCAAATGAGCTCAATATCTCATATTGACTCATTTGGGCATGGTCATGCACTTAGTGGTCTCACTCTATCAAGAATCATGATGTCACTCCCGTCATATAAGAGGGATAGATCTCATCTACATCACTCACATCCCTCCGCATAATTTGTTACGTACCCAGTAATCGCCTTTATAGTCCACCCAGTTATGGGTGACGTTTGACGAAGCCAAAGTATGCAACTCCTTATGTAGGGAACCATGGTGACTTCAGGTCCAAGAACTGATAGTCATACTAATAGTCACATGAGAAAGTGTATGACACTCATATAACGATCAATGATATTTTCTCATGGCGGGTCATTCAGTATACATTCTCCAATGCATACCCATGTGTCAACTTGATATCTCTATATCAATGACTTGTGAAATCAAGTCATCGAGTTGACCTACATGCTAGTCTCATCGTATTAACATTGTCCCCGAATGTTAATACTTGACTAGGAATGATTAAGAGTAGTGTTCTCTATATCATCTCACTATCGATTCAACCAATCGATTGATATAGATAAGAACCTTCTACTCAAGGACGCTATTATGCTTAGTTATTTGGCACCAATACAAGTAAGTATAATAACCAAAACAAATGCTTTTATAAACATATAGGAATATGATACATCGAGTCCATACAACAATCATCACATGATTGGCTCTAGGGCTCTTACTAACACTAGGTACTCTATTGAGTAGGTAAACTGCTTCACCCCACAAATACTCTGGTAGAGAAGTCAATGTCATCATACTTCTTACCATGTCTTTTAGGGTACGATTGCAACGTTCGGCTATACTATTCTGACTAAGAGTACCAAGCATAGTATACTGAGGCACAATCTCACACTCATCAAGATAATTTTCAAAAGGTCTTGGACATTGTTCACCTGATCCATCATATTGAACCTAATATTCACCTCCGTTGTCAGATCAAACAACTTTAATTTTCTTACCTCGTTAAAGTTCAACTTCGTCTTTGAATATTTTGAACATTATCTAAATATTGCGACTTTTCATTAATAAGGTATAGATAGCCAAATCTAGAATAGTCATCAATGAAGCTAATAAAATATGTGTGTCCATTCCAAGATGCCTTAGGAAATGTCCATAAATGTTCCTATGTATTAACTCTAAAATGTCACTATAATCGTTAGCCCCCTTGTTCCTTTTGTTAGTGGTCTTCCCCTTAACACATTCTATGTAGACATTAAAGTCTAACATGTCAAGGGAATCAAGAATTCCTTGTGATATTTACCTCTCTAGGCGTTGTTTTGTGATAAAGTCTAACATATGTTCTAAACGCCTATGTCACAACATAAAAGAATTCTCATTGGTCATTTTGCATTTCATACCAATACTATGCATTATTATGTTGCAACTGTAGGAGTAAAGGTGTTCAATTTATAAAGCTTGTCAACCAAGGAACCATTGCCCGCCAACACTAAATTAAAGAAAATATGGAAAATTTTATTTCTTAATGAACAAGAATAACCTGATTTGTCTAAACAAGAAATTGAAATTGAATTCTATTGGAAATTAGTACAATAAATATTTTTTCTAAATCCATAAAATTATTGGTTCCTAAACAAAGCCTAAAAACACTAGTTGCCTCAACTTTAGCCTTCTTTCTATTCCTTGTATAGACGTATCTTTCACCATTAAGCGGAAGTCGGCTCCTGAGACAACCTTGTATAGTGACACTTATGTGAGTAGTAGCACCAAAATTTATCCACCAAGTGTTAGTGGGTACAATAGCTAAATTGACTTCTGAACTAATAAAGTTGAAAAGTTTATCATTCTTTACATGATAGTTGGCATACTTAAGACAATTTTTCTTCATATGAGCTTTCTTATTGCAAAAGAAATAAGTTGATTCTTTATCCTACTTCTTATGACCGTTAAGGCAATTGCCTCCAGAATCTATAGTTTGTTTTCCTTTACTTTTGTTTTTTATCCTCTTTCACTTCTTGCACATATTTAGCGAATCAGATGCTAAGTGAGCACTCTCAGATGTCTCAATTTTTAGTCTCCCCTCCTCTTGCACACATTGAGCAATGAACTCATTCAATGTCAACTTTTCCTTTTGAGTATTATATGATATCTTAAAAAGAGTGAATCATACAGGCAAAGACATCAAGATGAAATGCACTAACACACCTTCAGACATATCGAGTTTTAGTGCTTTTGGACTTATCATTATATTGGATATCTCTATAATGTACTCCCTTATGTTTCCTTTACCACTGTACTACTATATGGTTACCAACTTTGTAAGAAGTATGGTAGTCTTGACCTTTTCATTTAAGATGAATCGATCTGCCAATTAGTCTAGGAAACTCCTAGCATCTCCTCCCTCTATTATTGAGCCCTTTATTGGTGACGATATGGAAAGTCTCATGATACTCAGACACATGCAATTTGATTTCTTTCGTAACTGAAATTCAACCCTCTGCTCTATCTTGCTAGCACTTGTTAGAGGTGCGAGACGATTATTCTTTAATACTTAGTCTAAATCTATGCAGCCTAAGACTATGATCACATATTATTTGATTCATTAAAATTTAAACCAGTTAATGTTGAGATGTTATTAATACCGGCAGTTATATATTGCACTGAAATTAAAGAGAGTAATTTATTTAAGCTCATGATTTAATTAAAACTAATAACATTTATAATTAGTCTTATTAATCAATTGATACCTTATAATGCATATAAATGGTATCTTTATGAGATATCAAGTCTACTATAAGCGACTACATGATTATACATAGAACTCTTACTTAAAAAGTTGAAATTCCTTTAAATTCTATAATTAAATAGTATTATTAATGTTATTTAATCCCAAAATCATTGCATTAAAATGTATTTAACGCTTTTTTTCTTTCACGATTTCTAAAATGGTGTTTTTTAATGCATTCTCATGCATGAATTGATTAAAGGTATTTTAATCGATTAAAACAAAACTTGATCAATTAAAATTATCTGTATTGATTAAAATTGACCTAGTTGCGAGTTTAGAGACTAGTAATCAATTGATCATCAATCTTAATTGATTAAATTCATCAACAGATTGGTTGATCAATTCCAATCAAGTCTATCACAATTTCAACCTGTTAATCAATTAGGAAAAATTCTAAATCAATTAACAACAATATTTTATCGCAATTCAAAGCTTTTAATCTATTGGAAAAATTCCTAATCGATCAAAAAAACTTTAATTGATTGACTGATCTATTTTGAATTATTCTGTTCATAATTTTAGGTTTAGTAATCGATTGGCCAACCAAGCCAATCGATTAAGCCATCACGATTTGACCTAAAAATTAGGTTAAACATGGCAATTCTTCCGCCATTCTTCATGTTCTTCATAGAAATACAAAAAACTCAGAAAACAAGTCTATCCTAGATCTTTCTTGCTTGCTTTTCGGCGATCAAAAATTGTGTTATACTAGAAAAACTTGATCCAGCATACAAAAATAAAGATCAACGCAAAACTCAACCTTTACTACCATGAAAATGATGAAACAGAGCCTTGGATCTGATAGAATATGTTAGTTCTTGTGTAACCTAAACCATATGAATTTTAGACAACCGAAATAAAAATTTGAATAGGAAAAATAAAAATAAGAAGATCTAGTTTTAACATAAAACATGATATAATAAAGTAATACAAAATTATGACAAAGAACTTGATTGAAGAGTCATTCTTTATCCTTTAGCATCGTCTAGAAGATCTTGAGGAAGAAAAAGTGGAAGTAAAACAAAGAGGATCTTCCAAGGGGCTTAGGAGATGACGACGCCAAAATATTTCTTATCAATGGGGAACAAGAAACTAGGCCAAGATAATTCCCTAAACCCTTAGGGACCTCCCCTTTATATAGAAATCCAATCCGTTATCAGGCCAAAGATAATAACTGATTGGGCTAAAGGATTCTTCTACACATTAAACTCACATCTAGTAACATGAAATCCAATAACCTTAAGTTAGATCATTTAACGGGTTTCGGTATCGTAAGTTTCTTAAATCACATGTGAACCCATCTTAAGGAATATTAAATCCAACATCTAATTCACTAGGAAACACATAAACTAAAGATATCATTGTAAGTCAAACGGATAAAATGTAAATGAGGTTGCATTATATCCCAATCCACCACAATTTGACCTTAATAATCCAACACAAGATGAAGAGGAAGATGAATTATCATATCAACTAGTTGAGGAAGCATGTAATTTAGAAGCAAATGAGGATTTTTTTTTTTTTAACTTTGCATCCCTAGAAGATGAAATATTTGAACCTTTTGAAAATGATTATTCAAGCATCATTGATTTCTATGTATCTGATATTGAGAATGAAAGCTTTATTTTGAATGACTCAAATCGGATTGTGATGGCAACCCACCCTAGTCTAGCCAAGGACACTTTCACAATGGATGTGGTTGTAAAAGAAGAGGAGACCAATGGAAAATCATCAAGAGTTGGCCAAGTGTTCTCTGATGGGAAAAGTTCTAGAGGACTATGTAATATTTAAAGGCTTTGAGATTAGACACATGGAGATAAGAAGTAAGAAAATATAGTCTATTTGCAAGGTTCAGCCTTGTCTTGGAGAATTGTTGGTAGATGACTTAGAAAATTTTGAATCCGTGTGTTTGATAAATTGTACACATGCTTATTGTCTATGAGAAAAGGTCGAGACCACAAAAACTATAATAGCTATTGTTGACCTCCGCAAGTGTACGGAAATATCGCAAGTAATATAAAAGATTATCGTATCCACAGGGACTGTTGATTAAGCACTAGTTAACTTTGCACGGTGAATTATTTAGACAATCGAAAAGTGGTTTACAAATGTTAGGATAAGAAATAGAAGAGAAAAGAAAGAGAGTAAAGTGGGAGAGAATGAGCGTAGTGAATGGAGGGGAATAGATACTAGGATTTCGGTTTCTTTATGATGTTATTCAATGTAAATGATCTACCAAATCTTATTTCTCAATTGTCCACCATTTGTAGAAGGTTTCCGGTTCTCTCTTGCAATAAACAACCGGCTTAGAACTGAAATCTATACCTAAATACGATCAATTAGATATGAGTCTATGTTGTCCTTACACGGGCATGTTCCTGTCACGAAGATCCCTCGAAAAATCAACATAGAAATCATTATCTCTCAACCCATAAGATATAAAGATTAATGCATAAATCTATCCTACCCTCTTGAATTATCCTATTTCCCCCCTAAAGTTTATCCCTCAAACGTCCTTACACGGACTTGCACCTTACGCGTGCTTCCCTCGGAAAATCGAGTGAGAGATAATCTCTACAAGATCCATAATACATTCAAACAATCAATCAAGAATGTGAATTAAGTCCAAATCACAACAATACATCCAAGATTTAATTGATACAAATAGGGAAAAATCATAGAAATAGGGAATTGGCAAATCCACAAGAGTTTGCATACAATCACATTACATCAAACAAGAACAATGTATCAACAAGTCATTGAATAAAATCATGGTAAAAATCTACATAGTTTTACATCATTCATCACATCACAAATACTCCCTACATCCTAGATCTAGAGATCTACTCCATTTCAAAGGAAGAATAGCCCCAAAACATAAAGAAAAACATACTTACAACCCTAGATTTGAGAATAAGGGGAAGAAGAGATGCTTGCCGATGATTCCGATGTCTTAGGGATGCTTCCTCGCTCCGGAGATGGATGGATCACCAAGGGATGGAGGAGAATAGAGCTCTAGGGTTTCCTCCTAAGGGGAGAACCCTTACCCCAAGGAGAGGTATGAAGTCCCAGATCCAAAATCTCCCAAGATGAGTCAAAGAATGGGGATCTTGACCCTTTTATACATCCTCCAAGCTGCCCAGGAAAACCAGGAAAATAGGGGTCCGGTAAACCGGGTTTTTCACCCACTAAACCAGGTTATCTCGTGATTCACCCTGAACCAAAGTTCTAGCTCTTGAAATTATCTTCAATCCGATACTTAGATCGAGCCCTGGCTCCAACCGAGCTGAAAGTTATGTCAGCTCAAAGTTTGGTCTGCAGTCTGGGCAGAGGTCCAGTTAAACCGGGCAAGGCCGTGCCATTTAGCACGGCCAAACAAGTCTCCCTCTCTGTTGGACCTGAAGCAAAGTTGTAGAACTTGAAGTCGGCTACGTTTCCATATAAATAACATCCCGAAAATCCAACGGAGCACAAAGTTATGGCCGTTTTACGAACGGTCTATAATCTGCCAGAATTCAGCACAGCTCTGTTATTGGCGTGTCACGACCCGTGTTCTTCGTCACACGGCCGTGTGAGATCCACATGGCCTCACACGGCTTCTTCTCTGGTTGAGTCACATGACCGTGGCATTCTTCTTCTCTTCCGAGGCCACACGGCCGTGTGGATTCACACGACCGTGGCCTTCCTTGCCTCTGGAAACATGGCACGGCCATGCCATTTGGCACGACTGTGTGTTGCTTGGCCACAGGAAGCTTAGCACGACCATGTGGGACACACGGCCGTGACCTTCTTTACATCTAGTGTTATAGCACGGCCGTGCCATTTGGCACGGCCAAGGCATGATATGGCCACACGGCCATGTGGCATACACGACCCAAGCATGAATTCTTCCGGAGTTGCTCCCGTGTGCGTTTTAGCTTCATTTTCGCTCCAAATAGCGTCCTATCAATCAAAACAAGCAAAGAGTAGATCTCCGAATAAAATATAATGGAAGTATGATATTACAATGAAATAGGGTGTAATAGACATAGATTATGCCAATGAAATACAAGTAGATGTGCGTCAAAGCATGCATAAAAGTGTATATAATCTACGCACATCAGCTATTGAGTTGCTGGTGAGATTCAAGAAGAAGTGATGACTAGTGAGAAGTGCATTGCAAAGATGATTGCAACAAATATTTAGAAAATATTTGGAGTGGCAATATCATAATAGAAAACATTGAGATTCAAACTCCAAGGACTGATTAATATGCATGAGGATTATGTTGAATCGTACAATGATCTTTATGTTGAGATGTATACTAAAAGCCTAGTTTTTTGTATGAACATAAGAATCACATTGGTTAAATGTCTACATTTATATTAAATGCAGTTGTCCATTTAATTTATATTGTAGATAGCATGGTGTATGGTACCACACAGAAGATCATGTTATCAGTTCCTTATAAATTATAAACAGTAGCTCACAACGAAAATGGATTGGGACAAACCATTCGAATGGTTGTAGTGTAATTTGGTATTAGTTTATCTTGACAATAAAATTATACTAGTACACTATATGTGTATTAAGTAGGACTATTTGAGGTTGTTTCTTTTTATACTGACTACATAAAATAACAAAACCTCTATTATTATAGATGTGCATACTCTTAATCCCGATATAATAACAAGCACGTATACTTAGTATTTATTTCTTTAATTTATCAATGGGTGAGATTTAGTTCGTTAAATCAATAGGCCTAATAAGTTGGGAAATGATATTATTTATATGGTGTGTTATTGATTATAGAAGGAAACTGTGTCCTAGTAATCTAGGTTGATAATGTCCCCTTGAGGAGCTCATAAGGATTGTCATGTAAACCCCGCAGGTGGACTTAGTCTGGCATGAAAATGGAGTTGAGTGGTACTACTCTTGGAGCTAGATATTAATTAAGTGAGTTGTCAGTAACTCATTTAATTAATGGACATTCGATATCTTAAGCACAGGAAGACTAATGCACTCATGATAAAAAGGAGTCCATAATGTAATTTAGGATTGATGTGGTAGTTCAATAATAACTCTTTAGTGGTATGAGTTATTATTGATGAACTTGAGTTGGGTGTTCGGGGCGAACACAGGAAGCTCAAGCTCATCGGGAGACCAAAACCAATTCCTCCTCTCGGTCCATGTTGTAGCCTCTATAAAGTCTTGTTTCCACCCTAAGCCCATCTTCTAGTCTATGTTGTGATCGGCCAAGCACATCTTGGTGTCCAAGATGTGGCCGGCCAAGTCCTTCATGGAGCCCAAGTAGGGGTCGGCCAAACCATGCTTGGTGACCAAGCATGGGGCCCGCCAAAGTAAAAGGAAAAGGAAGTTTTTTAATTAAAAACAAAATTTTGTTAAAATCATTCCTTATTTGTAGTTATCTACAATGGTTAAAAGAGAGATTTTATTTTTGTTAAAATCTTTCCTTATTTGTAGTTATCTACATGTTAGTTAGAGCCCTAGAGCCAATCATTTAATGATTATTGTATGGACTCATTGTATCATATTCTTATATATATATAAAAGGCATTTTTTTTGTTATTATGCTTACTTGTATTGGTGCCAAATAACTAAGTATAATAGCGTCCTTGAGTAGAAGGTTCTTACCTATATCAATCGGTTAGTTGAATCGATAGTGAGATGATATAGGGAACACTACTTTTAATCATTCCTAGTCAAGTATTAGCATTCAAGGACAATGTTAATGCGACAAGACTAGCATGTAGGTCAACTCGATGACTTGATCTCACAAGTCATGGATATGGAGATATCAAGTTGACACATGGGTATGCATTGGAGAATGTATACTGAATGACCCGCCATGATAAAGTATCATGGATTGTTATATGAGTGTCATATACTTTCTCATATAGCTATTAGTATGACTATTAGTCCTTGGACCTGAAGTCACCATGGTTCCCTACATAAGGAGTTGCATACTTTGGCTTCGTCAAACGTCACCCGTAACTGGGTGGACTATAAAGGCGATTACTGGGTATGTAACAAATTATGCGGAGGGATGTGAGTGATGTAGATAGGATCTATCCCTCCTATATGATGGGAGTGACATCGATATTCTTGATAGAGTGAGACCACTGAGTGCATGGTCATGCCCAAATGAGTCAATATGAGATGTTGAGCTCATTTGATTGAGTGAGTCTACTTGGGATTCAAGATTTAGATTGATTAGAGGATGACACAGTCTATGCCTCACATTGATCAATCTACATGTCAAGGATAGAAGGACACTTGTCATATATTGTGAAGAGTCACAATTAATAGTCACAAGGTGATGTTGGATCTCAATATTCTTGTAACTTGGGTAGTAATGATGTGTTGCTAGATACCGCTCATTACTTATGCTTCTAAATGGATTTAGGAGCATTGCCAATGTTACAAGAACCTATAGGGTCACACACAAAGGGCAATTAGATGGAGATTAGGTTCATTTGATGAACCTAAAGGATTACGTCCATGTGATGAACCAAATTAGATTAAGAGTAATCCAAATTAGGCTAATTGAGTTGGACTCAATTTGGTTCATGTGTTAGATGAGTCTAATTTGGACTTAGACTCATTGAGTCAATTTAATTCAATGAATAGAGATTCATTAAATTAAAATTGACTTGAACCAATGGTTAGATTTGATCAACCATGGGAGAGGAGTGGTCAAGTTTGACTTGACTTGAGAGGAAGATGAAGAGTCAAGTTTGACTTGACTATTTGCCACCTCATTGGTGAGTTGGCATTAAGTGGCTAATGGTGATGTGTCATTTCATCAAGGCTAGCACATGTGTGTGCCACCTCATGAGGGAGATCAAGAGCCTTGACTCTTGATATTCCATTGGGTTTAAAAGCCTTTCATGAAAGTGGCCGACCACTTAATCATCTTGGGAGTTTTTCATTTTGTTTTGAAACCTCCATCTTCCTCCTCATGCTTTTTCTTCTCTACCTCTCCTCCACCTTGGCCGAACCATTCAAAGGTGCTAGCACACCTTTTTGTTTGGTTTCTCCATCTCTTGCTTGTGTGGATACACATAGAGGAGTATCTACTTTGATACTCTCGAGATCCGGTGAACCTTGGACGAGTGGGATTAAGCGAAGGGCTTCGCATCAAGGGTAAATTCTTATCTTGTAGATCTAAAGTAGATCTAGGCTAAGAAAACTCATACGTGAAAGTTTTTACGAAATTTTATTTCTTCGCACGGATCCGTGGCATAGGAATTTCGGGGTTTCCGCAACGCAAAAAGCGGTTTTTGCGGCCCAAAAAAACCCACAATGGTATCAGAGCCACGTGCGAAGTGCGTACGAGTTTTAATTTGTATTTTTATGAAAATTACAGATCTGTGAATTTCTATAAATTTACTATTTTTAAAGATTTTATGGGTATTTTTCTCGTAGAAGCGAAGCACAAGAGTTTAGACATTTGTAGGCTTCGACTACCGATAAAATTTTCCCGAAACGGCAAGGTTTCGCCCCAAATCATTTTGGGACAGCGGGCTAAGGCGCTGTAGGATCTCTAAGGAACACTCCCGAAGGTTATATCGCGGGTAGGGGTGCTGCCCCTGACCCCGCACGGGGCTTCGTTCCGCGATTGCGCCCGAAAATCGCTAAACGGGACCGCTGGGAATTTTTACTGATAAAAATTGTAAGAAAAATTATAGAAATTTATAGAAATTATATAATTTAGAATTATGTATTATTTTGTGATGATCATGGCCCAAAAGACCCAATTTGATTGGATATTGTGTGTTGTAATTTATAATACGGCCTGCGTGTCGTCATGTGATTGTGCGTGTTGTATATTTGATACGCGACCTGCGCGTCGTGCCTTTCTATTTATTTATTCCTGTTGTAAATAGTTTAGACTCGAATGTAACTCGAGTTTCACTTTTGTAAAGTACAAATTGGAGCGGTGGAAGGTCCACTCGAGACGGAGTTACGAGGAGGGCACGAGCAACACAAGGTGGTCAAAGGAAGGAGCTTGAGAAGCTGTTGACTTTAGGTTGACCATTCGATCTTCTCATTGGCTTGAGAAGATCATAGTAGGGCCATGACTAATCACAAAATATTTAATTAATTGCTTGTGTGTGTATATGTGATGCATGCTAGAATAGTAATTAATTAGTGCCTTAACGATTAGATTAGATCTAAATCACGTACATGATGCGCCCTAACGATTAGATTAGATCTAAATCGCGTATATGATACACCTCGTCGATTAGATTAGATCTCAATCGCGTCAACTCAAAATGCCTACCATGCCGTGATACCTATCACTACGTCGATCACATGTTGTTATTGAATCTGCCAAAACAGAGAAACACATATTATCTTGGTAGGGTACAGAGGGACAATCTTGCTCCCGCCTATCAACGCATGGGTGAGTACAACTCAATTAGATTGAGTAACTAGTTAACTCAATTAGATCGAGTTTAACTATAGGCATTTTCCAATGGTTGGTAGATAGGTCAAAATCACGTTTATATTAACTCTTGGGCGTATTAGCCAAAGCTAACTCGAGTTTTAATATAAATGCGGATCTTGATCCTATAAACAAGAGTTGCATAGAGATGTAATTGGTAATTAGTTACCTACCAATCATACTAAGTCTTGGGCGATTTAGCCAAAGCTAACTCAGGGCATAGTATGATGTGGATCTTGTCCCACATGAATTCTATAATTCAGTGGAAGCATCATTTAATTAAAGGCCTAATTAGATGATTAATAGAATATGATATTTATTTTTCTGTATTTTTTGTTGTTGTAGATAACCATGGCGTCAAATACGAACTCTTTCTCCCTGCGTTCCGTCCTTGAGAAGGACAAGCTCAACGGAGCTAATTTTCTGGATTGGTACAGGAATCTGAGAATTGTTCTCACACAAGAATGTAAACTGTACGTTCTAGAGTAGCCCATTCCGGAGGCACCTCCTGCCACTGCCACGCGAGCTGACCGTGATGCTTACAAGAAGCATCAAGATGACGCATTAGATGTGTCATGTCTTATGCTCGCGACCATGAACTCTGAGCTTCAGAAGCAACACGAGTTGATGGGTGCTTATGATATGGTTGAACATCTGCATCAACTATATCAAGGACAAGCGAGGCACGAGAGATTCAAGATCTCTAAGACACTGTTTCAGTGAAAGATGCAAGATGGGATTCCCGTAGGCCCATATGTACTCAAGATGATTGGGTACATATAAAACCTACAGAGGTTGGGATTTTCCCTTGGCCAAGAGCTGGCCACTGACTTGATCTTGCAGTCCTTGCCAGAGAGATACAGTCAGTTTGTCATGAACTACAACATGAACGAAATTGACAAGCCACTTCCCGAGCTGCTTAGCATATTAAGAACTGCTGAGCTCAACCTTAAGAAGGTTAAGCCCAACTCTATTCTGATGGTTCAGAAACATAAGGGCAAGGGCAAGCCCAAGCGAAAGTCCCAAGCCAAGGGCAAAGGCAAGGAACTGAAACCCAAAGGAAGGGTCGCCAAGGATGCTACCTGCTTCCACTGCGGTCAGACCGGGCACTGGAAGAGGAACTACAAAGTTTACCTGGAAGATCTTAAGAAGAAGAGAAGTGAGATTTCCACTTCAGGTATCTATGTTATAGAAGTCAATCTATCTATTTCTTCATCATGGGTATTAGATACTGGATGTGCTTCTCACATTTGTACTAATGTGTAGGCGCTGAGAAATAGCAGGGCAATGACAAAGGGCGAGATGGACCTACGAGTAGGCAATGGAGCATGGGTTACTACTGTTGCTGTAGGAACTTATCATCTATCTGGGCTTGTATTAGAATTAGATGAATATTGTTATGTGCCTGTTTTAACTAAGAACATCATATCAGTTTCTTGTTTGGACAAGAAAGGTTTTTTATTTATAATAAAGAACAAATGTTGTTCAGTTTATTTAAATGATATGTTCTATTGTAGTGCACCTTTGATGAACGGACTCTATATTTTAGACCTTGAGAACTCTATCTATAACATAAGTACCAAGAGGTTCAAGTCAAATGACATGAACCAAACCTATCTCTGGCACTGTCGCTTAGGTCATATAAATGACAAACGCTTATCCCAACTCCATAAAGATGGTTTGCTGGACTCATTTGATTTTGAATCATATGAGACATGTGAGTCATGCCTTCTAGGCAAGATGACCAAGACTCCCTTTAGTGGACACAGTGAGAGAGCGACTGACTTGTTAGGTCTTATACATAGTGGTGTATGTGGCCCTTTCAATGTCACTGCTAGAGGTGGTTATAGGTACTTCATTACATTTACTTATGACTTCAGTAGATATGGTTATGTGTACCTGATGACACATAAGTCAGAATCCTTTGAAAAGTTCAAAGAATTCAAGAATGAAGTACAAAACCAGCTTGGCAAGAGTATTAAGATACTTCGATCAGATCGAGGTGGAAAATACCTTAGCCATGAGTTTCGTGACTATCTAGCTGAGTGTGGGATCCTATCCCAACTCACTCCTCCTGCAACACCACAGTGGAATGGTGTATCCGAAAGGAGGAATCGTACCTTATTAGATATGGTACGGTCTATGATGAGTCACACAGATCTTCCCATGTATCTTTGGGGCTATGCTCTAGACACAACAGCCTTTATTCTCAACCGAGTTCTATCTAAGGCTGTAATAAAGACACCATATAGGATATGGACTGGGAGAGATGTCCAGGTGTCTTTTATGAGGATTTGGGGTTGTGAGGCTTACGTTCGACGTCAAGTCTCGGATAAACTTGGACCCAAATCCGACAAGTGCTATTTCATTGGATATCCCAAGGAAACGAAGGGATATTACTTCTACATTCCCAGTCAACACAAGGTAGTTGTGGCTAAAACTGGGGTATTTCTAGAAAGGGACTTTGTTTCTAGAAAAACTAGTGGGAGTACATTCGATCTTGAAGAAGTTCAAGATATGGACCATAGCACTGAAGCCTCGATGGAAGTTGAACTGGAACCACAAAGTGTTGTGGATGATATTGTTCCATAAGGAGTTGAGGAACCACAACCAGTTCAAGTAGACCTACCTCTTCGCAGATCTGATAGGGTGCGTCGTCAGCCTGAGAGATACTCATTTCTCTTGTCTGACCATGATGACGTTGTGCTCACTGAGGATGAGCCTACCGCCTATCAGGAAGCTGTGATGAGACCAGATTTCGAGAAATGGCTAGAGGCCATGAGATCCGAGATGGAATCCATGTACACTAACCAAGTATGGACTTTGGTTGATCCACCTGAAGGGGTCAAACCTATTGGGTGTAAGTGGGTCTTTAAGAGAAAGACTGACATGGATGGACTTATTTATAAGGGTCGCTTGGTAGCTAAAGGTTTCAAGCAAATTCATGGTATTGACTATGATGAAACCATTTATCCAGTAGCGATATTTAAGTCCATTCGGATCATGCTTGCTATTGCAGCGTACCACGATTATGAGATCTGGCAGATGAATGTCAAAACCGCGTTTCTGAATGGAAACCTGCTCGAGGATGTGTACATGACACAACCTGAGGGTTTTGTAGATCCACAGTATACTGGCAGAGTATGCAAGCTGCATAGGTCCATTTATGGACTAAAGCAAGTTTCTCGGAGCTGGAATCTTCGATTCAATGATGCAATCAAACAGTTTGGTTTCATCAAGAATGAAGATGAACCTTGTGTCTACAAGAAGGTTGTTGGGAGCACAGTTGTCTTTCTTATATTATATGTGGATGACATACTACTCATTGGGAAAGACATCCCTTTGCTGCAGTCTGTCAAGACTTGGCTAGGGACTTATTTCTCAATGAAGGAATAGGTGAAGCATCCCGCATTCTTGGCATACAGATCTATAGAGATAGATCTAAGATATTACTTGGTCTAAGTCAGAGTACATACATTGACAAGGTATTACTTCGGTTTGTCATGCAGAACTCCAAGAAGGGATTTCTGCCGATGTCACATGGTGTGAGTCTTTCAAAGACTCAAAGTCCCTCTTCTAGAGAGGATAGAGACCGCATGGAACAGATCCCTTATGCTTCAGCCATAGGATCTATCATGTACGCCATGCTATGTACTCGTCCTGATGTCTCGTATGCTTTGAGCATGACGAGCAGATACCAGTCAAATCCAGGTGAAAGTCACTGGATAGCGGTGAAGAATATTCTTAAGTACTTGAGAAGGAGTAAAGAATATTTCTTGATATATGGAGGCGATGATGATCTAGCTGTAAAGGGTTACAGTGATGCCAGCTTCCAAACGGACCAGGATGATTATCGATTGCAGTCAGGGTTCGTGTTTTGCATAAATGGTGGTGCTGTCGGCTAGAAGAGTTCGAAGCAGGACACAGTTGCTGATTCTACAATAGAGGCCGAGTATATTGCTGCATCAAAAGCAGCAAAGGAGGAAGTTTGGATCCGCAAGTTCATCACTAAACTTGGGGTGGTTCCTAGCATCGCTGACCCTATAGAGCTCTATTGTGACAACAATGGAGCAATAGCACAGGCTAAGGAACCTCGCTCACACCAGCGGACCAAACACATACTACGGCGCTTCCATCTCATTCGAGAGATCATCGATAGAGGAGATGTGAAGATTTACAGAGTACCCACTGAGGCTAACATCGTAGATCCCTTGACCAAGGCTTTGGCACAGAGAAAGCATGATGGCCACACTAGGTCATTAGGCCTTAGAGCCTATACTAATTGGCACTAGTGCTAGTGGGAGATTGTTAGTTAGAGCCCTAGAGCCAATCAATTGATGATTGTTGTATGGACTCATTGTATCATATTCTTATATATATATAAAAGGCATTTGTTTATGATTATTATGCTTACTTGTATTGGAATAACTAAGTATAATAGCGTCCTTGAGTAGAAGGTTCTTACCAATATCAATCAGTAAGTTGAATCGATAGTGAGATGATAAAGGGAACACTACTCTTAATCATTCTTAGTCAAGTATTAGCATTCAAGGACAATGTTAATGCGACAAGACTAGCATGTAGGTCAACTCGATGACTTGATCTCACAAGTCATGGATATGGAGATATCAAGTTGACACATGGGTATGCATTAGAGAATGTATACTAAATGACCCGCCATGAGAAAGTATCATGGATCGTTATATGAGTGTCATATACTTTCTCATGTGGCTATTAGTATGACTATTAGTCCTTGGACTTGAAGTCACCATGGTTCCCTACATAAGGAGTTGCATACTTTGGCTTCGTCAAACGTCACCCATAACTGGGTGGACTATAAAGGCGATTACTGGGTATGTAACAAATTATGCGGAGGGATGTGAGTGATGTAGATGGGATCTATCCCTCCTATATGACGGGAGTGACATCGATATTCTTGATAGAGTGAGACCACTAAGTGCATGGTCATGCCCAAATGAGTCAATATGAGATGTTGAGCTCATTTGATTGAGTGAGTCTACTTGGGATTCAAGATTTAGATTGATTAGAGGATGACACGGTCTATGCCTCACATTGATCAATCTACATGTCAAGGATCGAAGGACACTTGTCATATATTGTAAAGAGTCACAATTAGTAGTTACAAGGTGATGTTGGATCTCAACATTCTTGTAACTTGGGTAGTAATGATGTGTTGCTAGATACCGCTCATTACTTATGCTTCTAAATGGGTTTAGGAGCATTGCCAACGTTACAAGAACCTATCGGGTCACACACAAAGGGTAATTAGATGGAGATTAGGTTCATTTGATGAACCAAAAGGATTACGTCCATGTGATGAACCAAATTGGATTAAGAGTAATCCAAATTAGGCTAATTGAGTTGGACTCAATTTGGTTCATGTGTTAGATGAGTCTAATTTGGACTTAAACTCATTGAGTTAATTTAATTCAATGAATAGAGATTCATTAAATTAAAATTGACTTGAACCAATGGTTAGATTTGATCAACCATGGGAGAGAAGTGGTCAAGTTTGACTTGACTTGAGAGGAAGATGAAGAGTCAAGTTTGACTTGACCATTTGCCAACTCATTGGTGAGTTGGCATTAAGTGGCTAATGGTGATGTGCCACATCATCAAAGCTAGCACATGTGTGTGCCACCTCATGAGGGAGATCAAGAGCCTTGACTCTTGATATTCCATGGGGTTTAAAAGCCTTTCATAAAAGTGGCCGGCCACTTAATCATCTTGGGAGTTTTTCATTTTGTTTTGAAACCTCCATCTTCCTCCTCAAGCTCTTTCTTCTCTCCCTCTCCTCCACCTTGGCCGAACCATTCAAAGGTGCTAGCACACCTTTTTGTTTGGTTTCTCTATCTCTTGCTTGTGTGGATACACATAGAGGAGTATCTACTTTGATACTTTCGAGATCCGGCGAACCTTGGACGAGGGGGATTAAGCGAAGGGCTTCGCATCAAGGGTAAATTCTTATCTTATAGATCTAAAGTAGATCTATGCTTAGAAAACTCATACGTGAAAGATTTTATGAAATTTTATTTATTCGCACGGATCCGTGGCATGGGAATTTCGGGGTTTCCGCAATGCAAAAAGTGATTTTTGCGGCCCGAAAAACCCAACACTACAATGGTTAAAAGAGAGATTTTATTTTTCTTAAAATCTTTCCTTTTTGTAGTTATCTACAATGGTTAAAAGAAAGATTTTAATTTTGTTTAAAACTTTTCCTTTTATAGTCATATACTAAGGGAATTTAAAAGAGATTTAATCTTTCCTTTTATAGTCATCCACATGGTTTTAAAAGAGAGTTTTAAATGTTAAAATATTTCCTTAAAAGAGAGATTTTAATTTTTGATAATACTTTCCTTTTTGTAATCATGATTTAAAAGAGAAGTTTTAATTTTAATCTTTTCTTTTTTGTAGATGTCTATATGATTTAAAAGAGAGAGATTAATTTTTAAACTTTCCTTTATTGCCATGTACAATAGGAAATTTAGAAAAGATAGATTTTAATTATTGTTAAAATTTTATTTATTAAAGGGAGGCCACAAATAAGGAAGTTTTAATTATGTTTTAAACTTTCCTTTTTTGCCATGACCAAGGATTATAAAAGACATAGAGAGGGTGCCTCATTAGCACACATAATCTTATGCCTTCTCTCTTTTCCTTGGTGTGGTCGGCCCCTTCCCTTCTTCCTTTCTCTTAGGCCTGTGCCCCACTTATCTCCTCTTTTGCTTCCTTAGGTGGTATCAAGGATTGAAAAGTCCTTATGGCTGGTTGCTTAGAGAGGAGGAAGAAGAAGAAGAAGAAGAGAAGCACTTGGTGGTTGGTTGCTTGAAGGAGAAGAAGAGGAAGAAAGTTTCCTATTTTGGCATCCCTTGGTGGCTCGAGAGTCTCAGAGAAGAAGAAGTGATTCGGGTGGATTCAATCTTGGTAGATCGTTGCCCACATAATGTCTAAGAGGAGGAGAGAAATACAGCAGAAGATCAAGAGGTCTTTAGCTACAAAGAAAGGTATAAATAATTAATGGTTTCCGCTTCGAATTAATTAGTTAGTTTTCTTTGCATGGATTCTGAAACACCAACACAAGAGGCTAGCAATTTTATGTTTTGATTTCGTGCTATTGATTTTGTATTTCGATTTTGCATTTCGATCTTGTGTCTCTATTGTGGCCTCTGTAGTTAAACCTAGGGTTACTGTAAGAAGTTAAATATCAAATTTCTTTGAAAGGCTTTATCTAGGAAGTGGTGGATGATCCCATAACCAAGAAGGCCTAGTGCCTCACCATGTTTAACCTAGAAGCCAATCTTTGAAATAGATATTTAATCAACTTTTGTAATATGGTTTAACTTAGGAAGATCACATCGGTTAAACTTGGAGTAAAAATGTTAAGTATCATTTCCAATCCAAGTTTAACTTCTGAAAAGCAACTTGGATTAATAATGTTAAACATTGTTTGCAAACCAAGTTTAACTTCAATAGAGCACATGAGTAGCTAGGTTAAGTTCTGTGCTTGTACAAATTTTTGTACAGGGGAAACGAAACGGAATCCAGGTGTAGCAACCATCAATTGGTATCAAAGCTAGATTTTTGCCTCTGTGTATTTGGTTTTTAGTTAATTATACACTTTTCATACATAAGTTTAGGCAGGATAATAGTAGGAAGTGCAAATAGATTAACTCTGTGGTTGCAGGCTCCAACTATTATGGCTTATTGTGATTGTGTGTGATTGGACCCTCGGACACGTCGAGGGCATTTTATATGTGTGCATGATTGTAATTATTAAATACAACAGGAGCTGTATTAGTTTTAGGATTTTACATTCTGTTCGATCTAGATTACATGTACATTCCTTCGTGGAATATAAGATCGATAAATGTAAAATTTTATTTTTTGTCGCGAATCCTATCCTTGCGAGGCGTGGTGCTATTTGAGGACCAGAGGCGCAGCGGAAAAAGGTAGCATGATGGGCGCGACAATGTAAACCCTTTGGCGATGGCTAGGATTGGTGGCATACGGAGGATAGCATTGGATGAGGCCATAATAGTTGGAAAATTATTTTTCTTATTTATTGCCTTTTATGCTGTGTGTGCTTGTGTTTGTGTGCTTGTGTGTATGTTAAAATTCCTCGTCTCTAAATAACTAAGTGGGAGAGGAATTTTATTTAAATTCCGCGGTCTCCATTACTGGTTTATAAGTGATGCATTCAAACTTGCGTATTGACTCTGAGTGCCTTCCTCCACAACGAATGAGTTTGTTTGCGGATCACTAGATCAAACTTCCTTACTGGATGGTTATAGAAAATTATTTAGGAGCGTGTGATCTTCTCCAACTGAAGGGGCAGAATCCTATTTAATGGACTAAGTATCAAGTAATGGTATACACTTAGACACATTTAATAATATCCTCCCCATCGGAGTCACTACTATTATTTGTGTCACCGAAGAAAAACCAACTATTAATTTGTCATAAAGTTAAGTTGACAAGATAATAAAATTAATGGGTAAACCCCCCTCTTACAAATGTTTGAATTTGTATATGTCCACACTAACATGGCATATAAAATTCAAGATGTTTGAGGTAATTTTATTTGTTATAAATTTAGGATGACAAGATAATTAATGGGTAAAACCCTCCTCTTACAAATGTTTAATTTTATATACGTCCACACTAACATGGCATACAAAATTCATGATGTTTGAGGTGTTGGTGAATCTAAATGATATTGTTTGAGAAATCAATATTATTTTCAATTCTAAAGTCTTGACCAAATGTTTTGTGATTTTTAGGATGAACTTCAATCCCCTTGCTGTTATATTGAAAGAAAACAAACTTACTGGTCCCAGTTACATTGATTGTAAACGAAACCTGGACATTGTCTTAACTGCTGAAGGCTATAAGTTTGTACTTTTTGATATCTGTCCAAGCTTGCCTAATAGTGATTCTAGTGAAGAGGAGACGAGTCAGGGCAGATAAGATGACACGATATTACATTTTGGCTTCTATGTCAAATGTGCTGCAACATCAGCATCAAGCCATGCCTACTGCTTATGACATGATGTGCAGTCTCAAGGAACTCTTCAGACACCATAATCGGGCTGCTAGGTAGGAGACTATGAGAAACTTGATGACGACCACCATGACTGAGGGGACACCCGTGAGGGATCATATCCTCAAAATGATGGCTCTTTTGAATGAGATAGAAGTCCTTGGAGCAGAAATTGATGGGGAAACTTAGGTCGATATCATTCTCCAGACGCTGCCAAAAAGTTTTGAGCAGTTCCGTCTGAACTATAACATGAACAAAAGGGTTTATTCGTTGGCGGAACTTCTAACAGAACTTCAAGCAGCAGAAGGGCTATTTCATTAAAGTTCTCAAATTCACATTACTGAGAATGTTTCTCCTTCTAAACCGAAAGGCATGAAGAATAAGAAACAAGCAAAGAAAGTGAATCGATCTCTAGGGGCTGAACCGAAAGCATGTGTGTAGAAGCCGAAGGGTAAGTACTTCACATGCAAGTAGTCTGGACATTGGAAGGTAGACTGTCCTCTTAGAAAGAAGAACAATAAAGGTATATCTTATTCTTTAGTAGTTAAAACATATTTAGTGGTGTTATCTACCGGTACCTGGTGTGTAGATACGGGAGCCACTGATCATGTCTGCAATTCATTGCAGGGGTTCCAGGAAACTCGACGACTACATGAAGATGAGATTACCGTCTACATGGGCAATGCTACGAAAATGGTGGCTATTGCAGTGGGAGAAACATCTATCTTTAGATAGGAATAAAATATTGATTTTGAGAAATTATCTTTATGTACCAAGTTTGAGAAAGAATTTGAATTCAGTTTCTAAAAATTATGGATAGATATTCTGTTTCTTTTGGTAAAGAAAATAGAGCAGTTATCTATTCTAGTACATTGGCTGATAATTTGTGTACTCTAAATCCAATAACTCCCATGATACAACAAAATTCATTTTAGGTATATGCTTTAGAAACGACAATGTACATTCTGAACTTGGTATCTTCTAAGTCAGTACCCTTTACTCCCACAGAATTGTGGAATGGGCATAAGCCTAGTCTGAAACATATTCGGATCTAGGGTAATCTAGCACATGTGCTGAAGGGAGACACTGATAAGTTAGAATCACGTACAAAAGTTTGCCTGTTTGTGGGTTATCCTAAAGGAACGAAAGAAGGATTATTTTATAGTCCTAAAAAAATCAGAAGGTCATTGTTAGCACCAATGCCCGATTTTTAGAAGAGGACTGTGTAATAAACCACAAGCCCATGAGTAAAATTACTCTTGATGAAATTAGAGAAGACACGTCTACTTTAGTACCAATGGTATAAGATGAGATACCACAAGAAACTGCAATACGTGTCACAAATGATGCACAATTACAAGTAATGTCTCATTATAGTGGGAGGGTTATTTTTGGGAGAGTCTTTGGACTTGATCCCTGGTGAACATGAACCTGATCCCTAGACATATGATGAAGTAAGAGATCTTGGAACATCCGGTTTAATAAAGTGATCCAGTCTTATAGATTTATTCAGTGACCGGATGAGTCTTGTGTATACAACACAAGAGGAATATGAATAATCATATCAGCTAATTGAGGTAACATATGATTTAAAAGCATATGAAGATTATTTTAACTTTACATCAAGTGCTTGTATTCATAGCTACTATAATGTTATAGAAGCTACAGTTTCATAGTTGTTACAATGAGTAGATAGTGTAAACTAATCAAGTCCTTATTATAGAAGCTATAAAACTGTAGCTTATACAATGAGTATGTAATGTGAATTGGTCAAGTCCTCATTGTAGTAACTATGAATTATATTTGCTATAATGTTGTAGCAGCTATAGTTTTATAGATGCTACAATATGTATATAGTGTAAATTGCAATAGCTTCAATTTTATAGTTGATATAACGTGTATGTAATTTGATTTATAGCAGCTATGGGAAACCTTAGTTGCTATAATTTGAGTGAAATTGTCTCAGACTTTGTAACTGAGTGTCTAAATCTCTAAATCTTAATTTCAAAAATAGTCAAATATTAAAACTATAAAGCATATTCGACAATCATTGAAATTGTGAATATTTAAAGTTTTCTAAAACTATAAAATGAATGTCTAAAACTCTAAAACAGTGAATACATGAAATTCTCTATAATTGTATAAGTAATTTGTCATGACTTTAAAACTACACCTATTTGAAACTTCCTAATTTTGTAAAATAAATCTCTGAAATTGTAAATATTCAAACGATCAAACATCATGAAACTACCCATCATGAGATTGTAAAATAAATCATATATGTGAAGGGAGCACTAGATAATCAAACTTGAGTTTTGATATTAGCAAAGGTTAAAAGTTAAATATTATTAGAATCTAACAAGGTTAATCAAGTGTATAGGTAGCTTAACCTATAAAGTCCTAGTAGGTTAAGTTGACTAGAAAGCTCCTAGAGTGGAGTGGTTCATCCAAAAAGAAGAATAGGTAAGGACGTGTCATCTTTGTGAGGGCAACCTTAAGCATCGATCCGACTAAGGGATTCACTCTAATTTCCAAGTCGAGATCAGAAAATCAAGCGACTGTCAAACTCATTTATGCTTAAATTATATATTACTCTACTAACTCTTATTTTGCAAGATTGATAGACTGATAAGCTCGATTGGTAGAATGAAAGGGTTCGGTAGACCAATCAACTGTATCCCTAGATTGAATGCTGATGTGTCAGCCAAGTCCTTCAATGTGCTGATGTGACATCTAACATAGATTGGTTAAGTTTCAAATTGCTAATGTGGCACATGATATGGACAACCTAGATGATGTTGCAAAGGGATAAGGTTTGACTTGTTGATGTGGCAGAAGGACCAGTCAAGGATAAGGACTGACCTGCTAGCATGGTTGAAAATCCTCATTGACAAGCTAATGTGGCATAACATAAGTGGCCAAGGTCGGATTGGTAGACCAATCTCGAGGATCAATAGACTGATCGACCAAATCTTGATCCAATTTCTATGTTGATTGGTATACCAATCAAGCTAATCGGTAAATCGATCCGAGCCTGTAAAAGAAGGTCTTGTGCTAAGGCTCAAACATTAATTCTTCCAAGTGTTCCAAGTCTGTCACACTCTGAAATGTCATCACCACACAAGATTGCTGCTCTGACAACCACAATAAGTTCTAGATCATTGTATTCAATATAATTTTTATTTGTGCTTTTTCATGATTTATTTGTCAAGGACAGTAAAGTTGTTACCAATCCTATTTCTTTGTAAAAAGTACATTCTCTTTCTCTTTCAAGAAATAGATCAATAGTGGATTACCCATCAAAAGTGGTCAAGGACCATGAGCCTTGGACTAGCAGCGCAAGCTATGAACTAAGTAAAAAAAAGTATTCTTTGTATTATTTTCTATTTCTGTTGCCAACTCTAAATGTTAAAACAAGTTTTCAAAAACTCTATTCACCCACTCCCTCTAGTGCTTTTTTAGTCCTATAATTTGTATCAAACTGGGGGTGCTCTGAATTGGTGCAGCAACCATTTGAGCAATTTTTTCTCACTTTATTTTTTCATTTATTCTCTCTCTCAAGCCCTACTAATTCATGATCAAGTCTTGGTACATTCTTCTTATTTTTTTCATGCAAGATTTTTACTAAATGACCCATCAAAAAGGGTAAAGTATGACCCAACCGCATCTCTTCTCTAGCAAAGATTTTGGCTATTAGAAGGGTTGGATGGAGTACCACTTAAAGACTTAGGTGGAGATGTAGATAGTGATCCAAACAAGATTCACTCTCCCCATCGACAATGGAAGAGTACCACTCGAATGTGAAAAATGGGACAACGCCAAGAATAAGAAGATTGAAACTAATGTTAAACTAATCAGACCCTCTAGTGCAGTTTGACCAAGGAAGAACTTAACCAAGTTGGACCATTCATCAGTGTGAAGGACCTATGGGACAAATTAATTGAACTACACGAAGGGATTTCCAACAACAAATAAGTAAACATGATTTATTTTTGAACAAATTATATAATATTAAAATGTAGGAAGGATAGTCGGCATGTCAACTGCACACCTAGATTCAAGATCTTCTCAACGGACTCTACTCGATCAGACAATAAGTGGAGAACCAAGATATAATAAGGTATGCCTTCAAAGTTTTTCTCAAAATAACTTATTGGCATCTATGGTAGATGCATACAAGGTTTCCAAGAATCTTTTAAATATTAGATTAGATGAATTATTTTTCAAATTCGAGTTACACCAACAGACTAATATGAGTCAAACCAAGAGAGGTATTGCCTTAATTGTAAGGAAAATGAAGAAGAACAAGGAGCAAAAGCCCAAGTTCTAACCTAAACTAAAATCCAAAGATGAGTCAGATTTAGAAGATGATGAAGAAATTTTCTCCAAACTAGTCAACCAAATTCGAAAAATTCTCAAGAAAAAGAAAGGGTTCACCAAGAATGAAAGCAAGAAGGTGATCTAATCAAAAGGAAAGCAATTAGATCTGAATTAAACCACAAAGTTCAAGTCAAAAGTAACCTGCAATAAGTGCAATTAGAAAGGATACTACAAGCTAGAGTGTTCAAACATAAAGGAAACAAAAAAGCAAAGAAGAAAGAAGATCCAGAAAGCAATGTGGTCCAAGTCTTCAGAAGAATCGGACGAAAAAAAAGCAAGCTCAAGCAAGCTTCTTGGCACTAATGACAAAAGAGCAAGTAGTTGAGTTTGATTCCTACTTTGATCCTGAATATGAATCCAAGTTTGAATCAAGTCATAGATCCATATCCATTTTAGATAAACCAAATAACGAGGTAGACTCTCTCTTAGTCAGTAAGTTATATTCCATAATTTACAGTTTGATTCAACAATTAGCTAAATAAAATATGTGAGTCAAATCCCTCTAAAATAAAGTAGAAGTCCTTAAGGAGAAGACTAACCTAAGCTCTTCAATTGAATAAGTCCAAAATGGAACTTTAACTCGAGTCCAACAACTTGATAAAGAAAATTCCACTTTGAAAGTTCACGTTAAAGACCTTAAAGGATTATTGGAATAGTTCACTTCAGGCTCCAAGTACCTTAATATGATACGTGGAACTTAAAGGGTCATATATAATCAATTCAGAGTTAGATACAAGGCTAAGACTCTATTCAAATTGTACTTATCATTATTTAATCGAACTACTAGAAACTAAGTCCAAACATGGGTCCCTAAATCAATTTTGAGTAATCAAGTTGGACAAAATTAATATTGAATCTCCAAGAATCAGATTCACTAACTAGATAGATTTTATCGAGGTTATAATTCAAGGGGAGCCAATAGATAAAAAATTTCCTATTAGATAAAATTGCATACTTGTCTAATTTACTTCTTTCACTTTGCAGGTCTAGTTTATTTTCTAGTTAAGTTAGAATAGCTAGATAGGAAAATAGTTGATTTGATATTTGACAATTCAGAATCAGGATGTGGTATGATGATAGTATGTTAGGGGCGCTCTATCTAAGTGTATCCAAGTTGGGTAAGGAGTATTGAGTGCAATCAGTTGAGAGGAACTAACTGAAACTACCTCACCATATCTTAAATATAAAATTTATTAAAAAGGCTTTGTTTAAATAATTTGTCATTGCTCCAATATCAAAGGAGGTCACTATACATTACTATAACTTGGAAGTCAATTTTTAAAATATATATTTAACTAACTGACGACTAAACTTAAATCTAATACAAGGTCAAATTACCTTTAAAAATTCAAACTAATTCTAAACAATTAAAATTGAAAGTAATCTCAGGATAAAGATAATAATAATCTAGAAAATCAAACTTGAATCATTCAAAATCAATTAATCCAAAATTAATAAATAATCAAAATAGATCTGACATGGATAATTCAAATTTAATTAATCTAGGTTAACTAATTCAAAGCCTATTGAATTTAATTAATCGGGATCAAGTTAATCAAAACCCTAATAGAATCTTTGATATATTTATTCAAGATTAAATTAATTTGAATAAATATGATTTAATTAATCTGAAATTAATTATGAATCAAAATAAATATCAAGACAACTCGATACTTGAACATTACACTTAGATATATGTGATTCACAAAAAGAGCTAAAACTAAGTAGACTTGATAATGTGCAATTATAATAAATGATTTTTCAAGATTTTTTTACAAAATATTTAAATAATCTAGTAAGTTGTGAAATTTAGTAAGAAAAAGAAAAAAAAAATTAAGGGAAAATAGAAATGACAAAGATTAAATTAGACTTGAATAAAATATGAAAAGAAAGAATAATGTAAATATGCATGGAAAACTTATGGTTGATTATGCATACTTAGACAATAAGGACCTAGTTTACTTGCTTAAAGCATTACTTGCCTAAACTGAATTATTACAAGCTTTAACATTCTTGAATTCATTCTTCTTAAATGACAAGTATTGCTCTAATCTATATTAGTCCAAGTTTTTTTAAAAATCTTGTTAATCGCTTTAATTTATTTCAAAGATTTGTGAAAATTTATGAAAGTTTATTTTCTGTTTAAAAAAGCTTGCTTCTAAACTTAAAATATTCTTTGCAAATCATTCTGTAAAATATTTTTGAAAATCCTTTTTGAAAACTTATGTTTTTTACTTTGAAATATTTTTGAAAACTCTTTTTGAAAGTTCGATTTCCAGCTTCCAAATATTTATGATTTTTTTTACTTAAGAATGGTTGAAAAACTTATTTTCTAAATAGTTTGAAAAATAGCATTTTTGAGTACTTAGAAAAAAATTATGTACAAATCTTTCGAGTACTTCAAAAATTTTTGAAAAATAGCATTTTTGAGTACTTAGCAAAATTCTTTTTAAAATATCCTTTGAGTACTTAAAAATCATTCTATGCTATTTGGACTCAAAATTTGTTTTGAAGTGTACCTTTTAATGTTCTCACAAAGATTATTTCCACATACTTATGTAATTATCTTTTGGAAATATTTTTTTACAAATTGCTTTGGTTTAGGGGGTGTCACTATTGATTTTTGATGTATATCAAAGGGAGAGACAATATGTTAAAGTTAATGATTAAAAGTATTTCAAAACCTCAAGTATATTAAATTCCGAGGGAGAATTTAGGTTGAGAGGAAGCTTTTTAAAAAATTAAATTTATTCTTTTCTTAACTTTGAACCAAGTTATCATAATTAAAAGGGGAGATATTATTGGTACAGGAAACACTAGATAATCTAACCTAAGTATTGATATTATCAAATATTCAAAGTTAAGTATTATTGTGATGTAAAAAAATTGATCAAGTGTGTAGGTAGCTTGACCTGGAAAGACCTAGTAGGTTAAGTTGATTGGATACTAGGCAAGAGAAAAACCTAGTAGGTCGATTGGACTATATACTAGGCAAAAGTCTTAACAGATGAGGCACATCAGGTGAAAAGTCTAGATGGGCCAGTTGAGTTAATATCAAGAAGGAAGGGTTTGATGGATCAAGGTCTTAGGGAGGACTGGAGATCAAGTCAGGAAGTTCTAAGGATCAAGTGATAAGATGTTGAGAAAAGAAATCCCAAATAGATTTGGAAGACCAAGGTTTAGCCAACGGTAAGTTAAGGTAAACTCCTGGAGTGGAGTGGTTCTTCCAAAAGAAAGAACAGGTATGGACATGATATTTTTGTGAGGACAATCTTAGGTGTCGATCTGACTAAGGGATTCACTCCAAGTTCGAAGTCGAGATTGGACAATCAAGCGACTGTCAAACTCATTTATGCTTAAATAATATATTACTGTGGTAACACTTGTTTTGCAAGATCGATTGACCGATTGGATGGAATATCGATAGACCGATTAGCTCGATCAGTAGACCGAATGTTGATGTGTTAGACAGGTCTTTTGGTGTGTTGATGTAGCATTTGATTTGGACTGGTTGAGTCTCAAATTGATGATGTGTCACAAGATAAGTCCAACCTCACTAACGTGGAGAAGGGATAAGGTTTGACTTATTGACGTGGCAGAGGGACTGGTCAAGGATAAGGACGTAGCTACTAATGTGGCAGAAAAGCTTCATTGATAAGCTAACGTGGCAAAATGGGAGTGGCCAAAGTTAGATAGATAGATCAATTTTGGGGATCAGTAGACCGATCAACTAGATCTAGATTTGGTTTCTATGTCAATCGGTATACCGATTACGTTATCAGTAGACCGATCCAAGCCTATAAAAAGAAGACCTCATGTTGAGGCTCAAACATCAATTCTTCCAAGTGCTACAAGTTTCTCACACTTTGAAACTCTATCACCATGCAAGATCACTTCTCCAACAACCACACTAAGTTCCAAATCATTGTGTTTGGCAAAATTTTTATTTGTGCTTTATTTGTTAAGGATAGTAAAGTTGTTATCGATCCTTTTTTTATAAAAAAAACACAATCTATATTTATCTTTTTATCCTTTTTTTTACAAAAGCAGTCAAAGACTACGGGCATTAGACTAACAAAACAGACTGTAAACCAAGTAAAAAAAACTTTATTCACCCTCCTCCCCCCCCCGACGCTATTTTCGTTCCTACATTTGTAATTCTGAAAGTGTAAAAAAAATTCAAAACTGTAAATCATCAAACTGCCAAACTAATTATAAAATTATATTGTGAAACAACAATAATGAATTTTTCAACTCAAATATGATACAACTAAAACTGAAACACAAATATTGTTACATGCAACATGAGAAAAGTTCATAACAACATCAAACTTTTGTTAGGGTCGATTTGTAGCTAGAGGAGGGGTGAATAGCTCATCGTACTTGTTGTTTTGCTTCCTGATAATGATATGTAGTGGAATAAACATGAAACAAGACTCACAATGCTAACAGAAATATTTACTTGGTATCCAACTCAAGAAAAGGTAACTAATCCAAGGATTCATCCCTCATTCACTCATTCACTATAAAAACACTCCTTCTTGGTAACTACCGAAGGAGGAGAAGCCTCATACAAACTCTCACACAGACAATACAAGAAGAAAGAAATACAAGCTAATACACTATCAAATCTTACAAGATTTATAATGAAGAAACTCTAGCTTGCTTCTCCTTCTTGTTTAGAATGCCTCTTGACCTTGGAAGTGCAGCAGCACTTGACTCCAAGACACCTTCAAGAACTGGCGTAAACTTGTGAAAGATGATCGCAAGGAGTGGAGAGAAGAGCTACCGAATTGTTGCAAGGAAGAACGCTTTTGTGCGCTTCCTTTGCAATGGTCATATCCCAATTGATTGGTCAATCGATTGGGGAGGCTTGAAGCGATCAGCTGATCGATTCAGAGCACCTCTGTGCTTTGCTGGAAAAGGCCTAAATTGATCAACCGATCGATTCAGGCTTCCTTACATTCGTGCGAGAAAACCAGCCCCCAATCGATGGCCCGATAAATTGGCGGTGTCCAATCAATCAGCCGATCGATTGAGGACTGTTATGTGCTTGCGGCTTCACTTCCCAATCAATCGGCTAATTGATTAGCAAACTTTCACTCGCAGCACACCTCCAATCGATCAGTTGATCGATTGACCTCCCTTTGACTTGCTTAACTCAAGTTCAAGGTTCCCAAACCCAACATCTGGTCAACCATGACCTATTGGGACTTCTTCACCAAGTGTCTAATCAATCCTTTGACCCACTTAGACTTTTCTTCTCGTGCCAAGTGTTTGGTCAACCTTGACCCACTTGAACTTATCGTCTCGTGCCAAGTGGCTGGTCCTCCATAACCCACTTAGACTTCCTTCCACTAGATGTTCGGTCATCCTTGGCCCATCTGGATTTCCTTGTGCCAAGTATCCAGTCACACCTTTGACCTACTTGGACTTCCTAACACCAGGTGTCTAATAAACCTTGACCCACCTGGATTTTCACATGCCTGGCTTCACTCATCAGGACTTTCCATCTGCCTAGCTTCACTCACTGGGACTTTCCATCTACCTAGCTTCACTCACCAGGACTCACCTAACTTGGCTCACTAGTTCTTTCACCTGGCTTCACTCACTAGGATTTCCCAACTACCTAGCTTCACTAACTAGGTCCTTCACCTAGCTTCACTCACCAGGATTTCCCAACTGTCTAACTTCACTCACTAGGTCTTTCACCTAGCTTCACTCACCAAGATTTTCCAACTACCTAGCTTCACTCTTCAGGACTTTCACTTGCCTAACTTCTAGTTAGGACTTTCCCAGTCAAGTATCCGGTCAACTTTGACATACTTGACTCTTCTTCACATCAAACTGATCATCCCTTGACCAGAAGGGAATTACATCAATAATATCTCCAATTAGATGATTGCATCTTCAATCTTCATATATTATCAAACATCGAAACCCAAACATCAAGACTCAAGCTTGAGCCAACTCAAGCTTAGTCAACCTGGTCAACCTAACCGAGGGGCTATTGCACCAACAATCTCCTCCTTTTTTATGTTTGATAATACTTTTAAGTTAGGCTAATCCCATAGCCTCAACTTCTCTTCATGCCAAAGTATGAATGAGGGTTTCCTTTATTCTCACCCTTTCCTAGAGGGCAAACTCCCTCTTTAGGTAATGAAGGCCTAATTTAAACCCTACATTCTCCCCCTTTGACACACATCAAAAATTCTCTGCCTGAAGAGTTACGCATACGTTGTCCACAACATGTCAATGAAGGTCTCATACCCTTCATTGTATCTAATGCTCACCCTTGAGCATTAAACTACTTCATAATGCTCATCCAAAAGAATTCATCATTCTAACAATGAAGGTCTCATACCCTTCAGTCTATCCAATGCTCACCCTTGAGCATTGATCCACTTCATAATGCTCATCCTAGAGCATCCATAACTTAACAATGAAGATATCCACTTTCTATTATTTTTCAATGCTCAACCTTAAGCATTAATTCTAACGAAGGTTAACCACCTTTCATGGTGTTTGAAAAATTAATTTTCATGTCCTTAAAGAGTAACTCTCCTTAAATACATGCTCCAAACTTCTGTCATTGCACCAATAATGACTTGGAATGCCTAAACCTTTAGGAAACCCAAAACATAAAGTTTTGAGGTTTAAAAGATTCAATATTGAAACCACCCTCATCCTAAACTTCAATATAGTGGTCATTAACCATTTCTCCTTATTTTCATTATAAAAACTACTCGTAAATGTATATAAATATATTACAAGGGGTTAGGAGTGGTTAAAGAGACTAAAAATGACTTAAAATGCTGAAATCAGACTTTTCCAGCCAAAATCAGCCTTCTCAATCGATTGGGTTGGGACTCAATCGATTTCCACTTGTTCAATCGATCCACTGATCGATTCTGTGAACTTCTATTTGCAAAAAATACCTTTGAATCGATCCATTGATCGATCCATACATGAATGAATCGATCGGCTGATCGATTGGGGCCCTTCAATCGATCGGCTGATCGATTGAAGCTCTGATTTCTTGAAAGTAAATTTCAACCAAAATTTAGAAATACCCTAAAAATTCTACAAAATTTTAAAAATCATGAAATTTCTTGTAGATATTATTTAAGGTATATACTATCATGGAAAAATAGTTTTCTAAGAAAATATATCTTATTTTCAAAGATTGACACAAACTTGAAAACTTCAATGTTTTCTTCTAGTTTGTGTCTAACGTTTCAATGATGTTTACTATCAAAAGATAGCCTTCACCAAGGTTCTTTATAAAGTATATTTAAAATAATTTTTAAAAATAATTTCCAACCATGTTCTTTAGGCTCAATGCACATGACTTCTACATTAGCTTTTCCAATGATTGGAGTACACATAACTATGTATTTTGATAAAATCAAAACTCAAATAGATACACTGAAACAACATCTTGAGTCTTGTTCATCATCCTAACATCTCACTTGTATCTACTGTATACTAAACACATACAAGTCACTTTATAGTCCTTGTGAGATGTAGATTTTGGTTTTGCCTTAACTTAAGGAACATGCATATCTATCTAGGCATTTTAATTCATGTACATTCAGCTAGGATATAACTTGTTAGTAAATGTCATTATCCTTAATTATACGTAATTTAAAATGATGCATGATGAGTTTTGGCATACATAAAAAAGAAATAATTTTTAAAATAAAATATACTTTTGCTACATGATGTATGTATAACATGACATGATATTTTTGTTTATTTTTCATAATAAGCATGAATGCAAAATGTGATGCCATGGCATATGATTAGCAAATAATCATAACAATTAGCATAAATAAAATATACCTAGATAATCAATCTAAGCATCTTAAATCCTTAGCTAAACTAAAATTGATCTTAGATTGCCCCCATTTTCTCAAGAAAATGTCAAAACCCAACTTGGCATTTCTTTTTCTCTTTCCTACTTGTGCCAATTAAAATTAAGTCCACTTTCTCAAAGTTTGACACATTTTACTCTTCCAAAGAGTAATCAATTAATCCTTTTTCATTTTCAAAGGTTAATGAAAGCCTTGAAAATGCCTCCAAATGTCAACTTTTCTAAGGTTGGGTTAACCACCCTTACCTATTTAGAGTTGACACTCTCTAACCCATCTAGGGTGTAGAGAATATGCTCCTAGAAACTTAAAACCTATTGGTGGTCTTTGGATGCTCTAGATACTCACTAGGGATAACTTCCCTAGCTACCTTCCTAGTGACCTTTCTAGGCTTCTTAGAAGTCTTGGTCGCTTTCTTTAGGTCAACTTTAGGGATAGCCTCCCTTGTGACCTTCTTGGTGATTTTCGTTTACTTCTTAGAAGTTTTAGTCACGTTGGTCTTGACAAAAATACTTCTAGGGATAGCTTCCCTCGTATCTTTGACTTGACCCCTAGACCTAGAATTTGTTCCATAACTATATGGAACCCTATGATAAAAAGGGGCATCCTTCTTAGCTTTGGATTTGTATCCCAAACCTCTATGGTCATAAGATGACTCTTGTTTATCTAAACCTAAGTTTTGCTCATTTTGACCCTTAAGAACATTTTTCATTTTCTTTAGGGTTTTTTCTAATTTATCAAGCCTTGACCTCAAGGCTTGGCTTTCCAACCTTAAATCCTTAGATTTTTATTTCCCTTGATTCCTATGAGCATTTCTATTTTTAGGCCTATATCTAAAATTCTTAGAGTTATTACCTAACTTGTTATCCATTTTTCTAGCCTTAGATTGAGTGGTTTTAGCATGATAAGCTACATAATTTTTCTTAATTCTATCATGCTTCATATTTTCATGATAAATAGCATTTAAATGATATAAAATATTTCTAGCATGCCTTTTATCATTACTTAAAGGAATTGACTCAATAAATGATATCTTGAGTTTGCTCTTGAGAGCTCCCCCTTGATTTGAGTTTCCTCCTTTGACTTTAGTTGGTTTCTTCCCCTTTGGACATTGGCTCCGATAATGCCCTTTTTGATGGAACAAGAAATACACAATATGTCCCTTGCTCTTGTTTGTCACGGAGCCGGTCTCCTTGGACTTCTCTTTGCCCTTAGGTGCCACTTGGCCCTTCTTCTTGGCCAATTTAAGACACTTACTCTTGTAGTGCCCTTTTTCCCTATACTCAAAGCATATAATGTGATTTTATTATTTAATATTGAAATAGTTATACCTTCTTTCCTTGTAGGGGTGGTACATGATCCTCTATTTGATTTTTCTTAATTTGTGGAGGTGGCACCATCTTCTTCTTCTTCATTTGACCGGGAGGTGGAAGCCTTTTCTTGCTTCGGTGTCAGTGAATGATGTGTTGGAACCCCAAAGTTGTTTTTAGTGTGATAAACTAAGTTAGGTTAGGTCTTGTTATGTTCTGATCCCTGTGCCTAAGTGTGTAGGAGCTTAGGAGCATACGAAGTCGAGTGGAAGACGCAACTAGCGAGAAGGACGACACAGGAGAGAGCTGAAAGGCTCGGTGCGTCTGAGGGATGAGGTATTGCGGAAGAGTACACCGGTGGATGAGAAGGACACGCGGCGGTCCGAGGAACGAGAAACCAGGGAGGAAGGTTACTCGAGGAGAAGGCCGAAATTGGGTTCGGGTGGGCCTTATTTCGGTTGGCCGAAATCGCCCAAGCGGAAGACTGAGAGGAAGAGAAAAAGAAGTTGAAACCTTCTTCTGGAAGGCGCCTTCACTGTGCATGGAAGGCGCCTTCAAGCCTTCATGGAAGGTGCCTTCCTTACGCATGGAAGGCACCTTCAACTCATCATGGAAGGTGCCTTCCATGCCTATGGAAGGTGCCTTCGAGCAGGCTGGTTCGAGTCGTTGCAGTGAATAAAACTTTATCCACCGGTGCCTCGCTGGAGGCGTCTTCAGCCTGCGGATAAGTTTTTCCAAGGGCTATAAAAAGACCCCTGGACCTAGGAAAGATATATCAACTTGAGTATTCATTTCCTAGCAATAGTCTGAACTGTTAGTGTGTGTAAGAGACTTCTCTACTTTCACCAAAGGAGATTCTTAGTGAGCTTTCATTTGCCTTGGATTAACAACTACCCCAGTTGTAACCAAGTAAATTCTAAGTCTCTTTCTTTTAGTTTTGTATTATTTATTTTTATGCTATTGCTACTAATCTAAGTTGAAAGTCAAGAAAGGTGTTTTGTTTTAGTGTTTCAGGCAACTCAACCCTCTCCAACTGGCCTACCCGGTCCTACATGATGCTCCCCCTCAATCCTAGAGGTGGAAACCCCTTCATCTTCATCCTCTTATCCATTTAACAAAGAGTATGCTCTCTCTTTACTCTTTCCATTGCACTTCGTTGAGGATGAAGCTTCTTGGACTTCCTCTTCTTGAGTTGAGCACCTCTCAACTTTGGAGTCCTCTTCTCTTAGTCTTGCTCCAATGAGTCACCCTCTTTGGATTTCCCTTGGTTTGGTGAAGTGGAGGGGGCCTCATGAATTTTAGCTAATTTGCTCCATAGCTCCTTGGTATCTTCATATTCTCCCATTTGCTTTAAGTTGTTGCTAGGTAATAGATTGACCAATAGCTTTGTCACTTTACCATTGGCCTCATATCTTTGGATTTATTCTTTCTAAGAATTTTGCCTTTGCTATTTGTTAGAGCTTCAAATCCTTCCATAAGAACAAACCATTGCTCTATCTCTATTAAAAGAAGTTTTCGATTCTTGATTTCCAATAATCAAAGCTTGTCGATGTGTATGATGGAGGCACCCTTGTGTCATATCCAAATCCATCTTAGAATTTCATTTGAAGTAGAGCTCTTTTGAAGCCTTTGACTTTATTGAACTTGCTTCAACTTCTTCTAGTAATGTTATAAAGGTTGACGAATATATGGACTCTAGCAACAAAGTAAAAATATATAGATCATAAATTCTAAATCGTAGACAACTTTGAACCTCATCTAGTATCGTAAACCATAAAGTAATGTAAAACACTTAGAGCTTGTCAATGTTATAGTCTGGAGTCTTAAACCCTTTGATAAACATCAAACTCTAAACCTGTCCTAAATTGGAAACATACCTTTGACACACAAATAGATAAGACGATAACCCTCGTCCCCAGAGCCCCCATCAGCGGACCCTATGGTCAACACGAAAGAGGTAAATCACAGTAACTGTTGAGACAAGTAGATGGCGGAGCCGAATATTTCCACCATAGGATGTAGGAGTATTATTCCTTGCCAGCCTTGTGAATCGAATCCACGACCTGGAGTTGGTGCTATCAACCCACTTATCACAACAGCTGAACCCGTGGAGGCAACACACAAATAGATAAGGAGACGACAAGTGGTGGAGTTGATCGGTGAAGACGACCTAGCGAGCAAAAGTGGAGTCCTAAACCTAAACCCATCCTAAAATGCAAATATACTTTCGATGAGCCGGTAGCTAGGAAGAGGGTAGGTGGAGGAGTTGATCGGGGAGGATGGGGAGTGAGGGGAAAGGGATAGAATTTGAAGCAGCGTATAATTCGGAATGGTAGGTCTAATTTTGCCTAAACTAAATAGTCGATTCTAACTCACTTTGTCGATTTAAGATTAATACTTTAAATTGAATTGCCAAAACTTAAATCGGCTTGATAAAGAATAACATTATTATTTCACAAGGGGTTGATGGGGAGGGGAGGCGGCAAAGGGTAGCATTTTTGCCCTCTTTGGTTTTTTAAACTCATCACGGGTCTTGTTTGAGGAAATTCCTTACGGATCACTGTGTTGACTCATCATTGGCTTTCCAACAAATGGGCCATCATGATTTGTACTTTGGCACAGTAGATTACATTGGAAGACCGTTTCCTCCAATTGCCTGCGTCTCGTAACCCCATTCTCTTTTCTTTTCCCCCACTCTGCCACCACTCAGCATACTTTTCCCCTTCAACAAGTGCACATCAAAAGCTCACCTCTGCGATTTTACATAAAGAAAAAAAAATAAATTTAAAAAAGAAGGGAATAAGTTTTACATATTAGAAAAAGGAAAAAGTGCATGGTCTTTCAAGTTTCTTGAGAGAAAAAGGGAGAGCAGCTCATTTGCTTGCCCTATTAATAACCCCCCTCTTCCTTCTCCGTTTCAATACCCCTGCTCTCACCTCTGTTCATGTGGATATCCATGGTGATGATGGATGCGGACCAAGTAACGAGTATTAAGCTGTTCGGAGCAGTGATCTTGAAGCAACCCAACGAGGAGAAAGAGGAGGAGGCAGCGGCGCCGCCGCCCAGGGATGTGCAGGACGAAATGGCGGCGGCAAGGGAGGCCGCGGCGGCCGTGGCTCTTCCCTGCCCGCGGTGCAAGAGCAAGGAGACCAAGTTCTGCTACTTCAACAACTATAACGTCAACCAGCCGCGGCACTTTTGCAAGGCGTGCCACCGCTACTGGACCGCCGGCGGCACGCTGCGCAACGTGCCTGTCGGCGCCGGCCGCCGGAGGGGGAGGCGCGCGCCGGACCACCCCGCCTCCTCGGCGTGCGTATTGCAGTACCCGGCACCGCCGTACGTGGTGTCGAGGTGGCTGCTGCGGCCGGAGTCGCCGGCGAGGGAGGGGTGCGGCGGACCTTTCAACGGTGGTGCCCTTAGTTGACTCACGTGCGTACGGTGGCGGCAGGCTTGCTGTGTTTATCAATTAGATGCCGCTTTTAATATATATATATATCTATATATATATATTTTTCCTTTTGTAATTTTTGGTAATTTTACGGTGGGGTTCAGATTTCAGTGATATAAACCGTGGTTGGTTGCTTTTTTTTATTTCAAAAACAAATAATGCTAAAATTGAAATTTTCTTTTAGTGCCATATTTTATATATTTATTTATTTTAGTTTCACACGGTTTTAAAAGAAAAAAGATTTAAAACGAATGATTAATCAGATCTTAGGTGATCCATCAGTTCTATAAAAAGTTTTTTTTTTTATCGATCCTCTGTATAAATCAAGGAAGTATATACAGAGGTTTATCTTGATAACTAGTATTCTCAGATTAATTATCTATTAAGAAAAAAAAATTAATAATACATCGTAACTGAAAGAATTAAAATGAATACAGTCTATTTCAATGGATTAATTAAAAAATCTTAATAACGACGAATGAGCAGGTTAATATTAATATGCATGACTAATTTAGTTACTTACCCGGAGGTAATATAGAAGTGTCATATGAATAAAGGACCCTGGAGCGTCCTTGGCGCCCCATCTTTTTAGCACCCGCAACTCCTTGGCGTCCCATCTCCATGGCGTCTCGACTCCGAGGTGCTCTTGTCTTCAAGGTGTCCTCATCTCCTTGACACCCTCGACTCCATGTCGCACCGTCTCCTTGGCACCCTCGACTTACACTCCGAATATGAGGTGCCCTCGTCTCCTTGTCAACCTGATTCCAAGGTGCCCTGAAACATCCCTCGGACGTCCCGAATTACAATTGCACAAAACATACTCTTGATTTAACTAAGGTACATAAATAGTTCTTAAAATGAGCAACATTAGGTACTGGACATATAGTTCTAGAATTTATTCCTCAAGGGAAACATTTAACTAATGTAAAAACTAAACTAAAAGGTCTTCGAGTTGTACTACCATTGTCTTGAGCTTGCTCACTTATCAATGCCTCTTGCCTCATTCGTCTCATTATCTGAAACAGTTAAAATATGTGAGTCGAGAGACTCAGTACATTCAAATCATATTATGCATTAATTAATTCCTATATCCATGTATCCTAACGGGAAACATACCTAACTAAATCTTTATTCATGTTAAAGTATTTTCCTTGCATAGGCATACTAAAGCATGAATGTAAATGCACTGCATGCAAAGACATACACATGAGCATGAACATAAGAGCATAGACGTGAGCATAAACATATATAGGCAGAAACATAAACATACATGAACATAAATATGAATATGAGCATAAGAGCATAGACATGAGCATGATCATACATAACATAAACATAAACATACATGAACATAAACGTGAACGTGGGCATAAGAGCATATGCTATTGGTATCCCAATGTTATTTTGATGTGATCAAATAAGTTAAGTTAGGTCCTGTTGTATTTAACCTTATGTCTAAGTGTACAGGGACTTAGGAGCATAGGCCGCTGAGCAAAAGACGTAGCTAGCGAGAAGGACGACACGGGAGAGAGCCGACGGGCTCGGTGCATCTGAGGGACGAGGAGCTGCAGAAGAGTACGAGGGCGGACGAGGAGGCGCACGACGTTTCCGAGGGACGAGAAGCCAAGAGCGAAAGCTTGCTCGAGAAGACCAGAAATTGGATTCGGGTGAGCCATATTCTGGATGGTCGAGATCACCCAAGCAAAAGGAACCGGAGCGGAAGACCTGAACCGAGGCGAGCGAAATTGGAGCGGAAAGCTCGGACTGAAAAAGTCAACATGGTTGACTTTCCAAGTTCGGGCACCCGGAACCGAAGTTTATCCAGATCACGTTTGACCATGATCCATTGCGAAGAGGATAAAATTTTATCTCTCTCTAGGCGATTGGAACCCTTCCAGGCTCCCTGAGCAAGGCTATATAAGCAGCCTTGCTCCTAAAGCTTTTCAACAACAAGAAATTGTGAAACAACACTTATACATATCCACTGTTCTGTTTTACCTTTCTATTTCTGTGCTTTCATTGTTGTAAAGAGATTTCTCCACCTGAGGAAAATTCTTAGTGCACTTTAACTTCATTGGATTAACAATCTCCCTAGTTATAACTAAGTAAAACTTCGGTGCCTTTGTCTTTTAGTTTCCTTATTCTTTTTTATGCAAGTATTTATTTTATTTTAAGTTATAAGCCGAGAAAGGTTTTTTGTTTTGATTTATGCAGGGGCTATTCACCCCCTTCTAGCCGGCCGCCAAGGGTTCTAACAAGTGGTATTAAAGCCAAGACACTTCAGGAGGACTAACCATTGATCAAAGCACGGAATCAATGGCCGGACTGAGCATATACCCACCGAAGTTCGAGGGGGAGTTTGCGAGTTAGAAAAAGACAATGCAGGTATTCTTTAAAACCAATTTTGAATTGTTTTTAATAATAAAGTTCGATTTTATAGCACCCGAAGGTAAGGAAGAATACTAGTGGACAAAGAAGGAGCAGGCCGACTATGTGGCAAACGACAAAGTAGAGTTCCATCTGCTGAGCGCCCTACCGCCACAAGAAGTTAACCGGATCGACTCCTACAACTCAGCAAAGGAGCTTTAGGAGAAGTTTCTTGAGTTACACGAAGGGACATCCAAAGCCAAGCTCGTGAGATGGGACTTACTTCGCAACCAGCTCACCAACCTTCGATTTGAAGAAGACGAAACCATTACACACCTTCACTCAAGGATTAAGGAGCTCATCACCTGACTTTCGAATCTTGGAGAAAAGGTAAGCAACTGAGATTCGCTAAGATACGCTCTTAATGCATTCCATAGAAATATGAAATGTGCATCATTAGTAGATGTCTACTATATCTCTAAGGATTTAAAATCTGTTACCTTAGAAGAGTTATTTTCAACTTTTGAAGTTCATAAATCAAGATGTGCAGGTTCAAAGAAGCCGAAGCACAACATTGCCCTCAAGGCGAAGATGGATGAAATAGATTCAGAATCATCTTTCGACGATGAGGAAACGACGATGATGGTAAATCAATTTAAAAAGTTATTTAAATCTAGAAAAACTAACCATCCGCAAGGTAGAAAAAGAAGAAAAATCAGATGCTACCACTACAATGAAGAAGGGTACGTTAAAGACAACTGTCCTAAATTGAAGAACAAGGACAAAGGCAAGAATAAGAAGCCCATTCAAATGAACAAACATAAAAACCTGAAGGTGACGTGGGACGAAATGTTGTCCGAATCAGAGATTGAGACTTTCTCTGGACTCGCGTTAATGGCAAGCTATCAAGATGACAAAAACGAAGCAAGCTCGTTCGAAATGAATATCGAGAGCATCGATGAAGGGGGAGCGACATTGGAAGAAAGCATCACTTCAGGGGGAGCCACGAATAATGGGATCGACAAGGTAAGTCAGGTACGATCTCTTCCTCCTGATAATTCTTTTAAGTTTATAACAAAGAATTGTTGTGAGCTAGAAAAAGAAATTAAAAAAATTAAAATTAATTCTAGCAAAATCTTATCCATTAGAAGAATTTGATAAAATAAAATTGGAAAATAATAATTTACAAAATGAAATAAAGAACTTGAAAAATCTTGTATGCTTGAATATTAGAACCTAAAATTATAATAGACTAAGCTGACATCTTAGATTTCATAAGGGATAAATTAGGAAAATTTCTCAAGAAAATATTCCTTAGAGATTTTTAATTAACCCAATTGGCTAGAACCTATATTAGGTTTCAAAGTCTTGTCTAAATTGAACTTTAATTAGACTTAACGCTTTCAGCGAGAAAATTAAATGTTTGAAAGTGGTTGTTGCTCCAATAATCAAGAAGGCATAGTGTCTCGCCACAACTTGTAAGCCAATTAATTAAATAAAATGTTTAATTGACTAACTAATAAAGCATTTAATTGTAATTAAATAATACTTTAAATAGTCATTCAAATTTTTTTGGTCTTTTTCACTTAGATTTTTTTTTAAAAAAAGGGACTTAAAGTTTTTTTAAAATTATTTCTACAAAATTAGTTTTTACAAACTTAGGAAATTATTGATATTTTTTATATCAATTTTTTTTTTTACTTAGAAAATTTTTCTAAAATTATTTTAAATGTTATCAAAATAATTTTCAAAAGTTTCAGAGTTTTTCAAAAAACTTGATAAGTTTTTCAAAATGTTGAAAATCAGTTTTTTTTAAAGTAAAAACTTTCTTATTTTTTTGAAAAATTTAACTCTTAGATTTTTTTTGGTACCCCATTTTTTATGTGATCAAAGGGAGAGAAGGGAAGATTAAGTCTAGGGGGAGGTAGTTTAACCTTTTTAAATTTTTATACTTTAATTGCAAATTTATTGCTTTTACTTTATATTAGTTTACCCTAACTTAACTTGAGTTGCTCACATAAAAAAGGGGGAGATTGTTGGTACCCCAAGGTTACTTTAATGTGATCAAACAAATTAAGTTAGGTTCTATTGTGTTTAACCTTGTGTCTAATTGTACAGGGACTTAGGAGCACAAGGCGTCGAGCAAAATATGCAACTAGCTAGAAGGACGACACGGAAGAGAGCCGACGGGCTCGGTGTGTCCGAGAGACGAGAAGCTGCGGAAAAGTACGCGGGCAGATGAGAAGGAGGCGCACGACGTTTCCGAGGGACGAGAAGTCAAGAGTGGAAGCTTGCTCGAGAATGCCAGAAGTTGGGTTCGGGTGAGCCCTATTACGGATGGCCGAGATCACCTAAGCAAGAGGAACTGGAGCGGAAGACCCAGACCGAGGTGAGTGAAATCGGAGCGGAAGGCCCAGATTGAAAAAGTCAACATGGTTTACTTTCTAGGTCTGGGCACCCAGAACTGAAGTTTATCCGGATCACGTTTGACCGTAATCTGTTGCGAAGGGGATAAAATTTTATCCCCCTCCAGGCGCCTGGAACCCTTCCAGGCATCCCGAGTAAGGCTATATAAGTAGCCTTGCTCCCAAAGCTTTTAAACAATAAGAAATTGTGAAACAACACTTGTACACATCCACTGTTCTGTTTTAGCTTTCTATTTCTGTGCTTTCATTGTGGTAAAGAGGCTTCTCCACCTGAAGGAGATTCTTAGTGCGCTTCAACTTCCTTGGATTAACAACCTCCCCGATTATAACCAAGTAACACTTCGGTGCCTCTGTCTTTTAGTTTCCTTATTCTTTCTTATGCAAGTGTTTATTTTATTTTAAGTTATAATCTGAGAAAGGTTTTTTGTTTTGATTTGTGCAGGGACTATTCACCCCCCCCCCCCTAGCCGGCTGGCCGCCAAAGGTCCTAACTTATGCATGAATATAAACATAAATGTGAGCATAAGAGCATAGGTATGGGCATGAATATGCATAACATAAATATACACATGAACTTAAACATGACCATAAGCCTTCATGGTTTGGCGCACTCCCCCCGCATGTGTCCTCGAATCATACTACCGTCTCATACATGAAGTTAACTGATTTCTTATGTAAGCTTCCTGGGCTTGCCCGGGACATATCTTACCCGTCCCCTTGCTCCTACCATAATTGATCGGGATCCTAGTTTTGGAATGGACACCCCTACTAATACATACTTAAACTGATACTATAGTATAAGCTCCCCGGGCTCGCCTGGGACATATCTTACCCTTAGTGTGGGCTACTCATGAGGGGATCCTCGGATCGATGATCGAAGCTCCCCAAACCAAAGGTACCCACACCCGAACCTTGAGACGAGAATGATATACAGTACCTGGATCGCAACTTGGTAAGCATCCGGGGTGTAGGATTCCCCCATATCAACACTTAGGAGGCTTCCTGGCTTGCCAAGACATATCCTCCCTATACATACATAACTAATTTTATGATAAGCTTCCCGGCTCGCCGACACATATCTTACCCATATATACATAACTAATTCTAATGGTAAGCTTCCCAGGTCTAGTTTCCCGGAACATATCTTGCCCATAGAGTAAGCTCCCCAGACTTGCCCGGATCATAACTTGATAAACTCCCCAGGCTTGTTCGGATCATAATTTGGTAAGCTCTCCAAGCTTGGCCGGATCATAACTTGGTAAGCTCCTCGAACTTGCTTGGATCATAACTTGATAAGATCCTTGGGCTTGCCTAGATCATAACTTGGTAAGTTCCCCAGACTTGCCCAGATCATAACTTGGTAAGGTCCCCAAGCTTGCTCAGTTCATCACTTGACCTATAGCATAAATATGAGCAAAACATAAACATGTATGTAAACTCAACCATGATCATTACATAAAGCATAGGATAAACATAAACATATACATAAACATGAACAAGATCATTATATGAGCATGGACATAACCAAAACATTCACCTAACATAAACTTGACCGCTTCATAAGTATGGACATAAACATGTACTTATACATAAATATAAACATGATTTATACATAAGCATGAACATAAACATGTACATAAACATAAACATAATCACTATATAAGCATGACATATAAATGTAAACATGTACATATACGTGAGCAGGATCATTTCATGAGCATGTTCATAACCATAAATATGCACCTAACATAAACTTGACCACTTAGATTACAACAAAAATCCAAAAGTCCCTTATGAGTCCAAACCAAAACCTCTATTAAGTGCATGGTGACTATATCATCAAGATGCAACATAGATGAAACACATATGTTATAAGTTATAATTAAAAGAAATCGAAATCCCCCAAAATTGTCAAAACTGAAACCAAAGACTTTACTTAAACATGGTGGTTATTCTCCCAATATATTTAAGTATGACATGGATAAAAATACACATGTCCTAGGTTACAACCAAAAGGAAACCGAAACCCTTTTTAATGTAAATAAACCAAAACCTACGAATTTAAGTGAACATGGTAACCATACTTCTAATACATTAAAGTATGGCATGGATAAAAATACATACATGTTAGAGATCATAACTAAAGGGAACCCAAACCCTTTTAAGGTAGGAACCAAACCTAAGAGTTTAGGTGAACAGGGTAAGGAGTAAGAATAAACACAAATACACTAAGCTAATTCCGAAATCTCACATTTAACCTAGAAGGTTTTCATGCTAGGAAATAAAAGGAACATGAGCACAACTAATCCCAAATTCGAAAACTCATCCAATCTAGAATCCGAAATCTCCAAAGAGCATATAAAGTTATCTTAATAAGAAGCAAGTAGAATCATAAACACAAACACAACTAACTAAATTTCAAAATTATCACCTAACCTACCATGATAACTAAACATACATGAATTTAAGGGAACTAATTAAAGAATAACAAAGTATAGAACATGCCTTCAACTCTATCTTGCTACCAAGCCTCTTCTTCTCCTCCCCTTAGAGCTTGGAATGATGGTGGTGGAGGCTAGGGCCGACGGTGGTGAAGGAGGGGTTTAGGGTTTTGGGAAGTAGCTAAAAATCCGAGGAAATGAATACATTAAATAGGTTTTATCATGACTCATCCAACTTTGAATATTTTCACCATAATTACTAAGTCATATGAATTTTTATACTAAGTCATATACATTTTTATTATGCCAAGTTATATAAATTTTATATAAAAATTTATATCCATACATTATATAAATTTTTATATACATACTAAGTCTTATAAATTTTATACATATAATAAAAATTTATATCCATGGGTTATATAAATTTTTATATACATACTAAGTCTTATTTACTTAAGGCCCCAGAAGGGATTAGCTAACTTTTAATATACAAATTTATACACATGGGTTATATAAATTTTTATATACTTACTAAGTCATATAAATTTTTATATAAAAATTTATATCCATATGTTATATAAATTTTTATATATATACTAAGTATTATAAATTTTATACACATAATAAAAATTTATATTCATGGGTTATATAAATTTTTATGTACTTTCTAAGTCATGTAAATTTATATAAAAATTTATACATATGGATTATATAAAATTTTATATACTTACTAAGTCATATAAATTTTTATATGCACATTTAGATATAAAATAAATTTTATACATATTTATATCCAATCATTTCTTAATATAATTGATCAATCCAAATATAACTAAATCTATCTATTTAAATTAATCAATTTTTAATTAAATATGAAATAATCAAATAAATCCTCTTAATTAAAATAATTTAGTTTCGGACACTATATGCCCTCTCTTTGGTGTTCCATCTCTTTAATGCCTCATCTCTTTGGCGACTCGACTCAGAATTCAAGATTATTTTAGGAAAAAAGTAACGCTCGCATAGATTTCAGGATTTAGAACTATTTTAGAAAGAAGATAATGCTCGCATCTATTTCAAAATTTAGGAATATTTCAGGAAACAAATAAAAATCTCGTAAGAGAAGAGGGCACGTCGAGGATGTAGGAATTACCCCTTCCCAATAAAAGGTAGTTCTCTTTGACGACTACAGATACACACATACGCATCAAAACCTTAATACTCTCTTCTGTTCTTTTTCCACCACCATCACTAAAAAATAACTTGAGCGTCGGAATAGCTGTACTAGGGAACCCCTTGGACATTATCATAACCGTTTTTATTTCATTTTCTTCTGTCCAGACTCCAATAGATCTCCTTATCGATGCTCGTTGTTGCTAGGATATTGGCGACAAGTTGACATCCACGTTAATCACCGATGGTTGGTTTGTTAGCGTTCCCAGCGAAATCTATTATAAAAAAATTAATAAGTGAGTTTTTAAAAAATATTTATTATTCATAAAAATAATCTCAGTAATTTTTTTAATATAGGTATCCATTTAATTTCCCCAGTAACCTAATTCACTTTTATAGGGATGAATTAATAGTTTCCACTCACGATAAATATTTTTTTATCCCTTATTTTTTCTTTCTTTGAATGTTTGCAAAGTATCAAACTTGAACAAACCTTTATTCATTTTTTTTAGGGATTGATTTTTCCAAATGAGCTTGCATGATCTGAGTTTATCCAATAACCAAAATGTAGTTGAGAGGTCACCATAGAAGCAAGAGTACTAGTTCGGTTCTATGAATCATGACTATTTTCAAAAATATCTACCATCAAAGTCAAGCATAATGTGAATAGATCCTAAAATTAGGCAAATATTCAAATTCTTCTAGTAATAACAATGCTCACTTCATGCTACTATGGATAGGAAAACATAGATCAATAGATATACTATCATACCAAATCACACAATATAAATATCTAGATGAAATGTGCTAGTATTTTGTATTAAGGAGCAAACAATCATGATGTGATGAATGATGCAACTAGAAACAATTTCAAAAAGAAATGTGCAAAACTAAGAAATATGACAAACACTAACTTAAACCCAAACATCCCCCCAAACTTAAACTTTTCATTTTCCCAATGAAAACTAGAAATGGATTGTGGAGGAGATTTATGAAGTTTAAAGAAGTTACCAAGTGATGAGCTCCAAATGGTTGGCATTCATTTTTTGAAGATACTTCCCTATATGTGAATTACACTCCTCCACAACATTAAATCCTATAAAAATAAGATAGACTAGAAAAATTAAGTAGAGAGCCTTATTTATTATGAATAAAGAAACTAAAAAGAAACTTGAAGGAAACTAAAACTAAAATGAAAACAAGATTGAACTTGGGTTGCCTCCCAAGAAGCGCTTATTTAAGGTCATTAGCTCGACCCCTTATTTGGCTCGCTTAAATCGTGATCTGGTCGGGGTGAGAAACTTTTGGACTTTTCTTCCAATAGCCCAATTTATTATGAAGAGAGTTGTCATTATAAGAATAATGTAGTGTATCTCGACTCTCTTCATCTTCATCTTCTTAAGAGTCCTTTCCGGCGGTCGAAAATGGTTCAGATTGAGCTTCCAATTATCGACATCAGTGAAATCTACACACACAAAGGAAAAACAAATCTCCCACAAGCATGTTATATAAGATAGAACCAAGACCATATCAATAAAAGCAGAATAAGAAATAAAAACTGAATCATATCCAACAAAGTCAAATATAGGTACCTCTATAAAATTTTCCAAAAGCTCACAAGAAATACTAACCTTACATTGCTGAGAGATACCTAAAATTTCTAAACATGTGGATGTAACTTCCTCTGAATCCATTGATGTTTCTACCTTTGGATTAGGTATTGGTGCTACTAAAGGTGGTGATTCTTGAGACTTTGCTAAATCTACATAAGTCCCTACACATTGATCCACAATATGTTCAATCCTTACAATTTTCATAGTCTCAAAAGATTTTATGGATAAAGGAGGTGATTCTTGAGAAGATGCTTCCACAACACAGCTCCCTACACTTCCTTTCATTGACTTCATTTGCATTTTAAACTTAATCTACCTCATTACATTCATCATCCGAAAATTCAATTTCATCATAATCTGTTATAAAACTTGGAGGTAGATATGAAAACTTGTTATCCACTACATTATCATCACAATCCTCATCTGAAGAGTCTTTATCATTATATACATCCAAAAATCTACACTCAACCATATTAGAATCATATAATTTTTTAAAATCTTTGTTTTCATTAGCCTTCACTAGCCTTTGTGGACAAGGAACCCTTAGTGAAGGTCTTGGAAAAGATTGAACTTCCTTTTTCCCATATTCCCTTTGAGCTTGCGGAGGAGGTCCAACTTGCTTATCTAGTGTTGGTGTAATCAATCATTAAGGGAACAATACTTGTGGCCTTTGGGAACTTCTTGGAGTAATGGAACTGAGTTCTTGAGGTCTTTTATTGTTCTTCTCCTCAATTTTGTACAAGTCCTTTTTCAGAAGTTCTTCATGATTCTTGCCACTTCTCAACTTAATATCATTACCATTTTCACTAGATCTTGTCTGTGTAGGAGGGGGATCATGTTTGAACTATTTTGAAACTATGCTATCAATCTTTGCCTCCAACTATTTGGACCTCACATTCTGTGACTGGAGATTTTCAAAACACTTAGATGGTTGAATAACATTTTGTTTGATAGTCTCCCTAGCATTTATGGCTTGCACTTCTTGAATTTTTGAGGGAGATTCCATCCAACTTTTATCTAACCATTCTTGGAGATTCAATGTCACTTGATCAATTAATGTATATGCTTCGTCCAAACTCTTGTTCATAAAAGAACCTTCAGCTGATGAATCCAACAAAGATTTATCTGAAAAAGAAATCCCCTTGTAGAATATGTGCAATGTCAGCCATCTTTCCAAGCCATGATGAGGCACAATCTTTGTAGAATCTTGAATCTATCCCATGCTTTAAATAATGATTCTCCATCTTCCTGAACAAAATTTGTGATGTAATTCCTCATATACGCTATTTTGCTTGGAGGGAAAAAATGATTTAGAAATTGCTGCTCCAATTGTTTCCAACTTGTGATGCTTTGAGAATGGAGAAAATTAAACTAAGTTTTTACCCTATCTTTAATACTGAAAGGAAATGTCATCAATCAAACTACATCCGCTGAGACACCCTCACAGTTTATAATATCACAAAACTTCAGGAATTCTTCAAGATGGAAATATGGGTTTTCTAATATTTCTCCTCCAAATTTGTAACCTTGTATCATGGTGATTAACTTTGGGTCTAGTTGGAAACTCTCTGCTTCGATATGAGGTTGCACAATCAAAGATAAAAATCTTATGGAAATAGGTGTAGAAAATTCTCTCAAAGGCCTGCTTGACATGTTAGTGCTCATAGATATCTAAAAAAATTATGAGAAAAAAAACAAAAATGAAGAATTAAAGACAAGAAATAAAATGATAAATAAAAAACAAGAAAGAAAATACAAAATTTAAATTACAAGAAAGAAAGTGCATAATGAAAATAAGAAAGAAAAGGCAAAAGGAAAAAGAAAAATATCTAGAGTAACTCATATGCTAATCAATTAATGTTAATCTGAAACAGCTCTCGACAACGGCGCCAAAAACTTATTATGAACCGCAAGTGCATGGCTACGTCATCAGTAATATAAAAGATTATCGATCCCATAGGGACTGTTGATTAAGCACTAGTTAACTTGCGCAGTAAATTATCTAGATAAACTAAATGGTTCACAAACACTAGAGATGAATAAAAGAGAAATGAGAGAGAGAGAGTAAAGAGCGTAAGTGAATGAAGGATGATAGATACTAGGATTTGGGTTTTATTGCGATGCTAGTCAATGTCCCTATGCATTATTCATTTACCTAACTCCATGCTTATACTCGTGTAGGAGTTTTAACTAAAGTCTGGTACAATCTTGCGAAGATCACACCGAAGAGTTTACCCAAGTTATAATGCCATTAAGTAGAAGAGGTAATTTAGGAAATCCAGTTATCTGGCTATCCTTCTATCACAACGACCCCTGGTCTATGTTCCTAGATTACACAAGTCACTTCCTAATGGTAGATTAATGCAATTAAGTAGAAAAGGTAATTTAGGAAGTCCGATTATAGGGCTATCCTTTTGTCACCAGGGCCCTTAGTCCATGTTCATAGATTACACGGATCACTTCCTAACATTAATTTGGGAAAACTCTCTAAACTCTAAATAATCTTCCTAACAAGGATTAGTCCCTATATTAAGATCTTTTGACTCTAGAAATTGGGTAAGTATCGATGTCCTCTGTCACGAAGGACATAATATGTTCGGTTGAATGGGTATCCTTCTGTAACAAGGATCCCTAATAAGCTATGAATTGATACATTACTTTTGGGTCAATTTATGGTGATCTTTATATATTTGCACACTTTAATTTCCAATTTTAATCATATTCCCCAAACAAGGTTTTTATGAGCTTTATGACGTTTATCTTTCTAATACATGATTTATTCTTCATTATGTGAATTTGGTCTTGTAGGGTACTAATGGATTCAAGATTCAAGTGGAGGTTTGGTTCACTCAACCAAATGGAGTCCAAAAGCCTAATTGAGCTCAATTAAGCCTGGACTCAGATCAGACCCTAACTGAACCTAACCCTAGGTATAAAAGCTGGAATTTGGCACGGTGAACAGTGAGCTTGCGCTACTGTTCATCGTGTCATTTCCTCAACGCGCGACCGTGACTCCTCCCTGCATCCAGATCTGTGAGCAGCTTGTCCTCATTGGCGGTGAGGTTTTCAACTTCAGGCGACCAGTTTCCGATCACTGTTAGTCTTCAGCAAGTGAATTTGGCGGACAGAATACTGTAGTTGTGGATCACGACTTTCTCCTTAGTCCGGCGGCGTTCCTCCAGTTTGAGTTTCCATTCCACTCCAGAACCATCGGCGGCGTTCCTCCGATGCTTCTGATCCATTACGAGCTCGCGATTCCAACGCGAGTGAATCCTATGCGCGACAGTGAACAGCTTCAAATCTTGAACTCGCTGAAGATTTGTGAGCTAATTTAGGTGAATTTGAGTTCATCTTGAAGCTCATGGGCACCATCCCGATTTCCATTGGAGAGTTCTCTGCGGATTCTTTGTGCGACGACAAAGAGAAGACAAACTGATTTAAGAGTTGGATTGTAGGGATGTTAGGTTTTCTTTGCAATTTGCTTTCTAGTATAGATCTTTCTTATTTCTGCTCTTTTGTTTCTGAATTGATTAGTTCATAGCTTAGATTCATTTGTCGTTTCATTTTCTGCATGAATCTGTTCTTTTAGTTCTGTTCTTTTGTGTTCTGGTTTAAATTCTATTTGGTTTCATAATTTCTGCTGCAACTTTGTTTGAATTATTCATGAGCTGATAGATTAGTTAGTTTAATTGAGTATTTAATCTCTAGTGTGCCTAGTTTGATGTCTTGAAGTTCGATTTTGCAATGCACCGAGCTGAAATTCTGCATTCGTGTTAGACGTAGGTAAATTCAATTAGTTTAGTAGCTTTAGTTCTACATTAATTCCAGGTAGCTTTAGATTAGAACTCTAGTTTGCTTCAGTTATATTGGCTATTTTTAAGGTTGATTGTCGTATAGGGTTGAGCATTATTCTGTGCAAACATGGATTGAGGTATTTGATTTCTAGGTTTTACTTTTGCAGTAGGTAGCTAAAGTGTTGCAAATTATTTCTGGTTTATATTTCATTTCAATACCAAATCCAATTTTATAACTTGAAAACCCAAAAAGAGTGTTCTAAATCCAAGACAAGCAGGTTTCTAGCATAATCCTTGGAAAATTTGACTCGGGCCTTATACTAAAACATTTCCTTGTGTAGTTTGGGTTTTCGATTATAACATTAATTTGGGAGCGTATTCGTGACATACATTTGGAAAGCATACCAAATTTTGGCGCCGTTGTCGGGGAGAACACTAACTTTGCTAGAATTGTTTCTTTGTTTTGGTTTGTGAATACTTTTCTTTATCTCAGCTTTAGTTTCTCTGATTTAATTGACTATCTACTGAATATTGATTGTTGATTTGCTTGCATGACTAGGTCTTCCTTTGCAACATTGCTTGAACTTGACCCGGAGATTGAGAGAACCTTTTGGGCTTTGAGGAAGCAAGCTAGGTCAGTAAGAACTCTTGAGAGCAAAATTTTAGATATGAATAATCAGATAACAAAAAGTAATCAAACCATGAAAGAGCTTGCAGCTCTAGATGTGGCTTATAAGTATTCATGCATCACTTATCCAGATTTGGCAAGAGATTTTGAACTCAGATCAAGACTTATCCATCTGCTTCCCAAGTTTCAAGGTTTATCAGGAGAAGATCCCAACCAGCATCTACATGAATTCCATGTGGTTTGTTCTACCATGAAATCACAAGGGATTTTAGAAGAAGACATTAAGTTGAGGGGCTTTCCATTCTCTTTGACAGGAGTAGCTAAAGATTGGTTATACTACCTTCCAGCTGGATACATTACAAGTTGGATTGATATGAAGAGAGCATTTTTGGAGAAAATTTTTCCAGCTTCTAGGATAGCAACCATTAGGAAGAGCATTTGTGGTATTCAGCAAGTAGTGGGCGAGACTCTCTATAATTATTGGGAAAGATTCAAGAAGTTGTGTTTGAGTTGTCCACAACATCAAATTAGTGATCTGTACACCCACGAAATGATAAGCTATACCTATGAGTATTTTTTTTCTTTTAGAATAAAAGAAAAAGAGAAATGGAAATAGAAACCAAAATGAAATAAAAAGAAAGTGAGGTTAAGGTTTGAACCTTGAACCTTCCACAAATGATAGAGTTAAATTGGTGTATGGTAACCACTAGAGTAATGAATAATAGATGAATAGAAAAGAATGAAAATTGTAGTTAAAAGTGAGAAGATAGTTAAGTAAAGGAACAAGAGAAAATCAAGTAGCTTACCTCCTCTTCCTCTTGGTTAAGAAAAGAAGCAAGCAAAAGACAAGTTGTCTTTTCTCCCTTCTTCTCTATTTTCGTTGGAATTAAGAGAGTGAGGAGATAGAGGAGTTAAGGGGATGAATGGGGACATGTTCATTCTCATTGAGAATAAATAGGAATGAGAGAAGAAAAGGGAAAGAAAATTAGTTGATTCTTCCTTCTTCTTCTTCTTCCTCCTCCTTCCTTCTCCTTCTTCCTTCTCCACCGAAACCTAAACCTCTTCCTCTCTCATTTCCGAAAATCCAAGCTAAGTTCTTCTTTCTAAGAAAAACAAATTCACAAGAAGGAGTCCTCAAAGATCTACTCCTTACAAGCAAGAGAAGAAAGGAGAAAAATAAGAGGAGAAGTTTCTTCTTCCTCTTCACAAGGGTACCATCTTCTTTAGGAAAAACAAGCAACAAGTTGTAAGTATCCCCTCACCTGTGGTACAAGTTGTTTACGTATTTTCCATGAGGTTAGAATGCATAAAAACCTAGGATCACTTCTTTGAAGTTTCGGCCATGATTAATTCTAGGGTTCAAGGAAGGTTAAAATTTAATCTAGCATGCTCATGGATCCCCTTATGATATGATATGAAGTTAGCTTGATATTCATGCTTGTATGTTGTTTAGAGCTTATTTCCCTCTTCATGAAGTTTCGGCCATGATTAATTCTAGGGTTCAAGGAAGCTTAAAATTTAATCTAGCATGCTCATGGATCCCCTTATGATATGATATGAAGTTAGCTTGATATTCATGCTTGTATGTTGTTTAGAGTTTATTTCCCTCTTCATGAAACTTTCGGCCATGATCAATTCTAAGGTTCAAGGAAGCTTAAAATTTAATCTAGCATGCTCATGGATCCCCTTATGATATGATATGAAGTTAGCTTGATATTCATGCTTGTATGTTGTTTAGAGTTTATTTCCCTCTTCATGAAACTTTCGGCCATGATCGATTCTAGGGTTCAAGGAAGCTTAAAATTTAATCTAGCATGCTCATGGATCCCCTTATGATATGATATGAAGTTAGCTTGATATTCATGCTTGTATGTTGTTTAGAGTTTATTTCCCTCTTCATGAAACTTTCGGCCATGATCAATTCTAGGGTTCAAGGAAGCTTAAAATTTAATCTAGCATGCTCATGGATCCCCTTATGATATGATATGAAGTTAGCTTGATATTCATGCTTGTATGTTGTTAGAGCTTAATTCCCTCCTTCATGAACTTTCGGCCATGAAAGAATTAGAGACCTAGGAAAGCTTAAAAAATTGGTTTAACATGCTTATGACTTCCCTTATGATATGATATGAAGCTAACATGAAATTCTATGCTTGAAGGTTGTTTAGAATTTAGGTTCATACCCTTTGAACTTTCGACCATGATGAGATTAGTAGCCTAGGAAAGTTTAAAAGTTGAATTAACATGCTCATGACTTTCCTTATGATATGATATGAAGTTAACATGATGTTCTCATGCTTGTATGTTGTTTAGAACTTAGTTTCATGCTCCTTACTATTCGGCTAAGAACAAGAACTAAATACCTAGGAAGCTTGGAACCTAAGCAAAACCTACTCATGATGTTCCTTAAAGTATAGGATATGAAATTGGTTTAGGGTTGATATGCTTTTGTACCACTTGTAATCTAGGTTTATGCTTACAATGTTTCGGCCACAACTAGGTTGAAAGACCTAGGAAGCTTAGAACCTAACCAAATATGCTCATGATGTTCTTTATGATAAATGCTATGAAATTGATTTAGGGTTCATATGCTTTTATGTTGGTTGTACCCTAGGACAATACTTTGAATGTTTTCGGCCTCCCTATAGTAATGGGTGATTGAGATCCAATTGGGAATCATTATGTGCCTCACATGCTACGTTATGAATTAAGAGATGTTAGTTAATGATACCATGCATGATTATGTTTTTCTATGATAAGTGATGTGTTCATTTATGTATGTCTATGAACTATGCATGATAATGTCTCTTATGATGTGCTATTGCTATATGCTCAAGTATGCATGCTTTATGATATGGCAAGTAATATGCTCATTTATGTACGTTTATGATCCATGCATGATAATGTCTCTTATGATGTGCTATTGCTATATGCTCAAGTATGCATGCTTTATGATATGACAAGTAATATGCTCATTTATGTATGTTTATGATCCATGCATGAAAATGTATCTTATGATGTGCTATGTGCTCAAGTATGCATGTTTTATGATATGGCAAGTAAAGGCCTAAGAGTTGCTTCCCTTTGTTGGGACTAAGAGCACTCTTTATGACATGACAAGTGAAGGCCTAAGAGTTGCTTCCCCTTGGGGACTAAGAGCACTCTTCATGATATGACAAGATATGATATGCTATGTTATGACATGTACCATGATATGTTATTTTACTTGGTATGGCTTGTACCAAGGGTGAGCTCCATAAGCGCCCCTAGGCCGACGGACTATGAACAGGTCTAGTAAAAAGGGATAGGCTCCTTAGTACGCCCCTAGGTCGACGGTCGTAGTACGTACCTAGTTCCCTAGTAGGTTCGGGGCTAGCTACTCTGTCCTAGGGATTGCGCGCATTTATGTATGTATATGGTACAAGTCAGACCCTCATGATGATATTATGTTCAAGTACTATATGATATGTTTTAAGACATCTTGCATATGACATGACACATGTTTTAAAAGACATCTTGCATGATATGATTTATGATATGATATGCTATGCCTTATCATTTATATGACATGATGCTCTTATGATTTATGATATGATATGCTTTTATTATTTATATGGCATGATGTTCTTTTATTAATGATATGACACATCATGATATTTCTTTATGATATGCTATGCCCTTATGATTTATATGACATGATGCTCTTATGATTTACGATATGATATAACATGATGATCTTTATGAGATGATAATGATATGATGCTATGTTTTCACAATATGATGTTAGATGATTATGTTTCCATTGCCATATGCTTATGTGATTATGCTTTGATATATGTGTTTTGTGAGTAGGAAAGGATCTTACTAAGCTTGTGTGCTTATAGCTTACTTTCCTTGTACCACAGATAAGGGCAAAGAATGGATGAACTAGGGGAGCCGTAGGAGAGGCAGGAGATGTGTGTGGTGGTGGCTCGGCTAAGACAAAATAAGAGACCTACTTATGTTATTTTTTTTTATGTTGACATGAGCTAAGTTTAATTATGTTAATGTTCCGCATGACTTCATGATACTTCCGCTTTTTTACTTTAGAGAGAAATTTTAATATGCATGAATGTTTCCGCAAGTAGTAGTAAAGTAACCCCGCCCTACTAGCAGGAGGGGCGGGAGTTACATGATCAACTTCTTGTTTAGTATTTTTATGAGGGACTACTTCCTATGGATAGGAGCATGATTGATGCAGCAGCTGGAGGAGCTTTGGTGAATAAGACTCCAAATCAAGCAAGAGAACTTATTTCAAATATGGCAGAAAATTCATAGCAATTTAGAAGTAGAGCTCTTGGTACTAGAGTGGTTAATGAAACTCAATTGGTCTCAACTGAGCAACAAGAAATTAGAAACAATTTGCAAGAATTGACCTCTCTAGTAAAGCAAATGGTGTTACAAAATTCTTTTCATGTTTCAAATTTTCCTTTACCAATGATGAAATTGTGTGGAATTTGTTCTAGCCAAGAACATTCTTCAGATTATTGTCCTAACTTACATCAAGATGAATCGGTGGCAGCCATTTCAAGACCTTAATATCAATCACATAAATATGATCCCAACTCTTCAACTTATAATCCGGGATGGAGGGATCACCCTAATTTGAGGTATGGAAACACATTTTATCAACAACCACCACAAGGACAAATTCATCAGCCATCATTCCAGCATCAACAGAATCAACACCATTTTCAGAGTCACCCAGTAGTTCATTCTCAGCAATATCAGCAGCTTCAACAACCATAATTTCAACAAAATTTCAGCTAAAATCAGCAATTTCAACCATTCTAGAATTTTCAGCAGTCGAATGTTGCAATTCAGCCATAATTTCAGAACTTACAGAATCAACAAACACATTTCCAGCAGATTCAGCAACCTGTGCAGAATTTCCAGCAACCAAGTAATGTAAACCAGCACCAATTCCAGCATGCACTGCCATATTCTAAAAGTCCGAGATCAATGCAACTTCAGAACAATAGCAGTAGTTCAAAAATATAAGATTTGATGCAGCAAATGTTGCAACAGCAGCAGCAAATGATGCAACAGCAATAACACCAGCAGAGGACTGATACAGCATTGTAAAACATTAAAAGACAGATTGGGCAGCTGGAAAGTAACATTAATCAAATGCAGAGCCAAGGATCTGGGCAATTGCCTTCACAACCCACTCTAAATCCTAAGGGAAATGTGAGTGCATTAACTCTTCGAAGTGGTAAAACAACTTCAGATCCAATTTAGAATTCACAATCTGGTTTACAGCATAATTCACCTTTGACAGTAGCATATTCAACTTCACAAAAATTCTAGATTTCTCCAGCAAATCCAGGCCAGATAGATTCAGCACAAAATGGCATGGCTGGAACTGATCAACAACATTTTAATCACCTTACAGCTTCAGAACTTACACAATCTGGTGGAACAAATTTCGGATTGGAAATTAATCCAACAAAAGCTAGCAATTCAGCTTCAAATTCAGCACAGAATCTGGACAAAAAGTTTAACCAGCAAGGAGTTGAGCCTTCCATTTTGTTACCTTTCCCTCGAAGAAGTATACAACCAAGAAAAGAGATGGAGGAAGAAAAGGCTAGAGAGTATCAAGATTTGGTGAAATTATTTAGCAAGGTTGAAGTGAATGTGCCATTGCTAACCATAATCAAATAAATTCTGAAATATGCCAAATTCCTCAAGAATCTTTGTGTACACAAAAATAAATTGAAGGGAAATGAATTGATTAGTATGGGGAAAAATGTCTCAGCATTACTTCAGCCAATTCCTCAGAAATGTGAAGATCCAAGAGTTTTCACAGTTCCTTGTGTTATAGGAGATTATATTTTTGAGGATGCAATGTTAGATCTTGGAGCTTCTATAAATGTGATGCCTAAGTCAGTTTTCCAGTCATTAAGAATTGGACCTTTGCAACCCACAGGTGTAGTGATTCAGTTGGCTAACCGAAGTCAAGCACACCCAGCTGGAGTGATTGAGGATGTATTGGTAAAAGTGAGGGAGTTAATTTTTCTTGTAGATTTTTACATCTTAGATATGGAGGGTGATGTGCTTGCAAATAGGTCTCCACTTATTCTTGGACGTCCATTCTTGAAGACTACGAGGACCAAGATTGATGTTCATGCGAGAACTCTTTCCATGGAAATAGGAGACACGGTGGTTTGGTTCAGTATTTTCGAGGCTATGAAGCATCCTAGAGATGATCATTCTATACTTAGCGTGGAAATCTCAGAGGAGCTGGAAGGCATGGATTTTTTTGTCAAAAATTGATTCAGATTCGGATACTATGGATGTTGATCAAGGAGATGAATTTGTTTCATTGTTAGAGGATATCGTAGATATAGAAGCAGATGTTAGTTCAGGTATATGCGTAGGGGATTGCTTAGGAGAAGCATTACCCCTAGAATTGCCCAGAGAAGAAGAATTATGTGTAGGGGATTGCTTAGGAGAAGCTATACCCCTAGGATCGCTCTCTGTTGACCAGACACAGAATGAGTTGAAGTCGTTACCTCAATATTTGAAGTATGCCTATTTAGGAGAAATCAGCAGCTACCTGTCATTATAGCTCATAATTTGAAACCATATCAGGAGGAAAGATTGTTAAAGATTCTAAGACAGCATAGGAAAGCCATTGGATAGACTATGGTAGATATTTCTGGGATCAGTCCTTCTATTTGCATGCACAAGATTTATTTGGCGGAGGATGTGAAGCCAGTGAGACAACCACAAAGACGACTGAACCCTTTGATCTTGGATGTGGTAAAGAAGGAGGTGACTAGACTATTACAGGCATGCATTATTTATCCGATTTCTGACAGTAAATGGGTAAGTCCTATCGATGTGGTTCCGAAGAAGTCAGGGGTGACAGTGGTAGCTAATGAGGAGAATGAATTGATGCCCACAAGAGTGAAGAATTCTTGGAGAGTATGTGTGGACTACAGGAAGCTAAACCAAGCAAGTCGGAAGGACCATTATCCTTTGCCTTTCATTGATCAGATGTTAGAGCGGCTAGCAAGCAAGTCACATTATTGCTTCCTCGACGGTTACACTGGTTATTTTCAGATTTGCATCGACCCAGAGGACCAGGAGAAGACTACCTTCACTTGCCCTTTTGGTACATTCGCATATCGTCAGATGCCATTCGGACTATGTAACGCTCCAGGTACTTTTCAGCGATGCATGGTGAGTATATTTGGGGATTGATTAGAGCATTGCATGGAAGTATTCATGGATGATTTTTCTGTTTATGGCTCATCTTTTGATGCAAGTTTGGAAAATTTATCTCGAGTTTTGAGTAGATGCATTGACATGGATTTGGTTATAAATCTTGGAAACTGTCACTTTATGGTATAGCATGACATTATTTTAGGTCATATAATCTCTAGGAAGGGCATTGAAGTAGATCCTGCTAAAGTTAGCGCAATATCTTCTTTATCTTACCTCGCATGTGTGCGGGATGTTCGAGCTTTTCTTGGCCATGCAGGATTCTACAGGAGATTTATTAGGGACTTCAGTAAGATTGCTCTGCCCTTGTCTCAGTTGCTTCAGAAGGATGTTACATTTCATTTTGATCAGAGGTGTAGAGAGGCTTTTGACAGATTGAAGGAGACTCTTACTTCAACACCTATTATCAGACCCCCAAACTGGTCCTTACCTTTTGAGTTGATGTGTGATGCTTCAGATTATGCAGTGGGAGTTGTACTTGCACAGAGAGTGGATTGAGCTCCACACGTTATTTGCTACGCTTCCAAGACCTTAGATTCAGCTCAAGCAAACTACACCATGAAAGAAAAAGATCTTCTTTCTATTGTTTTTTCTTTAGATAAGTTCAGACCATATTTACTTTGTTCTCATGTGGTTGTATTTTCTGATCATGCAGCTTTGAAATATCTCCTCAAGAAGCTTGATGCAAAGCCTAGGTTAATCAGATGGATGCTTCTGCTTCAAGAATTTGACATAGAGATATGTGATAGGAGTGGGAAGGAGAATTTGGTTGCAGATCACTTTAGCAGGATTGAAGGAGACTTGGATCATTCGGTTATTGATGATGATTTCATAGATGAGTAGCTTTTACAGCTGCATGGTGAGTCACCATGGTATGCGGATCTAGTTAATTTCTTGGTAGCACATGTTTATCCCAAACAATTTTCAAAAGCTCAAAAAGATAAATTAAAAAGTGATTCAAAATTTTATGTTTGGGATGATCTTTATCTATGAAAATTTTATAGTGATCAGATCATTAGGAGATGCATATTTAATTATGAGTTTCAGTCTGTACTTACTTTTTGTCATTCTTTTAAGTGTGGAGGACATTTTGGACCACAAAGAACTGCAGCAAACTGGCCTACCTTTTAAGTGTGGGGGTCATTCTTTTAAGTTTTAGAATGTGGTTTGTACTGGCCTACCTTTTTTCGTGATGCTTATGCTTTTTATAGATCATGTGATAGGTGTCAACGAACTGGAAACATAGGACTTAGAAATGAAATGCCTCAACAATTCATTTTATTTTGTGAGGTTTTTGATGTTTGGGGTATTGACTTTATGGGTCCATTTCCTGTCTCTTTTGGATTTGCATATATCTTATTAGCAGTTGATTATGTTTCCAAATGGGTGGAGGGCATTCCCACTCGGATTGATGACTCTTCTGTTGTTGTTAGCTTTGTCAGGTCTCACATATTTTACAGGTTTGGAGTACCCAGTGCGATCATAAGTGATCAAGGGTCTCATTTTTATAACAGACATATGTAAGCTTTGCTACATAAGTATGGGGTTACCCACAAAGTTTCTACATCCTATCACCCTTAAACAAATGGGCAAGCAGAGGTGTCTAATAGGGAAGTGAAGGTAATTCTTGAAAAGACTATGGGACCAGATAGGAAGGACTGGAGCAAAAGACTTGAAGATGCACTATGGGCTTATAGGACTGCTTTCAAGCCCCCTATAGGAATGTCTCCATACAGGATTGTGTATGGAAAAGTTTATCATCTACCCGTGGAGATTAAGCATAGGGCGTATTGGGCAGTCAAAGCATGTAATTTTGATAGCAACATGGTTGGAGAAGAGAGGAAATTGCAACTCAAGAACTCGAGGAAATTAGGTTGGAAGCCTATGAGAACTCACAGATTTATAAGGAAAAAACCAAGAAATTTCATGATAAACAAATTGAGGTGAAAGAATTTGAAATTGGTGACAAAGTTCTTTTATATCGATCTCATCTCAAATTGATTAAAGGTAAGTTGAGATCTAGATGGGAAGGACCTTCTGTGTTACTAATGTTTTCTCTTATGGAGTGGTTGAGATTCAGGATATGTCTACTGGTCGGATTCTTAAAGTGAATGGGCATAGGCTTAAGAAGTTCCATGAAGGAGTTAATGGTTTGGTGGTGGAGGAAATGGACCATTTTGATGCTATCTACCCGGGCTAAAGGGGAGTTTCACTCTATCTCTTTTCATTTGAAGATGAATAAATTTTAGGATCTTAGTAGTCATCTTATTTCTTTAGATAGAGCTTTTGGTTTCGTTTTGAGTTCTCTTTTTGCATTAATAAATCCTTAGTCTCCTTAATAGTTTTTATGTTTACATCATTATTATTTCAGACTTTTGGATTTATGTTCATTGCAATTACCTTTTCTTTAAGTTTGGTAGTCTTTATTTTAGGAATAAATGGTACTTCATCCTTTTTAACAATTCTTTGTATCATTTTTGGAGGTTTTGAAAGGAATGTTAAATTTGATTATTGAGTTGAGGAACTTTATGGCATGAATGAACTCTAAGATTGCATGAGGTGAACACTAAGTGATGGATTCTTGATTGATGGAATGGTATGATAACTTTTATTTACCTAGTGAGGTTTGGGCATATTTGAGTGATGCTCTTGTGGCTTATTCCACTCTAGAACCTGCTTTAAATCTATTTAGTACCACTAAGCAGATTTAAGTCCCCTTTATGAAATTTACTCCATTAGCATATTGCCCACATTTATCTTCGCTATTTTTCTTATCATGAATCATCATATCTTTATTCTTTTCTCATGTCTTATTTCTTTGGATATGGTTACCTTGGGACAGACAAAGAATTATGTGTGTGTGTGGGGGGGGGGGGGGGGGGGGGGGTAGTCTTTGATTGAGTTTCTTTTGTTGGTGGAGAAGCGAATTCTGCAGAAAAAAAGGACCACAGTGGAAGTTGTTGGCTGTGTGTCATTGCTCCAATAATTGATACATTTGGTTGTGAAAAGGAGTATTGTGAACAGCTTGGAATACCGGAAACTGATACTATGGTGTTTTCTTTTTGAAAATTCTGTATCAAGATTTGGAATGCAATATCCAGTTGAAATTTAAGAAGATGCTTGAACAAATGGTATGCTGCCTTTCATGACATCTGCAAAATAAGAAAGGATGCCTTGAGAATTCATTCTAGACAAATAAATGCCAGAACAGTGGATTTTTGTAGCTACTGGAATGTGATTTAAATGGACTAGAATTCGGAACTCAATTGATGGGCAATTATTTCATCAACTGAGCACTTGAATGGAGTATCATTTACTTTAAACAGTGAGGTAAAAATGCTAGAAACAGAATTCAGAAACAAATGAAAATAAGAGTGTGTAACTCTTTCATTATCAGCCCTTGAAACCTTTGGGAACGAATTGAAATTCTTGTATTTCCTACGGCAATTGTTATTTATTTTCTTTCCAAATTTTACAAACCTGCTAGACAGGATTTTGACAGTATCAAGTTGCTGAAATTCTGAATTGCAGTGAACTTTCTAATTGATGTCACTTGCTGAAACAAGATGGGAATTCAAGCTATTATTTTACTAAATGATTATAAAGTTCTATGGGAATAAATTGTTAAGCTTGAAGTTAGAAGCAGGAACATCATATGTGAATAATGAGTTACCAATCTGGAATTCAGAACCCTGTGAGATTAATGCAGAATTGAGCAATTCTGATAAAGTTGGAAAGCTGTGCAGTTTGGAATGAATGGGTATCAAAAATTTAGAAATGACATCAAGGAAAGGAGAAGCTTAGATGAAATTTTGTAACGTGAAGTAACAAATGGAATGTGGGCATCAATAGCTTCTACCAAGATTCATTTCAACTACTGCAATATGGAATAGAAATGACACTTAATAGCAATTGAGGGTTGAATTTGGTTGAATGAGAAGAATAAATAAAACAGTGACGGTTGTTGGGTTGTGAAGTGATCCTCGATTCAAAGAATGGAATTTCATATCTGAAATGGAACAATGAAAACAAAAGAGGATGATTGCTGAAATGACAGAAATGAATATAATACAGAAATTCAAGAAGTGCAGAGTTTGTAGAAAAATGTGACAATTTTGTGCCAAATTGGGAAGTGGATGGTAACCATTTAGCATTGTTGAAACCTGTAAACTTCTCAGTTATGCATTGTGTAGGGTCTTAAGAGATAAGATGAAGAAGAATTGAAGTCTTCTGGGAATAAACAGTGATAAATTGATACAAAGTCCAAAATTGAAGAAGAAAATGAAATCTGTTTCTTGCTGCATAAATGGAGTTCAAAGTTATTCGTCTATGAAGAATTTGAAATCTAGCTGTGATTTTAGTGGTGATAACTGGATATCTTTCTTCTCCAGAGTTTACAAGATTTTAGACAAGAAATTTGACACTTAACAGGGAAACAAGCTGGAAACTGAAGGCTGAACTGAATTTGCAGTTTTGGTATTGGGCTGAAATTTCAGCAGAGGGAAGTTAAACTTTAAGCTGAATTTTTGTGCCAATGCAGGGTAAGAGGTTAAGACTTACTGTCGGTCATATGCAGAAGAGGATGTTAAGAGGAAAGAAGTGAACATTTGCAAAAGAAACTGAATTCTGATTTAAATACAGATAAGTTTTGTGTCATAGGTAATGTGTTGATTTGTGCCAAACTGTCTGGTTAGTCGAATCTGAAATAAGGGGAATTTAAGTCATCTTGATTCATTATTTAATGAGCTATCTTCCAAGGCTTATTTGCTAGGGAAATTTGGATGGAAGCTGTTGAAATAAAATCAACAAACTAAAAGACAGATTCATGTTTTTACAGTGCCGAAGCTAATAAGTATCAGAATTTCAATGTGTTGATGAGGAATGGATGTAATTCAGAGCAATGTGTTGAACCAAACCAAAGAATTTCAGATTTGATTGATGATTTTGAAGAATTTGCAGCTAAGGATTTGCAGAAACAGAATTTAGTGCCAACTGGAACAAGAGAGAGATGTGAAGAAAGAAAAAAAAAATGTATGGCTATAAATGAAGTGGGAATAAAAGGATGAGTGCAGATTGGTGTGTTTTTTAGATCATATCAGTAATTAGATGCAGTGAAGGAGAAATGCAGAATTTTGTGTCATGGCCGGAATTTAACATCACATAGCATTCTAGTTCCATGTCTTCTACTTCAAGTTGAACTTGTCTTCTTCTTTGCTTGATCATAATTGATTCTTTCATTTACATATGAATTTGCTCTCCTTTCCAATGGTTGTAAATTTTCATGACTGTGCATCTTAATATCTGTGATGGAGGTAAAAATTAGATGAAAAGCAAGCTTATGGTAGTGGATTTGCTATGAGAAGCTTGAGTGATCTCCACCTTTGCATGAATTGAGATTAGGATGAGAGCCACTTCAAATTACCTTGTGAGAATTAGAAATGTTATCATTCTTATTTCATTCATGATGGATGAAATTATCAAGTGTTGAACCAAGGTAAGAGTAGAGTGCAGGAATGTTTGAATTTATGAAACTTAATAATTTCAGGTAACTTCCTTTTACTATCTTTTAAACATGATCTAGAATAGTTAGAAGGAGGTACGATCTTAGTTGTTACTTTAGTTAGCTCACTTGCACGAGGCGTGCAAGAATAAGTGTGGGGGATTTGATAAGCTATGAATTGATACATTACTTTTGGGTCAATTTGTGGTGATCTTTATATATTTGCACACTTTAATTTCCAATTTTAATCATATTCCCCAAACAAGGTTTTTATGAGCTTTAAGACATTTTTATTTCTAATACATGATTTATTCCTCATTATGTGAATTTGGTCTTGTAGGGTACTAATGGATTCAAGATTCAAGTGGGGGTTTGGTTCACTCAACCAAATGGAGTCCAAAACCCTAACTGACCTCAATTGAGACTGGACTCAGATCAGACCCCAGCTGAACCTAACCCTAGGTATAAAAGCTGGAATTTGACACGATGAACAATGAGCTTGCACTATTGTTCATCGTGTCGTTTCCTTAACACGCGACCGCGGCTCCTCCCTGCATCCAGATCTGCGAGCAGCTTGTCCTCATTGGCGGTGAGGTTTTCAACTTCAGGTGACCAGTTTTCGATCACTGTTAGTCTTCAGCAAGTGAATTTGGCGAACGGAACACAGTAGCTGTCGATCGCGACTTTCTCCTCAGTCCGGCGGCGTTCCTCCGGTTTGAGTTTCCATTCCACTCCAGAACCATCGGCGGTGTTCCTCCGGTGCTTCTGATCCATTTCCGACAACACTCCATTCTTCATGGCTCTTCATCCAGCTCACAATTCCAGCGCCAGTGAATCCTGTGCACGACAATGAACAGCTTCAAATCTTGAACTCGCTGAAGATTTGTGAGCTAATTCAGGTGAATTTGAGTTCATCTTGAAGCTCGTGGGCACCATCCTGATTTTCAGTTGAGAGTTCTCTACCGATTCTTTGTGCGACGGCAAAGAGAAGACAAACTGATTTAAGAGTTGGATTGTAGGGATGTTAGGTTTTCTTTGCAATTTGCTTTCTAGTATAGATCTTTCTTATTTCTGCTCTTTTGTTTCTGAATTGATTAGTTCATAGCTTAGATTCATTTGTCGTTTCATTTTCTATATGAATCTGTTCTTTTAGTTCTGCTTTTTTGTGTTCTGGTTTGAATTCTATTTGGTTTCATAATTTCTGCTACAACTTTGTTTGAATTATTCATGAGCTGATAGATTAGTTAGTTTAATTGAGTATTTAATCTCTAGTGTGCCTAGTTTGATGTCTTGAAGTTCTGTTTTGTAATGCACCGAGCTAAAATTCTGCATTCGTGTTGGACGTAGGTAAATTCAATTAGTTTAGTAGCTTTAGTTCTACATTAATTCCAGGTAGCTTTAGATTAGAACTCTAGTTTGCTTCAGTTATATTGGGTATTTTTAAGGTTGATTGTCGTATAGGGTTGAGCATTATTCTGTGCAAACATGGATTGAGGTATTTGATTTCTAGGTTTTACTTTCGCAGTAGGTAGCTGAAGTGTTGCAAATTATTTCTGGTTTATATTTCATTTCAATACCAAATCCAATTTTATAACTTGACACCCCAAAAAGAGTGTTTAAATCCAAGACAAGCATGTTTCTAGCATAATCCTCGGAAAATTCGACTCGGGCCTTATACTAAAACATTTCCTTGTGTAGTTTGGGTTTTCGATTATAACATTAATTTGGGAGTGTATTCGTGACATACATTTGGAAAGCATACCAATCCCCCAGTTATCCAATCTAGTAGCAACTTTAACATAAAGACAAATCTCTTATATCTAAATGAATTGTCCTCAAACATATTTCGTCAAACACATACAAGGCACAATATACAATAGAATATTATATAAACACTTCATAGCATAGGAAAATATCCAAATACATAGTTCATACATCACAACACATCACAACTACTTCCTACATCCTTGATCTGAAGATTTACTCCATTACAAGGGAATTACAACTAAAGACAATAAGTAAAGCAATCTACAACTCAATACATAGAGATAGAAAGAAGAGAATGCTTATCTTTGAGGCGTAGCATCCTTGGAAGCGCTACCTTGCTCCGGAGGAGGATGAATCAGTGAAGATGGAAGATCTAGGGCCTCCCCAAAGGGGAGAACCCTTCCCCAAGCAATGGGGAAGAGCCCCAAGCCAAAGATCCATGAAAAGGGGAGAAACCCCCCTTTAATAGCACTTGGCACAGCCCTTACATGGGTCGTGACACGGCCATGTGAATCCACACGGACATGTACTACCTTAGCTCTGATATGATTGTACGGTCGTGTGGTCCACACGGCCAAAGTCTTCTTCTTCTCTGGAACTTCCACACGACCTGTGTTGATTGACACAGCCTAACTCTGCTTCTTCTCTGGAAATGTGACACAATTGTGTAGTCCACACGGCCAAAGGCTTCTTCTTCTCTGGGAATGTGACATGGTCGTGTGGTCCACACATCCAAAGTCTTCTTCTTCTCTGGGAATATGACACGGCCGTGTGGTCCACACGGTCATGACTTGACCCTTGCAAGACCCCTAACATGGCTCTGCATAGTTATGTCTCATTGAAATGACTTTTAGACTATCAAAATGGGGGTTTCTCTTGTTAGTCTTCAAACAATTTGTAGATCTTGAATTTATCTACATTTTGATATAAAGAACAGCCCATAACTCCAACGGAACACAAAGTTATGGTCATTTTAGTTTCAGTCTGCAGTGCTGAAAATTCCACACGACCTTCATACGACTGTGTGGATTCCACACGGCCTCCACACGACCCCCACACGGCCTCCACATGGCTGTGTAGATTCCACATGGCCAAAACATGGAAAAACTTGATTTTCGCATGCCTATGTGAGTTCCACATGGCCCATGCACTTTGGAAGCTCTAGAATCCATTTAAGCATCATTTTTGCTCCAAATCGCATCCTATCAATCAAAACAAGCAAGGAGTAGATGTCCAAACAAAAGGAGTAGAAATATGACATTATAATAAAATAGGGTGCAATAAACATAGATTATGCTAATGAAATATAAGTAAATGTATGTTAAAGTATGCATAAAAATGTATATAATCTACGCACATCAACCCGCTTAATGGATAGACTCTCAGCCAAGAGGTTAAGTGACCTTTTAGACTTTGTTGTCAGATTAGGTAGGACACAGAGAGGACATGATGCGATTTGGGCAATTGATGACCTATTAATCAAATCTACTCACTTTCTACCGATTCATAGGACATATTCTTTAGATTGATTAGTAGAGTTCATAATATACTTTTGAGTACTATATCGGATAGAGATCTATGATTTTCATCATAGTTGTAGTGGAGTTTATAGCAGGCCATGAGTTTAGAACTTTGTTTTAGTATAACTTTCCACCCTTAGACAAATGAACAGTCTGACAGTACTATACATACATTAAAGCATTTGCTGATAGTGTGTGTTATGGATTTCAGAGGTAGTTGATTTGCCCACAATTGGTTAGGCATCAATGTGGGAGTAGTGGAAGCATGGTGAGCTCATAACCCACAAAGTCATCACTATCTATTTGGAAATAAATCATCTTGTAGTTCTGTAGGGGAACCTTAATCCTTTACGGTTAGAGGTTTATTTATTATACTAGGATGGAGTAGTATATGGGTATGTTGGTCAGTTGTTACCCTTATATGAGGATCCCTAAGTTTGAGTAGTAAATTTGGGGATCAAATTTTTATTAGTGGGGGGGGGGGGGGAATGTAAGATAAAGCGATTAAATAATAAGTATTATTGGAAAAAAACAACTTTATGGAATATCCTAGGAATTTTTAGGAAATTTTCATGATTTACATGGAGTCCGTATGACACGTTAAGGGGATGAATCATTTGGGCTCGAAGAAAGTCTGTTTAAATAACTATTTAGGTGGGAGTTGATTGAGGAATTAACTTAGGATTTAATTAGTCTAAACCTAAGTTGGGATTATAAAACCCATTATTTTTCCTTTTCTATCATTTTCCATCATTTTTTCCCCGATTTCCCCCTCTCCTCCTCGCCAATTCACTTCTCCACTTGATCCATCGCCATCGTCGCTTGGGTGCCACTTGATCTCCCCTCTCCTAGTCACAGACACCAAATGCTCACCAGAAGCTGAGCATCCAAGTCCTCTATTCTTCCGTGCCCTAGATTGTTGGATCACCGATCCACCATCACCAGCACTTACGCACCGCCCAGATTGCCACCACCACTGCTTGGTGACACCGTTTGCTTGAGGGTAAGGAGCCAACGCAAGGGGGCAAGGTTTCCATTCGTGTAGTCACCACCCCTTTCCTCCTCTCTCTCACAAGACTTCGTAACCCTCACCGCCGACACTGCCAATCACCTAGCATTGGTTGTGGCATAATTGTCAATCTCCACTCTCCCTTCAATTTGAAGGTATGAGGTAATATTTATATCTTTGTTCTTCCTTTTGTCCGACTACCCCCATACAATTGTTACTCGATCGACATGATTGGTTGCATATCCAAAGCTATAGCGACTACACCCTTGCTGAATCTCGACCACCATAGTTGGCCTGCTGATTTTGGAGGTGGAAAGTGGTGATTTGGGATATCTGATATAGAGGCCAGCAACTTCACCTAGCTTCAACCGCAATATCTAACAGTAATCTCTGACCCAGGACCATCGTTGTCGCTTGGCTATCGGGACTTGGTATCTATCGAGAGTAATCTGTCGACACATTTTGGGTAAGATTGTTGAACTGAACTTAAAGTGGATTACAAGGTTAATTGATAGATTCATTGATTGAAATTATTAGTTTAGCAGGAGAAGGAAGGGGGGTGGCAGTAGTAGACTATCTTCCGACCGTGAAACTCTTCCGATTGTGAGCCACCATTAGCCAGCACGGATTTGGTGAGTATATGGAAAGATTAGGTTAATTCAATTAGGGTTTCCTAACCCTAATTGGGATTATGTTTGGTTAATCAAATTATGGTAGATTGGTATGATTTGTATTCTATATTGTAGAGTTTTGATTCGGGTTGAAGCAGCAGACTCCTGGACTTGAAGAATGTTTTGTGTGACTTACAATTAAAGGCGGATACTTCTTTCTTGGCTTCTATAGTTATTTGAACTTAGTGCATGGATTATCTTATGGATTATGTTACTTTATCTTAATTCCACTCGTATTTTATCTGTGTTTGATACTTATATGCTTGATCTTTGTGATCATCTTTGGTTATTCTTATTCTGTAGTGTACACACATGTATGGTGTGTACTATAGGAGTTATCATACTGATTATGCATTATTAGTGGGCACACGTGTATAGGTGTTGCTATGTATTGTAGATGTTGTTGGTAGATACATGTTAGATCTTTTCATGCATTTAGGTGTATGTGATTGATGGATCTTGATTTTGGATCTATCGTATGTTGTGTATGCATATATGTCAGGTGAGTAGTATTGGAGGTGTCCTGTCGATTATACCTATATTATGGTGTGTGTACACATGTTTAGTGTATACTATTAGAGGTATCTAGTTGATTATACCTACGTTGAGTGTCCACATATGTCGGTTGTGTATTGTGGGAGATATTATATTGATTATACCCATGTGGTGTGTGCACACATATTTGGTGTGTAATTTTAGAGGATCATGTTGATTATATTGTACCTATGTTAAGGGAGTTGTTGCATTGATGATCATTGTATCGGTATTATGGTTATTTACATCATGTTCATCATTTCACTATATGCATGCTGACGACAATTGCTCCTTAGTGGTATGAGCTAGTTTGACGACCATTGCTCCCTTTCGGTATGAGCTAGCTTGACGGCCATTGCTCCCATGTGGTATGAGCTAGTTTGACTATCATTGCTCCCTTGTGGTATAAGCTAGTTTGATGATCATTGCTCCCTTGCGGTGTGAGCTAGTTTGACGGCCATTGCTTCCATGTGGTATGAACTAGTTTGACAATTATTGCTCCCTTATAGTCGAAGCCAATTGCCAGTGATTGTTATACATCTAGATCTGCATGTCTCCTATCGACCAGGGCCCCCTCCTATTATAGATTGAGGTCAGAGCCAGTCGACGGTGAGTGTTGTATCCTGGGCTGCCCACAGTGATCTGTGATAGAGTGATCTCATACATCCCATAGCAAGATAGCTACTTCCTGTCACTACAACAAAAATTGCAAATGACAACGGATATTATAAATTATCGTAGGGTCAAAAAACCGTTGTAACTGGTAGCATTGTAAAATGTATTGCCCTACGACAATAGTTTTGAATCCGTTGTCTTTGTAGACATTCAACAACGATTTTTATCCGTTGTTGTTTATATGCTCAAAAAAATTTTACCCGATATGACAACGCTTTAAAACCGTTGTGGTAGATAATTTCAACAATAGATATAAACCGTTGTGGTATACTCTTTTTACAATAGATGTAAACCGTTGTAGTAGATAATTTAAAATTTTGTGATTTTAAATTTTACAACAGTTAAAACTATTATGGTATATAATTTTAATATGTTTTACAATGGATAAAACCATTGTCTTTTATCACTTTTCACAAAAAAATTTCGTTGTGATTACATACTTTTTACAACGTTTCTAACCGTTGTATTTAATGTTCATGTTGTAACATGATAATAACAAACAACCAATCTTTTTTTAATATAAGCAAACCACCAATACAAAACTAAATATTTACTACATTCAATCCAAAATATGCCAACTAAAATATACAAAATGAGTTGTACTCATCAAACTTAGTAGTATCAAATCATAAATTACATGTTTGCCATTACTGTTCTCCATATGACTTTTACACATTAGCAAGGCAATCTCGAACCTAACAAAGCTCACTCCTTGCATCAAAAATCTCAAGCCTCACAAATTGCCCGAGTTACATACCTGCAAGAGCAAAATTAAACAAAATTTATCAAAGAAAAATATAAAATATAAGAAAAAAGAGAATTGTAGTAAGTACTGCATGAACTGTAACCAGAGAATAAATATTTTGCATAGCTCTAATATCTAGACATGAGAGAAGGATTTCCAGAATTCTAAGACAATACTCAATGTCTGCAAAACGGAAGAGAAAAAACTTATTCAATACAAACTTATGCAATACAAACTTATAGTCTAAGAAATAAAACTTATGCAATACAAACTTATACAATACAAGCAATTTAACCAACTTAGAGTTATCTTGGTAGCTTTCATTGGAAAACTTATCACGTAGCTTTAAATTTGTAGAATAAGTTTATATTCAATCAATGAATTTCATTGACCTTGCCATTGAGTTTATAAATAATTAGTTAAGAACATTCTTAAAGGATACTCATGGCAGCAATAAGAAATCATTGAAACCTGTGAAAAATGCATCTAAACCTGCGAAAAATGCACCTAAACCTGCGAAAAATGCATCTAAACCTGGAGCTTGCAGGAGGTCATAACAAATCAGCTATTCAAATATCGATTTAGGATGTGGACTTGCTGAGTTATAGGCAGGATTGACAAAATGACAAGAACTTGTCTAGACAAATGTTGAAAACAAACAAGGAATTTGATATATGCTTTGTTCTTGGAAAAATGTCTTTATATGCAAAACATGCTAATAATTCCAGTCAACATGCTACAACCTCCATCTACTAACTCAGTCGAATCACTATACGATGAGCTTATTTCCCAGAGGCAAAGTTTAATAGACAAAACAAAAACAAAATTATAAGGACACCACAACTTTACCTATAACTAAATTTACAAAATGTTCAATCAGCAAGATAACACATGGATGTATATTAGGTATTGGCATATCAAAGCAAAAGATGAGAACAAAGAGAGGCAATAAATAAGGGAAATGTTAGCCAATTCTGCTCATGATAGAAATGCAAGAATGAGATATTGGCAAAGGAGTTAGCTAGCAATGAACAAACAAATTATTGGCACTAAAGAATCAAAATCAATAAGTCATGGAGTCACAAACAAACTGTTTCAAATTGATACACATTTCGCCACACAATGATACTTGGACTATTTCTTCGTGCCTTTTTTTTTTAAAAAAAAACACTTGGATCCCAACTAAAACCTGGCATCCCTATTAATCACCTTTAAACCTTTTATAGAAAGTGACATAAGAAAATACCATATGCAGCTGCATTTATACTTCAACAGTGAGGGAGTTAGGCTTAATGGTCTAAAAATAAGAACTAATGTAATAAAAACTAGCAGTAGATACAGGAACTAAAGAAAAGTAGAATTCAAAATTGATTTTAAAATGAGAGAGGGATAAAAAGAAAACCATTAACCATAGAATTTACAAAATGATTCAAAATGATCCCAAATGAAGTTCAACCATCTTTTGAAGTGTTATTTAAAGGTAGAGGAAATTTATTTGCATTTTAATAGAATGGGAACACTCAACATAAACTTATGCAATAAAACTTATAGTCTAATAAGTTCACAAGAAGGTAAATAAAATATGCAGGAACATAGATATCAAATCTTTAGTTAATTCAATTTGTCAAATTGTATAATACTTTTCCTTACCAATGGTATAATTTCTAACACCAAACTTAATTGCTTGAACTGTCAAACATTATCTATAATATTGTTTTCATTTGATTAAGGAACACACAATAGTTAAAACACTAATATTAAATACTATTGATCCTGTCTGAGAAGCTGGACAAGACGGAGATCCGGGAGAAAAAACCCACTACTGATGGAGAATAATGCCTAGAGAACGCCGATCCGAGAAACCCAAAGCGGATCCAAGAAGATGAAACCTTAGAATGTCCTCTCGAGGCAAGATACCAATGGCGATGAGAAGATCCAATCGAAGAACACCAGCTTCGGAACTCCCAAGGCTTCCTATGCACAAGAGACCAACCGACACTATCGTCAATGACCTAAGACCAGGGTGGGAATCCCTGGTTAGGCCCTCCGACGCTCAAGTCAGTAATCTCTCTTGGTGTGGAAGAAGGAGGAAGAAGATGAACAATGGTTGAAAAATTAGGGTTATGAATGTGCGCAATGATGTGAACTTACCTAGCCAACGGAGAGGATTCTCCTTTTTATACCACTTCATATAACCTCCGTAGTCATGAAGTGGACCCCGGTTTGTTAGCGTTTGTTATGAGATGACGTAAGCTGTGTACTTGTGGTAACTGATTTTTAAGGAATCTTCTTTGTACCCCAGATGTACCTTCTTTGTCGTCTAGTACCTGTAAAATAGTGTGAAAACACATTTCTCGCCAAAATATATATAACACCTGTTATACAATCATATACTGCAAATATCTTCATTAATCATTTTATTGAAATACTACTTCTCTTCTGTATCACAAGTTCTCTTAAGGTATTTCTATCTTTTCTACTCGTGCCTCCTGTTTTACTATATTATATATAACTTTGTTCCTTGTATTGATCAGGGCTGAGCTTAATTAAGTTTGATCAATTATTATTACTTCTCATGAGGCTTAGTGCTCGTTCGTGCTACTCTATGTTTATTATCCTAACTAGCACCAGATTATATCTTATCAAGTATGTAATTTTTATCAAGTATCTTATCAAGGTATTATTCAGCCTGACCGATGTTTGGCTCTCCTTTTTAAAGGTATGTCTCGACCGATATTGGCCTACTTACTGGGAATTATATCCCGGCCGATATTGGCCTTGTAACGACCCGCCTCCTACTGACTAGGCTGCGAGGCTGATCGCTACAGTTATGCTGTGCTAAATTACTATTACGGAAAATCTGGATTTATTAAAATTTTGCTAAACTAATTTCTGTAAAATCTGAACTTAACATTCTAAGTGTACCTAGGAGTTGTTCACATGCTAGGGAAGAGAATCTATGCCTCTCGGATGACCTGCTAGCTATAATCAGGCATTTCAATCGATCCATGGATCGATTGGGCTGTCGGATCGATCCAGTGATCGATCCAGCTTGATGCTGGCACGGAAACAACCCTCTGGATCGGTCGGCTGACCGATCCATAAGCTGTCGCTCCTGTACACGGCTGGATCGGTCTGCCGACCGATCCAGGAGTACACTAATCGGTCGGCTTGACCGATCCAGTGGCTTACTGATCGGTCGGCTGACCGATCAGTAAGCTTCGGTGCTCACTGTTCGCAGGCGCTAACTCTCTGTTCGCGCATGGATCGGTCAGCTGACCGATCCAGCGGCACAACCCACTCTCTGATCGGTCTGTAGACCGATCAGAGTTCTGATTTCAGCCTGAAACTCTGATTTCAGCACTTGGGCGTGCCAAAATCTCACATTTCACTTATACAATCCATAGAATATATTCTAATGACATAAAGCTAGCATTCTAACTGGATGTAAAGCATGGTTTTCTAGTTCATAGCATTTAACAATTAAAAGTACATGACAATAGAAATACTAAAGGTTCAATTGTTTAAGCTTGCTAGATCCCCTAAGGATCTTTTATTCCAGTTCCTGCCACACACATCTTGATCTGCATTGCCCTCCAGCCTCCACTAGTCCACTTTTCTTTTACCTGTATCTGCAGTATAAGAAAAGTAGCATCTGTAAGCTAAAAAGCTTAGTAAGAAACCATCTACCTCACAAAAACATGCATACGATGCAGATATGATTTTCAAAGCATGCTATTTGCAATATACTGACTAGGCTAAACATGGCATGGCATGTGATCATACAAGCATAGCAATCAAGAACTGAACACAAGCTATCATACTTGCGAAAATAGAGTTGAGCATGAAAACTGAAACTGAAAACAAATCATGGAACTGAACTAAACTGATCATGATCTGTACTAAACTAACTGAGCTGGTACTGAAACTAAGCTGAACTCACATAACTGATTGTGAATTTGAAAAGCTATACATATAATAAGTGAAAATACTAAACATGTTGCTGATGGGCCCTGGCAACTGTACTTACTATGCGCGCATCCCTATCCAAACCCGGGATTGCAAGTTCCGAATCTAGTAGGGTTTACTAGGTTAGCTAAACCTAGGGACGACTATGGGAGTCCAGCCCAGTGGATATCTAATCCAGTACAGTGCCACTGCTGAAAGTAAAATACTGAATGCTATATACTTATTTTGCTGAATCTAGGTTATCTGAACCTAGAACTAGGTTGTCTGAACCTAGAGGCGACTTTGGGAGCCTACCCATTGGACTGTAGTCCTACATAAGTTGAAATTAACTAACTTGCTGTTTTAAATGCTTCTAGTGCATTTAATAAGTTCTTTAAACTGTCTATTTTTGAGCTAGACATTTAATCGAGCCCCTAGGATGCTCTAACTCTTCTCCCCCATTAGGGAGACCACCTCTAGGCACCCGACAACGTCTAACCTCCTATCTGAAGAGGGAAGACGTGCCCGGCCCATCTAGAGGTGCTCAACTAAATCCCTAATCTGCGAAGAGAGTTAAATACATCCAAGATATCGATAAAAATCCGCATACATCCTAACTAAAGCATAAAAACTCAAACGGAAGCTATTATACTGCAGGTGAGGGGTTTCTTACCTTGTGTGCTAGATTTCTTACAAATCTAATCGCTAGAAATTCCGGTGGAGACGACTTCTCGACGATTCGCTCGCGTCCACGTGCTCTACTCGCGGAGGGGAACGTCCTTGTGCTGAAATCGTCGCCGAAAAGTGACCTTGCGGCCCTAGGGAGAGAACCCTAGGTCTTCTTGGTGTGGCGCCGAGAGAAGGAGGAAGAGAAGAGAGGTGTTCGGCGTGAGGGTTTGGAGAAAGAAAGTGGCGTGAGGTTTTGTGAGGAGAGGGCTGCCGAACCAAATTAAACCAAACCCAACTTAAGTTCTTAATTTATATTAAGTGGATTATTGAACCCAACTCTAATATAAATATAATTGGTTCCTCTTTCTTTCAGCACGACCCTGCTAGGTTCACCGGTTACTAAGGCTAACTAAAGGTTTAACGGACCCGAGAGGTCCCGGGTTCGATTCCCGCTAAAGCCTTTTTATTCTTCTAATTAGTTTTGCTACTTCCGCTACTCGGAAAATTCCGAAAAAATATCTAAAAATTCCAGAAAAATCATAGAATATTCCTAAAATAGTTTTGAGAATTTTCGGGCGTTACAATCCCCCATACCTTATAAAAAGTTCGTCCATTCTGGGTACTTCTGTCTCATGCTGGCTTCTGTCTCCCAAGTTGCCTCTTCTGCTGTGTGACTGTGCCAAATGACTTTGACTAATGGTACTTCCTTGTTCCGTAATTTCTTAACTGCTCGGTCTATTATCTGAATAGGCCGACTATCATAGCTGAGGTCTTCGCGGACTTGTACCGACTGGGGCTCAATCACCTTGGTGGCATCTGGGATATGCTTCTTCAGCATAGAGACATGAAATACGTTGTGGACAGCTGACATTTCCTGGGATAGCTCTAGCTCATATGCTACCTTGCCCACTCTTCTGCTAATAAGGTATGGTCCCACATATCTGGGACTTAGCTTGCCCTTCTTCCCAAAACGCATTACCCCCTTCATGGGAGCTACCCTGAGGAACACTGAATCCCCAACTGAAAACTCTAAGGGTCTGCGCCGTGTATCAGCATAGCTTTTCTGGCGGCTCTGAGCTGTCTCTATCCTCTGGCGGATCTGCTATATAGCTGCTGTGGTATCTGCTACTAGATCTGTCTGAAGCTCTAGTTTCTTCTGTTCACCACTCTCATACCAGCAGATTGGAGATCTACACCTCCACCCATAGAGAGCCTCGTAAGGTGCCATGCCGATAGTGGCCTGATAGCTGTTGTTGTATGCAAATTCTGCTAAGCTCAGATATTTGCACCAACTTCCCTTGAAATCTAGGGCACTGCGCGGAGCATATCTTGAGTACACGGTTTACTCGCTCTGTCGACCATCATGCGGATGGAATCTTGTCTTGAACTTTAACCGTGCCCAATCTTGTTGTACACACTCCCGAAGTGTGATGTAAATCTCTTGTCTCAAAATAATGGTACGTGGGACTCCATGAAGTCTGACGATCTCCTGGAGATACAACTGAGCTAGCTTCTCCATGGAGTAGGATATCTTGATAGCTAAAAAGTGGGCTGATTTAGTCAACCCATCGACTATTACCCAGATGGCATCCAAACCATTCGTGTTTCTGGGTAGTCCCATTATGAAGTCCATAGAGATATCCTCCCACTTCCATTCTGGAATCTGTATAGGCTGCAGAACTCCTCCTGGTCGCTGATGTTCTGCCTTGACCCTCTGACAGGTGAGGCAGATGCTAACATATCTGGCGATGTCTCGCTTCATCCCGGGCCACCAAAAACGTTTCTTCAGGTCTTGATACATTTTGGTGGAACCTGGATGCATCGCATAGGGAGTCCTGTGAGCCTCATCTAAAATCTGTCTCCGTAGTTCCTCCTGATCTGGAACACAGAGTCTGTCACCAAAATACAACACCCCTCTATCGGACACTCTGAATTCTCTACTTTCTGATTCTGCTAGCCCTTGCTTGATTTTCTGAATTTCAGGGTCCTGCTCCTGAGCTGACTGAATATCACCAAGCAAGGTAGACTCTAAGGTCATAGTAGAGAGCTGTCCAACGATGAGCTCGAGACCGAAATCTACGATCTCCTTCTGTAGGGGCGGTGACATGGCTGTAAGAGATAATAAGGTAGCACTGGATTTTCTGCTAAGTGCGTCGGCTACCTTATTAGCTTTCCCTGGATGGTAGAGGATGTCTATATCGTAGTCTTTGACCAGCTCAAGCCATCTGCGCTGTCGCATATTCATATCCTTCTGAGTGAAGAAGTACTTCAGACTCTGATGATCTGTATACACTCTGCACTGAGCTCCCTATAAGTAATGTCTCCAAATTTTGAGAAGGAACACTACTGCTGCAAGCTCAAGGTCATGAGTAGGATAATTCTTCTCATAATCCTTGAGTTGTCTGGAGGCATAGGCGATCACCTTGCCGTTTTGCATCAGTACTGCTCCTAGTCCCAACTTAGAGGCATCACTATAGATGTCAAAGCTGCTGGTGTTGTCTGGTAGAGACAAAATGGGGGCACTGGTCAATCTCCTTTTCAGCTCGCTGAAACTGTTCTCACAGTCCTCGGTCCACTGATACTTTCTGTTCTTTCTGGTAAGAGCTGTCAGTGGGGAGACTATCCTGGAGAAGTCCTCTACGAATTTTCTGTAATAGCCTGCTAATCCCAGAAAGCTTTTGGTCTCGCTAGCGTTCTTGGGTCTCTTCCAATTGCTCACAGCTTCTATCTTACTGGGGTCTACCATGATACCCTCCTTTGAGATGATGTAACCCAGGAAGGACACCTGATCTAACCAAAATTCACATTTCGTGAACTTGGCGTATAGCTGGTGCTGCTGAAGGGTCTGCAATACTAGTTTCAGGTGCTCTGAATATTCTTCCTGAGTTCCTGAATAGATAAGAATGTCATCGATAAACACAATAACAAACTTATCTAAATACTCCCTGAATACTCTGTTCATGAGATCCATGAATGTAGCTGGAGCATTGGTCACGCCAAAGGGCATGACTACGAACTCGTAGTGTCCGTATCTTGTCTTGGGTATATCCCCTTCTTTAACCTTTACCTGATGATAACCTGATCTGAGATCTATCTTAGAGAACACTGCTGCTCCCTTTAGCTGATCGAACAGATCATCAATTCTGGGAAGGGGATACCTGTTCTTGATCGTGACTTGGTTCAGTGATCTGTAGTCTATGCACAGTCGCATGCTTCCATCCTTCTTCTTCACGAACAATACAGGCGCTCCCCATGGTGAGTGACTCGGGCGTATGAAACCCTTGTCGAGCAGCTCCTGTAGTTGCTCCTGAAGTTCCTTCAGTTCTGCTGGAGCCATGCGATAAGGCGCTTTGGAGATAGGATTTGTACCGGGAATGAGCTCTATCTCAAAGTCAATCTCCCTGTCTGGTGCTAAGCCTGGTAACTCTTCAGGGAAGACTGCTGGGTAGTCACATACGACTCGAACCTCTGCTAGCTGTTGGTTCTTGTCCTGACTGGCGTTGACTACGTGTGCTAGGAATCCTGTACATCCTGAATCCAGTAGCTTCTGTGCTTTCATAGCTGAGAGAAACTTCTTGGTCTTTCTCTTTGGTTCCCCGCTGAATTCAAATTGCATTGCCGCTTCAGATTGGAAGATAACTTTCTGTTTACGGCACTCTATGGTAACACCGTATCTGATCAGAAAGTCCATTCCAAAGATAACGTCATAGTCGGTCATTTCTAGCACTATCAGATCACAAAAGAGCTCTTTGCCTGCTATGATGACCGGCATTGCTCTGAGCCAGTGCGTGGATGCCATGATCTCTCCTGAAGGTAGTGCTGTCAAAAACTGTCCACTGAGTACCTATGAGGGTATTTCTAATTTTTCGGCGAACATCCTGGCTATATATGAATGGGTTGCCCCAGTATCAAATAGAACAGTATCACTATACTGAAAAATGCTAATCTGACCTGTGACAACTGTCGAGGCATTGGCTACGTCCTCTCTGGTGAGTGAGTAGATCATCGCATTCGCCATAGCTGGAGGGGCTTCTAATCTACCCTGGCTGATAAGTGGACCTTCTAGAGCGGCCTGCATCTGATATAACTGAGCTGGCTGGCCTGCATACTGAATCCGCTGTGGCTGAGGAAGACCGGTCTTGTTCGGGCACTGCTTGGCCATGTGCCCTTCTTGCCCACATTCAAAGCATCCCCGTGTGCCCTTGCGACAAACCCCTGGGTGGAATTTCCCACAAGTAGCACACTTTGGGTAACTGGGTCGCTTGCTAGATGGTCCTCCTTTTGGGTCACTTCCTGATTTACGCTTGCTGTTGGAGTTCCCTTTCCAGTTAGAGCTGTGGCCTTGCTGTTTTTGAGTGTGAGAGTTTCCTTGGCCTTTGGACTCTGAGGAGACTTGCTTCTGCTACTTTATGCTGTTCTAGTAATGCTCTGTGGTCAAGGCACTGCTCACTAACTCCTCTGTGGTTTGTGGCCTATGTATGCCACCAGCCACGTTCACTGCTATCTCTGGCCTCAGCATCTTGAGCATCAACCGGATTCGTTCCTCTTCTGTGCTGACTAGCTCTGGGCATAGATGAGCCAACCTGTTGAATTTCTTCACGGCTTCCTCAACTGATAGGTTGCCCTGACGAAATTCAGTGAACTCGTCGTAGTGACGGTTGGTAACCCATATGTGAAAGAACTCCTCGAAGAATTCCTTCTCGAAGTCAGCCCATAACATCTGGTTCACTCGGCGCTTCGTTCTGATTCTTTCCCACCACATGCGTGCGTCTCCTGTCAGGCAGAAGGAGGCACACTTCACCTTCTCGTGTTCTGGCCAGTCCAGAAGCTCCATCGTGCTCTCCAGTGTTTTGAACCAGGCTTGTGCATCCCATGGTTCACTAGTGCCTGAGAAGTTCTCTGGCTTGACTCGCTGCCACTGGATCAGATAGGCTTCCTTTCTTGGCTCAGCTGCTGGGATTGCTGGTGTTGTGGGCTGGACTGGTGGAACCTCTATAAATACTGGGGTCGCTAGGTTAGGTGGGGTATTCTGCTGGTTAGCCTTTAAGGTGGCTATTTCCTGTTGCTGTTCAGCTAGCTACTGCTGTAACTGAGCCACTAATGCTGTAAGGTCTGGAGGAGGCTGTACTGCCTGCCTCTTGCTGGGGCTCAGTAGCTAGTGCCCTTCTAGCTGGGTGTCCTCGTGTCATTTCTAAAGACATAGAGAACATAACATAACTAAGGTAATTATAGTTATATCACTACTGATATCATGTTTAAAACTATCACATACTAACAAGCAGTAGGCATATAAACATGAACTGTAACTAGAAAGCAAGAACAATAAAGAGAGTAGAGGTATTCTTACTTGGAAGCTGCAGGTACAATACTGATGTGTGTGTAGGAAATATGGAACACTGCTCTGATACCACTCTGTAACAACCCGCCTCCTACTGACTAGGCTGCGAGGCCGATCGCTACAGTTATGCTGTGCTAAATTACTATTACGGAAAATCTGGATTTATTAAAATTTTGCTAAACTAATTTCTGTAAAATCTGAACTTAACATTCTAAGTGTACCTAGGAGTTGTTCACATGCTAGGGAAGAGAATCTATGCCTCTCGGATGACCTGCTAGCTGTAATCAGGCATTTCAATCGATCCATGGATCGATTGGGCTGTCGGATCGATCCAGTGATCGATCCAGCTTGATCCTGGCACGGAAACAACCCTCTGGATCGGTCGGCTAACCGATCCATAAGCTGTCGCTCCTGTACACGGCTGGATCGGTCTACCGACCGATCCAGGAGTACACTGATCGGTCGGCTTGACCGATCCAGTGGCTTACTGATCGGTCGGCTGACCGATCAGTAATCTTCGGTGCTCACTGTTCGCAGGCACTAACTCTCTGTTCCCACATGGATCGGTCAACTGACCGATCTAGCAGCACAACCCACTCTTTGATCGGTCTGTAGACAGATCAGAGTTCTGATTTCAGCTTGAAACTCTGATTTCAGCCTGAAACTCTAATTTCAGCACTTGGGCGTGACAAAATCTCACATTTCACTTATACAATCCATAGAATATATTCTAATGACATAAAGCTAGCATTCTAACTGGATGTAAAGCATGGTTTTCTAGTTCATAGCATTTAACAATTAAAAGTACATGACAATAGAAATACTAAAGGTTCAATTGTTTAAGCTTGCTAGATCCCCTAAGGATCTTTTATTCCAGTTCCTGCCACACACATCTTGATCTGCATTGCCCTTCAGCCTCCACTAGTCCACTTTTCTTTTACCTGTATCTGCAGTATAAGAAAAGTAGCATCTGTAAGCTAAAAAGCTTAGTAAGAAACCATCTACCTCACAAAAATATGCATACGATGCAGATATGATTTTCAAAGCATGCTATTTGCAATATACTGACTAGGCTAAACATGGCATGGCATGTGATCATACAAGCATAGCAATCAAGAACTGAACACAAGCTATCATACTTGCGAAAATAGAGCTGAGCATGAAAACTGAAACTGAAAACAAATCATGGAACTGAACTAAACTGATCATGATCTGTACTAAACTAACTGAGCTGGTACTGAAACTAAGCTGAACTCACATAACTGATTGTGAATTTGAAAAGCTATACATATAATAAGTGAAAATACTAAACATGCTGCTGATGGGCCCTGGCAACTGTACTTACTATGCGCGCATCCCTATCCAAACCCGGGATTGCAAGTTCCGAATCTAGTAGGGTTTACTAGGTTAGCTAAACCTAGGGACGACTATGGGAGTCCAGCCCAGTGGATGTCTAATCCAGTACAGTGCCACTGCTGAAAGTAAAATACTGAATGCTATATACTTATTTTGCTGAATCTAGGTTATCTGAACCTAGAACTAGGTTGTCTGAACCTAGAGACGACTGTGGGAGCCTACCCATTGGACTGTAGTCCTACATAAGTTGAAATAAACTAACTTGCTATTTTAAATGCTTCTAGTGCATTTAATAAGTTCTTTAAACTGTCTATTACTGAGCTAGACATTTAATCGAGCCCCTAGGATGCTCTAACTCTTCTCCCCCATTAGGGAGACCACCTCTAGGCACCCGACAACGTCTAACCTCCTATCTGAAGAGGGAAGACATGCCCGGCCCATCTAGAGGTGCTCAACTAAATCCCTAATCTGTGAAGAGAGTTAAATACACCCAAGATATCGATAAAAATCCGCATACATCCTAACTAAAGCATAAAAACTCAAACGGAAGCTATTATACTGCAGGTGAGGGGTTTCTTACCTTGTGTGCTAGATTTCTTACAAATCTAATCGCTAGAAATTCCGGTGGCGACGACTTCTCGACGATTCGCTCGCGTCCACGTGCTCTACTCGCGGAGGGGAACGTCCTTGTGCTGAAATCGTCGCCGAAAAGTGACCTTGCGGCCCTAGGGAGAGAACCCTAGGTCTTCTTGGTGTGGCGCCGAGAGAAGGAGGAAGAGAAGAGAGGTGTTCGGCGTGAGGGTTTGGAGAAAGAAAGTGGCGTGAGGTTTTGTGAGGAGAGGGCTGCCGAACCAAATTAAACCAAACCCAACTTAAGTTCTTAATTTATATTAAGTGGATTATTGAACCCAACTCTAATATAAATATAATTGGTTCCTCTTTCTTTTAGCACGGCCCTGCTGGGTTCACCGATTACTAAGGCTAACTAAAGGTTTAACGGACCCGAGAGGTCCCGGGTTCGATTCCCGCTAAAGCCTTTTTATTCTTCTAATTAGTTTTGCTACTTCCGCTACTCGGAAAATTCCGGAAAAATATCTAAAAATTCCATAAAAATCATAGAATATTCCTAAAATAGTTTTGAGAATTTTCGGGCGTTACAGGCCTACCTCCTTAGAGGTATATCTCGGTCTTCTAATTAGTTTTGCTACTTCCGCTACTCGGAAAATTCCGGAAAAATATCTAAAAATTCCAGAAAAATCATAGAATATTCCTAAAATAGTTTTGAGAATTTTCAGGCGTTACAGGCCTACCTCCTTAGAGGTATATTTCGGTCGACAATGATCTAATCACTTGGAAGTATATCCCGACCGGTATTGGCCTACTTACCTGGAAGTATATCCCGGCCGATATTAGTCTACCTTCTTTAAGGTACATGCTGATCGATAGGGGTCTGCCTCCTTGGAGGCATATCCCTGCAGATATTGGCTTTCCTTCTCGAAGGTGTGTCTCGATCGATATTGGTCTACCTCCTTCGAGGTATATCCCGGCCGATATTAGCCTACCTCCTTTAAGGTATATGTTGATCAATATGGGTCTGCCTCCTTGAAGGCATATCCCAGCCGATATTAGCCTACCTCCTTTAAGGTATATGCTGATCAATATGGGTCTGCCTCCTTGAAGGAATATCCCGGCCGATATTAGCCTACCTCCTTTAAGGTATATGCTGATAAATATGGACCTGCCTCCTTGAAGGCATATCCCGGTCGATATTGGCTTTCCTTCTCGAAGGTGTGTCTTGATCGATATTGGTCTACCTCCTTTGAGGCATATCTCGGCCGATATCGACCTACCTCTTTTGAGGTGTATCCCGGCCGATATTGACCTATCTTCTCCGTTTGGTTATATCCTTTCCCTTTCTTATTGGGGGCCTATGAAACCTAACCCATATCAACTATATTCAAGGATATTTTGGTATTGCTTACATTAACTTTCATATGTATGTTTTAGTGATAATAAACTGAAATCCTTAAATTCATATCCTTGTATCATAAATCAAAATTAAAACTAGTTGATTATTCAAACTACCCCTCACTAAAAATGTACACAAAATCAAATTACACAGCTATTATAAACTCATCAAGAGATCAACAACATATTGATGCCAAAAGAAATGCACTATTATATGTATGAAAAAACTTGTTCTGAAAGAATAATAAACATATATGTTTTTACAACAGTTACCCTATGTATATTTTTGTTATTCTTTCAGAGTCATGAATGGTTTCACAGTTTAAAATGTATACATAAATATGAGATTTTATTTTTGAATATGCAAAAATCTGATAATTTAGGTTTTACCTTTATGTTCTGCATCAATTGTTGACCTTGTGTAGGGCAACACTGAAACAACTTCCAAGTAAATTGCAAGTGCTAACAATGCACAAGTCACAATCTACAATTATAGAAATAAAAAAAAGTTATCAGATCTTGTAAAAACAATCATATAAATAAAAGAAATGTTTATATTGACAAAAATACTACATCATTATTCTATTGATTGACAACAATTCAAGGGGAAATCTAATATGTAAGTATAGTTATATAAAGAAGTTATTGTAAAACTTACTTGAGTCAAATTGCTAACTTGGATATTGAACCTTTGAATGACTGCAATAATGTTCCTCTTTGGCACTGTAGTTTTTTCAATAAGGCTACTTGTTATATATGTATTTAAATACACACTTTAAAATTTAAACAATGTTAAATAAGGTCCAATGCATTATAAACCAAAAATTATAACAAGTATGAGGTCAAAAAAAATTGAACAACACACCATAAATCTTAAATAAGTTTCATATGCTAAATAAACTCCATCAAGAAGCTACTACTTGATTATAGGATAAAATTTCTAGTCTTATTGAAAGTGCAGGCTCAACTTGCAACCTTAATCAATTGATTTAAGCAATAGCAGATACAACTTAATCAAGGCTTCATGTAATTCCCACTAGTGGGTGATTCTTAATCATTAACTCAAAGGAGGGATCAAGGGCTTCTCGGATACATTTGTTGTAGCATTACGGAAACCAAGCTCTGATAGGTCTTGTTTTGCCATCAAGTTTATGGAAACAAAATAAAGCCATTAGTGTGTTTAAGAAAACAAAGATTTCTAATTTACTCATCTGTCAAGCACCCATGAGGTATAAGCTTCATCAAGACTAATAATCTATGAATAAAGTCAATAGGAGATGAAGGACTAAGATTAAGGGCACTTTCATAGAGGAACAATTATAACGTCAAGCAAAGGGTAAAATATAGAATTAACTATTCAAATTAAACAATAGCCCAGCACAAGTGACACAATAGACTTCTTCCAAGATAACTAAGATATTAACAGACTTATTTTGCACTTATTTCTATCTCAAGAATGTGTTGGTGCGGGAAGCATCCGATGATCGAACTTGTGTTTTGATAATGGAAAAGGATTCAAAGTTAAGGTGTTTTGTTTTCTAACAAGTCTACTTGAGGATTTCAGGAAAGTCCTAGTTGCGGTTAGGCAAAGGGAAAAAACCTTAGGGGGTGGTAACTCTAGGTCATAGGGGGTGGTAACCCTATGCGGAAAGTCTTGGTAAGTCAATGTCTTCAGGCAAAAGTCCTAGGGGGTGGTAACCCTAGGTGGAAAGTCCTGGTGTCGCGAACCAGGTGAAAGACTGGACTAGCCGGGAAGCGGATGTCCAGCAGAAAGTCCGGAAGCGTCGAGTGCTGAGCAAAAGTCCAGTCGATCTGGAGGATCGACTGGCAACAGGTAAATCTCCTGAGTGGAGTAGGTGAGGACGCGTTCCCCGTAGAGGGAACAGTAGGCGTCGGGTCGACCTAGGGTTTCCGGTCGGAAATCCGAAGTCAGACCCGGACAGTCCGGAGACTGTCGAACTTTCATTCATATTTATGATATTATGTGTGCTAACTTTGTCTTGTAGGATATGTGTGTAGTTTGTAGACTAACATATTGTGCAGGGATAAAAGAGCAACATTAGCCTCGGATGAACAGTGTCCAAGGCGCCTCCATGGAGCTTGGAGGCGCCTCGGGTGCGAAGGTGAGCTGGCTGTGCGCTGGAGTTGGAGGCGCCTTCAGAGGGATAATGCGCGACTTGATCAGCGCTTATCGACGCGTGCAACCCGGGACTTGGAGGCGCCTCGGACAGCCTTGGAGGCGCCTCCAGCACCCTTTATAAGCAGTGTTCGAGCACTTCTTCCAGAACAACTCTCTCTGAATAATCTCTTGATACGTGCTGCGAACCTGACGACCTAGAAGTGCTGCGACGCGACACCAACGACCCGGATCTACGCTTCTCCATCTTTAGTTGTCGGTATAAAGTTTATGAGCTGTAAATTCCTATAATTGTACAAATTATCGTGCTTATAGTTGTTGCCCACCGAAAGCGATCAAGGATCGCGGGCCTTCGAGTAGGAGTCGATCTAGGCTCCGAACGAAGTAAATAGTTTGCCTCTTTGTGTGATTGTTTTTATTTCCGCTGCATTTACTCGAACAGTTTTACGATTCCGAAAAATGAAATAGTCGCGAGCGCTATTCACCCCCCCCCCCCTCTAGCGCGGTCTCGATCCAACAATTGGTATCAGAGCGAGGTTGTTTTGAATTGGTGCAACCACCATTCAAAACATTTTTTTTCGTGGTATTTTGTTTCGGAGTCAATTAGAAATTAGCTAATTAGCTAAAGTTCTAATTTTTTTTAATCAGTGTTGCTCAAAGTTGGTTAATACCACTTGAGCTCGTTATTTTTTTTCTCCCGCACTACTAATCCAAGACACAGTCTTGGAATAGATCCTTTTATTTTTTTTTATTTAGGTCTAAAATGACTCAACAAGAGGGATATAACACTGTTCGTCCCCCACTATTTTCCGGAGAAGACTTCGGATATTGGAAGGGGCGAATGGAGATATATCTGAAGATCCAGTTCGACACCTGGATGATCGTCAAGACAGGACTGCAACTACCAACTGATACGGACGGTAAGCCTACATCCTGTGAGAATTGGGAGCCAGTCTTCATCAAAAAGGTGGAAGCCGACGCCAAAGCTACCTGCACCATCCAGTGCGGTCTTACCAAGGAGGAGCTCAACAGAGTCGGCCCCTTTTTCATCCGCGAAGGAACTCTGGGAAAAGCTGATCGAACTTCACGAGGGCACCTCGGAAACCAAGGTAAATAAGCGTGATTTGTTACTTAATAAATTATACAATTTAAAAATGCAGGAAGGCGAGACGGCAAGTTCGTTACACGCTCGAAATCAAGATATTATGAATTCCCTTCATGGAATCGGGCAGAAGGTAGAAAACAGAGACATAATAAGGTATGCTCTTAACTCATTTCCAAGGAGTACATTGTGGGCATCAATGGTAGATGCCTACAAGGTCTCCAAAGACTTATCTTCTTTAAAGTTAGATGAATTATTTTCTGAATTTGAACTTCATGAACAAACTAATGCACAGCCATCCGAGAAGGGTATTGCTTTGGTTGCAAGTACGAGTCGAACACGGGAATCAAGAGTACGACGAAAAATTGAATCGGAATCAGAAGATGAATCCGACTCAGAAGATTCAGAGGATGAACTGACCAGCGAACTCGTGAACCTTGTGAAGAAGCTCTACAAGAAGAAGAAGGGCTTCAACAAGAAAGATCTGAAGAAGGCAGTTCAGTCCAGGGAGGCCCAACCGAACTCAAAAGTAAAATTCGAAGTCACTTGTTACGGGTGCAATCAGAAGGGGCATATCAAAGCCAACTGTCCCAACCAAAAGGAGGCCAAAAAGCAAAGAAGAAAAAAGGCCCTGAAAGCAACTTGGGACGAATCTTCTTCAGAGGACGACGATGAACTTGATCAAACAAGTCTACTCGCACTGATGGCCCGAGACCAGATCATCGAGAGCGAGTCAGAAGCCGAGTCCGAGCAAAGCCACGGATCCGCATCCATTTCAGAAGGGCCAGAATCCAATGTAAGTATTCCAAGGCTTAACAATTTAGTTAATTACTTACTTCGCAAACTAGCTAAATCAAACCTTAGGATTAAATCACTTCTAAAGGAAGTAGCTGTCCTTAAAGAAGTGCCAAACACTAATTCCTTACCTGATCAAGTTCAAACTGGAAATTCAACTCAAGTTCAAAAACTTGAGGAAGAAAACTCTAGCTTGAAAAATCAGGTAAAAGACTTAAAAAATATGTTAGAACGGTTTTCTCTGGGATCCAAGAATTTGGACCTAATTCTTGGAACACAAAGAGCCATCTACAACAAAACTGGACTGGGATATAAAAGTAAAAATAAATATAGATCTTATTTATCCTTAATAAACAAAAAGGTAGTAAACTAGTCCAAGCATGGGTCCCCAAGTCTAAATTAATCAATCAAGTTGAACTTGGCCAATACTGGGTTCCGAAGGATCAAATACACTACCTCGATAGACCAAATCGAGGCTATGATCCAGGGAAAGCTAAAAGAAAAACAATCTTAAAAACTTGAAATTCAAAATTCAAAATCAAAATTAAAAATTCAAAATTCAAAATCAAAATTAAAAATTCGAAATTAAAAATTCAAAATCAAAATTAAAAATTAAAAATTAAAAATTCAAAATTCAAAATTCAAAATCAAAATTCAAAATTCAAAATTCAAAATCAAAATTAAAAATTCAAAATCAAAATTAAAAATTCGAAATTAAAAATTAAAAATTCAAAATCAAAATTAAAAATTCAAAAATCAAAATTCAAAATTCAAAATTCAAAATCAAAATTAAAAATTCAAAATTAAAATTCTAAATTCTAAATTCAAAATCAAAGTTAAAAACTCGAAATTAAATTCTAAATTCAAAAATAGATGGTGGATCCAAACTAGCTGGCTCGTCCAACTGAACTACCCGACAGGGTAACTGAACCTAATTTACCCGAAATGGGTAAAACAAGAGTAGATTACCCGGCAGGGTAATTAAGGCTAGTTTAAAAAGGGCTGAGTTTAACTTGAACCACAGTACCGGTGAAGTTTTTTGGATGATAGTACATTAGGGAAACTTGGGCATCGCATGTCTAGGAAGATATGGCTTCGACCTGGTGCATTTGGCCAAGTGGAACTGACCGAAGCTACCCTTAAATGGATCCTAACAAGTTAGACCAAGGATTAGTATTAAGTTTAATGGGTAGGACTATTTGGAAAACCTCGAAGGCATAATTACTTTAATGAGCTCCGAGTGACACACCATAGCCCAGAAGTTTAACCAAAGAATGCTTACTTGTTGAACCCAAAGCTAAACCTGAATCTAACACAAAGTTAAACCAGACCCTCAAATTCAACAATAATTCATCTCACAACAATTATAGGATTCCCTTATTGACAATCTAGATTGGGTGAGATGACTAAGAAGTTAAAATTTCAAAATTATTTTAAAAACTTAAATTTCAAAATTATTTTAAAAAAACTTAAATTTCAAAATTATTTTAAAAAACTTAAATTTCAAAATTATTTTAAAAACTTAAATTTCAAAATTATTTTAAAAAACTTAAATTTCAAAATTATTTTAAAAACTTAAATTTCAAAATTATTTTAAAAAAACTTAAATTTCAAAATTATATTAAACTTAAATTTAAAAAACTTAAATTTCAAAATTATTTTAAAAACTTATTTCAAAATTATTTTAAACTTAAATCTCAAAAACTTAAAATTTCAAAATTATTTTAAAAACTTAAATTTCAAAATTATTTTAAAAACTTAAATTTCAAAATTATTTTAAAAACTTAATTTTCAAAATTATTTTAAAAAACTTAAATTTCAAAATTATTTAAAAAACTTAAATTTCAAAATTATTTTAAAAACTTAAATTTCAAAATTATTTTTCAAAATTATTTTAAAAACTTAAATTTCAAAATTATTTTAAAAAACTTAAATTTCAAAATTATTTAAAAAACTTAAATTTCAAAATTATTTTAAAAACATAAATTTCAAAATTATTTTTAAAAACTTAAATTTCAAAATTATTTTAAAAAAAAACTTAAATTTCAAAATTATTTTAAAAAACTTAAATTTCAAAATTATTTTAAAAACTTAAATTTCAAAATTATTTTAAAAAACTTAAATTTCAAAATTATTTTAAATTATTTTAAAAACTTAAATTTCAAAATTATTTAAAAAAAAAACTTTAAATTTCAAAATTATTTTAAAAACTTAAATTTCAAAATTATTTTAAAAACTTAAATTTCAAAATTATTTTTAAAAACTCAATAAACATAAGTGTTTGCTAAATTACCTTGAATAAATAGAATAGAAAATCTAAGTAGTCTACTTCAATCACGCTATCTTTAAATCCATTAAAAAGAAACCAATTCAACTACTTCATGTGTAGGAATTGAATCAATGGATGTTGGATAGTGGATGCTCCAGACATATGACTGGAGATAAGTTGAAGTTTACCAAACTCAAGTACAAGAGTCTAGGATCAGTTGCATTCGGCAACAACAGTAAACTTAATGTAATCGGAAAAGGTAATATTGAACTTAGTTCCGATTTCATTATTCGAAATGTTTTATTGGTTGAAAATTTTAACTTTAATTTACTAAGTATAAGTCAATTGTGTGACAGCGGGTACCTAGTCAATTTTGATAAATCTGGATGTCTAGTTAAAAATATTGAAAACCCAGAAATTAAACTTAAAGGACTTAGGAAAAATAACATCTACACAATTGACTTATCAATATCCTTAATAAAGTGTCTCCTGACACAACAAGAGGAAACCCAACTGCACTAGACTCATTTCAAAAATGAGTCAAAATGGTCTAGTTAGAGGTTTGCCCAAATTAAAATTTATTGAAAACTCAATCTGTGATGCATGTCAAAAAGGAAAACAAACCAAGTCAACCCACAAGTCAACCAACCTAGAAAGATCCAACACCATACTTGAGTTCCTTCACCTTGATCTATTTGATTCACATGGAGCCAAATCACTAAGCAAGAACCAATATTGCTTAGTAATAATTAATGACTACTCTAGGTACACTTAGATAAAATTTCTAAAAACAAAAGATGAAACCTATGAAATATTTAGTAATTTTTGCAACTTAACGGAAAATGAAAAAGATACTAAAATTAAAAGAATAAGAAGTGATCACGGAGGGGAATTTGAAAATCATATGTTTACCCAATTTTGTAAAATAAATGGATACCAACATGAATTTTCATGTCCTAGAACCCCCCAGCAAAATGGACTAGTGGAACGTAAAAATAGAACATTACAAGAAGCAGCTAGGACTATGTTAAACGAATATCACTTAAATCATCAATTTTGGGATGAAGCGATAAATACTGCAAATTATATTCAAAACAGAATTTTAATTAATAAATTTCACAATAAAACACCATATGAACTCTACTATCATAAAATTCTCAATCTTAACTATCTAAAAGTATTTGGGTGTAAAGTTCACATTTTAAATACTAAAGATTACCTAGGAAAATTTACACCCAAGTCTAACCAAGGAATATTCTTAGGATACTCCTCTACCAGTAGGGCCTTTAGAGTATATAATCAAAATATCTCGAAAGTTAAAGAAACAACTAATGTAATATTTGATGAAGAAAACAGCTTACCTTATATAAATGAAAATATTGACATTAATCCAAGAGCTATAGACGATGATGAAATCCAACCTAATCTTAATGAGTCAGAAGAACCAGTTTCTGACTCACAGATAAGACCAACAAGAGTAAGTACCTCTCACCCACCTGACCAAATTTTGGGTGACCCAAACCTAGGAGTCAGAACTAGATCATCCTATAGAAACCTTAGTCAAATTGCCCTTATTTCTAAAATTGAACCTAAGACTATAGAAGAAGCCCTACCTGATCCAGACTGGATTATTGCAATGCAAGAAGAATTAGCCCAATTTGAGAGAAACCAAGTCTGGGACCTTGTACCTAAACCCATAGATAAATCAATAATAGACACCAAATGAGTTTTTAGGAACAAGTTGGATGATCACGGTGATATAATAAGAAACAAAGCAAGGTTAGTAGCCAAAGGGTTTAGTCAAGTCGAAGGCTTAGACTATGATGAAACCTATGCTCCAGTAGCTAGACTCGAGTCCATTAGGATGTTATTAGCCTATACAGCAAATAAAGGATTCAAATTATACCAAATGGACGTTAAGTCAGCCTTTTTAAATGGTTTTCTCAAGGAAGAGGTCTACGTAAGCCAACCTCCAGGGTTTGAAGACATAGACTACCCTAATTACGTATTTAAATTAAAAAAGACACTATATGGACTAAAACAAGCCCTAGAACATGGTATGAAAGATTATCCAATTACTTAATATCCAAAGAATTTAACCAAGGACAAATCGATCCGACTTTGTTCGTGAAAACTATAGAAAAAGATATCTTTATAGCCCAAATCTATGTTGATGACATAATCTTTGGCTCAACTAATTCAAAATTCTTAAAAAAATTTGTCAAATTAATGGAAAGTGAATTTGAAATGAGTATGGTTGGAGAACTTAATTTCTTCTTAGGCTTACAAATTAAACAAATTAAAGATGGAATCTATATTTATCAAACTAAATATGCTAAAGAGTTAATTAAAAAATTCTGTATGGAAAATTCAAAAATTATAAATACTCCAATGGCAACCAACATAAACATTGACTCTGATCCTGAAGGAAAACCAGTTGACCCAAAATACTATAGGAGTGTCATAGGTAGCTTACTTTACCTAACCGCAAGTCGACCCGACATATTGTTTGCAGTAGGTATGTGCGCAAGATACCAATCCTGTGCAAAAGAGTCACACCTATCATACGTTAAAAGAATACTTAGGTATATTAAATGAACTCTAAATGTAGGACTTTGGTATCCAAGAACTTGCACCTTTAACCTTTATGACTATTCTGATTCAGACTATGCTGGGTGCAAGTTAGACAGAAAAAGTACAAGTGGTAGCTGCCAGATTCTAGGTCAGTGCCTAGTAAGTTGGTCAAGCAGAAAGCAACATTGTGTTGCTCTATCCACCACAGAAGCTGAATACATAGCTCTAAGAGAATGTGCATCTCAACTGCTGTGGATGATGCATACGTTAAAAGACTATCAACTAGAGTATAAAAATACACAAATCTTTATTGATAATATCAGCTCAATTAATCTCACCAAGAATCCTATTCACCACTCCAGGACTAAACACATAGAGGTAAAACACCACTTTGTAAGAGATCATGTAGCTAAAGGTGAAATTGCACTCAACCACGTTGAGTCCAAATCAAACCTAGCTGACATCTTTACAAAACCCTTACCTGAACTTGAGTTCAGTGCACTTAGAAGGCAAATAGGAATGTGTTGGGTAGAGTAGGGGTCTCATTTTGTTGTCTTGTTCTTTTAATTTTAGGAAAAATAATTTTTAAAATTTCCAATTACCTAGATTTTTCAAAATTCTGGATTTACTTATCATTTTTCAAATTCTAGAAAAAATAAATTTCAAAATTCCCAATTTCCTAGATTGTTCAAAAAAAAAAAAAAATTTGAAATAGCCTAGGCTTTCCCCCTAGAAATCATGTTCCCCTAGAATTAAGCCAGAGCATCTCACAAGCACCTAGGTATACCTTGATTATAATTAAAAAACATAGAACGACGTGAGATGCATAGGGTATAGCCTAGACTCAAGAATGCTTATATCTGTGCATCAATATGAGTCTGGGCGTTAAATACGCAATATACATTAATCAAGTTGAGTCTTCCAGCTCTAGTCAAATCTAACTGGACCAAATCAACTTGACTTGACTAACCATGTGAAAATTGTTGCCCTATAGGTAGTCAGCAAGTAACTAAAGGTTAGACAGTTGGTAAAGGATACTCAATTTTCTAGTTAAGAATGTTTTGATCCTTAGGGCTCTGATACCTAGTAAATCAATCTAGTAAACATGACTCATGCTGGGACTTAAGGACCAACTGAATTTGAATGAATAACCTTGTCCTGAACCTTAAATATTATTTAAACTTAAATATTCAAACCCTGTTGAACTTAGCTAACCTGTTGAACTTAGTAAATTCCTGTACAATTTTTTCAAAGACTAACAAACAATTTTTCTCTTAAGTAAGAAAGATATAATCACTAACTTTTTAAATCTATCAAAGAGATACACTCCCCAACTGTTTTATAATGTTATTCAAGTGTCTATTATTGCTCATTTTTTTTTTTGATATATGGCAAAGGGGGAGAGTAGCAAATTGTCAAATTTAAATTAATAGTTAAGGGGGAGCAATAGTTAAGGGGGAGCAAAAGTTAAGGGGGAGCATATAGGTTACTTTAGCAAATTTGCTTTGGTCATTTTTGTTCATCTATACTTAGCAGATTTGCCTGTGTTAAAAATGTTTATCTAATCGTTTGTTTACTTACTTTGAATTTGAGCTGCCATAATCAAAAAGGGGGAGATTGTTGGTGCGGGAAGCATCCGATGATCGAACTTGTGTTTTGATAATGGAAAAGGATTCAAAGTTAAGGTGTTTTGTTTTCTAACAAGTCTACTTAAGGATTTCAGGAAAGTCCTAGCCGCGGTTAGGCAAAGGGAAAAAACCCTAGGGGGTGGTAACTCTAAGTCATAGGGGGTGGTAACCCTATGCGGAAAGTCTTGGTAAGTCGATGTCTTGAGGCAAAAGTCCTAGCGGGTGGTAACCCTAGGTGGAAAGTCCTGGTGTCGCGAACCAGGTGAAAGACTGGACTAGCCGGGAAGCGGATGTCCAGCAAAAAGTCCGAAAGCGTCGAGTGCTGAGCAAAAGTCCAGTCGATCTGGAGGATCGACTGGCAACAGGTAAATCTCCTGAGTGGAGTAGGTGAGGACGCGTTCCCCGTAGAGGGAACAGTAGGCGTCGGGTCGACCTAGGGTTTCCGGTCGGAAATCCGAAGTCAGACCCGGGCAGTCCGGAGACTGTCGAACTTTCATTCATATTTATGATATTATGTGTGCTAACTTTGTCTTGTAGGATATGTGTGTAGTTTGTAGACTAACACATTGTGCAGGGATAAAAGAGCAACATTAGCCTCGGATGAACAGTGTCCAAGGCGCCTCCATGGAGCTTGGAGGCGCCTCGGGTGCGAAGGTGAGCTGGCTGTGCGCTGGAGTTGGAGGCGCCTTAAAGGGCAGTGAAGGCGCCTTAGACCGCAGCATAGAGGCGCCTTGAAGGCGCGTTAAGGCGCCTTCAGAGGGATAATGCGCGACTTGATCAGCGCTTATCGACGCGTGCAACCCGGGGCTTGGAGGCGCCTCGGATAGCCTTGGAGGAGCCTCCAGCACCCTTTATAAGCAGTGTTCGAGCACCTCTTCCAGAACAACTCTCTCTGAATAATCTCTTGCTACGTGCTGCGAACCTGACGACCCAGAAGTGCTGCGACGCGACACCAACGACCCGGAACTACGTTTCTCCATCTTTAGTTGTCGGTATAAAGTTTATGAGCTGTAAATTCCTATAATTGTACAAATTATCGTGCTTATAGTTGTTGTCCACCGAAAGCGATCAAGGATCGCGGGCCTTCGAGTAGGAGTCGATCTAGGCTCCGAACGAAGTAAATAATTTGCCTCTTTGTGTGATTGTTTTTATTTCCGCTGCATTTACTCGAACAGTTTTACGATTCCGAAAAATGAAATAGCCGCGAGCGCTATTCATCCCCCCTCTAGCGCGGTCTCGATCCAACAGAATGTTCCATTAAGAGGGAAAAAGCTAAACTAGATGCAAACTAACCTTTCCATTCGGCATTGCAAGTATTTTTTTGATAGGTGCCTATATTTTTCTGATTGGTAACCAAAAGATTTTAGACAGGCGATGTACTCTTTTTCGCCTATGTAAAAAACATTGGATTCTTGTATAATAAATATACTTGAGAATCTGCATGAGTAATCAAATAAATATGAACATAATTGCATAATGAACATACTTGCAATATTCACACGAAAAAGAAGTTAGAGTAGTAATATTCAAGAGAATAAACAAGCATTTTGGGCATGAAACTATGCTTTAGGAAATCACAATAAAAAAATAAAAGAAATTAAATATTTCATAATAGCATGTAACATTTTATACCATTTGAACCTTGTTGAGGTAATACCTTTACTTAAAATAATATAGTTATCTAAAGGTATTGATTTTCACCGGCAATTTATGCCATATAGGATATTGCTAAGGAACTAGGATCTCAGTTTCATTAACATTTACTTACATAAATTTCATTAATGTCATATCTAGCTCTCAAGTTTAGTAGCACGTCTGGTTCGTACAAATAAGCAAGTTTGGTCATGTCATCCACTCCACTAGGTGATGCTTTAGGATCCTTAGGGTGGACATCAGAGATCTTAGCAGTCACCTACATTACAATGAGTGGTCATATTAAAGAAAGACACATAAATTAATACTATGGGTTCACTATCCCATGGTAGATAGTAGGAAGATCTCTAAATCACTAAACACACAAAAGATGTCATCCAACCATTTAAGCTTCAGAAGCATCTTCCATATGAAACTATCAGAGACAAATCAAACACCAGAATAGCTTACAAAGACTTGCACTTGCTAACTTCCATGGCATACATGCCAAAATCAAAATGCAGTTTAACAGTGAATGAAGTGCTCACCATTCTCCCAGTGCTACAGCTGATCTTAATCTCACTACCCTTGACCTCCAAGACTTCTCCATCTATCCAAGCGACATCAGCAGGATCCTCAACCCAGACTTGTGAACCTACTGCTACACTGACTTTTCTTGCCTGTGAGGGAAATTTATCAACATTGGGACTAAAATAAATGGCCTTAGTTCAATGCATGCACAGAAATGACCCAACAAAGCTAGAACGACAGGAACTGATTAGTAGAATTAAAAATATTTTTTATGTTACAAAAAAAATCAGAATATTTGCGCATTCACTATTTTTGGCTAATTATAGATTAAGAGCAACTTAAAGTTTCGGCTAAAAAAATTATTTCATTAAAATCTGTTGGAACAAATCTAGTTTGATAGACGCTTCTTCTGGTATGAAAAACATTCCTCACATAAAAACAAAAAGAAATCAAACTAGCACTAGCCATCATGATTAGATTCCTCACCATTGTCGTTGCGACGACACCAAAGCGAAGAGGTACTCCCTGATGCTTCCTCCTACAAGCTTCAAGGTACACTAGCATGTATCAAATATGCAGGAAGTTTACAATTTCAGGATGAAAAACAAAGTTCCCTCAAGCTCCATTGCCTGACCCTGCCCGTGCTCCCCTCGACGACACACTTAGAAGTGAGATAGATCTTGCTCGTCCCTGTCTGATGTCTCCATATCGCTTCAAAGGGAAGAGCGAAGAGGAGACGATGACCAAAACGGAATCCCTGATTGATGCCCTAAGCCCTTCACATCCTCTTCCTCGTTCACTTATAAAAAAATTATAACAACAAAATAAGCACAGATTCATTCCACCTTCCTTGTTGGATTTTTCGAGCCGCAAAAATCGCTTTTTGTGTTTCGGAAACCCCGAATCCCATACCACCGGATCCGTGCGAAGTTATAAAACAAAATTTTCTACATGTACGAGTTTCTCTAACCTAGATCTACACTAGATCTACAAAGAAAAGAGTTTACCCTTGATGCGATGCCCTTCGCAAATCCCGCTTGTCCAAGGTTCGCCGGATCTCAAGGTTGTCAAGTGTACAACTTTCTATGTGTATCCACACGAACAAATCGATGGAGAGAACCTCTAAAGATGTGCTAGCAACCTTAGAGGATCAGCAATGGTGGAGGAGAGGGAGACAAGAAAGGTAGAGAGGAAGAAGAAGGAGGTTTGAATGAAAAATCAATTCACTCTTGTAACCCCCACCAAAGTGGCCGGCCACTTTATGCTTCTAAACCCCCATGGAATATCAAGAGTCAAGTCTCTTGATCTCCTCCATGAGGTGGCATTTGGTCAAGTCAAACTTGACCAAATGAAGAAGCCTTGATGATGTGGCATTGGTCAAGTCAAAGTCAAGTCAAAACTTGACTCTTTATCTTCCTACTTAAGTTAAGTCAAACTTGATCTTTTTCTCTCCCATGGTTGATCAAATCTAACCATTGGTTTAAGTCAATTTTTAATTTAATGAATCTCTATTCATTGAATTAAATTGGCTCAATGAGTCTAAGTCTAAATTAGACTCATTTAACACATGAACCAAATTGAGTCCAACTCAATTAGTTTACTTTGGATTACTCTTAATCCAATTTGGTCCATCACATAAACCTAATCCTCTTGGTTCATCATATGAATCTAATCACCATCTAATTACCCTTTGTGTATGACCCTATAGGTTCTTGTAACATTGGCAATGCTCCTAAACCCATTTAGAAGCATAAGTAATGAGCGGTATCTAGCAACACATCATTACTACCCAAGTTACAAGAATGTTGAGATCCAACATCACCTTATGATTACTAATTGTGACCCCTCACAATATATGACAAGTGTCCTTCTATCCTTGACATCTAGATTGATCAATATGAGGTATAGACTGTGTCATCCTCTAATCAATCTAAATCTTGAATCCCAAGTAGACTCACTCAATCAAATGAGCTCAACATCTCATATTGACTCATTTGGGCATGACCATGCACTTAGTGGTCTCACTCTATCAAGAATAATGATGTCACTCCTGTTATATAGGAGGGATAGATCTCATCTACATCACTCACATCTCTCCGCATAATTTGTTACATACCCAGTAATCGCCTTTATAGTCCACCCAGTTATAGGTGACGTTTGACGAAGCCAAAGTATGTAACTCCTTATGTAGGGAACCATGGTGACTTCAGGTTCAAGGACTAATAGTCATACTAATAGCCACATGAGAAAGTATATAACACTCATATAACGATCCATGATACTTTCTCATTGCAGGTCATTCAGTATACATTCTCCAATGCATACCCATGTGTCAACTTGATATCTCCATATCCATGACTTGTGAGATCAAGTCATCGAGTTGACCTACATGCTAGTCTCATCGCATTAACATTGTCCTTGAATGTTAATACTTGACTAGGAATAATTAAGAGTAGTGTTCCCTATATCATCTCAATATCGATTCAACCAATCGATTGATATAGGTACGAACCTTCTACTCAAGGACGCTATTATACTTAGTTATTTGGCACCAATACAAGTTAGAATAATAACCATAAACAAATACTTTTATATACATAAGAATATGATACACCGAGTCCATACAACAATCATCAAATGATTGGCTCTAGGGCTCTAACTAACATTCCTCTTACAGGATGAAGAAGAGCTCATCAGGGAAGTCGGGGGGATTCTGGCGGTAGCAAGGTGGCAACAGAGGGGGGGATGCTTAGTGATCGAGAAGAGATCAAGAAAGAAAAATGCAAAGTAGGTGAAGAGATCGTAGGTTGGACAGAAATGCTTAGGGATCAAGAAGGTATAGGGGCAGAATGTGGCGGTAAAAAATTTCGGGAAGAGGGAAAGAAAAAATGTCGCGGCAAAAAATGGTGAAGGGGAAAAAGTGACGAAAGAAAAAAAAAATTGTATTCAACAACACTTAATAGACAACAGTTTTCAAAAACTGTTGTCGTAATCCCAAAAAAATACACAGACAACAGTTTTCAAAAACTGTTGTTGTAGCCTTTAAAAACCATTATCGTAGCCCCAAAAAGGCATAAATAGACAACAATTTTTAAAAACTATTGTCATAGGCCAAAAAAATTACTAAAAGACAATGGTTTTTATTAAAACTATTGTTAAAAGGAAAAATAATAATGATTTAGTATAAAACCATTGTTGTTTGAGTGGTGTTGAATGAGGATTTTCTTCTAGTGTGTCCACCCATAGTGATTTGTGGTAGAGTGATCTCGCACAAATATAGACCTTGACATTTCGAGTTGTCCGCAGTGATCTGTGGTAGATTAATCTGTTAGTATTATCCCTAGTACCAATTATGAGATAATTGACAAGGGCACCTTTTGTATCATATTTCACTTGTTAGTAAAAGGAAAAGTTGATTATTGTATTTACTTCAATTTAGTACCGAATGAATAAGTATAATAATGTCCTAGAGTAGGAGGTTCTAATCTATAATATATCAATTGGTTGAATTGATAGTGAGATATTATAGACATATATAGAGAACACTACTGTTAACTATTCCTAGTCAAGCATTAATATACAAGAACAATATTAATGTGTTAAGACTAGCATGTAGGTCAACGGATGACTTAATCTCACAAGTCATGAATATGATATATCAGGTTGACACATAGGTATATATTAGAGAATATATACTAAATGACCTAGCATGAGAATGTTTCATGGATCGTTATATGAGTGTCATAAACATTCTCATGTGTCTATTGGTATGAATAGTCCTCAACCTGAAGTCACTACAGTTCCATACATAAGAAGTTGTGTACTTTGATATTGACAAACGTCTCCTGTAATAAGGTGGACTATAAAGTCAATCACTGGGTATGCAATAAGTTATGTGGAGGGATGTGAGTGATGTAGATGAGATATATTCCTTCCATATGATGGAAACGATATTTGTGATCCCCTTGATTAGTAGGATAGAAAAATGCATAACCATGCTCAAATGAGTCAATATAAGATATTAAGCTTATTTATTTTGAGTGTGTCTACTTAGAAATTAAGAAACATAAAGATTGATAAGAGGACGACACAATCGATGCCTCATTAATAAGAGGATTATTTTACCTTATTTATCAAATTTTAAAATTTTTTAACACCTTTTCAAAATTAGTTTACCTTAACAAATTTTTAAAATTTCACTTCTCAAAATTATTAACGAACAAATGTTCATATTTTTTAAGTTTTTGACTTTAGAACTTTTTAGACTTCCTTTTAACTTTTTCTTCAAAATACTTTCAAAATGTATATTTATAAGCTTTTAAAGGTCTACTTTTCTTAGATACTTGCTTAGATTTATTATCCAAACCATGTTTTAATCTCTTAGGTTGTGTTTTCCCTATTTTTAATGTGTGTCAAAGGGAGAGAGATAATAAATTCAGGGGGAGTTGTAAACTCAAGGGGAGAGTTGTAACACCCCAAATTTCATGATTTAGAGTTCTAAAAGACCTTATTAAAATCTAGAAATGTTTTAGAAAAAATTCTAGAGATTTTTAAAAATTTTTAGAGTATTTTTATGGAATTTTTGGAGTTCGTTTGGTATTTTTACCAAGAGGAAGAAGTTAAAAAAAAATAATAAAAAAATATATATGTTAAAGCCGGGTTTTGAACCCAAGACCTCAGACCCGAACCAGGTTCTAATCGGATGCAGCCAACCAGCTGAGCTACACGATTTTTGTTAACCTTATATGGAGCGAAATATATATAAGCAGTATTTAGGAATGTTTAAATAAATTGAAAATAAAAGTGCGCGGATGAGGAATCGAAGCTGCGACCTGGGATTTGGTTAAAACTGGGTTAACCAAGTGTGCTAGCAGTCATTTGTTATTATAGAAGGAGAAAAATTCTATTTAAGCAGTAGTTAGGAAACAGAGAATAATAGGAAATAAATTCGAACCCGCGAGTCGCGCCCGAAGCAGAATGCAGCCAACCAACTGGGCCAGCGGGCTTTATTAATAAGAAGGGAAGTGAAAAATATATAAGCAATAGTAGTTAATAGAAATATTGGAGTTATAAAGTGAGAACTTAGCGATTAATCACAAAACCTAAATTCTTCCTCCCCTTTCTCTCGGCGACGGCGTTTTCTCTCGGGCGAAAAACGCAGCGAGCTTTAGGGCACCTCCGGTGGCCGGCCAAAGACCCATCCAAAGGCTTCTTCATCTCCTTGTGATCCTCTTGACAAGGAGAACTAGAAGACGCGAGGAAGAGGCCGAGATCGTGAGTTTCTCCGAAGCCCTAGAAGCTGTCTTGCTCAGTTTTAAGTCCAAGAACCGAAGGTGAGTTGCTACTCACCTGCAGTAGGATAGCTCCGAGGTTTTATTCCTTGTTTCTTTCCTTTTTCTGGATTCTATTCTCTTCTTGTTTGGCCGAAGTATGCAGTAGGATTGTTGTTCTTGAGGTTTGCTGCCGTGAATCTCAAGTTCAGATTTGTTTAGGTTTGGAAAAGGAACAAATTAATCAGATGAGCATGTAGTTTAGCATTTCAGCTTGTAGAGATGCTGGAATAGATTTCTTTGTTGTTAGTTTTAAGCATACAGTGTTTGATCCATTGGTTGTGTAGTATAGTTTTCAATTCCAGAATTTCTTTTGTTAAATCTGAGTATGAGGAATGGTATTTGTTTTGTTTTCCAGTAGCAAACCCCTTACTAGTTACAATGGTTTCCTTTTTTGTTGCCGGAGCATGCATGAAACCCTAGAAGTTTAGTTTCAGCAAGTGTTGGTTTTAGAACACCCCCAGAGATTCGGCTTAGATCTTTCTTTTGCTAATCATGGGGCAAGATCAGCCCTAACATTAAGTACTTTAGGTTCTTTAGCTTCAGTTTGAGTCCCTTGCTAATTACCATGACTTGTCAACTTTCACCTTTGTTTTGTAGTTCATTACAGTAGGTCTTTAGTTGATGATTAATTGCCATGATTTGTCAGAGTTCACCTTTGATTCGTAGTTCATATCAGTAGGAATTAGTTGATGTTAATTGCCATGTATTGATTCTTATTTCTATTTCTTAGCTATTGAATATGCATGAGCAGACTTAATTCCTAGATTTATTTGCTATTAATTGGGCACGCACAGTTCTCATTGCTATTAGTTAAGCACCAGTAGCTTTTATTTGCAGATTTTATTTGTTGTTCCTTAGGTCTTGTTTTGCTGGAAACAATTCGTAATGTTAGGTTCCATTAAGTGCAGATTTTATTTGCTGCAGAATTTATTTTTCTTCCATACTATCCAATGAGTATGAGCAGTTTTATTTATGAGCATGCACAATTTGGAACGCTAGTATGTTTGGATAGATCTTTTGTGCATATTCATGGGCAAGAACAGCCACCAATTCATAGTGGTTTAGATCCTTTTGTGTTGATTTAGTAAGCATGATATTCTGTTAATTCCATGCAGCAATGATTCCTTTATTTTCTAAGATTCCTTTGTTATTAGAATAACATGAGCAGATTTCCTAGATTCTATTGCATGCCTAGTAGTTGAATTTGTTTTACTTTCACAGCATGCTTAAGTTGTTCTAGTTCCCATTTGCTATTGGAATAACATGAGCAGTTCCATTTTTATAGCATGCAGATTTTTATAAGTAAAGTATGCAGATTTTTAATAAGCAGATTTTCATAAGTATTGCATGCAGATTTTAGATAAGCTTAGTATGCAGATTTTGATAAACTTAATATGCAGATTTATGTTAAGCTTTGTATACAGATTTTCAGTACGTAGAGTGTGTTCTAGTGCACCCCAAGTGCTTGATAAAATGCTTAGCTCAATATAATGCTACAGTAGACATTTTAATAGCTCAGTAAATGCAGTAGAAGCATTTAAAATAACTTATTTAGTCTTGCTTCAGCTTATATGGGACTACGGTCCAATGGGTGGGCTCCCACAGTCGCCTCTAGGTTCAGATAACCTAGTTCTAGGTTCAGATAACCTAGTTAAAGCAAGGTAAGAAAATTAGCTATGAAATCAGTATTTTATTTTCAGCAGTGGCACTGTACTGGATTAGATATCCATTGGGTTGGGCTCCCACAGTCGTCCCTAGGTTTAGATAACCTAGTAAACCCTACTAGACTCGGAACTTGCAATCCCGAGTTTAGTTAGGGATGCGCGCACAGCAAGTACAGTTGCCGGGCCCATCAGCAGCATGATTATTATTTTAATCTATTATGTAAATAGTTTTCAAAACTTCACAAATTAGTTATGTGAATACAAGTTAAACTCAGTTTAGCATTAATTAGTTTAGCTTAGGTATCAATTCAGTTTCTTATTGATACACATGATAGTTCTATGATTAGTTTTTACATGTTAGCTTTTCAGTTAGTTCCTTCGCTATTTATGAGCATGGTTAGCTATACATGTTTGGTATTTCAGTTAGCATGATTCCTTTGCTATTTATGAGCATGATTAGCTATACATGTTTAGTATTTCAGTTAGTTGATTTCTTTGCTATTTATGAGCATGAGTAGCTTTACATGTTAGCATTCAGTTTTAGCATGTTTTTATTTATATACATGCATATCGAGTTTTTGTGAGTAGGATAGCGCTCACTAAGCTTTTAGCTTATAGATACTATTTTCCTCCTACTGCAGATAAAGGAAAAGCTAAAGTATAAGGAAGAAGGCGACAAGGAGATGCTGTGACGGTGTGTGATGTGTGGACTATGGTGATCCTTGAGACTTAGCTAAAGAACTCACTTAGTTTAAGAATTTGTTTAGTTTAATTTCTTATTAAGTTGATAAGAAAATTTCGTAGTAAGAAGTTATGTTTCCGCTTTTCATTTCTTACATGATTTGATTTATTAAACTGCGTGGTTGTGAAAATATATGTTCCAGCCGCCTGTGGCTGAGTATACTCTGTATGTATTTACGGATATGGTCACCGGTACAGGGGAGATTCTGCTGAAATTTTTCGGTAGGGTTTCCATATGATTTTTTTATCATACCGATTAAGTAGAGTTATTAGTCAAGTAACGGTCATCCTTAGAGTGTAGTAGTAGTAAGAAGGGTGGTCGTTACAAGAGTTAAGTAAAAAAAGTTCTTATTTACTTACCTTTATATATGTTATTAACTTAACTGTGAACCTTGGTTGCCAAATATCAAAAAGGGGGAGATTATTGGTGCAGGATGCACTAGAATCAAACCTGAGTTTTGATATTGTCAAAGGTTTAAGCTAAGTCTTATTGTGATCTAACAAGTTGACTGAGTGTGCAAGTTGTTTACTCAACAGGGAAAGTCCTAGTCGCGACTAGGAAGGAAAGACTTAGCAGATTGTGGAAGCCAGGCGGAAAGACCAAGTGGGTCGAGAGGACTCGACACTTGGCTGGAAAGCTCGATAGGTTTGGAGGACCAAAGATCAAGGGAAAGTCTTGGTGGGATGATCAGATGCTAAGCGATAAAGTCCAAATAGGTCTGGAGGACCAAAATTTAGTAGGTAGGTTGAGGTAAGCAACTAGAGGAGCGATATTGAGGTCGTGTTCCGGGAAGGAACAAATCCTAGGTCACTGGTCCAATTGAAGAAACTGGGAAGGTTTCTAAGTTGAGATCAAGACATTCTTACTGTCTAGTCATGCATCTTACTATATTACTATGCTAACATTTGTTTTGCAAGGATATATTGTCTAACTCTATTTTATAGGAAATGACTTGATCGGTCGACCGAACCCAAGGATCAGTCGACCGAACAAGGCTAACTCAGACTAGAGACTAGTTCAGACTAAAGCAGAGTAGAGTCCAATCGAAGCTTGATTGATCGACTGAACCTCGATGATGTGTCACAGAGCAAAGAAGGAAACTTGGCAGATCAGTCGATCAAACCAGAGGATTAAGTGTGAATCTTGGTGAAAAGGGAAATTCATTATTCGATTGACCAAACCATTATAGATCATAAATACTTAAAGATCGAATCTCAGTAAAGAAGGAAGGGAGTGTGTTCAGTTGACCTAACCTGAGGATCGGTCGACTGAATGATGACGATGCTTATAAAAAGATAGCTCGAGGTCCGAGGCAGGCAATCAGTTTCCAGTTCACCTCTGTGCTAAATCCTTGTTGGTGCAATTGCTCTACAACACTTCTTCAAGCAAGCTACTACTCCAATCAAGTGTCGACGATCTGCAACGCTTCTTAATTGTTCAATATATTTTATTATCTTACATTGTACTTATTTACTAGTAAGATAGTAGGTTGTTACTATCTTACATCTTTCATTATTGAATTGCTTCTTTTTAGAGATTTTAAAAAGAAGAATGTTGGTGTGGGAAGCATCTGACGATCGAACCTGAATTTTGATAATAGAAAAGGATTCAAAGTTAAGATTATTTGTGATCTAATGTGTTGAATGAGTTTACAGGAAAAGTCCTAAGGTATCTTAGGCAAAAGTCCTAGCTGCGGTTAGGCAGGCAGGAAAACCCTAGGGGGTGGTAACCCTAGGTCCTAGGGGGTGGTAAATCTAGGCGGAAAGCCTTGGCAGGTCAAGGTCTTCGGGCAAAAGTCCTAGAGTGGATACTCTAGGTGAAAATCCTGGTGTCGCAGATCGGGTGGAAAGTCTGGGCGGGTCATGGAGCGAGCGTCCAACAGAAAGACTTGAAGACTCGGGCGTTGAGCAAAAGCCCAGTTGATCTGGATGATCAAACTGGCAATAGGTATACTCTCCTGAGTAGAGTAGGTGAGGGTGTGTTCCCTGCTGAGGGAACAATAGGCGTCGGTTCGACCTAAGATTTCCAGTAGGAAAATCCAAAATTAGCACCGGACAGTCCGAAGACTATCAAACACTTCTAGTATTATGTTATTATTATGTGCTAACTTTGTTTTGCAGTATATGTTGTTGTTTTGTGGACTAATGTAGCATGCAGGACGAAGAAAGTGTAACGACCCAATTTTCCTCATTAGGAGTTCTAAAAGTTCTTAAAAATATTTAGAAATATTTTAGAAATATTCTAGAGATTTTTAGAAATTTTTAGAGTATTTTTATGTAATTTTTAGAGGTCGTTTGGTATTTTTACTAAACGAAGGAAGTTTGGACAAAAAAATGTCCAAGCCGAGAATTGAACCCACGACCTTTGACTTGGTCAAAACCCAGCTGACCAGGTGGGCAAACGGATTTTTATGTTTAGAAAAGGTAGCGAATTTATTTAAGATAGTTAACAGAATATTATAAAAGGGATAAGTTGATGTTGGATTTGTCTGTTTAGAAAAGGTAGCGAATTTATTTAAGATAGTTAACAGAATATTATAAAAGGGATAAGTTGATGTTGGATTTGTCTGTTTAGAAAAGTTAACGAATTTATTTAAGATAGTTAACAGATTATTTAAGATAGTTAACAGAATATTGGATTATAAAAGGGATAAGTTGATGTTGGATTTGTCTGTTTAGAAAAGGTAGCGAATTTATTTAAGGAGTTAACAGAAATATTAAGTTATAAAAAGGGATAAGTTGATGCTCTGTTTTCCCGTGACTTAAACCATTCTCTCCTTCTCTTCTGCGTACGATGGTGGAGCTCGGGCAGAAAACGAAAGGGAGTTAGGGCATCATCTCCGGCGGCCGACCAAGGTCCTAGAAGCCCTTTTTGTTCGGTTATGAGTCCAAGAAGCAAGGTAAGTGCTTCTCACCTGCAGTAGGAGTAGTTTCGGACCTTTGTTCTTCTTGAATTCGAAGCATAAGAAGCGCTTATAGTGCAGATTTTTAATTAAGCCTATAGTGCAGATTTTAATTAAGCTTATAATGCAGATTTTTTTGTAGAGCTTATATTGCAGATTTTAATTAAGCGCTTATAGTGTAGATTTTTAATTAAGCCTATAGTGCAGATTTTAATTAAGCTTATAGTGCAGATTTTTAATTAAGCCTATAGTGCAGATTTTAATTAAACTTATAATGCAGATTTTTATGTAAGCTTATAGTGCATATTTTAATTAAGCCTATAGTGCAGATTTTAATTAAGCTTATAGTGCAGATTTTTAATTAAGCTTATAGTGCAGATTTTAATTAAGTTTATAGGTGCAGATTTTAATTAAGCGTATAGTGCAGATTTCAATCAAGCTTATAGTGCGTATTTTTATGTAAGCTTATAGTGCAGATTTTAATTAAGCTTGTAGTGCAGATTTCTTAGAGCTTAAAATGCAGATTTCTTTAGAGCAGATTTCTTTAGAGCTTGTAGTGCAGATTTCTTAAGAGCTTATGGTGCAGATTTCTTTAAAGTTTATAGTGCAGATTTTTAGTGGAACTTTTAATGTAGTTTTTAAAGAAAAAGATTATAGTGCAGTTTGGTTAAGTATTATAGTGCAGAATTTATGTTTGCATAGTATGTAGAAATTGTGTAGCATAGAATGCAGAATCTTGATTAGAATAGTATGCAGAATTTTGATTAGCATAGTATGCAGATTTTTGTTTATGCATTTCAAAGTTAGAATTTGTTTAAACATTTCATTTTTTAAAGAAGCATTCTTTTATTAGAAGTATTAACAAGTATAAGAAAGATAAAGAAAAGAAAGAAAAAGGCCAAGACCTTAAGTAGATCCCAAAGTCAAGACTTTAGGAATTTTGGCACACAAGGTGCTCGTTAAAATGCCGAGGCATTATATATTAGAAGTATTAAAAGATAACAAGTATTTTACTTTTATCAGTGGCACTGTACTGGACTCTCAGTTGTCCTTGGGTTGGGCTCCCATAGTCATCCCTAGGTTTAGATAACCTAGTATGCAGGACTCTCAGTTGTCCTTGGGCTGGGCTCCCATAGTCGTCCCTAGGTTTAGATAACCTAGTAAACCCTACTAGATTCGGGACCAGCTATCTCGTGTCTAGTTAGGGATGCGCGCATAGCAAGTACAGTTGCCGGCCCAAGAAAAAAGTTGATTTTTATTTTGAAGTATTAAAGTATAAGTTTTCAAACAAAAGAAATAAGCTTCACATAAGTTTAAAATTCAGCAAGTTTAGCTTTCTTATATACTGACATGTTGTTTAGATTTGCTTACATGTTTAGTATTTCAGTATGCTATGTTTCGTTTGCTATTAGATGAGCATTCAGTTTCTAGATTTCTTTCAGCTTACATGCATACTCGAGTTTTGTGAGTTAGATAGCGCTTACTAAGCAATTTTACTTATAGATGCATTTCCTCTTACTGCAGATAAAGGAAAGGAAAAGTTATAGCAAAGGCGACAAGGAGGTGCGGATGGATGTGTGATGCCTGGACTATAGAAGCCTTGGGATTTAGCATAAGAATTTATTAACAAAGAGTTGAGTAGAATGTATTAGATGAGTCATTTAGTCTTCCGCTGCTAGTTAATTGTATGTTTTGAGTTTCTCCGAGATTTTTAAGAATTTCTATCAACATGTGAACAAGGATAGTTAAGTAAAGTTAGTAGTCCAGTAGCCCTCCGCCCTCACAGACCAGTAGTGAGGAGGGTGGGGTGTTACAAGTTGGTATCAGAGCAGTTCCTATTCTCCAACATCACACATCAGCACCAACCTTGCCGTCTTCAAGTAAGAAAGTATTTAATTTTTAGTATACTTTTCTTTATTCTTTACAGTAAAGAGAAATCCTTAGAAGTATTAGATTATATGTACAGAATAGGGAGATGTTTAGAAGTGCTTATAAAGTTAAGAATTTTGCTTAGTTTCTTTTACATAATAAGATGTGTTCTGGGATGGTAGTATGATCCGGGGACCTAAGCCCGGTGAGCGCGCCAGAATCAAACAAGATGTGTTCTGGGATGGTGGTATGATCCGGGGACCTAAGCCCGGTGAGCGCGCCAGAATCAAATAAGATATGTTCTGGGATGGTGGTATGATCCGGGGACCTAAGCCCGGTGAGCGCGCCAGAATAAAGGGGAACTCCGGTCCTAAGTTCGGACCCCTAGCGCGCCAGAATCAAATAAGATATGTTCTGGGATGGTGGTATGATCCGGGGACCTAAGCCCGGTGAGCGCGCCAGAATAAAGGGGAACTCCGGTCCTAAGTTCGGACCCCTACCAACCTAGCACTAGGGTAGTTGTCTGATCAACAACTTATGTTACGGTACTACTAAGTGCAACTAGGCCACCACAATAGTATGTTTATAAGTATGCATACAAGTATGTTCAAGTCATGTTATATTTATATTTACGTTTATGTTTAGGTCCACGTTATGTTCATATTATGTTCTTGCCTATGCATATGGACATGCTTGTGATCGAGTCTATCATTATGTTTAGTTCATCTACCATGCTTACGTTTATGTTGTCATGCTTATGTCACAGTTTATGCTTATGTTCATTGAAAGTAGGTTAGGAGGTCCTAAGATACCTTTGATGTGGTCTTCCTTAGTACATTAGATTATGGACGCTAACTAATACAGGTACAAGGTAGAGAACATGCTATAGAATTATTCTAAGTTCGAGGATGAACTTTTTATAAGGTATGGGGGATTGTAATGACCCAATTTTCCTCATTAGGAGTTCTAAAAGTTCTTAAAAATATTTAGAAATATTTTAGAAATATTCTAGAGACTTTTAGAAATTTTTAGAGTATTTTTATGTAATTTTTGGAAGTCGTTTGGTATTTTTACTAAACGAAGGAAGTTTGGACAAAAAAATATCCAAGCCGAGAATTGAACCCACGACCTTTGACTCGGTCAAAACCCAGCTGACCAGGTGGGCAAATGGATTTTTCTCTTTAGAAAAGGTAGCGAATTTATTTAAGATAGTTAACAGAATATTATAAAAGGGATAAGTTGATGTTGGATTTGTCTGTTTAGAAAAGGTAGCGAATTTATTTAAGATAGTTAACAGAATATTATAAAAGGGATAAGTTGATGTTGGATTTGTCTGTTTAGAAAAGTTAGCGAATTTATTTAAGATAGTTAACAGATTATTTAAGATAGTTAACAGAATATTGGATTATAAAAGGGATAAGTTGATGTTGGATTTGTCTGTTTAGAAAAGGTAGTGAATTTATTTAAGGAGTTAACAGAAATATTAAGTTATAAAAAGGGATAAGTTGATGCTCTGTTTTCCCGTGACTTAAACCATTCTCTCCTTCTCTTTTGCGTACGATGGTGGAGCTCGGGCAGAAAATGAAAGGGAGTTAGGGCATCATCTCCGGCGGCCGACCAAGGTCCTGGAAGCCCTTTTTGTTCGGTTATGAGTCCAAGAAGCAAGGTAAGTGCTTCTCACCTACAGTAGGAGTAGTTTCGGACCTTTGTTCTTCTTGAATTCGAAGCATAAGAAGCGCTTATAGTGCAGATTTTTAATTTAGCCTATAGTGCAGATTTTAATTAAGCTTATAATGCAGATTTTATGTAGAGCTTATATTGCAGATTTTAATTAAGCGCTTATAGTACAGATTTTTAATTAAGCCTATAGTACAGATTTTAATTAAGCTTATAGTGCAGATTTTTAATTAAGCCTATAGTGCAGATTTTAATTAAACTTATAATGCAGATTTTTATGTAAGCTTATAGTGCATATTTTAATTAAGCCTATAGTGCAGATTTTAATTAAGCTTATAGTGTAGATTTTTAATTAAGCTTATAGTGCAGATTTTAATTAAGTTTATAGGTGCAGATTTTAATTAAGCGTATAGTGCAGATTTCAATCAAGCTTATGTTGGTGCAGTGAGCACCAGATGATCGAACCTGAGTTTTGATTATGGCAAAGGGCGCAAAGTTAAATGGTGGTGTTATCTAACAAAGTTCATGGAGCTTGCAGGAAAGTCCTAAGTGATACTTAGGCAAAAGTCCTAGCTGCGGTTAGGCAGGTAAAACCCTAGGGGGTGGTAACCCTAGGTCATAGGGGGTGGTAACCCTATGCGGAAAGTCTTGGCAGGTCGATGGCTTCAGGCAAAAGTCCTAGGGGGTGGTAACCCTAGGTGGAAAGCCCTGGTGTCGAGAACCAGGTGAAAGTTTGAACTGGCCGGTGAAGCGGATGTTCAGCAGAAAGTCCGGAAGCATCGAGTGCCGAGCAAAAGTCCAGTCGATCTGGAGGATCGTACTGGCAACAGGTAAATCTCCTGAGTGGAGTAGGTGAGGACGCGTTCAGGGAACAGTAGGCGTCGGGTCGACCTAGGGTTTCCGGTAGGAAACCCGAAGTCGACTCAGACGATCAAGAGACTGCTAAATATTTCAATAGTCATATCATTGTTTTGTGCTAACTTTGTCTGCAGGGTATTTTTGGGATTAACATATCTTGCAGGACCAAAGTACAAAAGACCTCGGATGAACAGTGCCGAGGCGCCTCCATGCCAGGAAAAGGCCAGCGCAGCAGGCTGGAGGCGCCTTGAATGGAGTTCAAGGCGCCTTGGACCGGAGGTTGAAGGCGCCTTGGATAGGCTGAAGGCGCCTTGAACCAGATAGAGTTCGACCAGGTCCGTGCTGATCCACGCGGGTGACTCGGCTCGTTCAAGGCGCCTTGGTGAACAGTATAAGGCGCCTTGAACCCCCTTTATAAGGGGTCTCGACCAGCAGCTTCAAAACAATCACTTTCAAGTGATCTTACTGCTACAAGCTGCTCACGAGACGATTCCAAAGTGCTGTTGCGAGACATCGACGACCCGGAGCTCTGAATCTTCAGATTACGATATTGTCGTCGGTGTAACTGTATTCTTTTTAATACTTAACTGTAATACTTGTACTCTTGTCGAGCTTATAGTTGTTGCCCACGGAAAGCGATCAAGGATCGCGGACCTTCGAGTAGGAGTCGTCACAGGCTCCGAACGAAGTAAAAATCCCTTGTCTCTCTGTGTTATTTTATTCCGCTGCATTAACTCTTACGTTTTACGATTCCGATAATCGAACGATTATAGCCACGAGCGCTATTCACCCCCCTCTAGCGCATCTCGATCCAACAGCTTATAGTGCAGATTTTTATGTAAGCTTATAGTGCAGATTTTAATTAAGCTTGTAGTGCAGATTTCTTAGAGCTTAAAATGCAGATTTCTTTAGAGCAGATTTCTTTAGAGCTTGTAGTGCAGATTTTTTAAGAGCTTATGGTGCAGATTTCTTTAAAGTTTATAGTGCAGATTTTTAGTGGAACTTTTAATGTAGTTTTTAAAGAAAAAGATTATAGTGCAGTTTGGTTAAGTATTATAGTGCAGAATTTATGTTTGCATAGTATGCAGAAATAGTGTAGCATAGAATGCAGAATCTTGATTAGAATAGTATGCAGAATTTTGATTAGCATAGTATGCAGATTTTTGTTTATGCATTTCAAAGTTAGAATTTGTTTAAACATTTCAGTTTTTAAAGAAGCATTCTTTTATTAGAAGTATTAACAAGTATAAGAAAGATAAAGAAAAGAAAGAAAAAGGCCAAGGCCTTAAGTAGATCCCAAAGTCAAGACTTTAGGGTTTTTGGCACACAAGGTGCTCGTTAAAATGCCGAGGCATTATATATTAGAAGTATTAAAAGATAATAAATATTTTACTTTTATCAGTGGCACTGTACTGGACTCTCAGTTTGTTGGTTGCTACTCGGAAAACCTAGAGGTTCCACTGTACAAAAATTTTGTACAAAGGTCTGAACCTTTTCCTAGCTACCATGTGTTCTTTTAAATTAAATTTTGGATCGCCTGCGGAACTTAACACGTTTGATCCAAAACTTAATCTATTTGTTCTTTTAGGTTTTGACTTGGATCTCTTGCGGAACTTAACACGTTCGACCCAAATCACCTTAAGTTATTAATTCCATTAAATATTAATTTCCATAATTGGTTCCCAGTACTGACGTGGCGAGGCACACGTCCTTCTTGGATATGGGAGCAACCACCACCGACTAGACAAAACCTCTTATGGAAAGATAATATTTAATTTCCTAAAATAACTTTAGGTTAACCGAAAAGAACAATCAAATCACAAGGGAAAGAAAAACAAAAGAACACTATATCGAAAACAAATTCGAAACTCTAGAATCGTATGCCTCTTGTATTTGGTATTATTTTCAAAAATAACTAGTATGATGCGGAAAGAAAAATTACTAGTTATACCTTTTAGAAAGACCTCTTGATCTTCTACCGTATTCCTCTTCTAACCTCGGACGTTGTGTGGGCAACGATCTTCCAAGATGAGAAACCACCAATCACCTTCTTCTTCCTTGCAAGTTTCGGCCATCAAAACATCTTCTAGGATGAAGAGGTTCGGCCACCACCACCATGCTCCAAGGGATGCTAGAAACGAGGCTTGCTTTCTCTCCTTCTTCTCCTTCCTTGATCCGGCCACTAACAAAAGCTCCACCAAGAGATAAGTTTCGGCCAACAAGAGGAGAGGAGAGAAATAGGGCCGGCCACACCACCAAGGAAAAGAGGGAGAAAAATAGAATAGAGTCGTTAGCCTTGAAGCCTTCTCTACCCCCTCTTTTATAATCCTTGGTCTTGGCAAATAAGGAAAATTTAATAAAAACTTCCTTAATTCTTTTGCCAATGAAAAGGAAAATTTATTTAATTAAAACAATTTTTTCTTTTCAAAATTCAATGGCCGGCCACAACAATAAACTTCCAAACAAAATAAAATTTTAAACACCAATTAAAACTTCCTTATTTGCATCCGAAAATTTATAAAATTTCTCCAATAATTTTTATCCCTTCATGATTGGTTTATAAAAAGGAAATTTAATAAATTAAAATCTTTCTTTTAACATGTGGATAAAAAGAAAGTTATCTCTAAAAATTAAAATCTCTTTTAAACTACAAATAAGGAAAGATATCAAATCTTTTCTTAATCTTTTGTAGAAACTTATAAAAGAGAATATTTAATTTTAAACTCTCTTTTAAATCATGAACATGGTTAAAAAGGAAAGTTTTCTTAAAATTTAAAATCCTCCTTTAAACAATAAATAAGGAAAGATTTCAAATTTTAAACTCTCTTTTAAACATGTAGATGATTTACAAATAAGGAAAGTTTTTACCAAAAATTAAAACCATCCTTTTAAACTACAAATAAGGAAAGAGATTAATCTCTTCTCTTAATCTTTTGTAGAAAGTTATAAAAGGAAATTTTTTATTTTTAAACTCTCTTTTAAAATCATGATATCCACATAAGAAATAATTTTAATAAAAATCCTTTTTAATATTCTAGTGGCCGGCCACCTAAGCTTGGGACCCAAGCTTTGGCGACCACCATGACTCATCCACTTGGTCTTGGCCGTCCCTAGCTTGGGTTCCAAGCTAGCTTGGTCGGCCCCATTGGATGGGTAAGAAGGTGGGTATGCGGTGGGTATAAATCTCTATATACTAGAGGCTACGATAGGGACCCAGAGGAGGAATTGGTTTTGGTCTCCCGATGAAATTAAGCATCCCGTTTTCGCCCCGAACACACAACTTAATTTCATCAATAATAATTTATTTCACTAAAGAACTATTATTGAACTACCGCACCAATCCCAAATTACATTTTGGGCTCCTTCTTATTATGAGTGTGTTAGTCTCCCTGTGTTTAAGATAACAAATGTCCACTAATTAAGTAAGTTACTGACAACTCGCTTAATTAATATCTAGCTCCAAGAGTAGTACCACTCAACTTCATCGTCATGTCGGACTAAGTCCACCTGCAGGGTTTAACATGACAATCCTTATGAGCTCCTCTTGGGGACATTCTCAACCTAGATCACTAGGACACAGTTTCCTTCTATAATCAACAACACACACTATAAGTGATATCATTTCCCAACTTATCGGGCTTATTGATTTATCGAACTAAATCTCACCCATTGATAAATTAAAGAAATAAATATCAAATATATGTGCTTGTTATTATATTAGGATTAAGAGCACACACTTCCATAATAACTAAGGTCTTTGTTCCTTTATAAAGTCAGTATAAAAGGAACGACCTCAAATGATCCTACTCAATACACTCTAAGTGTACTAGTGTAATTATATAGTTAAGATAAACTAATACCTAATTACACTACGACCTTCCAATGGTTTGTTCCTTTCCATCTTGGTCGTGAGCTACTGTTTATAATTTATAAGGAACCGATAACATGATCTTCTGTATGTGACACCACACACCATGTTATCTACAATATAAATTAATTGAGCAACTACATTTATCATAAATGTCGACATTTGACCAATGTGATTCTTATTTCTAGATAAATGTTTATACCAAAAGCTAGGCTTTTAGTATACACTCTAACACAGTTGTCCTTGGGTTGGGCTCCCATAGTCGTCCCTAGGTTTAGATAACCTAGTATGCAGGACTCTCAGTTGTCCTTGGGCTGGGCTCCCATAGTTGTCCCTAGGTTTAGATAACCTAGTAAACCCTACTAGATTCGGGACCAGCTATCTCGGGTCTAGTTAGGGATGCGCGCATAGCAAGTACAGTTATCGGGCCCAAGAAGAAAGTTGATTATTATTTTGAAGTATTAAAGTATAAGTTTTCAAACAAAAGAAATAAGCTTCACATAAGTTTAAAATTTAGCAAGTTTAGCTTTCTTATATACTGACATGTTGTTTAGATTTGCTTACATGTTTAGTATTTCAGTATGCTATGTTTCGTTTGCTATTAGATGAGCATTCAGTTTCTAGATTTCTTTCAGCTTACATGCATACTCGAGTTTTGTGAGTTAGATAGCGCTTACTAAGCAATTTTACTTATAGATGCATTTCCTCTTACTGCAGATAAAGGAAAGGAAAAGTTATAGCAAAGGCGACAAGGAGGTGCGGATGGATGTGTGATGCCTGGACTATAGAAGCCTTGGGATTTAGCATAAGAATTTATTAACAAAGAGTTGAGTAGAATATATTAGATGAGTCATTTAGTCTTCCGCTGGTAGTTAATTGTATGTTTTGAGTTTCTCCGAGAGTTTTAAGAATTTTTATCAACATGTGAACAAGGATAGTTAAGTAAAGTTAGTAGTCCAGTAGCCCTCCGCCCTCATAAACCAGTAGTGAGGAGGGTGGGGTGTTACAGAAAGAGCTCAAATCCCTAGATGAACAGTGTCTGGAGCGCCTCCATGGAGCTTGGAGGCGCCTCGGATGCTTTGGAAGAAGCAGCGCCCGAAGCCAAGCTGGAGGCACCCTCATGGAGTGCTGAGGCATCTCGGATGAGCTTGAAGGCACCCTCCATGGCATTTGAGGCACATTCAAGAGGATGAGCGGTGACTTCTTCAACCCTTATCTTCGCTGCGGAATCAGTGGAGTTGAGGGTGCCCTCAAGGAGGTTAAAGGCACTCTCAACGGGCTTTATATACCTGTCTCGACCAGTAGTTTAGATAATCAAGTTCTAAGCAATCTTTCTTCAGCACACTGCTAACGAGATGATCCGACTAAGCTACAATAAGACCCCGACGACCCAAAGCTGCGAAATTTCAATTCTTTGTTATCGATATAGTTTTTTCAATACTGTCATTGTAATAATTCTTGTAATATTTGCATGATTATAGTTGTTGCCCTAAACCCTAAACCCCCTCTAGCGCATCTCGATCCAACAATTGGTATTAGAGTGGGGTCGCTTTGATTTGGTGCAACCGCCAATCAAGCATTTTTTCGTGGTGATTTTTAGTTTTTCAGAGTCGATCGGAATCAGTATTATTGCCTCCTTCTGATCTATTTCTTTTTTGTAATCGAATTTTTCTCGAAGTTGGTGCAACACCACTCAAGATCGCGTGTTAGTTTTCTTTTAACCCGCACTACTAATCCAGGATCAAGTCCTGGGATAGGTTTCTTTTTGTGGTTTTCCTTGTGCAAGTTTCTTTGGCTCTTCAAGAAGGCTACAATACAACCCGCCCTCTGCTCTTCATTGGAGAAGACTTCGGCTACTGCAAGGGCCGAATGGAGTCGTACCTTCAAACACATTTCGAAGTCTAGATGATCATCAAAATTGGTCTTGAACTCCCAACTGACAACAATGGCAAACTGATATCATGTGAGAACTGGGATGCAACTCTGATAAAGAAGGTAGAACCAAACGCCAAAGCAACCTGTACACTTCAGTGCGGCCTAACCAAGAAGGAGCTGAACGCATCAGCCCATTCTCGAGCGCCAAAGAATTATGGCAAAAGTTGATCAAGTTGCACGAGGGCACGTCCGACACAAAGGTAAGTAAGTGTGACTTACTACTTAATAAATTATATAATATTAAAATGCAGGAAGGTGAGATGGCTAGCCAGCTCCATGCCCGTATACAAGATCTGCTCAACGGACTCCACGCAATCGGATTGAAAGTGGAGAACTGTGACATCCTAAGTACGCCCTAAATGCCTTTCCGAGAATACCTTGTGGGCATCCATGGTAGATGCTTACAAGGTATCTAAGGATCTATCTTTAATTAAACTAGAAGAATTGTTTGCTGAATTTGAATTGCATGAACAAATTAACGCTCGATCGACCGAGAAGGGTATAGCTTTGCTTGCAGGTACAAGGAGAGCACGCGAACAAAAAGCAAGACGCAGAACCAAACCGAAGTTAGAAGAAGAACCAGACTCGGACGATGATGACGACAAGATCATCGTCGAACTCGTCAATCTGGTAAGAAAGCTCTACAAAAAGAAGAAGGGATTCAACAAGAAGGATATCAAGAAGGTAGTCCAATCAAAGGAGGTCCAACTAAGTTTGAAGTTCAAGTTCGAAGTAACCTGCTATGGCTGCAACCAAAAGGGGCATATCAAAGCCAACTATCCGAATCAAAAAGATACTAAGAAGCAAAAAAGAAGAAAGCCTTGAATGCAACTTGGGACGAGTCTTCATCAGAAGAGTCTGATGAAGAGCTCGAATAGACGAGCTTCCTTGCACTGACGGCCTGGGACCAAATTAATGAATCCGGAAGTGAGAGCGAGTCAGAAGCAGAATCAGAAAGAAGGCACGGATCTGTATCCATTTCCAAAGGGTCGAACCCCACTGTAAGTACTTCTCGGTTGTATAATCTAGTTAATTATCTTATGTGCAAATTAGCTAAATCCAACGCTCGGATCAAATCACTTCTAAAGGAGGTAACAACCCTTAAAGAAGTGATTGACTCAGAATCCTTGACTGACCCTATGCAGACTGAAACCTCAACTCAAGTCCAAAAGCTTGAGGAAGAGAATTCTAGCTTGAAAACTCAAGTCAAGGATTTGAAGATCACGTTGGAATGGTTTACACTGGGTTCCAAGAATCTTGATTTGTTTATTGGAAAACAGAAGGTCGTATACAATCGATCCGGATTAGGATTTAAGACAAAAAGGAAATATCGTTTATATATATCACTTGTTAACAGACCAAATAGCTAGAAAGGTAGTCCAAACATGGGTACCCAAGTCTAACTTGATTAATCAAGTTAGACTTGGATATTATTGGGTCCCCAGGGATCAGATACATTACCTTGATAGACTATATCAAGCTATGATTTAGGGGGAACCAATAGAAAAACTATCTTTATAAATAAATAGAATTGTTTGATGATTGTTATTTTCTTTTCTTTATAATATGCATACTTAGATTAGGATAGATTAAGGATCTAGACATAATTTACACTTGATTGGTTAGTCCTAGGAGTTTCAAAAAGAAAATTAAATATATAATTTCTTTGAAAGGCTCTGTCTAGAAGTGGTGGATGGTCCCATACCCAAAAAGGCCTAATGCCTCGCCACAGTCTGGGAGTCAATCCTTGAAATGTGTATTTAATTGACTAATTGAAAAACCGAAGTCTAACTCAAATGTAAATTAATCCTTAAACATAATCTAAATTAAAAGATAACCATATCACAAAACTACATAAGGTTTCCTGACTGATAACTTAGAAATTGGTGAGATGGACCTAGGATGAACTTAGTTGAATTTAGTTAAACCTAATTCATTTAACAACTTATCAAATTAATTAACTTAACTATTTAATTAACTTAATCAACTTAACCTAATTAATTAACTATTTAACTAACTTAATCAAACTAACTTAATCAAAATAATTAACTTAACTTTTTAATTAACTTAATCAAATTAACCTAATTAATCAACAAAATAAATTAATTAATTTAACTATTTAATTAACTTAATCAACTTAACCTAATTAATTAACTATTTAACTAACTTAATCAAATTAATTAACTTAACCTTTTAATTAACTTAATCAAATTAACCTAATTAATCAACTTAATAAATTAATTAACTTAACTATTTAATTAACTTAATCAACTTAACCTAATTAATTAACTATTTAACTAACTTAATCAAATTAATTAACTTAACCTTTTAATTAACTTAATCAAATTAACCTAATTAATCAACTTAATAAATTAATTAACTTAACTATTTAATTAACTTAATCAACTTAACCTAATTAACTAACTATTTAACTAACTTAATCAAACTAACTTAATCAAATTAATTAACTTAACCATTTAATTAACTTGATCAAATAAACTAACCTAACCTAATTAATTTAACCAAATCTAATCCATAACTTAAACCTGAATAACTTAATAAACCATCTCATAATCACTCATAGTAATACCATGTTTAATCATCTAGACTAGGTGAGAGGGAACATTAAAGAGTTGATTTCAATCAAACTATCTCTTGAATCCATTAAATTGACCCAAATCAAATACTTTATGTATAGGAACATAAAGATTTGAATCAATGGATGCTAGATAGTGGATGCTCCAGGCACATGACTGGAGATAGATTGAAATTCACTAAGCTGAAACTCAAGAACCTATGGTCAGTTGCATTCGGCAATGACGGAACCCTTAAGGTAATCAGAACAGGTAATATTCAATTAAGTTCCGATTTCTATATCCGAAAGGTTCTACTAGTTGATCAATTCAATTTTAATTTACTTAGTATTAGTCAGTTGTGTGACTCAGGATACTTAGTCACATTTTCAAAATCTGAGTGCTTAATTAAAAACATTGAAAATATTGAAATCACACTTAAGGGAATTAGGAAAAAGAATATTTATACAATTGCCCTACCATCCTCTTCACTAAAGTGCCTATTGACACAACAATAGGAAACCAAGTTGTGGCACAAAAGATTGGGTCACACTCATACTAGACTCATTTCAAAATTGAGTCAAAATGGTTTGGTTAGAGGTCTACCCAAACTAAAATTTATAGAAAGTTCAATTTGTAATTCTTATCAACAGGGTAAACAAACCAAGTCAACCCACAAGTTAACCAACTTAAATATAACTAATTCAATGCTTGAGCTCCTACACTTAGACCTGTTTGATTCACATGGAGCTAAGTCACTAAGCAAACACCAATATTGCTTAGTGATAATCGATGACTACTCAAGATTTACTTGGGTAAAATTTCTAAAAACTAAAGATGAAACCTACGAAGTCTTTAAAATCTTTTGTAAATTAATAGAAAATAAAAAGACGGTCAAATAAAAAGAATTAGAAGTGACCATAGGGGAGAATTTGAAAATCACAAATTTATTGAATTTTGTGAAATAAACGGATATAAACACGAATATTCATGCCCTAGAACCCCCCCCCCCCAAACAAAATGGTCTAGTAGAACATAAAAACAGAACCCTACAAGAAGCTGCTAGAACCATGTTGAATGAATATAATCTATCTAATCAATTCTGGGCTGAAGCAATTAATACAACCTGTTATATACAAAATAGAATTTTAATTAATAAAATTTAAAATAAAACACCATATGAAATATATTATAATAAAATTCCTAATTTAAATTCTTTAAAGGTGTTTGGATGAAAAGTGTTCATTCTAAACACCAAGGACTACTTATGGAATTTACATCAAAATCAACCTCAGGAATCTTTTTAGGGTACTCTACAACCAGTAGAGCATATAGAGTTTATAACAAAAGCACCCTAAAAGTTGAAGAATCAATAAATGTAATTTTTGATGAAGAGAATAATCTTTCCAATGTAATAAATGAAAATATTAACCAAAGAAACATAGAAGATGATGAAGAAATTCAACTTAAACTTAGTAAATTACAAGACTAATTACTGATCCAAATATAAGACTAACAAAAATAAGTACCAATCACTCATCCAACCAAATTTTAGGTGACCCAACTCTAGGAGTCCGAATTAGATCATCTTATAGAAACCTAAGTCAAATAGCCCTTATTTCCAAAATTGAACCCAAAACTATAGACGAAGCCCTACCAGACCCAGACTGGATATTAGCAATGCAAGAGGAGTTAGCTCAATTTGAAAGAAACTAGGTCTGAGAATTAGTACCTAAACCCATTAACAAAATCATAATTGACACTAAATGGGTATTTAGAAATAAATTGGATGATAAAGGTGAGATAGTAAGGAAAAAAGCCAGGTTAGTAGCAAAAGGGTTCAGCTAAGTAGAAGGGTTAGACTATGATGAAACCTATGCACCTGTAACCAGACTTGAATCTATTAGGATGCTGCTAGCCTATGCAGCACACAAAGGATTCAAGTTATACCAAATGGATGTGAAATCCGCATTCTTAAATGGATTCATCAAGGAAGAGGTCTATGTAAGTCAACCCCTAGGATTTGAGGATTTGAACCACCCAAACCATGTCTTTAGATTAAAGAAAGCCTTATATGAACTAAAATAAGCACCTAGGGCTTGGTATGAATGACTATCAAATTATCTGATATCTAAAGGGTTTAACCAAGGTCAAATAGATCCAACCCTATTTGTAAAAATCATAGAAAAAGATATTTTTATAGCCCAAATTTACGTAGACATACAATTTTTTGTTCAACCAACACTAAATTTTTAAAATAATTTACCAAGTTAATGGAAAATGAATTTGAAATAAGCCTAGTAGGAGAACTCAATTTTTTCTTAGGCCTACAAATTAAATAAACCAAAGATGGTATTTATATTTTCCAAACAAAATATGCTAAGGAATTAATTATGAAATTTGGAATGAAAAATTCAAAAAATATAAATACTCCAATGGCTACTAACATTAAAATTGACTCTAACTTAGAAGGAAAACCAGTAGACTTAAAGCACTATTGAAGTGTGATAGGGAGTCTACTGTACCTAACTATAAGTCGACCTGACATCCTTTTTGTAGTAGGTATGTATGTAAGATACCAATCTTGTGCAAAAGAGTCACACTTAACAAACGTTAAAAGAATGCTTAGATATATTAAGGGAACCCTAAATGTAGGACTTTGGTACCCTAGGACTTGCACCTTTGATCTAATTGTTTATTCTGACTCAGACTATGTCGGGTGCAAACTAGATAGAAAAAGCACAAGTGGTAGCTGTCAATTTCTAGATCAGTGCCTAGTAAGTTGGTCAAGCAGAAAGCAACATTGTGTTGCACTATCCACCACTGAAGCTGAATAAATAGCCCTAGGAGAATGTACATCTCAATTATTATGGATGATGCATACCCTAAAAGACTATCAACTAGAATATCAAAATACAAAAATTTCAATTGATAACATAAGTTCAATCAATCTAACTAAGAACTCAATTCACCACTCAAGCACTAAACATATAGAAGTAAAACACCACTTTGTAAGGGATCATGTCGCTAAAAGTGACATTGTACTCAACTATGTTGAATCCAAGTCAAACCTGGCTGACATTTTCACAAAACCTTTAGCTAAACTTGAGTTCAGTGCACTTAGAAGACAAATAGGGATGTGCTTAGTTGAATAGAACTTACTTTTAAAATATTATTCCCACTTATTTTTTTACTATGTTTTTAACTCAATTTGTTTTTTTTTAAATAAAATCCTAGGAAAAATATTTCTTCAAAATTCCAATTTTTGTTAGTCTTCAAAAATTTGGACTTAGCCTAGGAATTTATCCCCTAGAAATTATGTACCCCTAGTCTCAGCCAGAGCAGCTCACAAGCACCCTAGGTTTAACTTGCTTGTGTATGAAAACACTTAGAATGGTGTGAGATGCATAGGGTACTGCCTGGACTTAAGAATACTTATGTCTGTACATCGACATAAGTCTGGGTAATAAATACCAATTTACATTAATCAAGTTAAGTTATCATATCTTAGTCAAATCTAACTGGATCACTGACTTAACTTGACTAACCAAGTGAAAGCTATTGCGCTCTAGGAAAACAACTAGTAGATAATGGTTAGACATTTGGCTAAGGAACTTAAGTATTTAGTTTAATTTTTTTAATTACTCATGCTTGAACTTTAGGACTTTTGGAAAAGAGAACTTTTTCTTTAAAATTGACTTACTCTTTATAGTTCTAAGTGAAAGTGGCCTTAGCTAAAGTTTTACAAGTTGTTACTATTTAAGCTAAGTGTTTCTTTTTTCAAATTTAACTAAGTAAAATTAATTTTTGAATTTCTAAAATTTTTTCTTTAAAGTTTTATCAAATATTTTTGTTCACTCTTTTTAAACTAAATTTATTTCCAAACTTAGTTTCTGAAATTTTTTAAGGAAAAGTTTTTTTTTTAATCTAAGTACTTTCTCAAAAATCAGATTATTTTTTAAAGAACTAAGCTCCCTACTTAATTATTGATAAAGGTTTTTTCTATTCATTCGCTTAGCTAAAAAGTCTACAAGAAAATGTATTCTAAAAGCTAAGTATTTATCAAAATGTTTTAAATATTTGTTCAACCTTCTATTAAATTTTTTTTAAGTTAATTTTAGCTAAAAATTTTTGTGTATTCTAAAAGCTAAGTTTGTCTAAGGTTAAATTGTTAAAATTAAGTTTATGAAAGCTAATTTTTTTTTCAAAACCTTCTGAAAAACTAAGTTTTAAAAGCTAAAATATTTCTCAAAACCAGTTATTAGCTATGTACTTTTAAAGATAAATTCTTAAACTAAGGCCTATGATCAACTTCTCAACTTGTCTATTTTTATACCTTCTTTTTGTGGTTTTTTTTATATATGGCAAAGGGGGAGAGTATATGAAAATTCAAATGTATATGAAAATTCAAATATAAATCTAAAAGTCAAGTATAAAACGAGGAGCTTTAATTAAAGGGGGAGTTTTCACTTAAGCTTTTTTTAAGGGGAAACTTTGCATTTAAATTTTTTCTTGTACTATCATTCAGTTATGCTTGCGTTGTTTTGCAATTATTTACAGCATTATTTATTTATTCTTTATGTTTTTTACTTAACTTTGAATTTTTGTTGTCATAATAAAAAAGGGGGAGATTGTTGGTGCGGGAAGCATCCAACGATCGAACCTAAATTTTGATAATGGCAAAGGATTCAAAGTTAAGATTATTTGTGATCTAATGTGCTGAATGAGTTTGCAGGAAAAGTCCTAGCTACGATTAGGCAGGCAGGGGTGGTAACCCTAGATCCTAGGAGGTGGTAACCTTAGACGGAAAGTCTTGGCGGGTCAAGGTCTTCGGGCAAAAGTCCTAGAGTCGGATACTCAAGTTGAAAATCCCGGTGTCGTGGATTGGGTGAAAAGTCTGGGCAGATCGTAGAGCAGATGTCTAGCAGAAAGACCTGAAGACTCGGGAGCTGATCAAAAGCCTAGTCGATGTGGATGATCAAATTGGCAATAGGTATACTCTCTTGAGTGGAGTAGGTGAGGGTGTGTTCCTCGTTGAGGGAACAGTAGGCGTTGGTGTAACGACCCAATTTTCCCCATTAGGAGTTTTAAACGTTCTTAAAAATATTTAGAAATGCTATAGAAATATTCTAGAGATTTTTAAAAATTTTTAGAGTATTTTTATATAATTTTTGGAGGTCGTTTGATAATTTTACCAAAAGAAAGAAGTTTTGACAAAAAATATCCAAGCCGAGGCTCGAACCGGCAACCCTTGACACGAGAAAAACCCGACTAACCAACTGGGCTAGCAGTTGCTACTTGATCAAGTAAAGGAAGAATTTTATTTAAGTAATAGAAGTTAATAGCAAGAAATAATAAGAAGAAAATAGGTTGCAACCAGGATTCGAAACCACGAGCCGGGCCTTAAGCAGAACGCAGCCCACCAACAGACCAGCTGAACTTTTCTTAACTAAAGCTATATCGAAATATATTTAAGTAGTACTAGTTAACAGAAACCTTAGGGTATTAAAAGGAAGAACTTAGGGATTAATCACGAAACCTAAATTCTTTCCTCCCCTTTCTCTCGGCGACAGCGTTTTCTCTCGGGCGAAAAATGTAGCCGAGCTTTAGGGCGTCTCCGGTGGCCAGCCAAAGACTCATTCAAAGGCTTCTTCATCTCCTTGCGATCCTCTCGTCGAGGAGGAGCCGTGAGCACAAGGAGGGATCGAAAGCTCGAGTTCTCCGAAGCCCTAGAATTGTTCTCGCCGGCTGTAAGTCCAAGGAACCGAAGTAAGTGCTCTCACCTGCAGTAAGGGTAGTTCAGATTCTTGTTTTCTTCCTCTTGTTCTTCCAAAGCATGTTGTAAGAAGTGTCTTCTTGAGGCTAGCTGCTGTAAATTCAATCCGGATTGGTTGGGTTTTGGATAAGAAACAAATTGTTTAGTTTCGACATGTGTTTCAGATTTCTTGTTAGCATTCTGTTTTTCCGTAGCTTGTCAAAAGGGGCAGTGATTCCCTTTGAATTTTCTATCATGAGATTTAGAAAGAAGTCTGTTCATTCATTTTGGCCTTCGGATTAAGTTGTAGAGAATTGTAGAATGCAAGGGACTCAGTTTTCCTTGGGATTTTGGAATAGGTTGTACATAATTAATTGTTAGAGGTAAGAGTAGTTTCAAGATTTTACCTTCTCCTTTGCATTACTGCCGAAACCTGCTTAAAATCCCTATTGCCGTATAAAGGTATAAGTTGTGGACAAGTTTTATATAGGTTTTATTATATTCCAATAAGCTTAGTTTGGATGTGCAATTCGGGTGGTGCTACTAAATTGGCATGAACAGAACAGCGTTTGAAATTTGCTGTGTATTAGGATTTGTGCAGTTCTCTGTTCATTCCTTTAAATATGCAGTTCTAAACCCTTGTTGCCAAGTAAACAGCAATAAACAGATTTAATTCGGAAGTTTCAGTTGGATCCTTAGTAGCCAATCCATGCACGAAGTTTTGGGTTCCTGTGGAATTTTTTTAGTAGGGGCTATTGATATGTGTACCATACTATCAGACTAGTTTTTCATAGATTTGTTTAGCATCACAGTTTTGGATATGTTTAATATGGCAGTTTAGATCTCCTTGTAGTGTAGAATTTTAGTAACTCATGCTTTAGAAAGTGCAGATTATATCCGAGTTTTCTTTTGTTTCTTTGCTACTGTACAGAACTTGATCTACCTTTTATTCCAAGCACGTAGTTAGACTTCTTTTTAAGTTTCTAGTTTCCCTTTGTGTTTGCATTAGGCATGAACAACAAGGTAGCAGTGCAGATTAATTGTTGAGTTTCTGTGGCTTATTTAGACCCTAGTATTATCAATTATTTAACATGCTATAGACCCTTTTTGTCGTTAGTTCCTTAACATGCAGCTTGGATTTCTTAGTTGTGTAGTTTAGTATTTCAGTTTAGATCCAGCAGATATTTTTTTTTAGAGCTTAAAATGTAGATTTCTTTAGAGTATATTTCTTTAGAGCTTATAGTGCAGTTTTCTACAGAATTTTAGTGCAGATTTTATTAAGCATTAGTATACAGAATTTTATTAGCATAGTAGGCAGATTTTTGGGTTAAGCATTTCAAAGTTAGAATTTGCTTAAACATTTCAGTTTTTTTTTTAAAGAAGCATTCTTTTAGAAGTATTAACAAGTATAAGAAAGATAAAGAAAAGAAAGAAAAAGGCCAAAGCCTTAAGTAGATCCGAAAGTTAAGACTTTAGGGATTTTGGCACACAAGGTGCTTATTAAAATGCCGAGGCATTATATATTAGAAGTATTAAAAGATAACAAGTATTTTAATTTTATCAGTGGCACTGTACTGGACTCTCAGTTGTCCTTGGGTTGGGCTCCCATAGTCGTCCCTAGGTTTAGATAACCTAGTATGCAGGACTCTGAGTAGTCCTTGGGCTGGGCTCCCATAGTCGGTCCCTAGGTTTAGATAACCTAGTAAACCCTACTAGATTCGGGACCAGCTATCTCGGGTCTAGTTAGGGATGCGCGCATAGCAAGTACAGTTGCCGGGCCTAAGAAGAAAGTTGATTATTATTTTGAAGTATTATAAATATAAGTTTTTGAACAAACAAAATAAGATTCACACAAGTATAAAAGTATAAAAGAATAATTTTAGAACAAATGAATTAAGTTTCACTTTGTTTTAGAATCTGCAAGTTTTGTTTCATTTTATGCTAGCATGTTATTTAGATTAGCTTTCTGTTCTTTGCTATTAGAAGAGCATGAGTAGCTTTACGTGTTTAGCACTTCAGTATGTTTGTTTATTTACTAGTAGATGAGCATGAGTAGTTTTCCCCTTGAGCATTCAGTTTTAGTTTTCAGTATATTCACATGCATATCGAGTTTTTGTGAGTTAGATAGCGCTTACTAAGCATTTTGCTTATAGATTGCATTTCCTCTTACTGCAGATACAGGAAAGGAAAAGATATAGAAAGGAAGGCGACAAGGAGGTGTTCGAAGGATGTGTGATGCCAGGACTATGGAAGCCTTGGGACTAGGAAAGAAGTTTTAATTTTAGTTTCCGTATTTTAGTTATTGTAAACATTTGAGTTGTATTTTAAGTTCATGTCATTTGAGATTATTCTGTTTAGATTGCATGTAGGATGAGTTCAGTTTAGTAAGTAGATATTTGTTTGTTTGATACTTATTTAACTGCGTGGGTATTTGATAAATGTTTCAGCCGCCTGTGGCTGATGTATACTATGCTTGTATCTTGGTTTATGGTCACCGGTACAAGGGAGACTCTGCCGAAATTTTTCGGTAGGGTTTCCATGTGCTTTTTAATCATACCGGTTAAGTAAAGTTAGTAGTTAAGTAACGGTCATCCTTAGAGTGTAGTAGTAGTAAGAAGGGTGGTCGTTACAGTTGGTATCAGAGCAGTTCCCATTCTCCAACATCACACATCAGCACCATCTTTGTTGTTTTCAAGTAAGAAAGTATTTAATTTTTCTTTTATGCTTATTAATTGCGGTATAGAGTATTTGCTTATATGCGGTCAAGTAAGAAGAAAATTCTTGTTTCTATGTTTAGATACATATGCTTAGGAAGAATAGAGATGATTTTAGTTTTGTTTTTCTCCTACATAATTAGATGTCAAGAAGAGGTCGTCCTCGTACCGTTTGTACTGAGGGTCGAGCACAGGAAAATGAAGAGCCCAGAATAGCTGAACCAAATCTCTCTGAAGTTGTTGCTCAACTCCAGAGACAAGTGGCGGAGCAGCAACAAGTGATCGTCAATCTGATGGCGAATCAACATCCAGTTCCTCCCACTCCTCCAACTATTAATGTGGAGACTCCAGTAGTGACTGAAGTTCCACCAGCTGCTCCGGAAGTCCCCACAGCACCTAGAAGACAGGAAGCCTACCTGATACAGTGGTTGAAGCTGAAGCCAGAAAGTTTCTCAGGCACGACTGAGCCCTGGGATGCTCAGGCTTGGTTCAAGACACTAGAAAGCACCATGGAGCTTCTTGATTGGCCAGAAGTCGAGAAGGTCAAGTGTGCTTCTTTCTGCCTATCTGGAGATGCTCGTATGTGGTGGGAGAGAGTTAAGAGCAAGAGGTTGGTCAATCAAATGAGCTGGGATGACTTCGAGACATAGTTTTACGAAGAATTCTTCCGTCAATGGATCACCAATAAGCATTTCGAGGAGTTTATAGAATTCAGACAAGGAGACCTGTCAGTGGAAGAAGCAGTACAGAAATTCAATAGGCTAGCCCGTCTCTGTCCAGAGCTAGTAAGTACGAAAAAGGAATGAGTCAGAATGATGCTCAGGATGCTGAGACCAGTAATAACACTTAATGTGAGTAGTGGAACTCACCAGCCCCAGACTGGCGAGGAGCTGGTCAGCAGAGCATTAGTCGCTGAGCACTATCTGGACAGCATCAAGGCGCAACGAGAGCAACACAAGTCAGTCAAGATCGAAAGCAAGACGGTGGGAAGTCAGAAACCTCAGTCAAGTGATCAGAATTGGAAGGGCAAGGGTAACAAAAGGAAACGAGGGGATACAGGAGGCAGCCAAAAGGGAGGTCCAATAGACGAGCAGGTTAAGTTCCCTTCCTGCCCTAAATGTGGGAGATCGCATCCAGGAGCCTGTCTTTTGGGTATGACCGGATGTTATTCATGTGGTCAAGAAGGACATCTAGCTAGAGCATGTCCTAATAAGTTTAAGGCGCCTCAACAATAGTTAGTGCAATATGAAGGCAAACCTGCACAGTTACACCACATGACAACATCACTAAAGGGACCCTATCTCGGTCAGGAAAGGTTGGAAGCCCACCCGTTCCAATCAATGCGAGTATTTTCTCTCACTAAGGAAGAAGCTGCCGGTACCTCCACGGTAGTCACAGGTCAAATATCTACCCTTTAGCATTTAGCTACCGTCTTATTTGATATTGGTGCTACCCACTCTTTTGTGTCAATTTCTTTTGTCAAATTTAACAAGTACCCACTTTCCAGAATTATTCTAAGTTCGAGGACGAACTTTTTATAAGGTATGGGGGATTGTAACGACCTAATTTTCCCCATTAGGAGTTTTAAACGTTCTTAAAAATATTTAGAAATGCTATAGAAATATTCTAGAGATTTCTAGAAATTTTTAGATTATGTTTATGTAATTTTTGGAGGTCGTTTGGTATTTTTACCAAAAGAAAGAAGTTTTGACAAAAATGTCCAAGCCGAGGCTCGAACCGGCAACCCTTGACTGAGCAAAACCCAACTAACCAACTGGGCTAGCAGTTGCTACTTAATCAAGTAAAGGAAGAATTTTATTTAAGTAATAGAAGTTAATAGCAAGAAATAATAAGAAGAAAATAGGTTGCAACCGGGATTCGAAGACACGAGCCGGGCTTAAGCAGAACGCAGCCCACTAACAGACCAGCTGAACTTTTCTTAACTAAAGCTATATCGAAATATATTTAAGTAGTACTAGTTAACAAAAACCTTAGGGTATTAAAAGGAAGAACTTAGGGATTAATCACGAAACCTAAATTCTTTCCTCCCCTTTCTCTCGGCGACGGCGTTTTCTCTCGGGCGAAAAATGTAGCCGAGCTTTAGGGCGTCTCCGGTGGCCGGCCAAAGACTCATTCAAAGGCTTCTTCATCTCCTTGCGATCCTCTCGTCGAGGAGGAGCCGTGAGCACAAGGAGGGATCGAAAGCTCAAGTTCTCCGAAGCCCTAGAATTGTTCTCGCCGGCTGTAAGTCCAAGGAACCGAAGTAAGTGCTCTCACCTGCAGTAAGGGTAGTTCAGATTCTTGTTTTCTTCCTCTTGTTCTTCCAAAGCATGTTGTAAGAAGTGTCTTCTTGAGGCTAGCTGCTGTAAATTCAATCCGGATTGGTTGGGTTTTGGATAAGAAACAAATTGTTTAGTTTCGACATGTGTTGCAGATTTCTTGTTAGCATTCTGTTTTCCCGGAGCTTGTCAAAAGGGGCAGTGATTCCCTTTGACTTTTCTGTCATGAGATTTAGAAAGAAGTCTGTTCATTCATTTTGGCCTTCGGATTAAGTTGTAGAGAATTGTAGAATGCAAGGGACTCAGTTTTCCTTGGGATTTTGGAATAGGTTGTACATAATTAATTGTTAGAGGTAAGAGTAGTTTCAAGATTTTACCTTCTCCTTTGCATTACTGCCGAAACCTGCTTAAAATCCCTATTGCCCTATAAAGGTATAAGTTGTGGACAAGTTTTATATAGGTTTTATTATATTCCAATAAGCTTAGTTTGGATGTGCAATTCGGGTGGTGCTACTAAATTGGCATGAACAGAACAGCGTTTGAAATTTGTTGTGTATTAGGATTTGTGCAGTTCTCTGTTCATTCCTTTAAATATGCAGTTCTAAACCCTTGTTGCCAAGTAAACAGCAATAAACAGATTTAATTCGGAAGTTTCAGTTGGATCCTTAGTAGCCAATCCATGCACGAAGTTTTGGGTTCCTGTGGAATTTTTTTAGTAGGGGCTATTGATATGTGTACCATACTATCGACTAGTTTTCATAGATTTGTTTAGCATCACAGTTTTGGATATGTTTAATATGGCGTTTAGATCTCCTTGTAGTGTAGAATTTTAGTAACTCATGCTTTAGAAAGTGCAGATTATATCCGAGTTTTCTTTTGTTTCTTTGCTACTGTACAGAACTTGATCTACCTTTTATTCCAAGCACGTAGTTAGACTTCTTTTTAAGTTTCTAGTTTCCCTTTGTGTTTGCATTAGGCATGAACAACAAGGTAGCAGTGCAGATTAATTGTTGAGTTTCTGTGGCTTATTTAGACCCTAGTATTATCAATTATTTAACATGCTATAGACCCTTTTTGTCGTTAGTTCCTTAACATGCAGCTTGGATTTCTTAGTTGTGTAGTTTAGTATTTCAGTTTAGATCCAGCAGATATTTTTTTTTAGAGCTTAAAATGTAGATTTCTTTAGAGTATATTTCTTTAGAGCTTATAGTGCAGTTTTCTACAGAATTTTAGTGCAGATTTTATTAAGCATTAGTATACAGAATTTTATTAGCATAGTAGGCAGATTTTTGGGTTAAGCATTTCAAAGTTAGAATTTGCTTAAACATTTCAGTTTTTTTTTTAAAGAAGCATTCTTTTAGAAGTATTAACAAGTATAAGAAAGATAAAGAAAAGAAAGAAAAAGGCCAAAGCCTTAAGTAGATCCGAAAGTTAAGACTTTAGGGATTTTGGCACACAAGGTGCTTATTAAAATGCCGAGGCATTATATATTAGAAGTATTAAAAGATAACAAGTATTTTAATTTTATCAGTGGCACTGTACTGGACTCTCAGTTGTCCTTGGGTTGGGCTCCCATAGTCGTCCCTAGGTTTAGATAACCTAGTATGCAGGACTCTGAGTAGTCCTTGGGCTGGGCTCCCATAGTCGGTCCCTAGGTTTAGATAACCTAGTAAACCCTACTAGATTCGGGACCAGCTATCTCGGGTCTAGTTAGGGATGCGCGCATAGCAAGTACAGTTGCCGGGCCTAAGAAGAAAGTTGATTATTATTTTGAAATATTATAAATATAAGTTTTTGAACAAACAAAATAAGATTCACACAAGTATAAAAGTATAAAAGAATAATTTTAGAACAAATGAATTAAGTTTCACTTTGTTTTAGAATCTGCAAGTTTTTTTTCATTTTATGCTAGCATGTTATTTAGATTAGCTTACATTCTTTGCTATTAGAAGAGCATGAGTAGCTTTACGTGTTTAGCACTTCAGTATGTTTGTTTATTTACTAGTAGATGAGCATGAGTAGTTTTCCCCTTGAGCATTCAGTTTTAGTTTTCAGTATATTCACATGCATATCGAGTTTTTGTGAGTTAGATAGCGCTTACTAAGCATTTTGCTTATAGATTGCATTTCCTCTTACTGCAGATACAGGAAAGGAAAAGATATAGAAAGGAAGGCGACAAGGAGGTGTTCGAAGGATGTGTGATGCCAGGACTATGGAAGCCTTGGGACTAGGAAAGAAGTTTTAATTTTAGTTTCCGTATTTTAGTTATTGTAAACATTTGAGTTGTATTTTAAGTTCATGTCATTTGAGATTATTCTGTTTAGATTGCATGTAGGATGAGTTCAGTTTAGTAAGTAGATATTTGTTTGTTTGATACTTATTTAACTGCGTGGGTATTTGATAAATGTTTCAGCCGCCTGTGGCTGATGTATACTATGCTTGTATCTTGGTTTATGGTCACCGGTACAAGGGAGACTCTGCCGAAATTTTTCGGTAGGGTTTCCATGTGATTTTTAATCATACCGGTTAAGTAAAGTTAGTAGTTAAGTAACGGTCATCCTTAGAGTGTAGTAGTAGTAAGAAGGGTGGTCGTTACAGTTGGTATCAGAGCAGTTCCCATTCTCCAACATCACACATCAGCACCATCTTTGTTGTTTTCAAGTAAGAAAGTATTTAATTTTTCTTTTATGCTTATTAATTGCGGTATAGAGTATTTGCTTATATGCGGTCAAGTAAGAAGAAAATTCTTGTTTCTATGTTTAGATACATATGCTTAGGAAGAATAGAGATGATTTTAGTTTTGTTTTTCTCCTACATAATTAGATGTCAAGAAGAGGTCGTCCTCGTACCGTTTGTACTGAGGGTCGAGCACAGGAAAATGAAGAGCCCAGAATAGCTGAACCAAATCTCTCTGAAGTTGTTGCTCAACTCCAGAGACAAGTGGCGGAGCAGCAACAAGTGATCGTCAATCTGATGGCGAATCAACATCCAGTTCCTCCCACTCCTCCAACTATTAATGTGGAGACTCCAGTAGTGACTAAAGTTCCACCAGCTGCTCCGGAAGTCCCCACAGCACCTAGAAGACAGGAAGCCTACCTGATACAGTGGTTGAAGCTGAAGCCAGAAAGTTTCTCAGGCACGACTGAGCCCTGGGATGCTCAGGCTTGGTTCAAGACACTAGAAAGCACCATGGAGCTTCTTGATTGGCCAGAAGTCGAGAAGGTCAAGTGTGCTTCTTTCTGCCTATCTGGAGATGCTCGTATGTGGTGGGAGAGAGTTAAGAGCAAGAGGTTGGTCAATCAAATGAGCTGGGATGACTTCGAGACATAGTTTTACGAAGAATTCTTCCGTCAATGGATCACCAATAAGCATTTCGAGGAGTTTATAGAATTCAGACAAGGAGACCTGTCGGTGGAAGAAGCAGTACAGAAATTCAATAGGCTAGCCCGTCTCTGTCCAGAGCTAGTAAGTACGAAAAAGGAATGAGTCAGAATGATGCTCAGGATGCTGAGACCAGTAATAACACTTAATGTGAGTAGTGGAACTCACCAGCCCCAGACTGGCGAGGAGCTGGTCAGCAGAGCATTAGTCGCTGAGCACTATCTGGACAGCATCAAGGCGCAACGAGAGCAACACAAGTCAGTCAAGATCGAAAGCAAGACAGTAGGAAGTCAGAAACCTCAGTCAAGTGATCAGAATTGGAAGGGCAAGGGTAACAAAAGGAAACGAGGGGATACAGGAGGCAGCCAAAAGGGAGGTCCAATAGACGAGCAGGTTAAGTTCCCTTCCTGCCCTAAATGTGGGAGATCGCATCCAGGAGCCTGTCTTTTGGGTATGACCGGATGTTATTCATGTGGTCAAGAAGGACATCTAGCTAGAGCATGTCCTAATAAGTTTAAGGCGCCTCAACAATAGTTAGTGCAATATGAAGGCAAACCTGCACAGTTACACCACATGACAACATCACTAAAGGGACCCTATCTCGGTCAGGAAAGGTTGGAAGCCCCACCCGTTCCAATCAATGCCAGAGTATTTTCTCTCACTAAGGAAGAAGCTGCCGGTACCTCCACGGTAGTCACAGGTCAAATATCTACCCTTTAGCATTTAGCTACCGTCTTATTTGATACTGGTGCTACCCACTCTTTTGTGTCAATTTCTTTTGTCAAATTTAACAAGTACCCACTTTCCAGAATTATTCTAAGTTCGAGGACGAACTTTTTATAAGGTATGGGGGATTGTAACGACCTAATTTTCCCCATTAGGAGTTTTAAACGTTCTTAAAAATATTTAGAAATGCTATAGAAATATTCTAGAGATTTCTAGAAATTTTTAGTTAATGTTTATGTAATTTTTGGAGGTCGTTTGGTATTTTTACCAAAAGAAAGAAGTTTTGACAAAAAATGTCCAAGCCGAGGCTCGAACCAGCAACCCTTGACCTGAGCAAAACCCAACTAACCAACTGGGCTAGCAGTTGCTACTTAATCAAGTAAAGGAAGAATTTTATTTAAGTAATAGAAGTTAATAGCAAGAAATAATAAGAAGAAAATAGGTTGCAACCGGGATTCGAAGACACGAGCCGGGGCTTAAGCAGAACGCAGCCCACCAACAGACCAGCTGAACTTTTCTTAACTAAAGCTATATCGAAATATATTTAAGTAGTACTAGTTAACAAAAACCTTAGGGTATTAAAAGGAAGAACTTAGGGATTAATCACGAAACCTAAATTCTTTCCTCCCCTTTCTCTCGGCGACGGCGTTTTCTCTCGGGCGAAAAATGTAGCCGAGCTTTAGGGCGTCTCCGGTGGCCGGCCAAAGACTCATTCAAAGGCTTCTTCATCTCCTTGCGATCCTCTCGTCGAGGAGGAGCCGTGAGCACAAGGAGGGATCGAAAGCTCAAGTTCTCCGAAGCCCTAGAATTGTTCTCGCCGGCTGTAAGTCCAAGGAACCGAAGTAAGTGCTCTCACCTGCAGTAAGGGTAGTTCAGATTCTTGTTTTCTTCCTCTTGTTCTTCCAAAGCATGTTGTAAGAAGTGTCTTCTTGAGGCTAGCTGCTGTAAATTCAATCCGGATTGGTTGGGTTTTGGATAAGAAACAAATTGTTTAGTTTCGACATGTGTTTCAGATTTCTTGTTAGCATTCTGTTTTTCCGTAGCTTGTCAAAAGGGGCAGTGATTCCCTTTGAATTTTCTATCATGAGATTTAGAAAGAAGTCTGTTCATTCATTTTGGCCTTCGGATTAAGTTGTAGAGAATTGTAGAATGCAAGGGACTCAGTTTTCCTTGGGATTTTGGAATAGGTTGTACATAATTAATTGTTAGAGGTAAGAGTAGTTTCAAGATTTTACCTTCTCCTTTGCATTACTGCCGAAACCTGCTTAAAATCCCTATTGCCCTATAAAGGTATAAGTTGTGGACAAGTTTTATATAGGTTTTATTATATTCCAATAAGCTTAGTTTGGATGTGCAATTCGGGTGGTGCTACTAAATTGGCATGAACAGAACAGCGTTTGAAATTTGTTGTGTATTAGGATTTGTGCAGTTCTCTGTTCATTCCTTTAAATATGCAGTTCTAAACCCTTGTTGCCAAGTAAACAGCAATAAACAGATTTAATTCGGAAGTTTCAGTTGGATCCTTAGTAGCCAATCCATGCACGAAGTTTTGGGTTCCTGTGGAATTTTTTTTAGTAGGGGCTATTGATATGTGTACCATACTATCAGACTAGTTTTTCATAGATTTGTTTAGCATCACAGTTTTGGATATGTTTAATATGGCAGTTTAGATCTCCTTGTAGTGTAGAATTTTAGTAACTCATGCTTTAGAAAGTGCAGATTATATCCGAGTTTTCTTTTGTTTCTTTGCTACTGTACAGAACTTGATCTACCTTTTATTCCAAGCACGTAGTTAGACTTCTTTTTAAGTTTCTAGTTTCCCTTTGTGTTTGCATTAGGCATGAACAACAAGGTAGCAGTGCAGATTAATTGTTGAGTTTCTGTGGCTTATTTAGACCCTAGTATTATCAATTATTTAACATGCTATAGACCCTTTTTGTCGTTAGTTCCTTAACATGCAGCTTGGATTTCTTAGTTGTGTAGTTTAGTATTTCAGTTTAGATCCAGCAGATATTTTTTTTTAGAGCTTAAAATGTAGATTTCTTTAGAGTATATTTCTTTAGAGCTTATAGTGCAGTTTTCTACAGAATTTTAGTGCAGATTTTATTAAGCATTAGTATACAGAATTTTATTAGCATAGTAGGCAGATTTTTGGGTTAAGCATTTCAAAGTTAGAATTTGCTTAAACATTTCAGTTTTTTTTTAAAGAAGTATTCTTTTAGAAGTATTAACAAGTATAAGAAAGATAAAGAAAAGAAAGAAAAAGGCCAAAGCCTTAAGTAGATCCGAAAGTTAAGACTTTAGGGATTTTGGCACACAAGGTGCTTATTAAAATGCCGAGGCATTATATATTAGAAGTATTAAAAGATAACAAGTATTTTAATTTTATCAGTGGCACTGTACTGGACTCTCAGTTGTCCTTGGGTTGGGCTCCCATAGTCGTCCCTAGGTTTAGATAACCTAGTATGCAGGACTCTGAGTAGTCCTTGGGCTGGGCTCCCATAGTCGGTCCCTAGGTTTAGATAACCTAGTAAACCCTACTAGATTCGGGACCAGCTATCTCGGGTCTAGTTAGGGATGCGCGCATAGCAAGTACAGTTGCCGGGCCTAAGAAGAAAGTTGATTATTATTTTGAAGTATTATAAATATAAGTTTTTGAACAAACAAAATAAGATTCACACAAGTACAAAAGTATAAAAGAATAATTTTAGAACAAATGAATTAAGTTTCACTTTGTTTTAGAATCAGCAAGTTTTGTTTCATTTTATGCTAGCATGTTATTTAGATTAGCTTACTGTTCTTTGCTATTAGAAGAGCATGAGTAGCTTTACGTGTTTAGCACTTCAGTATGTTTGTTTATTTACTAGTAGATGAGCTTGAGTAGTTTTCCCCTTGAGCATTCAGTTTTAGTTTTCAGTATATTCACATGCATATCGAGTTTTTGTGAGTTAGATAGCGCTTACTAAGCATTTTGCTTATAGATTGCATTTCCTCTTACTGCAGATACAGGAAAGGAAAAGAAATAGAAAGGAAGGCGACAAGGAGGTGTTCGAAGGATGTGTGATGCCAGGACCATGGAAGCCTTGGGACTAGGAAAGAAGTTTTAATTTTAGTTTTCGTATTTTAGTTATTGTAAACATTTGAGTTGTATTTTAAGTTCATGTCATTTGAGATTATTCTGTTTAGATTGCATGTAGGATGAGTTCAGTTTAGTAAGTAGATATTTGTTTGTTTGATACTTATTTAACTGCGTGGGTATTTGATAAATTTTTTAGCCGCCTGTGGCTGATGTATACTATGCTTGTATCTTGGTTTATGGTCACCGGTACAAGGGAGACTCTGCCGAAATTTTTCGGTAGGGTTTCCATGTGATTTTTAATCATACCGGTTAAGTAAAGTTAGTAGTTAAGTAACGGTCATCCTTAGAGTGTAGTAGTAGTAAGAAGGGTGGTCGTTACAGTTCGTATCAGAGCAGTTCCCATTCTCCAGCATCACACATGTAAAGCCCGAAAATTCTCAAAACTATTTTAGAAATATAGTATGATTTTTCTGGAATTTTTAGGGTGCGTTTGGTTTGCACCGTTTTCATTTTCATTTTCTGGAAAACGCACGTTTTCTAGAAAACAGAAAACGACTTTTTGTCATTCTCTGTTTTTCTAGAAAACGATAGCCAATTTTTTAGAAAACGCGCGCGGAAAACGCAAACCAAACACCATTTTCCAGAAAACGCGCGTTTTCCAGAAAATGAAAATGGAAAACGTGCGTACCAAACGCCCCCTTAGATATTTTTCCGGAATTTTCCGAGTAGCGGAAGTAACAAAAATAATTAGAACCGCAAAATAGCTTAGGCGGGAATCGAACCCGAGACCTATGGTTTCGGGATAATGTCAGTTACCGGTTGAACCCAGCAGGGCCGTGCTGAAAGGAACGGGAATCAGGTACATTTATAGTTGGGTTGGCCGAAGTAATCACTTGATTTAAATAGGAAGATTAATAGGGTGAAGAGTTATTTGGTTTTATTTTCACCGTGACCTATTCCTCTTCCAAAACTTCACCGTCGCCCACACCTCCTCTTCCTCCTCTCTCGGCGCCCAAGCCCAAGGACCATCGGGTCATCTTCCGGCGACGACTCCAACACGAAAGAGGTTCTTCTCCGCGAGAGGAACGCGAAGACGTGATCGGATCGTCGAGGAGGTCATCTCCACCGGAATTCTAGCGAAAGGAATTGTAAGAAAATTAGCGTACGAGGTAAGAAACCCCTCACCTGCAGTATAATAGCTCCGGTTGGTTTCCTATGCATTAGTTTTAGCTATATGCAGGTTTTTCCGGCACATAGGGTATGTTAAACCCTCCTCGAGGATTTAGGGATCTAGTTGAACACCTCTGGACGGGCCGGACACGTTGTTCTCTTTTAGTTGGAGATTCTAGACGTTGTCGGGTGCCTAGAGGTGATCTCCCTATTAGAGGAGAGAGTTGAAGCACACCAAGCGTTCGGTAAAATGTTAGTGTAGCTAAATACCACCTCAGTTATGTTTAATAGCTCAATTAAATGCATTAGAGGCATTTAAACCAGCACATTAGTTTAGTTCAGTTTTATGGGACTACGGTCCAATGGGTGGGCTCCCACAGTCGCCTCTAGGTTCAGATAACCTAGCTCTAGGTTCAGATAACCTAGAAGAGCAAGATTTTATAAGTTAGTTAGGATATCGGTATTTTATTTTCAGTGGCACTGTCTGGATTAGATATCCATTGGGTTGGACTCCAATCGTCCCTAGGTTCAGATAGCCTAGACAACCCTGCTAAATTCGGGACTTGCAACCCCGGGTCTAGTAGGGATGCGCGCACAGCAAGTACAGTTGCCGGGCCCAACAGCATGTTTAGTATTTTCACTTATTACGTATTAAATTTCAAAACTCAAAATCAGTTATGCTAGTTGAGTTTGTTTCCAGTTACAGATTCAGTTCAGTTAGTTTAGCCTATATTCAGTTCAGTGTTCTTTGGGTTGCTTTGCCATGATTCAGTGCTTATGCCATGCTTATATGTTATGCCTTATGATTTCAGTATACCATGTCTTAGTAAGTTCAGTGCATATTTTCAAATAGCATGATTTAAAAGCATACCGCATCGAATGCATGATTTTGTGAGGTAGATGGTTTCTTACTAAGCTTTAAGCTTACAGATTCTATTTTTCCTTATACTGCAGATAAAGGTAAAGGAAAGATGGACTAGCGGAGGCTGGAGGTCAATGCATTGATAAGGATGAGTGTGGATGGAACCTGGAAGAAGATCTTAGGGAACCTTAGCAAGCTTTACTTCAAACATTAGAACTTTTCAGTGTTTCTTTTTATCATCTTGCACTTTAGTATGTTATTCATTACGAATTAGTTAACCATGCACCTTATTATGCTTAGAACACCTCTTTTATGTTGTTAGAATGTTAGTTGTTGTCATTAGAGTGTTTCTTAGTCATTTTAGTACTTGTAATGTGGTTGAGGCACGAAACAGTGCTGAAATCAGACATTTGGCACGAAATCAGTAACTCGAATCGATCAGCTGATCGATTGGGCAATCTGCTCCACGAACAGTAGGCCTTTGGATCGATCAGCCGATCGATCCAGTCATTTCAGTCGCGAACAGAGAGCCCTGGGATCGATCGCTGGATCGATTGATCAACCTGGATCAATCAGCCGATCGATCCAAATTATCGTCCCGGCCACAGTAGCATGCTAGATCGATCACTGGATCGATCCAACTTATGTCCCGCATACAGTTGCCGGCTGGATCGATCACTGGATCGATCCGACTATTCCAATCGATCCGTGGATCGATTGGGAGGTCTGGTATCAGCATGGAAGTGTCTAAGTCCAGTTCCTTGGCCATGGGGAAGGTAAGACATGTTATGAGTAGTTAGTTACCTTCCTTAGCATGTATAGAACCAAGAAATGTCAGTGTTTTAGTGAAATTTTAATTAGTACAGCTTCCGCATCTAGACTTACTAAATGGTCAGGGAATAGTTTAGCACAGCATAATGTGACGATCAGCCTTACAGCCTAGTGGTAGAAGGCGGGTCGTTACAACACATCAGCACCATCTTTGTCGTTTTTAAGTAAGAAAGTATTTAATTTTTCTTTTATGCTTATTAATTGCGGTATAGAGTATTTGCTTATATGCGGTCAAGTAAGAAGAAAATTCTTGTTTCTATGTTTAGATACATATGCTTAGGAAGAATAGAGATGATTTTAGTTTTGTTTTTCTCCTACATAATTAGATGTCAAGAAGAGGACGTCCCCGTACCGTTCGTACTGAGGGCCGAGCACAGGAAAACGAAGAGCCCAGAATAGCTGAACCAAATCTCTCTGAAGTTGTTGCTCAACTTCAGAGACAAGTGACGGAGTAGCAACAAGTGATCGTCAATCTAATGGCGAATCAGCATCCAGTTCCTCCCACTCCTCTAACTATTAATGTGGAGACTCCAGTAGTGACTGAAGTTCCACCAGCCGCTCTGGAAGTCTCCACAGCACCTAAAAGACAAGAAGCCCACCTGATATAGTGGTTGAAGCTGAAGCTAGAAAGTTTCTTAGGCACGACTGAGCCCTGGGATGCTCAGGCTTGGTTCAAGATACTAGAAAGCACCATGGAGCTTCTTGATTGGCCAGAAGTCGAGAAGGTCAAGTGTGCTTCTTTCTGCCTATCTGGAGATGCCCATATGTGGTGGGAGAGAGTTATGAGCAAGAGGTTGGTCAATCAAATGAGCTGGGCTGACTTCGAGACAAAGTTTTACGAAGAATTCTTCTGTCAACGGATCACCAATAAGCATTTTGAGGAGTTTATAGAATTCAGACAAGGAGACCTGTCGGTGGAAGAAGCAGTACAGAAATTCAATAGGCTAGCCCGTCTCTGTCCAGAGCTAGTAAGTACGAAAAAGGAATGAGTCAGAATGATGCTCAGGATGCTGAGACCAGTAATAACACTTAATGTGAGTAGTGGAACTCACCAGCCCCAGACTGGCGAGGAGCTGGTCAGCAGAGCATTAGTCGCTGAGCACTATCTGGACAGCATCAAGGCGCAACGAGAGCAACACAAGTCAGTCAAGATCGAAAGCAAGACAATAGGAAGTCAGAAACCTCAGTCAAGTGATCAGAATTGGAAGGGCAAGGGTAACAAAAGGAAACGAGGGGATACAGGAGGCAGCCAAAAGGGAGGTCCAATAGACGAGCAGGTTAAGTTCCCTTCCTGCCCTAAATGTGGGAGATCGCATCCAGGAGCCTGTCTTTTGGGTATGACCGGATGTTATTCATGTGGTCAAGAAGGACATCTAGCTAGAGCATGTCCTAATAAGTTTAAGGCGCCTCAACAATAGTTAGTGCAATATGAAGGCAAACCTGCACAGTTACACCACATGACAACATCACTAAAGGGACCCTATCTCGGTCAGGAAAGGTTGGAAGCCCCACCCGTTCCAATCAATGCCAGAGTATTTTCTCTCACTAAGGAAGAAGCTGCCGGTACCTCCACGGTAGTCACAGGTCAAATATCTACCCTTTAGCATTTAGCTACCGTCTTATTTGATACTGGTGCTACCCACTCTTTTGTGTCAATTTCTTTTGTCAAATTTAACAAGTACCCACTTTCCAGAATTATTCTAAGTTCGAGGACGAACTTTTTATAAGGTATGGGGGATTGTAACGACCTAATTTTCCCCATTAGGAGTTTTAAACGTTCTTAAAAATATTTAGAAATGCTATAGAAATATTCTAGAGATTTCTAGAAATTTTTAGTTAATGTTTATGTAATTTTTGGAGGTCGTTTGGTATTTTTACCAAAAGAAAGAAGTTTTGACAAAAAATGTCCAAGCCGAGGCTCGAACCAGCAACCCTTGACCTGAGCAAAACCCAACTAACCAACTGGGCTAGCAGTTGCTACTTAATCAAGTAAAGGAAGAATTTTATTTAAGTAATAGAAGTTAATAGCAAGAAATAATAAGAAGAAAATAGGTTGCAACCGGATTCGAAGACACGAGCCGGGGCTTAAGCAGAACGCAGCCCACCAACAGACCAGCTGAACTTTTCTTAACTAAAGCTATATCGAAATATATTTAAGTAGTACTAGTTAACAAAAACCTTAGGGTATTAAAAGGAAGAACTTAGGGATTAATCACGAAACCTAAATTCTTTCCTCCCCTTTCTCTCGGCGACGGCGTTTTCTCTCGGGCGAAAAATGTAGCCGAGCTTTAGGGCGTCTCCGGTGGCCGGCCAAAGACTCATTCAAAGGCTTCTTCATCTCCTTGCGATCCTCTCGTCGAGGAGGAGCCGTGAGCACAAGGAGGGATCGAAAGCTCAAGTTCTCCGAAGC